>NC_080068.1:90421959-92821959 GCF_949987535.1 Balaenoptera acutorostrata
TTATTTTTTTTTTTTTTTTTTCCTCTGAGTCCTTGTGGAATTTTTTTTTTTTTAATTCAGACAGAAAGTCACAAAAATTATACTCATCCTCATCAGTTCACTCAGTCCCATGTAATTAATTTCTTTTTTTTCATCTTGATCTTTTGTTAGCACTTTTATGAGTTCATCAGTTTTTCATTAGAGTTCTGAAAATGCTTATTCATTCAGTTCAGCAGTACAGTCAGTTACCAGAAACCTGTACTTGTCAGAGTCTTTTCCATGAATTTCTTGAAGATGAAACTCTTTTATAGGAACATATTTGCAAAATCATCAGAGTACACCCAGAACTGTCTGTAAATGACAAAAGACTTAAAAATGACCATGGTTAAATATTTGATGAAAGTTCATAATAATGCAGTTGACAAGAAAATTAGTTATTTCTGAGATATACATTTTAAAGTAATAACTAGGATTATTACTTATAACATTATACCAGAACATATAAGATTTTTAGACGTTTCCTGTAATGTCTGAAACATTTATATTAACATATTTCCATACATATTTCCATACAAATACAAATATAAGATTTTTAGAAATTTCATGTAATGTCTGAAACATTTATATTAACATATTTCCATACATATTTCCATACAAATACAAATATAAGATTTTTAGAAATTTCATGTAATGTCTGAAACATTTATATTAACATATCTCCATACATATTTCCATACAAATACAAATATAAGATTTTTAGAAATTTCATGTAATGTCTGAAACATTTATATTAACATATCTCCATACATATTTCCATACAAATACAAATATAAGATTTTTAGAAATTTCATGTAATGTCTGAAACATTTATATTAACATATTTCCATACATATTTCCATACAAATACAAATATAAGATTTTTAGAAATTTCATGTACTGTCTGAAACATTTATATTAACATATTTCCATACATATTTCCATACAAATACAAATATAAGATTTTTAGAAATTTCATGTAATGTCTGAAACATTTATATTAACATATTTCCATACAAATAACCCAATGAAAGTTTAGTATTAGTTGTTTTGTTTGTTTTTTTATACTGCAGGTTCTTATTAGGCATCAGTTTTATACACATCAGTGTATACATGTCAATCCCAATCGCCCAATTCAGCACATCACCATCCCCACCTCATCGCAGTTTTCCCCCCTTGGTGTCCATATGTCCATTCTCTACATCTGTGTCTCAACTTCTGCCCTGCAAACTGGCTCATCTGTACCATTTTTCTACGTTCCACATACATGCATTAACATACGATATTTGTTTTTCTCTTTCTGACTTACTTCACTCTGTATGACAGTCTCTAGATCCATCCACTTCTCAACAAATGACTCAATTTCGTTCCTTTTTATGGCTGAATAATATTCCATCGTATATATGTACCACAACTTCTTTATCCATTCGTCTGTTGATGGGCATTTAGGTTGCTTCCATGACCTGGCTATTGTAAATAGTGCTGCAATGAACATTCGGGTGCACGTGTCTTTTTGAATTACGGTTTTCTCTGGGTATATGCCCAGTAGTGGGATTGCTGGGTCATATGGTAATTCTATTTTTAGTTTTTTAAGGAACCTCCATATTGTTCTCCATAGTGGCTGTATCAATTTACATTCCCACCAACAGTGCAAGAGGGTTCCCTTTTCTCCACACCCTCTCCAGCATTTGTTGTTTGTAGATTTTCTGATGATGCCCATTCTAACAGGAGTGAGGTGATACCTCATTGTAGTTTTGATTTGCATTTCTCTAATAATTAGTGATGTTGAGCATCTTTTCATGTGCTTCGTGGCCGTCTGTATGTCTTCTTTGGAGAAATGTCTATTTAGGTCTTCTGCCCATTTTTGGATTGGGGTGTTTGTTTCTTTGATATTGAGCTGAATGAGCTGTTTATATATTTTGGAGATTAATCCTTTGTCCGTTGATTCATTTGCAAATATTTTCTCCCATTCTGAGGGTTGTCTTTTCGTCTTGTTTATGGTTTCCTTTGCTGTGCAAAAGCTTTGAAGTTTCATTAGGTCCCACTTGTTTATTTTTGTTTTTATTTCCATTACTCTAGGAGGTGGATCGAAAAAGATCTTGCTGTGATTTATGTCAAAGAGTGTTCTTCCTATGTTTTCCTCTAAGAGTTTTATAGTGGCCAGTCTTATATTTAGGTCTCTAATCCATTTTGAGTTTATTTTTGTGTATGGTGTTAGGGAGTATTCTAATTTCATTCTTTTACATGTGGCTGTCCAGTTTTCCCAGCACCACTTATTGAAGAGACTGTCTTTTCTCCATTGTATATCTTTGCCTCCTTTGTCATAGATTAGTTGACCATAGGTGCGTGGGTTAATCTCTGGGCTTTCTATCTTGTTCCATTGATCTATGTTTCTGTTTTTGTGCCAGTACCATATTGTCTTGATTACTGTAGCTTTGTAGTATAGTCTGAAGTCAGGGAGTCTGATTCCTCCAGCTCCATTTTTTTGCCTCAAGACTGCTTTGGCTATTCGGGGTCTTTTGTGTCTCCATACAAATTTTAAGATGATTTGTTCTAGCTCCGTAAAAAATGCCATTGGTAATTTGATAGGGATTGCATTGAATCTGTAGATTGCTTTGGGTAGTATACTCATTTTCACAATGTTGATTCTTCCAATCCAAGAACATGGTATATCTCTCCATCTGTTGGTATCATCTTTAATTTCTTTCATCAGTGTCTTATAGTTTTCTGCATACAGGTCTTTTGTCTCCCTAGGTAGGTTTATTCCTAGGTATTTTATTCTTTTTGTTGCAATGGTAAATGGGAGTGTTTCCATAATTTCTCTTTCAGATTTTTCATCATTAGTGTATAGGAATGCAAGAGATTTCTGTGCATTAATTTTGTAACCTGCAACTTTACCATATTCATTAATTAGCTCTAGCAGTTTTCTGGTGGCAGTTTTAGGATTCTCTATGTATAGTATCATGTCATCCGCAAACAGTGACAGTTTTACTTCTTCTTTTCCAATTTGTATTCCTTTAATTTCTTTTTCTTCTCTGATTGCCGTGGCTAGGACTTCCAGAACTATGTTGAATAATAGTGGTGAGAGTGGACATCCTTGTCTCGTTCCTGATCTTAGAGGAAATGCTTTCAGTTTTTCACCATTGAGAATGATGTTTGCTGTGGGTTTGTCATATATGGCCTTTATTATGTTGAGGTAGGTTCCCTCTATGCCCACTTTCTGGAGAGTTTTTATCATAAATGGGTGTTGAATTTTGTCAAAAGCTTTTTCTGCATCTATTGAGATGATCATATGGTTTTTATTCTTCAATTTGTTAATATGGTGTATCACATTGATTGATTTGCGTATATTGAAGAATCCTTGCATCCCTGGGATAAATCCCACTTGATCGTGGTGTATGATCCTTTTAATGTGTTGTTGGATTCTGTTTGCTAGTATTTTGTTGAGGATTTTTGCATCTATATTCATCAGTGATATTGGTCTGTAATTTTCTTTTTTTGTAGTGTCTTTGTCTGGTTTTGGGATCAGGGTGATGGTGGCCTCATAGAATGAGTTTGGGAGAGTTCCTTCCTCTGCAATTTTTTGGAAGAGTTTGAGAAGGATGGGTGTTAGCTCTTCTCTAAATGTTTGATAGAATTCACCTGTGAAGCCATCTGGTCCTGGACTTTTGTTTGTTGGAAGATTTTTAATCACAGTTTCAATTTCATTACTTGTGATTGGTCTGTTGATATTTTCTGTTTCTTCCTGGTTCAGTCTTGGAAGGTTATACCTTTCTAAGAATTTGTCCATTTCTTCCAGGTTGTCCATTTTATTGGCATAAAGTTGCTTGTAGTAGTCTCTTAGGATGTTTTGTATTTCTGCGGTGTCTGTTGTAACTTCTCCTTTTTCATTTCTGATTTTATTGATTTGAGTCCTCTCCCTCTTTTTCTTGATGAGTCTGGCTAATGGCTTATCAATTTTGTTTATCTTCTCAAAGAACCAACTTTTAGTTTTATTGATCTTTGCTATTGTTTTCTTTGTTTCTATTTCATTTATTTCTGCTCTGATCTTTATGATTTCTTTCCTTCTGCTAACTTTGGGTTTTGTTTGTTCTTCTTTCTCTAGTTTCTTTAGGTGTAAAGTTAGATTGTTTACTTGAGAGTTTTCTTGTTTCTTTAGGTAGGCTTGTATAGCTATAAACTTCCCTCTTAGAACCGCTTTTGCTGCATCCCATAGGTTTTGGGTCGTCGTGTTTTCATTGTCATTTGTCTCTAGGTATTTTTTTATTTCCTGTTTGATTCCTTCAGTGATCTCTTGGTTATTTAGTAACATATTGTTTAGCCTCCATGTGTTTGTCTTTTTTACGTTTTTTTCCCTGTAATTCATTTCTAATCTCATAGCGTTGTGGTCAGAAAAGATGCTTGATATGATTTCAATTTTCTTAAATTTACTGAGGCTTGATTTGTGACCCAAGATGTGATCTATCCTGGAGAATGTTCCGTGTGCACTTGAGAAGAACGTGTAATCTGCCGTTTTTGGATGGAATGTCCTATATATATCAATTACATCTATCTGGTCTATTGTGTCATTTAAAGCTTCTGTTTCCTTATTTATTTTCATTTTGGATGATCTGTCCATTGGTGTAAGTGAGGTGTTAAAGTCCCCCAGTATTATTGTGTTACTGTCGATTTCCTCTTTTATAGCTGTTAGCAGTTGCCTTATGTATTGAGGTGCTCCTATGTTGGGTGCATATATATTTATAATTGTTATATCTTCTTCTTGGATTGATCCCTGGATCATTATGTAGTGTCCTTCCTTGTCTCTTGTAACATTCTTTATTTTAAAGTCTATTTTATCTGATATGAGTATAGCTACTCCAGCTTTCTTTTGATTTCCATTTGCATGGAATATCTTTTTCCATCCCCTCACTTTCAGTCTGTATGTGTCCCTAGGTCTGAAGTGGGTCTCTTGTAGACAGCATATATATGGGTCTTGTTTTTGTATCCATTCAGCCAGTCTATGTCTTTTGGTTGGGGCATTTAATCCATTCACGTTTAAGGTAATTATCGATATGTATGTTCCTATGACCATTTTCTTAATTGTTTTGGGTTTGTTTTTGTAGGTCCTTTTCTTCTCTTGTGTTTCCCACTTAGAGAAGTTCCTTTAGCATTTGTTGTAGAGCTGGTTTGGTGGTGCTGAATTCTCTTAGCTTTTGCTTGTCTGTAAAGCTTTTGATTTCTCCATCAAATCTAAATGAGATCCTTGCTGGGTAGAGTAATCTTGGTTGTAGGTTCTTCCCTTTCATCACTTTAAGTATTTCATGCCACTCCCTTCTGGCTTGCAGAGTTTCTGCTGAGAAATCAGCTGTTAACCTTATGGGGGTTCCCTTGTATGTTATTTGTCGTTTTTCCCTTGCTGCTTTCAATAATTTTTCTTTGTCTTTAATTTTTGCCACTTTGATTACTATGTGTCTCGGCGTGTTTCTCCTTGGGTTTATTCTGTATGGGACTCTCTGCGCTTCCTGGACTTGGGTGGCTATTTCCTTTCCCATGTTAGGGAAGTTTTCGATTATAATCTCTTCAAATATTTTCTCTGGTCCTTTCTCTCTCTCTTCTCCTTCTGGGACCCCTATAATGCGAATGTTGTTGCGTTTAATGTTGTCCCAGAGGTCTCTTAGGCTGTCTTCATTTCTTTTTATTCTTTTTTCTTTAGTCTGTTCCGCAGCAGTGAATTCCACCATTCTGTCTTCCAGGTCACTTATCCGTTCTTCTGCCTCAGTTATTCTGCTATTGATTCCTTCTAGTGTAGTTTTCATTTCAGTTATTGTATTGGTCATCTCTGTTTGTTTGTTCTTTAATTCTTCTAGGTCTTTGTTAATCATTTCTTGCATCTTCTCAATCTTTGCCTCCATTCTTATTCCGAGGTCCTGGATCATCTTCACTATCATTATTCTGAATTCTTTTTCTGGAAGGTTGCCTATCTCCACTTCATTTAATTGTTTTTCTGGGGTTTTTTCTTGTTCCTTCATCTGGTACATAGCCCTCTGCCTTTTCATCTTCTCTGTCTTTCTGTAACTGTGGTTTTTGGTCCACAGGCTGCAGGATTGTAGTTTTTCTTGCTTCTGTTGTCTGCCCTCTGGTGGTTGAGGCTATCTAACTGGTATTATTTTTAATGTTCTATTTTCTTATGGACCTATGATGAAGCCCTTTCTCTTTCTTCTTGATCACGCCTAACCTTTATTTTAAACTAGGGATTAGAAAACAATGGTCCATGGGCCAAATCTAGCTCATCACAGGTCAAAACTAATCTATGAGCCTATTGTTTACATGTTGCCTATGGATTCTTTTATGCTGCATTGGCAGATTTGAGCACAAATCTTATAGTAGATCCATGGCCCACAAAACTGAAAACATTTACTATCTCGTCCTTTATAGAAAAAGTTTGCTGATCCTTGTTTTAGACTATGCCTTTGCAAACTGAAATGAACTATTGTTTACAACACTGTCAAATTCAGAGACAAATGTTTTTTACTAAGTCTTTTGATTTTAAAACCAAGGTAGTGGACTTTCCTGGTGGCACAGTGGTTAAGAATCTGCCTGCCAATGCAGGGGTCATGGGTTCGATCCCTGGTCCGGGAACATCCCACATGCCACAGAGCAACTAAGCCCGTGCGCCACAACTACTGAGCCTGCGCTCTAGAGCCCGCGAGCCACAACTACTGAAGCCTGTGCACCTAAAGCCCGTGCTCCGCAACAAGAGAAGCCACTGCGATGAGAAGCCCGCACACCACAACAAAGAGAAGCCCCCGCTTGCTGCAACTAGAGAGAGCCCACACGCAGCAACGAACACCCAAGGCAGCCAAAAATAAATAAATAAATTTATTTTAAAAAAAAGCAGTTTTTCAAGGGATCAATAAGTTTCATTTGTTTAAGCCGGATATAGTTAGAAAAATGGATTGTGTAACCAAAGTTACGCATGAAGTATCAAATGAGAATAAATCTCATTTAATCAGGTATGATAAGCCTCCCACTGAGGAACAGGAGTTGTGCTTCATATGTGGAACAAAGGCTCACAAAGCCCTCCCAGGAGACCTAACACCTGTTTTGTGGATTTCTGGATCCTGGAATTTTAGATCATTTCCTGGCAGACCAGGTACCTTAGTAGATTTGGAGAATTTCACAGTGAGAGAGAAATTCATTCACATTTACAGGTACTCCAGGAAAAACTGATAGAAATGAATTTCTTAGGTTTGGTTTTCTAGCTTCAAATCATGAGTGCAAATAAGAGCAACAAAAACTCTTCTGGCCTATTGAAAAGACACTAGTAGATTCCACGTAATTTCTCCAGACAGAGGTTAATATTTTGGCCTTAGTCATTGCTTAAGACCACGTGGTGCTGGATTTGCTGACCATACTTCAACGAAATTTATGTTTAACTAACACTTTTTGCTGCACCAATGTTAATGAATCAGAACAAGATAAAATAAGACTAGCTTTTGTGATCAAAAATAATCTTTAGGAATTATGATCACAAGGATGGCTTTTAGAAAAAGTTCCCAAAATCTGGAAAAAGACAAAGGGGTTTCTGCCTTTTGTTTCAGTGTTGTGTTGGGTGTAGTCTAACAACCCGCCCAGAGTTATTTTGATTCTCTAGGAGTGTGTGCCTCTATATGACTTGCTATTTACTATTCAGGATATTTTTCAACTCTGTAAGGGTAGATGTTAACTCACAGAAAACAGAGATGTAAATTATTCTTGTCCAATAGGAATGAAAATGAAATTTATCTCTGGAGAGATGCAAATGGAAATATTATAACCCAAAAGTTATGGCTTATTTTATATATAACTTAGCAATCTGATTCCAGCATCCTTTCAATGACTTTATATACCTAAGTCTCTCAAATTTTCTTTGCACCAGCTTCACCATTCTGCTGAGTCCTTCATTAATGAGTTTAATAAATTCTTGACACAGACTCACTTTTAAAAATTTTAGATATATAATCATTGACTACCTTCCTAGATGCTTGGGTAAAATATGAAAGCTAGAGAGAATTAAGGACTTTTTTAATATAATAAGTGTTTAAGTCTGTTTCCCAATGTAAAAAAGGAAGCCATGAAAAGAGAACTATTAAAGATTCATTCAAGAGGAGACAATTAATGAGTCAAATCCCGGAAAAGGAGCACAAAATTCAAAACGTGAACGGCTGGATGACTCTTGGTTAGAAAAATGACCAACTTTTAACCTGATGGTGAAAAAAGGAAGTATAGTTGTATACATAGATAACTTTGTAAGTTAAGAAGCAACAAGTTGAAGACGTTCATACCACGTAAGCTGTCTGTTGCTGAGACTGAGGGTTTGGTGGTGTGGTAGGTAATGGGAAGGCATGGTAAGGGTTTGAATGGTCACTGGTAGAAATGAGAAAGAGAGCCAATTTGAAACAACCTTGCTGAGGTGAAAAGGGAATTTGTTGGCTGTACTAATCTCAATGTGGGATTTTTGGTGAGAATCAGGGATGTGTTGGAGGAAGTTCCAGACGATTGCAGTGATGTATTGTGGAATTCAGGGAGGAGAACACAAGAGAGAAAGCCAAGATGTGGCCGATGGATGTGGAGGAGGTGGATGGTATCCCGAGACTGGGCCCCGTGACAAGGTTGGTGAGGTGCAATGGAGCAAAGGAGTCAGCAGCAAAGAGGCACAGGGTGAGGCTGGGGATGGAGGCTGCCGGTGGACGGTTCCAGATGATGACAAGGTTTCAATGTGAGCAGCACTGGCGTCTGATATTCAAGTTAAGTATGTGTCTCGGGTCAACATTTCAGAAGACATTGGGGTTAGGGTGTAGGGACAGGCTGGTAAAAATGACTTCACTGAAAAATATATAGGGGGCACTAGGCTCTTGCACACTGGTAAAGAGTAAGAAGTTCTTTTTTCATAGGGCAATGCTTGACCTATTCCAGATATTCTGTGTGACCCAGAGCCTGAAGACCACAAGGAAGGGGAGAAGAGTAGAGTAGAGTAGAGATACCCATTGGGTACCCAGCACTGCGGCGGGCCCTTCACACACACCATCTCATTCAATACAGTAATAGTGCAGGAGGCATATTAGCATCCCAACTTCTTAGATGAGCTAATAGGCTCTGGGAGGATAGGCTATTTGCCCAGTATCGCAGGTAGGAAATGTCAGGGCTCATACCCAGAGCTATCAAGAGGCCAAAGTCCATTTTCATAATTACTACAGCATAGTCTCCAGGAAAATAAGGAAATAAGGGAACAGGATTCAGGAAGGGGAGAGAAGTGGGAAAAGGCACTTAATAATTTCTCAAGATGTACATTCAGGCACCTTGTTTTTTCCAAAGGGGGAGGAAGCACTAGGTACCCCTAGAATTGCCCTATACAGCACAACTGTACCTATCAATGTTCATATGAAGCAATTAAAATATTGAGAATCCATAAAACAAACATATACTGGAAGTACAGAGAAGAACTTAGGGACTTTGTATCTTTGTTCCTGGTTGCTGGCTCCTTTCAAGGTATTTACATACCAAGGAATTTACGTACCTCACTTCTTTCACGTCATTACTCATAACCAGCTTCGTAACACTGGTCTTCCTAAGCATCCAGTTGAAAATTACAACCCACCACCTCAACCCTCACTACTTGGACACTCCGTTCATCTAAGATATCACATATTTCATTTGTGTATTGTATTCTCCACTAAAACGTAAACACCATGAGAGGGGGACTTTGTCTTTTTGCTTTTTTCATTTTTGTGGGGGTTTTTTGTTTTTTGTTTTTACTATTGTATTCCCAGCATGTAGAATGGTTCCTGGCACATGGTAGAAGCTCAAATATTTTAAAATTTATCTCAAGGTCAGGCAAGTGCCCAATGACCTGTGGCAGACCTTTCTAATTCTTTACTCAAAATCCCCCTTCTTTCTTATCCGTAGAACTGTGTTTGAGGGTAGCAGCAGCATACCCAAAATAAATAAATAAATGCTAAACCATTCTATTTCCCAGCTTCTCTAGCTGATGATGGCCGTGAGGCATCGTCCTGGCTGATGAGCTGGAAAAGGAGGTTCCTGGGCGAGGCTTCCTGAAAAGCTCTGTACAAGGCAGTGGTATCAGCCTGCACACACCATTTTGCTTTTGCCCTTCTCGTCTGGCATGTGCATGTGATGCCAGAGGCAGCACAGTTATCCTGGGCCATCAGGCAGCTCAGGATGGATAAAGTGGAAAGAGGGGAGGAGCCACTACCTTACCCTGGACCACCTTCTTCTGGACATCCAGTCCTATGAGGGAAAATAAAGCCCTAATTTTTTGAGCCATCGCTTAGCTGTGTTTTCTGTGACTTGCAGCTGAATGCAATCCTGTGTAAACCCCCAGGGTCAGAATTGTGCTTCCCACTTTCCCCTCCTTCAAATCTAGGCCTTGCGATCCATGTGTGGGAAAGCTAGGTGTGATTGGCACCCACTCAGCCAGCTATATGGAGATTATGGCTTGTTTTAACAGTCCAGTCCATCGTGGCAGGACAAATAATACTGAGCACAAGAGAGTGAAAGGCTGGCTGCTTTTCCTGTGCAGACCTAGCAAATGTTGGGTTCTCTCAAATTTCTCTAATCAGGAAAAAAAAATCTAGAGAAAGTGGAAGAGAGGATGAAATGTTTCCCAAACATGGAGAAGTCTCTTCATTTACAGGCTAAGAATAAAATGCAGAGATTTAGTCAATATTCCCTGATACAATCAGGATCATCCCCGGCAGATATTTTTAAAATGTAGATTGAGTTCCTAGCCTAGAATTAAATGAAATAGAAACACCCAAGATAGGTCTCCTAAACATCAATTTTGAGAGAGCTCCTCTAGTGCTACTGATTTACATGCTGGTTGAGAATCACTGCTTCAGTGGTTTCACACTATCAAACCTGTTATGGATTGAACTGTGTCCCCTTGAAATTCATATGTTGAAGGTCTAACCCCCAATGTGACTGTAGTTGGAGACAGAGCCTACAAGGAGGTAATTAAGGTTCAATGAAATCACACAGTGGGTTCCTCATCCGATAGGACCTGAGCGTTCCCTGTCTTCCCCGCGGTCTCTCTGCCAAGCGACAACACAGCAAGAAGACGGCTAGCTGTCTGCAAGCCAGGAAGAGGGCTCTCACTAGAATCCGACCATGCTGGCACCTTGATCTTGAACTTCCAGCCTCCAAAACTGTGAGAAAATAAGCTTCTGTGTTGAAGTCCCCCAGTCTACGGTATTCTGCCACAGCAGCCCCAGCTAATACAAGCCTCTAACCAAAGGAGGTGACCACCCTACTTCCCCATGTTCTCTCTAGGGTCCTTACTAGTCTCCCGAAGTATCCTACTCATTCTCACCCTTATACTTGTCTCCCTCCATTGGGAAAACAAGTTGTTAAATATTTACTGAGTCTCTGATTTAGTGGCAGGTGCTAAGAGGGAATGTAAGGATATATAAACAAACGTGTTTACCCCTCGAGCTACCTGGAAGCAACAGAACTGTAAAATAAATTTAAGAAGAATCATTTTCCTATCTACAAAACAGAAACAGACTCACAGACACAGAGATCAGACTTGTGGTTGCCACGGGGGTGGGGAGCGGAGGGGGAAGGTTGGACTGGGAGTTTGGGGTTGGTAGATGCAAACTATTACACTTAGACTGGATGAACAACGAGGTCCTACTGCATAGCACAGGGAACTATGTCCAATCTCCTGGGATAAACCATAACGGAAAAGAATATTTTAAAAAAGAATGTATCTATATGTATAACTGAGTCACTTGGCTGTACAGCAGAGATTCACACAACATTGTAAATCAACTATACTTCAATAAATAAAAAAAAATCATTTTCCTCACATTTAACCCTTTCAGTAATTTCCCACTGATCTCAGGACCGAGATGGCCTGCAAGGCCCTACACCACTGGGCCCCCTTTTCTCACTCCCTCCCTACAATTCAGCCCTCTTTCAGTTTCCTGAACCCATCCTTTTCCTCCTGGACTCTTTCTACACATGCTGTTACCACTGCCTGGGCCACTCAGAAACCTGCTCTCCTCCTCATCTGTTTCCTACCAACTCTTCAGGGTTAAGCACAAATGTCACTTCCTCGGCAAGGCCCTTCCTGCCCTTCGAGTTAGATCTCCATTAAGCACTCGCAGAGCCGCCCCGTGACCTTTTTCTTCATAGCACTAATAACAGGCATGGTGATTTAAACAATTATTTACGGACTTGTTCAACAAGTGAGGTAAGGACAATGTTTATCTTAGTTATGGTTCTGTGCCCAGCACTCAGCATATTATAGCATATTCTTATTAAAAGAATAAGATCTGATAAGACGAGAAATCTCATTAATTACCAGATATATAGAATAGTCATTAAAAGCTCAGGTCAGGAGAGGGGGTAGAGCAGCAGGACTGGATAGGCTAAGCAACTGCACAGAGTAAACACCTAAACAGAGTCTGAAAGGAAAGAATCCAATCATTCTGACGTCATTTCTGTTAGGCCTATTCAGACAGCACTCACCATTCAGAGTCCAGCTCTAAAAATACGTTTCACAAAGAAAACGGACTAGTTACTCCATGCCATCTTGATCTCTTCCTTCCTTGGAATCTACATTATAAGACAACAGAAACACAGCCATACAATGCTCATTTGTATTGGGTAATAGTCTTGCACTGTCTTCTAATCATTAAACTTGTGAATGCCCTTAACAGTCTGAAACTTGAAGGCAGCAATAACATGTTATTCATTTATTCATTCATCAGGCATGTAATGTATTCAGTGCCTGAAGTTCCAGTCTGCAGGACCTCAAAGCGAGATAAGGCAGAGTCTTTGCTCTTAAGCAGTTCAGTTTATTGGGCCAACAAGTAAACAGGTCCTTGTAATATGATGTGACAAGTGCTGTAATAAACACCAAGTTCTGGACATTCACAGAAGTGGTTTCTCACTCAGATTGGGGGCCTATATGGAAGGCTTCCTGGAGATACCTGAGCTGAGTTAAAGGTTTAGAGTTTGTGGCCCAAGACTTGAGAAGACATTCCAGGCAAAAGGAGCAGCCTGGCTTCTTCAGAAACCTGTATGAAGTTCTGTGCAACTGGTTAGGTTATGTCCATAATGTGAAGCCACGAGGCTAGAGAAGTAAGCAGGTCCAGAACACCAAGGTCTTTTGCTAGTTTAAGTTTATATTTTATCCTACAGGCAATGGAAAGGCATAGAAAGATTTTAATCAGAGAAAATCGATCCTATGGCTTAGAAAGCTCACCAACAAGTAGATGAAAGATGGTAAGGCTGGGTTCAGTTAGCTCTTTAAAGTTAATGAGAAATGGAGAAGGCAAGGCCCCACGGCAGTAGAGGCATTAGCTAAGATGTTCAGGGATTAAATGGACAAGATTTGGTGATGTGACAATAAATGCACCTTTTCCCTCCCTACCTCCTCTCCTTTCCCAGGGTCCCATGTCCCAGTCCTATTTCCAGGTTCATTTTCTTACCTTTACATTACACATCAAAGGCAACCTCTGGTTCACTGTTACACTCAGGCTTCATCACCCCCACCACCATCCAGCCCCCCTTTCTTTTAATTTCTTGTCATTGTACTTTTTGACTACAGATGCACACCTCAAGTGTTAATAGAAAGCTTTTTCAAGGAGAAGCACCGAACTTGAATAGCCGGTATTTCAAAAACAAAATAAAAAAGCCACATTCTTCTTCTAGAAACCTTTTCCAGTTCCTAAGTGGCGTTGCCCTTCAATCTCCCTCTGATCTGATGCTGTCATATCCCAGGGACCGGAGGTCTGTGAGAGTATCTCAGAAGTTAACATTCTCACATGTGGGAAATTAGCCCATGTGGATATTTTAGAACTAAGATGCTGCAATTAAAGAGGCGGTACTTAAGGAATAGACACAAGGTATTCTTAACAGAACCACAATACTGGGATGGCTGCTATGTTACACAACTATTTGAAACTAAAATGTGGCAGTCTGAAGCAAGAGATGCAGAACAAGTTTGACCCAGGTAAGATTTCTTAGAGGCCTGCTTTACAGGGAACTAGAACCTGCCAGGGCCAACTGAGCAGGATGTGGGAAGGGGAAGAAGCACCTCCGCCTCTGCTTTAAGGACTGGGGATTTGGAGCGGCTGAGCCACTATGACCCCCACTCCCCCCACTCCCCCCACTGTAGAACCGCTCTCACCCAGTGGAGGCCAACTGCCAGCCTTACCTGGAGCTCCCCGCTTGCTCTCTCACTTTTGGAGGCTGATGAAGACACTGCAACATAAGCAGTAAACACTAGATCATCAGGATAATGGAGACCCTGGCAGTCAAAACTCTAGCTCATGAAGGGATCCTGGGCATTGCCTCAATCCTTTCTTGCTGATACGAAATCAAGATCGGGACTGAGGCCTCCCTACAACATCCTACCTGGGCCTACAACAAACATCGCCATGGAGAGGACCCTTTGAGGGCCATTCCAGAGACCTGTAGATAACCTCAGAAAAGCCCAATCATGGGACTGAGGCAATATCTGAAAATTGGCCTGAAGCCCACTTGACACCAATTGAGAAATGCAAATCAAAACTACAGTGAGGTATCTCCTCACACCAGTCAGAATGGCCATCATCAAAAAGTCTACAAATAACAAATGCTGGGGAGGGTGTGGAGAAAAGGGAACCCTTGTATACTGTTAGTGGGAATGTAAATTGGTGCAGCTGCTACAGAGAATAGTATGGAGGTTCCTCAAAAAACTAAAAATAGAGTTGCCACAAGATCAGATCAGGCCTACCTGAGTAAATCTGAAGGAGAGTGTCTTTCAACAGACGATCCTGTTTCAGGGCTGGGGACGTGGGGAGGGAGTCTTTTATCAGTACTATCAGGGCTTATGTGGGGTTGCTCAAACACTGTTTCTCTCTGGTAAACAATTTACCCCCGAATAAGCACCCTCACAGCTGTTACAAAGTGTTTTGCTGGAACTCAGTAACTGCAAGCTCACCTGCTGGAACTAGACTACTAGTTAGGTGCAACTTGCCCTTGGACCTGTATGTTTTAGCCACACCAAGTACTCTGCCCGTCCTCAGCAAATCAGCATCATTAAATTATCCTTGATTTAATAGATACTATTGAGTTACATAATCTCTCTCTCCAACATTTGGTATACATTTCTATTACTGCCCTTATTTTAAGGGTTCATGACCTGTCTCCCCTATTAGATACCAAGTTCCTTTAGGGCAGGTACCTGTCACATTAGTCTCTGGACCTCCAGAGCTTATCGTGATGCTTGGTACATGGTAAGCTATTTAATATTTGTTGAATGAATTAAGCAGATTCTGATTGTCTCTTACCTGTAATTGGGGGGGGGGGGGAGGCAGGGGGCAGGGAATCTACTCTCTCACTGAAGACCTAAAAACAGGAGAGCAGGAAGACTAAAATTTAAATGTAGGTTTTCTTCGGCTTACTTTTAAAAATAAACATGAAAATTACTATTTGATAAAAATATCAGTTTTAGTTAGTAAATGAAGAATACAAGAATAGCTACATTTGAAAGACTGTGTGAAAGATTGAAAAAAAACACTAGGACCTCAAGAACAGGCAAAGGACATGAAGAGACAATTCACAGAAATGAAAAATACATGGCATAAAAATAAACACTTTCCATCCATACTAGACATTATTTACCAATTAAAAAATACTTATTAAAATAGCAAAGTTTTAAACAAATGGTAATTCAGAAATGATGGTCTGAGGCAAAAAGTCACTTGTACCCTCAAGTATTGAGGGGAATACAAACATAGCTACGTGGAGAAAGAACTTTAACAGTCACCCTCAAGGTATCTATGTGAGACTTTGTGTGTATACATACAAACATATGTGCATATACATAAAATAAAAATCTTGATGCTTTTCTAAAAATATATATTCTAAGGAATGAGAATGTTCACTAGAATTTATGCAGTATGACTTAAAAGTTAGCATGGTTCTACCACTTATTAGCTATGTGATCTTCAGCAAATTATTAATTTTCTGGGCTCAGTTTCCTCATCAGTAAAATGGTGATTTTAAAAAAAGAAAAAGACACCTACCTTACAAGGTTAAATGAGAATATATATAGAGTTTAGAACAGTGCCTGGTATATAGGGTGCTCAATAAATGTTAAATGCTACTATTCCTCATATTAGAAATTTGGAAACAGCCTAATGTTTAATAATAAAAGAATGATTAAAAAGATTATGGTTAATCAATACAATGGCGTATCATACAATCATTAAAATGTTGTTCATGAAGAGTTTTTAATAATGTTGGAGAAATGCTTATACTATATTAAGTGAAAAAGCATAATATAAAGCTATATAGTATGATTTCAATTATGTAGAATATATATCAGTATATAGAAAATGATCTAGCAGAAAACATACCAAAATATTAAAGTGATTACTGTGGGCAGTAGAATTTGATCTACTTGCTGTTGTTTTTCTTCTTCATACTTTTCTATCATTAATCGTTTTTTATAGTAAGGAAGGTATTACTTTTAAAATCAGGAAAATACCATAGTTTTATAAGGTTAAAATAAGGTAAGAAATGGGTAATTTTAAATATTTATATTAACGTCCAACTCTTTGTGTGTAAATGATGTGATACAGAAATTATTGTGGCTTTCCCAAACTCAGTTATTTTCTGTTGAATTTACAAATACAGAGCATTGCACTAATGCAAGTAAATATTACAAGCAACATAAGGCAGCACATATCCCTTGGTTGAATCTGTTTATAACTGTATGAAATTTAGAACAAACAGTGCATCCCCCGACTTAAGACGGCCCACATTTTACTTAGGCCAGCCTCTCCCACTCCCAACCACAAGTTCTAGCATCCAGGTGGCTCTGATCCAGGATCCCTTCTAATCCTGAACAAGTGGAAGCCTTGCTGGGCACTCCTAGAGATCCTCCTTCTCCCAGCCCCACTTCAGGCTCTGTGGCTCTTACCTTCTCTATTCATCAAACTAAAAGGTTCTCATCCCTTTTGCAATTTTCAAAGGGAAGAATTCCTGCCTGGTTGTAAGAAGCAGAAAGAAGATTAGGTATTCCCTTCACTCTGAAGAAACTTTCCAGGGCGCTTTTCAATTCTTCATGCACAATTGTTCCCCTTCCTAAACAGCTTTAGGGTCTATGTTCCTCAACTCTTGACATTTCAGGTTAACTTACCTTCTAATTAGTCCAAAACACTATGTTCATTTCGGTCAAACAATTTTTGCCCTCAAAGCACTGTCTATTAAATATATAAATATCTGCGTATATAAATATCATTCAAGACCTTAACAGTTTTTAACAACGGCACTAAAGTACATAAAATTTACAGGAAACTTTGGGAAACTGTTCATATTCTTAGTAAAGTATTGCTTTGGAGCAAATCTTGAATGCTGATTGTTTATCAATCAGCATTTTCATCTAAACAGGACCGAGTTGGACATTATATATTTCAGCCACAAAGCTGAAAAACCATTCTAGCTAATATGCATCAGTTGTTCACCTAAATGTCCATCCACATTGCATTAACCAGATCATTTTGACTGAATTTTTAAAAGAAGCAGTTTAAGCAGAAACTCCCCAAATGTTAATGTACTTTGTTACTCATGTGACAATCTTCACAGTAAAAGTTACCTTTATAATAAGCTATCAGTTTAACAAACCCCAAACTTCATAAATTAATACAATACAATCTAAATGCACCATAAATTTATATTTGTTAATCTTGATATTAGAACATTTAAACATTTCAAACTACATAAAAATATGACAAACAATATAGAAAGAAATTTGTTGACAACTTACTTCCAAAACATCACTATTTCTTATATTGCAGTTAAGCAAGAAGACAGCTTACACAGCTCTCCAAAAAACATATAGTGTTCTTAGTGGAGTGTTATCAATAAAAATCAGCACAGTCCCACACAATAATGTCTTCGATTTATTATCTTTTCCACAGTACAAGTTTTTCACAAACCATAAATCCTTTGCAGTTATTGAGTCTGTAAACAAGTGCCTGAATCCCCACATCCCCCCAGTTTAGTATATGCTTGTGAATGTTGTAAGTCCTTCAATCAAGTTTTAACTCTTCCACTTTGTGTAAGGAATCAAGAGCCTTCTCTCTTTAAATTATTTATATTTTATCATACAGCCTGCAATGCAGAAAATCACAGTGAAAGCCCTGGGAAAAACAAAACAACATGGTCTTTACAGCAGGACTTGAAACTTTATAATGTTAAATGCATTTAAAGAAGCTTCCCATAATAAAAGCGTGGGTTTTTATTTCCAGAAATCAAGTTAATTAGAAACCCTAGGTTCTACTTAAAAACCCATTTTGATCTAAAAGTGAAAACAGTCCCCTATCCATAGTCATTTTATAAACTCTATACAGTTTCACTTGCAGAGATATTTTTCCAGTCTGAGAAACAGTAGTGCAATTAGTTTTACTCCTTTTAAGTTATTTTAGTCCAGGATGTAAATAGCTCTGTGGAAAGATAAGAAGATGCTCTGGTAAACAAGAAATTTTTGCAAGCCCATGCTGGCTTACTAGTCCATTAAAGCTTGTAAGTCCATAGTGGCTCTCAACAAAATGTTGTATATACATCACTAATAACAAAGCAGAAATAAATAGGCAAAAATGACTGTAAACTGTCTCATCTCTTAATGATTTTTCAGTAATAACTGGCTTGACAAATTGATTATATAGTCATTTAAATAAGCAGACAGTAGACAGTTGCTCTTAAGGACATTCCACTATGGCATCCACTCTGGAAAGCCCCAATGGAGTTACATTCCTAAAATTAAAACAAAAAAAGAGGAGTGAAGGATGGGAGATAAAAGTTTAAAGATGCCACTTGAATGGAATTCCACCAAGTCAGCCAGTTCACTTAGATTTCTTCTTAAAAAGGCTTTTAATTTTTGATGGCTTTTTGCTTTTCTCTCCATTATGGCAAAGGTCATGTGGGATGCTGCTTATCCTGGCAACACCTGGGGCTTCCTGAACTGCTTTGCTGTCGTTGCCAGCTGAGGAACATGATGTGTGGCGAGGCTTAGGTACTGGGATGCCACTGGAAAGCTGGTTCATGCTACAGGATTTCTCCAAGATGCCATTGTACACTTTGCTTGCAGGACTGAAGATCATGCTCTTAGTTTCTGTCAGACCTACGCAATCAGGAGAACCCCGGGAGATATCTGCAGCTATGGGCGAATCTCCTCTGGATGAATCCTCCAGAGAGAGCTCATCTCTTGATATTTTTCGAGGAGACAATGTTTGGTATATCTCAAGGCTTGAAGGAGGAGATTGTTTCCTTCCAATGGAAGAATTTAAGGAGTCACATTCTGAAGCTGTGTCTGGCACTTCCCTGGATGAGATAGAGGCAAAGGTAAAATTTTAAATCAATATGTTCTTAAGGGTACCGGCAGACTTTCTAACTAATTCTAACCAAAACAGCTTTCGCTGTTTAAGCTATCGAAATATTAAAGGGAGAGATGTTAAAATTCTATACACATTTCAAAAAATTAGAAAATTACTACTTTAAATAATATAACTTATCAAAATGTTTAATTTTTAACATAAACTATGATAATGATACCTTCCAATCTAGAAAATATTATAACTTAAAGTTATACCTTCTTCAATTGTCAGAGAAATGAAAATGTTTAAATTTTACAGGTTTTTATCATTTCAGCTACTTCTGTGTTTTGTTTCAATACTGAAAATTTTTCTTTCTAAATCACATAGTTGACATATAGTTGAAAAGATGAATTTTAGTCACCACCTTCTCCCTTTATTTTTTAGTCATTGAATTGATTAAATATAGCTTCCTAAGGAAGGAAGAAAAGAATATTCTAAGCTAAAATATAAGCTCTCCCAAGTTTAAAACAGAATGGAAGAGGGGTGAGGCACACTGGGGTGGGGAGTGCATGGCAGGTGAAAGGTAATGATATTGAGCTATTTTTTTAAAGTAAGACATTCAATAAATTCTCACAAATTTATTCCTTTGTGATTTTTCCCTCTTTTCCACAGTGGAAAGAGAAATAAAGAGGACTGGAAAAAATAAAGTTTACAACCCCAAAGCCAACATACAGTAAATGCTATCAGCTATTCCTTCAAAATATACCTCAAACCCACCCTTTTCTTCCTGTCCCACTGCTACCGTCCTTCTTCCTGCCCTACCAGTTACCTCAATGATTGCAATAGCTTCCTAATTCATCTCCCTGCTTCCATTCTTGTTCTTCCCTCTGAGTTACTTCTCTGCACAGCCCTTAAAGTGGTTTTTAAAGACTCAATCAGAGCACAATAATCTCTTGCTCAAAACTTTCCAATGCTTCCTCACACACTTAGGCTAAACTCCAAAGTCCTTGCCAAAGGCCACAAAGCCCTGCACGGTCAGGTCCATGGCTATCCCTCCAGCTGCACGGTGTACCATTTTCTGCCTCTTCCTTGTTCCTGCCACATGCCAATCATGCGACTCCCTCAGGGCTGTTGCACTTGCTATTCCCTCTGCCTCATCCTTTTTCCCCTCCATCTCCACATGACTCAAATGCTCTCTCTCCAGAGATGCTTCCCCTAACTACCCTATCCAAAGCAGCATTCTCTTTCCTTTTACCTGTCTTTGTTTAGCATCCAGAACTTATCACTACCTAAAATATTTTATATTAACTTGTTTATAGTAAGTTTCCCCAGAAGAAAGGAGACAATGAGGGCAGGAAGTCTTATTAACTTTTGTATTCTCCGGAACGGTGACAAGCTCATAGTGGATATTTAATAAGTATAGAAGGGAGGGAGGGAGGGAGGGAAAGAGGGAGGGAAGGAGAAAGGAAGGAGGGAGGGAGGGAAAAGAAAGGGAGGGAGGGAGGAAGGAAAAAAAGAAGGAAGAAAAGAAAAGAGAAGAAAGAGGGGAAGGAAGGGAGGGAGGAAAATTTTGAAGAATAGGGATAACAATTTATTCATTTTTGAATGTACCATACCTGAGATGAATAGTGTTCACTCTATGCACGGAATGATTACGAAATGAAAAGTAGAGTCAAGGTAAAAAGTAACTGGCAAAAGAAATAAGGTGAGAGAAGGAAGAGAGCTGAAGACAGAAAGGCAGGAACACATAAGATCATAATCCACCAGCTGGAACTAGGCCAGGACCGTGTCTCACCTGTCTTGGCAGCTCAAGTTATTAGCAAGTACATGGTACACAGCAAGGACTAAATTCATATTTATAGAGTAAATGAATTGAATGATCTCTCACCTTGGATGATCTAGATTACTATCATTATTCATGTTATGATATGCATGTTTATTGATTTTGACATGTATTTTGTTAATACCATACTTCAGGTATATATTAGACTGCTAAATGTATTTAGTCTTTTCTGTGAACTTTACTCACACATGTATGCAAAGACTGTCTTTATTACACTACAAGCTTTCAGAAGGTACAAAATCTCCTGGGCAAATAAAGACTTAAATAATGCTTTCATTTTATACAGTTACATGTACTGCATAATTTTTCAAATGCTCTTACAATTGATAATGGATAGTGCTAACAGAGGGCAAGAGGCAGTTCAGCTAGGAAAAAATGACTCAGAAATCAATCACTGGTAGGGACTTTTCTGCAAGGCTTCTTTTTGGAGTAGATGTCCATTAATCAAACAGCATATATCACTGTTCCCTGGAGCAGCTTCCAGAGCCAGAAGCTGATCTAGTCAAAATTTTATGAATTTACTTTCTATTCTGTTATGTGGTTTGGCTGCTTTGTGTGTGAAATTCTAAACTAGGTTAAAAATATTTTAAAAACTAGCTTCTAAAATCTAAATAATGTGTGAAAAGAATACTGACCTAATTTAGGAGACCTAGATTCCTGTCCTGGTCCTGCCATTAATCAGTTGTACAATCTTGGGCAAATCACTTAATTTAACCAGATCTCAATTGTCTTGTCTAGGTAAGAGAATTTGATTAATCTCTAATACTACTTCTAGTTCTAATATCCTAATTCCAAAACAAATAATCATCTGAAGTGTTGCTTCTTCTGCATAAGTGGTCAGACTTGGAATATAGGTCTAGTACACCTTAAAATCTCCCATTTTTTCCAGAGCGTATATTCTTCAGAATATTGAATTTAATTGTATGTACCATTTATGTTATTTTTCTACTTTTATTTTTTTCCCACAGTGACGTGCAGTTGAATTTATGTAAGTTTAATGCACGTATAACAAGACTTAACTCAAGGTAAGGTTTAAATGAGTGTATACGTGCAATAATGCATAGAACATAAAAGATTGGTAAATAGTAAATGTTTGTATTATTATTATTTTGTAAGGATTCTGGTGGTTCAACACTTAAAAAACTAAAATGGAGAGGAGGAAGTTGTATGAATCCAAATTCTTCTCAAATTTATGAGCTAGCTGTGAATTTCTGACAGTGCTCTTTGAAATGAGGGCTGAACATTTCCATCAGTGCAAAAAGTTCTACTGGACAGCAGAGCTCTGGAGTTTTCCTACTAATTTCCGTAAGCCACACAAAATTAGTTTTGTCAGTAAAGCCATCTTACTGGTGACTACAGTTATACTGCAAAGGTTAGACAAAAAAGCTGGTCATAAAGTGCTAACCAAGCAAAGCTGCATCAGATTCTCCAGTTGCAATGACAACACAAAACTTGTACTATCTCTTCAGGAATATGCTATAATGATCACTTGCTAATCATAAAATTTACTTTCACTAGCAGACGAAACAATTATGTGTGAAGAATCACATGACAGAGAGCCACCAGGGCTTATGGCAAGTGTCCGGCCCATTCCTTCTGGTTTTGTTTTTCTTACAAGAACAATAAAGACTTCATGGCCACGTGGCTACTAAGTGGCAAAATCAGAAACCAATACCAGTTTTTCTGTCACTTAATACCATACTGCTCCAAAAGAGGAATATGGTTTATAGAGATCCCCGACAGCAACCGGTCTCACTGGACTAGAATACACTGCTGCTATATCTACTTTATAGAAAAAAAAAGGTTATGAATATAATTTCCTCCTTTAAGTTCCTGACATTTTCTTAAATCTTTTGCATCTGATACTGCTTGCTTGCTAGCAAGTACTAGCACATAACAGAACAAATCATTAATTGGCAACAAGTATTTTAAAACCTCAGTCAGTCATATTTAATGTTTCCTTGTGCTCAAGTATACTTAAGCTCATGCCTTTATATTTTACATATGAAACTGTTCGTTAGACAAGTTTATATTCTGAGACTTGAGTCAACTGTGTGCAATAGCCTCTAAGCAGTTATATCTCAAAATATCCTATGTCTGTGGTGGTCAGAATTCTAAGATGGTCCCCCAATTCCCAGCCCTGGTGTACACACATCTTCTCCCAGTTAGTTATTTAATCAAACACTAACATAGGTGCTGCCATGAAGGGATTTTACAGGTGTAATTAAGGCCCAAACTAATAGATCTTAATATATAGAGAGATTATTATCCAGGTAAGCCTTTTGAATTTGGGTATAGAGATCAGAGATAAAGGAAGGCAGAGATTCAAAGCAAAGGAGGGATTTGAAAGAAGGGAAATTCTCTGTTGCTGGCTTTGAAGATAGAGGCCACCCATGGCAAGGAAGAGCGGGCAGCCTCTAGAATCTGAGAGCAGCCCCCCAGCTGAGAGCAAGCACAGAAACCAGGACCTCGGTACTGTAACCATGAGGAATTGAATTCGGCCACAAACAAGTGAGCTTTGATGAGGCCCCCAAGCTCCAGATAAGAATAAAGTCCAGCCAACACTTTGATTTTAGATTGTAAGAGCCTGAGCAGAAAACCTAGCCACACCAAGCTTGGGCTTTGGCATACAGAACTGAGAGCTAATAAACGGGTGTTGTCAGAAGCCACTAAAGTTTGTGGGAACCTGTTATGCAGCAGTAGAAAATTAACACAACATACCACTCCTACCCACCCAGCCCAACACATACTGTATTTCATTCATTGCCAATACCATTGCTTTTCAGCAGAGAAGTAAATGGCCTCCTCCTCCTCTTCATTTCGATATAGAGCAGGACAACTTGACACTGAGAGGATATCTGGATCAGGGGAAGGCAAGGAGTGCTGTGTGTGCTGGGGATGGTGGGGATGCCGGGGGTGTGACGGGTGCGGAGCATGTGCAGGAAGCTGAGCTCGCTGAGACTGAGGCGAGGACTGAACGATGCTGCGGCGGGAGCGACACAAGCTGCTGCTTCTGGCCAGTGATCCAGCAGGTTTAGCCATGGTCCCTGAAAGCCAAGCGGAAATAAATGAAAACTTTCATAAAATCCAATGCTCCTTTCATGCACACTACAAAGACACACCAAAGAGAACTGATGTGATTAATCTACATTTGTCACCACTGAATCTACCTTTATTGAAGTAACTGTACAATTATTACCATCCTCTATCACCTATAAAACTGCTTCTCAGGAAAGTTAAGAAGTAAAAAAATGTAACAAAAATAAAAACAGGTCTAAAAATTAAACAGAAGTGAACATATAAACACATGAGGTTTTAAATATAAAATCTGACATTACTAACCATAAAGGCTTAAACATTTACCCAAGATAACAAATTCTTATATTTAAAAATCAATAAAGCATATTTATAAGGAATCTGTACTTTATTGCAAATATTTTAATGAATTTTAACATTGAAAGACGAGAAAACTATTCAGCAAAACAGGTTGGATTTTTCAACAAATATCTCTTGAGATAGCACAACTTGTTTGAACTTTGAGAAATTTTAAATCAAGGATCATTTAAATACTGTATATATAGTCTCACTATTTTTTAGGCAAAGGTCAGATAAAAACTTGTTTTTTGAACACTGACTACTGTGGAACTAACCAGCAGTCTTAGATTACCTTGTTTCTGCTCCCAGTCTCAGTCTAGACCCACACAGACAGTAGACAAACTTCCTCTATGTGCTTAAATCTTCCCTGAATGGGCACTTCATTTCTTTGCCTTAATGGAAACATAGCTCTCCTAAGAATACCGTTCTCAAGCTGAAGCCATTCATTCTTCATACCTCACATGCTGCAGCACCAGAACAACAGACTGATGGCCTTCTCACTCCCCAATATTGTTGTAAACCCTCACTCCCTTTATAAAAACATGTTCCTTTGACACTCACACTATGAAGCCACGTGAATCTCTCATCTCCACTTCACTAGTCACTTCCTGCTTAGTCTCTCTCTTACCAGTCCATCCAACCTCTCATCAGCTTGAGCCATCTCGTCTGTAAGATCAACACCTTAACCAATCATGGTTTTCATCTCTTCTCACCAGACATTCACCTCTACTCTACTCCACCACCCACTCTCATGCCTTGGTCTTGCCATCATTCAGAATTGCTGCATTTTTGAAATAATAAGCTTAAGACATCAGATAATTTTGATTCTGACATTCCTACCTTTCTAGTTCACACATTCTGTTCCTTCCACTATCTGTCCCATTCTCTACCCTAAACTCAAGGCCCTTATCTACTGTTTATCCCTTTTGCTGCCTTTATTTTCATCTTCTCCCCTTCTATTTCCCATCGGCGCTTAAAAATAAAAGTTGAAAAAACAGGGGGCTTCCCTGATGGCGCAGTGGTTAAGAATCCGCCTGCCAATGCAGGGGACACGGGTTCGAGCCCTGGTCCGGGAAGATCCCACATGCTGCGGAGCAACGAAGTCCGTGCGCCACAATTACTGAGCCTGTGCTCTACAGCCTGCGAGCCACAACTACTGAGCCTGCGTGTTGCAACTACTGAAGCCTGTACACCTAGAGCCTGTGCTCCGCAACAAGAGAAGCCACCACAATGAGAAGCCCACACACCGCAAGGAAGAGTAGCCCCCACTCGCCGCAACTAGAGAAAGCCCGCGTGCAGCAACGAAGACCCAACACAGCCAAAAATAAAAATAAAATAAAATAAATTTATTTTAAAAAGTTGAAAAAACAAACCTGAAAAACAAACAGATAAACAACAAGAGCAACAAGAAAACCTCCTCTACCCTCAGACTGTTTTCAGCTGACATCTCTCTTCCCTTTTATGTAAATGATCTATGTTGCTTTCTCCACTACTTTATCTTCACTCATTCATCAAAGAAATGGTAGAGTGCTTCCACACAATTTCCCTGCAACTATCATTAACAAAGTTATGATAAACTTCCTCATTGCTAAATTCAGTGAGTATCTCCATCCTTCCTTGACATTGGACCAGCACGTGACATTATCAGTTTATCCTTTCCATGACCTCTCCAACCACATTCTCACCTTTTCCTTTACTGTCCCTTAATTGTCTGTCTCCGAAGTTCTGTTCTAGGCCTTGTTATTCTTGTTCCACTTACTCTTCTCAAGAAATTTCATCCACTCCCATTACTTCAATTACCGTTTGCAGTCTATAGAAGTCCAAATCTGCGACTCCAGCTTTTAATCTTTTTCCTAAACTTTAGAACTTCACAATCAACTGCCTACTGGACATTTGGGTGTTCCACAGATACCCACACTGAATTCAGCATTTTCCTCCCCAACCCACTCCTTCTTCTATGTTTCTTACACCTTGGTTAAAAAAAAAAAACACACCACCACTCACCTAGTTATCTGAATTGGAAACAAAGACATTCTTGACTCTTCTTCCTCCATCATAATCCACATCTAGTTAATCATAAAGCGTTTCCAGTTCTACCTCCTGGGTATCTCTCACATCTCTCCACTTCCCCCTCAACAAACCACTGCTGTGTTATGCTGGACTACTGCACCAGAATAATAACTGATCTTTCTCCTCCAACTTATTCTCCATACTGCAACCTGCATGATCATTTTAAAATGGAAAAGGAATATGACATTTTATTGGTTAAAACCCTTAAGTTGCTCCCATTACTTCTAGGATTAGGATAAAGTCAAACTCCTTAACAAGGCTTAGAATGCCCTATTTATCTAGCCTCTAATTTGGAACTAGTGTCCCTCTTCTCTGTTATAGGAATACTAGGAACAATATACCTCACTCAGCTCCCAGAAGTATCAGAGTATCTCTTGCCTCCACACCTTCTGTCCTCATCTCATCTCTCCCTTGACCTCCTATTTCACTTAAAGAGCAGTTCCTCCAGGAAGTTTCCCAACTCCTCCAAATTCAAGGTCAGTGTTTGCCCTCTTGTGCTCACATGGCAACACCAAAGTGTATTTCCCTATGACATAACTTAGTGCATTGCTCTTGTCTGTCCTCCATTAGACTGCATGTTTCATGAAGGAAATAACTGTGTACCATGTTCAACACCGCATCACAACTGGCACAATGCCAGGCAAAAAGTAGATGTACAGGGACTTCCCTGGTGGCGCAGTGGTTAAGAATCCACCTGCCAATGCAGGGGACACAGGTTCTAGCCCTGGCCCAGGAAGATCCCACAAGCTGTGAAGCAATAAGCTCATGCACCACAACTACAGAGCCTGCGCTCTACAGCCCGCGAGCCACAACTACTGAAGCCCGTGCACCTAGAGCCCGTGCTCCACAACAAGAGAAGCCACCACAATGAGAAGCCCACGCACCACAACGAAGAGTAGCTTCTGCTCGCCGCAACTAGAGAAAGCCCACAGGCAGCAACTAAGACCCAACGCAGCCAAAAATAAAATACATAAATAAATTTATTTTTTTTAAAAAGTAGATGTACAGTAAGTATTTACTGAGTGAGTTAACAAACAATTCAAACAGAAACAGCCACTGAAATAACTTGACGGACTGGGAAAAAAAAAAAGAAAATGGGTAAAATTAAAGGGAATATTTTCAGAATATTTGACTACCTCCATAAATACCATACAAGGCTTTTTCCAAACACAAATTATATAATATGAAAATATTTATAATTTAGTAGGCAAACATTAGAATTTTCTCTTACTTATTTATAATGATTCATAGATTACAGAACTGGAAGAAACCCTGGAAATCTTTAGTCTGATGTTCTCACTTTGTCAAAGAAGAAACAGTATCCTACAAATACTAAAAGAATGTGTCCAGACTGACACAGACAATTAAGTTCTACAACTCTTAGCATATAATGCAGCCATTCTCATCAATCACTGGTTACTTGGTATACACAGTAAAACGTAGCCACATTCAGCCATGAATAGGTGTGATGAGAAGGGCTGAGAAGAATCAGGATTCCCTGCTTGGAAAAACGAGTATTACTCACAAAGATGGAAAGATACTGCATGAAGGAGGTTTAAAAAAAAAAGTAAATAGTTTATATGAGGAAAATTCTAAGTAATCCAATAAAGAATATAACATAAAGATGAGACTCATAAATGGGTCACATCTAGAAAATGTTTACAACTCTACAATCCTTTCAAAAATTTTTCTTCTTACATATTGCCATCTCTTACATATTGCCTACACCATAAAACTCATGTAGGATTAAAAAGCAGTTCACTTTGACCTTGTAACAAGCTCTCCTATACAAAAGGTGAACATGTTTAATAATATCTCCAGGCTGTTATTAATTCTCAATGAAAGCCGGCAGCCATCCCTACCTGTGATTTGTAAGAGTAGTTAAATGAAACACTGAAGTTCACTGCACAGAAATTTATTTGAGGTGATTTGTCATTCTAATATCAATAACTACATACAGAAGCACAACAGTTTAATATGACACTATTTTTCAAAGTGTATTTTCTTATGGCAAAGAAGATAAAATTTGGTTTTGAATAAGGGGGTCCCCCCTGCCACCAACGACCAAAAATAATAAGTAATATAGGGACTTCTGGTTCTAGCAATATGGCAGTCAAAGATAACCTGACCACCATTCCCAACCCCCAACCACACACTTTAAATAGCCTCAAGTACTTCAATATGCTGAATAAAATATAACAATAGTTTTAAATGCATAGCTGAGTTTGCAAGGAAGAAGAGAAAATTCTCGGATGCCAAAACACAAAGACTAAAAGTCAGAGCTAATAGGCCTGTGAGTGATGTTGAAACTGCTGTAGGAGGTTCTCAGTCTCAGTAATTTAAGGGTTTGTGCTTTAATTTGGGGCTATAAATGACATCTTAAGCCCACAGAAGGTGAGGAATAGGAATTATGAGTGTTCTGGATAAAAGCCTGGGCCTAGATGGCTGCATTCCTCAGTGGGAGGGTGTACTGAAAAGAAATCTGACCAATGAACACGGGAACTTCCTTCAATGCATGTTCTCTGGATACAGGAATTTAAAAAGGTTCTTGTGAAAAACTCAATATGCTGGGTGTTCAATACTCAAACTCAATACAAACTAACTCATATTACCCTGGAGTTCAAGTTTATACTACCAGAAGGGTCTGTGAAACCCAAATCCAAAAGGTTAACAAAAAAAAAAAAAAAAAAAAAGATGGTCCTGAGTAGGTGAAGCCCTTGAAACTACTGCCAGAAGCAAAAGAAATCATACTGAGGAGCACTCCTACTCCTCACAAAGTGTTTCCCTGGAGGGAAGAAAAAAAAGAAGTTCCTTTAAGATAGTTCAGTAAAACACTATAAAACAGGAGAAGGCAATCTGCTCTGCAAACTCAAGAAACAGCTGCAATAATCAATCAAGAACATCAAATAATACAATTATCAAATAAAACTAAAAAGTAAGATGTTTAAGGGCATTAAATTATAAAATAGAAATGAAAAATGAAAAAAGGACAAGGCATTAAAAAACAAGTAGATTTTATGAAGAATCAAGGAGAACTAACAGAAATGAAAACAGTCACAAATTAAAAATTCAAAGAATGGGTTAAACAAAATTGGAGCTGAAGAAAGAGTAAGTAACCTCGAAGACGGATCTAAGGAAATTTTTCTGAATGCAGCACAATTAGATAAAAAGAAAGGTTAAGAGATGTGGAAGATAAAATAAGATCAAACATATAATTATAGGCTAATATTAGTCTTATATTTCTATACAACTAATATTCCAGTAGGAGTGAACAGAGAAAAGAAAAACAATATTAAAAGAGAAAACAACTAATAATTTTTCTGTAATTGAAAAAAGATAGTCATCTTCAGATTCAAAAGCACACCAAGTATCAGGGAAAAAATTGTACACCTAATTATATTATAGGAAAAACGTGTAACAAAAGAAAATGAAAACATTTTCTAAGTGCTGAGAGAAACGAGAAATTACCTAAAAGGAAACTGGAACAATCTGCCTTACTAAAACTTCTCAACAGTAACAATAAGAGGCCTGAAAATAACAACAAATGTTTTCAAAATACTATGGGAAAAGTAATTGTTCATCTAGAATGTGATATCCAGTTAAACTATTATTCTCAAGTGAGAGTGAAAATAAAGACATTTTCAGGCAAAGACAGAATTTACCACTCTCAGTTGCTAACTGAAAGAATTTTTACCAAAGAACATATTTTCAAGGAAGAAAAAAAAAAAAGGAAAGAGTAAAAAGCAAAATACAATGATGAACAGAGAAACACATGTCTTTCTGAACAATGACTGAATAAAACAATAAAAAAATGACTTTTGCAGGGTATTCAAAACAAAATACTAGACAACATTAATATATAAGATGCAGAGGATAGTGTCTAAAATTAAAGCATCTGAGGATCCTTTAGGAGAATGACAGAGAAGCTGAAAAGAGGTATAGAAAAGAGAAACCACAAAATAATATGCCAGAGAGAAATCCAAACAGATCAGCAAGCAGATTAAATGTAATTGGATTAAATTGGCCTTCCCTGGCAACAGAGATCCTCAAATAGAATGCAAAATAGTAACAGTTATTGCTATTTCTTATACAGACGTATCTAGAGCCTGATGATGGAAAAAATTTTAAGTAAAGAAAAAGTTACACTGGCAAATATTAATCAAAAGCAAGCTCCTATAGCTATTTTAATATCAGATAATACAAACTTAAAGGCAAAAAGTACGGTTAGCTGTAAAGCAGTCTCCGCATAATCACAGAAGAATAGTTAATCTTTTAAAAAGATACATCTGGACTTGTAGTCACCGAATAACTTGGTTTAAACTATATAAAATAGAAATGAGCAGAATTACAAGAAGAAATTGATAAATGTGAGAGATCTGAACAAACTTCTTTCTGCAACTGACAGAAAAGTAGACCAAAATGTAGGTATATAGAGATTTTTCATAACTAATACATGATTTAACCAACAATATAGTATCCTATAACTAACAATTAAGAAAATATACTTTTCAGGTATGTGTGGAAAATTTTAAATATTCGATCAAATAAATACTAGGTCATGAAGCAAGTCTCAGAAGATACCAAAGAATAAATGTTATACAGATGCTATTCTCTAAGCATAATACAATTAGAAATTGATAAGTAAAGATATTCTTTAAAAACTAACGCCCAAATAAACAACAAAACAAACATACTACATTTGGAAACTTAAACATATACTTCCAGATAATCCATATTTCAAGGAAGAGACATATTAAAAGTTGGAAACATTTTAAAACTAGATGATAATCAAACTATATGTATCCGAACTTTAGGCAGACTCAGTTAAAGTCGTTCTTAGAGGGAAATTCACAGCCATAAAAATCATACATTAAGGAAAACAGGAGGACTGAAAATTCATGAGCCAGGTGTCTAAATATTGAAAACAAACAAACGAAGCAAATTCCAATAAAGGAAATAAAAGATAAGAGCAGAACTAAATGGAGAATATCAACAAAACCAACAGTTAGCTCTCTGAAGAATGATGAAGTGAAATAAAATAGACAAATCATGCCAGATTAATCAAGGAGGAGAAATGAAAATTTAAAGATGTGAGATTTTTAAAATCATATTAAATACTATGGAACACTTTAAGCCACAAATTTTATAACTCAGATAAAACAAACAATATTTTAGAAATATATAATTTAACAAATCTAGACTTATGACCATTTTAAGAAACTGAATCAATAATTTAAAAATCTGTCTCCTTCCCTCCTGCCAGCATACACACACACCAAACTCAAACTGCCTATAGGCAATTTCTTCAAAATCTTCATAGAATCATCTGTATCTTATAATATTTCAGAATACAGAATAAAATTCAAAACATTTATTGAGGATTATTATGGGCCAGGGTATGTTCTAATTGTTTTACAAATATTATTTGGTTTAAATTACAAAATAATCTCATAGGGTAGGTTACATTTTACAGACAAGGAAGCTGAGAGTCAGAGAGAGTACCTCCCACAAAGTTACACAAATAAAAAATAATGTTTTGTGGGACATTCAAAACAAAACAAAATACTAGACATTACATACATATAAGTAAAATGGAGGAGTAAGGATTCAAACTCTAGCAATCTTGTTCTAGAGACCAAATTCTTAACTACTACTATAAGAGTAAAAAAAAAAAAAAAATGAAATGAAAGAAAAAGGGGTATTCTTTGCCTTATTTTATGATGTTAATATAACCTTGATACCAAAATCAGAGTGTCGAGAAGGAAAATTATTGACTAATCTATGATTTAAAACGTAAAAACCCTAAATAAAATAATATAGCAAACCAAATCTAATTATTATCAAAACAGAACATTGTGACAAAAATAGTTTCACTGACATTTAAAGGAATTTATTTAAACAGATTAAAATTCAATGGAATAAAGAAAAATAAAACAAGCAATTACCTCAAATTATGCAGAAAAATAACATGGTAAAATTTAACATCCATTGATTTAAAAGAAAAATCATTCTTAGCAAAATAGAAATAGAGATTAATTTCCTTAACTTAAAAATAATCTATCAGGGACTTCCCTGGCAGCCCAGTGGTTAAGACTCCGTGCTCCCAACGCAGGGGGGCGTGGGTTCAATCCCTGGTCAAAGAACTAAGATCCTACATGCCTCATGGCTCGGCCAAAAAAAAAATGTAACCCATCGAACACAGAGCAAAAAACAAAACAAATAAACAAAAAAACACACTTCATGATGAAATAAGCATTCTCTTTAAAGTTAGAAATGGCGATCACTATTTGTCTGCAATCACTTTCGCACTTTTATTCAACATTTTACTGGAGGTCTCAGATTGCCTTGGGAAAAAAGCTCAAGGAATGGAAAGGGGGGAAAAAGTCATTATTATTGTCCACACAAAAAAATCCAAAACACTCTTATAGAAAAATTCAATGTTTCTATATACAAAATCAGCATACCAAGATCAACAGCTTTTCCCTACATATCAGCAACAAGCAATTTGAAGTATAACTTTTTAAAGAAAGGTAACACATGTAACTATTAAAAAAACAAGCTAAAAATTAATTTTTAAATTCAAAGAAATTCCAATAAAAGCCCCATGTAACTTTTCATGGCGTTTCGTGAGCTGATCCTAAAATTCATAAGAATAACTTGCCAAGAGTAGCAATTCTGAATTTAATAGAGGAAGATTTAAACCCATCAAACATTAATACTTACTATAAAGCTACATATAGCAACTAAAGCAAAATGGGATCAATGGAACAAAAATAGAGAGCCTGGAAGCATTTATGCATCTATGGAGAGAAGCTGTATTACAAACCAGCAAGGATAGAGCAGGAATGAGACTAGGACAACTGTTTATCCATACATCAAGAGATATCTTTAGATTCCAACCTCACAATAGGAACAAAAATAACTTCCAGGTAGATTAAAAGACTAAAGGATTAAAGTGAAAGTTAAAAACTTTTAGTAGAGCAAACAACAATCTATCGCCTTATGAAAAAGACATAAAAATACAAACCAGATTTGTAAATTTGTCATTAAAAATGTTTTTTTTTGAAAAAAAAACCATTTGATTAAAAGAGAAAATAAGTAACATAGCACAGTAAAAAAGAAAAGCCAAGGCCTAGGAAAAGACATCTGCAACCCTCAAATAACCAGAAAATAATAATAATAATAAAAATTCTTCCAAATAAGTAAAGAATCTTGGAGGGAGATTCCACAGCAGGAAAAAGAAACTCAGAAAGGAAAAAATCTGAATGACAAACACCAATAAATATGAAATGGTACTCAACCTCAGCAGTCATTAAAGAAATTACAATTTTAATAACACTAAAGTATCATATCACACGCATTCAAGTTACAAAACAAATAAATCAGATCATTCCTAGTATGGTGAGGATACAGGCAGACAGGCATTCTTATAAACAGTGGGTATGTAAACAGAGAGAACCACTATGAAAGCAACTTGGCAACGACTAGTAAGAGGTGCCTTCCCAATGACTTAGCAATCCATTTCTAGGTGTCCACCCAGAGAAACTCTCAAAGTTAGGAACAAGGAGACAGAGATAAGGATGCTCATTTCAGTATTGTTCGCAAGGACAAAAAAGTAGAAAGCACCTATCTCAGTAGAAAAATGGATAAACTGTGGTTTATTATTAAAAAAGATAAAGATATACTGTAGTTGACTCATATTAAACAGTTTTAGTGAATTTATCTGTATATACACATGGAAATTTTCTAAAACATACTTTTGACCAAAAAGAGTTGCAAAATGATACCCACAATTTGATAACATTTATGTACATTTTTTTTTTAATTTTTTTATAGCTACTTTATTTATTTATTTATTTATTTTTGGCTGTGTTGGGTCTTCGGTTCGTGCGAGGGCTTTCTCCAGTTGCGGCAAGTGGGGGCCACTCTTCATCGCGGTGCGGGGACCGCTCTTCATCGCGGTGCGGGGACCGCTCTTCATCGCGGTGCACGGTATGTACATTTTTAAACAAACAACAATTGTATCTATTGTTTATAGATACAGCTGCATGTAATACAAGTAAAACAGGTTTTAGAAGATATACAACTTTAGTAGGAAGGGGAGGAGATGTGTTTTCTTTTTCAGAGAAAAAGAAAGACGAATAAAGCAAAATGTTAAAATCTGTTTATCTTTGTAGTAAATGAACAATTTATTTTCAGTATTTTTAAGCATATCTGAAGAGCTTTATGCTAAGAAATTTTAAATAAATTGCTACTACAATCCCACTATGAATATTTAGTAGATACTATAAAGGTACTGGGAAAACCCATACAGAGCTAACCTTTGATAATATTTTCTCTTTTTTATTTACACATAATTAAACATAGACAATATTATTCTGTATATGGTTTTATAATCTTTTACTTTGCTCTTATCATACCACAGGCAGGTTTCCTTGTCATTCCTTCACTCTTAGACAATTTACACATATCCATGGTGCAGATTTAAAACTGCTTAAAAGGGTATATAATGAAGAGCTTCATCCTACCTTAGACCCTAGTACTACTGCCAAGAGTTTATTTGTCAGGTCCAGAAATTATGCTTTTATAACTAAACAGAGTGGAGTATTACTTTTGTGCCAATGGGTGGAGACAGAGCTCTCAAAGTGTAATCTTTGGCATAAGTTATTTTTCAGAGATAATAAACTTCAGCATTTCTAAAACATCATACTGAATTTTAAAAAGTTCAAATTTCTCTGTGTATCACAATCACTAAAAAATTATTCACATTTAGTGATAAGTGTTTTAATGCACATGTGGATATCCTGCCCCATCAAAAAGTACTTTAAAAAAAAAAGTAAAGAAAAAACTAGTTAATTTTAGGGAATACATATATGCACACTTCTGATATCGAATAATTATGGTTTCTAAGGAGGAACTGCAACTTTAAAAAGCTATCATTTTCAAACAAAATCATACACTTATGAATCAGTGTTGCATATATAGTAAGCTTAAGGGCACATAATTCAAATAAACGCAAGTTGACAGTATCCAAACAGCAGAGCTAGCCCATATCTAGATAAAACTTTGCAACCGTCACTATCTTGCAGCATGGGGCAAGTGAAATGATTGAGGTCACATACTTCCCAGTATTCACTGCACTTACAATCTGTCCTCTCCCCCTTCCTCTTGTAAGAGTTTAGTGTCTCACCAATCTGCTTGCATTATCTGTCTGCCATTAAACCAGATAATTAAAATCACAGAAATGAACACACGCACATAGTCACTGATTAATTATTTGCAAACTTAGGGCTTTACTTCATAAAATTGTTTTAACATTAGAACCCTTTCTAAATCATAACTTTAGGAAAGCTGTAACAATTGGACAGAAAATTTCAAACTGCAAAATGTTCATATATCATGATTTGTGTCTCAAAGACTCAAATTTCTGTGTAAGTTTTCAACTGATGAACGATTAAATTTTGCTCTCTATTCTTTGGAATCTTGTCCTAGCTATACTGTTTCAAAAAGGTTACAAAGATTGGGAAAATGAATCAGGCAAGAAATAATAAGGATAAAGCAGTTTTTCAAATGATTTCTAATACAAGAAATATACCACTTTAAATTTAAACTCTCTATAACTTTGCAAAAATTCCAAATATTTATTAATAAATTCTACAATTTATTAATAAAATCTAAAATATTAAAATTTCACCTTCCTACCAAAATGTATTCTTTACACTGTAAACATCTTCAAAGACTACAGCATAACAAAGCAATTAAAATGAAAACTGTACATGTTAAAACCACCTTTGGGAGAAACTCCACTTTTTAGCAACAAAAAAATATGTTTTCTAAATATAAACGCAATTTAATTTTGTGTAAAGGTGAGTGGATTTAGTGCTTTATGAGTTAAATACAGCCAGATAATACTCTTTCAATAAAAGGAGAGAATTGGAAAAGCAAAACAAAATACTATGAAACATGCCTACTGGGAAGGCAACTCAATTTAAAATAAATCGACTGGCTCCAAGTCACACAGTTGGTTAGTTAGTGGCAGAGCTAGGATTGCAACTCAGGTTTCCAAGGTCTTCCTCTAATTTTTAATTTCTACTATAGATTAAGCTGCCATATGAAAGGATGTTTTCCCTCAAAGCTCAGCACTTCATTCATACAATGACTTAGCATGTATGATGTGTTATTATATATGTGTACATATATATATGTATGTAACACACACACACACCTCATATAGTATGTCAAACAGTAAATACAATGATCAACAAAAAGAAAAAAGAGAAAATGAAGAATTAACACAATTTTTATCATAGATTTCAAAGCAAATGATTCATAAAAGGCATGGCAGGAAGTTACTTTTAAAACTGTACCAACTCTCTTTTTTGAACTCACCACTTACCGGGAAACTGTGACACTATTGGGGGTGTATCTTCATCTAAATCATCAACTCCTCCAGCAATGGGATAGGGTGGAATGGAGACTCTGGGCATCACCACCCAGCTGTGATCAGAATAAAGGGAAGAGGTGAGGCTGGGGAGTCCCGAGTTATGGGCTATCTGAAAGCCACAGATCTTCTCTATCTGTTGCCAGCGAAAAAGTCGTTCTCGTAAACAAGTTGTCAACTCAGAGAGAGCTTTCCTGGAAAAGCCAATATAGGAATTACTTGTTGCATCAAAGAGTCTTTAATACAGCACTGAAAAAGGTCAACTACATGAACAGACCAAGGCAATTAACCAATTTCAAGAAGAAATTACCCCTTTTCAGAATTAGTATAAATGATATAATAGTACATGATTAAATGACAAGTTAAAACATAAATTGCCTATAAATTACACATTTCAACATAATAAAAATAGACAGTTAGTGACAGTAACATTCTTACTTTGCTTCCAGAATTTTGTGGTCTACCTCATCTAGGGAGGAGCTATGTGCAACATGCAGAGTCCCAAAGACTGTGCTTCTCTTCTTTTTAATTTTCTCTGCCTAGAAACCCAAAGAGAGAAAAATAAGGCTAGGTTTGGGATAAAATACACATATACTAATAAGGTTTATTTTGTTTTGAATATATTAATAATTATAAAATCAATGGAGAATTATTAGCCAAGATATAGCCCTATTTTCCAAAAAAGAAAACAAATGAGGGAGAAAACGTGCTTTCCTAAGCCACACTTTGTTCTGGAGAAATTTTTTCCCTCATTTCTATGGATCAGAAAGACCTGAATCTTCTATTTAAAACTAGGAGAATAACATAAACTATATCCTACTGTAATGGAGGTGTTAGTGAGTGCACTGAGTTTTTTGTTGTTGTTGTTTCACTAGAAATCAGATTAAGACTCAATAATTTCACACAATAATTAAGAGTCAGACATTAATTTCTAGTAACTCCTAACCTGAATCAGATATGAAGCAGCAACCTAGAAGAGAAAAGCTCCGTATAAAACATTTATGATAATGATATAGTAGGGATGATTTTTAAATGATACTAAGGTCATTCTGAAAGGTATGTACTTCTCTTAAATAAAGTAATTTTACTTTTATGAGAGTCAATCTATGCAATAAGTTCCAATTCATGAAAATAATCTGCGATACTAAAAATTTTATTCAGATCTTTGTATACCAACTGGTTAATCCCTTTAGAAACGTAGTACGTTTTGCAATATAATAGAGTACCTCATCCTTAGCAATAGCTAACTGCATTTCAGCATTCTGTCTTTTAATATTGTAGTACTGTACTTCTACTTCATGCGTCAGCTGAAGCCATTTTTGAAGTGCATCTGGAACAGACCAGCTGCTTCTGAGTTCAAATTCTTTTTCAGCCTTTTTTAGAGCCATTCGAACCTGGGAGGGAGGTAGGAAAGAAAAGGAGGAGGAGTGGGAGAGGAGGAGAGAGAGGGAGGGAGGGAGGGAGGGAGAAAGAGGGGTAGAGGAAGGTGGTAGAGGTTAGAGAGAGAAAGAGAAATTTCTCTTTTTAAAAGATATTTAAACTAAGATTTTTTAGTACCAAAATTAAGAGACAAGGCAATTTGAATTATGCTCTTTGTAAACATCTTTTTAAATCACAGTCTAAAACAATATTTCTAACGTTAAAACTAAAGCTGAAGTTTTTAAGTACCTCTTAAACTCACTAAGCAAGTTTGTAAAGCCAGAGGGTGAATGGGAGCTTACATATATCTTAGGTTGCAATATTGCATTTTTATATTTTATAATAGCCAGACTCACTGAGAGACAAAAACCCAGGGCATGTACAAACTGAAATGGACTACATTTTTTGTATTTTTTTGTTTATGGACAGGATACGGAGAAGTATCCAAAATAGGGTGAATACCTGTTCTATTACCCCTTCTAATGTTCCCAAAAGACCTTGCTGTAGCTACCTAACTATACACTCATTTTTTAAAGTAATTATACCATTTTTTAAAAGTTTTTCAGACATCTTTATGGCCAGTTATTTCTCATTGTTATGAGCATATCTGCCTATTATAGTCTGTTTTATCACCTCTATTTAATTTTTTCCTGCTTCTCACATACCAAAAAGTTGATAAATTAGCATTTGCAGACCAAGTGTAAATTTCGAGAAAACAGATTCTGAGTGAGAGTCTTCTTGATTTTTCCATGGGAAACTATGAATAGCTTCAGTGTCAGAATGTGGAAGTTTTTCTTCTAGCCGCCCTTTAGGGGAGCCAGAAAATAAACAGAAAACTAAAATGCTTAGTGTATGAGATGGTATAAAGTGCTAAGGAAAAAACTCTTAAGGAAAGTCTCACTAAGAAAATGACACAGAATAAAGAGGCAATCCATTGTAGGAACGATTCACTTAAAAACTAGCAAGAGCTCAAGCTAAGGATGTATAAAGATGCATGATGGAATTTATGAAATTACATACACACACTCAAGACCTTCAGACAAAGTGACGAATGAACTGTGGAGCATCCTGTTTCTAGAGCACCATAACCGCAAATTAATTTTCCCCACAGTTAAGTAAAGCAACTAACACTTCATTCCTAAACTAACGTGCAGAAGAACGTTCGATCTGATCAAACCCAATTTATTTAAATAAACCTTATCATGTGCCAGAATAAACTAAATTAGAGTATTAGACACAAATTTCTGATAAAGAGAACAGCTGCCAGGAAAAAAATGTAAAAGGTATTTTTTAAAACTCTAAAACTTTTTTAAAGTTTTCTAAAAACTTTTTTTAAAACTCTAAAACCGTCAGACAGGAAGTAAACAATTCAAAATACAGGTATTAACAGGAAGGGTAAAACAGGACTTACTCACTTAAGACAAATCGTAAGCAACACTTGCCTGACGCGACTCCCTGTGCAATGTGCTTGCGACAATACTGCGCTTAATAAGACGGTTGGCGGAGCTGTATGAGGTCCCTGCTAATCTCTCCAAGAGAGAATTTGAGCTCAGGTCCTGTGACATGGAGTTGTATATAACACTACAAAGTGTAGGTCACAGGCCCTTCTTCTCACAAGATTTTAAAGCTAAAATTTCTATACAGTTTTCATTGCCAAAGATGTATAGAGAATCTGAACAAATTCACTCGTGTTTTTCTCTTTAACCATAAAGATTTTCCTGAATGTTATATCCATAAATTTATTTCCCCCAAACAAGCGCAATAAACACATTTAACACAGAATTGATATAGTTCTAGTATAAACTGAGGCTGACCAATGTTTTGACTGACTGTCAAATAATGTCTCAAAATTTTGGAAATTCTGACCTTCCAACAACAGCAACTATTTTCTCTGCCATTATTCTTAAGTTTATCACTTGATCTGAATTCCAACCCTCAGTCTAAATTAACATTGTTATTTACAGGGAAATAGATGTGGTGAAAATTGAGTAATTAATAGGTTTTACAAATGATGAATTATTAAGTTGTTTAAAAATACAATACTTATTTATATAATTTTTGTGTCTTAGGAATAAAACAGCAACAAGTGAAAACATGACATCACAGAAGAAAGTCTAAATATCTGAAAACCTGGTTTCTGGACCAACTTTATGATTTATTACCTCTGTTTCCTTCAGCAAGTTCTTTACTTTCGGAGACTTATTGTTGCAGGTACAACAGAGGTACTATGACTTGCCCTAACTTTAGGCTTCTTGAGACTTTAAGAACAAGATAATTTATGTGCAAAGTATTTAAACCACACAAAATATAAAGCAGTACTATTATTCACCCAAAAGCTTTTGTTTAACAGAAAATAACATTATACAAAATATGTACCAGGTCTTCCTGCCTTCTAACTTTGAGAAGTTGATTACCCACCCGACAAGATACAGTAATGCTTCAAACTATGTGGAATTGTGGATTATGTGACATTATATGTAAATTAATTTCCCACTTAAACTTACTTTTATAAACAAAGCTTTTAATAGCAGTATGGGAAAACACGGACTTTGGAATAAAACACATAATCTTGCCTTTTGCCACATAATAGCTGTGTGACCTAAGGCAAGTTATTTAACCTGTACACATGTCATCTGTAAATCAGAATAATGTCTATGTATAGTGAGGATTAAAATTTTGCAGTGACGTGCACAGCATAAAGTTCTGGCACAGAGTAAGCACTCATAAAATTGTGTTTCTTATTATTGTAATCATGTTGGACAGAGTTCTTTTTAAATACCCAGTTCTCTCCTTTAAACCACCTCTTACTGACTCAGGATCTCATTAGGATTATTACGTTTGTGCTGCGACGTAGTACCATAGTAATCTTAGGGTCTACTAAGGTATGCAAGGTCTCTATGCCCCAAACCCCAGACGAGAATATTTCTGATTTTGGGGTCCTTCTTTATATTGTGTCTTTTTTCCGTACTGTGAAATTTTACAGGCAGTTTCCTGTAAAATACTGCTACCAGTTTATGTCTCTATAGAAGAATCCCCACTATTGCTTTCTGATTTGTTCTTTCTCACCTGCAAAGTTCAGAAAAACAGCTAACAAGCTTTTTAATTTATTTAGTACTGACTGGGAACAACCAAGAGTTGAAGTCTCGGTGGGAACAGGCACAGAGTTCTCACAGGAGTAAAGGACATAATATCTAATTCTTGGACACAGTATAATTTGGCTAAGCCTTTTTTGTTAACTCCCTGGTTCTTTACTACATTCTATATAGACAAGGTCTGCCAGGTAAATAGGACCAGACTGCAAAATAGGTCTAGGAGTCAACTTAAGAGAACAAACCCCTTAAAGGGAAAAGACCCAAAAGACAGGTATCCGGGGTATGAGAGAAAGAACAGTTAACTGTTAACAAAAGAGATAGCTGCATTCAGTCAGACAACTCCTACCAAAATGACAATCTTGAAGGAATTAGTAATGCACCCTGAACATTTCCTCCTGAATTGAAACTGAAACTCATCCATTACATAATTCTTACTTAGCACTTGATTGAGAAGACAACAGTGCATAAAGCAAAGTGGGAGGCAGAATACCTAGGTTCCTGGCCCTGCTTTACAACCGAGTCACTCTCTAAACTTGAACAAGTTTTCTTGTCCTCATTTTGTTCCTCAACTTCTTTATCAGTAAAGAAAAGGTCAAAGTCAGAAGAAGGAGATGAGACCACGGAAGCAGAGGTTGGAGTGACATGCTTTGAAGATGAAGGAAGGGGCCATGAGCCAAGAAGTGTAGGCAGCCTCTAGAAGTTGGAAAAGGCAAGGAAACAGATCCTCCCCTAGAGCCTCCAGAAGGAATGCAGCCCTGTAGGCCTATTTTAAACTCTGACTTCAGGAACTCTAAGATAATAAATGTGTGTTGTTTTAAGCCCCTAAGTTTGTGGTAATTTTTAACAGCAGAATTATAAAACTAATACATCTGCCTATAATTAAATTCTCCCAGGACCTCCTCGCCTTTTCTGAAGGATTGTGCAATGCCTGAACTCCATCCTGAGTAAATGCATAGTAGAAGCAGATATTGAAAAGGACACCTTTTGAACAACTTCAGAATTTGTAGCAGATTATGTTCTAAAGCCATTTAACAGGATTCAAATGGATGTTTAATAGAGATTCTTAACATTTGCAGAGAACTTTAATAGTAGATATACTTTACTAGGTTACAGTCAGAAACTGAAATATACTACAGTTGTTAAATAAACATCTTCGATTCACTCAAGACAATTAACATGGCATGGGATAGGACTTCATGAATGAGTGAACATGAGGGTAACTTTTTCTTTTAGTTGGTACTTTGTTTTTTGCTATATGAACTTTGACCAATGCTAACAATATAGACAGATGACTCTTTTATTAACTAAGGAAGAGCATATGATGGAACTAAATGTAGGAGATTGAATGAAACCCAAAAAACTCCTCAGGGTAGCAACACAAATATCCTCACAAATACTTTTTTAAAACATAAATACCTGTTCCAATTCCTGCTCTGCATACTGACGTCTACTCAATTCACATTCAGCTCCCTCCCTTAGCTCTCTCAGCCGACAAGCCTCTTCCTTTGCGTAATTGATTTCATCCATCATTTTGCGCTCTAGATTTTGCTTTTCTACAGCAACATTTCTGTTTTCTTCCTGTGCCTTTTCAAGCCTTACAGAACAATAAAAATGAAAATTCCTCACCAAAGTTTCCAAAATTTCATTATCTTAATGAAGAATAAATACGTATCAAGCAATAGGATACATGTTTCAATCAGAATTCACAGCATTTTCTATTAATCTTAAATTTGGACAACAAAAACATCAGGTAGCCTAGTATATAGCTATTTTGATTTATCTTGAGCTAAAAATACAGGATATAGAAGGGAAACACTCTTCAGGAAGAAGCTTTTAAGAAATTCATAATTATTTAAATCATGTTAAAAATAAAATTTAACTTCACTTATAATTCTACCTATATTTGCTTTATTTCCACTGGTCTTCTGCCCATTTATGCCCTAGTGCATACCTTTATAATAAAGTTGTGATTATGACAATATGATACTTTTCTAAAAACATGAAATGGAACTCCTGATGTATGTACCAACCTAAATATAAATGGTAAGCATATGCCCATATTACATATTCACAAACTGTATCTTCCCACAGTTTTATAGTCTTTTTTACCTACTCACCTCTCTTGTAAGTCCATGAGACTTTGCTCTGCAGTTTGTAGACTCTCTAAGTCTTTCATCATTTTTGCAACATGTTCTTTTGATGTCCTATTCTGCGTGTAAGCAAACCAGCACCCGCCAACACCAATTACTATAGAAACTGTGAGGATAAAATCCTTCATCCAGTTATGAGGAGGGCCTACGAAGAGAGTTACAGATGGTCAAGTTAATCTTTGAGTATCACAGAATCTCAGTACACACAGCCACTTATTTTAAAAAATAGCAGGTATCTAAAAACAAAACAAAATATGAAGATGTCCCTCCCATACACAAGTTCTCCTCAAATAATCAATGTGCTTATTATAACTACCTGATATACTAGACCTACAGGAGGGCAGTGATAAACCCACAGGGATGCACCATGTCCCTGCTGCTACAGGAGCTAGTGACGGAATTCCTGGGGAGCTCTGAAGAAGCAACAGTATCTCCAATCACACAGAGAGGATGGTCCTCTGTGGGGTGAAAGGAGTCATGAAGAGTATCACCATTACCAGCTCCCTTCCTTCAGACAAGTTAGGCAGGGGTCATGCTTTGATACACAAACTGAAATCCTAATCATTCACCAAAAAGCAATTTCCCAAGCACACAGCCATGTAATGAGATTAATTAGTGATTCTCAACCAAGAGTGATATTCCCTCCAGCACACATCTGACAATTTTTGCTTGTCATAATTTGGAAGGTGGAAGTAAGGGTGTCTGTTATGGGTATCTAGCAGATGAAGGCCAGGGATGTTCCCAAACATCCAATAATGCATAAGACAGTCTCTTTCCTGCCCCCAGTCTGGCGGTAACAAAGAATCATCTAGGAATTATCCAGCCCGGGGTGTCAATAGTGGCAAGGTTGAGAAACCATGGGTTAAATGATCTTAACTAGTAACGTTTTAGGTGGTTATCTGCCAGAGAGATCTGGGTTACTAGAGGGAAACATCGGGATCGCCTTCCCCTGTGGCACACCAAGCGTGACAGTAACCCCCGACATTTTTTCTAAAGTCAGGAGCCAGGAGCCAGGAGCCAGGAGCCAGGCCTACTGTCCTCAGTAATACAAACCACAGCAACCGCTAGTCAAATAATTTCCTAGTTGATCTCTGAGTGTGGAGGCTCAGTGGGGGGAGACATGATAACTAATACAATATAACATGTTATTTGTTGAAAAGAGATACAGTTTTTCAGTGAAAAACTGCCGAACTGCCCACACCTCCAGAAGCAAGGAGATACTCTGCATGTTTGATGAGATGAAGAGCTCTATAGAAATGAAAAGTTTTCATGCTTACAAGCCTAGCGTTCGTATACGTTTACATAGTGTGATAAACAGCATGTTCTATGCCATAGACCCTCAGTGTTTCATATTTCAAGAGTGCACGCCCTCACCTATAGTGAAAGAGGTTCACTATTCACTCTTTGGCAGAAGGCTAAAGTCTCAAAAGGATTTATTTTTATTCTGCCTCAGACTGAGAGGTTCAGCTTAGGCTCTAGTCCAAACACAAGCCTTGTTTAGGCTGAACTAGAATCACCAGGAATGACAATAAACAGATGGACAAGTCTCAACTGCACAATAAGTGCCACAAACTGGAAGAGATTTCAGTGAAAACTCCTTTAAAATGTATTTCTGTTCACTTGACACTGCTAATTTTTTATAAATCTAATGTGGGTGTTCCAACTGTAGGGCTCATTCACTCAAATAATAATTCTAAGACAAACACATTAAAAAGGTAATGCATCATTAACTTCTAAACTGGTTTGTTATTAAAACATTTGTTTTCAACATTCTTTGAGACTAGTTTGGTTTCTTTTCAAATGATAATACTGTTTGGCTTAGAGAGTGGTTTGTTCTTGGATTAATAAAATATAAATATTCCTGACCAGTTTGTATATAGAGACAAATTCTATAGTTTAATTCCTATTTTCACCAATCATTCACATGAAAAAACTAGATCGAATCTCACAGAAGACAACCTCCAATAGATTCAGTTGAAAACTTAGGATAAGGAAAAGGTTAGAAAGGGTATCATCTTTATGGAATGCTTGGCATTTCAATAGTGTTCTATTTCATAGGGTTTGTAATTTCCACCAACTCTCACAAAGGGGAGTTCCAGCTGTTTCACCAGCTGCCCTTTTAGCCTGAGCCAAAAAAGAACCACCAGTAAAGTCATGGAATCCATCCAACCACTCCAGTAACCCTTTATTAGCAGGGGCACCCCCAACATGGTATCATAGAAACCTGCAAGTCTCTTAACTTCAAGAACTGAGGTAAAATTAACATTAGTTTCTTAATTTATAATTTGTAAAAGCCATTTTTCTTGGATTAATTTTGTTATCCCTTTTTACCTTCTGAAAAATAAAATATAATTCCTCTAAAATGTGTACTCTTCAAACATTTTTCCCGCAAAGCTTTCTGAAATTTGAAATTAAATGAAGTAAACATATTAAACTTCCCTTCTAGGAAGAAAGTATTCCTCTCAAGGTAAAGAAGAACAAGGTTCACTTCCCTTACAAATATGACAAAGCGATTTCTTAAATGTTCTTCTTTAGAACAATCAAGTAACATTCTCCACCTTGTACTTCTGCCAGAATAGTCTGTTACTTTGTACAGTTTCAAGCAGACCTCTAGGGCCTCTGTTTTTGATCTGTATCTTAAAAATCCTTTTCCTGGTAATTAATAAAGTCAACTTAGGATTTATTACTTCATGTTATCAAGATGGTTAGATTGCACCTTTTTTTTAAGGACTCTTCAGTGAATATCCAGCTATAATAACATCAACATTAAAACTGCTGTCAAGAGCTTTAAATCTAGAAATTTAATTCTAAATTATCAACTAACATATAGTTTTTACAACTTTCTACATCAGTAACCAGCTTTGAAAATTCCACACTCCGTATTTCAATGACAGAAAATCTCACCCTACAAATCTTTTAAGATAGTATTACATTTCTTTCATAGCTAACAGAGGATTCTTCTTGGTCTACCACCTTTCTTACTTTTTCCTTCTTTAAACAACAATGGATGATCTGATTATTCTTTCGCACCATATTTTGGGAGAGAGAATACTAACGCGTTAGAGGTCCGAACAAAACCACATCCAGCGCCTTGAGCTGAAGTTTCTGTCTGTGACTCCGATCACTGATTTTCAACTGAGAGATCATAAATGAAGGTTCATGCACTGCTATCCTGTTCATTTAAAAAATACACATATATTAAAAATATTACTAGTATGTAAATTTAAATATTTCAGCAACATATTTAACACTATACATATTAGTGATGATTACTTTAAGAGCTCATCCATGTGCAATTTAACACTTTATTAACATGTATCGAAAACCTTTTCAGTGAAAACTCAGCAGTGCAAACACTCCTGTATGTTAATAATTTAGTTGCTATATTGATGTTTTTGTTTTCTATGGTTACTTTATGCTATAACTTAATATGATTTATTTATCAAATTCAAAATATTTTATAATCATTCATTACCTCTGCCATTTTACTATCATTTCATAAACAAGAAAATTGTAAGTAATTTACTGAACATAGCAGACTTTTAAAAATCATCCTCAATTTAGATCATATTGCTTTTCTTTATAAATATCTTTTAAAACAGCTATACCTTTACATTCTAATATTTAAACTATTTAAGCAAAGTCCACTGAAGTCATAAATGGGAAGTAAAAAGTCATCACTGGCTGGGGGAGTAAACTGAGGGACTGATGTAGTAAGAAGTATTGAACCATTTCATTAGCAATGAAGAAAGTATGCAGGGTGCCAAAAGGCAGAGGTGAAATAAGGAAATAAAATCACTCCGTTTTGGACTTCAAATCCAAGTATCCCAGTTGTCACGATTTCTTATCAACCAACTATGATGCCAAGAAGGATCTTACGATACAAAGTGTAATAATAATAATAAAATTGTTAATAACAATGACGATTACAACAAGCATGTACTACGTGCTGGGTGCTGTGCCAAGGGTTTTTAGAACTCAAAGAACCTATAATATGTGTAAAATTGCCATTTTATAGATGAGTAAACTAAGGTACTGCGAGGCTGAGTAACTTGCCCAAGGTTACTAATTAGTAAGAAGTAAGGCAGGGATTCAAACCCAAATGTGTATGATCCCAATGACTGTACTCTGAACCACTACATTTTATTTAGGAAGATTTCAGGTTACAGAAATCCGATGAGGTTTCTACAAAACTTCAGAGAGTAAAGAACTCTAACTTGCCCTATAGAAAATGCCTTCCCTCATCATCTCTGCAGGTAACCTTTTGTGTATGCTCCTGTTACATCTTCAATATGACACTTATCAAAGTGCTTGAAGGCAAACTATGCCTCATCTCTTTATCCCCAAACCTAGCATGGTGCTTGGCAAAAGTAGATGCTTGATAAATGTTTATATAACAGATGAATGAATGCATGGATGGATGCATGAATGAATAGCAATACTATCGGTAGACTAAATTTAAGACAGACAATGAGATGTAGTAAAAAGGAAACTATAAAACAGAATTTTATGCAAAGTTCTATATGAGCCCAGAGGTGGAAGCAATTCTACCTGAGTGGGTGAGGATGTCAGGAAAGTTCACACAGGTCTGAAAGGAATGAGGAGGCATGTGTCAGGTGAAGAGAGCCTTAGTATAAGCTCTGGTAACAAGAATTACAGAATATAGAAAATACAATAAAAGGCTTAAAGATAACCATGACATAAAACTAACATAATTTTACCTACCTACTGCAGATGTAACAATATTTTAATGCCACAGAAAGGAAACAAAATAATGAATTATTGTAGGTATGTGTACATCTGGAATGTGTAATACATTTTCTTATACATTCTTATAAATAGCTCTTATATCTACAGTTACCCTACAAAAAAGTTTAAGTTCAAAAGTTGTGAAGTTAATTTCTATTACCATATAAAAGTTAAGCTTTTAAATGGACTCATCTAATTTCTATTACCATATAAAAGGGGCTTGATGAAGGCTATTCCAGTTTTCCTTTCCCCTCCATTCAAAAAGCCTCCAGTGGGCTGACCTGAAAGCCGAACTTCCACATTTATAAGCTTTTCTTCTGTAGTAACGTGTTCACTATTTTTAAAAAACTGATCTTGATTAAGTGTGTGATGTTATCTCAACAATTCTACCAGAATTTGAGGTTATCTCTGATAACCTTTACTTAACCAAAAGAAAAAAGTGGCTATAACATTTATGGTCAAAACATCAAGCAGCCTGGGACTTCCCTGGTGGTGCAGTGGTTAAGAATCTGCCTGCCAATGCAGGGGACATGGGCTCTATCCCTAGTCCGGGAAGATCCCACATGCCACGGAGCAACTAAGCCCGTGCGCCACAACTACTGAGCCTGCACTCTAGAGCCTGTGAGCCACAACTGCTAAAGCCCGCGAGCCACAGCTGCTAAAGCACGCGCACCTAGAGCCTGTGCTCCGTAACAAGAGAAGCCACCACAATGAGAAGCCCATGCACCTCAACGAAAAGTAGCCCCCGCTTGCCACAACTAGAGAAAGGCCACGTGCAGCAACGAAGACCCAATGCAGCTCAAAAAAACAAACAAAATCAAGCAGCCTATTTTATTTCATGTTGTTGTTATATAAAGAAACTTCCCAAAAGACAGGATAAGAAAAATTCTATATGTTCCAGGGTAACATAAACAACTTGAAAAACCCTAATCCCATCAATGCTCTACTATCCTGTTTTGTTTTAACTTAGAAACTTGTCTTATTTAAAAGCAAGAACTCTATTTTATTTTTTTTCCTTCTTTTCAGCATCTAGTTGCACCATGAACATACAAGACACTTAATATGCACTTGTTGATTTGACTCTTAACTCCATAATTTCATCATTTTAGTCATGTGCACAGTAAAATCAGAAATACTGATGTTGATTTTCAGAATACATTTAAGAAGATATGAAAACTTTCAACTTGATCCAAAATACAAACTTCAAAGCAACAAATGCCTCTTATTTAAATAGGATGTATAAGTAAATTGATTAGAAATAAAATATGCATATAATAATTAGATAGCATTATTAGAGATTTTTTTTGGTACAAGAAACAATCTAGGTTGGAATGGAACATAAGCAATCTCATAAGGGTCAAGTTCCAGTGGAATTATGCAAATTTTAACATTTAAATCTTTAACGATTATTAGGTTAACTAATGGAATTTTTAAAACATAATTTAGAAAAGTAGTGACAATTAATTCCAGACACCTAAGGAATAAATTGGCATCCTATACTTTGGTATCAGATCTATCTGTGTTCAAATGCTACCTTGGGCAAAATATTTAACTTCTCTCTGACTTGGTTTTTTCAATCTGTAAAATGGGGATAATAATACACTGTACTTCATTTTAACCATGAAGCTTATATGAGATAATATACAGTACCTCTATGTAATATACATTCAAAAATGGTTGTTATTATTTACAGTTTATTTATTAAACTTCATTTTTTTGAGGTTTAACATATGGTCACTAAAATTAAGTGTTGTTATTAAAAGAATACCAATTAAGACTAAGGATCTGTACATTAATCCATTCAAATAGGTCTTTTCATAAAGGTGGACCCATATCAAATGAATAAGCTTTTGTCACATTTACAACGGGGTCAGAGGTTGGCCCTTTGTTTTTTGGGGTTTTTCTATTGTTTTTTTTTTTGGCTGCATTGGGTCTTCGTTGCTGTGCATGGGCTTTCTCTAGTTGCAGCGAGTGGGGGCTACTCTTCATTGCGATGCACGGGCTTCTCATCGCGGTGGCTTCTCCTGTTGTGGAACATGGGCTCTAGGCGTGTTGGCTTCAGTAGTTGCAGCACGCTGGCTCAGTAGTTGCAGATAGCAGGCTTAGCTGCTCCACAGAGGTTGGCCCTTTGATGTTATCTAAAAAAGATGTAGTTGACCTACCTTCTAATTTTCAAAATTACTTTCCTTAGGAATAAATATTTTAAAAGGCCAGATTATTTAGGCAAGAAAAATTGGTTAAAGCTTGCAAATTCACACTGTACAGATATCAAAGAATGGATATATTTATAATATTTTCTTTGAGCACTGAGCCACAGAAGTAACTTGTAGATTTTGCTTTGAAAAGTAACATTATTCTCCAGGAGTACAAAAAATACATTTGAATAATAAAGACCCACCTGGGAAGCGTTGTTCCTTTGACATTATTGTCTCTAAAATTCTTCTCATATTGGGGTAGTTCAACAAATTCTATCAACCACTGAAGCGTGTCCTCAAGGGTCCAATTATGAACTGCAAAAGATGAAAAGAGAAGGAATATTTTAAACACATCTGCTTTCAGAATTTATATAAATTATATATATATTTATATACATACACATATGTATAACAATACTATAACTTAATTGGAAATAAAGATGTTAGACTGAATTTTCAATTCAATTCAATCAATAATAAGTACTACAATAATATGTAGCATTCTATGAAAAGCTAAAAACAATGGAGACATACCTCCTACCCTTAAGGGCTTACAATCTAGAACAGAGAACACACATAAAGGAAAAGATAACAAAATATTAACATGCTTAATTCTAAAACAAGCATCTATGCAAAGTTTGAACAGGACGAAATAATCCACTATTTCCCTGGTTGTAAACTTACCAGATATATATTTATTCAATCATTCTTTCATTTAGCCATCCATCCATATAATACTGTAAACCTGAGTATCAGGTTCCATTCTAAGCACTGGGAATATGGCAGTAAAGAAGATGGATAAAGTCCTTACTCTCATAAAACAAATTCTTTTGGGAGTTGGGAGGGGCAATTAACAAAAGGAGTAAGAAAAGAGGAGGAAATTTCAGATAGTGATCAGCTATTAAGAGAGAAAAGATGGCAGGGTAAAGTCTCTCTGAGGAGCTGTTACCTGAATTAAGACCTAAAAATTGCAAGGAGTCAACATTGTGATGATCTAGGAGAAAAAATAATCCAGACAAAGGAGAAAGATGGTGTAAAAACCTTAAGATAAGGAATGAACTAGCTGTGTTTGAGGGAAAGAAAGTAGTCAGAGGGGCCAGGTCAAAAAATACTTTCAAAAATTCTGGATATTTTTCTAATTTCAATAAGAAGAAGGAGAGGTAAATAATCTATGTTTTTAAAATATCACTATCCAATGTGAAGAATGAATTGTGGGAGACAAGACTGAAAACAGAGAGGAATAAGGAGACCATTCCTTCCACAACTGTCCAAGCAAAAGGGGTTATATTCCCTTGGACTAACGTGCTAGTAGAGGATATGGTGACAAGTGGTCAGATTCAGGACATATTCTGGGGAAAATGCTTTCAGATGTTCTGATGAAATGGATGGGGTCTGATAGCTAGAGGAAAGCCAAAAAAAAGTACGGAGAGTGCTGCCACTAACTGAGATAGGAAAGAATGAGGAGGAACAAACTGGGGAGGCAAGTAGGGGCAGGTGATAGAGATCGAAAGTTCTATTTTTAGACATGTTATGTTTGAAGTATGTATTAGATATTTAAGTGCCGATATACATACCAGTCAGATATACAAACCTCAAGCTTGGGCAAGAGTGAGGTAAGGAACAGAGATATAAATTAGAAGTCATGGGCATATAGATGGTCTTTAGACTAAATGAAATCACCCAGAAGAGTTGAAGATAGCTGTTAATGGATTCTAGAAGATTGGTTCTAAATCATGAAGAAAAGAATAGCTAATGTCTCTTCTCCTAGACACTTATTTTGAGTTAAGCCCTTTAATGCATTTTTCCCTTTAAACCTTTAAAAAAAAAAAAAAAAACTTATGAGGCACTAACATGATTATCTCCATTTTGGAGATGAGAAACTGAGAAGTTAACGGGACCAAGATAGGAGTAGCCGAACTGGATCTGAACCCAGGCCAACTGACCTCAGGACCTGATTCTGCACTACTCTAAGAGCAATAATATTAAATAATAGTAGAGATATAAGCAAGCAGTTAAACACTGGAAGCAACTCAGACATTTCTGTTGATACTTGAAGAGTAGGAAGAACAATAAGTTTATCCAAAGGAAAGGATGCAAATGTGCTTGAAAAAAGAGCTCCATGTTCGTCTGCATTTCATCTGAGGGTGTGGAGAAACAAAATGCTTATAGATCACAGAAAAGGCCAAAGTAGAGTGAAGAAAACAAATGAGCAATAAAAGCAGAGATGGGAATCCATCTGTGATAAATCTGAGATAAGATCTTTCTGATTATGTTAGCAATGTTCCTTTTTCATTAAGTGTTCTTTAGAGGAAAAGCTTAACTAAATCATAAACAGAAAATTAACAAAAATTAATTTTTAAGTTACATATGATATTTGATAATTTTATACTGAGACAAAGCTTTGACTATTTTTTTAATGAGCTCTCTTTCATGTGTTCCTGCCATAAGCTTGGGCATGTGCCTGAGGCTGCTGTATCCGTTTAGCCAGATAACTTAGAATAAATATCAGACAAAGGTTCAGGCCCTGGGTGCTTTCCACTGAATTTAATACATGCAAAGTAGCCTTTTTATCTTAAGTTTCTTCCTATCCAAGATGAACTGCATTGAGAATTGCCTTGCCTTGACTGCCAAGAAACCAACGGTGCAGCTGCACCTCACACACCCACACAAAAACCTCAGCCAAGAAAACAGGATAAGATTCTCTCTGTCATTTCTATGGCTGTTCAGCTGATCAAAAGCAAAAGTCCCTGATCTAAACACTCCAGTACATCAAAATAGTCCCTCAATTCCCAATGAACAGCAAAAGCACATTTACAGTGGATTTTTTTCCCCACCAAACTTTCCCATTTCAAAAATGGGAATTGAGGGACTATTTAATTCACAAGCAGTAACATAATCCCAGTAGAATTACCTTTTGTTTCGAAATAGAAGCAGAAAATAGTAAATTACAATTTGTTACTTATGATTTTCTCAACAACCAGAAATAGATTCTGGAAATATTTTCAATTTTGAAATATAGAAAATACAGAAAATTCTAATTATACCAGGACGAAGGTGAAAAAGTTTTAGACCCTGGTAGTAGAAAGAAAAGATAGAAAAGAAGAAAAATCAAATGAAAAATAATACATGTTTAAAAGTACACAAATCCTAGTATTACTCCGTCTAATAAATAGAATATTATAGTGGTTCTAAAGTAATTTTCTTTTCACGGAATCTGTAAAACTCCAAAATTCTAACATAGAGCACACATTTTACTTTGGTGGGGGGGGGGGGGTTTAATTTCTTCTTCTTGTGCTATTTGGTTTCTTCGGTGATGCCTAGTAAATACCTTCACTTCTCAAGAGCAGGAGCTGTATTTTATATTAGCTTTCTCTGCTCCAATTACAGTAAATTGTCTTTCAATTCTTAGGACAGGTAATACTATGTCCTTCCTCAGGGCCTTTGCACATGCTGTTTCCTCTTTCCCTTTCTCTATCCCTCTGACTCATCTTTGCTTGTTTACTTTGTTGAGCCTTCATGTTGCAGTTAAAGCTTTAATTCCTCAGGGGAGCCTCCTCAAACATTACTATATGATCATGTATCACTCTGTACTTTTAGGCATAGCGTTTAACTAATTATAATTATTTATTTGTATGATTATTGTTTCAACATCTGTTTATAACCACTAAAGCATGAGTTTCTTGCTCACCATTCTAGCCCTAGCACTTGGTACACAAAAGGCACTAAACAAATTATCTATTGGATCCTCCTGAATAAACGAAGTAGAGCGTGTTTAATTGAGAAGTATTATGAAAATCTATTTTCATGTTTTAGAAAGGAGATTCAAACAGAAATAGGAATTTGTCTGTATGACAAATTTTTGATGGCAAAGGAATTATTCATTTAAGAATTATCCATAAATCAACTATACTTCAATTTTAAAAAGTAAATTAAAAAAAGAGAATTATCCAGTTCCTTAGTATCTGCCTCTCACTGCTCTTTCTTTCACATGTGCTGTTGCTAAATACCATTCCCACCAGAGGGCAGGCAGAGGAGGATATGATACTCCTTTAAAAATATAGATTTTTAAAATCTATCTGTAAAGCTACAGAAATGTCAGTTTCTACATTGTTAACTTATATTGTTTCTGCTAGAAATTGTGGCCAGTGCCATAGGTTGGTGTCTTTGAGTGATTTTTGGCAATTTATTCCAAGACCAATAGAAAGAACTCTGGAATTCAAACAGACCTGATTCTAGTCCCAGCTGTGTCACTAACTCATTGTGATATCATAGCCAGATTCTTTAACTGTGACTCTGTTTCTCAACACACACACAAAATAATGAAATTGAGCTAGACCATCTTTCAAATTCACTCAAATTCTGTTTTTATGATTTTGTTATAATGAACAAGAGATAACGTTTAAAATATTGCTAAACTGTTAATCTAGAACAGTAGATTATAGAATACTGAGAGGGAAAAAGTAACTCTAAGAACTTTTAGGACAGCAACAAAACTGTTCCTAACATTTACTACATGTTTATTAAACACCAGGAGATTTGCAAAACTTATTTCAAACCACCATTGCAACAACAGTTTTGAAGTAGGTACTTTCATCATCATACTGAATGTATAAGTTTATGAAGGTGAAGTTTTTAATTAGATTAAACAGATTACTAAATGGTCAAACCAGGTTTCAGACCAAGTCCATTTCTAGAATTGTCTACCATTGTACAATAACATTACCTATTTAGAGTTAGGTAAGTGGTCCTCATAATCAAATTAGGCACTACAAGTAGACAGTTTATGCTCCATACTTGAAACCATATATGCAGCTTTCTAAATCTGCCATATTCCCCCATGCCACTCCTTCAACCTGGAATGGCTTTCCCTTCTTCCTTCTTTGCCAGGCTTGCTCTTCCTTAGCCTTCAGATCAGGAAGTCACTCCTCCACGAAGTTTTCCCTATCTATCCATTTCCAGATTATAGTTGCTCTTCCTTGCTCCCCTGATCACATGTACCTGTATCTGCCATAGGATTTATCACATACTCTAATGTAATTGTCCGTGCTTGTGTTACCCTCTGGATGATGAGTTCCCAGAGGGCAGGAACTTGTTCTTTTACCTAACACAGTGATTATTAACACCATAATGCCACATTCCTTTGATACAGGATTTTACATTTTACTACACACTTTCACATACATTCTCATTTAACACCTCCAAACCACATCTGAGAGACAGCTGTTACCTCTACAGTCTATAGAGAGAACCTTATCCAAGAGAGGTCATGTAATTACAATGTAGTTACACAGCTAGCAACTGAACTCAAATCTTCTGACTCCAAGTTCACCGCCAATATAGGTGGCTCCTGATTTAAAAGAAGAGCTCACTATTTAACATTAAAATTCAAAACACATTTTCTCATAGAAAAAAAGCTTCCAGACCTACAGTACTAATAGTAATTCAAGAGTTAAACATTACATATGAGCAATCTGCTGTGGGTAACTGCGTTAATGGATTCAGGATTCCACTACAGGCATTAAGTAAGCATCACGGCCTACTGAAGGCCTGGAGGCAGTAACACAATAGCCCAATGGAGCTACACCAGTTCTTCATCATGGGACTGACTCCTAGGACTTGAAAAGGGGGCTCTAACAGCCTGAAGGGTAAGATTTCAAAGAGTCAGGGGATTGAGAGCTGGAGCAGGGCTCTGGAGCAAAGCAAGTAGTGTGGGACAGGGGAGAGTGGGGACAGGATGGTGACGAGAACCAAATCTCCAGGAGACGAGGGGGTGTGGGAGAACACATTTATGGATTTTTCACAGGAACACAGAGGCACTATGAGGACTCTCCTTTCCATGCCCCCTTTGCTGCTCTCTAAAGGGCTCTTTCTGTAATAGGGAATGAGACTCCTGATTCTACACCAAAACACTTCCTCTTTCCTGCCCTTCCTACTTGCTATCGTCAATGCCACCTCCATATAATTAGTTTGGACCAACACTTTGAAAAGTTGAAAAACAGTAACTGGGCCTCAGGGGAGACAGCAGTAGAATCTATAGTAATGGGGAGAATGAAGAGATAGTAAGGGCTATAAATACCCAGCAACAGAGAGGTAAAGAATCAAGCATTCCTGTGGCCACCCAGCAAAAGCAGCCTTCTAAAAAAGACTCATGAGCCATGCATAGGTACATGCTCAGTTGTACAAACTAGGTTATAAGTAGAAGAAACACTCCAACTGAAAGTGGTCTCTCCCTCCCCTGAATTTCTATAGTACTTACTATTTCTACCAAATGGCATATCATATGTGCTGCCTTATTTTGTAACAGTTTGCTTAATTACATCTTATGTTCCTACCATACTGTAAGCTTCCAGCAGCCCAGCATAAAGTTGCCATTTAAGTATTAGCTAAATATATAACTGACTTTTTTCTTCCTTAAAGAAGCTGTTTTGTTTTGTTTTTGTGCCTACTTGCTATCCCATAGTGGAATGAAAGACAAACCGTACTGTTTTCATGATATCCCATTTCAAAGAGAATCCCTGACTCCAAAAGAGGATCACAGAGACTTACAATGGAGGCTAAGGTGCCAGTTTATAGCCATGTGTTTGACAGTTGGATGAGATGAGAATTTGTGTGCTTTCAGTCCATCTCTGCCTTAAACAAATGTGACAGACAGGAACAGTGCAAAAGAGAAACTTCAGAGGATTTACATATATGTATTCACGTGCTCATTTCATCTGTAGAAGGCCATCTTATAAAACCAATGCACCCAGTGCACTTAGTCATATACTCGTATTAAGTTACAGGCCTAAAAATACAAAACAGCTTAGTGAAGTACCACGATGTAAGTTTTCATCTGTTGTATTTAATATTAAGCACATGCTGTCCTAAAAGGCTTCAAAGATGATTTGTGAAATCACCTAAATACTGTGAGGGAGAAAACTAATTTCTAATTAGAAAGCATTAGTGTGCATGTAGAGACATGTTAATAAAGCAGTACCTAACATTTTGTGAGCACTTGGCAAGTTCCAGGAACTGTGCTAAATGCTTTACATGAATTATCTCATGAAATCCTTTCAACAACCCTATGAACTAGGTTTTAGGAGTAATATTATAATCTTGGTTTACAGATCAGGAAGCTGAGTCTCAGAGAGTATGAGTAACTTGTCTAAATTCACACACCAAGTAAGCAGTGGAGATAGGATTCAAAACCACATCAACTTCAAAGCCCCAACTCTTAACCATTATGCACTTCCTCCTCCCCTCCCCTGCATACTGAGAAAATTTCAAAGCCACCGTCAGCTGTGTCACATCTTGTGTATAACAGACACACCATTTACATTTACTCTGCATTTCATTTCTTAATATCTCCTATTACTTTTTAAAAACTGCTATCTTCTAAATTTATGATAAAAACATTTGTAATGTTCTTAATGTTAGGAAAGCAACTAACATTACTTTAACAGTTTCTTTTGGGAAACTAATGTATTTCAAAGAAATCAACTTGTGATATTTTAATACAGTACCATATAGCTACATACAGTACAGTTACTACACACTTACTACTTTCTATTAAAGTATGAAAACTTCTTTATAAGTAACAAAAGGTGTGGTAAGGGGGTCAGGAAGGAGAAAGAAGAAACAGTGTTAAAAAAGTAACTATACTTAAAGCTGGCCATATGAAATGGTTAATAAAAACAAGTTCTATATTTTGAAGCTACTCTGATACACAAGCTAAAAATTATTTGTCATTTGAAAAATATTTGAATTACTGGCATGTTTATGTGACATACTAATTTCTAAAATATAGGTGCAGACCAGTATTCACAGCTTCTCCAAATTCAATTTCAACTAAGAATTTTAAGTTACAAAAGCCTCAGAAGTTCTTACAGTGACAGACAATTTATCTGGGGAAACTGCAACTAACCAAAGGTTCAACATAGCAGGACTTCGATGAAAAGCAACTTTAACTAAATGTAATATAAACATTAAAAAAAATAACTTTTTAAAATATAAAAAATGAAAATGTTTAAAGCTTTCCACACTTAATCTCAACTCAGGCGGTTTATAGACTTTGTGGTAACAGTTCTGAGTGAGACTGCAGATGATCAGCTGCTCAGCACAGTCAAGGGAGGCTTATCTTTAGAACAGAACCAGCACGTGAGCGCCTCATCTGCACAGTGGTCAGTGGGGCATGTCTCTGTTAACAGGACTAAGTTCCTGCACCATGCTATATTTGGACACCTAAAAGCCACACCCTGAAATTGGGAAGTCTAGACATTAGTAGATATTAGTAGTTGTATCAAAGAGAAATAAGTACACACTTTCTCTCATGAGCTCCTTACCTTTTACCATGCAAGAATTACATGTAATTTTTAGACACTCTAGATAAATATTGGTAAATGTCTGAATGTTCAGAACTCAAAAATTACCAGGTGTTCTCTTTCCAACAGTGGTACAATGGACACTAAGGGAAGGCTTTAATACTTTTCCTGTTGTAAACTGCAATCTTATCATTTAAACGGAGTATACCATCAACACCTAGTTTCGTGAAGATGATGAAAGATAACAAAGACATATCTAAAAAATAGAAACTGGAGAAACATTGAGTCTCAAAGTTGTATGACTGTTCTGAAGATTAACTAACAAAATGTGTGTGGAAATAACTCTTAGGAATGGTAAAACTGCTCCACAAATGTAAATTATTATCATAATATAATAAATATTGTTACTTATAATAAATAAGTAAATTCAAGGAATTTGCTTTCTTTATAAATAAGTCCACAAAATCAGTGAACTCAATAGCTATAAGGGAATTAAATGTTTAATCAAGTTTTCCTAAACATCTCATTACGATGTCATCGAAGATGTTAGGGACAGAGTGGCTGAATCTCTGGTTATGCATCTTCCATTTTACACTCAGCCCTCAACCTTCTTTTTTTAAAACACTGAACTGAGACTACAGAGTAGTTCACATCAAATGAAAATAAGTTCTTTAAGGGCAGACAATATCTCTTATTCATTTCTATATTCCCAACATGTTATATATACAATGCCAAAAATACAGCAGGCACTAAACAAATGTGGAATGGCAGATGTTTCTTAGGAACTCAATTAATACTTGCTAGATGAGTGAATGAATTACAAAATGATTTATTAACCAAGGCTGCCAGGAAAATGTCACCTTTGCATTCACTTTAAAAAGAGTGGCATTTCTAGATAAAGCAACAAACTTTTTCAAAAGTACGGCTAAGCTTCATAAAAAAGAAAGGATGCTACTTTTCAAAGAATATGTTGAACAACAATTCTATAATTATAACTATTATATTTACAAATGTCTGCTTTAATTTTCTGCTATTAAGATTTCAAAAATGCTCAATTTTTTTCCTCTTGGAATTTGGGAGTTTTTTCAAAAGACTATCTGCACAGGTGACTTGGGATTCTTATATTCAACAAATATTTACTGAGTGCACAGTAATTACTCCTGGGCACTAGATAAAATAAACGTAAAACATCAGAGTCAAGAAATTATTACCAAGACTAACATAAAGCTCAATGTAAGAAAATGTATTGACTTTAAGAGGAAGTTCAACAAAAATGAACACAAAGCCCAGTTAATAAATACCTTATTTCTAAAGGGTATTAAATCAAAGGCCAGCTAAAATTGGAGCTTCCACAGCTTCTTGTCACACATCTCCAGGTAAGAAGAGACATCACATGCAAAACGTGTTAATCCTTATTTCTCCTAGAATAGAAATATTCACCAATTCCAACAGTAAAAGCATTCTCAAGATAATATTACCTAGGAACTTTGATATGACTTTTTCTAGTACATGTAGCATTTAAAATTCTAACAGTTCACAAATGCTATTAGCTGCATTTACTTGGTATATAGCATTTTCCAATTTAGGTTTCAACTACTACATAGAGTAGTGGTTTAACTCATTACTATTAATGCCAAAACAATTTAGGAAAAGTTCACTTGTTTTCTGAGTACTACTGACACAATGATTGAAACATTAAAATATTAAATAGCCTCCCCATTCACAGGGGACCTTTGTCAATAGCTAGAGTTATGTGATGAAGGAAAAATGTGAATAATGTGCTTCAGTGATAAAAATAAATTCATAAAGACGAACTCCTTAATACAATGTCACTGTATAGTGCTCACTCGACTTCTCTCCAAAGTCTTTTTAAATTCTCAAATTGCCCAGCAGTAGCTGGGTTCCATGTAAGGATGGGAAGATAGGCTAGTGGTGGGCAGAGTCTGCCTAATGAGGACAATGGGAACACCAGGTCCCTACAAGGCAGGCTCCTGAGTGAGGGAGCAGCCCAATGGTGTCAAGAGACTGAATATGTACAGGGGGACTCAGCAAATTAGAAAATATATTGAACATAACAGAGCTAGGTGTTTCATAGTCAGTGAAATGAGATACAAATAGGGAAAGAAGTTACCTAGAATTAACCAGCTAGAATTAATCCAGTAGTGTTAGACTGGTATCAATGTGAACTGGTAACAGGTATCAGTGAGAACTCGTGACTTTTAATATGTAGAGAGAAGTAAATAGAGATGTGTGTGTGTGTTTCTTAACTCTGTCCACTGAGAAGGCCTGGGAATAATACCTCAGTAGCAATGAGAACACCTAGTGTGCAAATCTTGGTTTCTAAATACCACCTCAACTAAAAGCAACCAGAACTCCTTGGAGAAATGGTTGTTTCCAGGGGTAGGGCTGAGAAATAACAAAATAAGCCTGGAACATCTTTTTGTGCCAGAATATAAGGAAAGCTCAAAAAATGATAGAGACATACATATGAAAGAATAGAAAAGCCAGCTTGAAAGGCTTCCCACTAGCCATAGTTGGGACAATTTAAGCATTAAAATAATGAGAGCAACAAATCCAGGAGTCCATGCTGATATAAATGAATAAATGCTGAAGATCAATCTTCAGAACAGTTATAAGATTTTGAGATTCACTATTTTCCCAATTTCTATTTTCAAGATATGTCTGTTATCTCCCACCCTTTTCACAGGACAAGATGTTGACAATACACTGTTTAAATTTCTTCCTTATAATAAAATGCAACTAATAAATAGAAGGAATGATGGAATTTGAAAAATTACAATTTGGCAACCATCAGAGTAATAATTAATTCAGGCAAGAAACATTCACAGATGCTGAAACTAGTGGGTGAAAGTGATATGAGGAATGTGATGTTACAAAGTCTCCAAGTTTCTCTCCACACACACACAAAATATTACAAAGGGGGAAAAAAGTAACTTTACAGTTACAGAAACGGAGTAGACACTATCTTAATCAAGTGATCAAAGGTAACACCACATAAGACAAACTGACACCATGTGCCAATCAAAAGAATTTAATGAAAAGAATCATTTCTGTGACAGTCCAGCCCAAATGCCTAACAGGGATCTAATCATATGAAAACATCAAACAAACCCTAATTTAGATACAATCTACAAAATGACACTTTTGACAATTACTGGCCAAAGACATGCAAGGCAAGGAAATACTATGGAACTGTTCCAGATTAAAGAAGACTACAAACTCAGGACAACTGAATACTCTTGGATCCTTTGGCTATAAAGGTCATTATGAGGATAAAAGGCAAAATTGGAATGAGGGTCTCTGGACAAAGTGTATATGAGTTCTTTGTTCTGGTCCTGCAACTTTTCACTAAATTTGAAATTGCTTTCAATTAAAAAAACTGCATTAATAATCTTTCTTTTTCAATTATGCAGGCAGAGAGTTCTAATAATTGCTAACTTCATTACTTTTGTAGTTTGTGGTTTTCTTCAAGAAAGTATGGTAATCTTTTAACACTAACAATGATAATAGCAAATATTAGGCCCTTATTAGCTGTTAAGTATTGTTCTAAGCTCTATATATTAACTCATTTAATCCTCAACACAATCCTCTAAGGTGGGTACTATTACTACCTACATTTTACAGATGGGGAAAGCTAAAGACAGAAAGATTAAGGTACTTGCTCAAGGGGAAAAAAATTTACTAAGTGTTACACAAAGAGCTGAATCTAGGAAGTCAAGCTCCACACTTTCTATGGAATACTGTCTGTCTAGGAAAGGACAGCTGTACCTTGGAGTTTCGCAAGATATCAGTAACTAAAAGATGAGAGACCTCAGTGATTATAAAGCCTCAGAATCCATAAAAAGTTTACTTGTTGTTCAACATTCATTTAGTACCAGGTTGAAAAGATGTAAGATCCTAAATTCATAATACTGGAAATTTCTAGTACAGATTTATGATGTTTATTTAGCAAAAAAACTAATAATAAACTACTACAAAAATATTTATGATACTTTCGAAAACTAGACTTTAAAGAAGACCAATTCTTTTCTTAACTTTGGTTGCATTCAGGAATAACCTGAAATTTAAGTAGTTTTTTTTTTTAGGAACATCGTGACTACATTGGTTTAAAACACTAAAACATCTGAACTTTACTATTTCTCTACTGTAAAAGTAGAGCTGGAGTTGAAATAACCTTTTTTGTGTGTGTGCCTTTTCTAACTGTCTATTCAATAATTCCCAGTTATATTTCTTTGTTCTCTTGAAATTGACTTATTTCCCAGATCCAGAAGCGCTTTCCTGCTTTAACTTCTTTTTTTTTTTTCCAGGCCCCAGCTGTGTCAATGGGGAAGAAAGTAAATCTGCTTACTCTGGTGAAACAGTGTTGGAGACAAAACAAGAAGTTATTTCCAAATAATTAAATTCAGAGTTCTACTGAAATTATAAATTGCCCTCTTATTTCTAGTCAGTAATGAGTATCTATTTTAATGGAAGTGTTGACAAACCAAAAACCATAGAAGTGACCTCTAAGTCCTGCCTAACCAATTTACTTGCAAAATAAACAAATTCTTACATTCCAGAAGACAAATACCATATCTATTCGTAATTTATCCATGTCTTCAGTCTACACAAATGCTACTAATAAAAATATTACACCAATTTGGTATTTCAGAGAATTCTGCTCCTTGCTTCCTATTAATATAAAGAAAATGAAAGACAATCACAACGACATCAAATTAATTTCTGAAAAAATATTATCCAAATTTTTCATTAAAAAAATATAAAAAATGAAGACAGCACAGTAAACTAAATAAAACTTCCATTTCTTATAGTAGTCTAAATCTCATGAAAGTATTGCTTTTCCTAGAATTGATAACAGCAAAGTACTGCCTATAACTACTTATAATTTAATAACTTTTTATAATTTCATAAAAGCATATCTCCCTAGACAATTCTCTGGACGCCTTTATAAACTGTATATTCATTGACTCTCTAATGTTATATTTGTTCTTTTCCCTACTGAGAAGACCTCACTTGGCAAAAATTCATGAGTAACTCAAAAGATAAGAACTCTAGGACATCATGAAGACACAGCACTGCAAAAACCTTCTACATTCTTAGGCTCTTTACAGTAAAGTTACCAGTAGTTGCGAACAGTAGTTGGTATTCTTAGATATTACTTAAGTGTGATGAATACTATTTGCCTTTTGGGGGTGTTTAGGTCATGTGCCAAGAATCATATATTCCCTAAACTTAACATGTATGTGGAGGGCATCACTTTCTCAAGATTTCCAAACTAACTCAGAATGACAGCACCTAGTTTTTGCCTCCTCGAATTCACTTCTTTGATCCTCCAATGATGCTTTTAAAAACACCTATGTTTCCTCTTGCACAGTATACACATGTCTGGTGATCTAGGTGAACACAGTCAGGGTTTCACTTTGTCAAAGTAAAAAGAGCTGTGCAGAGGTGAAAATTTGTAACAGCGAGGAAGATTTTGGAAAGGGTAGAAGTAGAGCAAAATTTACTGATATAGTGTCCAGCGATGAGAGTTGTATTAGCTCATTTAATTAAAATACCAAAATGGGATTTAATAAAGCATCTATATTTGGGAAATAATATACTCATCATAAAATTCAGAGTGGGAAAAAAAGAGGTATATGAGAAAATCCATTTATAGTCCAAAAATTTTGGCCTGAAAATGTCAAGAACATATCAGATTTTCTGAAGGAGTGACTATATTTTACATCTTGTGACCCATGCTGCCAGACCCCACACACCTACTTCTGGATCCAGAATAACCTTTTAAGCCTTTCTTCTACCTACTCTTGCCAAAGTCTAGTTTCTCTTGCTCATCAATCTGTTACAGCTGTTTGTCAACTAGGTACTCCTTTTCTCTCTGTCATCTTCTGAGACAAGACTCATGATCACCAGGGAAAGGGGGTCAGAAAAGGAAGTAATCAGAGGACATCGCCACATGACCTAAGCCAGTTACTTCCTGAACTTTTTCGAACTTAAGCAGGAAGGAAAGACTCCTTTCTCTTTAGTCAAGATCCTGGGAAAAGGTAAGTTTACAACTGCCCACAGCCACAGAGTTTAGCCTCTAGGAAATGCAGTAGGAGAAAATAAAAGCAAAATCCAGAAAGAAACAGAGAAATGCAGATAACCAGGGTGGATTAAGCCCCTGACTACATACCTACACTTTCCTTAAGTTAAATATAGTTTTTAATTAATATAGATTGATTTTCTCCTACATCAATTTTTTCTCAACTGGGTCATTCCATTAATAAACACACTTTTATATATTTCCACCTTTTAAAAAATAAAAAAAAACTGCCTTCATATCATATTTATCTTCAGGTATCACAGCCCCACTTCTCTTCTCCTCCTTTTGAAAGTCAACAATATTTACTGTCTGCACTTCCTCTTTTATCCACTCCGATCCGACGTTCACTTCCACCACTACAGTGCAACTGCTTTGTCGAGATCACCAGCAGCAACCTCAGCCTCTACTTTGCCGATCCAATGGCGGGTCTCTGTCATGATCTTACTCAAACTTCTGGAGCATCTGACACTGACTATGCCTTCTTTCTTAAAATATTTCCTTCATATACTTCAGCACTCTAGATTCTCCCAGTTCCCCTCATACCTCACTGGTCACGTCTTCTTTCTTCTTTCCAGGATCCTTCTCCTCTCAGCATTCAGTCCTTCACTTCTTTGCATCGTGATCTCCATGTTTCTCAAAGTTTGTTTTTTTTTTTCCCATTATTGATCAGGCCCAACTGAGCCTGTTTCAACTTCTTTTTCCCCTAATTGCCTCCATCTCCAAGAAATTTTAATACCACAGATACATAAAACCTAGGGACCGTCCTTAATTCCTGTCCCCACCCCCATCAACTTCCTAAATCCAATCCAACAGCAAATCCTGCCAGCTATTCCTTCAAACTATATCTCAAATCAGACCTCTCTGCTACCTCCCTCTACCAGCTCACCGCAAGACCCTCAACAGGCCTTTTACTTCTACTCCTGCCTCTCTTCTCCAGAGTCTAATATCCACGCAGTAACTACATAATCTTTTCAAAAGATAGAACACACATCATTACTTAGCTCGAAACTCCTAAATGGAGCTAGATTTTCAGTAAGTATACTGACATTATACTTAAAATAAATCCCACATTCTTTATTAGGCCCTTCAAGGCCTTACGAGATCTGGCCCTTGTTTATCCCAGTGATCTTACTTGTCTCCTACCACTCTCCCCATTCCTTATGACCATCTAGCTACACCAGCCTTCTACAGTCCCATAAATACTTTGAGGTCATTCCAGCCACAGAGTCTTAGCCTGGTTGATCTCTAAACCTGGAATATACTTCATCCAGATCTTCCTATGACTCACTCTCTCTCATCACTCAGGTCTATAATCAAATATCACCTCTTTGGGAAGTTTCTCCTTGACTACGTTACTTAAATAGCCCCCACCCTACCTAGTCACCGACCATGTATTACCCTGCTTTACTTGTATCATATCACTAATCTGTTCCAGCAGTCCTGTGAGTGTGTATATATCTCCACACACACACACATGCAAACTTGTTCATTATCTGTCTTCCTAAAAGAGTGCTAACTTCATGAAGGTAGGATATCTATTTTGCTCAATGCTCTATCCCCAAAACCCAGAATAATGCCAGTGAGTCACTTGCAATTAATAAAATCATTGATGACAGAGTATCCTTACAACAAATTTCCCATTACTTGAAGTAATTTGAGTCTCTCTCTTTATCGTCTGCCACTAAAAAAAGACTTATTAAGACATATAAACTGCTCAAACTTTAAAATAAAGCTCTGTAGTAAAAAAAAAAAAAAAGAAGACATAGTATACTGTAATTTCAAGCCAATCAACAAAGCATGTTGAACAATCAGTTATGCACAGTAATTTATTAAGCGTTTAGTTTTGTGATAAATTCAGCCTCCAGTACTTAATATAGTGCAGGTTCCATTAGAAACTAGAGTGATTACTTTTGGGGCATTCCTGAAAAACACTCAAAGAATCTAGTCACAGTCCTAAAATATATATCCACTAACTTAAAACTTAACCTTCCCTTTTTCAAAAGCTTCCAATAACACATCTAAAAGAATGCAGTCTAAAGTCATGGTCAGATTCATGCAATTGAGCATGCTCATTAAAAACAGATGACAGAAATTTAAACAACTACCAAAGCAGATCAATCTTCAACTATCTCACACTGCAATCTGGGATATGCTTACCTTTGCTAAGGTCACAGGCTCTGGATCAGTGGGTATGCAGCTAGCACACAGAAACCTATTATTATTCATTGTAGTAGAGCTGTAGCACTATCATTAAAATTCTGCCACAAAATATTTGGTACTGGTCAAAACATGGAAAATAAGGATGTTAGAATTCTATATTCTTACAATATATAATTCAGAAACCAAACAAATAAGCATATGTAAAGGGTAAAGAATTTCTTGGGCCTCCCCTCTCTAATCACTCACCCTCCCATTTCCCCTTTTCCTAGCCCACCTCTATCCCCTTCCAAAAAGTTCAAGGCATTGTTTTAAAAGAACTGTCACTCAAATTCTTCACGGGAAGTAAATTCTGCGAAGGATTTGAAAATGGCTAGCGATAGTGCCATCTAGCAATGAAGAATTATTCTGTCAACTAGTTTCTTGCCTGTCTTAGCTTAAATTCATTTTTTATTAACCTAACAATATCTTTTCAATCCATAAACCAACATAATTATCCATTAAGAAAATAAATACTGACATTTATTACATTAAGATGTAATAAGGTGTAATCCCAACTTCCAACTCTTATACACAGTGGTAGTACTTTTTGAACAAAATCCTTGCTGAAATGAAATTTTTTTTAAATGTTCAATTTTTTAAAATGTCAGTAGAGTACTTCCCTTTTTCTTTAAGCATAATCAGATCTACCAGTTCTTAAGAAAACCCTTTACTTGATCATACTACCTATTTGTAACTACCATTCAATTTCCTCCATTTTCTTGCCTACCCCTTAAATAGGGGGTTACCCATATATCTACTTCCTATCTACTCATTCTCTTAAATCATTTTTTATTATGGCAAAATACACATAACATAAAATTTACCATCTTAACCATTTTTAAGTGTATAGTTCAACGGTATTAAGTATTCATATTGTTGTGCAACCATCACCACCATCCAACTCTACAACTCTCTTCATCTTGCAAAATGGAAACTCCATACCAATTAACCAATAATTCCCCATTCCCCTCCCCCTAGCCCCCAGCAACCACTATTCTACTGTCTCTATGATTTTGACTACTCTAGGTATCTCATATAAGCAGAATCATACTGTATTTGCCTTTTTGTGACTGACTTATTTCACTTAGCATAATGTCTTCAAGGTTCATCCATGTTCTAACATATGTCAGAATTTCCTTACTTTTTAAGACTGAATAATACTCCATTGTATACCACATTTTGTTTACCCATGTATCTGTTGATGGACATTTGGGTTGCTTCCACTTAAATCTTTTTTAAGATTTATTCCGTGTGTATATGTGAGTCAATTCCCCATACCAATGTTTAAAGTGATATCCTGTAGGTTAATGATTTTCTTCTTGTCATATCTAATGGCTTTTTTCCAACACATTGTATTTCTCTATTTAGCGCTACTGGCCACTTTTCATCTCTCCTCTCTCTATCCCCCAGTGAGAGAGACAGAGAGAGAGAAGAAATGACTTAGATTCATAATGACAAAGATTCATATAATATAAAGAGAATAAAACATGAAGGATGTCAATGGGCCAGAGAAATAAAACCAAACTAAAAGCATGCACAAAATATAAATGAGGTCCTTAATAAAAGCTACAAAAAGTAGACAAAGAAGGAAATAAAATCAGTCACAGGGTTCACAAGGTAAGCACAAATCATCCCCTCAGGAATACAACTATTCTTATTACAGAGAACTAAAAAAAGATTCTTCATGAGGGCTCTCAGCAGATACTTTGCAATATGGTGGACTATGCCCTCAACTATACAACCATCCGTCACTTCCTGAAAACTCTCCTCTATAGACTTTCAAGAAAGTGCACCTTCCTGATTCACCTCCCATGTCTCTGATGGCCATTATTTATTTCATTAGTTAATCCTTTGCTTTTGTCTTATTAGCAGTATTCCCAAGGGGCTATTCTCTTTCCTTTTCCTTCTCTTAGTGAACTCTTAATTCATATAACTCTAACTATGCTACCTTTATATGTGAGCAAATCACAACTCCATATCGTTATTTCTGTTTTAGAACATAGCCTTAAGCAGCCATACGCTCCTAGTGATAAACACCTGTTTTATACTTCTTTTTTTTTTTTTTAGCTATTACCTGGTAAGGAAAGAAAACTGATGATGGAAATAAAAACTTAATTTCCTTCAATGCAACTGACATTTGCTGTTTCATTTTGTTAGACTGATCTAGACTCTTAGTATTAAACTAATAACTTAAGTAAGCAGCTAATTTTAAACACTTTGAATCAAAAGTATCTAAATGTCCACCATTTTCAACACCTCGGAAGAACTCACACTGATGCAAAGAGAAAGAGAAACAGAAGACTGGCCAAATGTTAGAGGAATGCTTATTAAGGACCTCTTATTTAAGAGCACCTTAACCAGATGAGAAAGTTAGACAATAAACATTATTTGTACTTTGTACCCTATCTGAATACATAACCATCCACAGAGTGAAAAGATTTTTAAGACATAATATAAACACTATGTGATTTATCCTATGTTTTAATCATACAGTCCCTCTGAGACATATTTATATATGTAATATAACAGATTATGTGTATACATTGTTTCAGAATTATAGAAATGAATTTTTAGAAATAAGTCATATTCAAATCGAAATGGTTATCTAGTATCTATGAAATCTTTATTTTCATTGTAATTTGCATTATTTCTATTACAGTTGCTTCTAAATTGCTAAGTAATATTCAGGGGAATTGAAAAAAAGACCCAAGTAAGCATAAAATTTGTTTGAGAAAAGATTTTTGTAAAACTGACCATCTTTGAAGAGGAAAATATTATTACCAACAAACAAGTTCTTCATCCAAAAGAGCAGGAACAAAATATTTGTTCCACCTAAAGCAGAATTTGATACAGTGAATCTCCCGCAATAACATATATTTTAACAACCAGAACTTGAACCAGAGTCCTCCTACCCACCCCCTTGCCAAGCCAAGGATTAGTAAAGCAAAATTTAACACACATCCATGTGGAACTGGTTCCCAGTTGGTGGGGTAAGGGAGGAAAGAACAGTAAGATGTTCAAGAAAGCCTATTGTTTTCTAGATAGTCCATCACAGTGAAAAGTGGACAGCCCTCATTTTTACCTTCTGCAGAAGGTTCTGTTACTGTACTCCAAACTTGAGGTATCGCTTGAGTCTGTGAACACAGCAGAGGAGAAATGTAGAATAATTCAGGTATATAGAAAACCATAAGGCAAATTCACAAACAATTTTAGAATAGTACTTCCTTAAATTATAAGAAAAGCATCATCATATGATGCATATATAAAAGTTGGGTTTTTGTTATTTGAGAAAAAATGGAGGCTCACAATGTATCTAATTCATGTGTCCACACAGAATAGAAATTGTCAAGTTTTCTAAAGCCCAAAGTACAGAGAGATGTAACAGGCAGTCGGTCTCTGCATCCTATTCTGAGAGGTGGTCTCTATTTCAGAACAAAACCAAGAAAGAACTACAAAGGAAGACAGAGCTATCTCAAAGTCAAATATCTTCTATAGATTAAAAAGTCATAATTAATCCCAGCAAATCAGTACATGCAATGACCCTAAGTCTCCAAAAGTCAAGTATCCTGAAGTAAAAGAGGAGGAGTGCCAACAATAAAAGAGAAAGAGAAAGAGAAAAGAAGACAACTAAACTAATAAAAACCGAAACAGTCCTGATGAAGAGATCTGAAATTAAGGGTACAGAGAGACCGAAATACTAACATAGAATAAGATTAAGAAAGATTACCAATTTATTGTGAGTGCTCTGAATTCATTTGGATAATTATATAATAAAAAGAAAGCTATTTGATTATAAAGGAATAAAAACACACTTTATACAAAGTCCAAAAATCAATCCTGATTAATATAAAGCAGTGTTTGCAAAATGATCAATTTACCAACTGATCAAGTAATATTTATGCTACTCTTATAGAAAAAAACCCATGTTAACACACTTAAATGTTGGTTGATAGAATAAATGAACAATACGTTCGTGTCACCTACTCTCTACATAAAAGAAACTTTGACAAAAAAGACTTTTGTTAGTGGTGCAAATAATGACATCTGTCATTCTGAAACCAGACTCTACCTCAAGGACAGGCCTTCCCTTGTATAAACCACTTTCTGTGGACAATGAAAACCCAGTACCTCTATAGATGGCTAACAACTGCTTCTCCTAGAACTAAAAGTATTGTATAAAAGTTGAAAAGTGTTAAACATCTGGGCTAATAAAACAGCATAAGCATTTGAAGCATACTAAGTGCCTTGTGTTTTTAAAATGTGCTATATTAATTACAAGTATCCTGAAAGCTATAAATCCAGTAGAGTCCTTCCCAGGGAAGGGTGACAAAAGATGAAAAAAGTAAATGTCCCTTTATACGCAACTAACTCCTCTGGCCTTACTTGACTTCTGCAGGCAGACTAACATACTTCTTTTTCTATTAACCCACAGTGCCTACTACCTATCTTGATTACAGATAGTATCACATCCATTAATTACTTGTCAACAGAACTTTCTCCAGTAATGGACAACAGGCAGGTGGAGGACAGAAAACATATTCTTCAGCTGTGTATCTTCAGTATCTGTGTACTTTCATTCTTCCCACTCAAATCCACATTACATTAAACTCAGAGCTGATTTTCCTGCCTATAGTGAATTCATCATCCTATAACTCTTCCATATTATATGACTTTCTAAAACAAGAAGCTGTAATAGCTCCTAATATTTAGTACAAGGATGATAAAAATGTTAAAATACACTACACCACCTCCCACATACACAGTAAATATTGCCAATCAGTCATTTCTACAGTAATATCCTTCTTTGCTACTGAGACCAGGCACAGATCAAGCATCCTTAATACAGTCCTCCAGGCAATCACTATTGTTTGGTAAGCACTGGTGTATCAGTGGAATCTTACTTGTCATTCTTAAAGCAGTTCATCAGACTTAAACATCAAGGCTCACTAGTCTCGTCTCCCTGTCTAACCCTATTTTCTACTATTCCCCAACTCAGAAATATTAGTCTCCAACATCCCCCCCCATGTGCCACCTTCATACTTGCCTTACAAAAATAGTAACAATGGATAGTCATTGAGCGCTTGCTATGTAGTAGGCACTAGGCTAAGCACTTTACATGTACAAATTCATTTCATCCTCAACACTCTGACGTAGTAGACAACCTTTACCCCTAACAGATGACAAAACCAAGACACAGAAAGGTTAAGCACTACATGTTAACAGCAAAAGACAAATATTAAAACAATGATTTATTCTTATCTCGTATACTAAAAAATTACATTTCTGACTTGTAAACTGTGCTGATTTGAGGGATTTAGGACTAAAGTGTGGAATTACACCTATTCATTTACTCATTTTAATGTGCTAACCTGTATGTATATCCCTCTCTCTTTCTCACTTCTAAGAAAATTTTCTCTCTTTCAAAATCTTGCTGAAGAGTCATCTCCCTAATGAAGACTTCCTCATAATAAATCTATTCATTCTCTTAAACTCCCACAATAGAACCATTGACCTAGTATTTAATCAAACGTTCCTGTACTGTTATTTAACACTTCATCTGTGCACATGTAACAATATCGTAAACTCCTGGAAAAACAAGGCCTTATCTTATACTTACTTGTACAAGTGAGTATCAGTCACCATAGTGACTGCTATGCCTACTACTGTACACAACATACAATATTGTGTTGATGGACGCCACAAAGATAATGGCTACCTTATTATCTATAAGGTCTACATTTTGAGTTACTCTGCTGATAATGTCAAACAATGTGCACTGATCCTTTTACATTTTTTTTCATTACAGTCTCATTGTAACCAACAGCATACACATGAAAAAGCTGGTAGATTTTATCAACATTTAGAGATCCATTTATACTTTCACACCCAGAAGAAAATCCTTATGAATATCAAGGATCTATACAAAGGAAATAGTTATAATCCTCCTGACTTTTAGAAATTTAACACCCATAGTCAGGAATTCTTTTCCTTTATATTCCTTTATGTAACATTTACATTTTTGCTTTCCTAAACAGAAAGAAAACACTCTTGGTCATTTATCTCTAGCTAGGCTTTATATACACTTCAAAACATCCATCATTAAAGGCCAACATCTTTCATTCTCTCAGACAATTTCAGTTCCTTTAAATTTCTAATCAAAAAACAATAATAATAATAATAAACCTTCAGCAAATTTTCCAGATGTCTATTCAATCTGTAAAGCCCAAAATTACACAATGACCTTAGGTAAGATAAGACCCGTGCTGAACAGGATGGAAAGATTACCTCATGAGTGTCACATGTTAAAATAACTATTTAACCCAATGAGCTATCATTTTTAAAAACAGTACATTACTTAATCAGTTTTTTTATCTACTATGGTCCCTAGATCTTATACATAACCAATAATTTTCTATCTATATTTTCCTTCATTAGGTAGCTGGCTACTATTTAACTGCTCATTCATTAATTTTAACAACTGATCCGTTTATCAAAATCTGTCTGAAATCTAATACTAGTTTTTTAAATAGCTTTCATTTGTATTGGACTGTTGCCATGTGCAAACTAACCAAGCATTCTCTACACACACACAAAAAGTACATTCAGGTCATGCTGAAATTTTTCTATATGAGATCAGTATCAATTTCTGAGGAACACAACTTTACTTTTTCCCCACTGACAATATTCCATAAAGATCTCAGGTACATTTTACAAACCAGAGAATTGCACACTACAATGGTGAGTATGTAGTCTAATATATCTATTCATTTTATTGATGAATATTAAGAGACTGAATCAAAAACCTTACAAAACTTTAAATAGAGCTGAACATTTTAGTTCGTTCAGCATTATTACAAAGGTAAGTAAGTCAACACTTACTTAGTGCCTATCAGGTGTTGCCAGGAATTATGCCAGGCACTTTTACTACATTACTCATTTAAATCAGACAAGAATTGCATTTTACAAGTGAATTTTTAAATGTGCCAAATGTCTTAATGTTCATAAACAGAAGGGCCAGGATTTAAATTTGTACAGCTTGAAGGCCCACACGCCTCCTTTAGTATGCTACCTCCACTTCCATTTCTAGCAAATTTTCAGGTAACTGAAGGAGGAGCTATATGGGGGCTACCATTTATGGTCTATCTCCTTATCCCCTTCCAGAACTCCTGGTCAACCCTCACAGCCTACCGCAAATACCATCTTCTGTGTATAATCCTATCAGAGAGTTCATTAGTCCTTCCAGTGAGCTACCTCATATCTTACACTTACTTCTAGTATTATACATTTCACCACATGTTGTAATTATTTGTTTACTCTGTTTTTCCCACTCAGCGACTTACTCCTTATAGCCCAGAGACGCATTTAACTCATCTTGAGTACCCAGGATCCAATGCCTGCTTAGCACATAATACATACAACCAATTATGCTTCATTGCTACTGTAACATGAATTAGCTTACATGTAACTGGTAAAAAGGAATCATGTTAATATAATGTAAAAGTCACATCATTTCACATGTGATCATTTTACACCACCAAGTAACAGCAAATGGATACAAAGTATGAAGAACACCAGAAAAACAAAGCTATGAATAACACGATGTCTGCTCACCATTCCTTCTTCCTTTTAGCTCAATCTGGCCACAGGCTCTCAGAAATGCTTGTTGCTCAGTTCTCATCTTTGTGCACATTGCCCTTGTCTTCATAATTTAGCAACTTCAACCCTACCTAATACCTCCTTTTAATAAGTTATCTTTAATTATTTTTCAAGGTAAAGTCCTATATCTACTATAGTATTTACTGATTAGGAATTTAACACGTCTTTTTTACCTGTATTTTTATTAGTACTGTTAGTGCTCTGATTACAACGTTGCATAGGTTTTCAGTAGTCTGCTCCAACCCCGATTTTTCCCATAAATTCTAATTTTTAAGTTCATAATTGTGCAAAGCATAAGTTTTCCAGGAATGCATATATTTCATTATGGCAGAAATGCCTGTACTCAAAGTATGAACTGAATTACTGAGAATCCAATGCTCATGGGGCACTATACACTCATTCATTCAATTCATTAGACAAATCTTTACTGAAAATCAAAGTAAATAAGGCACTGCTCCAGGCACTGAAGACACAACAATGACAGGCAAAGTATGACTGTATGTTTGTGTGTGTATGCATGTGTGTGCATATGTGTGTGTATCTATATTCATATTCAACTAAACAACCTTAAATTACATATTATTGCATTCTAATCTCTTTATCAACAATTTCCAAACCTTTTCAGAAGAATTACTTTTTGTTTCCCAAGAGAAATCTTAAACAGAAACAGAATATACCAGATAAAAGCAGAACTCTACACATTTAGCATGCCCTGTCCCTGAGATACCTCCAGGAAACCTGGGGCTTGTCAGGCTATAATTTAAAAACCACTGATCTAACAACAATGCTCTGCCTTTTTACATGAAGCCTGTAATAAATAAAAAGACTATGACATGGTAAAATCAATTGAGAAAAATAACACTGAGAAAATCAATCAGGTTACCATAAAGCTTCTAGCAGAGGTTTATTTCGCTCAACTCCTCTCTCTTCCCTCCCATGCAGCTGTTTTAGTAGGAGCCCTAAAACACTTCCTCCCAAGCCCTAATCCCCTAAGAAGGTTATGTGAGAGACTGGGGTTTGGAGAATAGGAAGCATAGAGCAGATAATTTAGGCCAACTCTTTGAAGACTTAGGGGGAAATCTTCTCACCACCATAATGGTAAAATCTTAGGGGGTGGAAATTAAGGTGAAAGCCTAGGAAAAAAGAGATTTAAGAAGCTATTCAACTTGAAAAGACCTTAAGCTGAAAACAAACATTCTCATAGATCACAAAAGATCCCACAAAACTCACTAGGGTGGGAAATCAAAATGGGGTTTAAGGACAGAATCCCCTTGAATTTGGGACACAGTAATAAACAAAATAGACAAAGACACCCCCAACCCTGCTTTCTGAGGCTAACATTTTCAGGGGTAGGGGACAGAAGGGAGACAAACATAACAAATAAGTCAATTATATTATAACTTAGAAGCTGATTCCTGACATGGGGAAAAGAAAGTGTGAAGCTAAGTAAGAGGGATCAAGAAGGGCGCCAAATGACAAAGAGGGTGTCGGGGGGACGTGGTTTGCAATTTGCAATTTTAAATAGAGTGGTCAGGGTAGGCCTCAAGGAGAGAAGAGCCCAAAAAAGAGGTAACGAGTTAGCCAGGAGGACATCTGCATTCCTGCAGCAAGGAGTCCATCTGGGCAGAGCACACTGAGTGAGAGAAATGGAAAAGACAGAAAACGAAAGAGGGGAGGGTGCAGGAGAAGACAGATCATGTAGAGCCTTACAGATCTTTGTAAAGATTTTAACTTTTACTCTGAGCCATTACAGGGTATTGAGCAAATTTGATTTATATCTTAAATAGATTACTCTGCTAAGTGAAGAACAAATTTCAAAAGAGCACAAGTATACAGAAGGAGACCCTCAGGCAGCTACCACAATTATCCAGGAAAGGGATGGGGGCTGAACCAGGGTGGTAGCACAACAGGTGGTGAGAAGTGGTCAAATCTTTTTTTTCCTTCATTCAAACGTAGTTAGTTTTGTGGGCTCCATTCAGCTTACCACAAACTCCAAATATAAAATATACTAGTGGCAATAGACTCCATTGGATCTCCAAGTCCTTTACTAATATCTACATATTGCTGAGATATCTCATATAAATAGTCTTACTGAGTTTTTGACCATTCTAGCACTTTTCCCCATGAAACTTATACTCATTTATTCCTATTCCTACCCAAGTTCATATTACTTTAAAATAATATGGGGAAGGGAAATGGAGAGGTTTTTTTTAAGTCTATGTATCTTTCATTAAAGTCAGTGGTATTTTTTTCCTTCTTTCTTTTTCTTCTTCCCAGAGTATTTCATCAGATGCCTCTTTTAGAAAGTGAAAACAAAAACATAAGAACACCTTTGTTTTTTTAAATTTTTATTGAAGTATAGTTGATTTACAATGTTGTGTTAGTTTCACATGTAGAGCAAAGTGAATCAGTTTTACATATACATATATCCACTCTTTTTTAGATTCTTTTCCCATATAGGTCATTACAGAGTACTGAGTAGAGTTCCCTGTGCTACACAGTAGGTCCTTATTAGTTATCTATTTTATACATAGTAGTGTGTATGTGTCAAACCCAATCTCCCAATTTATCCCTCCCCTCCCAAGCAAACCTTCTTCTATAATAAAAATACTGAGTTGATGGAATAGTTTCCTGTATTTTCTCATTTCCAAATGTTACCACTGACAGTCTAGTAAACTTTGTTATTTTTTCATACTCCTACTTGGTAATCTGTCCCAGATTCTTTTTAATTTCATTTCACTATTCAAACTGGCAGAGGAAAATATATGCTACAATATAATTGCCTGACTTTGACAAAAGAATAGAAACATTAGGAAAAAGACATTTTGTTTGACACTGTTACTAAAAAAAGAAAAAGAAAAAAAACTTAACAGACTTTTTTTTTATGTAGCTTTCTACAATTGGGGATCAAGTTGAGGTTTTAGGCCATACACTTTCTGCCCTAAAAAATTACTATCCGTAAGACAGCTTGAGGACTTAGGGTAGAAAAAGGAATAAAATATAAATTATACAACTGTATCATGCAGTCTTTATCATCAGCAGACTTTGCCTTCTAAAGACTTTAGGAACTGTTCTCCATAATTAAAAAAAAAAACTTTGGTGGGGCCTCCTTGGTGGCACAATGGTTAAGAATCCGCCTGCCAATGCAGAGGACACGGGTTTGAGCCCTGGTCTGGGAAGATCCCACATGCCTCAGAGCAACTAAGCCCGTGCACTACAACTACTGAGCCCGCGTGCCACAACTACTGAAGCCCGTGCGCCTAGAGCCTGTGCTGCACAAGAGAAACCACTGCAGTGAGAAGCCCGCACACCACAACGAAGAGTAGCCCCTGCTTGCCGCAACTAGAAAAGGCCCACGCACAGCAACGAAGACCCAACACAGCCAAAAATAAATAAATAAAATAAATTTTAAAAAAAAATTTAAACTTTGGGATCCACATGTTGATTTGACAAACCTTTTATAATAATGCCATTTAACAGATGAAACAATGCTCTACAACTTTAAGCTCTCAGACATGCGTTACCTTATTTATTCTAGTATAAGGTATCAAATTAACTGAAAACAGGCTGACCTTTAATAAATCCTAAGAAAAATTAAAATCATATTTCAAAATAAAAAATGGAACAATTATTTACTAAAATATAAATATCCTCATAGAAATGTTATTTTGATTTGTTTGTAAATCATATGCAATTAGTGAGCTCAGAAAAGCAGCTCAGGGATTCAGATCACTGAAACAGTCCTACCTTCTGATGTTTTCCATCGTTTCCATAAATCCTCAACAGTTATATGCTTGTCTTCTCTGTGCAGATGGCTGTGTTTATTAGTAGCATCTTTATATTTCATATCTTCTCTGATAAACTATAAAAGAGAAAACACTAAGTTAGGTATACTTAAATTCACTATTTTATTCTCTATAAACAGAAAAAAGTAAAATGTGAAATACAGCAGCTGGTAATTTTCTGATCATAACTGGTGCATTTTTGGTATTTTATACTCACATTATTCTTAAATGTTTATAAAATTTATTTAATGAGATGTCTTCTAATCATAACAGCAGCAGCAGCAATAAAAGTACTTATTTAACTCATTATTTATCAGGTCCTATTGCACATTATATAATAAATATATCTTATCTGCACACACACACAGTCATTTAACTTCATGACAGTTCTATAAGGAAAGTATTACGTATTACCATTTTATAGATAAGAAAACCAAGGCCCAAAGAGGTTAAGTAATTTGCCTAAGGTTGAAAAAATAATGAATGTCAGAGCTGAGATTCCAACCCAAGCAGTTTGGGTTACGCTCAACAGCATAATGTACTGCCTCAATATTATACATTTTTACCAAATATAGGGGTATTTCAGAACACACTAAATACTAACCTCAATTACTGCATCGTATTTCTGTTTTCTACCTTTTAAGTCATTACTTATAGTTGAAAGACATAATTACAGTGTTTAGAACTAAAGTATTTTACAAAACTGAAGTAGATCCTCTATTAATCTTACTTTAAAGTATATACAGAGAGAAAACAGTAAAAATTTTCTTTGCTGAAAACCAACCTACTCTGTATTGCTTCATTATATAAAATTCTCCAACTGCCCTTCACTGTCTAGCAAATAAAAAGCAAACTTTTTATGAATTACATACCATTTCCCAATCTTGTCCCTGACAATCTTTTAGGCCTTAACTCTTGACACTTTCCCCATATCAACCCAATACTCTAATTATATAAAACTAATAGTTTTTATAAATTATTATGCTTTTTCTACCTCAATATTTCTGATCTTTCTTGCTTTGGTATTGTTTTACTCGGTAACTTTATTACTTTTTTTTCTGATTCCAAAATTATAAGATCATACAAAAGCTTATTTCAGAAATCCATAATGCAAAAAGTAGAAATCTCTTAGAGCTCCAAACCCTAGAGGCATATTTTTCTGACTTTTATATACTGACAATGAACATCACCCTCAAACAAAAGACCAAATTTTACTTTTGAGTAGAGCTGTTCTCTACTGAAACTAAAAAAGAAGAATTTAATAGCTGTAGAGAAATATAGAGAAAATCATTTCACTTTTCTAAGCGAAATAACCTTGGGTACAAATGAAGAAACAAAGTTTTAGAAAAAAACCACTACTCAGCATGTGGTCAGCAGACTAGTGTCAATCAGCAAACTGACACTGGTGTAGAATATACACAGAAATGAAGAAATTTCAGAATTTAGAATTAGCAATTAGACAATGCTTTCAAAGAATTTGACCCCAAGCATGAGGTAAATGTACTTGCCATGTAGGTCCTATCCATAATGAACTGGTAACAAAATATCTGGTTCTTCACCATAGAGGTAATCTGGAAAGCACTAATCTAGAAGGTCCCCCCTTTAGCACTTGTATATTATATTGTTCTAAACAATGCCTTACTCTTTTTTTCCCTAAATGCCCCCTTTTTTTTTTTATTCATTTATTTATTTTTGGCTGTGTTGGGTCTTCGTTGCTGTGTGCTGGCTTTCTCTAGTTGCGGCGAGCGGGGTCTACTCTTCGCTGCAGTGCACAGGCTTCTCACTGCGGTGGCTTCTCTTGTCGTGAAGCACTGGCTCTAGGTGCGCGGGCTTCAGTAGTTGTTGCTCGCGGGCTCTAGAGCGCAGGTTCAGCAGTTGTGGTGCACGGGCTTACTTGCTCCGCAGCATGTGGGATCTTCCTGGACCAGCGCTCAAACCCGTGTCCCCCGCACTGGCAGGCAGATTCTCAACCACTGCACCACCAGGGAAGCCCCTAAATGCCCTTTTTTAAAGTTATTTTTAAAGGGACCTGCCTCATTGCCTCCACTCCTCCTGTCTATTTCTATTTCCCATTTTCTATTTCCCTATTTCTGCCCATCCCTCTTCCTCTTCTGACTGACATTTTTAGAATCCTGTAGATATACCTGGAAAATATCTGCCACTGAGATGCTCAGAAACTGCCCCTATCTTGGAAGAGATCCAAGAGTTAGAGAGAAATTCTAGAATGAAAAACATGATGATTGACAGAGCAGAGAGGAAGCCTGTCTTGGAAATGGTCCAGTCAGTTGGAACAAATGGCAACTGTTTCATTTATGTGACACATTAAAAAAAACAATGTCCTAGGAAATTCTTTCTACCACGTGAACACAAAGAGCCCAGAAGTAGAGTTCTGTGGCTTTAGGATCAACATATTTCAGAAAATAAAGCTAATTACCATATATAAACTAGGTGTGGCATTCTAGCTACTGAATTACTCTAGAAAGCCTAGAATGAGTGTATAGATATCTATCAAAATATGTGCTTAACAAAATAAAATAATTAAGAGATAAAAAAAGACAATAAAAAAAGCTTATAAAGATATCTACAGTACATCTGCTGTAAAAGAACTGTCTGACTCCTAAGAAAGTTGAGCGTAAACTGAATAAATACACTGAATTATGTTTTCTCTGGAATTATCATTCAAAAATTAATACATATTTCTGTTTTAAAATATGACCCTCGAAATAACACAAAAGTATATTCATATAACAAAAGTATACTCTACATCTAATATATCTTCAACATTTTGATCATAAAATATGACTAGAAAGCACCATAATTAGAATTACTTTATGTTGACACTAAGTTGGAAAATACTTAACCCAAATACAATACAAACCATTAGCTTCCATTAAACCATTTTCCCAATATCCTACAAAGGAGCAGACAATTCTGACTGTTCACACTTTTTTAAAACTTCACAGGAAACTGCAGATTTTAGAAATGGGGGAGGCTAGTAGAGAAATTTAAAAAAGAGTCATCAATAACTGAAAATGCATGAGAAAATTATAAATACTTCTTACTCATTAAAATCTGTGAATTAAGAAATCTGAAAATAGAATCTGAAATCCTATGAAGTAAATCTTCAAATAACGTACAGCAAGCAATATAGAGTTCCTTAGTAAACATATCCAATTATGCAAACCTACTGCAGAAAAGTCTGCACTGACAATACAAATAAAGGAATGCTCAATAAATAAATGACTATTGAATATTCTTTTCAAAAACATTTACCCAGATGATTCTTTTATATAAATTCTTCTGGTACCATTAAAGAAATTACATATCCAGTTCCAAGAAGTTACGTTTTTTTTTCTTTTTTACTTTTTATTTTGAAAATATTTCAAAGGTTGCAGAATAAACAAAAAGCTTTTTTACCCCCAACTGAATCACTTGGGAATAAGTTGCAGGCATGTTGTCCCATTATCACTGAATAATTCAGCATGTTTTCCTATAAACATGATGTCATCCTATATAGTGATGGTATGACCACAAAAATTAGGAAATTAACACTGATACTCTATATTCCCTACTACTTAATCCACAGAGCACATTCCATATGTGCAGTTGCCCCAGTGATATTCTTTGTAGCAAAAGGATTCAATCTAGGACCATGTGTTAAATTTAGTCCACATGTCCCTTTAGTCTCCTTCAATCGAGAACAGTTCATCAGTCTTTCCTTGACTGTCACAACCTTACAGGAAGTCACCTTTTGAAAGACTGATTTCAGTTCCTTGTACCTGTAACATATATATTATTCTGCATTTTATATGTGTATTTGTATTTTGTATTTGTGCATATTTTTGTTGTATTTACTTTTGTTTTATTTTTATGCTATTTATTGCATTTGTATTGATATTTGTATTGTGTATTTTTATGATACTGCTTAATAAAATCTGATACATATTAATATAGACATATTTTGGGACACTATTCAGCCTCTACCTCTTTCCCTGAGAACTACCTACCAACATTAGTGTAGATCCCTGAATGTGTCCCCTCAACCTATCACCCCCGCCACAGCTATGTGATCAAAGGACAGACACTTGACCCAGAAAAAAATAATCCAGAGCCTGACCAGGATGACAGAATTCTGTCTCACAAGAAACTACAAATCAGATCATTAAAAGTTGGGTCACTTGGCCAAGGTTCTGGATTTTTAAGGTAGTAAAGACACTTGTGTTGAAGGTACCATTTTATGAGCAGTCAAGGTGGGCCAGGTGGTGAGGAGAATGGAGGAAGCCAATATGCAGAGAGAGAAAATAATAAAGGAGACAGGAGTGAGCACACAGAAAAGATACAGCACCAGAACTGCCTCGGTTCCCAATGACTTTCCAGTCTCAGTTACTCCAGAGGCCTGGGCTATACAATTCTTGTCCTGATTTCCATGATGTAACAATGATAAATCTGTCTTTCCTCTTTTATTTTTAAATACTCAATTTTAAGACCTCAAAACCCAGGAGAGGTGATTTATCATCACAGTTAAGCACTCAGACTCTGGAAGCGACAGACTGTATTCAAAATCTGACTTCACTACTTAACGTTCTCTCTAGCCTCATATTTCTTCTCTGTACAGTGAGGAAAATAAAATTGTGCATTACATATGGTTATGAAAAAGATTAAATTAAAAATGCGTTCATAGTGCACAGAAGTATTCGACAATAAAAATATTTCGAACCAAAATAATTGGCTTTTATATATCAATGTTATTACTGCTGAAGTTTAAAGCCTAAATAAATGAGTTTCACCCCAACTATATTGGTAGGTTTAATACATATTTTGGGGAATTTAGACATTTATGAAGAAAAGATTGTCCAATACTCTTAAAGTACCATTTCATATATTCTGAAACAAAATACATAACACAGAGACGGAGAGGAAAACCACAGTCTTTTCACTGACAATGTAAGCAGAGACTTTCCCAAAGGACACCTGTCATCAAAACAACACATATCATCCAAGGTCTGATATGTGAGTCAGTCAAAGCAGATGCGTTCCTTGAAAAAAATTCCAGGGTCTTCCTGTCTTGAAAATAATACTAAAATAACTTAGCATAATGCTTCAGAGGGGAAACAATGCATAACAAGAAAGGTAACTACTGTTAATCTCAACCTTGAAAAATGAAAAAGCTAAGGCAATGAGAGGGTTAACAATTTATTCTATTTTGTATATAGCTATTTAGGAGACCTAATAGTGAAAGTAAATTCAAAATAATTCTAAAATTTAAGTTCTTCACCACCATCCTAACCTGGATATTCTGTAAAAGTTCATTGATTCCCAAACTCTCAGAAATGATAACATGCTAATTAAGCATGAGCTGCCTATGTTTCTCTCTTCATCCCAAAATTGTTAAAACAAACAGCACAGTGACTGAGAGCACAGACTCGGTCTCCAGACCACACAGATACCCCAAATGTACTATCTGTCATATGACCTTAGTACGTTACTTTATGCTCTGTGCTCCTGTTTTCTCATCAGCAAAATGGTAATAAAAGTCATACATCAAAGGGTTGTGAAAATTAATTTATTTCATATGATGTGTAAAGAACAGTGCCCGGTATATAGTAAACACTCAAAAGTGTGAGCTATTTCTAGTATACTAAGACATTCCTTGTTTTAATAACTTTGATCTTATCATCTAAGATGGATGATGACAAAAACACAAGAGAACACAGGCAAACTGGTATATGTTTTCATGAAAGTTAAGAATGAAAAAAAACAGTATAATTATTTAACATCTGAAAAAATTTTCTTCAGATCCTAAATTCAAACATTTGAATTATATGCTAATGAAAACTTCAGGCTGATTTGGATAGTTTCTCCATTTTAATACATGCATAACCTTACATTTCTGCTCCACCTCCCACCATGGTAACTCCTTGCAGTGTTGCCATAGTACCGTTTCAGCCCTTAATCCCATTCCCTGAGCTTCCAACATCAAAAATCCACCAGTCAATCCCCAGTTTACCTGCAATAATAAATCCAATGATGACCTCCTTAGCATCCTGTTCTCTGAACAGCTCAGGGTTCAACTGGTTCCACAATTACTGTCAACACCATTTAAGCTAGACCATAGCCTTTTTTAAGCTAATTGTAGAACTTAACCATTATTTATGACACTGGTGCAATTGACGGATCAGTTAATAGACAGAGAGATGACCCATGGACAGAGTCAAACAACTAATTTACAAAGAAACTTGTAAAACACAATGTTTTTAGGAACTGAAGTCGGCCTGCCATTTGTTTTACAGAAACCAATGCATGACCTATATCATGGTTATTCTTCAAGATTATTATTGATTATAATCCAAAAATCTCTAACAAAATTACTCATGATTCCATCAGTCTGTCCACTAGTTTAAAAAAGAAAAATAGCACTGTACTGTCATTAAAAAGAACACGAAAGTAAGAGTCAAAATGACTTACCTTCTGTGTTCTCATTTGGAAAATAAAAGGTAAAAGATATCTCACAAAGTTATAATGATAAAAAAGAGAGCATAGCTTTACAAATATATGGTGAAAATATATACTAGAGTTAAAACAGGTAGGTACTGTGCCAACTAGAGATAGACCAAAGTCAAGTTTTGGCCTTAGTTTCCTCTGCCAAAACCTACCGTTAGGATTTGGTTTCAGATTCCAGAACTCTGAACACCCAAATACCTACATACATGTCTTTCTGCCATCCATGAATTTGTGTGTGATCAATACTCGTAAGATCACATAAATTAAACTTATATCCAATCAGCATAACATCAGTAATATATACAAAGCAAGTCATTCAAATTTAACACAAATATGTGAATTTCACTTTAAGTAGTGATAAGCATTCAAGACATAACAAACAAAAAATCTCCTTCTGTTCTTTTTGGCTAAAATTTAGTAAGTCAGAACTTACATTTCCAGCCATAGATGAAATTATAGAGACCAAATGTACCATCCTCCCCCAAAACAACTAAAAACCCATACAAAATGTAAGGAACACCAGCTTTCAAGACACTGAACACCAGGCAACAAATTACAGTGATCTCTGAGAGACAAGAAACAAACACAGTATGCCCTATGGTTGCCCTAAATTAGTTCCTGGAGAGAACTTCCAGAACAAGGTGCAGGAAGAGAGAACCCAGGCAGAGACTGGCAGTCCTGAGTTGAAGAGATGGAACTGAAAGGCTGAGGAGACTAAGGGAGGGTAGAGAATACAGGACTAAGTACCAGAGAAGAGTGAGCTGCACAGAGGGAGAAGCCTGGGTATCTAGAAAGAGTGCCTTGAGTCTTTAGCTGACTACTGATCAGCTCATGCATGCAAGGAAGCTACAGCAAGCCAAAGAAAAAAGACATGCAAAAGAATTAGTGTAAACAATCCCTGAAGATTTCACAGGCAGGGAATGGTGCTTATTCCTACAAGACAGAGTAGAAAACCATAATTTGTGGGTCACCAGGTAGAATACAAAAAAGGGTTTTGCCTCAGTACTAGGGAATATTAACCCTAGACTAAGCTCCACATTGGTCTTGCCTAAAAAGCTTATAAGTATCAGCCAAAGGGATTAAACTGTTCCCAAGTAACTTAAACCTGTCCTGGAACAAAGCTTAAGAACATTTATAGGAATAACTAGGAATACCCACACCCAACAAGGTAAACTCTATGATGTCTGGCATCCAATGAAAAATTACCAGGCATGCAAAGATACAGAAAAATACAACCTCAAATTGGGATAAAAATCAATTAAAAATAGTCCAAAAATGGCACAGATGAGAGAATTAGTAAACAAACATATTAAAATAACTATTGCAACTATATTCTAGATATTTAAGTTAGGGTAAATATTAAGCATGTTAATTGAGACATGTTTAAAGTTCTTTTCTAAAGACCCAAATCAAAATTCTAAACATGAAAACTACAATGAATGAGATGAAAAATACACTAAATGAGATTAATGACAGATTAAACATGGCAGACTAGTATTAGCAAACCTAAATACAATAAGCATTAGAAACTATCCAGGCACTTCCCTGGTGGCACAGTGGTTAAGAATCAGCCTGCCAATGCAGGGGACACGGCTTCAAGCCCTGGTCCAGGAAGATCCCACATGCCACGGAGCAACTAATAAGCCCGTGCGCCACAACTACTGAGCCTGTGCTCTAGAGCCAGCGAGCCACAACTACTGAGCCCACGTGCCACAACTACTGAAGCCCACATGCCTAGAGCCTGTCCTCTGCAACAAGAGAAGCCACCACGATGAGAAGCCCGCACACTGTAACTACGAGTAGCCCCTGCTCGCCACAACAAGAGAAAGCCTGCGCTCAGCAACGAAGACCCGACTCAGACCCAAAAATAAATTAAAAAAACAAAACCAAAACTCTATTTAAAAAAAAAAAAAACTATCCAAATTGGATAATGAGCTGTGGGTCTACTTCAAGCAGCCTAACATAGGTGTAACTGGAGTCCCTGAGGAACCAAGAAAGAGTGACAAAAAAACTTATTGGAAGAAATGATGGCCATAATTTTTCCAAATTTTATTAAAACTATGAACCCTGGGGAATTGGGAAGATGGCGGAAGAGTAAGACGCGGAGATCACATTCCTTCCCACAGATACAGTAGAAATACACCTACACGTGGAACTGCTCCTACAGAACACCCACTGAACGCTGGCAGAAAACGTCCGACCTCCAAAAAGGCAAGAAACTCCCCCCGTACTTGGGTAGGGCAAAAGAAAAAAGAAATAACAGAGACAAAAGAATAGGGACGGCACCTGCACCAGTGGGAGGGAGCCGTGAAGGAGGAAAGGTTTCCACGCACTAGGAGCCCCTTCGCGGGCGGAGACTGCGGGGGGCGGAGGGGGGAAGCTTCAGAGCCACGGAGGAGAGCGCAGCCACAGAGGTGCGGAGGGCAAAGCGGAGAGGTTCCCGCACAGAGGCTCGGCGCCGAGCAGCACTCACCAGCCCGAGAGGCTTGTCTGCTTAGCCGCCGGGGCGGGCGGGGCTGGGAGCTGAGGCTCGGGCTGCGGTCGGATCGCAGGGAGAGGACTGGGGCTGGCAGCGTGAACACAGCCTGAAGGGGTTAGCGCACCACAGCTAGCCCGGAAGAAGTCCGGGAAAAAGTCTGCAGCTGCCGAAGAGGCAAGAGACTTTTTCTTGCCTCTTTGTTTCGCGGCGGGCAAGGAGAGGGGATTCAGAGCGCCGCCTAAACGAACTCCAGAGAAGGGCGCGAGCCGTGGCTATCAGCGCGGATCCCACAGCAACAGGGGCGCAGAGGGAAAATCGGAGAGACTCCCGCACAGAGGCTCGGCGCCGAGCGGCGCTCACCAGCCCGAGAGGCTTGTCTGCTCCCCCGCCGGGGCGGGCAGGGCTAGGAGCTGAGGCTCGGGCTGCGGTCGGATCGCAGGGAGAGGACTGGGGCTGGCAGCGTGAACACAGCCTGAAGGGGTTGGCGCACCACAGCTAGCCGGGAGGGAGACCGGGAAAAGGTCTGCAGCTGCCGAAGAGGCAAGAGACTTTTTCTTGCCTCTTTGTTTCGCTGCGCGCAAGGAGAGGGGATTCAGAGCGCCGCCTAAACGAACTCCAGAGAAGGGCGCAAGCCACGGCGATCAGCGCGGACCCCAGAGACGGGCGTGAGACGCTGGGGCTGCTGCTGCCGCCTCCAAAAAGCCTGTGTGTGAGCACAGGTCACTCTCCACACCTCCCCTCCCGGGAGCCTGTGCAGCCCGCCACTGCCAGGGTCCCGTGATCCGGGGACAACATCCCCGGGAGAACGCACTGCGCGCCTCAGGCTGGTGCAACGTCACGCCGGCCTCGGCCGCCGCAGGCTCGCCCCGCCTCCTCCATACCCCTCCCTCCCCGCGGCCTGGGTGAGCCAGAGCCCCCGAAGCAGCTGCTCCTTTAACCCCGTCCTGTCTGGGCAGGGAACAGACGCCCTCAGGCGACCTACAGGCAGAGGCGGGTCCAAATCCAAAGCTGAACCCCAGGAGCTGTGCGAACAGGGAAGAGAAGGGGAAATCTCTCCCAGCAGCCTCAGAAGCAGCGGATTAAAGCTCCACAAACAACGTGACGTGCCTGCATCTGCTGAATACCTGAATAGACAACGAATCATCCCAAATTCAGGAGGGGGACTCTGGGAGCAGGAGATATTAATTTTTCCCCTTTTCCTTTTTTTTGTGAGTGTATATGTATATGCTTCTGGGTGAGATTTTGTCTGTATAGCTTTGCTTTACAATAGCTTTATTTTACTTCACTATATTATAGCCTCTTTCTTTCTTTCTTTCTATTTTTTCTCCCTTTTACTCTGAGCCGTGTGGACGAAAGGCTCTTGGTGCTCCAGCCAGGCATCAGGGCCGTGCCTCTGAGGTGGGAGAGCCAACTTCAGAACACTGGTCCACAAGAGACCTCCCAGCTCCACGTAATACCAAACGGCAAAAATCTCCCAGAGATCTCCATCTCAACATCAAGACCCAGCTTCACTCAACGACCAGCAAGCTACAGTGCTGGACATCCTATGCCAAACAACTAGCTAGACAGGAACACAACCCCATCCATTGGCAGAGAGGCTGCCTAAAATCATAATAAGGCCACAGACACCACAAAATACACCACCAGACGTGGACGTGCCCACCAGAAAGACAAGATCTAGCCTCATCCACCAGAAGTCAGGCACTAGTTCCCTCCACCAGGAAGCCTACACAACCCACTGAACCAACCTTAGCCGCTGGGGACAGATACCAAAAACAACGGGAACTACGAACCTGCAGCCTGTGAAAAGGAGACCCCAAACACAGTAAGATAGGCAAAATGAGACGACAGAAAAACACACAGCAGATGAAGGAGCAGGCTCAAAACACACTGGACTTAACAAATGAAGAGGAAATAGGTAGTCTACCTGAAAAAGAATTCAGAATAATGATAGTAAGGATGATCCAAAATCTTGGAAATAGAATAGACAAAATGCAAGAAACATTTAACAAGGATGTAGAAGAACTAAAGAGGAACCAAGCAATGATGAAAAACACAATAAATGAAATTAAAAATACTCTAGATGGGATCAATAGTAGAATAACTGAGGCAGAAGAAAGGATAAGTGACCTGGAAGATAAAATGGTGGAAATAACTACTACAGAGCAGGATAAAGAAAAAAGAATGAAAAGAACTGAGGACAGTCTCAGGGACCTCTGGGACAACATTAAACGTGCCAACATTCGAATTATAGGGGTACCAGAAGAAGAAGAGAAAAAGAAAGGGACTGAGAAAATTTTTGAAGAGATTATAGTTGAAAACTTCCCTAATATGGGAAAGGAAATAGTTAATCAAGTCCTGGAAGCACAGAGAGTCCCATACAGGATAAACCCAAGGAGGAACACGCCAAGACACATATTAATCAAACTGTCAAAAATTAAATATAAGGAAAACATATTAAAGGCAGCAAGGGAAAAAAAACAAATAACACACAAGGGAATCCCCATAAGGTTAACATCTGATCTCTCAGCAGAAACTCTGCAAGCCAGAAGGGAGTGGCAGGATATACTTAAAGTCATGAAGGAGAAAAACCTACAACCAAGATTACTCTACCCAGCAAGGATCTCATTCAGATTCGATGGAGAAATTAAAACCTTTACAGACAAGCAAAAGCTGAGAGAGTTCAGCACCACCAAACCAGCTTTACAACAAATGCTAAAGGAAATTCTCTAGGCAAGAAACACAAGAGAAGGAAAACACCTACAATAACAAACCCAATACATTTAAGAAAATGGGAATAGGAACATACATATCGATAATTACCTTGAATGTAAATGGATTAAATGCTCCCACCAAAAGACACAGGCTGGCTGAATGGATACAAAAACAAGACCCATACATATGCTGTCTACAAGAGACCCACTTCAGACCTAGGGACACATACAGACTGAAAGTGAGGGGATGGAAAAAGATATTCCATGCAAATGGAAATCAAAAGAAAGCTGGAGTAGCAATTCTCATATCAGACAAAATAGACTTTAAAATAAAGACTATTACAAGAGACAAAGAAGGACACTATATAATGATCAAGGGATCGATCCAAGAGGAAGGTATAACATTTGTAAATATTTATGCACCCAACATAGGAGCACCTCAATACATAAGGCAAATAATAACAGCCATGAAAGGGGAAATTGACAGCAACACAATCATAGTAGGGGACTTTAACACCCCACTTTCACCAATGGACAGATCATCCAAAATGAAAATAAATAAGGAAACACAAGCTTTAAATGATACATTAAACAATATGGACTTAATTGATATTTATAGGACATTCCACCCAAAAACAACAGAATACACATTTTTCTCAAGTGCTCATGGAACATTCTCCAGGATAGATCATATCTTGGGTCACAAATCAAGCCTTGGTAAATTTAAGAAAATTGAAATCGTATCAAGTATCTTTTCCGACCACAACGCTATGAGACTAGATATCAATTACAGGAAAAGATCTGTAAAAAATACAAACACATGGAGGCTACACAATACATTACTTAATAACGAAGTGATTACTGAAGAAATCAAAGGGGAAATCAAAAAATACCTAGAAACAAATGACAATGGAGACACGACGACCCAAAACCTATGGGACACAGCAAAAGCAGTGCTAAGAGGGAAGTTTATAGCAATACAAGCCTACCTCAGGAAACAGGAAACATCTCGAATAAACAACCTAACCTTGCACCTAAAGCAATTAGAGAAAGAAGAACAAAAAAACCCCAAAGCCAGCAGAAGGAAAGAAATTATAAAGATCAGGTCAGAAATAAATGAAAAAGAAATGAAGGAAACAATAGCAAAAATCAATGAAACTAAAAGCTGGTTCTTTGAGAAGATAAACAAAATTGATAAACCATTAGCCAGACTCATCAAGAGAAAAAGGGAGAAGACTCAGATCAATAGAATTAGAAATGAAAAAGGAGAAGTAACCACTGACACTGCAGAAATACAAAAGATCATGAGAGATTACTACAAGCAACTATATGCCAATAAAATGGACAACCTGGAAGAAATGGACAGATTCTTAGAAATGCACAAACTGCCGAGACTGAACCAGGAAGAAATAGAAAATATGAACAGACCAATCACAAGCACTGAAATTGAAACTGTGATTAAAAACCTTCCAACAAACAAAAGCCCAGGACCAGATGGCTTCACAGGCGAATTCTATCAAACATTTAGAGAAGAGCTAACACCTATCCTTCTCAAACTCTTCCAAAATATTGCAGAGGGAGGAACACTCCCAAACTCATTCTACGAGGCCACCATCACCCTGATACCAAAACCAGACAAAGATGTCACAAAGAAAGAAAACTACAGGCCAATATCACTGATGAACATAGATGCAAAAATCCTCAACAAAATACTAGCAAACAGAATCCAACAGCACATTAAAAGGATCATACACCATGACCAAGTGGGGTTTATCCCAGGAATGCAAGGATTCTTCAATATACGCAAATCAATCAATGTGATACACCATATTAACAAATTGAAGGAGAAAAACCATATGATCATCTCAATAGATGCAGAGAAAGCTTTTGACAAAATTCAACACCCATTTATGATAAAAGCCCTGCAGAAAGTAGGCATAGAGGGAACTTTCCTCAACATAATAAAGGCCATATATGACAAACCCACAGCCAACATTGTCCTCAATGGTGAAAAACTGAAACCATTTCCACTAAGATCAGGAACAAGACAAGGTTGCCCACTCTCACCACTATTATTCAACATAGTTCTGGAAGTCCTAGCCACAGCAATCAGAGAAGACAAAGAAATAAAAGGAATCCAAATCGGAAAAGAAGAAGTAAAGCTGTCACTATTTGCAGATGACATGATACTATACATAGAGAATCCTAAAGATGCTACCAGAAAACTCCTAGAGCTAATCAATGAATTTGGTAAAGTAGCAGGATACAAAATTAATGCACAGAAATCTCTTGCATTTCTATACACTAATGACGAAAAATCTGAAAGTGAAATTAAGAAAACACTCCCATTTACCATTGCAACAAAAAGAATAAAATATCTAGGAATAAACCTACCTAAGGAGACAAAAGACCTGTATGCAGAAAATTATAAGACACTGATGAAAGAAATTAAAGAGGATACAAATAGATGGAGAGATATACCATGTTCCTGGATTGGAAGAATCAACATTGTGAAAATGTCTCTACTACCCAAAGCAATCTACAGATTCAATGCAATCCCTATCAAACTACCACTGGCATTTTTCACAGAACTAGAACAAAAAATTTCACAATTTGTATGGAAACACAAAAGACCCCGAATAGCCAAAGCAATCTTGAGAACGAAAAATGGAGCTGGGGGAATCAGGCTCCCTGACTTCAGACTATATTACAAAGCTTCAGTAATCAAGACAGTTTGGTATTGGCACAAAAACAGAAATATAGATCAATGGAACAGGATAGAAAGCCCAGAGATAAACCCACACACATATGGTCAACTTATCTTTGATAAAGGAGGCAAGCATATACAGTGGAGAAAAGACAGCCTCTTCAATAAGTGGTGCTGGGAAAATTGGACAGGAACATGTAAAAGTATGAAATTAGAACACTCCCTGACACCATGCACAAAAATAAACTCAAAATGGATTAAAGACCTAAGTGTAAGGGCAGACACTATCAAACTCTTAGAGGAAAACATAGGCAGAACACTCTATGACATACATCACAGCAAGATTCTTTTTGACCCAGCTCCCAGAGAAATGGAAATAAGAACACAAATAAACAAATGGGACCTAATGAAACTGAAAAGCTTTTGCACAGCAAAGGAAACCATAAACAAGACCAAAAGACAACCCTCAGAATGGGAGAAAATATTTGCAAATGAAGCAACTGACAAAGGATTAATCTCCAAGATTTACAAGCAGCTCATGCAGCTCAATAACAAAAAAACGAACAACCCAATCCAAAAATGGGCAGAAGATCTAAATAGACATTTCTCCAAAGAAGATATACAGATGGCCTACAGACACATGAAAGAATGCTCAACATCATTAATCATTAGAGAAATGCAAATCAAAACTACAATGAGATATCATCTCACACCGGTCAGAATGGCCATCATCAAAAAATCTAGAAACAATAAATGCTGGAGAGGGTGTGGAGGAAAGGGAACACTCTTGCACTGTTGGTGGGAATGTAAATTGATACAGCCACTATGGAGAACAGTATGGAGGTTCCTTAAAAAACTACAAATAGAACTACCATACGACCCAGCAATCCCACTACTGGGCATATACCCTGAGAAAACCATAGGTCAAAAAGAGTCATGTACCAAAATGTTCATTGCAGCTCTATTTACAATAGCCAGGACATGGAAGCAACCTAAATGTCCATCGACAGATGAATGGATAAAGAAGATGTGGCACATATATACAATGGAATATTACTCAGCCATAAAAAGAAATGAAATGGAGGTATTTGTAATGAGGTGGATGGAGTTAGAGTCTGTCATACAGAGTGAAGTAAGTCAGAAAGAGAAAAACAAATACAGTATGCTAACACATATATATGGAATCTAAGGGAAAAAAAAAAAAAAAAAGGCCATGAAGAACCTAGTGGCAAGACGGGAATAAAGACACAGACCTACTAGAGAATGAACTTGAGGATATGGGGAGGGGGTGGGGTGAGATGTGACAGGGTAAGAGAGTGTCATGGACATATATACACTACCAAATGTAAAATAGATAGCTAGTGGGAAGCAGCTGCATAGCACAGGGAGATCAGCTCGGTGCTTTGTGACCACCTAGAGGGGTGGGATGGGGAGGGTGGGAGGGAGGGAGATGCAAGAGGGAAGAGAAATGGGAACATATTGTATATGTATAACAGATTCACTTTGTTATAAAGCAGATGCTAACACACTATTGTAAGGCAATTATACTTCAATAAAGATGTTTGAAAAAAAAAAAAAAAAAAAAAAAAAAAACTATGAACCCTATAGATTCCATAAGATCAATAAACCTCAAGACAAGAGACACAAACTACACCAATCCACAGCACAGTCAAATAGCTTTAAATGAGGGATAAAAAGAGTACCTTAAAAGCATCTAGAAGAGGGGAAAAAAGGCACATTAAGTACAGGGGAAAGAAAAGGAGGACAGCAGACTTTTCATCATATACAATACAACCCAAGGAGTACTTCAGCAGCATATTTAAAGTATGGGAAAAAAACAAACAACTTGTTAACCTACAATTCTTACTTAGCAAAAGCACCTTTCAAAAATGAAGGCAAAATAAAAACTTTTTCATATATACAAACACCAGAAGAGTTTGTTCAGACAAGAAGTCCTGTACCACTAGAAATGTTTTTAAAGCCCTATAAGCAGAAGAAAGATTGCTGGAAATGTAACTACATGGGAAAAATACATGCAGTTTATTGTAAGTCAATTATACCTCAATAAAGCTGATGGAAAAAAACACAAAGCCTGTACAGGATGTGTAGGAAATGGCACATTCATACATCTGTGGGAGTACAAACTAGCACAACATTTTTGGAGGATAATTTTAGCAAATCAATTAAAATGTTAAATGCTCATTGCTTTTACCTCAGAATTTCCACTTTTCAGAATTTATCCCGCAGCAACACTCCCAAAACTATAAAAAAGGTCAAGAACTTTCATTGCAATATTGTTAACCAACAATAAAAATTTGAAAACACCCAAACTGCCAATAATTAGGAGAATTATTAAACAAATTATGGTACTACCATGGTAAAATTTAAAATAAGGTCTATTTATCCTTAAAAAAAGAGAAGCTTACATTTAATAAATCTGATACTTAATAAAATTATGTTCACTGAGTATGATTACCTTGTATATTTTTTCATGCTGACTAGAAGCTCTGTTATATGCCTAATACATTAAAAAACAAAATTATAACAAATCAATCAGAGCTTCTGATGTACATTTTCATACTATCTCTTAACTCCTATCCTAATGCAGGAAGGTGTTAGCCAGATTCATCAAGGCACTGTCTGATAATTTCCAAGAACTACACAGAATTAAATCAGGCATTCCCAGAGTCTTTTTTTTTTTTTTTAAATTTTAAATTTATTTATTTATTTAATTTATTTATTTATTTTTGGCTGTGCTGGGTCTTCGGTTCGTGCGAGGGCTTTCTCTAGTTGCGGCAAGTGGGGGCCACTCTTCATCGCGGTGCGGGGACCGCTCTTCATTGCGGTGCGCGGGCCTCTCACTATCGCGGCCCCTCCCGTTGCGGGGCACAGGCTCCAGACGCGCGGGCTCAGCAGCTGTGGCTCACGGGCCCAGCCGCTCCGTGGCATGTGGGATCTTCCCAGACCAGGGCTCGAACCCGTGTCTCCTGCACTAGCAGGCAGACTCTCAACCACTGCGCCACCAGGGAAGCCCCCAGAGTCTTAATGAGATTAAAATTCTCATATATGTTTACTAACCATTTGAATTTCCTTTATGAAATATTACATACTTAATTTACATCTGGGAATATGTGTTGGACTCCTCTCTGATAAAACAAAGAAAGAGAGACTGAGATAAAGGCAACAACAACAGCCCTCCAATCTCCTCACTCTTGATGTTATCATGCGAGGATATACAAAACTTGGAGCTTTGTAGCATGAGCAGAAAGCCAAAAAAATGAAAAAAAGCTAACACAGAGTCCTACACATCACTGAGCTTCTGAACTAACCTTGAAACCATTTGGTCACAGACTTATGGTAATTTCAAATGCTAAACTCCTACTTTTAAAGCTACTTTAGTTCAGATATTATATAACTTGCAGCCAAAATCATCCTAAAATATACAATCCTCAAGTGACAAAAATTCTGTAGCTTGCCAGTCCCCATCCAGCACTCATTACCCAAAGTCTACACTCATTTAATAACCAATAATAAGCAAAGATGACTTTTGACACAGGGAAATAAAGCAAGAGACAAATAGGGAATTCGAAATATAAGGCACCACAAAATCAAACTGGTAAATTGACTTTATAAACTAATTATCCAACTGTATATTATTGTCTATATATTCTTCTAATCAAAACTAAAGGATATGAAGCCATCCAAAATTTGTTTCAGCTTTGGGGGAACTCAAGGAAAGGCATACTTCCATATTAGAGTTAGATAAAGGAAAAAGAAGAGTGCAGAGAAGTGCAAATACACAGAAGTGTGCATACACACACACACACACACACACACACACACACACAAGCTTGCCAGGCAATCACAGCAGTAAACAGTGAGAGACCTTCCTAAGGAGAGAAAAAATATCTAGAGATAAAAGCCAGAGCTATAATTGAACAGTTCCTTCCATCTGATATTCTTTTTCCCTTGCCAATATTAAGAACCAAGTTTTAATCAGACTAATTAAGGGAACTGACAGGTTCTTAGTCATAAGTTCTAGTAATTTTGCATAAGTATTCACCTATTTTTTCTTTTAACTTCTGAATGGTTTCACTTTTATTAAATTTTTTAATCTGATTTATTTTTGATGTAAGGTGAAAGGTTAGAATCTAATTTTATTTTTCTCCAAATCTTAGTTATCCAAGTATTATTTACTGAAATAACTTTAAAATCTCCAATGATCTACAATACTACCTTTATATAATTAAACATGGTCAAATATCAGTATTTTTCCACTGTTCAACCTAATCATACACATAGACAGTTCTATTTATGGGATACTTGTTCTATTAAATGCATTTACTTGTTTCACTTTAATACTAATATTAGAAAAATGATTTTTGCACGTGTAACTTAAAATAATGACATCACAGACAAATACAACAATTTTATACATGGCTCCTGGCACAAAACTAAATAATATCACTGTAACTTTGTAAATCTGCCATGGATTCCAATTCAAATAGTATTAGTAGTACTAATAGTACTAAAATAGTACATGATTTTTTTTAGACTTTATTTTTTGGAACAGTTTTAGGTTCACAGGCAAATTTAGCAGAAAAGTAGAGTTCCCATATATCCTCTGCCCCCACAGTACATGCTTTTTTTCATTTAAACATTCTCCATACACTGTTAGATTTAAAATCTATACTGAGCCATATTCACAAACCAGTGCATATGTACCCATATGCACAGACTTAACAGACACAGAGTTTGGGGAAATATTATTTGGGTAATCAATGAGAAAAACACATTCAGTGATTGTTAACTTACAAAAAATGTTCTGTTACTTTCATTAAGAAACTGTTTTCACTAGTTACTGGGAAAGATTATTACACAACAGTAAAAATAAACTTTAGAATACTAATTTCAGCTCTTCAGCATATTATCACTCTTAAATGAAGTATAAAGTAATGCATTCTATTTTTTCAACATGTTTATTAGAGTATACTTGCTTTACAATGTTGTGTTAGTTTCTGCTGTATAACAAAGTGAATCAGCTATATGTATACATATATCCCCATACTCCCTCCCTCTCGCATCTCCCTCCAACCCTCCCTCCCTATCCCTCTAGGTGGTCACAAAGCACCGAGCTGATCTCCCTGTGTGATGCAGCTGCTTCCCACTAGCTATCTATTTTACATTTGGTAGTGCATATATGTAAATGCTACTCTCTCACTTCGTCCCAGATTACCCTTCCCCCTCCCTGTGTCCTCAAGTCCGTTCTCTACGTCGCGTCTTTATTCTTGTCCTGCCCATAGGTTCATCAGAACCTTTTTTTTTTTTTTTTAGATTCCATATATATGTGTTAGCATACAGTATTTGGTTTTCTCTTTCTGACTTACTTCACTCTGTATGACAGACTCTAGGTCCATCCACCTCACTACAAATAATTCAATTTCGTTTCTTTTTATGGTTGATTAATATTCCATTTGTATATATGTGCCACATCTTCTTTATCCATTCATCTGTGAATGGACACTTAGGTTGCTTCCATGTCCTGGCTATTGTAAATAGTGGTGCAATGGACAGTGTGGTACATGATTCTTTTTGAATTACGGTTTTCTTGGGGTATATGCCCAGTAGTGGGATTGCCGGATCATACGGTAGTTCTATTTTTAGTTTTTTAAGGAACCTCCATACTGTTCTCCATAGTGGCTGTATCAATTTACATTCCCACCAACAGTGCAAGAGAGTTCCCTTTTCTCCACACCCTCTCCAGCATTTATTGTTTGTACATTTTTTTGATGATGGCCATTCTGACCGTTGCGAGATGATATCTCATTGTAGTTTTGATTTCCATTTCTCTAATGATTAATGATGTTGAGCATTCTTTCATGTGTTTATTGGCATTCTGTATATCTTCGTTGGAGAAATGTCTATTTAGGTCTTCTGCCCATTTTTGGATTGGGTTGTTTGTTTTTTTGATATTGAGCTGCATGAGCTGCTTGTAAATTTTGGAGATTAATCCTTTGTCACTTGCTTCATTTGCAAATATTTTCTCCCATTCTGAGGGTTGTCTTTTCCTCTTGTTTATGGTTTCCTTTGCTGCGCAAAAGCTTTTAAGTTTCATTAGGTCCCATTTGTTTATTTTTGTTTTTATTTCCATTTCTCTAGGAGGTGGATCAAAAAGGATCTTGCTGTGATTTATGTCATAGAATGCTCTGCCTGTTTTCCTCTAAGAGTTTGATAGTGTCTGGCCTTACATTTAGGTCTTTAATCCATTTTGAGTTTATTTTTGTATATGGTGTTAGGGAGTGTTCTAATTTCATTCTTTTACATGGAGCTGTCCAGTTTTCCCAGCACCACTTATTGAAGAGGCTGTCTTTTCTCCACTGTATATTCTTGCCTTCTTTATCAAAGATAAGGTGACCATATGTGCATGGGTTTATCTCTGGGCTTTCTATCCTGTTCCATTGATCTATATTTCTGTTTTTGTGCCAGTACCATACTGTTTTGATTACTGTAGCTTTGTGGTATAGTCTGAAGTCAGGGGGCCTGATTCCTCCAGCCCCGTTTTTCTTTCTCAAGATTGCTTTGGCTATTCACAGTCTTTTGTGTTTCCACACAAATTGTGAACTTTTTTGTGCTAGTTCAGTGAAAAATGCCATTGGTAGTTTGACCGGGATTGCATTGAATCTGTAGATTGCTTTGGGTAGTATAGTCATTTTCACAATGTTGATTCTTCCAATCTAAGAACATGGTACATCTCTCCATCTGTCTGTATAATCTTTAACTTCTTTCATCAGTATCTTACAGTTTTCTGCATACACGTCTTTTGTCTCCTTAGGTAGGTTTATTCCTAGGTATTTTACTCTTTTTGTTGCAGTGGTAAATGGGAGTGTTTCCTTAATTTCTCTTTCAGATGTTTCATCATTAGTCTATAGGAATGCAAGAGATTTCTGTGCATTAATTTTGTATCTTGCTACTTTACCAAATTCACTGGCTCTAGTAGTTTACTGGTAGCATCTTTAGGATTCTCTATGTATAGTATCATCTGCAAACAGTGACAGTTTTACTTCTTCTTTTCCTATTTGTATTCCTTTTCTTTCTTTTTCTTCTCTGATTGCCGTGGCTAAACTTCCAAAACTATGTTGAATAATAGTGGTTAGAGTGGACATCCTTGTCTTGATCTTAGAGGAAATGGTTTCAGTTTTTCACCATTGAGAATGATGTTGGCTGTGGGTTTGTCATATATGGCCTTAATATATTATGTTGAGGTAAGTTCCTTCTATGCCTACTTTCTGGAGAGTTTTTATCATAAATGGCTGTTGAATTTTGTCAAAAGCTTTTTCTGCATCTATTGAGATTATCATGTGGTTTTTATCCTTCAATTTGTTAATATGGTGTATCACATTGATTTGCGTATACTGAAGAATCCTAATGCATTATATTTTAATAAACACAGAAATTTTAATTTGCATTAAGATAAAACACCATGAAAGCACAATGCATCAATTATTCACATAAATATTTAATGAGTATCTATTATGAACTGGACTTTGTTCTGAGTTGTGAGAATATACAGTATGAAACAAACAAGGGACTTCCCTGGTGGCGCAGTGGTTAAGAATCCGCCTGCCAATGCAGGGGACACGAGTTCAAGCCCTGGTCCGGGAAGATCCCACATGCCACGGAGCAGCTAAGCCCGTGCGCCACAACTACTGAGCCCACATGCCACAACTACTGAAGCCCACGCCTAGAGCCTCTGCTCTGCAACAAGAGAAGCCACCGCAATGAGAAGCCAACGCACTGCAACAAAGATAGCCCCCACTCGCCGAAACTAGAGAAAGCCCGCACACAGCAACAAAGACCCAACGCAGCCAAAAATAAATAAACAAATTTATTTATTTAAGAAAAAAAAGAAACAAACAAAAATCCCTACCCTCAAAGAATATACTTCCTAGCATGGGGAACCCAGAAATTAATAAGTAAAATTAGGGGCTTCCTTGGTGGCGCAGTGGTTGAGAGTCTGCCTGCCAATGCAGGGGACACGGGTTCGAGCCCTGGTCTGGGGTGATTCCACATGCCGCGGAGCAGCTGGGCCCGTGAGCCACAACTACTGAGCCTGCGCGTCTGGAGCCTGTGCTCCACGACAAGAGAGGCCGCGATAGTGAGAGGCCCGCGCACCACGATGAGGAGTGGCCCCCGCTCGCCACAACTGGAGAGGGCCCTCACGCAGAAACGGGGACCCAACACAGCCAAAAATAAATAAATAAATTTATTAAAAAAATAAGTAAAATTAAAAGTATATTGTTACTTGAAACAAGGTTGATTTTTTAAGAAGATAATAAAAATATGTAAATATTTGCTTATTATTTTTAAAAAATTAAAGGACAGGTAAACCATAAAGTCGGCGGGGGTGGGGGGGGAGGTTTCCTTTAAAGGAAATGGAAGAAACATGATCTATGACACAGAGACAGAAGCTATACTTTTTGCATATACTTTGTTTTACAGATAGAATTGTGGCATCATATAAATGTCTTTCATAATTATTGAAAAAACGAATTTTTAAATGTAATCCCTAAGAATCACAAGTAAAATAAAACAAATGAATCGAACTGTGTATCCAGTTTGTAGTATAACAACATAATTAGGAACCATCTTCCAATGATTTTAATCATATATCCCTAGTAGGATATACCCTGTGAACAAAAACAAGAACTAAAAGAAAAAAGGCTTAAACTATTTTTAGTGACCATACCTTGGACTTAATATAGTATTGTTATCCTGAGACCGTTGGGTACATACTGTGGGATAATTCTAATGAGTAATTATGCTGGTATTGTTAAGCACCAAGAGTTTCAATGTGACTGTAGGGGTAAGATCAATAAAGTTAAATAAAAACCCTGTAGTACTAAATTTGAATCTTAAGTATCAAGCTGAATTCATAGTGAGTATCATCTTTAGGAAAAAAAAAAACAGTAACAATAAAATGTTTCTTGGCTCTGTCACTGAAAAGACACAGAAACAATGACTAACTCAGCACTGCTACCATCTTGATTATGGTCTGTCAGATACTGTTTTCCAATAAAAACAATCAAGTCTTCTAAAAGAAATGGCTAAAGAAAATGGAACTCTGGGGCCAGCTATGTACAAACAGAGCCTGGTACATCTTATTACAGTAGAAAGCAAGAAACCTATCAAAGACTACTCAAGTTGGGTCAAAAGGATCCAAAGAAAGCTTAAATAAGCTTCCACTGGCCAAATATGGGACAATTTAAACAACAAAATAGATTAAAAACAACAACAATAATAGCCTGAAATTCATTTAGATCCATAAGTTCATGATACTACACACACACAGACACACACACACACAGACACACACACACACATACATATATTCTTCTATCTCCTTTGGTGAATCCTTGGAAACCACCTAGTTATTTTGAAAACCTATAAATAAGGGGAAAGAATCAAGGATTTATCCTGCCCTTCCCATAGAAACAGGAAACCCAATAACAGATATACTTAAATTTTTCACTAAAGAAGTATTCCAACTAGTAAGAAAGAAGAATGGCATTAAAATATCGGCATTTTGCAGCTCTAATAGATGAATGGATCTCGGATATGATTAGCAACAGTGGATAAAATCACAAAACATTAGAGATGATGCAAATGTTGCGGGGGGGGGGGGCACTCAAGGTTTGTTATATATACTGTTTAAACAGTAATTTCATTGCTAGAAATGAAGATAACTGAGAAGAGATTTGAGTGAAGCAGAAAATTAGGGCTAAATTTTGAACAACTTAAATCTAAGTTTACTATTAAACATCCAAATAAAGATGCTGATGCAGCTGGATATATAAAACCAGAGCTCAGGACTCCAATCAGAAGAAGATATTTGCAAGCCTTGAGATTAGATGAGATCACTAAGGCAGTTAAGTATAAATAGGCAAAAGGTGTAAAGACTAAGTTCAGGAGCACTTCAACATTAGGAGGGCAGGGAGATGAAGAGGAAATCAGCAAAGAAAGTGAAAAGAAGCAACTAATACAGAAGGAAATAAAGAAAGTGTGGGGAGAAAAAAAAGAAAGTGTGGTTTCCTGGAAGCAGTTGAAAAACATCATGTTTAAAAATAAAGCATGTTTAACTTTATCATGATACTGATAAGTGATATAAAGCTTGATAACTGACCACTGCATAGCAACATGAACATCTCTGGTGGGTAAGAGGCAAAAGCTTAAGTGAGTTGAAGAAAGAACAAGATGAGAGAAATAATACACAAGTCCTTTTGTGGGATCTTGTAAAGGAAGGAGAAAGGAATTGGGCAATAACCAAAGGGAAAAGTAGAATCAAGAGAAGTTTTTATTCTCTTGTGTTTATAAGGTGGGAAAGTAACTGCAGGTTTGAGTCAGATGAGAAAAATCCAGTAGAAAAGTGGAAAATATGGTTGTTGAAGAAGAGAGGAAAATTGCTAAAGAGTGGCCAAGAGGAGATGAGATTGAGTGCACAGGTGGAGGAGTTCAATTTCTGCAAAGAGCACAAACAGTCAACCCACAGTAATAGGAAAGATATAGAGCTTATGGACACGAATACAGGTGGATGAGCCCCCAGATGTTATGTGGCTCTGACAATGAGAGAGGAAAAACCTTCCCTATCCCAATCCTAATATCTTTGGTTAGTTATTCAATCACTGGAATAAGGCTTTAAACATACCACAAAGTATGGGAAATAAACTAGCAATGGGGAGTTAAGGGAAAATTACTGACCAATTACACTTAGTAGATTTAAAGCAGCACAAAGATTTCTCTTCATTGTCTTCTACAAAAGAAAGTGAGAGTTTCAAAATCTGAAAAGCAAAATGTTCTGTATCTCAAATGGGGTGGTAAATACACGGGTGTATACATTTGTCAAAATCCATCAAACTGATAGCTAAAATCTCTGCATTGAAATGAATGTAAAACATACCTCAAATATTTAAACCAACAAGAATGTTAGAAAACTCATTGTCTTTTATAGGCACAATTTTATTCACTAAAAATATACTTACTTTAAACATACTGTTCATATCTCAGGATCACTAAGAAAGCCAACCTTTAAGAGATCCCATTAATTTGCCATATAGTGTAATTTTTAAATGTCTTTTTCTATCATTTGTTGATTTTTAATTGTAGAAAAGAGAATAGAAGAGGAGCTTAAAATACTTCCATCAGTGAGACTCAGGGTAGTAACTGTAATCCATTTCTTTGAATAAGACAATCCTATACTGGTGCTCAAGGAATATTGGCTTGTTAGGCCTCCTTGTTACAGCCTACAGAAAGAGCTTCATTTCCTTCAATCAACACACATATGCTAATGTGGGATAGGGAAAACATAAAGAGTTGACTGAAAGAAGGAAATAAAATGAAATAAGGGTCAAGCTAAACTATAAGCCAACAAATACCAGAAGGGAAAAACACAGTGCAATCTAAGGGATTACTCTGGTTTAAAAGGATAGGAAAAAATACCAAAAAAAACAGGGAAGACTTACATGGACGAAATCCTATTTTATTTATTTTTAAAATATTTATTTATTTATTTATTTATTTATTTTTGGCTGCGTTGGGTCTTTGTTGCTGCGCACCGGCTTTTCTCTAGTTGTGCCGAGCGGGGGCTACTCTTCATTGCGGTGCACGAGCTTCTCACCGCGGTGGCTTCTCTTGTTGCGGAGCACGGGCTCTAGGTGCACCGCCTTCAGGAGTTGTGGCTCGTGGGCTCTAGAGTACAGGCTCAGTAGTTGTGGTGCACAGGCTTAGTTGCTCCGCGGCATGTGGGATCTTCCCAGACCAGGGCTCGAACCCGTGTCCCCTGAATTGGCAGGAGGATTCTCAACCACTGCGCCACCAGGGAAGCCCCAAAGTCCTATTTTAGCTAAATCTTAAAATTAACCTTAAAAATGGATATAGGGGCTTCCCTGGTGGCGCAGTGGTTGAGAATCCGCCTGCCAACGCAGGGGACACGGGTTCGAGCCCTGGTCTGGGAAGATCCCACATGCCGCGGAGCAACTGGGCCCGTGAGCCACAACTACTGAGCCTGCGCGTCTGGAGCCTGTGCTCCGCAACAAGAGAGGCCGCGATAGTGAGAGGCCCACGCACCGCGATTAAGAGTGGCCCCCGCTTGCCGCAACTAGAGAGGGCCCTCGCACAGAAACGAAGACCCAACACAGCCAAAAGTAAATAAATAAATAAATAAAACCCAAAATGGTTCTTTAAAAAAAAAAAATGGCTATAATTTGACATGCAAAATGGAACAGGAAGAGACTGAGAAATCATGAATGAAGTGCTTCTGTAGGCATGAGAATACAGAGTATGTACAGAGCTGTCTGTCAACAGTTCACTTTGGCAAGAGTAAAGAGTGCATAAAGAAGCTGCATAGCAATTGATAATGGCTAAAAGGGTAGATTATAAACGGACTGCAAAAGGCCTTGAATACCAAATTAAGAAGTCTAGACTACATTTGGTAGACTTTGGTAGTGATTCTTAAAGTGTGTTCACTGGACCAGCAATGTCAGCGTCACCTAGGAACATGTTAGAAAGGCAAATCCTTGGGTCTCATCCCAGACTTACTGAATCAGAAACTCTGAAGATGGGCTTGGCCATCTGTGTTTTAACAAGTCCTCCAAGTGATTGTGATGCACACTGAAGTTTGAGACCACTGGACTATGAAGATCCAATACAAGTTTTCGAGTAGGAGGAGAAAATAACAAAATATCATGTTCTAAAATATTTTAATCAAGTAATAATGGTCAAAATGGATTTTAAAGGAGGAAAAGACTAGCAATGGCGAGACAAGTTAGAAACCAAATAATAAGTAGAGAACAACAACTCAGGGACAAAGATGAGTCTGGAGCATTAAGCCTGAGTTGCAGGTAAAAGAGTGATATCATCAAAAAATAACAAATTTAAGGGGAAACAGGAAACAGTTTTTTAAGGGAAGGCAGTAATTGGTTCAGCATGAGACTATCTAGAAAGGAAACCAGGAGAGAAAGCAATGTATTTTGTTAGAATTTAGGACACTGAGTTGGAGATCCTAACAGACAAAATGTGAGAACGGAATTCAGGACAAAAGTCAGAACTGAACATACACAGATAATTAAAGCTATGTGCCTGAATAAAGCTTCCTAGAAAGTGAAAGAAAGGAAAGCGGCCCAAAGACAAAAATTTTATGGGAGACTTCTAGTTTCCGGTTACACATGTAAGGAGTTTGGAAGTTGCCACTCCATCCTAACAAAAAAGCACTATAAAAAGCTGAACAGACTAAAAAATAAATACTCTTCTTATATCTATAAGAGTGGGGAAGACACAACAAACCGCTGCCCCTAAGCCTGGATAGCTGACAAGCGAATACCAGGAGTCTCAGCTTACCTTTACCGGAAGAGAGACTTAGGAGCAGAAACCGCTGAGGGAAAAAGTGCAGGAGTAGGAAAACCTGAACTGTGATAAAAATAAGACAGCAGGCCCCAAATGGAGTCACTTTTGCTAAGCTCCACATCGCCAAACCAAGACTTAATACTTAATTACAGTTTTGGCGTCTCCCAGAAATGGAATCTTAAACCAGTAAATCAGGAATGACCTGGTCAGCACTAGTGAGATAATCTGCCTGATAGATCCCAGCCATCCCCTAAAGGAAGGTGACCTTGCCACAGCATAACCAATCTGCTTGTTGCTAGTATAACTTCCTTGTTCCACTCCCTCCTGCCTAGGAAAGCCTTTCATTTTGTACAGCTCCTCGGAGCTCCTTTCTATTTGCTAGATGGGATGCTGCTCGAGTCATGAATCGTTGAATAAAGCCAATAAGATCTTTTAAATTTACTCAGTTGAATTTTGTTTTTGTTTTGTTTTGTGTTTTTTGGCCACACTGAGCAGCTTGCAGGATCTTTGTTCCCCGACCAAGGATCGAACCCAGGCCCCTGAGCGAAAGCACCCAGTCCTAACCCCTGGACCCCCAGGTAATTTCCTGAATTTTGTTTTTTAACAGTATTGGTGGCAGCAGTGGGTTCCAAAGGAAACTTCTGATGGCTTTGGGTACAACGAGAAACACAGGCACTAGTACCTGTGAACCCTATGAGTTCTCTTTCTTGCTGTTTCCGAGAGCTATGGGTAAGTTCCTCTCAGTTCTAAGCTCTGCTCTCTTTGCATCAAACTCCTGATCTAACTGGCTTTCCAGTTCAGGGAAGGTCAGCTTGAGCTAGCAGACGGTTCCACTTGGAACCTAAACCCCTAGCCCTTGGTTCAGTCCTCAGATTCAACATTGGGAACTGCAGGTGGTTCAGTCCATAGTTCCCCATTTGACTGGAATCTCAGTCCACAGTCCCCATTTGTTGGGGTCTGCTGTTTCAATCCTTTCCCCAGTTCCACAATGGGAATTGCTGGTGGTGCCCACAAGGCCTTCTCTTGGCCAGGTTATTGTTGGTCTCTGTTCATGTGAACACGAGGTAAAGGCTGATGCTAATGGTAATCTCAGAAGCCAAAGCCACAAAATTGGTGGTCATGAGTGGAGCACTTAAAAGCTGTTCGAGCACTCACCACTTAAGTCTAGACTCCTGTGTTAAAATTTTAAGTTGGTCACAGAACAGGTTAGATTGGGTCACTAGCCAACCTCAAGCAAATTTCCATGCAAGGAGGTGTATCTAAAATACCACACAACCCCCAACCCAATAGCGCATCCCTCCTAGGTATTAATTTAATTCCATGAGACCCAAAGCTTAGCTAGAGAAACGGGATCCTTAAGTTCCAAAGAGTTGAGTGTGCCACCTTCCAGCACACCTGATCATTTTATTTCTAAGAACTGTGGTCCCAGAAGCTGCAGACAACCCAGAATTACAGCGGCCATTATGGGGAACGTTACAATTAGACAAGACCATTCATGTAAGAAGTACACTTGAAAGCAAGGGTTCCCAAGTCAAACAATAGAGATAGGATACCTACTTTAATTGGTATGCAAAAGGCTTCAAAAGGCTTAACGATTCCAAAACAGCTTCACTGAAAGATTTGTTGCAAAAGGCTAATGAAAAATTAAATACACAAGAGGTACCTAAAACAAAAGGCGATAACACTGACATGACTCCTACTGCTGCCCTCTGGTCTCCTTTTCCTGAGTACTCACATTCTAATTCTCTATCTGAATTGCCTTTCCACTCTGAGGAGACTATTAAACGGTTACCATTTAAAATAAGACCACCCGAGACTGCAGGCAATCCTCTTCAGGTATCTTTCACTCCTCGGTCAAAGACCATATTAAGGGCCATTGTTAAAGAATTTTCCAAACCCAGGGGGGAATCCCCAAAAGTTTTCTGAAGAATTTAGAGTTCTTATGGGGTCTATGACCTTGTGCTGCCAGATCTTTGGCAGCTTGTGCACATGCTGATAGGACTTGGTCAAGTCCAAAAATGCACACAAGAAGGAGAATGGCATAACCCCAAGCGTGACATTTGAGATCCTCAATCTTCAACTTGGTCTTCTCCCTTATGGAACAGAAAAAGCTCACAAAATAGCAACCGATCTTTTCAAAGCTATTCCTAGTCTTCCTTGCCTGCAATGATTGGTCATCTACAAAAGAACGATGAATCTGTGGCAGACCTAAAGCCCATCTGGAACCTCTCTTCCTACAGCATTCTAGGTTCCATACAAAAAATGATGTCACCTAACCTGCTCTAGCTGCCCTATTTGTAAATGGATTATCTCCTGAGATTAGTGGATTAATAAAAAGGCAGAAAATAGGATGGGAAGCCACAGGTCTGATCTGACTGAACTCATGACCACAGCTGAGCACTTGAAAAGAACTTTGGGATAAGACTGTAAACAAAAGTCCGCCAAGCTATGAGCCTTACAGCTACAACAGTTCCAAGGCCAGAAACCAGAAACAATACCTGGGCCTCCCCCACCGTACCCTCCTAGGGGTTCATCATCAAAATGCAGGCCCAGGAATCAGTGTTTCATTTGTAACCAACTGGTACACCAGAAAAAAGATTGTCCTCAAAGGTTTTATGCAAATTCTTCATCACCAGCTTCAATGCCCCCATGCGTACTCCAGAAGGAAGGCCCCCATATGGACCCTTCCTAGAACTGACAAGACTCTGGAATTCTCCAGTAAACTGCTACCAGTAATTCCTGTAGACAGCTGAGGAAAAACTAAAATTAAAATAGATGGAAAACCTTGCCAAATTCTGGTAGATACTGGAGCTACACTCTCTACTTTAAACCCTAGTCTCATAGAACAACAAATAACTCAGAGTGAAAAAGAAGTTTCTACAGTGGGTGTATCTAATAAAACCCAAAGAGAGTTACTATCTCAATCAGTACAGATGCCTCTGGGACCTTTCCCTGAAAAACATTCCTTTTTTGATATGTGATACAGTTCCAATTAATCTATTCAGTAAAAACTCCCTTTCTAAATTAAAAGGGCTAATACGTTTTGCCTCCAACAGAGACCTCACCTTAGAATTTCCTGACCAATCTGAACCTGATCTTTTACTTACTATCTGTCCTTGATACAGAAGAGAAAGAATTCCAGCAAAAAAGCCCTAAGTTAATCAAGGTTAACAAAAAAATCTGTGGGCTACCTCTAATACTGACACTAGAAGAATAAAAGTGTAGAACCTATAAAAAATTCAGATACACATATATCTAAACCTCTTTCCAAATTGCTTCAACATCCATTAAAGTCCAAGGCCATACAAGGCCTCACACCAATAATAGAAGACCCAATCACTCCAGGGCTAATCATTCCCTGAACCAGCCCCTGTAACACACAGATCTTGCCAGTCTGTAAAACTAACAGGCAGGGATGGTTATAAGCCCACGACTTGCCAGCTACTAATAAGAAAGCTATTCCCCATTTCCCAGTTGTTCCAAACTCAAACACCTTTTTGTCACAAGTTCCACCTGACTCAAAATGGTTGACTGTTGCAGACCTATGTTCACCCTTCTTCAGCACCCCTGTAGACTCCACTCTAACAGTCAATAACTATTTGCCTTCACTTGGAACAATCAACAATATACCTGGACAGTCATACCTCAAGGATTCACTAAGGTCCCTTCTAATTTCTCCCAAGTGCTCCACCAAAGTTTAAGTACCCTCCAGTTCACCAGGAAATCAATCCTTCTGCAGTATGCAGATGACCTCTTTTTATGTTCAGTCACCAAAGAGGCATCCATAAAGGATTCCATTAATTTGCTGCAACAGTTAGCTGAAAACAGAAAGTCTCTGAGGAAAAATTACAATTATCTTTAGACACTGTTCATCACCTAGGTCATAATCTAAGCACTAAAGGAATCTAGCTATCTCCAAAAAGATTTAAATTAATCCAAGAATTTCCTAGGCCCACAGCTAAGCGACAGCTTCGTGGATTCCAAGGTCTGCCTGGCTATTGTGGACTATGGGTTCCTATTCTTCTCTATCAGCTTCCCCACTCTATGAACTTACTAAAAATTCAGCCCCTGAACCCCTTCTTTGGGAAGATAACAAGAGCAGGCCTTCCTAAGACTTAAACAAGGGCTGCAAGAGCTACCTGCCCTACAGCTATCAAACTATTCAAAGCCTTTCACCTTATTTGTGCAAGAACAAGATAACCAAGCCCTGGGAATGCTCATGGGAGACCACAGCAATAAACACAAGCCTATTGCCTATTATAGCATAGAACTCATTCAGCTGTTTATGCCTATCCCAACTGCCTTAAGGCTACAGGCTACAGCTGCAGCTGCAAAGTTAGTAGAAGCCTCAGAAGCCTAGGAAATGATATTTACTTACAAACTCCACATGCTGTCCAAAGTCTTCTTAATTCTGAATTGACTAAGCATTTCTCTGCAAGCAGTCTAACCTCTTATGAGAGCCTTCTGCTTTCATCACCTAATGTGTTTCTTAAACGTTGCAATGTTCTTAATTCTGCTTCATTACTACCCTGCCTGATCAGAGTGAATCCCATGACTGTGAGATAATAACATCCCATCTCGTGACACCAATTTATGAGATGCTCCTTTGACTACTCCTCATCTAATTTTGTTCGTTGACAGGTCATACTGTAAAAATGAAAATGGGAATTTCCCAGCTGGCTCTGCTGTTACTACTCGCCATGAGCTACTTGAGAGGGGAAACCTCCCACAAGCTAAATCAGCCCAACAAGCAGAGCTCCATGCCCTTACCAGAGAATGCCAATTATCAGAAGGACAAATTGTTAATATTTATACTGACAGCTGATGTGCCTTTGGGGTCATCTATGATTTGGGGATGTCATGGAAATAAAGGGGCTTTCTTACAGCCACTGAGACTCCAATCAAAAATGGACAACACATGGACTTCCCTGGTGGCGCAGTGGTTAAGAACCTGCCTGCCAATGCAGGGGACACAGGTTCGAGCCCTGGTCTGGGAAGATCCCACATGCCGCGGAGCAACTAAGCCCCTGTGCAACAACTACTGAGCCTGCGCTCTAGAGCCCGTGAACCACAACTACTGAGCCCACGTGCCACAACTACTGAAGCCTGTGCGCCTAGAGCCCATGCTCCGCAACAAGAGAAGCCACCGCAATGAGAAGCCTGTGCACCGCAATGAAGAGTAACCCCCGCTCACGGCAACTAGAGAAAGCCCGCGCGCAGCAGCGAAGACCCAACTCAGCCAAAAATAAATTAATTAATTAATTAATTTTTTTAAAAAAAGGACAACACGTAAACGACCTTCTTACTACCATTCTCTTACTTTCTGAAACTGTATCAGAACTGAGGCTCACACCAAAAGGACTGAACCTGGCTATCAGGGAAATGCCCTGGCTGACCTTCCTGCACAGACAGCAGCAACGGAATCTATAGACTGCAGCACATGTGGATAAAGTCCATTCTGCTTCTGCAAAAGCTGACCCCTTGCTGCCATACTTTTGCCATCCTGATGTCGTTGCAACATGACAACAATCTGCTCCTGAATCAGAGAAACCACAATGGGCAAATAATGGTTGCAAATTAAATGACTAGTTGGGGCTATGGAAACCCAAGATGGCCGCTTGGTTCTTCCGGCTCCCTGACAAACCCCATCTTTCAGTTTTTACATTCCTTTACCCACCACGGTGCAATTAAGATGACTCAAATTATGAATAAACATGAGTGAGGACAATTCTGTAAAACTATGAAAACAGTTTACCACAAAGGTCTGACCCTGTCAGGTCTGCATCCTGGGAAAACTATTTTTGTTTCCAGAGGCTTCAAACCTCATCCCTCTGGACCCTTTGAGCACCTGCAACTGGACTTCATTCAACTGCACCTCGAATGAGTTATCAATATGTTCTTGTTACTTTATGTATGTTTTCTGGCTGGGCTGAAGCCTTCCTTTGCCACACGGCTAATGCCCTCACAGTGGCAAAGAAACTGTTAGAAAACGTGTCTCCCATTTGGGTATACCTTCCACAACCTCCAGTTATTACAGAACCCACTTCACTGGGCAAATCATACAAGCCTTAACAAAAACATTGCAAAACTTGCTGAAACTACTGGCCTCCCTTGGCCTAAGGTACTGCCTCTTGGTCTTGCCGACTGTTTGCAGTACTCCTTTTAGGAAACAAACTCACTCCACATGAGCTACTGGTATACGACTTCTTGATCCCTTGTTATCACATGCTAATATGACTACCTACTGTAAGTCTTTAATGTCTTATGCTAAAGCCTATTATCAACAGGTTAAAAAAGCTTTCCCAGATCCCAATTCAAAGGATCCTGTTGGTCACAGTCTGAAGCCTGGTGATTGGGTATTCTGGAAATGTCATCAACCCTTGAGCCCCACTGCAATGGATCTTACCAAGTGCTTCTGACCACTGACACTACTATGAAACTAGAAGGCATTAAAACTTGGGTACACATTTCACAGCTGAAGAAGGCTCCACCTGACATCTGGTCCTGTACAAACACTAGAAACCTCCAAATCAAACTGACTAGGAAGAGAAGTAGCCAACATCGAAGTAGACTGCTTCCACCCAAGATGCTGGGTCAAGACTTCATGCTTTAGCTAAACATGAAACGCTTTCTTCTCTTTCTTTCCTTTACTCTGGCATTGGCCTGGGAAGACAATGCCTCATCTGTAACTCCCAAGCCACTGCTAAGAGAGGTAACCTTTCAAACTGCTAGATTTCTTATCAAATACTCCAATTTATCCATGATGCTAGAGACCCCCTAGTCCTCCCTGTGACCAATTTTTCTTTTATTCCCAATGTCACCATAAACTATAAAAAAGGAAGGAAGGGAGGGAGGGAAGAACAAACGAACAAATGAACTACAATCAAACCCCGCTGGAAGTCACTTACAGAGTCCCAACTTTTATAGCCAGAACATCCATTGCCTTGTTTTAACCTTTCTCCAATTATAACTGTACTTTCCCAACTAGACACAAATGCCTACATAAATCATGGTACATTTGTACCCCACATTCTTATGATTATATCTAAATTGGATCTTCCCCCAATCACGAAAAGATCTCACCAGCAGCACCCATCTTTGCAAGGAATTTACAACTTTTTTTTTTTTTTTTTTAAATTTCAGGCTAGGAGATTTACTTCCCAAATGCACTGAAAACCTAACTGACCCATGGCTTGGAAGAGGCAAATCCAACCATCCCTGTGAATGAACCCATTAACAGTACCAGCTTAGCAGGAGTAGTTTGTGCCCTGACAGGATTTATCTTTGTCTATGGTGGTTATCATTCTCCTTGGACCTATTTATGACTAGATGGCTGGCACACAACTGAGCAATGCCTCTTAAGTGATCTAACTGCATTCCTAACTGTCCACAAAGTGAGACACCTCATTGGTCAACTCCCCTGAATTTCTATCAACAAGTTAGAAGGGACCTAACAGGAGGCATTCATGATTCAGGATTTGCTTCCTTTGGCAGGTCCCTACTTCCCTGGTTAGGAGTGAGTACAAATGAGGTTATGATCAGGAACCTCTCCTTAATTCTTGAAGATATTACAGAATCTGCTGCAAAAGCAATAGCTGTCCAAGAAAATTCCTCAACTCTCTGGCCAAAGTTGTTCTTGGTAATGGGATAGCCCTTGATTATCTTTTAGCTGAGCAAGAAGGTGCCTGTGCTGTGGCCAACACCACCTGCTGCACCTGGATTAACACTTCTGAGGAAGCTGAAACTCAGTTATGTAAGATCACTGAACAAGCCACTTGGCTTAAGAAAGTGACTCCTTCAACAGGGTCTTTCTTTGACTTATTTGAATTTGAGTGGTTTTGGTCTTGGGGACCATGGCTCCAAAAGGCACTCCAGATATTAAGAATTTTCCTGCTTATAATAACCACAATAGTCTCCCTGGTATGCTGTATTCTCTCAAAAGCTTTAAGTGCATGTTTGCAGCCCCTAACCACCAAACAAATGATCTCCCTAAGCCTGGAATATCAGAAAGGAATGAAGAGAATGACCAACTTAAAAAACGTGAACCTGAAGTCATGACCTGTGAATACCACACAGAGGATCAGTAAAAACTGCAAGAACTTCAGAGCAGTAGCTGGCAGTGCCACTAATGCCTTAAATTTTGATCATACCTCTCAGAGGCTGAGAGTCATGATCAAAAGGGGGGAACTGTTAAAAACAGGACAACAGGCCCATAATGGAGTCACTTACGGTAAGCCCCACATCACCAAACCAAGACAATACTTAATTTAATTACAATTTTTGCCTCTCCCAAGAATGGAACCTTAAACCAGTCAATCAGAAATCACTTGGTCAGCACTACTGAGGTAAGCTGCCCAACAGACCCACAACTGTCCCCTAAAGGAAGGCCACCTTGACACAACCAATCCGCTTCTTTCTTCTGCTCCCTTCTGCCTAGCAGGCTGAACACTGAATAGGTCCATAGGAAAAGTCAGACTAAATTCTTCAGACATGAAAATTAGGGAAAGCCAGAAAACTTACTACTAAAAAAAAAGTAATTGTAAAAATCAATGAAAGGGTCAATGAGTATTATTTTAAGTTAATAAAGAAAATATTGTTAAGTTATAGTATTTCTAAAGAAAAGAGAGACAGGAAAAAATCACTTAACTCTAAGAAAAAGGAATAGAAAAATGCCCGAATCTCTGTCATGTTACTAGAAAACAAACTATACCATGTAAAAAGACTAAGACGATAAACTAAACTGATAGAGATCCAACCAAGCTTTACTAACAGAACAAACCTTGGCATAAACTTAGATCAATTTAATAACAACTTAGTAAAGGAGCAAAACAAAGATAAAGATAAGCAGTACAATAGAAAGCAGACTGTGATAACACATATAGCAAGGTAATTATACAGCCCCATTTGCCAGGGTTACTCCTCATTTACACCTGTTGTCCTGGTATAATTACTAATAGCACCCTCTTTCACTCTCAAAAGTATTCCAGTTTGGATGATGAATTATATGGTCATCCTATCTATAATAACAATATAAGGCAGATGGAGTTAATGTTATAGTAAAGGTACAATTTTACTTAATTCACTTGTGAAATGGGAATAAATAGGTTCTGTACCCACCCTAACTCAGAGACCTTTTACAATATGAAACAATACGTGAAGAGTGCTAAACTCTCAAAAAAAAAAAAAAGAATTACATAAATGTAATGCCATGCTGTGATCCTAAAAACGCCCAGGAAAGGAGGGGGAGGAAAGAGCAGGACTGGCAGTGCAGCCGGGCTGGAGCTGACGGAGTACACACGCAGGTCCCGACGCACACTCCCACGCCGCTGCCCCCTTCCAGCCTGGAACGGTATTTAATACGAAACTCTTTGTAAGGTAAATTAAAAATTAATGGAACAGGAATGGGAAATGGTATTTTTTAATGATTATTATTTGGTACGACTAAGAAGAGCAGATATAATTTGGAGGAAGGGGCTAAAATAGGTACCAGTTGAAGCAGGGGTTGTGGTAATTCCCAGAAAGAGGCAAAAGGTCCTGGGTTGAATGTTTCATGGCCATAAAATAATTCAGAAGTTTTTGGCTCTTTATAGACAGAACTCATAACCATAGACTATTCATTCCCAGTTAAGCCAGTTGCATTTAAGAGCATTTATTTGCCATTTGAAACACATCTTTCTACAGAAACTGTTGTGGTATTTAAGTTCCTACAACAAAAGCCTAATATTTAATCTATATATAACTGAACTATATAGTACCAATGGTGCTCTCGAATGACCCGTGACTAAGGAATCATCAAGAAGAGATTGAAGAGGTAGAGGTGAGACAGTCTGGATGGTAAGAAAAGAGAAAGTCTTCTGGTTTCTACGGTGGTTGCTTTGAAAGAGACGGGGGTATATGAATTGAAATACTCTAGGAGAATTAGTTCTTATCAAATACCTATAAAGAGAAAGATAACAACAGCAGCTGGTAAATGAATTGGAAAAGAAAGAGATAGAGGAGGAAGTCTAGTAAATAGGTACTATAATTGTCAAGGGAAGACATAAGAGCCCAGGTACTCAAGTAAATAAATGCTGAGGCAGGATAGAAAATTTAGAACTTAAGAAATAGTCTAGTTATGTTTATATAACTATAAAATGAGATATTTTCTTAATATCCATCCCATTAATTTATACAGTGGTTCTTAACCATTCTAGGCTACAGAACCATCTTACTTTAACAAAAGCAAAGAATCTTCTACCCAGAAAAATACACATATAGCCCTGCTTTATAGTAACTGCAAGTCCATGACCTCTTTAAGGTGGAACTTGGCCAACGTGAAATCGCAAAGTACAGGGGCAGGAAAAAATGTCTTTTGCAAGACCATCACAGTAGCCAAATATAATGCCTGAGATTATAAAAACTGTTACAAAAGCATAGTGCAAAAACAGCTGTTAAAATTTATTAAAGTACAAAGCAGGCATCAGAATCATGGAAGGACTTGTTAAAACAGATTTCTGGGCCCCACCCCCAAGTTTCTGATTCAGTAGGGCTGGGGGGGGGCCTGAAAATTTGCAATTCTAACAAGTTGCTGCTTGTCCCAGAAGCACACTTTGATTTATTCCTTAGAGCAATCTTTCAAAACTACAAAAACTATACCAACTTCTTTTTCATCCACTTCTCTCCCTTAAGGCCCAAAGATTTGGTTGCAGTAATCCACTCTGTCTTATGGGTTCACTGCCTTTCTTTCCTCATTCTGTAGGCTAAATGCAAAAAAAGTATTGAATGGAAGAGTGCCCCAACCTTATTTCTGCCTTACTTCCAAAACATGCCTACAGCTTCCACATTATTTTGAATAGCTCCAGCCATAATTAAGAACATGAAAACAGAGAAGAGGTAATAAGCAAAGTGACAAACATATTAGGTACTTAACAGATTTTGATGTGCTGTAGAGGATCAAAATACTGTACGCAAACCCCAGGAGATGACTTCCTCCTAGGTAAGAGAAGGATGTTTCTTTTTTTTTTAATTTTTATTTATTTTTGGCTGCGTTGGGTCTCCGTTGCTGCGCGCAGGCTTTCTCTAGCTGCGGCGAGCAGGGGCTACTCTTCGTGCGCATGTTTCTCATTGCAGTGGCTTCTCTTGTTGCAGGGCACGGGCTCTAGGAACGCGGGTTTCAGTAGTTGTGGCTCATGGGCTCTAGAGCACAGGCTCAGTAGTTGTGGCGCACGGGCTTAGTTGCTCCGCGGCATGTGGGATCTTCCCGGACCAGGGCTGGAACCCGTGTCCCCTGTGCATTGGCAGGCGGATTCTTAACCACTGCGCCACCAGGGAAGCCCGAGAAGGATGTTTCTTGCACAGACTCCTATTTAAAGGTGTTCAAAATCATTACTTCTTTTATGAGCTCTTCAGATCAATAATTAGACACATTCCAAATAAAAATTAAATTTTAAAATTAAATTTTTTAATTTAGAATTTGCAGCTAAAATAAAAAATCATAGGCAAATGTACAGAAAAAGGTATTTTTCAAACGAAGGAAATAAAGTGTAGATTTTAATCATTTCTTTTCTCATCAAAATGATACCTAAATTTTCTGCCTCAGTCATTCCCTACCTTTTTTTCTAAATTAGTATAAATGAGTGTGACCTTTCCTCCATTCTTACAATATCATTTCTTCTAGATATCACAGTATCAGAGCTAATTTCAATCATGAAAGGCAGAGTGGTCATCATAAGAATATCAGTAATTGATGTGCTGTATAGTAGAGACCTGTATACAATGAATGTGGAAATTAGAGAAGAATATTAACATTATCAGTGTTTCTGGAAATTGCTTTTTTGAAAAATTCTCACGGTTGCCTGTTCTTATAAAAATGGAATGAAGCCTATGTGTCTGATAACAGACCTTGCTTTACAATTCATTACATCAATGGTCTCCAAATTCAGTTGCCCAGACCCCATAGGGATGTACAATCTAATCCACTTTAGAGGGAGAAAACATTAGAACTTCCATTTATATTTAATTTTATCTCATTTTTAATTTATATTTTCATGAACATTTAAAAAAGACGTAACACTGGTATAAAAGAATGTATATATAGTAAAAATATTTATATACACATACTACTTATATACAGCTATTTATTTATAAATTGTATCAGGGAGGGCATAATGATGGAGATTAATGATACATATTAACACAGAAAAGCAACACAGACTAGAAATCAAGAACATGGGTTCAGTCTGTTCTATCATTTGTAAGCTGGTGACCCTGGGCATTTGCCTCATCTCTCTAAGCCTATTCCTTATCTGCAAATAGATAATTACGGTATATTCTTAGTTCACAGGGTTGCTATGAGGAGTCCATTCCATAGTGTATGCAAAGTGCTTACAGTGTGGAACAAACGGTAAATGCTAAATAAATGTTTTCTGTTATCTTAGTATATAAATCCATAAATATGAGTTTGAGAAGTCCTCCAGTAACAAAACTAAATTAATTCATCATTTCCCAGTTTGGGCCATCTAACCCTTTTTTTTATGGAATAACTATTAACATTCTCTGCTATTCTAGTTGTATGCTATTGCTATTATTTTCCAAAAAGAATTAAAGCCTGTTTTTATGGCATCAAGTTTTTAACTAATTGAACTATGAAACTATGAAAATTTCAGTATACAGGAAAATACCTCAATAATTATAATTTAACAGCAAGAATTCTTTAGCACCTACTCTCTTCACCTTACCTTTGCCCTGCCTGTCATTTCAGGTGAACGCCAAGTGATCCTTCAGTCAAATAAGTTGTACCGGTACATTTGTGCATGTAAAGTACTACTCAGCAGATAATTTTAATCAAATTTAACATGCTTTAAAATGTTAGACATATCCTAATACAAAGATAAACATGAAAAGTCTTATTGTGGGTCACTTCCAAAGCAAAGCCTTTTGAAGGAAGTTATGTAACTTTACTGCTTTTATACTTTATAATTCCATGGCTTGAGAATTTCCCATCAAATCTCTCTAGCAGAGTACAAAAACAAACCACGGTAAGCAGCCTCTAAAATGGCTCATAATGATCCCCACATTCTCTTATTTGTGCTCCTGTGTAACTGCCTCCCCTTGAGTATCAGCTGGACCTAGCAACTCACTTCCAACAAACAGAATACGGCAAAAAGTGATGAAACATCACTCCCAAGATGAGGTTACAAAAAGACTTTGACTTCCATGTTGTCCTTTCCCTCTCTCTCTCTCTCTCCCTCCCCCCATGCTCCCCCCGCTCCCTTCAGCCCCTCTCACTCAGGGAAGACCACTGCCCTATGGCCAGGGGCATGTGGCAGAAGACTGACATCTGCAACCAGCAACCAGTGAGGACCTGTGGAGCCAACGGCCACATGAGTAGGCCTTGAAGTGGATCTTCCCCAAATCAGGCCTTGAGATGACTGCAATACCAGCTGACATCTTAACCGCAGCTAGTGAGAGGCCCAGAGCCAGAAGAGCCAGCTAAGCTGCTCCTGGATTTCGAACCCACGGAAACCGTGAGATGATAAAACCGTGAGTGGCTTAGTAAACCACTAAGTTGGGAAGAATTTGTCACACAATAATAGATAACTAATACCTAAGTTGAAATTTTAACTTAGAAAACTTCAGTAAAGAATAGACACAGTTATTCCTTTAGAAACAATACTCCATGTAATTCAAAACTCAGTGATCCTTTTTTAAAATGTATTTTCTACTATTTTTTTCTAACCCTACTTTTGCCTATTTTCTTAAGTGACTCTCCTTGTTTCAGACAGATTCATCTGTGTGGTTAAAACTAAGTTTTCTGAGAAGTATACAGAGAAATGATGACAAAGGTGTTTTTCAGGCAGAATAGCTAATATAAGAAAAACAAATACCAGGTACAACCAGATTTTTCACATAAGTTGGCATTAAAGTTGGTTTTATATACATAGGTATACAAAACCAACTGATAACAAACACTCTAAAACTATTTGGAATCACATAAATGAACGGGAAGAATGGATAAAAAGGAAGAAAAAGTAGAAAAAGGGGAAGAAACCTTTTAAAATATAAAAGAAAAAGGAGGAAAAATAAAAACAGAAAACAAAGTTCATACACACTAGGAACTATAATAAAACTTCCAGTCACGAAGTAGGCAATGACAATGTCAATTCTCACTGCCTCCTACTGCTGTGCTCAGGGCCACAAAACCATTCAATACTCTCATTTAAATTATTTGCTAATCAAGTACCTACACTGTCCAAAATATCTTCAATATTGACAGAACAGGCAAACTTATCTGTAATCAACAACTCAATCTAAGCAGGTCACAAATTCAGCATACACTGACATCTAATCTTCTAGATCTTGCGTCAGAAGACAATGACCTAGAGAGCAAAAGCTGCATATCCTGTTCCTAATCTGAAACACCCCTAGTCCTCCAATTTCAATTGTAGAATAGCTCTGGAAAATTGCCAGATATTTATTCTCTTACTTGTCCAAGCACTGCAAACAGTACACACTTTGTTACCTTCTTAATGAGGCCTGCTGTGACCATCCTATTTAAAATTACAGCCATCCATTATCTACCTGTCCTGATCCCCTTTCCCCTGCTTATTTAGTTTTTTGTTTAGTCTTGTTTTGTTTAGTCTTGTTTGCTTAGTCTTGTTTAGTTTTGTTTTGTTTAGTCACAAGCCCCATCAGAATGTTAGCCTAAGGGCTTGAAGATTTGTATGAGATTTGTGTCTGTTTTGTTCCTGATATATTTCAAGATCTATTTGAGTATCTGGCATGGAATAGATCCTCAAATATTAGCTCAATATCAAATGAATGAATAAACTAGAAAAGTAAATACTTTCTCATATGACCAAAAACAATAGGTACTAAAGAGAAAAAAATTAAGCTTCCATCCAGCATTTTCAAATGCTAAATATTTTGCTAAATTTTTTAAAAAGCAATATTTCCATTCAAAAATCACAAGAAATTAAGTATTTTTAAATTTCTAAGGTTTCCTATTAAATTCATGAAGTTTCCTAATGATGGCTACTAGAGACCTATAAAAGTATTAATATTCACTTCTTTAAAAAAGAGACACTTTAACAAGAAATACAAATCAAGATGTAGCGATAATGAACTGAAGGCACCAAACTGGTCCAAGAACTACAGAATTAAAAACCCATTCTCTTAAAGCCTGCAACACACTATAGTCTCTAAGATCAGTCCTGTCCAATATAAATAAATTGTGATCTACATATGTGATTAAAAATTTCCTAGGAGCCACATTAAAAAGTAAAAAGAAACAAGTGAAATTAATTTTATATTATATTTCATGTAACCCAGTATGCCCATAATATAATCATTTCCAACATGTAATCAATATTTCAATATTTATGTAAATCTTCAAAATTTGAAGTGCATTTTACACATATAATACACCTCAATTTTAAGTGCTCAATAGACAAATATTGCTAGTAGCTACCATATTGTACAACGGATTTCTAGATTCTTTTGGGTACTAATAAAATATAGAAGCATACTATATTTGCTTTTAAATATTCATATTAAAAGAAATAGAGAGAAAGATATCTTCTAATGTTTTTAAACATTAAAGTTCACCTATTATACTGATAGAATTCTAAGTTCTTTTAACATAAGTTTTACTTTTTAACATAAAGTTATTATTTTTTATTACAAAATATTTGGAATTCCACTGAAATTTAAAAGACTCAATAAGAATTCCATTGAAGTATAAATTATACAGCCATGCGTGCTTACTTTGTTTGGCACAGTGATAATGATACTACTTCACACATTTGAGCATTTACTATCTGATGATTAGGTAAAAAGATTAAAATAACTTGCAGTTCTAGGAATTATTATGCAATCAAATACATTCAAGTAGGCTGTCAAATATCTGCATAAGCTTACTTAATACCTCTCTGTCTATATATTATACACAATTGCAACAGATCCTTCTCTTGAAGGTATTTTTAATAATTAAAAAATATGAATTTTTGCTATTTTTTCCATATTTAAATATTTTTTAAATTGTGATATAATAAGAAATATATTTGGTCTTTATCCCTGGTTCCTAGCACAGAGCTCTTAAAAGTCTTGGAATTTCCTCAGTGATAGTGTCCTTTCCTCCTTTAATCACCCCTGAGTTCATGCTAATGAGATGACTAAGGGTGGGGCCCCTAGATAGCCTCAGGATGGGGCTGATCACCAGAAAGACCAAGTGATCAGAGAATTGGAAATTTCAGTCCCAGCTACCTGACCTGTGGGAAAACTGAGCTCTGTAAAAACTCTTGAACTTAAGAGATTCAGAGAGCTTCCCAGGTTGGTGAATATATCAAGGTGTGGGAGGTGCTGGGAGGGCGGCATGGCCAGAGAGGGCATGGAAGCTCCATGCGCCTTCTACCATACCTTGTCCTATACATATACAGCACTTGGCTGTTCCAGAGTTATATCCTTTTTAATAAACCAGTAAACATAAGTAAAGTGTTCTCCTGCGTTCTGTGAGCCATTCCAGCAAATTTTCTTTTTTTTTTTTTTACTGAAGTACAGTTGATGTACAATATTATATAAGTTACAGGTATACAATATGGTGATTTGCAATTTGTAAAGGTTATACTCTATAGTTAGTATGAAATACTGGCTTTATTCCCTGTGTTGTACAGTATATCCTTGTAGCTTATTTATTTTATATATAATAGCTTGTACCTCTTAATCTCCTACCCCTGTATTGCCCCTCCCCTCTTCCCTCTCCCCACTGGTAACCACTAGTTGGTTCTCTATATCTGTGAGTCTGCTTCTTTTTTGTATTATTCACTAGTTTATTTTTTAGATTCTACATATAAGTGCTATCAAACAGTATTTTCCTTTCTCTGTCTGGCTTATTTCACTTGGCATAACACCCCTCCAAGACTATCCATGTTGCTGCAAATGGCAAAATTTCATTCTTTTTATGGCTGAGTAGTATTCCACTGTATTTATGTACCACATCTTCTTTACCCATTCATCTGTTGATGGATGCTTAGGTTGCTTCCATATCTTGGCAATTGTAAACAATGCTGCTATGAACACTGGGGTGCACGTATCTTTTTGAATTCGTGGGGTTTTTTTGTTTTTTTTCAGATACATACCCAGCAAATGTTCAAACCTGAGGAAGGAGCCATGGGAACCCCAGATTTATCACCAGTCAGTCAGAAGTTCAAAAACATAACCAGAGACTTGTGACTGGGATCTGAGGTGAGGGCAGTATTATGGGACTGAACCCTTTAACTTGTGGGATCAGGGAGAGAGCATCAGAATTGAACTGAATTGTTGGAAATGCAGTTGGTGTTGGAAAACTGAAGAACTGGTTGGTGTCAGAAAATACCCCAGAGTAGTAATATTTATAACTTGATATATCAATTAATAACAAAAGTAATTTTATTATGTAGATTTTTAATATAAAGAATCTAGCCTTATTCTAGGCTCAGAATTAACCAATCTTAATAAGTTAATTTGTAACTTCTGAAATGTGGCTACCTAAAACTATTCCAGCTTTAAAAAGTGAAAGTGCACACCAATCTTTTCAAACATTTTATAATAGTAAACTCTTCAAATTAACCATATCCGCCTGCCAATGCAGGAGACACGGGTTCGAGCCCTGGTCCAGGAAGGTCCCACATGTGGCGGAGCAACTAAACCCGTGCACCACAACTACTGAGCCTGCGCTCTAGAGCCCGCAAGCCACAACTACTGAAGCCCGTGTGCCTAGAGCCCATGCTCTGCAACAAGAGAAGCCACCACAATGAGAAGCCCCTGCACTGCAACAAAGGGTAGCCCCTGCTCGCCGCAACTAGAGAAAGCCTGAGTGCAGCGATGAAGATCCAACACAGCCAAAAAAAATAAATTGAATTATAAAAAAAAAATAATAATCCCTCTGAATTAATATATTTCTTAACTTAAAACAATGCTAAGCAATGAGTAGTTCCTCAGGAATACCAAAATCAAAGGAAAACTTAGCACCATCAGTGTAATAACTTAAAATTATAACCTTTCAACACAGTACAAGAATTAGTGTTGTAAATTATCTCCAATCTAATTGATGGACAGAATTATGAAACTGCACAGAGTATTCATCTACTAAACACTACACTCTCTCTGAATTGACATGGAATTTTATCAAACTAATACTGTAAATGACTAAGAAAATGTACAACAATAATTTCAGGAAATCTATTTAGTCTAGAGAATAATTTCCTCTACAAAGAGTATCAAATATATGAACATAAAATTCTATTGACTCCATAATTCATATGGATAGTAATAATTTATGGAGTAAATGGAATTTATGTTAGAATATTTGATATTCAAAATCTTAAGCAACTATATTAGCAACTAAGTAAACACCTTAGACAATCTTGGGAGGATTAGAAAGAACAATTCATCACTAACAATTCAGAGTATTACTTCTAAAAAGTAGTTTTATAGCTTGATTTTATTGTGTGTATGTGTGTGTTTGTACTGGAAGAAAGAGAAGGAATGGTGATGATGTTGAGAGAATGAATTACTCAGTATAATAAAGTGACCCTCAATAAATGACAACTACTTTGTTATATTCCCGTAAGTAAAACTCCTAATAATCATCAACTTCATTTCATTTACTCTACTTTACGACCAACAGAATATATTTACATATTTCGAATACTTTTTAAGTTGGAAACAATGTAAAATAGGACTATCCTGTCATCTGCAGTTCTAAAAATGAAAGAAATAAATTTGACTATTTTGAACTGAAAGCCATGATTTTGGTATTAATAGAACTGAATTCTAATTAAAATGATTTAACCACAATGAGAAGAGATTATCTCAGTAAGCATGAATCAGCTGATGCAGAGATAGAAAAAAAAAAAAAGACTAAAGAGTTACTATCTGATCTAATAAGTACTAAGAAATCACTGTTAAATTTCTTAGCTAGAGAAAGACACTCTCAAAGTGACATGCATGATGATTAGAGAGGAAAAATTTAGAGGTAATAATCTAGGCATAAGATAATAAATACCTAGATTAAAATGGAGTAAGTAAATAACTAAAACAGGTAAGTGAAAAAGGAAGAAAAAGGAATAAATTCTAAGAACACAAAATTTTATTTATAGCAGGGGTTGGCACACTACAGACTGATGCCTGTCTTTGCAAACAAAGTTTTATTGGAACACAGCCATGACCATTAGTTCATATACTGTCTATGGCTGCTTGGCACTACAATGGGAGAGTTAAGTAGATCCAACAGAGATCATACGGCTCACACAAATCTAAACTATTTACTAGCTGGCCTATATTCGTTTCCTATGGCTGCTGTAACGAAGTACCATAAACTGAGTGGCTTAAAATAACAGAAATTTATTCTTTCACAGGTCTGGAGGCTATAAATCTAAATAAAGTGTCAGCAGGGCCATGCTCTCTGAAAGGCTCTAAGGGAGAATCTGTTTCATGCCTTTCTCTTGGCTTTTGGTGTCACCAGCAATCCTTGTCATTCCTTGACTTGTAGCTGCATAACTCCAATCTCTGCATCCACTGTCACATGATCATCTTCTCCCCTGTGTCTGTCTGTCCACATGGTGTTCTCCTCTCTTACAAGGACACCAGTCATATTGGATTAAGAGCCCATGCTACTCCAATATACGCTCCTCTTAAATAACTACATCTGAAATAAACTTATTTCCAAATAAGGTCACATTATGAGGCACTGGAGGTTAGGACTTCAAAATATTTTTTTTGGGGGGGGGAACATATTTCAACACATAATTTGGCCCTTTACAGAAAAAGCTTGCCAACTCCTAATTTAAAAAAGTAAAAACTGGTACTGGGGGCGTCCTTGGTGGCGCAGTGGTTAAGAGTCTGCCTGCCGATGCAGGGGACACAGGTTTGAGCCCTGGTCTGGGAGGATCCCACATGCCGCGGAGCAACTAGGCCCATGAGCCACAACTACTGAGCCTGCGCGTCTGGAGCCTGTGCTCCGCAACAAGAAAGGCCGCGATATGGGCTTCCCTGGTGGCGCAGTGGTTGAGAATCTGCCTGCCAATGCAGGGGACACGGGTTCAAGCCCTGGTCTGGGAAGATCCCACATGCCGCAGAGCAACTAGGCCCGTGAGCCACAATTGCTGAGCCTGCGTGTCTGGAGCCTGTGCTCCACAAGAAGAGAGGCCCATGCACCGCGATGAAGAGTGGCCCCCACTTGCCACAACTAGAGAAAGCCCTCGCACAGAAACAAAGACCCAGCACAGCCATAAATAAATAAATAATAAAAATTTAAAAAAAAAAAGTGCTTGTAAGTTTAAAAAAAAAAAAAAAGAAAGGCCACGATAGTGAGAGGCCCGCGCACCGCGATGAAGAGTGGCCCCCACTTGCCGCAACTAGAGAAAGCCCTCGCACAGAAACGAAGACCCAACACAGCCAAAAATAAATAAATAAATAAGTAAATAAAGGAGTTCCTTTTAAAAAAAAAACAAAAAACTGGTACTTCCTTAGTGGCACAGCGGTTAAGAATCCACCTGCCAACACAGGCGACACGGTTCAAGCCCTGGTCCAGGAAGATACCACATGCCACAGAGCAACGAAGTCCATGCACCACAACTACTAAGCCTGCGTTCTAGAGCCCATGAGCCGCGAGCCACAACTACTGAGCCCATGTGCCACAACTACTGAAGCCCGCGCACCTAGAGCCCGTGCTCCGCAACAACAGAAGCCACCGCAATGAGAAGCCCACGCGCTGCAATGAAGAGTAGCCCCCGCTCGCCACAACTAGAGAAAGCCCGCGCATAGCAACAAAGACCCAACGCAGCCAAAAATTAAAAATAAATAAAATAAACTTTAAAAAAATAAAATAAAAGAGTAAAAACTGAGGAGAAGTAGGTCCACAATGCCATTGAACAGTGAGGGATTTCAAAGAGAAGATCTGGGATTTTGCTTTAGATAAACTAAGCTGAAAACAAAAGAGCCCTCAAAAGATGGTAGAAAGCAATATATGTAGGTCAGAATCTGGACTGGCTTAGAGATGGAGGAATCAGGAGTAACCTAAAAATGGGTGAGCATTCTCAAGGTAAATGTTTTATACAGCAGGTCAAAAATTGATCTTTAGAGAATGTTTCTGTCACATAACAATGTGATTAGATAAAAATGTGATGAGAGGATGTCACTGTTATACAACATTAGATAATAATGTAGAAAATAGTGTAATTTAGTATTATGTAAACTAAAAGAGAAGCATCTCAACAGTGACGAATACAACAAAAAGGGTGAAAAGAACTAAAAAATGACCAGGGAATCTGGTTAGAATGAGACCATAGTCAAATAAAGAAAACAACCTCTAAGAAGAAAACTAAAAGGGACACTAGACAGGGGTAAGATGAGAATGCTTAAGAAATAAAGCGCTATTTATTTGTATGGTGAGTACTGTAGATTAGGACATTGGTGACCCCCAGTAAACCACATCTCCTGGTATTCATATCCTTGTATAATCCTTTCCCACACAGACTCTGAGCTCAGCCAAATAACTTGCTTTAAGCCAATTTGATATTAACAGGCATTGGCAAGCAGGGGCATGATAAGCACTTTCACATGGGAACTTGTTTTCTTGGAACACTGCCACCTGGAAGCTGGATGCCATGCTGTAAGGAAGCTTGAGCTAGACTCCTGAATGATGAGAGACTGGATGGAGAGAGACTCTGATGGAAAAGAGGTCATCTGAGATATTCCAGCCCAGCAGAGCTGGCAACTGAATGCAACTGCCACAGTGACCTCGGGCCATAACTACAGGAACAGAAAAAGTGCTCAGCAAAGCCCAGTCAACGCAGAGGATCAGGAGAAATAACAAAATGTTGTTGTTTTAGGCCACTAAATTTTGTGGTGGTCTGTAAAGCAGCAATAGATAACTGATATAGTCAGGATAGGATATATGTTGAGAAACCCAAGTACACAAGACTGGGAATTCTTATAAAACTGAGAAGACTTGTATAGACGTGAAAAAAAAGAAAAAAGAAAAACCATGTAAATACAAAGGGTAAAATTAAAATGTAAAGAGAAAAACTAAAGATGATGAAGATGAAGGAGTTGAGTCATACAAGGAATAATGGTAAAATTTAAGACTAAAAATTTGGTCATTCTGTTTTAAGAGAATACCAGGGAAAAAGGGTTTCCACCTACTTCATCACTTTCATCTACTTCAATTCCACCATCTTTGTCATCATCCATTTGTTTATGTATTGTTTGAAGAGCTTCCAGACTAAATCTATCTTCTTCTGTGAAGCATGGTGGACTCAGTGACATGCAGGGATCTGAAACAGAACAAAGGGCAATTACTAACTTGCAATCCCCAAACACAGGCTATAGTCAAGAGAATATAATTTAAAGCAAAACCAACAAATTAAATTTCAGACTAAGTCAAACTAAGAGGCTTTAAGAAGTCTAGTAGGTTATTCTTCACATCAAAAGTATAATATATGAACACACTGATTAAAAATAAATAATTCAATTTAATTGATATTAGTCAACTAAAACCAGTACTAAATTCAGGTTGTCTACATTCTTCCACATCTTTAACCATTTTCTTCTTATCCAGCTCATTATATTTATAAATTATTCCTCCCCCAAAACAGATAAACTCCCTCCTTTAAAAAAAAAAAAAAAACTAAAAATCACAGAGTACAAGGTGCTATTTCTGTATAGTCCAGTTTAAAACATAAGTCCTAGGGAAACATCACAAGAATACAAGAAAAAGAAATGCAGACTATTCACATGATCCTTAGATATGTTTTTATCATTTTTCTATCTAACAGAATCCAAGAGTCCACCATATGACTTTTTAAAATAAAATGTATAACTTCTTAGATTCAACAAGGAAAAACTGAATTTTTAAAAATCTTGTTCTTCATGTTTTTCTTAACATACATTTATTGGCTAAACCTTTTCCTATGGAAAATGAGTGAATCCTCACATTTAGGTTGTCAAAAACCAACAATTTAAAGAGAATGTGGGGTTTTTCATGGCTTAAAGTGAGATTAATAAAAATTACCTCCTGTTGACTCAACCAGTAAACAGTCTACATACCAAAATGGAAAAGTACTGCCAAAACTTCACTCACACCCAATCTGGCTGACTGCTGGATTGACAAATTCCAGGAACTGACTTCTACCAGGTCCCTAAAATAATATCCTTTTAAAACATCATCAGATCCACGTGTATTTCTAGGAACAGTATGGTCTTAAAGTTTAAAGTGGTTATTAGCATAACAGAAGGGTTAGCCACAGTTTGGCTATCTCCTCAACAATAGTTAAAAATCTAGTTTATCATCTGGTCCTGTTAACTGACTGTGGACAAATCACTTGTCCTTGTATCTTAGTTACCTCTCTAAAATAAAGCAAGTAGACTAGATGTTTACTAAGCTCTATTGCAGCCATAATGGCCTAAGAATATCTAATTCTGCACTTAGGAAAAAAAATTACAAGAAAAGAAGCCAGTCCTGGAGACCAACTAATAATTTTCTAAAAAAAAAAACAATTTAAGCCTATGTTACCTGCATGTTCTATTTATAGACCATTTTGGCAATTTAACATTTCTAATAGTTTTAAGTTTTTAATCTGAAATTTAATTTTGATTCCTTTAATTTTAGAAGGGAAGGAAACAGAAAAGGAAACTCTCTAAAAATGAAATTATAAGTTATGTGACATAAATATGTGTATAAATATTCAAAACTCTGATTAAGATTTGCTAAAATTTAAGAACTTACAGGCATAATGGTCAATTATGATCCCTAATTCACAAGACATCCAGAACCCTGATATGCCCACAAGTTATTCTGAATGGATGCAAAATAAAATATAAGCTCTCAGGTATCACAACAACACATGGTGTGAAGAAGATGTGTATACAACGTGCTACTGCCTCCAGCAGACATATTTTTAACACATATTTATTTTGCTAACTAACATATGAAGTGAAAGTTATTACAACTAGTACAATAAGGAAAGGCTCAGCATCACTCACTCTGATTAAATAGGCTTTGTTGTCAAACTCTCTAAGCGAAGTCAACAGTGAGGACGGCAGAAACATTAAAAAGCTTAAGAGAAAATTAGGAGGAACATATGATCTGGAAAAAACTCATATATAAACAAAATGGGTAGTTTTTTACTTAAATTAACTTAGTTAATAAAACACTATCTCTTAGGGTCTACTTCTGGATGTAACTTCTCCATGAAGAATTTCATAAATACTAGCTCCTAGTGAGTACTTCTTTCTCTGAACACCATTCCATCCGTTCAACAAATATCTATTGAGCACCCACCATGTGTCAGGCATTAGAAATACCACAGTAAACAAAAGAGGTAAGAATTCCTCATAAAACTTACATTCTAATGGAGGAGATGAGCATAATAAGATAAATAAAAGGCATAGCATGTTAGTAGTGGTAAATATTAAGGAAAAACAGAGCAAAAAGCAGATAATGAAATGCCAAGGGATTTGAAATTTTCAACTGTATCTTTATTCTCAAATCATCCTTTAATGTTGTACTTTTAATTAACCTTTAATTGCTTAATGTCATTTTGTCCATACAACTAAGCTTATGAAAAGGGCAGGGACCATGTTATTCCATTTCTCACATGCTCATAATACCCAGGACTTAGCTGGGCACAATCTGGACCTCTGATAAATTCTGTTACTTCATACATTAACTAAATCACAAAATTCTAGGCTTCCATACTGTGCTAACCAGTGAGAGGCATTAGAAATTAAAGAGATAAAAGAGTATCCTGTACTCGAAAAAGCTCACAGTCTAGGGAGGAAGAAGGCATGTTATTGGGTTAGGTACCACTGAGAACATTAATTGTAGGGCGTTATGAGAGCATGGAGAAAGGGCACCTAATCCAGATTGGGAAAGCGAAAGTCAGAAGTTTTCTAGAGGTAACCATGGGGAGTTTTAAAAGACCTGTAGTTGATGACCTTGGGCAGGAGAGAAAAGCATTCCTGGAAAAAGAAACATCACATGTTCAGTGGCATGAAAAGAACATGAAACACTCAGAAAAATGCAACTGGTTAATATGTCTGGTACAGATAATATGTGGGTGGAAGAAAAAAAAAAAGAGGAGATTGGTAAGAAGGGGTCAAATCTCTGAAAGTGGTTTTCCATACTAAGGAATTTGGATTTTTATCTGAGAAGCCCATAAGGGATTTCAAGGAGAGAACCAACACAAACAGATTCATTAGAAAGACCATTCTGGTGACAGTGGAAAATAGACAAGATGGAAGCAAGACTGGGAGCTACAGCAGTCGGGAAGTCCTTCAGGAATCCTGGCCGCACCCAACAGTCCATGCCCCCAAGGAATGGAGGAGGTAAATGATGAAGGCTGCTCTAAGGCTTGGTGTTTTGCCAAGTTGGAACAGCAGAAGAAAAGGAAAGACAGGGGTTGAGGATATGGCAAGAGTGATCCATTTCTCCACATAAAATTTTATTTCCTTTTGGTACAGTGACTTAAGGCCTAGAAATCTAACTTAGAATAGTTGTGAATTCTGAACTCCATTACCTGTTCTAAGGTCTTTTTCACTTTTTTCTCAGTTGTTTCCATTCTAGGTTACTTTAGCACAAGTGATCATTTTTAACTGACCTAAATTTCTTTTAAAATATACAAAATGATATAAAAGAACTGTACATATAATGAACCAGGTATAATGGTTTCAAAGACAACTGCTAAAATACCAAAATCAGTCTCCTTTGCCAACATCTTACAGACATCTATCTTAGCTACCCAAAATGCACTATGTACTCCATAGCCAGAACAGGTTTCTCATCTAAACAGAATTCACTTGTTCATTTAAACATGGTATGGAGTGCCTGTCATGTGCCAGGCCCTGTACTTGGTGCTGGACACCCGACTAAGACAAATTTCCTCCCCTTGGTGCCCTCACCTTGTGTTAAATGCAACATGATGGGATGTATCTTTCTAGCATTATTATGCTGAGCATTCCTTTCTTTTCTCTGGATCAAGACCAGCACATTCCACTGAGAAAAAAAGGAATCAGCTGAAACAGAGTAAGACTTAACCAAAGTCAGCAATCAACACCATTGTTAAATTCCACCTTGTTTTCCTCTACCCAAAGCCAAACAAACGCTCAATCTGATTCTGCAGAAACAGAGTTACTGAATTAAAATGATTTCACCTAATAAGAAACATCTGATATATTCTAGAAGCCAATGCTCTTTTATGTACATAATGTAATCCCTACAACCCTGTGTGAGGAACATATTATCTCCATTTTTCAGATGAGGAAATGAGACTAATGAGTTACTTTCTTAAGATCACACCCCTAGAAATGACAGACCTGGGATTCACACCAGTCTTCAAGACTCCAATTCACGTTCAAGTGTCAGTATAATGAACATAAATGCGTCAGTGTCACCAGTGTCAGAGAAGAATAAAGGATTGCTATCATAGATACTGCCAGGACCTGGCTGAGAAGCAGAGAGAACCAAGAAGCATAAATGTGTCCCAAGGAAGGGGATCACTAGATACCTCATAAATGACAGACATAATCTAGAATACAGACCTATACTTCTTAGATTACTTCTCCTTTTGATAATAACGTACTTTTAATTCACACTCCCCTTGAACAAACCTTTACAATAAGTATATTACCACAGTAACAGACATATGTTGAAAGTTTAAACATATATTTGTTACTTATCTAGCATTTGTTACTTATTTGTTACTTATCTAGCAAAATACATAAATGCCAGACTTCAGGTTAGAAGCCAGGTATACAAAGGGTAAAAACAAATAAATAAACTTAAATATGGCAAGTGCAATGACAGACATGTAATAAATATATAATGGCAGTAAAACTAAGGGAGTAGTCCTGTATAGCAAGAAGATTTGAGGAGAAGGTGATATTTACATTGATTCTTGAAAGATGAGCAAGTGTTCTCTAGGGAGACATGAATAGGCAAGAACATAAGCTGCTAATAGTTATTATACTAACAAAATAATGATGACAATAACTATCAATTACAGAGTGTCTATAACATATTACATAAATGTATATATAAATTATATATTATATATTTCACTTTGTTCATTAAATAGGCATTATTATTACCATTTGACTAGGTAATTAAGAGAAAAGACTGATAATATCATTGAGGGCCAGATTACGGAGGGATCTACAGATTATTCTAAAGTGACAATAAAGGGGAAAAAATATTAATAAATTACTCACTGAAACCCCCTACTTGCAGTTTCCTTGACCTGCAAAGCTCTTTCTTCCACATACACCCACTGTTGGTAACTCCTTTCATTCTAGCACAAATGTTTCTGCTCAGAGGTCATCTTATTTCCCTATCTAAAATAGCCTTCCCCTTTTCTATTTGCTATATTTTTCTTCACAGCACTTAATCACAGTGCACATATTATGTATTTATTTTCTTACTGTCCAATCCTCCACTATAATGCAATCATGAGATGAAAGGCTTTGTTTTGATTGTTGCTCTTTTCTGAGTGCCTAGAACAGTGCCTGGCACATAGTAAGCGCTCAAAAAATATGTTTACTGCATTACTTACCTAACTGGTTTCCAATATAAATGTTTGGAAGAGAACAACTTTTCACGAAATTACTTGGCTGATTAGAAAACTAAGATGTAGAAAGTGACAATAAAACCCCTCACCTCTTTATAGTACTAAAGTTAACTCTTAAGTGTTAGTAGAAATCTACTAATATTACTCCTGCTCCAATTAAAACTATTCAGTGGCCCCCAAGAGCCTAAAGCATAAAGTCTATTTTTTCACTGTCATATACTGCTGTTTAAATACTTAATGAACAAAATATACAACACATTATAAAAAAAAATGGAAGGGAACTTTAAAGTATTTAAGATTCAAGGCCCTTATACTTTAGCAGCAAAGATAAAATTTCATGAAGGCAAGGACTAAGCTTGTTTTATTCATTACTATATATTATTACTATTATTATATATGTTATAATATATGTACATTATTATTATACAGTACCACTCCTAATAAATAATTATGGCTGACTGGCTTTTGCATGCAAGCAATTGCATTTTTGGTGGTATTAGGAAAGAGAAATTGGATTTTAATAAGTGGGGTTAGAAAAAGAGAAAACAAGAACAAACCCAAAGAGGAAATAAGGTGACATCTGGGACCCACAAAGAGCAGTCTGGCTCTCTACTGAGAGTACTACTCAGTGCTCCTCGCTGCTCACCTCTCCATCAGCTGCTGCTGCAGGCCTTCAGCGGAGGGGTGGGGAGGCCGGTCCCACACAACAAGCAACTGCCCTCTGCCAGCTAACAGTACTGTCCAGAGGGAGGAAGAAAACACTAGCAAGCGTGGGTGAAGGAGCAGTAGGATGTGAATCTGGAAAGATGGCTTGGGGTTATCAGTCAGTGAATGACAATGAACCAAGAAAGAAGAGTCTAAAAGAAGCCACTGATCATTTTTAAGTGAACTGTGACTTGATGGCAAATATAACAGAAATCACAACTTATATTTTGTGTAGTGCTTTCAAGTTCAAAAAATGCTTTCCCATATAGTCAGTTTTATTTTAATCTAGAGAAAAAACTATAGTCTCAGTTTACATGCTTGTTACCAGTGAATGCCTATTCCAACAGTACAGGCAGGAAGTAACAACATAAACTACAACCACAGCAGTGAGGATAGATGGAAGAGGTCAGACTGAAGTGACAACTGAATGTAGTGAGAGAAAGGAGACAGATATGACTGACATCTTTAGAATGAACTAAAAGTCTAGGTAAAACAAAGGTACACTTCTATTTGGCTGAGTGAAACCAAACAACATAGAGTTACAAAATGCGCCAAATGTGATTCCATTAAGCCTTTGCTAGAGGCATAAATATTTATGCCATATTCTATATTTTGTTGTCCCAGTCAATTGATATAGGCAAGGAATACAGTTCAGAAATGTAAGAAAATAAGAGCTTAAGAAATAAATGAAACTGAAAAAGTAAATCCAGCCTTTAAAGCTAGTTTCCCTCCTATAATACCTTTAAGGTCAGCAAATTTCATGCAGAAAAGAACTAAGAAGGAGAGCCAGCCGACTTTTAATCACAAACCAATGATTGTAGCCCATTAACAATGTGCAACATCATATACTGCCAAGAACGTGGCTTACCACGCTGGCAACTATTTATGAGTCTCATGATTAGGATTTTCTTAATTACTACCACTGAGAGAAAAATTTTAAATAAATATTGTTCATACTTAGTACTTCCATTAATAGTTCAAGCATTTATCAAATCAAATACTTCAATCTGAATATTTTGAGAGCAAATTTTCTCTAAAATCTTCAGAGGTAACCGTTTGGTGTCATTTTTCAATAAACCAACAATCTGATTCAAACTCAAAAAGAAAGTGAATAATGTCTTCTTTCTTTTTTGATATCCTCTTTAAGGCAGAGTCTGCCTTATTTCTCTTATTATCCCAATGTCTAGCATATCACCAACACCTGGCATACAGGAGGATTAATGGATGTTTCTCAAAAAGTCTAATAAATAAATAATAAAGGCTGCCACATACTTTTTTAAAGAGAAGTTTCAACCCATAATCTATTATATTTCCCGGTATATGGTAGATATTCAAACTATGCTAATATTTACTGAAAGTATATTACATGCCAGAACAACAAATGAGAAAAAGAAAATTGTAACTGGTATACACAACGCTATACCAGGATGCTATAAAAATGCAGATGGATTCTGAATCTCAAATGTTTAACTCAGATTTTTAAAAAGTTCAACAAAGGAGGCAGACCTCACCAACAACAGGGCTGAGAAACCACTGCTGATATATCAAATTATGGCTTAAGTATTACACTGAAAAGAAAATAAAGAGCCTTTATTTTGAAACCCTTTCTGATTGATGACTGCCTCTTGGAGCTCCGACTCACTGACTTCGTTTACAAAGTACTCATTAATTAGTCTGACTTGTAAAAAGAAAGAACTTTCCCCTCATCTGTTAGCTACAAATTTCCCTTAAAAATTGCTAAGTTCACTTATACCTTCCAAATGTTTTAAACAGACTATCTGATACAAACTCAGTTACTTAGGTCCTTTCCCACTTTCCAGGGATATTTTTCAACTTACCATCTTCTGATTATTTCACTCCCACTTATTCTCCCACCCTCACAAAGCATCTTGTCCTTGCCACCTCAAAAAGTTCCTGCTAGTCTTCTCAAAGAGCCTCTCTAAAGGTAGGAGACCAGGTGATGCCTCTGCCTCAAAACTGTCTTAATATGCAATTCACTTACCAACACATTCCTCAACCCAAAAACATCTACACTTATATTCATGGTTAACCAATATGTTCCTTTAATGTATGTAAATAAGTGAGAAGTATTTATGCAGCTGTATTTATCTCTAGATTCACTGACAGCTGCCTAATTTTTCCCACTGTGTTTTACACTATAACCTCCTAGAAAGCAATACTATATCTGAGTATAACTTTGCTGTATCTGTCACATGCAGGAAAATACTGTTGACTAGGTGCAAAAAACAAAAGTAAACAGATGCATGCATACACTTATTTACTGACTCCTAATTTCCCAGGATGCTATAAACACTAACTTTATTTATCTATCTGTTTACTTATTTATTTATGGCTGCATTGGGTCTTCATTGCTGTGCACGGGCTTTCTCTAGTAGCGGCGAACGGGGGCTACTCTTTTGCGGTGCGCGGGCTTCTCATTGCGGTGGTTTCTCTTGTTGCACAGCACGGGCTCTAGGCGCGTGGGCTTCAGTAATTGTGGCACGTGGGCTCAGTAGTTGTGGCTTGCAAGCTCTAGAGCACAGGCTCAGTAGTTGTGGCATGCGGGCTTAGTTGCTCCATGGCATGTGGGATCTTCCCAGGCCAGGGCTCAAACCCATGTCCCCTCATTGGCAGGCAGATTCTTAACCACTGAGCCACCAGGGAAGCCCTAAACACTAACATTTTGATTAGCAACATTATGTGCACAGAGTAGTGAAATAGCTTTATTTTTATTTGTTTTGGAGGGAAGAAAATGATAATTCAAAGTTACAACCAGAACACTGTGCATGTACTTAATGCCACTGAATTATATACTTAAAATGGTTTAAATGGTAAATTTTATGTTATATATATTTTACCACAATTTTTTAAAAAGCTATAAGCAGGGCTTCCATGGTGGCGCAGTGGTTGAGAGTCTGCCTGCCAATGCAGGGGACACGGGTTCGGGCCCTGGTCTGGGAGGATCCCACATGCCGCGGAGCGACTGGGCCCGTGCGCCACAACTGCTGAGCCTGCGCGTCTGGAGCCTGTGCTCCGCAACAAGAGAAGCCGCGACAGTGAGAGGCCCGCGCATCGCAATGAAGAGTGGCCCCCGCTTGCCGCAACTAGAGAAAGCCCTCGCACAGAAACGAAGACCCAACACAGCCATAAATAAATAAATAAAATTTAAAAAAAAAAAAAAAAAAAAAGCTATAAGCAAAACATAAGCTATGGAGAACAAAGACCATTAAAATCATTCTACCTATATCAACACCTCAGGAAATAAAGAGAACGTTGTTGTTACTGCCAGGCATTGATCCAACTGTCTCACTTCTCTGTTTCACTTCTCTCTCAGTGCGAGAACTTAACAACAGTCAAAAATAAAATCAGTATCCCAATTTTTCTGATGAGAAATGTTGAGTACTCTGTAGGAGGAAAAAGAACTTTTAATTCATTCTCATTCTGCCTCTTATTATATAACCTCAGGAAAGTTATTTAACTTATTTGCCTTAACTTCTTCATCTGTAAAATGGGAATAATAGTAAATTTGCAAGGTTGCTGTTAGAATTAAATGAGACATCTATATATAAAACACCTAATACAGTGTGCGGCACATACTTGGAACTTCATAAACAACACTCAATAGATACTTTTTATTATTATCCAGAAAGGTAAGGTTCCTGTTGAAATTAAACAGCACAGTAGGAATTCAATGCCAAGTCTCCTGCAATCTAAGTGTACTCTTCCTATAATATCAATATTACTATTACCTTAACAGATATCAAAAACATTCGTTTTTAATTAGACTTAACTCTAAATATCTTTTGGCCAATCCCAAAACCAAATACACCCTAAAATACAAAGAGAGAAGATAAAGAGGGAGCAGAGTATTTGTTGGGTAACTTATATGCCAGGTGCTTTACTTGGTTATCTAATTCTACTTCTCTCAACAACCCTACCAAGTTGGAATCATGCTACCACTTCTCACAATGAATTAGCCAAGACTCTCATATGTAAAGTAATTTACCCACAGTGAAAAGCTTTAATCATTTTATTGAAATTCAACCTAGGTCTGTCCAAATCCAAAGAACTTAATTTTTCCCTGTATCTCACAATCTGTCAAAAGAAAAAGACTTCTTAGTTTTAAAAATACCCAAAAAGAATATTTTGTGCTATATTCCCATCACCTAGAACATCACCTGAAACATAACAAGTACTCAATAAGTATGAACCGAATGAGTGAATCAATATAGAAACTTGATGAGTGGTCATGGGCTAAGCTGGTTTATATTTATATCTGCCTACCTTTAATTACACTAGAAAAGTTCTCTTTTTATATGGAACAATCAAATCAACAAAATATAACCAAACCACCAAATGTGATAAAGTACCAAGCACTTTAGCTGACGGCAACTCCATTCTTACAAGTGCTAAGGGTCAAAAACTCTAAGGTCATTCTTGACGACACTCACACACGTCACATCCAACCTCAGGAAACCTGTTGGTTCTACCTGTGAAACATTATGCAGACCTATTACGTACACCCTATTCAGAGTCACCATCTCTCGCATGGATTACTGTCCCTCATCTTTAACGATTTCTCTCCCTTCCTTTTATAGCTAAATCCATGGCCACCCATTATAGTCACTCCTCTGCAAACACCCTCAACTCCCTTGCCATTCTCTCACTTCATCATTCTTGGTTAGCAAAGCCACAACATCTAAATAAAAACCTAATTCTCCACCTGCTGTGCATCTATACCCATGCATCTAAACACAGCTGATCATGATGTCTTAAATCCATAGCCACAAACTTCAACGGCACCCTTAATGTTGCCAGGCAATCATACAGTAACTCCCTGGTCTATTCACTCTCCCACTCTATTTCACATCTTCCTGATCCTCAACCCTCAATGTCTTCTCCTCACCCTTATTCACGGCAATGACTCTGCTTCCTGTGCTTCACTGAAAGAAAAAAAAAATTTAATGAAGCAATTAGAAGAGATCTTCCACAAACTCTCACGACCCATCGAACTACCTCCCAGCGTCTACACCTCATACTGTGCCTCTGGCCTATTAACACACAGGAATTATCCAAGTTTCTATATAATGCCAATCCCTACACTCGTGAACTAAATCTTATCCCATCGAGCTCCTCAAGAGCACTACTCCACGTATTCATCCTTAACATTTTGTTCTCAGTGGATCATTGGCATCAGAATATAAACATGCTTTTCTCCCATCCTTTAAAAAAAAAAAAAAAAGGCAAAACACTCTCAATTCCACTTTACTACTCCCCTTTGCAGAAAATCTCCTCGAAAACATTGCTAACTTACCATCTTGAATTTCTCTCCTCCTTTTCTCTGTTAAAATACACTCCAGCCAAAACAACCTTGAGAAAGAACAGAGCTAGAGGAATCATGCTTCCTGACTTCAGACTATACTACAAAGCTACAGTAATCAAAACAGTAGGATACTGGCACAAAAACAGACACAGATCAATGGAACATAATAGAGATCCCAGAAATAAACCCACACACTTATGGTCAATTGATCTATAAGAAAGGAAGCAAGAATATACAATGGAGAAGACAGTCTCTCCAATAAGTGGTTCTGGGAAAACTGGACAGCTACATGTAAAAGAATGAAATTAGAACATTCTCTAACCCATATACAAAAATAAACTCAAAATGGACTAAAGACCCAAATGTAAGACCAGATACTATAAAACTCCTAGAGGAAAACATAGGTGAAACACTCTTTGATATATATCACAGCAATATTTTTTTGGATCTGCCTCCTAAAGTAAAGGAAATAAAAGCAAAAATAATCAAATGGGACCTACCTAAACTTAAAAGCTTTTGTACAGCAAGGGGAACCATCAACAAAAAGACAACCTGATGAATGGAAGAAAATATTTGCAAATGATATGACCGATAAGAGATTAACTTCCAACATATATAAATAGCTCATATAACTCAACATCAAAAAACAAACCACTCGGGCTTCCCTGGTGGCACAGTGGTTAAGAATCCACCTGCCAATGCAGGGTATACGGGTTCAAGCCCTGGTCGAGGAATACCCCACGTGCCGCGGAGCAACAAAGCCTGTGTGCCACAACTGCTGAGCCTGCACTCTAGAGCCCGTGAGCCACAACTACTGAGCACGCGTGCCAGAACTACTGAAGCCTGCGTGCCTAGAGCCCATGTTCCACAACAAGAGAAGCCACAACAATGGGAAGCCCACACACCACAACAAAGAGTAGCCCCCACTCTCCACAACTAGAGAAAGCCCGCACGCAGCAATAAAAACCCAACACAGCCAAAAATCAATAAATTTTTTTTAAAAAAAGGTGATTTAAAAAAAAAAAAAACACTCAATTAAAGAATGTGCAGAAGGACTGAATAGACATTTTTCCAAAGAGGAAATGCAGATAGCCAACAGGCACATGAAAAACATTCTCACCATCAGTAATCATCAGAGAAATGCAAATCAAATCCACAACGAGATTATCACCTCACACTTGTCAGAATGGCTATCGTCAAAAAGAACACAAAAAATGTTGGCGAGGATATGGAGAAAAGGGAACCCTTGTACACCGTTGGTGGGAATGTAAATTGGTGCAGCCACTGTGGAAAACAGTACAGAGGTTTCTCAAAACACTAAAAATAGAACTACCATTTGGCCCAGCAATTCCACTCCTGGGTATATATCCAAAAAAAAAAAAAAAAAATCAGAACACTAATTCAAAAAGATACATGCACCCCAATGTTCATAGCAGTATTATTTACAATTGCCAAGATATGGAAGCAACCTAAGTGTCCACCAACAGATGAATGGATAAAGAAAATGTGGTATAGAAATAAAATGGAATACTACTCAGCTATAAAAAAGAATGAAATTTTGCCATTTGCAGCAACATGAATAGATATGGAAGGTATTATGCTGAGTGAAATAAGTGAGACAGAGAAAGACAAATATTGTATGCTATCACTTATATGTGGTATCTAAAAAATACAACAAACTAGTGAATATAACAAAAAAGACAGACTCAGATATAGAGTCTGCTCTATAGTGCCTGGGCGGGGAGGGGGCAATATATGGGTGGGAAAGTGAGAAGTACAAACTACTGGGTGTAAGATAGGTTCAAGGATGTACCGTGCAACACAGGGTACACAGCTAATATTTTGTAATAACAGTAAATGGAAAGTAACCTTTAAAAATTGTATAAAAGGGACTTCCCTGGTGGCACTGTGGTTAAGAATCCGCCTGCCAATGCAGGGGACACGGGTTCAATCCCTGGTCCTGGAAGATCCCACATGCCGCGGAGCAACTAAGGCCATGCGCCGCAACTACTGAGCCTGCACTCTAGAGCCCGTGAGCCACAACTACTGAAGCCCACGTGCTACAACTACTGAAGCCTGTGCGTCTACAGCCCGTGCTCTGCAACAAGAGAAGCCACCGCAATGAGAAGCCCACGCACCGCAACAAAGAGTAGCCCCTGCTCGCCACAACTAGAGAAAGCCCGTGAGCAGCAACGAAGACCCAATGCAGCCAAAAATAAAATAAATAAATTAATTTAAAAAAAAAAAAAGGATTATGAAGATGGTTGACAGAGATCTGTGCCGCATTCTTATTTACTATCAGTTATGTGTCCTATTTTCTATCTTTTCATAATTTTATACCCATCTCAATTAACATCAACCTATATCAGGTATTTTAATAAATACTATCAACAAGTTATTAAGTAAATAAGTAAACAGTACTTAAAGCATAAAAAGAAATGAATGCATTAAAATATTTTACAAAAGTCAAGTACGTGCGTGGGTGTGGGTGTCAAATTGTTGGAGCTAGCAAGACTTCATGGAAATTAAATATTCAAGGAGCCACTCCGGTTATGTCACAAATTTAAGCATTTAGCAGAACTCACTAGCAACAATAGACTCCTGGATACATGGGTGGGATGGTGTCAGATTTGTGTTTTCTATAGAATATTCAGGTAGCTGCAGAGTGTGGATTCGAGGACAACAGACTGAGGGCAGAGAGACAAGTTATTTTATTATGCCAAGCCCCAAGGTCTAAACTAAGATTGTGCTAATAAGGTGAGATACAATGGGGCAGATTACAAAAATATTTTCAAGGTAAGTTTTACTAATTTCTAGAACTCTCATTCACTCCACTATGGTATGCAGCTTCCATTAAATAGATATGTCATGAATCAGAAAAAGACCTTATTGATTATCAAGCATAAATATAACTATGCATCATTTTCCTTTGTATTTCATAATTTTAGAGAAAGATATATAAACTAAATCTCTGAATGATTAGATACTAAAAACTAAACTCATATTATTATAAACCTGTTATTTTTTTTGGCCCAATTAGCAATAGGAAGACTGTTCTTACAGACAATCCAAGAAAACTCCACCTACCACATGACAGATGGGAACATTGCAACAGGTCCCTTCCATTTCAGGATATGAGGAAAGGACAAGACACAGGGTGGCATCAAATAGGTAGAATCTGGCCTAGAAGGACATGATATCAAAGAGACTGACAATTACAGCATTCTTCCTGCCTACAAAACTCAATCAGAAATTTCTAAGAAATGACTTAGAATGATCTAGAATGGAATGAAAGAAGTCATTCATAAAATAGTACTGATCATTTTAAGTAATGTTAGCTTTGCTTCCTGAAATAATGTGACTGTGTAGATCCTATATTGAAAAGTCTTATTTACACTATTACCATAATCCAGGCATAAATTTAGCTTCCATCCAAAGAAAGAGCTTTGTCACTAAAAGACATGAACAATTAAGATCAAAGCTCTTTGCAGATCAGCAATCTGAAGATGATCAGAACTGGGTCAGTTTTCTAAACGCAAACTTTTAGCTCTTTTTCTGATGGGGGCGGGGTGGGTGGGGGATGGAAGAAGTGAGAACAACATCTGCATGTTGTCTGACTATTAAAAGCTCAAATCCAGTTCCCTCCTCCCCTCCTCTCCACTGCTGCCATCAGAGATAACTTCATCACTTCCCCCACAGCTTTCCTGTAATGGTCTCCCTATCTCTAGTACCACCACGCTACAAATGTATCCCCTTTTACGGCCACCACATCTTTAGAATATGAAGATGGTCACATCACCCCTCCTGCTGGAGTCCTTCAGTACTTCCCAATCCCCCAAAGAATAAAGCCCAATGACCACAGCATGAAATACAAAGCACATTCTGATCCCTGAAGAATCACTTCACTAGTGATTAACCCCCTCTATAAAGCCTTCCTGACTGCTTAACAGGTATTTCCTATTCTCCACTTTCACAGCATTTTTATGCATAACTATTATAATCACATGCAACTGTCTACCTATCAGCCCATATATTCCCTAAATAATCATAATACCATCAACTCTGGCAACAGACATGAGCTCTAATCTCAATTTCACTGCAGTAACCATGTAACCTTCAGCAAACCTCTTAACATCTTTGGTTCTTAACTTCCTCACCTGCAAAATTAGCATAAAATATTCACCCTCATAACTTCTTATGAGTAGCATTGAAAAATATAAGTAAAAACTAATACATGGTTTTAGTAAACCTGGAGAACTATAGTGCAGCTAACAACACCCATAAAACCGAAAAAGAAACTAACATGTATTATACAAAGGAACTAAACCTTCTCTATGGAAGGTATAAGCCCTACTTTTGTGATGAGGATATATGTAATGAGTTTTATTTAAGTAAAATGTCCTGCTTTTCAGAGCAAAGAAGTAACAAGCCACGTTAAATGTGACCTTCAACTTTAAATCAACAAAATTACAATTAATTTTATATAAATGCTTATTAAATCTTCAGAGAAATTAGTATTCAAACAAGAACAACACAGCCTCAGTTCCTAGAAACTTTTTATTCAAAATAACTACTGACAAATCTAGCATGTAACGGCATTACCTTTAAAAAATATGCAAGCGTGATGAAATGACTTAAGTAAAATTTTTAAAAATTCATTTAAAATATGGGACACATATTTTCTACAAAGACGTTTGGTATTTTAAAGTTGCCTCAGCAAACATGGGCTCCTCCCTTTTAATATGCCCTTTTAAATATGTCCCTGTGTGTCTCATCATTTCATAAGGAATAAACTTCCTGGGAAAGGAAGGGTAAGAAAGGAAGGAACGAGGAAATTCTTAAATGAGAGCAGACAACAGGAACTGGAGATAGGGATTAGCAACTGAAATATGTGCTGTTCTGATGAAGAAGGGGGAGAGGAGGCTAAGCTGGAGGGAAGGAGAGCAGCACAGTCTGGGATCTCCAGTTACTGCAGCAGTGAGAGAGAGGGAGGAAAAAGCCCGTCCCAGGGATACGACACCACAAATACAAAACAATACAGTAAGCCCCTACATACGAACCTTCAAGTTGTGAACTTTCAAAGATGTGAACATGGGTTCACATGTCCAATCACGTAAGTTAGTTCATGTGCCTAGTGTACACTGTCACGTGCGTGCATCCTCTACAAGTCATTGTGCTTTTGTGTACTTTACAGTACTGTACAGAGTACAGTAGTACAGTATCTTTATTTCAGGCCCAGGATGTAATCTATGACGAGAAAAAAAGAGCTACTCTCCAAACATCAGTGAATCGCTTTTTCAAGACGGTAGATAGAATTGAATCCAGCAAGGAACCAGAACCTGTGCCATCAATGTTAGGCATGAGTGAAACTGCACCTTGCCCTCTGTCTCCTATCGCTGATGATCCTTCAGCTCTACCATCTCCCACCTTCTCTCCCTCCTCCAGTCAGTAACTCTTCTTGCCTGTTCACTCACTGCCAGCCCCTGTATGCCAGCTGTTATACTGTACTACTGTACTTTTCAAGGTACTGTAAGATTAAAAATATTTTCTTTATTTTTTGTTTTTTATGTATTATTTGTGGGAAAAGTATTATAAACCTATTACAGTACAGTACTACATAGCCGATTGTATTAGTTGGGTACCTAGGTTAACTTTGTTGGACTTACGAACACAACTCTCGGACAGAACTCATTCGTATGTAGGGGACTTACTGTATACTGAATCTTCAAAGCTCAAATAAAAACAGCCCTTCCCACTATGAGTACGAGCTTAAATCGGAAGGAAACAATTTTCTTCAAGACTATATTTAGTGAGAATAAGGAATTAAGCAGACAAATTAGATTTCAAGGAACTAACTCTTACAAACACAATTGGTTTGAAAGTTTTCATGTTAAATATAAGGTAAAATTTTACTAAAATTATACTGAAGTAATTTTTTTAAAGTAAAATTTCAACTGAATTTCAAGTACAAAGTTATGCAGCAACCACACAGAGCCTTACTTCTTACTGCATTACATGAATTTTAATCCCTGTAAAGTATAACAAGGTTCTCTTTGTTTAAACTCTGGTGGAAAAAAAAAAAAATCAGTAACTACTTTGACAGCAGTTTTAATTACTGGTAACTTAAGAAACTAAAGTCTTAAAATTCCTTTTTCTCCCTAATATCACATGTACTTTTCTACCTAACCTCTTGGGAATGATACTCAACTATGTGCCTAAAGAAGTCAAAGTTTCTCTCAAGCATCCAGTGTTTAATTTGAAGGAAGACAAACTAGGGAACACCAATGATTTGGGAAACAGGAAGCCTAGGTTGTGCAGACAGCTCTATACATACAGTAGTAGCTTCTATTTCCTATAAACCAGAGGGACTCACCCAGATTTCAAAGGTTACTTCTAACCAAAACCACACAAAGATAACACAAAAAAGAAAATTACAGGCCAATATCACTGATGAACATAGATGCAAAAATCCTCAACAAAATACTAGCAAACCGAATCCAACAATACATTAAAAGGATCATACACTGTTATCAAGTGGGATTATCCCAGAGATGCAAGGGTTTTTCAATATCTGCAAATAATCAATGTGATACACCACATTAACAAACTGAACAATAAAAACCACATGATCATCTCAATAGACACAGAAAAGGCTTTTGACAAAATTCAACATTCATTTACACAAAAACTGTCCAGGAAGTAGGCACAGAAGGAACATACCTCACCATAATCAAAGCCATATATGACAAACTCACAGCTAACATCATACTCGATGGTGAAAAGCTGAAAACATTTCCTCTAAGATTGGAAACAAGACAAGGATGCCCACTCTCATCACTTTTATTCAACATAATATTGGAAGTCCTAGCCACAGCAGTCAGACAAGAAAAAGAAATAAAAGGAATCCAAATTAGAAAGAAGTAAAACTGTCACTATTTGCAGATGACATGATACTACAAAGAGAAAATCCTAAAGATGCCACCAGAAACTACCAGAGCTCTTCAATGAATTCAGTAAAGTGGCAAGGTACAAAATTAATACACAGAAATCTGTTACATTTCAAAACACTCACAAAACAGTATCAGAAAGAGAAATTAAGGAAACAATTCCATTTACCATCACATCAAAAAAAAAATAAAATATCTATGAATAAACCTACCTAAGGAGTTTGTAAAAGATTTGTACTCAGAAAACTGTAAGACACTGATGAAAGAAATTGAAAACAATACAAACAGAAGGAAAAATATACTGTGTTCATGGATTGAAAGAATTAGTGTTGTTGAAATGACAATACTATCCAAGGTAATCTACAGATTCAATGTAATCCCTATCAAAATAACAAGGGTGGACTTCCCTGGTGGCGCAGTGGTTAAGAATCCGCCTGCCATTGCAGGGTACACAGGTTCAAGCCCTGGTCCGGGAAGATCCCACATGCTGTGGAGTCACTTAGACTGTGTGCCACAACTACTGAGCCTGCACTCTAGAGATCGCGAGCCACAACTACTGAAGCCCGCGTGCCTAGAGCCTGTGCTCCACAATAAGAGAAGCCACCACAATGAGAAGCCTGCACACCGCAACAAAGAGTAGTCCCTGCTCGCCTCAACTAGAGAAAGCCCACGTGCAGCAACGAAGACCCAACACAGCCAAAAATAAATTAATTAAAATTTTAAAATAAATAAAAATTAAAAAATAACAAGGGCATTTTTCACAGAACTAGAACAAATAATTTTAAAATCTATGTGGACACACAAAAGACCCCAAATAGCCAAAACAATCTTGAGAAAGAAGAAGAGAACTGGAGAAATCATGCTCCCTTACTTAGACTATACTACAAAGCTACAATAATCAAAACAGTATGGTAATGGCAGAAAAACAGACACATAAATGATCAGTGGAACAGAATAGAGAGCCCAGAACCCACACACTTATGGTCAATTAATTTACAACAAAGGAGGCAAGAATATACAATGGAGAAAAGACAGCTTCGCCAGTAAGTGGTGCTGGGAAAACTAGACAGCTACATGTAAAAGAATGAAATTAGAACATTCTCTAACACCATATACAAAAATAAGTTCAAAATGGATTAAAGATCTAAGTGTAAGATCAGAAACCATAAAACTCCTAGAAGAAAACACAGGAGGAACACTCTTGACATGAATCATAGCAATAATTTTTGGCTCTGTCTCCTAAAGCAAAAGAAATAGAACCAAAAATAATCAAATGGGACCTAATTAAACTTAAAAGCTTTTGCCCAGCAAGGGAAAGCATCGACAAAACAAAAAGACAACCTAGTGAACGGGAGAAAATATTTGCAAATGATATTACCGATAAGTGGTTAATAGTCAAAATGTATAAACAGCTCATACAACTCAATATCAAAAAATCAAACAACCCAATTGAAAAATGGGGAGAAGAACTGAATAGACATTTTTCCAAAGAGGAAATGAAGATGGCCAACAAGCACATGAAAAGATGTTCACCATCGTTAATCATCAGAGAAATGCAAATTAAAACCATAATGAGATACCATCTCACACCTGTCAGAATAGCTATCATTAAAAAGAACAAACAAAATAACAAACATTGGTGAGGATGTGGAGAAAAGGGAACCCTCCTACGCTGTTGGTGGGAAAGTAAGTTGGAGCAGCCACTGTGGAAAACAGTATGGAGGTTTCTCAAAAAACTAAAAATAGAACTACCATTTGACCCAGCAATTCCACTCCTGTGTATATATCCAGAAACAAACAAACAAAAAAATGAGAACACTAATTCAAAAAGATACATGCACCCCAATGTTCATAGCAGCATTATTTACAATTGCCAAGATATGGAAGTAACCTAAGTATCCATCAACGGATGAAGACTATGGTATACATATTCAATGGAATACTACTCAGCTATAAGAAAGAATGAAATTTTGCCATTTGCAACAACATGGATGGACTTGGAGAGTATTAAGCTGAGTGAACTTAAGTTGGACAGAGAAAGACAAATACTGTATATCACTTATATGTGGAATCTAAAAAATACAACAAACTAGTATATATAACAAAAAAGAAACAAACTCACAGATATAAACAACAAACTAGTGGTTACCAGTGGGGAGAGGAAGGGGGTAAGGGCACAACAGGGGTAGGGGATTAAGAAGTACAAACTATCACATATAAAATAAATAAGCTACAAGGATATACTGTACAACACAGGGAATATAGACAATATTTTATAACCTTTAAAAATTGTGAATCACTATGTTGCATACCTATAACTTATATAATATTGTTTCCTTCTAACCTCTTTCTTTCTTGGAACATTTTATCTATATTCGCTACCTTTAAAACCTTTCATTTATATATAGTTTATGGTTATAAAGCACTTCACAGTTTATCCTCATGAAAACTATGTGAAGTAGGTATGTGTTTTACAAATGAGGAATTTGAAGCCCCAAAAGTAAGAGATATACTCATGATAGTAACTGGCAGAGCAAGAAGCTGAACTTAGGTATCTAGATCAAAGTCCTCTAAAGATTCCTTAAAGATTCGTTATTTAGAAATCTTACAAACTTAAGAAGCTTAAAACACAAATCTAAACTGTAGTAAAGCAATATAGTAGATAACCTATTTTTTTATGTAATTGTATTAAATATAAGAGTTATTTACAGACAAAAAAGCATGTAGGCAATACCTCAACAAATGGAGACAAAATAGCTCAACTCAAACCATTCAGTAAAAAATATTAATCAAAGAATGTGGAATCTAAAAAAAAATCTTTAAAAAATCTTAAAAAAAAGAAACAAATAAACTTATTTACAAAACAAATAGACCCACAGATATAGAAAACAAACTTATGGGTACCAAAGGAGAAAGCAGGGAGGAATAAATTAGGAGTCTGAAGTTAACATATACACATTACTATACATAAAATAGATAACCATCAAGGACCTACTGTATAGCACAGGGAACTATAATCAATATTTTGTAATAACCTATAAGGGCAAAGAATCTGGAAAAGTACATATATATATAACTATATATATATTTAACTGAATCACTTTGCTCTACACCTGAAACTAACAAACACTATAAATCAACTATACTTCAATTTAAATACATACATACATAAATTGAAAACTAAGAACTCCTGTGAACTCCTTTTTAATTTTTTGAAAAGTTTACAGGGTCCTAAAAAAAAAAAAAAGAATGAATTTTTCACTTATAACTACTAGTTTGTCACCACAGGAAGATACTACTTTTACCTTATATTCTTCAAAGAACTAAAAACTAAACCACCTGGAAATTTTTCCCACAAAGAAAATTCCAAGCCCAGATGTTTTCATTTGTGAGTTCTAACAATAATCAAGGAAAAGGGAATTCTACCTTTAACACAAAGAGAATAGAAATTTCCTTAACTCATTTTATGAGGATAGCTTAACAGTAGTACCAAAACCAAGAAAAAAGTACTAAAAATGAAAATTACAAATCCAGCCTCACTTGTGAACATAAATGTAAAACTCTGAAAATATAAGCAAATTAAATTTAACAAACTACAAAAAGGATAATAATACATCATGATAAAGCTGAGTTTATCCCAGGGATGAAAGATTGGTTTAACATGAGAAAATCAATTAACGTAATTCACATTAACAGATTAAAGGCAGAGAACTCATATAATCATAAAAACAGATACAGAAAAGCATTTCATAAAATTAGACATTAATACATGATAAAATGTATAGGTATATAAGGGAACATCCTTAATCAGATAAAGAACCTAGAGTTAAAAAAAATTATTAATAGTGGAATATTGACAGTGTTGCCCCTGAGGTAAGGAATAACAAAAGGGTTGCATTATCCATTTCTATTCGAATAATACTCGAGTACTGTACTACCACAGTAAGGAACAAAAAAAGAATTAAAGGTATAAAGACTTGAAAAGCAGAATAAAAAACTGCCATCTGCAATGATAAAAATCTAAAAGTAAATTTAAATGAACAAGAATTTAACAAGGTTGATGGATTAAAAAGATCAATGTACAAAAATCAATTGTACTTCTAAACACCTACGGTTAGAAAGTGAAATTTTAAAAGCATCCAATACCTTTTTAAAAAATTTTTCATTAAAAAGAATCAAATACCTTTTTAAAAAATCTACAAATTCAAAATAATACACAGAGAAAATGATGGGGGAAAAACACCTCATTGGTGTCTTCTATAGATGACCTGGGCAGCAAGTCATTACTCTGAGAACTGATAATTAAAGGGGAGTGGGGGGATTGAGCATTTTTTCCTACCTTTCCTGTATGAGTGTATTTAATGAAAACCAAAAAGTTGATGAAAGTTCTCAATAGTCCAGCAAATAAATGCAGAAATAACTAAATTGGAAAATCATCATTCTGCAACCCCAAATGAAATACTGGACCTAGGCAACAATCATCAATAGAAGCCATAACCATTAGGTGAAAGATAAATGAAAAATGCTTAAATGTGGGAATGGGGCTGACAATACCTGAACCAACTGACTGAACTTAGTACTCCAAAAAGCAGAACTATCAAACATCATGTGCCTCATGATGTGATGCAACAGGGAGTATACAGTACCCTTGTGAAGTACTCTTGTCTAAAAATTTGATCCCATATCTAACCAAGCCACTAAATCTTTCTATTAGTGTAGAGGAAAGAGGGCATAGAACAAGTTAACTGACACTAAGAGAAAGGAATCAGCCAAATCCAAATTTGTCTAGAAGACAAATGACCCAACTTCTCCAACAAAATCAATTGCCTGAGGGGAAAAAAAAAGGAGGGAGTGCTATGAAAAAAGAATACATAACTAAGTGATCTTATTTGAATTCTGATTCAGACCAACCACTTTTAAAAATACATGTTTAAAACAGAAAAATATAAACATGGACTAAGTATTAGCTATTAGATATCTATTAGTGACATATCCTAAGGATATACTAGCTACTAACATATACTAGTACTAATATATACTAAGTATATACTAATACCATTAGGTATTAGTATTAGATATTAAGGAATTATCATTAAATTAAGTACTTACAAGTGAAATGTCATGAAATCTATGTATCTGACTTGCATTGAAATATTCAAAACAAACAAAAGGGTAAAATGTAACTGCTGAAACTTGATAATAGGGGTTCATTATACCACGGTCTCAACTTTAATATTTATTTGAAAATGGCCACAGTAAAAACTAATCAAAATCCAATTAGAAAATGGGCAAAGGCATGAACAGAAGATATAGAGATGGCAGATAAACACATAAAAAGATGCTGAACACTGCTAGCAATTAGAAAAATTCAAATTAAAATCATAATGAGATACTACCACACATCTATTAGGATGGTCAAAATAAAAAATACCAATAGAACCAAATGCTGGCAAGGATGCAGAGAAACTGTATCACTCATCCTTTGCTGGTGAGAATGTAAAATTGTACACCCACTCTGGAAATCAGTCTGGAAGTTTCTTAAAATGTTAAACACACACTTGCCATATGGCCCATCAATTACATTCCTAGACACTTATTCTAGAAAAAGAGAAACACATTCACACAAAATCCTGAACAGAAATACTTGTAGGAACTTTGTTAACAGGCCCAAACTGGAGACAACCCAAATTTCCTTCAATGGGTGAATGGCTAAACAAACTGTGGTACATCCATACAATGGAATACTACTCAGCAATAAAAAGAAACCAACTACTGATACATTCAGCAATTTGAATGAATTTTAAGGGCATTATGCTGAGTGAAAAGGGTCAACCTCAGAAAGTTACATAATCTAAAATTCCATTTATATAACATTCTTGTAATGACAAAAGTATAGAAGTGGAGAATAGAACAGTGGCAGCCAGGGATTCAGAAGTAGGGTGTTACTATATGGGGGGAGCACAAGGAAATTTCTTTGTGATGACAGAGCAGTTCTGTGTCTTGAATGTAGTGGTTATATGAATCTATACATAGAATTATACACATAGACATAACAAAATTTAAAAATTAATGATACAGAACTGGTGAAACTGGAGTAAAGTGTGTAGTCTACTTAATCATAGTATGCTGATATCAATTTCCTGGTTTTGATAATGTATTATATTTATGTACGATGTCACCGTTGGGGAAAACTTCCAATTTTTAGATTGGAAGATTCAGTATCAGGGTGGATATATAGAACCTCTCTGTAAAAGTTTTGCAACTTCTTGGGCCTACAATTAGTTCAAAATAAAAGCAATCCAGGTGTGAAGAAGAATCAAGGTATCATTTGATATGAGAAACTGGAATTTTCACGTATGGATCAGAGTGTGATAGGCAGAATTCTAAGATGTCTCCCAAGATTCCTGCTCGCTGGTGTATACATCCTGTACAATCCACTTCTCTTGAATGTGAGGAGTTGTGAATATAATAGGATATCACTATTGTGATTATGTTATTTTACATGGCAGAAAAGACTTTGTAGATGTCATTAAGGTTACATCAATCAGTCGACTCTGACTTCACTTCAAAAGAGAATTTATCCTGGGTGGGAATACCTCATCCATTAAAAAGGCCAATAAAAAAGGTCAAAGAGACACAACATGTAAGAGAGATTCACCTGCTGGCCTAGAAGTAGCAAACCATCATGCTGTGAAGAAAGCAACAACTGGCCAAAAGACTTCAAAAGATCAAGGTCCTTGGTACTGTAACCACAAGGAACTGAATTCTGCCAACACTCTGAACGAGCTTGGAAGAGGACTCTATGCTCCAGATGAGAATGTGGCCCAACCAACACCTTAACTTCAGCCTTGAGAGACTCCGAGCAGAGACCCCAGTTAAGCCACGCCAAGACACCTGATCAACAGAAACTCCAAGATAAAATACATTCACGTTGTTTTAAGCAGCTGAGTTTGCAGTAATGTATTACGCAGCAATACAGATAATTAATACACTGAGTTTGACAATTATTCCTCAAACATGCAAAGACTATGACTTTGAGGAGTGGATAAAGCCAAAAATAGATTCATTTACTTTTTCAAACTAATTCAAAATTTGTCTGAACCTTAGGCCTTCATGTTCTGGCTGAAAGTTCCATAAGAACGAACTATCCAAAGAGTTCCATGGTTGGGATTACAACTCATAAACAACAGAGCAAGACGGAGACTTAAAACTGATGAAATTTGGTTAGACCCAAATTCCTGTTTTTCACATTTCTCATCCATAGAGGGTTTCCAAAACCCAACTTAAGCCCCAACTCCTGCCTTTCTCTACCCATTCTAAAAAATTTCAGGAAAAGAGAATATTTACAAGTTCATGTTTCTTGAAGTACAAAGACAATCAAGACAATCATGAATCTATAATACTTGTTATCCTAAAGCGTGAGAACTGACAATCCCATTTTTAAAATAAAGATACTATTTTTTCAGACAGAAGGGGAGATCGAAACATAAAGTACCTAGGAATAAATACAATCGTGTGCAAGACCTCTAAGGAAAGAAATTATAAAACTTTATGAGAGCCATTAAAATAAATTTAAACCAATAGAGATATACACCAAACTTTTAGACTGAAAGATTCAATGTTATAAAGATGTCAACTGTCTCCAAAACAATTTGAAAGAATCAATGCAATTCCAGTCAAAACCCAATAGGGTTTTTTTCCCCCAGAGCTGGACAAACTGATTATAAAATGTACATGAATATGCAAAGGGCAAAGAACAGCCAGACAGTTTTGAAAAAAACGAGAAAACCTGCTATACCAAATATTAAGACTTATAAGACAACAGTAACTTTAAAAATTGTGAGTACTGTCAAAGTAACAGACAAATCAGTGGAAGAAATAAAGAACTCAAAAACAGATCCACACATATACAGACACTTGATATATGACAGAATGAGCAATGCAAATTGGTGAGGAAAATTCACTTATAAAATAAATGGTTCTGGAACTGGCTGAGCATCCACATATAGGAAAAAAATATGGAAATCAGACCCGATTCTCACAAAACACACAAAAATCAATTACTAGCAAATTAAAAACCTAAATTTGAAATACAAATTATACCGCTTTAAGATAATGTACGACAATATCATCAGGGTATTAAAGAATTTCTTAACTAAGACACCAAAAGCATTTAACGATAAAAAGCCCAGTTAATTTGATAATACTAACATTAACACACCATAAAGTAAATAAAGAGACAAGCCATAAATTGAAAAAAGATATGGCAACTGTAACCAAAGGATAGAAATATAAAGAATTCCAAAAATACTTCGTAACAAAGAATAGAAATATAAAGAATTCCAAAAACACTATAAGGAAAAAAAAAACGATTAACCCAGTAGAAAAATGGACAGAAGACCTGAAAGACAATCTCCAAAAGAAGAAATCCAAATAACCAATAATATGAAATAATGCTCAATTTCAATAGTAAAGAGCAAATTAAATGCACAAAAAAATACCGTTTTCACATCCACCACAGAAATTTTTTTTTTAATGTATAATACCAATATTGGTGATACTGGAAAATAAACTGATACACCTCTTTTGGCAAATAATTAGGCATTACTAAGTAAAGATGATATCATCTGACCCAGCAACCTCCTTGATTACATCCCCTTGATAAACTCACATAGATGTACAATAAGAGGATATTCACAGAAGCATTATTCACAAAAGGCCAAAACTAGAAACAATAAAAAAAAAAAGTATTAAACTGTGGAGTATTCAAAACTGGAATATAATACAGCAATAAAATGAAGTTACATACAATAAAATGAACAAAACTCATACTTTTCTTGAGCATAAGCGAGAGAGAAAAGTACATACAATGATTCTATTAATATATACTTCAAGACAAAACTAAGCAATATTGTTTAGGTATACATATACAAATGGTAAAAGTAAAAACAAAAGGAAGAAAATTATTACCACAGAAGTAATGTGTACGTCTGTGTGCACATATATACTTGTTCTGTTTCTCTGAAGAACCCTGACTGATACTGACTTGGGTACTAAGAGTAGTTCTAGAGGAACAGAAACTTACGGATGAGTTTTCTGAATTGGTTCTGGGGTTTATGAAATTGGTTCTCTACTGTGAGTAGATTTAAAGGCACTAATGACTCCATTTCCACTAAAGAGGCAAAGTAGGCACTGGTGATCCATGGCATGATACAGCAGAAGAGATATACAAAATATAACCACTGGATACTCCTAATCAAATACTTACAAAAACCAACGCTCTAGGTGAACATGCAATTGACACCTTAGAACATCTGTCAAACAACTGTCAAATTATTAATTACAATAAGATTAGCTGGTGACTCCTAACTGTGCTGGGTAAAGTGGGGAAGTAAAAGGATAAGCTCAGCACTTCATATGCCTAGCTCAAATGCTATGCAAATGACCTGAAAGCTTTTGTCTTCCCTGAGAGAAACCCTTATCTACTGAAGCCTCAGAGCTGAGATTTCTGAAAACCAAACCCAGAGTGCCATCCTGTGAGTGGCTGAATTCCAACACAAATTGAATTCCCGACCTCACAAGATACTGTCTGTTAAAGTAAGGGCACTGATTAGAAAGAAATGGGATCCTGCAAACTGGAATGGGCACATGTGGGCAGATCTCAATGAAGCTGGGGACAAAGAAGCCTTTCTTTGCTAGGAGAAGCAGACCTTCTACCCTTGACAGAGGTGAACTATGCTATGCATGAAGAATCTATAATGACCTCCCCTTAGGTAGTTGCCTCGCCAGACACAGCTGATTATCCTCAGGACCTACACCGACCCTTTGCTTCTAGACCTACAACTAGACTCAAGTCCCACTGGCCCCGAAAGGTGCAATACAAAGTGTGACCTCTAGGAGATGTACTACAACTCAAAGGAGCAGCATGAATTTTCCAATTTATATAGATAGAAACCTGAGGAATATGTGTGGGATTTAATATTATGGATGTGGGATAATATGGACAAAACATAAAGTTGGATGAGGCCAAATTTATTGTTATGAGACTAATTAAACAGATATTCTAGAGTCAATGTTGTAGCTCAAGGGGTTAGAAAAGGCTCTAGCAGTTTGGTGAGTTACATAAAACATGCCCCAAAAGGTGGCCTACATTAAATGAACTTGAAATACCAGGACTGCCTTGGTATAATGTAGAAGGTGGTACCCAAAGGCTCTGAGAAAATGAAACGTAAAAAATGGTTTTATCATGTAAAACCTGCTCACCCACCCCAGGATGGTCCAGAAGACCTACCTTTCACCACAACTGTCAGAAATAAACGTGTGAGGTGAGTCAGCATCGCTGAAAAACTCCATGGTTGCTCTTCTCTGCAGATCAGAAATTACAGTGGGAACGGATACCAGTGAACTGGGATCCTTAAATGCAATGGGGAAAACTGCATCCTGGGAGGTAGGGGCCAAGTGGCAGTATTTAATCACCAAATACAAGGTGGACTTTGTTACCACAATGGACAGCAGGGTAAAAACGGAAATCAGAACAGTCTGGCTCAGAGACCTGTGTGTGGCATTCTCTAGTTGATCATGGTGCCTCTAAAAGAAACAGATGGGCTGTCTACTAAATTCTTATTTGATCTGTATGGGCAAAAGAGTTCTAGGTCAAGTGAACACAAGACTAACTTGAAAAACCAAAACACAGTCAAGGCCCTCCCAAACTTAAGCCAGTTTACAGACTCAGAACTCCTTGGGTGAAGGGGGGAATAGGCCCCCTTGAGGAAAGACCCTCCTACACAGCAAAAATTTCATTTTGTTAATCTTTGTCCCAGCCTTTCCCAAGTGGATCTACACCCTTTTACCAAGGTGACTATGCACTGGGAAAAAGAAATAATTAGACTTTTCAGGGACAATTGGACACTGGATCTGAACTGACACTAATTCCAAGAGAGCCAAAATGTCACTGTGTCCATGTGTCACAGTAGGCGACTATGGAGGCCAGGTAATTGATGGAGTTTTAGCTCAGGTCCATATTACAATAGATCCATTGGGTCCCCTGAATCCTCCTGTGGTTATTTCCCCAGTTCCAAAATTCATAACTAGAAAAGACATACTCAGCAACTAGCAGAATCCCCACACTGGTTCCCAGACTTGTGGAGTAAGCGCTATTAGGATAGGAAAGGGCATGTGGAGGCCACTAGAACTGCCTCTATCTAGGAAAATATTAAGCCAAAAGCAATACCGCATTCATGGAGGGACTACACAGATTTGTGCCACCGCCAAAGACTTAAAGGCAGGGCTGGTGATTCTCAACACATCGCCATTCAACTCACCTATTTGGCCTATGCAGAAAACAGATGGAGAATGAAAGTGGATTATCATAAACTTAACCAGGTGGTGACTCCAACAGTAGCTGCTGTTCCAGATGTGGTTTCACTGTGAGAGGAAATTAACACATCTCTTGGTACCTAGTATACAGACATAGATTGGCAAATGCTTTCTTCGCAATACTTATTAATAAAGACTACCAGATACTGGCACAAAAACAGAAATATAGATCATCTGTTTATGTCTTCTTCAGTTTCTTTTATCACTGTTGGTGGGAATGTAAACTGATACAGCCACTATGGAGAACAGTATGGAGGTTCCTTAAAAAACTAAAAATAGAACTACCATATGACCCAGCAATCCCACTACTGGGCATATACCCTGAGAAAACCATAATTCAAAAAGAGTAATGTACCACAATGTTCATTGCAGCACTATTTACAATAGCCAGGACATGGAAGCAACCTAAGTGTCCATCAGCAGATGAATGGATAAAGATGTGGCACATATATACAATGGAATATTACTCAGCCATAAAAAGAAATGAAATTGAGTTATCTGTAGTGAGGCGGATGGACCTAGAGTCTATCATACAGAGTGAAGTAAGTCAGAAAGAGAAAAACAAATACCGTATGCTAACACATATATATGGAATCTAAAAAAAAAAAAAATGGTTCCGAAGAACCTAGGGGCAGGACAGGAATAAAGACACAGACGTAGAGAATGGACTTGAGGACATGGGAAGGGGGAAGGGTAAGCTGAGATGAAGTGAGAGAGTAGCATTGACATATACACACTACCAAATGTAAAACAGATAGCTAGTGGGAAGCAGCTACATAGCACAGGGAGATCAGCTCGGTGCTTTGTGTCCAAGTAGAGGGGTGGGATAGGGAGGGTGGGAGGGAGACCCAACAGGGAGGGGATATGGGGATATATGTATATGCATAGCTGATTCACTTTGTTATACAGTAGAAACTAACACAATGTAAAGCAATTATACTCCAATAAAGATGTTTAAAAAATAAAATAAAATAAAAACTAAAATAAAATAAAATAAAATATTGAAATGCATAAAATAAAATATTGAAATGCAAAAAAAATTAAAAATAAAAAAAATAAAGACTACCAGAAGCAGTTTGTTTTCAGCTGGCAAGTCCAACACTACATCTTCACTCAGGGGTATACTGACTCTCCAGCCCTTTGATGAGGGTCATAACTTAGTTCTCAGGGATCTTGATGGCCTTTCTCTTACACAAGATATCACATCTATTACATTCATGATAGTCTACAAATTGGACCTAGTGAGCAAGAAGTTGCAACTACTCTAGACTTATCGGTAAAGACAACTGCGTGTCAGAGGGTGGGATATAAATTGGACAAATATTCAGGGGCCTTCCACCTAAGTAAAATTTCTAGAAGTCCAGTGGTATGGGGCATGTCAAGACATCCCTTCTAAGGTAAAGGATAAGTGGCATCAGGTCCCTCCTACAAACACACAAAAAGAGAACACCTAGTGGGCCTCTTTGGATTTGAGAGGCAACACACTCCTCATGTGGGTGGTTAGCCCACTAACCAAGTGCATCAGTCAGGGTTTTCCAAATATACAGAAGCAATGGGAGATATAAACATGTACAGACTCATGTGCACACACACACACACATCCACGGCAAGAAAGAGAGAGAATACACACTTATTTTAAGGAACGGGCTCACACGATTGTGGGGTCTGGCAAACCTGAAGTCTGTAGTATGGACCATTCGGCAAGAAACTCAGACAGGAGTCGATGTTACAGTCCAAAATCTGTAGAGCAGGCCAGCAGACCAGAAAACTCGGGCAAGATTTCTAGATACAATCTAGAGGTGCAATTTCTTCTTTTCTGGGAAATCTCAGTTTTTGCTCTTAAGGCCTTCAACTGATTGAATGAGGCCCACCCGCATTATCAAAGAATCTCCTTTACTTAGAGAGTCAACTGATTGTAAATGTTAATCACATCTACACATTACCTTCACAGCAACATCTAAAGCAGTGTCTGATGAAACAACTGGGCACCACAGCCTAGCCAAGCTGACACATAAAACTTATCCATCATACCAAGTAACCTAAAAAGCTACTAGTTTTGAGTATTGCCCGGAAGAAAAGAAGGCTCTGGGACAATTCAGGCTGCCCTGCAAGCTTCTGGACCATGTGATCCAACACATCTAATGATGCCTGAAGTATCAGAACAGACAGAGATGCTGTTTAGAGCCTCTGACAGGCCTATATAGGTTAAACACAGTACAGACCCTTAGGATTTTGGAGCAAAGCCCTGCCACCCTCTGCAAATAACTACTCTCCTTTTAAGAAACAGATTCTGGCATGCTACTGGGCCTTCAGTAGAGACTGATGCTTAACAATGGGCCACTAAGTTACCATGCGAACTGAGCTGCCCATCATGAACTGGGGATTATCTGACCCATCAAGCCATAAGATTAGGCATGCACATCAGTACTCCAGCATCAAATGGAAGTAAATAGTATACACAAGATGGAGATTACACATACACAAGTAAGATATGAAGAGGTGACCCAAATGCCCATGGTCTCCATTCCTGCTACATTACTTTCTCTCTCCCAGCCGACATTTATGACCTCATGCGACATTTCCTACCATCAGCTGAATGAAGAAGAGAAAACTTGGGCCTCATTTACAAATGATTCTGCACAATATGCAGGCACCACCCAAAAGTGGATGGCTGCGGCACTGCAGCCCCTTTCCAGGACATCCCTAAAGGACAGCGGTAAAGGAAATCCTCCCAGTGGACAGAACTTCGAGCAGTGCATGTGGTTGTTCATCTTGCTTAGCAGAAATGGCCAGAGGTGCCACTGCATACCAGTTCATAGGATGTAGCAAATGGTTTGTCTAGATGATCAGGGACCTGGAAGGACATGATTGGGAAACTGGTGACAAGGCGGTCTGGAGAGGAGACATAAGGAGAAACCTCTCTGAATGGGCAAAAAACATGAAAATATCTGTGTCCATGTGAATATTCACCAAAGGGTCACTTCAGCAGAGGATGATTTTAATAATCAAGTGGATAAGATGACCTGTTCTGTATATACAAGTCAGCCTCTCTTCCCGGCCACTGCTATCATTGCCCAATGGACTCATGAACCAAGTAGTCATGGGAGGAGGGAAGGTTACGCGTGGCCTCAGCAACATGAGCTTCAACCCATGATGACTGACCTAGCTAGAGCCACTGCTGAATGCCCAATATGCCAACAGCAGAGATCAACACTCAGTCCCCAATATGGTACCATTCCCCGGGGTGATCAGCCAGCTAGCTGGTGGCAGGTTGATTACACTGGACTGCTTCCATCACAGAAGGGGAAGTTTTGTCCTTACTGAAACAGACATTCTGGATACAGATTTGCCTTCACTGCATCTAATGTTTCTGCTAAACCTACCATCCATGGACTTCCAGAAGGCTTATCCACCGTCATGATATTAGACACAAAATTACCTCTGATCAAGGAACTCACTTCACAGCAGAAGAAATGCAGCAATGGGCTCATGCTCATGGAATTCACTTGGTAAGAGCACTTGTCTTACCATGTTCCCCAGCATCCTAAGCAGCTGGCTGACAGAACAATAGAATGGCCTTTTGAAGACTCAGTTACGGTGCTACTTAGGCCGCAATATCTTGCAGGGTTGGGGCAATGTCCTCCAGGAGGTTGTATATGTTCTAAATCAGCATCCAATATATAGTGCCCTTTCTCCCACAGCTAGGAGTCACAGATCCTAGAATCTAAGGGCAGAAATGAGAGTGGCACGACTCACTGCTGCCCCTAGAGATCCACTAGCAAAATTTTTGCTTCCTGTCCCCATGACTTTATGCTCTGATTGTCTGCAGGTCTTTGTTCCAAAGGGAAGATGCTGCCACTGGGAGACACAACGATTACATTGAACTGGAAGTTAAAACTGCCACCAGCCACTTTAGGCTCTTCCTCCCTCTACATCAACAGGCCAAGAAGAGAGCTACTTTACTGACTGGTGTGAGGAATCCTGATTACCAAGAGGAGACTGGATTGGTTATTAAACAAGGATGGTAAGAAAGAATATGTCTGAAATATAGGCAATCCCTTAAGGTAACTCATAGTACTACCATGCCCTGTGATTAAAGTCAATAGAAAACTACAACAACCCAATCCAGGCAGGACTACTAATGGCCCAGATCCTTCAGGAATAAAGTTTTGGGTCACCTCACCAAGCAAAGAACCACAACCAGCTAAGGTGCTGAGAACAAACAGAATATGGAGTGGGTAGTAGAAGAAGGTAGCAGAAATACCAACTACGACCATGTGACCAGTTATGGAAAAACTGGAATTGTTACAAGTAGTTCCCTGAAATTAATCTATTTCAATATGTATATATTTAGTTATTTTTTAATATTTAAATTTAAAACAATTATTAATTAAAATGCAAGTAACACTGAACCTTACATTTTGAGTTTCTCTGCTCCTAAACTCCTTAGTCTGATAATCAGAGTTAAACTCAGATAAACTTCATTTATTTGAAAGCTCCTTCTGACTTCACCTAGGCAGAACACAGATAAACCTGAAAAACTACAAATACATCCTCAGAAATGAAAAAGATATCACAAATATCACACATAAAAACTCTACATGCTTTACTCAAAGGAGGACCCCTTACACTACCAATAGGTATGACAACTCAAGCCTTGACACCCATCTTCCGGCCTTAGCAGATACCAAAACATTTTTTAAAAATACAGCTGTCCGATGAATAAACTGTGATGTAATCATATGTCGATGATTCTACATTTATATTACCTTCAAAAGCAGGAAAGCGATCCTACGGTATCTGAAGTAAGGACAGTGGCGGTTAACCCTGGGCAGAGGCAGGCAGTGATTATAAGGGGGCATGAGGGACATCAGGGGTGAAGGCAATATTATGTTTCTTGAGCTGGGTGCTGGTAATATGGGAGCATTCACTTTGTGAAAAACAGCTGAGCTGTCTAAAGATTTCGTGCCATTTTCTGTACTGTTCTACTTAAGTAAAAAGTTTATGAAGAAATAAATACTACAGCTGTTCAAGGCCATGAGAGATAAGGTTGAACAACTCTACATGAATCAACAGTCCTGAAAAATACCTGTGCTTTTGCATGAGCGCCAGCAGTAACAATGTGCCTGTTAACTTGCACTCAGTACCAGGCAGGGAAGTAACAAATTTTAGAAATAATTTGATTCCAAAATGTTTAAAATAAAAGAAGTTTATAATTCAAAAGAGTTAAGCTGCAACTATTCAAGAATCAAAAGAGTACTGGTTAAGGATACGAGAGCTGTTGGTAGAATCCCGCCTCTACCATTTGCCAGCTCTGTGAAAGTGTTCTTAACTTCTCTGGGCCACCATTACCTCACCTGTGAAATGGAGATCTACCTCATAAGCCTGTGGTGAGGACTAAATGAATTACTCTGTGTACAGCATTTAGAACTGCATCTGACACAAAGTAAGTATTCAGATAAGTGCTGGCTTTTCACTCCCGTGACATACTTTATCTCCCAATGATGCTAAATAAACAGGGTGGGGTGTTTCCACCATAGCCAACTGACAGATGAGCACCAGAATGCAACAAAAAGCCCCTTCTTAAAATAACATGTACCACACTCTATAAAACAGGATCATTAACTATTAGCTTTCCTTATATTTGAATTTCCCAAAGAAGTTGGGATAGTAGCAACAAATCATACTCCAGTCCCATTCCAGATCTTTTTTAATCCTTTACTCCAAATAGCTTTAAGAATTAAATAAATAACGGCTTAGAGCACTGCATCATCACAGAAAGAAACTGTAAGAATTTAAAGTAATACTAGTACTTAACACTTTGTGAGAGTTACTATGTGGCAAACATTATGCCAAACATTTTTCCTATACTGATCTTATTTATTCTCAACAACCCTATTAAATAGGTATTATATGGTTCACCCTAACTAAAATGGCATAAGGCCATTTTACTTCAGAGCCCACTTTATTACATTTATCTCCTTCACCCTAGTCTCTCACAATTTTTTTCTCTCAGTCTTTATATACACCTCAGTTATCACAGTGTTTTGTAGTTATACCTGCTCTTCCTCCCTAGGTTATAAATACCTCAACTCCCCTCTCCAAGAACTGGCACAGAGTACAGCACAAAGAAGGGACTCAGGAATGTTCTCCAGGAACTGGCTCATTAAAAAGTTGTAACTCTTGGGACTTCCCTGGTGGTCCAGTGGTTAAGACTCTGCGCTCCCAATGCAGGGGGCCTGGGTTCGACCCCTGGTCAGGGAACTAGATCCCGCATGCCGCAACTAAAAGATTCTGCATGCTGCCGTAACGAAGATCCTGCGTGCCGCAACTAAAACCCAGCACAGCCAAATAAATAAATATTAAGAAAAAAAAAGTTGTAACTCTTAAGCCCAGCTGCGTTTGACTGAATTCTAGAGCAAGCATCTTCTCTTCCAGAAGAGGAATGTAAAGAACTCAAGCATCTAATCCCATTATTCCAGTCCCATTTGAGGTAACTTGCTTGGTTTGCTGAGACGGTTATCCATTTGCCAGGTGTTAACCCAGGGGATATTTTGATAATCCTATTTCAACAATACTTTTCAGAGAATAAGATAAATGCTGAGGATCCACTGGATGGGCATCTAATATGAAATTAAGTTATCAACATCCTATCAAAAGACACAATCTTGCAGATTTACATGCCTCACAGTACAGCAACAGTACTCCAGTATCCTACATGCTGCTTTTTTTCCTTCAATTACCAAAGAAGCATTATTTGACACAGCATTAAGTCTCCGTCCAAAAAATTAATAAATGTAGCAGGAAGTCTTCATCTTAAATTAAACTTCAAAGAGTTTTTTCATACTTTAATTATACAATTCTATTTCCACTACAGCTTGGTTACAGAGAACAAATCTGTTGAAGTGTTTTGCTCACCACAACGTAACTTACTGTGTATGTTCGGCATCTCAGACAATGTCCTAAAATATGCTCGTACAACTCACACCTGTGTTTATACAATATGGTCCTCCCAGACATCATGACAATCCCTCTATTTCCAAAGGGAAAAAACAGCTATTTACTGAACACCATATAATATATTACACAGCACAGGTATATACATACTATGTGTGTGTATAATTTGATCCTTACTGTGACCTTAAAAGATAGGAATTATCATCTCCTTTTTTCCCCAAGAAAGAAACTGAGGCACAGAAACTTTAAGTTAGTAAATGATACACAAATAAAATGCAGGTTTACATTACTCTAAAGCCTAGTTTTTCCACTCTAAAGCCTAGTTTTTCTTTTATTCCAAGCCTATCTTTACTCCCTACTCTTCTTTTTTCTCACTCTGCAGTTTTCTCTGATCACCAGTCCCCATGGTGGAAGAGACACACAGTTAGTTCCTAGACTTACATATTATATGGTTCAAGTCATAAAAAGAGAAGAATAACACAAACTTCAGACTAACTATGCAATTAGGTATCATGGACATCACCATTTAGAGAGTAGTGAATAGTCAAGAGGAACTTACAACAGAAAATAAAGGCAACCAACATTTGTAATATTCATGGTAACTTACTGGTCAGAAATTTGAGTTGCTAAATTCAAGAAATTCAAGAAACTAAGTTCTGGATTAAATCAGAATTAAAAGGAGGGGGGAAAACTATGATTAGCTAAAACTTTAACAAAATTGGAAAAAATGGAAGCATAAATAATCTATCGGAAAGTGCAACCCTTTTAATATCACACTTTTACAAGAGTCACAAAAATGGAATGTCAGAAAAGAATCAGGCTTCATCCTCTCATTAGTTTAAGAGATCTGTTGTCAGGGCCACTGATCACAAGGGACGATGTATTTAACAATACACAAAGGGTAAAACATTCCAACTATAATAATTAAAGAAATGAAACATGATATTTCACCCAAAATAGCAAAGATTCTTTTTCAATGAAAACACCAATAGGCACTCAAAAACACAATCCTTCCAGAAAGCAATTTGGCAGTAATATATGAATTAGGCAAAAATATACATACACTGCCAGTAATACATATTTTTTAAATCTTAAAATATTCATACCTTTTAATCTAATAGTATGCTTTTGGGAACGTACCCTTAAAATCCAAAATGCCAGAAAGGTTTCTGCGCATAAATGTTTATAACAATATTTTTAGTGGAAAAACTGAAGACAATCTATTTAACAATGGGAATCTATCCAACAATAAGAACAAGCAAATATGTCTTCTATTCCATTTAACAGTTAGGAAAAAGCTCAGAATGTTAGATTTTTAAAAGCAAGATGCAAAATTGCATCTAAGAGGACTGCAACTATATACATACAGTAATACTGTATATAAAAAAGAACAATACCAAAGTGGTTCTGAGGGTGAAATTTGTTTTATTCTCTTTGCTACACTTATCTGTATTTTCCAAGTTCGTAATTTAAAAAAAACTATATAAAAGAAGAATGAAAATTGAGATGGCCCAGCACTCATTTTAAGTATCGTAAGATCTAAATAAAAAGAGAGGAAATCATTTCTGAAAAGTTTAAATTACCACATATGGTTAAAATTACAGTAAACATTTCCCTTAGCTTAATTCTACTTTGGCTTTCTAGCTTCAGGGGAGAAAAGATCAAAATACAGAAAAAGGCTTATGCACAAAAGGCATGAATCAAGACATTCATCATCCAAAAAGTTTCATGGATTACCTATGACATATTAGACACTATTTAGGTATTATACAAACAAGACAGACAGGGGTCCAATTTTTAGGAGCTTACATTTCTTTGGGCAAGTACAGATAGCAAGTTAATAAATATATCAAAATATAATTTCTAGTTATAAGTGTATCTAAGTATTAAAAGTGATTTGTGAATTTATTGAAGATAGGAAGGAGACTGCCCCTATAGGTGATCACCAAAAAACATCTTTCTGAAAACAATGCAAAACCAAACACTAAAGTCAGCCATGCAAAAAAGCTGATGAGGAACAGAGGAACAGTAAACACAGAAAACCTCAAGTGCTAAGACTTAGAAACAGGGAAAGAGTTTGGCATATTCTAGCAGCACAAAGGAACTCAGTGTGGGATAAAATGGCAAAAAGAGATGTGGAGAGGTAGGTAGGGGCCAGAACAAGCAGGGATTTGCAGACCAGGGTAAAAAGTTGCTATTTTATTATAATTACAAAGTAAAGCCACTGAATGAGGAAGAAAATGATCTTATGTGCATTTTTAGAGGCTTCTGAGAGGACAGACTGTCAAAGGTCAAGAGCAATAACAAGAAGTTAGGAAGCTACTGCAGGAATCTCAGTTGGGGGTAATGGTGGCGTGGACTACAGTGATGGCAATGGGAATAGAGAAAAGTAGAGAAACTCAAAACATATGTGGGTAGTTAGAACCCATAGTATTTACTGACAGATGGTCAGGATGTGGGACATGAGAACTCAGAACAATCAAGTATAGCTCCTAGGAGTCTGGCTGAATCATTACTTACAAAACTTAAAGTATGTCTCTAATAGAGGAAGAGTTAAGTATATTATGAAGTATCCATCAGATAAACATTACTAATGTTTGTGGAAGGTTTGCTTCTCTTACTATCTAGAGGCAGTGGACATGATTCTTAACTATTCAGGCCTTCAGTTTCCTAAAATAATTACTCAATATTTCCTCATATAATTACTACAAAACAAAACAAAAACAAAAACACCTACTGCTCTTACAGAGCTGTTGGAGGAATTAAATGTGAACCTATGAAAAACACTTATTTAACATAATGACTGTGCTCAATAAATTAAATCTGCCAGAAGTCATAGTAATGACTCTGCAACCAGAATAGAAAAGTTAGTCAATAAATATTTTATGGATAAATAGACAAGCAGATAAAAGAAACGGTGAAATAGGAATTTAAACCCAGGTCATCTGACTCAATCTCTACAAAACCATACACTCTACACCACAGGTGAGCAATGAAGAATAAAAACTGTAACAACCGTTAGATTGTGATATCAACCAAGGAGAAGATGGAATCCTCATTAGAAACTTTTTGGTACAAATTACACAACAATCCAAGGTCCAGAGGGTTAAGTATAATACACAGTCAAGTAGATTAACTAGAATAATTGGCAATTTCTGAATCACAGAATTAACTGAAAACCTTACTGTCTTTTCAGTAAGTACCCTACTTCAGTGATGTTGATGACTCAACCTGAACAGAATGCAGAGAGAGCACAAGACTAGGAATTTAGTTAGACCATGGGGGTCTGGGCAGCAAAGAATTATCAACAGGAAGTCAAGACCTAGACAGGGAATACAACTGAGTACCAGGATAAGAGAACAGAATCCAAAACCTGGAAGGAAAGCATTAGCAAAGAGACATATACCAAAAATCAGTATTAGAGTCTGAGAGAGAAGCACAGACCAGAAGAATCAGGTATTTACCTCTGGGATAGAGTTGAGAAATTCTCCTATCCCCAGGGCCCAGGCAAAGATGCACTGCTCCTAAAGGAGAGGCAGAAGTAAAATCCCACTACCTCAGGAGAAAGACAAGAAACCCACCTGGCCCAGGATCCCATACCACAGCTAAGCAGTTAGCTACCCCTTGGCAAAAGACAGGAAACTCTCTCAAGTCTAACTCCTCCCTCAGATACAAGGCAGAGTTTAGCTGCCCACTGCCAAGGTCCAAGCTCAAAAGCTCTACCTAAAGCTGACGGCAAATCAGGAGAACCAAGAACTCCTCCACTCCCACAGTAGCACACACAAAGAGGGCCTCTCTGTAGCACAGCCATGCTGTGGATAGTTGCCAGTGGAGCAGGAACAATACTCAGGCCACACAAAACACCAAGTAAAAGCAATACTCCACTGGGGAAATTTCAGGTCTGTGGTGCACTGAACATGACAATAGTAACAACAGAGCCACACCCAGCTCAACTAGTGACAAAACTAACTCAAACTACCATACTAATTGTCTAATAGAAGAAACATACCCCTTTCTGGACATATGCAACATTTATGTCCTCAGTCTCAACTGTTCTGTCATCCAATCAAAAATTATGAGACACACAAAAAAGGAAAAACAAATTCATTGTCAAGAGATAAAGCAAACAACAGAACCAAACACAGAGATGACCCTGATGTTAGAACTGTCAGACAGAGATGCCAGAATAACTATGATTAACATGTTAAAAGACCTAGAGGAAAAGATTACTATGCAAAAGGATCTGGATAATATGTATGAACAGATGGGGGATTTCAGCAGAGATATGGAAACTATAAGTGAAACAAAGAGAGAAAACAAGGGTGTTTAAAAAAAAAAAAAGAAACCAGAAGAAAGCACCCAATGATTGTGGGACAATATCAAATGGTCTAACATACACTTAATTGGAGTCCCAATGAAGAAAAATAGAACAGAATTATCTCAAAAGATAACAGTTGACATTTTCCAAAATTAAATAAAGACAACAAATCACAGACCCAAGGAGGTCAGAAAACTCTTAAAATTGTGAAGTTATCATTATTTTATATCAAGCAAGTTTAAAATAAAAGGTTTCAATAAAGATATAGCTTGAAATAATTAGCTACTGAGGAGTATGTATTTAGCAGATATTGTAAAAATATTTTCTATTACCCATAAAAATACGACATATTATTTACTATCTCCACATAAAAATGATCTAGAGGACTTCCCTGGTGGCACAGTGGTTAAGAATCCTCCTGCCAATGCAGGGGACACAGGTTCAAGGCCTGGCCAGGGAAGATCCCACATGCCGCGGAGCAACTAAGCCCGTGCGCCACAACTACTGAGCCTGCTCTCTACAGCCTGCGAGCCACAACTACTGAGCCCATGTGCCACAACTACTGAAGCCTGTGTGCCTAAAGCCCATGTCCGCAACAAAAGAAGCCACTGCAATGATAAGCCCGCGCACCACAACAAAGAGTAGCCCCCGCTCTCTGCAACTAGAGAAAGCCCGCCGCAGCCGCAAAGACCCAACACAGCCATAAATAAATAAATAAATTTATTGTTAAAAAATAGACTTTCATGTGTCTGTTGATCCTCACTTCAAAGCCCATTTTTCCCATAGGATCTTAGTTCTTCAATTTCAAATTGTGGTAGGGTTAAGATTTTTCAGGAACATCTTCAGCATGATTAGAAAGGTATTATCTATAAACATACCATGTCTTGCTTTGGAATTTGTATTTAACAAGTACAGCTGCTGTTTATCTAGAAATCTGGAAAAAATGACTGAATACAAAAAAAGACTTATCTTATTATCTTTTATTTCCTAAGCAGTCTATTCCCACGTTGTTTCATTATAAATTGGAGGTCCTACAATATCATAACAATTTTTTACTCCTTTACTAACCTAGAATATGAAAAAAAAAGTCCTAATTATTAACAGTTCAGTATTCAAGGCTTATAATGAATGTCATGACTATTAGCCATGTACCTGAAAACAAATTTTTAAAGACTTCAAAATGTAAACCTAAATTTTCAGTACACCATAAAAGCTAGTTGATAATTTTATAAACAAGTTTAAACAATTTATCAGAGATTTTCATATGTGTTTTGACTAAATTCAGAGGGCCAACATATCTGCATGTTTCTATGACATTTTAAAATAGACCCCCAAAAAGTCAAAAGGTAAAAACAGTAAAAATTTTTAAACATGTTAAGACACAAAATGTGAACTTTGGTTTCTTTTTAAGATTCTACAAATGGTAACAAACATATGACTACAGAAAAAAATTTTTAATAAAAGCTAAAAAAAAGAAGATAACATAAACTCCAAGAGCTGCAAATAAAAGTATAAAAATTGACAAAGATATAGGCTCAGAAAAATGGATATCCTAATGCTTGCACACAGCCGCACTACCCAGAAAGAGGCTTCCAAGGAGACATCAAACGTGAAGCTAACCACACACCTTTAACAAGGCAGAAGCATGAGCTGAGGGCAGAAGCACCCACTAGGAGAGCAGATGGGGGCATGGCAGGCAGAGGCAGCTGCATCAAGCTATGGGTGGACTGTGGGAGGAGGAAGCAGTGGGGGGCAGGGGAGGGATGGAGGGATGGGGGGAGGGACAGTGAGAAAAAAATAGGTCCCATAAAGAAATATTATATAGCATATGGCAAAAACAACACAGGACCAGGAGTTAATAGAGTCTGGATTCTAGTTCTAGGTCTACCGTATTGTACTAAAGTTGATTTTAGAAAACATGTATTTGTATATGCTTTGTATAAAACTCAAAGAGATTTATCGTGACTTGTATAACTGATATTATAAATGAGTAAAAAGATTGACAAATAAAATCAATGTACCACTTAGCTTCAACTACAAAAGAGTCTGGGAACTAGTGAACACTGGGATCAGTGGCAACCATAAAATGAGGAAGTTGTCAATTTGTTCAAATATCAGATACTGTATATAGCAAAACTACAACTGCATGACAAGTAACCAGAGCATTAAAAGTGAAATGAGAGCAGAGGCTTCATTTGTTTAGTTTTCTATATTTCTCCAGCACCTAAAAAGTGTCTAGTAGTTTGAAGTAGGCATTCAAACATCTGTTGAATATACTCCCCAACTAAATAACACACTGTAATCTCACAGTCCCTGCCTAATACTTACTGATTCTACTGCTCTTAATTTCACATTAATCAGCACTTTTTAAATGTTTTTAAAGTCTGTAAGATTACAGGTTGAATAAAATTCCATCCTTTTTAATAATCACATCATTTTAAATTTCCCTAAACTCTTTGAAAAAGATGTGAAATTATCAATTAAAGAAGAGTTCATGACTTAAGCCAACTGAGTAATATATTAATTATAACTGCTCAGTCTATAAAAGTGAAAAACAAAGTTAATCCTGCAACATTTTTCCATTAGAAGTTAGCAGTCACAGATGAAGATGTGCTACGGTTCTTCCCAAAAATACCTAACACACAAAATTTTTCAATACCAACAAAGACATCTTAGATCAGAACAGATGTCAATGATTAAATCATGCAATATTCCAGACTAACTTATTTTAAAGTGCTGGACACACTGTATCAAAGTGATATTTGTAAATGATTAATCACTATATAAATGTAAGGTATCATCAACTATAACAGATTACAATCAAAGACAAAGCTTCAAGTCAAAAAGTATCTACAAGACTATGGTACAACTTTTAAGAGAAAGATACCTCAATTGAGTAAAAACTAAAGAAGAACCACTATAATACAACAAACATAAGTAGACAGATATTGCCTGTCAGAATTGCAGTAAGAAGGGTATAAAGGATCTGTTAAGAAAGTTCCAAGGTGGAAGAAGTCATGCCCTCAAATTAAAGATGACTCTGGAAAGACTTTATGACAACAGAAACACGGAAGAACAGGAGCCATCTCAATTTTCGCCAACTATGACATCTCCAACTCTTACAACAGTGCGCTGAACACAGAATATTATCAATATTTACTGACTGAATAAACAAACATTTAGAATGGACCTTGAGAGATTGAGAGGACACTCTAGCATGAGGGAAACACGTAAGGAAAAGAATAAAGGAGGAAATAAGGTGTGTTCAAAGAACACGGAGTAGCCTAATTTTGCTGGAGTATATTTATAACATGCAGAAGATCAGCAGCAGTTTGTGTCCACTATGAACTTCGTAACATGTTTAAATTTAATTTGGTATAAGTGGAAAATAATAAAAGCTTTATTAATGAAACTAGAATATAAGAGAATGCAAGATGAGTTATAAGATTATTGCCTCCTCTAACACAAATGATTTAGTTCAGAACAAATATGGTAGCAATAAAAATGAAAAGAGTGGGGAAAAGGTCAAATATAATTCCAAGACTGTAAGTTTGGTTGATCAGAAAACAGTGGCATAATTAAAAGAAATACAAAGTCAAAAAAAAGATGGGGTGGAGGGAGAATGACGTAAAGAAAATGACATTTGTTGAGCATTTATTCCTTGCTAAGCATTTCAAATACACTATTTTATTTAGTCTTCACAACAACTCTGTGAGGTAGTTATACTCCCATTTTACAAATGAAGCAAAGAAGTCAAGATGCTTCCCCAAAGCTCACGAAGTTAATTAGTTATGTGTCACTCCCTCTATTCTTCCTTCCTAAGGGAACCTCCATTTTGTCCAAATATGGGCCAGGAATGTGCTCAGGAAGGTGGGCCACTCCCCTAGGCCTGGGACAATGAAACTTGATTGTTCTAAACAAGGGAAATCCTATTTCCATTATCCAATAACCCAGGCCTGACCTATGAGACATGAGAAGAAATATGTTGAGGGCTCCGGGAAACTTTCTTACCTGCATTAGCATCATGGATGTCATTAGGAACCTTGAAACCACCAATCTAAGAATTACCCTTGATTCCTCCCTTTCCTTCACTCTTGTTTCCCAATCCATCAGCAAGTCAAATTGATTCTATTCAATAATTCCAAAACATCTTGTTAACCCTTCCTTTTCTCCTATCATCCTAATCCAAGCCATTATTAACTCTCAACTGGACTCTTAACAATTACTCTCCTAGGCAATCTCCCTGTGGTCACTCTTGCTCCCAACAATTCATTCCCCAAACAGCAGCCAAAGAAATCTTTAAAATGTAAATCATGGAGCAACTAGAACCCTTGTGTTCTGTTGGTGGGACTGTAAAATGGTATAACCACCATGGAAAACAGTACAGAGTTTTCTTTAAAAATTAAAAAAAAAAAAAAAAAGTTACCATATGCTCCAGCAACCCCACCACTGAGTATATATACACCAAAAACTTGAAAGCAGAGTCTCAAAGAGATATTTGCCCACCCACATTCATAGCAGCACTATTCACTATAGCCAAGAGGTAAAAGCAACGCAAGTGTCCTTCGACAGATGAATGGATATAAAAAAAATGCGGTATAAACATACAATGGAATATTATTCAGCCTTAAGATAGAAGGAAATCCTGTCATATACAACAAGGGTGAACTTTAAGGACCTTATGCTAAGTGACATAAGCTAGTCACAGTAAGACAAATACTGAATAATTCCACTTATATGAGGTATCTAAAATAGTCAAATTCATAGAAACAGAAAGTAGATAGTAGTGAATATACTTAACACTACTGAACTGTACACTTAAAAATGGTTAAGATGGTAAATTTTATGTTATGTTTTTTTCATAACATACATACACAGCAGGCCAAAGGAGAAAAAAAAAAAAAAGTAAATCATATCACTTCACTCCTCTCCTTAAAATGCTTCAGCTGCTTCCTATCACCCACTGATAAACTCCAAACAAGGTCCATGAGGCTCTGTACCATCTGGTCCTTCCTGCCTGTACAGCCAGATCACATGCTACTCTACTCCTTCAAGATGCTCAGTCAAAATGATACTCTCTCACTTCCTCAAACAATTCAAATTCTTTCTTGCCTCAAGGTCTTTGTCCATTCTATCACCCCTGTGTGGAATGCTCATCCCTAATTCTTCACAGACTTGGCTCTTTATTATCCTTCAGATGTCACCTTAAATGTGACCTTCTCAGAAGCCTTCCCCAACCAGGCTACCTAAACTAATAGGTGTCCCCACACCATCCACATTCTTTTCTATCTTATGTCTCTTCTGTTCCTTGGTAGCATTTCTCGCAAATTAAAATACTATTTTTTTCCCCTATCTTCCCAAACAAAATGCAAGTTCCACAGGGACAAGGACCTCATCAATCCTGTTCATCATTATGTCCCGAATACTTATCATATGCCTGTTATATACTTAAAATTCAAATATTTATTGAGTAATTTCACATTAAGAAAAAATCATTCTATAAGCCTGTTATTAAATGTATATAAATATATATACAGATCTTTAAAAGACTAACTGATGTGACAACTATTATTTCTAGTTATTGAGGTAGACATGTTGACTTTATACTTTTCGATATGCTCTAGCTTTCCTATAATAAATCTTTACACTCAGAAATTAAAGATTTTTAAGACTAATATTTCAACTTCTAAATGCTTCATATCTTTTAATTATATAAAATAATAAAGGTACAAAACAAGATAATGATGCAACCGACTTTTTAAAAACACCACAGTACGCCTCAAACTCTGCCTATACTTAGTTCTGTATTTCTACAAAGTTTTAACTAATATCAGACCATTAATGGTTGTTTAGATCACAGAACTGACTCAAACTATGCCTACTTACTTTTCTAAATGCATATAAAACATTTTAATAATACTCAATATATCACAGCACATTTCTACAACTTTCCTACATCTATAGATTAAAAACAAAGTCAACAGTAATTGAACACTTACACTTGCCACACTCTAAGCACTTTACATAGATTAACTCATTTATACTTTAAACCCATTTTAGAGATAAGGAAATTTAGGTACTAATAGGTTAAATCACCTACCCTAAATTACAAAACCACTGTCAGACTGGGCCTCAAGCCCAGGAAATCATGCTCTAGTCAAGAGGCTATGCTCTTAACCACACTAGTTGGAACAGACTTACAGCCCAAATAAAAATTCAAGATATAAAATGCTATGTTTCTTAAAAATTGCATTCCATCCTTAAGGAATATTCATGAAAACAAAGCACAAATAGGAATTACCCACTTGTTGAGAATACCAATTTTTTTTAAAAAGTCCTTTGTCTTAAGCCCCAGGAATCATACATTTTAAATGTGTATTTTTTAAGAGTTCAGAATATTTAATAGCAAAATTTTTAAAAATGAAAAACTGGTTATTTACCAAGATAAATGAAGAAAGAACTCATAAAGTTCCTTGGACAATAAAGATCTAGAACTTAACATTAATCAAAAAGTTTAATTCTGCTACTTCTCCAGCCTCATTTCCTAATTCACTTCTAATCACACCCTGGGCTTTGTCATAACACTCCTTGGCACTGGAGGATTTTTAAGGCATAAACTATTTGAAAGCAATCCTAAATCTCCATTATACGGAATAATTTATTATGGAGATGACAATTTCACAAGGCTTCTACAAGGATTAAATGAGATAAAACATACAAATGCCAGGCATAAATTTGAATCCCACATGCAAATATAAATGTTTGTACACTACAAGCAGGCTGACCACTGACTCTGCCATCCTGGGTATCTGGTAATTCACAATCACCATCCAGCATTCTCAAACGCCAATGTGTATGATCAATGTCATTCCCCACTCAGCTGACTTCTCTCACACCATTATAATTTTCCCTATCTGACAAACTCTTATATAGTCTCAGTGAATACCCCTACTGTGAGGAAGGGGGGACATCTTCATTAATAACCCACCTTCTCACATCAAAGTTAGGGACTCCCAACTTTGTATTTAATTTTACTAAATACAGCACATGCCCTAATGTCCATATATCCTCATCACAATGTATCATCACCCTTTAAGTGGTTATATCTCCTCCTGGAAAACAAAGCACAGTCAATAGCTTATTAATCCTGGAATTCCAAACATCTGATTTGGTGACTGGCATATAAAAGTCACTGAGGGTTTTTGTTTGTTTGCTTGTAGTTTTTGGTTTGTTTGTAAATGAAGAATAGAAGTAATACAAAGGGGTGAACAAAAAAGAATGTTTGTTTATATTATACCTTTTTCCAAAGAAAGGGAAAAGGAGACTTATTTTCAATACTGCAAATGTATAACAAGCACTTGTAATAAAAATTCTAAAAGATATTTTTAGTAAATGCAGGAACGCTCCTAGATAAGCTACCTAGTCATTTCCTTTTAAAAAACAAATACACAGAAATCTGTTGCATTTCTATAGACTAACAACAAACTATCAGAAAGAGAAATTAAGGAAGCATTCCCATTTACAACTGCATCAAAAAGAATAAAATACCTAAGAATAAATCTACCTAAGGAGGTAAAAGACTTGTACTCGAAAAACTGTAAGACACTGATGAAAGAAACTGAAGACAACAAAAACAGATGGAAAGGTATACTGTGTTCATGGACTGGAAGAATTAATATTGTTAAAATGACCATACTACCCAAGGCAATCTACAGATTCATTGCAATCTCTATCAAAACCAAGGGCATTTTTCACAGAATTAGAACAAATAGTTTTAATATTTGTATGGAGGGACTTCCCTGGTGGTCCAGTGGTTGAGAATCCGCCTTCCAATGCAGGCGACACAGGTTCAATCCCTGGTCAGGGAACTATGATCCCACGTGCCGCGAGGCAACTAAGCCCATGCACCGCAACTACTGAGCCCATGCGCTCTAGAGCCTGCACACCACAACTAGAGAGCCCGTGCACCACAACTAGAGACAAGCCCGTGTGCCACAACAAAGAGCCCACGCGCCACAACGAAAGATCCCATGTGCCGCAACTAAGACCCAACACAGCCAAATAAATTTTTAAAATATATATATTTTTTAAATGTGTATGGCAACACACAGAGCCAAAACAATCTTGAGAAAGAACAGAGCTGGAGGAATCATGCTCCCTGACTTCAGACTCTACTACAAAGCTACAGTAATTAAAACAGTATGGTACTGGCATAAGAACAGACACATAGATCAACGGAACAGAACAGAGAGCCTGGAAATAAATCCACGCACTTATGGTCAATTAATCTATGACAAAGGAGGCAAGAACATGCAATGGAGAAAAGACAGTCTCTCCAATAAGTGGTGCTGGGAAAACTAGACAGCTACATGTAAAAGAATGAAATTAGAACATTCTCTAACACCATATACAAAAATAAGTTCAAAATGGATTAAAGACCTAAGTGTAAGACCAGAAACCACAAAAATTCTAGAAGAAAACATAGGTAGAAAACTCTTTGACATAAATCGTAGCAATAATTTTGGGCTCTGTCTCCTAAAGCAAAGGAAATGAAACCAAAAATAATCAAATGGGACCAAATCAAACTTAAAAGCTTTGCCCAGCAAAGGAAAGCACTGACAAAACAAAAAGATAACCTACTGAATGGGAGAAAATATTTGCAAATGATATGACAAATAAGCAGTTAATACCCAACATATATAAACAGCTCATACAATTCAACATCAAAAAAGCAAACAACCCAATCAAAAAATGGGCAGAAGACCTGAACAGGCATTTTTCCAGAGAAGACATGCAGATGGCCAACAGGCATATGAAAAGATGCTCAACATCATGAATCATCAGAGAAATGCAAATTAAAACTATAATGAGATATCACCTCATTATAAGTGAGGTATCTATTAAGAATGGCTATCACCAAAAAGAACACAAATAACAAATGTTGGTGAGGACGTAGAGAAAAGGGAACCCTCGCACACTGTTGGTAGGAATGCAAACTGATGTAGCCACTGTGGAAAACAGTATGGAGATTTCTCAAAAAACTAAAAATAGAAGTACCGTATGACCCAGAAATTCCACTCCTGGTTATATATCCAAAAAAAAGGAGAACACTAATTTGAAAAGGTACATGTGCCCCAATGTTCACAGCAGCATTATTTACAATTGCCAAGATATGGAAGCAACCTAAGTGTCCATCAACAGATGAATGGATAAAGAAGATGTGGTGTGTATGTATGCGTGTGTACACACACACAAACACACAGGCAATGGAATACCACTCAGCCATAAAAAAGAATGAAATTTTGCCATTTGTAACAACATGAATGGACTTGGAGGGTATTATGCTAAGTGAAGTAAGTCAGAGAAAGACAAATACTGTATGATATCACTTATATGTGGAATTTTAAAAAACAAAATTAGTGAATATAACAAAACAAGAAAGACTCACAGATATAGAGCACTAGTGGTTACCAGTGGGGAGATGGAAGGGGGAAGGGGCAAGATAGGGGTGGGGAATTAAGAGGTACAAACTATTATGTATAAAATAAGCTACAAGGATACACAGGGAATACAGCCAACATTTTATAATAACTATAAATGGAGTATAACCTTTGAAAATTGTGAATCACTGTTGCACACCTGAAACATATATAATATTGTATATCATCTATACCTCAATTTTTTTAAATGATATTTATACATTTTTTAAAATTATGTGATCCACTCTCTAGCAATTTTCAAATTTATATTGTTCTTGCAACAATAAAAATGGTCAATTTTTATATTCCCAGTTCTTTGCATCATTCTGACACAAAACAGTCACTAAAAAATGTTCAAAACTATATGCGTACACACACATTCACTGAAGCCTGACTTTCTCACTTTTAGCCTCTGGGTTTTTTAGGATCCATTTCGACCGACCTAGAACCAAATACTGGATGCACACTGCAGGGTATACTTAAAAAAGCAAATTCAACAAACAGCAAAGGATAGCTGTACCACAGTTGGACAAAGATCTGGAGTAGCTTTTTTTAAATTTGGTACACAGAAATACAGAAGAAAGAAATATCAAGGATTAACACAGTCTGAATGTTTGTGACAAAGTAGAAAGAACAGATGAAGATGACAGAGCAGGAAAAGAGGAAAAATTACATACTTGTCATTAATGGAAAAATTAAAAGATTTATTGATGGAGACTAGGAGTAAAGAAGAAGGGGAACTAAGATTATCTATTACTCAACATCATATATTTTTGAAAGGAAAGAAAAACAATAGCACAAAGAAAACATGAGTGCAATAACATGGACCCGTACACTGTGCTGAATAGCAGGAAAAAATTTCAAGTAAGGATTTTAAAACCTTTTTCACTTATTGAGAATCACTTAAGAAACAATTACGAATCACTTTCATTACTCTGGGGGTTTGTGATGAGGTTTCTTACTATTTTTTAATTACCTAAATAAGATACTCACTTCAAATATTTTCAAAATTTAAAAACCAGTTTTTACTTAATTCAGTAAAATCTTCTTTGACATTTTCAGTTCCATATAATGTCAAGTTTAGGAAAATCAAACAGAGAGGTAGAGAAAATGAAAATGACTAGAGGAAAAAGAGTAAGTTACAGAGGCCAAGATCCAGGCACACAAAAAGATAAATTCATTTGCAAGAACACTGGGACAGATACAGACACCTGAGTTCTGAAATGAACTAGTCCAAGTAAACTGTGTTTGTCATACTCTGGTTCCCTGGTCCTGGGGTGGGAGGGTTACCACTATCTTAAGAAAACACTGAAAAGTCACTATTAAACATTCTAAAACTAATCTTAGCCTAAAGTTGTTTCACTTTAGACAAGATGGCTGATAAAGCCTAACAGAAAGGAAATTACTCTCAGGACTGCAGCCATGATGGTTGTGCAGTATCACCTCAAGGGCCAAATGAAATAAAGCCAAAAGTCAAATCAATCATTGGCTTGGGGCTCCCCACCCCCAATTTAGAACTTTCCTAGTAATGAAGTTCTCTGAGGAGGAAATGTTCAGGTAGACTAGAGGAACACAGACTGAGGACACAGGCTTAGGGGAGAACCAACCTTAAATCTGCAACAATGAAACCAGTCAAGGACAATAGTTACTGAAGGTAGGATTAGAAAGTGTCAAGACGGATTGAATATCCGGATTGAATACCTACTAATATAAAGATCTAGAAGGATAAGGAAGGAACAAATCATTTAGATTTGGCATTTGAAATCATCTACAGATCAAGTGTGAAATTCACACAATGAAATTCAAAAGTTAATTTTGAAACAAATAATATATCAGTACTCTGAGACACTGTTATTCAAATGGCGGCTGGGGGGGAGTTCAACCCTGATGCATCGTAATGTTAGTTCAATCTGGAAACAGTTATCTTTGTTAAGGAATAAACATGAATTTTAAAATATGGAATACTAAAAAGTTTCATATAAACCGTTTGTAAATCATCACATAAGTCCAATCATATACAAAAATAGTAATTTTTTAATTAAATAGGCACATTTGAAATAAAGACGCTCTACAACAAAGTGTTCCTTCTTGCCTGTTTTCAAGGACTTGTACCAATTTAAGTCATTTTACAAACTCTAGGAGTTTAAAGGTTAAAGGCAATTTTTATTTCTTAGACTTTATATAAATAGATTCCTTTCTAATCTAACCATAAAGGAAATTTTATAAAATTTCCTCTAAACATTTTCATAGCCACTGTATCTTTTAAACTTTCAAGACCTCCACTTCTATATAGCTTACTAATTGGCCTCTTTACCTCTTTTATCTCCTCACTTCCATCCACCTAGACTTAGCTTTTCAAACACTGAGGTCATGTCACTCCCATGTTTAAAAACCACAGGGCTTCTCAACCCCTGACAGGATAATAGATTTAGAACTCTAAGTTCACAAACAAAACATTCTGAAAGGTCAAAACACCTTTTTAAGCCTTTCATTTGACCTTAAAATTTAAAGTAAACTTACATTTTCCATAACTTGTGCATGTTTAGCATTGTTAAATGTTTTAAATTACTATTAAATATTTAATGTTTGCGTTCAAAATAATCTAGTAGGGCTTCCCTGGTGGCGCAGTGGTTGAGAATCTGCCTGCTAATGAAGGGGACACGGGTTCGAGCCCTGGTCTGGGAAGATCCCACATGCCGCGGAGCAACTGGGCCCGTGAGCCACAACTACTCAGCCTGCGCATCTGGAGCGTGTGCTCCGCAACAAGAGAGGCCACAATAGTGAGAGGCCCGCGCACCGCAATGAAGAGTGGCCCCAGCTTGCCGCAACTAGAGAAAGCCCTCGCACAGAAACGAAGACCCAACACAGCCATAAATAAATAAATAAATAAAATTTTAAAAAATAATAATAATAATCTAGTAAAATGAATATGCCAAGAAAATGTATCATAACTTTCCTGTGGCTTTCCATACTCCCCAGCACATGGCTGAGTACCCCAGTTTTAGATGTGCTGACATTCTGATACACAGGGAATAAACTAGGGAATATTAAAGCTCTTGATAATTTGGCCAAACCTTCTTTCTCCTTGCATTTCTGCCACTCTACATACAACCTATGCTTAACTCTAAAGAAAACTATTAACTTATTCCTTATTCTTGCATACGCTTCCTCCCTGAAAGCCTTTTCACTCGTCTCCACAACAAGTCCTATCTATACATCAAGGTCCAGCTCAAACCCAACCCTCCTCCAAGTAATAGTCTCTAGTAGCCTTTCTTTCTCCAACATTTTTAGGTCTGTTATTGTTAATCACAGTCTATCTCATTATTATGTCTAGTTGTGTGTATAAGGAAGCATACAACATACCAGTTAAGAATCAAAGCTTTGGAATCAGAGAAACACAGGTCAACATCCGACTCTGCTACTTACTAAATGTAACCTTGGACAAGTTACTTAAGATCATCCTGCATCAGTTTCCTCATCTCTTACATGAAGAAAGCAACTATCTAACAGAATTAATCTCACAATCAAAAACAGTGATGTATATAAAGCACTTAGCACAATACTGACTGCCAGTAATGGTTTAATAAATATACCTGTTATTCCCAATAGGCAGACCCATGTCTTAGTCTCTTTTGTATTTTTTCCCATTCGTACTACATGGTATTCGGCATATGCTTAATAATTGCTTGGTTGATGAAATCTGATCAATTCAGAAGTAATCTCCTAGGTAGGTCTTAATAAGGTAAGGTCCAAATTCTGGCGAATATCAAAAATGGCTTGCTAATCATATTATTAGCTGTTAATTTTAACATTAGCTTAGTGAGTTCATACTTTAGCTACCCTATACACAAATACAGATCTCCATGCATCATTCCAAAAATGTTCCACACTGCATTATTATCAATGAGTAGGAAAATATCCAAAATACTTGATACAGTTACTCAAAAGTCTAAATTAATCTAAGAACGTTAGCATGTATCCAATCACAAAGCAAGTCTTTAGCAAATTAAAGAATTCCTGTGTGGATCCTATTGTTAAAATTAAACTAAATCCTGAACCCACTTTTCCAGCTGGCCCTCTGAGTTTTTCCTGTGTCAGGGGATTCCCAACAGAGACCACTCAGTTCTGCCATAGCATTCTCAAAAAGAGTACCAAGGGATGCAATGTTTCCAGACCAATAAGATTACTACCAATTCTTAAATGGTCAGAATAGACTAGATCAGAAGGGATACAAGTATATTCTTTAATTCTGTAGTCAGCAACAGGAAAAAGAAAATCAACCTAGAGCAATGGCCGAAGACTAATAAAGAAAGAGACTGGTATGGGAATTCCCTGTTGGTCCAGTGGTTAAGACTTTGCTTACCAATACAGGGGGTGCAGGTTTGATCCCTGGTCAGGGAGCTAAAATCCCACATGCCTCGCGGTCAAAAAACCAAAACATAAAACAGAAGCAATGTTGTAACAAATTCAATAAAGACTTTCAAAATGGTCCACCTCAAAAAAAAAAAAAAAATTTTTTTTTTTTTTAATAAATGGACTGGCAAATGAAAACTATGGGAAAGGAAAAAAAAGGATACAGCAGTAGACCTAGCCATCAAAAGGCAGCTTCAGGAAATCCTAAGCTAAATTCAAAAAGAATAACTTCACAAAAGGAGGAAAAACATTTTCTAACACTATGTGAAGTACACTATGAATTTAACTATTGTCACAATGAAAACATTAACACGTGCAAATTCACAAAATATTACTCAAAGTAACATATGTATATATATAACATATATATGACAAATATATATATTTTGTCAGAATAAATAATTGTGTTCTATAAACATACGATATATTTATGCATGTGTGTATGTCTATTGTATATATGTGTGCCCTTTCATAAGCTATTTCTCAGGGACCATATCTGGATGAGATCAATCACTGCCTACTGGGATCAATTCATTGACTCTGAATCTGTTAGGCAAAAAAGAAAAAAAAAAGTGATGTTTTGAATTATTCAAACACTGCTTTAGATTATAATCAACAAGCACTCAATCACCAATCCCTAACTTGCTTTAAATTTCAATCACTTTGAAAGTAAGAACCCTAAATATATATGTATTGTTATTTATTTTTATGACAATGGGCCTGTTTATTTTGATGTGACATAGTCTCTCTCTTTAAAAGAACACCCACTTGCTCAAAACTAAGCATGCAATAGATGATTTAAAGGCAATTTATTCTTAAAATACACTAAACCTCTAAAGTAAAACTCTTGAGAGGCAAACTTCAGTGGAAACGGCTGTTTTCTAGATTTTATTAGTAAGAGGCAAACTTTTATGAAGTTCCTAAAGGTAAGTATTTAAAATACTAATCCGAAGAGAAAAAGAGAAGATAAAGTGACTTTGGTTGTCATTTTCAGAGCTATTAAGAATTCACAGTTAAATGACATCTTTAATACAGAGCCAGAGAGAGCAATTCTCTCAAAATTCTTACAAGAATTTTCCATTTTCAACATTCACATGAAGCTTAGTTTCATTACTGAAACTCTCTATTGCATTTCTACCCATTAACACTGCCTAGATTATAACGTCGTATTTTTTAAGTTCAGTCTATGGTTCTACTTCCTGAAGTGTACAACAGCAATTTATGTTCTGGGTTTAGCACAACATTTACAAATGGTAACCATAAAAGAAAGCACTATTCATACAATCAGAATAGGAAGGAGTCCCATACTGACCATATAATTCAAAGAAATTTTCAGTATGCTCTAACTTTGTTGACTGTATTTACATAAACTTATTAAAATAACCCAATTTAACTTGTACACTGTGTAATTTGATTATCTTAAATTTCAAGTGATTTACATGATTCAAAAAATCAATATTCAGGCTTCCCTGGTGGCGCCGTGGTTAAGAATCCGCCTGCCAATGCAAGGGACACGGGTTCGAGCCCTGGTCCGGGAAGATCCCACATGCCGCGGAGCAACTAAGCCCGTGCGCCACAACTACTGAGCCTGCGCTCTAGAGCCCGCGAGCCACAACTACTGAGCCTGCGTGCCACAACTACTTAAGCTCGCACGCCTAGAGCCGTGCTTCGCACCAAGAGAAGCCACCGCAATGAGAAGCCCACTCACCGCAACTAGAGAAAAGCCCGTGAGCACAACGAAGACCCAATGCATACAAAAATAAAACTAAATAAATTTATTTTAAAAAATCAATATTCTAACAAAGGGAAAGACTATTAAGAATATTAAAAATAAATTCCAGGGTCAATATTATTTTAGTAAACTTATTTTAAAGCACTACAGCACAAACTAATTTTGTGTGATATTATCAGACTTTTCATCCAGTAAGAATCACCTTTCCTTTTTCACAATACCATAAATAACTCAGAGGAATTTAATTCAAAAGGAAGGATTACAAACAGCTTATTAAAATAAAATTCGATCTTAAGTAATTTTCTTGACCTAATCTACATGATATACAACATACTGTTAGTGGTTAATACTACATTTTCCGAATCATGTGCCCTTTTAGCAACTACATAGTGATAAAACACTAGCCAATTGTTTACTAACCAAACTTTTCTGCTCAAGAAACCAAGAGCCACACTCCTATAGCTTCTAGAAACCCAAGTAATTCTGCTCCTTCCCTTCGTGCATGAGGCATTAAACCTTCACATTATAGTTTTATCTTGCTACTTTCCCAATAATCACTATAAGACTACGCAAGCATAAAACTATCCAATCTATCCTCTCACTCAAACTCTATTACACTCCTAATACTGATCATTCTGTAATCGTTTTATCAAAATTACCCAGTGATAAGTCTGATGTTTCAATTTCCACTTAAAGGGCTTGATATACTTCAGGGTAAAGCAAGTTAAATATTCCTATCATTATGTTCCATATACTACAACTTCCAAAGAGCTTGGAAAGTTTACCAACACCCTCCTCTCTAGAATAGTAAACATCCTGTCATAGAACCCAGAGAATAGCTGCTTTGCTCTAAAGAATAGAGCTCCTGAGCTCCACTCACAGCAGCTGTTAGTAACTTTCAAACGCCTGTTGGACTATCACTTTGGTTAAATTAATGATGGGTCATCTTTTTCCACTTTACTTTTTCCTTTTTAGTCCTGCAATTATGTAGAAAATCTACAAAGTACTTTTAAAAATAAAGTACAAAAAAAAAGTTTACTTTCAACTCCACTACTTTTCCAAAAGAAATCATTTCAAGATCCTTATATCACTACTTAAACCACAACCTATCAGTAGTACATGACAATGGAAAGCTTTAAAAGGATTCAATTTTCTACCTCACCTTACCACATATGTTCGTCAGTTTTCAATAATTTCAAGAACGTTCCATATTTTTAAAAAGTGCTGTTGCAGTCTATCAGAAGTGTGCTGCTCAAATACGAGCACCGAATATCCTGCGCTTGGTAAATTTTCGGTATATTCCTGGTAACCTGCTCAGCTTTCTGCACCCTTTGCACCCAGTGATGCTCCCACCAGCAAATACTATCTATCCATCCTTTAAAACGGTCTTCTCCCCACTCCTCAAAAAGTCCACATTAGACTTAGAGGTTTCCGCATACTAATAAGGAACCACTAAATACCACTAGGTATTATGACTCTCAAAGAATCCTTCCTCTCCAGCAGCCTCCCCCGGGACATTGTGCTCAGCGGGTCTCTGAACCTGTGAGACTCGCTGCCAGCTGCCTTTGCAAAAGCAGCACCAAAGGCGGTCTCAATACCGCATTGCTGCTGCTGACTTCTCCTAGCAGTTTCAAAAAAAAAAAAAAAAATCAGTCCAGTACCCTGCAGACCCTGCTGGCTCTTCTGCAGCACGGAAGAGAAACCACCGCATTGCTCAGCGTGGAACATCGGAGAGCAGACTTAAGGGCGGGGAAGCGACTGCCGTCGAGAGGCTTTGACGAGGGCGGGGTATCAAGGGGGAGAGGGAAGGCGTCCGGAGTGCAGCGCCCAAGCAGCTGCCAGGGCGCTGGCGTCTAGGCACTCGGCTGGGCATCGCGCACTGACGAGAGCCGTCGAACAGCAGGCGCCGGGCAGGGGGCGCGGGCCCCTCCCGGGGATGGGGGTCCCGCAGCGCCCGGCCGAGCCCCGCCCGCCGCCCTCCCGGCCCTCACCTGTCATGAGCGCCGGGCTGTCGCCCCCCGCCACGGCGGGAGAGGAGGCGGCCGCCGCGGCAGAGCCCGCCGCCCGCCGTCCGCGGAGGTGCCTGGGCACCAGCTCGCATCCGTCCGCCGCGCCTGCCACCAGCAGCCCGAGGACCAGCAGCGCAGCCCAGCGCCGCCGCCGCAGCCAGCCCGAGGCCGGGCCGGGCGTCGTGGCGGGATGAGGACGCGGAGGAGGAGCGGGGGGAAAGCGCGGCGGCGCCCCGGCCGCCAGCCACTCGCCCGCTTCGCGAGGCGCGGCCGCCTCCTGCGACTCCTCGGGCCACCCCCGCCGCCTCAGACGCGAGCTCCTGTCGGGCTCCAGCCTGGTCCCGTCGGCACCGGCGGCCTCTGGAGCTCGGGTCCCGGCTGCGTTCATTGGTTTCGGTTATTTAAAAAAAAAAAAAAAAGGTGAGGAGCAAAAAGGTACGTCGTCTTCAGGCCGCGCGCGACACTCGCGCTGCTGCGGCAGCAAGACTGGGATCCGCTGCTCTGGCGCCTCCAAACACCAGTCCCAGCGCCCGCGCCGCCGCCGCCGCGGCGCATCCCCCCGCCCCCTCCGGCCCGCGCCCGTCGTAGTACCACGCTCGGCCCGGACGCCTCCTCCCCTCACACATTCGCTCGCATACCAATCCCCCGCCTCCTTCAGCCCCTCCACTGCGCAGGCGCGAAGGGGCTGCATTGGGCCTGCGCGGCACCCGAGCCCCGCCCCCGGGGGCGTTCCGGGTAGGACGAGAGCCGTGGGGTGGTTTCCAAGGCTTTCGCTGAGCGGCGAAGATAGGGGGTGGGGAGGAAGGCGGACTTGCCCCCTTCCCCCATTCACGTCCCCCTCCCCCATTCACGCCCCCACCGCGACTGAGGCGGCGGGGGAGGGGGAGCGGGAACCGGAACCAAGGGGACGGGGAGAAGAGTACGGACATCCGAAATCGTTTGGGCGACTTTTAACCGTGCAGATGGCAGCAAAAATAATTGCATAGGTCAGAAAACCTTGTAATCGGAAACAGCGGCGTCTCCAGAATTTCGGTATAGGTGGGGCTTACAAGAGGCTAGCAGTATGGAAGTGGAGGTCATAGCGTTTTACTTACTTATCAAAGACTTAAAGCTCTTGCTAAGTGCCAGTGTGCCAGGCAATGTCCTAAGCGCTTTACAAATTTACACATTGTAACTCTAAAAGTTAGGTGGTGGTATCGTTTTCATCCCCATTTTACAAAAGAGGAAACTAAGGCTGAGAAACGTTGTTACTTGCCCCCAGTTTCCGCAGCTAAAAAATGGGAGACGGTGCCAGATTTAGCGCCACTGAATGTAAATATTCAAAAGGATTTGGTCTAGCCTCTATTCTCCTATGTTCAAACATTACCTGAACTCATCACCTCCCTAACCGCACCCCACCCCAAGGAGTCTTTGCTGTCAGCTGAATAGGTTGACAGAAAAACGGTGTTTCAGATTTCATTTGGCTTCACGTACCTCAAAAGAAGCACGCCACACACACACACACACACACACACACACACACACACACACACACACACACACATTCTCTCTCCAGAGGCACAAAATTGTTTTGCAGATAGGGTTCTTAAGCACAAAGGTCCTGTTTGTTATTGAGTCTCTGTTGTTGGGTTAGGGTTTTGATTTGGTTTTTTATTGGTTTGTTTTCTCAAGTCAAGAAGATACTCAGATTACACAATCTCCCAAATAATTTCTTAGGCAGTCTGACCAACATAACCATGAATATCACTGACTATGGAAGGACAGATGCACATTTCAGAAAAGAACTAAGAATTTCTTTGAGGCTAATCAATCTATCAACAATGATTTCTTGACAGACTTCTTGGGGACACGGTGTTTAGGTGGCAATTCTTTATAAGGCATCAGGGAGATTATATTTCCCCTGCTGAAAGGCACAGCAATCAAGTCACATATTTGCTGAATGTCCTCCAAAAGGAGATAATTGTGCTAGAGGGCCAGAAAAATATAAAGAAATAGCAGGCTTGTTTTCTGCTCTCCAGAAGGCAACATTTCATCAACATTAACTGAGTGCCTAGCATGTGCCAGGCAGAGTACTTAGTAGTGGGGATTCAAGGGGGTATAAGAGGGACAGTTGCAAAAGTCAAGTCAGTTCAGAGATATAAGACAGAGAACACCGTCCCTGCCTGGGGCATCTTACAATCTTGCTTAGCAGATAAAATTTACACCCATTAAACAATTAGAGGCTAATACAAGGTAATAGTTAATCAGTTGTTAAATTGGGCAGAGCAAGCTGTTACTGCTGTTTCAATAGCAGTATGAAACCACGAACAAATTAACAAATCACTGGGTCCAAGCTTCTTTAAACAAAGATGATACGGGCTTTTTTTCTTTCTTTTAAAGATAGACGTTGGCACTGAGATGGTACTGGATTGGGGCTTATGATTGTTTATTCTTCTCACTACTGGAGCCACAAAGGAGTTACAGAAGTAGAAGAACCTGCAAGCACTAAAGAGACCTCTCTCAGGCAGGCCAGGGTTCGGCAAGACATCCTCCATCTCGTATTATCTTTGTCACGGGTACCAAAGTTTCCGGCTGTTAAACGAGTGGCCAGAATGCATCTTCTTGCTGAACAGAGGAACAGTTATCACTGCGCATCGAGCAGAAGTCTAGGTGCAGAAAAGAGAAAGTCCATTGCTTTGGAAGACAAGCCTATCTCTAGAATTACAGATGCTACAATTTGCAAGCCAAACGTAAAGACAAGGTTCCAGTTGAAGCAATCGCTTCCTTTTCTTCTCAGGTTTCCTGTTCCACCTCCAAGCCGTTGCTTTCACTTTTCTTACCTCCAGCCAAATCCTATTCAAAATCCACTTTGACCCCTTTTCCCTGACACCTACCTACTCCTATAGCCTGATTTATACCTTTTAACGTCCAAACCTCACGATTTACCATTTATTTACAGAATGTCTTTACTGTCTAATTTTCACCCATTCAGGACTTCAAGCGTCTGATAGGCAGCAGTGAGCTTTGGAATCAGACAAACCTGGTGGAAAGAGCAACTCCACGATATTTCAGCTGCGCGACCTGTAGACAAGATAATCTGTCCTAGGTTTCCAAAGGGGAAACTGGGGACCACGTAATAAACCCGCCTCACAGGGTTGTTGGTGGCGGCGGGAGACTGAAATAACAGGTCAGCCATTGCGCGGTGTCCGGCACACAGATACGTAGTCATCCCAGGGGAGAACTGGCCCCAGGCTCTGGGCGTGTATTCTAAGCGTGTTCCTGGCTTAGGAAAATTGCATCGCACTTTGCACGGTGGATTGATTTCATCTTCCGACAAATCCCTAACTCTGTGGGGCGCCCAGCACAGACGCACACTAGGATCCGTCCACCCGGGCCCTCTCCATCCCAGAAGCAAATCCGCCCTTCTTAAGAGTCTGGCTCCTTCCGCATCACCTTTTTCTCCCCCTTCTCCCCGGCAGCCAGGACAACCCACGACACCACCCCGCTCCAACCCGGAGAACCGGATCTGGTCCCTCGAGTGAGGCCAGCAGCGCGCCTGCGCCGCCCGGCAGCCTCGCGCATGCCCGCTGTCTCCTGCCGCTTTTCCCCAGGTGCGCGAGCTCGCAGGCTCCCGCGGTTCCGGGACGCCGCGCGCGGCTGCCCTCCCGGCTTCCGGCTCCCCCTCCGTGGGCGGTGCGTCCTTGCACCCGGCAGCCAGGCGATGACGTTGTGACGCGGGCGGGCTGTGGGTGGGCGTGGAGCGAGAGCAGGGATGGCGGTGGAGAAGTGGGGAGCTCCATCCAGCCTGTGGTTAACCGAGAGGAGCTTTGTCTTGCGACTCGCACCGCCCACGGAATTTCTCCGGTCCGCCTGTGACCTGTAGGGCGGTTGCAAGTAGGATTTCTCACCTTTGACTTCGTGTCCCTGGAATGTCGGGGGCTGACTGAACATCATCCGAGAGCCCGGATTTGCTCATCCTGGTTAAGCCCCTCGGAGAAATGCAAAGAGCTCCCTTTGGTGGAAGCACCGTTGCGTACCAACCCTTTTATGTTTTCCCACTGACTCCCCACACTAGCTTGCGAAGGAATCGAGGCCCCGAGAACTTTGGAAACACGTCCAAAATGATACTGCTTATATGATGGTTCCGGTATCTGATCAGTGAAGCCTCCGCGTATAAATATGGCGCTCAAATTGTTGAATAAATTAAAGCACTAAAAAATAGTGACACATTGGAAGTAACTCATTGGCAAGATTCTTTCTCCCTAAAGCCAATAAGGCATGGAATATTACTCACCTAATCCAGGGAAGGTGGTAAGCCTCATACCATCTTTCTGCTTGAGTGGAGAAAGGAAGTCTCCTAGAAGGTGTCGTGCATCCAGTGTAGGAAATAAAAAACTAAGAATTTTTAATGTATTAACATACCTTTTTTAAAAGACACCCATCAGAGCAAAAGCAAGTCAACTTTGCCCACCAAAGCTATGGGAGTCAGCAGGCTCTGGGGTCATTTCTATTACTAAAGATGCTGGCCCTGGTACTGCTTAATCTGAGGTGTTACATGAATACTAATGATCATGTAGTATCTGATAAGTGCAAAAGCAGTAGGAGTTGACAGTTCCTGAAAAAAGAGTGGAATTGTGATGGAGATAAAAGAAGAGGTATTCATAATTGAAAATGATGAGAGAATAAGAATTGCTTCATTTGCACACAGATGACCTCCTTGGATAGTACTGACAATTCTGAAGATAAAAAGGCAAATTATACAACAGGTAAAACATGATACGCCTATGCTCTTGACAGCAAGAGACTGGAAAAGTGATTGATGGAATGGAAAAACCTTGGAGTATGATGGAAGAGATAAGCTTCTAAGTCAGATGCCTACTAACCTAATCTGAAGTCAGTTAAGACCAAGTATTTGTTCTGGAACTAAAGCTTAGGATGGTAAATTTTTTGTTTTCCGGCAAAGTGTGGTTCCATGGGCTCAAAGCACTAATCAAACGTTCATAACACCTGTGAGTTACAGGGCACAAAGCTGTTCAAGTGTTCCTTTCAATACTTGAAGAGATTATCTAGGAGGAAATTACCTACCCTCAATTTCAAAGTACAGTAAGTCCCCTACCTATGAGCCTTCAAGTTGCGAACTTTCAGTGATGCAAACGCACGTTCCATCAACGTCAGGCATGAGTGCAATTGCAGCTTGCCCTCCGTCTCCTATTGCTGATGATCTTTCAGCTCTACCATCTCCCGCCTCCTCTCCCTCCGCCAGTCAGTAACTCTTCTTTCCTGTTCGCTCGATGCCAGCCCCTGTATGCCATCGGTTGTACTGTACTACTGTACTTTTCAAGGTACTGTAGGATTTTAAATGTTTTCTTTATTTTTTGTGTTTGTTTTTTATGTATTATTTGTGTGAAAAGTATTATAAACCTATTACAGTACAGTACTATATAGTTGATTGTGTTAATTGGGTACCTAGGCTAACTTCGTTGAACTTACAAACAAATTGGGCTTATGGATGCGCTCTCAGAATGGAACTCGTTCATATGAAGGGGACTTACTATATACAAAACATGTCTATTTTAGGAAAAGGTGCCATACGACATATATGAGCAAGGACATTTCAAAGTTTCAAAGGGTTTTAAAGTTTTAAAGTTTCAAAGGGTTGCCCATCTCCCTTTCCTTTTGTGGAAAATTCATCTGGAGACTGCAAATTTAAACTCCTTCTCATTAAGTTTGAATGAATAAAAACATGGCCATAAGTACAGCCGTTTGGAATCTAAACGCTTTGTAAGGAGAGACGCTCCTGTATCTTGGTTCCAGGAAAGCCAGGTCCTTGCTGGAAGCTTATTTGAGCTATGATGTCTATAAGAATGTGGATTCTGGGGCTTCCCTGGTGGCGCAGTGGTTGAGAATCTGCCTGCCAATGCAGGGGACACGGGTTTGAGCCCCGGTCTGGGAAGATGCCACATGCCGCGGAGCAACTAAGCATGTGCGCCACGCTACTGAGCCTGCGCTCTAGAGCCCACAAGCCACAACTGCTGAGCCTGCGTGCCACAACTACTGAAGCCCACCCGCCTAGAGCCCATGCTCCGCAACGAGAAGCCACTGCAATAAAGAGTAGCCTGCGCTTGCCGCAACTAGGAAAGCCCACACACAGCAACGAAGACCCAATGCAGCCATAAATAAATAAATTAATTAATTAATTAATTTTTTAAAAAGGGCTTCCCTGGTAGCACAGTGGTTAAGAATCCGCCTGCCAGCTCAGGGGACAGGGTTTCGAGCCCTGGTCCGGGAAGATCCCACATGCCACGGAGCAACTAATCCCGTGCGCCCCAACTACTGAGCCTGCGCCCTAGAGCCCCCGAGCCACAACTACTGAAGGCGGCGCACCTAGAGCCCTGCTCCGCAACAAGAGAAGCCACCTCAATGAGAAGCCCCCGCTCGCCGCAACTAGAGAAAGCCCGCGCGCAGCAACGAAGACCCAACGCAGCCAAAAATAAATAAAAATTTTAAAAAATTAAAAAAAAAAAAAGAATATGGATTCTGGAGTTCACATAGCCATTTACTAACCGTGTGACTTTGGCCAAGTCACTAAACATTTTAACTTCAGCTTCTTCTGTAAAAAGGTAAAAAGTTCATAATAATAGTACCTAGACAGGGTTGTTGTGAGGTAAAAATGGTTGTAAAGGTACCCGGTGCATAAATAGCTGTTAGTATCTAAGCTCATAAGGGTGTTAAGGACAAGAGCTTGTTTTCACTTAAATTGTGCAAAAGAGGAACATGGAAAGAGAGAACGCAAGAAAAACAGACAAGAGCACATACCACAAAAGTAAGCACATAAAAATCTTTACAGGGCCTATGCCTGAGGGGATGATCAATGATGGTATTTGAATCCCAGTTCTCTAGAAAACAGAATCTGAGGTAAAGGCTTATATAACAACAATTCCTTGGGGAGTGCAATGCCAGGGAAGCAAGAGTGAGGGGAAAGGGGAAATGAGGCAGGGAAGGAAGTAGAAAAAAATCAAGGGGATGAACTCCTGAACTGGCTGCTGGGTCTCGTGTGATTTCTCCGTAGCAGACTTGGGAGACCACAGTGTTTTGGAACAGAGGAAGGTAGAACAATGGAGCTCCGGGCTCCCGTCAGGCAAAGGTTCCTGCAGGAGCTGTGAGCCCCCCATGCTTCTGAATCATGGCTCCTGCCTCCTCAGGCAGCTGCCAGGGAAGCCACACTCTCAGCAGCAGTGGCATTATCCATGCATGAGCTGAGCCGGCAAGTGAATGGGAGCCAACAGCACTCCCCAACTGTCCACCCGCAGCCTGCAGCTTCCAGCAGTGCCTACCACCTCTGTAGCAACAGAGAGGCTCCAGGAAAAAAAGGCTGGGGATTCAAGGTATTAAGCAAAACATTACTAAGTCATGCCCCAAAGCAGCATGAGGGACCTGAGCAAGCAGAGCATCACGATGTCTTGGCCACTATCACCAAGGCAGCCACAGATTTCAACAAGCCTCCTTTCAAGGAAGATTGAAGCATCCTTTTTGCAACCTAGAAGGGTGCTGTTGCAGTGCAGTAATGTTCCTGGATGGCAAATGTAGCATCAAACAGAAGACTATGACCAAGCAAACTCAGCGAGACACATCACGTGGGTTCGACATAACAGTAATGGCAGAGACATAGGAGGACCAAGGCATAAAAGCCATTATGAACTAAGAGAAGCCCTTCATGATTCACGCATCAAACATTGAATTTAAGTGTCAGGTAATATATTAGGTGCTAGGATCAAAGATGAAAAGAACAATCCTTACGTTCAGGACTTAAGGAGCTCACAGTCACATAACAGCAATAAAAAAAATAGATATTTCATTCATTTATTCGTGCTTTGTTTAATAATATCTGTCATCATTAAATGATGGTTCTACAATCTCTGGTGTGGTTAAAACTTCCAAGAAAACAGTTCATTTTTCAAGTTCTTCTCTCAAAAAATTAATATCAAGTGAGTTTATGAATGATCTCATACTTCACATAATGCAGCTGCCAGGAACTGGAAAATTAGGCATTTGTCTGAATGTTTTAATATTTACACAAAGGTGTTCCAGAATGTGTTTGCAATTGGAGGAGTGGAATGATTAAAGGCTTGTTTGGGAACAAGCCTTCTGACATGGAAAAGAAGGAAAACAGCCTGGAAATGTGGAGGTTCAGATTATGGAGGAGCACATTCTTGTAGCATTATTGCAAATCCAGAAGGAAGAAGATGAGAGTTCAGTATTCTCTCTCTAAGCAGGACAAATTAGTGCTATTTGTCCAAAATTTATTGGGCCCTTGACTACGGGGAAATATAAAAAGAAAAGAAAAACGCACCTCATGGGAATTATGTTCTAGCTGGGGAAGCTGACAATATGTAAGATAAATATGTGTCAAGTGTCAGATGCTGATAAGTAATAAAGGAGGAAAAAAAGCAAGGTGAAGGAAGGTGATTTTTGAGTAAAGACTTGAACAAGGTGAGATGATCACACAGATATCTGGGGAGAGAGGATCCCAGAAGCAGAAAGATTTGGGGGAAACAATATGTATGGCCTGTTCCAGGAATAACAAGGGGGTAAGTATGGCTAGAGTCGACATAGGGGGAGAATAGTAGATGTAATAGGAGCCTAGAAATAGGAGCCAGAAAGTACAGGGTCTCCCAGGTCATAGTAAGAATTTTAGCTTTTTCTTCTGAATGAGGTCAGAAACTAGTGGAAGGGGACTTCCCTGGAAGTCCAGTGGTTACGACTTTGCCTTCCAATGCAGCAGGTACAGGTTCAATCCCTGGTCGGGGAGCTAAGATCCCACATGCCTCGCAGCCAAAAAACCAAAACATAGAACAGGATCAGTGTTGTAACACATTCAATAAAGACTTTAAAAATGGGCCACATAAAAAAATCTTTAAAAAAAAAAAAAAGAAGAAAAAAACAGTGGAAGGTTTTGAATAGCACGATGAGATCTGACGTACGTTTTTATAGGATCACTCCAGGTGCTTCAGGGCAGGAGCAGGGACAATAGTTTGGAGTCTCCTGTAACAACCAAGACAAGAGGTGATGGCAGTTTGGACCAGAATAGAGGCAGAAGTGATGGTAAAAATAGTAAAATTCTTGGTAAATTTTGAAAGTAGAATCAACTGGCTTTATTGAGCCAACTGAAAACAATATGTGAGAACAAAGTCAAGGATAGCACTGACATTTTTGCCTTAAGCAACTGTAAGAGTGAAGTTGTCATCAACTGAGACGGCAAAGACTATGAGAAGAGCAGGGCAGGGGTAGGGGTGGTTGGTGGAGAAGATTAAAAGCCTGTTTTGGATAGGTTCAATCTGAGATGCTATTAGCCATCTCAGTGGAAACATCAATGAGCAGTTGGATATACAGGTCTAGAGTTCAGAGGAAAAGCCCAGGCTGGAGGTATACATGTAGAAGTCATCAGCATATAGATTGACTATAAAACCATGAGATTATCCACACTTTACCAAAATGTACCCATCCTATCTTGTCCTTTGTGCACTAAACAGGTACAAATAAAAGAAAAAGTACTTATTACAGCAAGGAACTCATTTATAGACTGTACTAACCTTAGAAGTAGTATAAAATAAGTTTTTAAATAACTGCAAAGGCTTTGTTAAATTAATGGCCAAATGATCCAAAGTGAGTTTATTAAAGAAAATTCAGTAGCTTAGGTTTATATTCTTGTACCCCTCACCCAAAGTTTGAAATGTCAAGGAGTGTATTTTGCAATAAAACAAAAAGTCTTTGACACCAATCAACCCTGGGATCAGCCTACTCTGTTTGTCATTGAGAAAATTAATACGTGTCCGTATTCATTTGCTTGGGCTACCATGACAAAGTACCACAAACCGGCTTAAACAACAGAAATGTATTTTCTTACAGTTCTGGATGCTAGAAGTCCAAAATCAAGGTTTCAGCAGGGCTGGTTCATTCTGAGGGCTGTGAGAGAAAGATCTGCCTAGGCCTCTCTCCTTGGCTTGTAGATGGCCATCTTTTCCCTGTGTCTCTTCACATTCCCATCTGTCTACGCATGTCTGTCTCCAAATTTTCTCATTTTATGGGGACTAATCATATTGGATTAGAGCCCACCCTAATGACCTCACTTTAACTTGATGACCTCTGCAAAGACTTTATCTCCAAATTAGGTCACATTCTCAGGTACTAGGGGTTAGGACTTCAACATATGAATTAGGAAGAGGACACAATTCAACCCAATGCAGTGCCTATGAAAATAATAAACCTAGGTTTCAAGACTATCCTGAAGCTTAAATAAGTCCAGTATCTAACACAGTACCTGGCATATAGTAGGCAATCAGATTTTGTAGGGTAACAGAAAATACGGTTTGGCAAACAATAGTGATCTAAGTATAATCCCTTAAAAAAACCTTCTATTAACATGGTACCAGACATGAGCTGGCTGTAAAAATAATGAAAATTTCACTCTCCCTCAGAGCCAACCAAAAGTTGCATATAATAGTGTATTGGGTTATTCTAAAACTTGGAAAATAATTTAGAAATTAAAGTTAATGTGATGTGGATTAGAAGCCCACCCAACAACAAGAGAACCTTAATTTTCTGTGTTCATTAAAGCTCTTTCATTTGCAAAGGGCATTAATTTTTTCACCATATATGTATCAATTGATTACTAATGCCAGTCACTGTGCTGCTTGCTGAGCATCAGAAGTTAAAAAGACAGATTGCCTGCTCCCAGGAAACTCTACCTAGTGATGGAGACGTATGAATACGGATTTACAGTAAAAATGTCATAATGGGGTAAAAATGTAGTAATAAGGGTAAAAAGAGAATGCTGTATAACCACAGTCCTACTGGGGCGCTAGGGAAGACAATAGAGGAGACCACTGTCTTAGAGAAGACAATAATTAAGATGGCTTTGAAGGTTAAGAAGATGTTACCAGTTAAAGGGTAACAAGACAAAGAGGAAGGGGAAGATAGTCTAGTTGGAAGTACTAGCAGCTGAAAAAAGAAAGTAAAAACTGTCTTATAGGGCTTCCCTGGTGGCACAGTGATTAAGAATCCACCTGCCAATGAAGGGGACACGGGTTCAAGCCCTGGTCCGGGAAGATCCCACATGTTGCAGAGCAACTAAGCCCGTGCGCCACAACTGCTGAGCCTGTGCTCTAGAGCCCGTGTGCCACAACTATTGAGCACGTGTGCCACAACTACTGAAGCCCGTGCGCCTAGAGCCTGTGCTCCACAACAAGAGAAGCCACTGCAATGAGAAGCCCGCACACCACAACGAAAGTAGCCCCCTCTTGCCGCAACTAGAGAAAGCCCGCGCACACCAACGAAGAACCAAAGCAGCCAAAAGTAAATAAACAAATAAATATTTTTAAAAAACCAACTTTCTTATAAAAAAGTAAGTATGCACTCTTTGGAGAACCGTATTTCACTCAACATTAGCATGTAGATAATTGAATAATAGATCTTGACATCATGAGGCCTCAAATTCATGATGGTGTGTGTGTGTTTGTGTGTGTGTGTGCATGCATATTTCAACATTGAACCATTTGGGAAGTTCTTAGAATACTGCATTATGAGTTGAAAGATCTAAATCTAAAAGCTTATTTCTACCTAATAAACAATATGGTGGGACAGATGGAAGAAAACCACAGTCGTGTACACCCACTGGAGCAGAAATGGGTGGGAGAAGATCTTTAGAAAAGCTAGTGGCTTATCGTTGCAAAGTAAAAGAAAGAAGTAATAATGGTAATAAGGCTTCTGAGAATTTGATGAGCAATATTCATTCTTTGCTTCCAGGAAGCTCAAAGCTAAATTTGCTCTGAGATTTTAATAATCATATAAGAGCTTAAACCTATATGAGCTTACTCTTTCCTCTCAGTTGTTATTCCTCTGTTCTATCAAAATGGTGGTTTTATACATATACAGAGTGCCCAGAGCTCAGTGTGTAGAACTCTTCTCTAGCTACACTCATTCTTTGATAATTTCAGCCAATCTCATAGCTTTAAATGCCATCATAGTTTAATGATTCCCAAATTAATTTCTCCAGCTCAGAGCTGTCTTGTGAACTCCGGACTCACACTGACATCTCCACTTGGATATCTAATTAGCATCTCCAGTTCACATGTTCAAAACCCATATTCCTGATATTCTCCCCAAACCTGTTTCTCTCTACTCTCCAACTCAGTCCGTGACTGAGATCCTTCCTCACACTCCCACATGTAATCGCTCAGCAAATCCTGTGGACTCTACCCATTTCTCATCGCCTCTACAGCTAGCACTTTGGTCCAAGCAACCATTACCTCTTGCCTGGATTATTGCAAGCACCTCTTAAGTGGTTTCCCTGTTTTGCCCATGCTCCTCCCAAAGGCTATTCTTGGCACATCTTCCAGAGATCATTTTATTTCCCTCCTTAAAACTCTCGAACAGCCCATTTTGCTTGGGGTAAAAGCAATAAATGGCTGATCTGGCCCCAGTTGCATCTCTGACCACATTTCCTATTGCTCTCCTCCTGATTCAATCTGCATAAGCCTTTCAGTTCCCTCACTCCTTCTGGAAGAAACTAGGTACAACATTGCTTCAGGCTTTTGCTTTTGGTTTTCCTTCTGCCTGGAATATTCTTCTAACAGATGTCCACAATGGTTGTTCCCTCATCTATCTCCTTCAGCTCTTTGCATAAATGTCCCCTTCTCAGCAGGCCTTCCTGGACCACTCAATTTAAAATTGCACCCTCATATCCACCCATAGATACTTTTTAACTTCCTTGCCTGCATTACTTCTCTATAGCCCTTAAATACTATATATTGTATGTACTTAGAATATTGTCAGTCTCCCCCATGTAAGTTCCATGAGAGTAGGCATTTTATCTCCTGAGCCTAAAAAAGTGCCTGGTAGAGTAAATGTTCAAGTAATATTTGGTGAATATTAAATGAATTAATGACTGAACATATAGATCCAGGTAGGATTTTCTGCCAAAGATTAAAAGAAGGGGGAGGGTGTCAGTCACATATGGGTCCAAGGGGCTGACTAGTCAGAGAGCATGTACAACATAAGAAGAATAAATGATTGAAATCAATTTTAGGAACAGGTAGAGAAATAGGTGCAAGAAAAGAGCCTGAAAACCAATAGCAAGAATATGGAAGAACCAGGAAAGAGTGAGCAACAAAATTGTAGACATACTTCCAGAAAGAGTGGTTAGGAGCCAAGGTAGCAGAAAGATTAAGTAAGACTGGCAATAAAAAGTGTCCATAAAAATTGCTTAGATCATCTTACACCAATATATCCAATTCCAGATGGATAAAGTATTGAGTGAAAAGAATCAGTGAAGAAATATGCTCTTGATGGGAAAGACTTTTCTAAGCTTAAAATAAATTATATAATTTACAAATGCACTAAATGATAAATTTGACTCCATTAAAATGAAAAATATTCTCTGCATCAAAAAGAAGCCTAATCAAAACAAAAGGCTAAAATAAACTGGGAAAACATGTGCAGTAAATTTGACAATGGGGAAATATTTTTAAATTGAAACAACTCTTACAATAAGAAAAATCTTAAGACTCTAATATATATAGGGATGAGAAACATGAACAGACATTTCACAAAAGTGGAAATATAAACAGTTGAAAATGATCTACTTGACTAACAAGTGGAGAAATATCAATTAAAACAATGCTAAGATTATTTTCTCCTATTATTTAGCAAAGTTTAAAAATTTTATGGGAAATAAACTATGAAAAAAAATACTTATATACTGTCAGGAGACCTAAGCAGGTACAGTTTATTTCAGAAAGAAATTTAAAAATAGAATGAGATATTCACAATAGCCAAAAGGTGGAAACAATCCAAATGTCCATCAACAGATGAAGGAATAAACAAAATATGGTATATACACACAATAAAATATTATTTAGCCTTAAAAAGGAATGAAATTTGATACATGCTACATTGTGAATGAACTTTGAAAACATTATGCTAAGTGAAATAAGCTAGACACGAAAGGGTAAATATTGTGTGATTCCACTTGTATGAGGTACCTAGAATAGTCAGATCCATAGAGAAAGAAAGCAGAACGGAGGTTACCAGGGTCTGGGAAGGGAGGAGTGGGAGGTTATCGTTTCATGGGTGGAGTTTCAATTTGGGATGTTGAAAAGCTCTGGAGATGGTTATTGATGATGGTTGTACAACATTGTGAATATATCTAATGCCACTGAATTGCACATTTAAAAATAGTTAAAATGGGGGCTTCCCTGGTGGCACAGTGGTTAAGAATCCGCCTGCCAATGCATGGGACATGGGTTCGAGCCCTGGTCCGGGAAGATGCCACATGCCACGGAGCAGCTGAGGCCGTGCACCACAACTACTGAGCCTGAGCTCTAGAGCCCGTGAGCCACAACTACTGAGCCCGTGAGCCACAACTACTGAAGCCTGCGTGCCTAGAGCCCAGGCTCCGCAACGAGAGAAGCCACCACAATGAGAAGCCTGCGCACCGCAACAAAGAGTAGCCCCCGCTCGCCGCAACTTGAGAAAGCCAGCGCTCAGCAATGAAGACCCAACTCAGGCAAAAATAAATAAATAAATTAATTAATTAATTTTAAAAAATAGTTAAAATGGTAAGTTTTACTTATATGTATTTTACCACAAAAAAACAAAACATATACATTTATACGTATATATATATGTGTATATATATATTAAGAACCTTAAAATGACCCAGTGATTTCACTTTTAGAAATTACTCATGTGGAAATAAACTCAAATTTAAGCAAAATGTTTATCAGAATGTTATTTATAATTGTAAAACAATTCTTTGGAAACCAAATAATGGTAAAATAAATAATGGCACATTCCTAGTACAGTGGAAGTGCAGAACAGTGGGAACCATATCTGTTATTGCTCTTCATCTCCACCCTCCTTCCTGTGCTTGGCACCTAGAAGCTACCCAACACAGTTCCACTGAATTAATTAGTATGATGAAATGTTACGTATAAGAATATTTATTAAGGATTTTAATGAAATAGGAAATGGTTTGATATAATAAGTGAAAAAAGCAGAATAAGACTTGTATATACAATTTGATTTCGGCTACTATGCAAAAACAAGGATTCTTGTTATGTGAGATAATGAAATCCTTTATTGTTTAAGCCAATCTGAGTTGGGGCTTTTTATGACACCTGAAAGCATTCCAACAGATCCTTACACCCACACAAGAACGTTCTCATCTAGAACTCCTCATGCTTTCCCAGAGCTTATTAAAATGTGGAAAGTAGAAAAAGTAATGGTACCATTAATAAAAGTTACCTACCAGCAAGGGAGAAAACAGGAAAATAATCTAAACAAAACACAAAAAAGCAGCTGTAGTACCATAAAAACACAGCTGGCTGTAGAATTTAGGGTAGGATCAGACAGTTTTATAGACTTCATAACTTTTTAAGCTATTCTTATAATAATAGATATTTGTAATAATGATCCTGAGTCACCCATAACGATGCCCAATGTGTGTAATATATTCTGTTTGAGAAGGTGGTGCATTATATTTCACAGTTTAGAAGGATTTTCAATAAAATGTTTAAAACACTGAGAAGTTCCAGGACTTCCGGGGGTAAACTGAAATTAAATTCTTCTGGGAAACTCACTTAGCTGGAACTCCTCATTTTCCCAATATTGTTGTTAAAGAGAAATTAAAAGTTACTTTATTTGACAATCTAAAATTCTTGTGTTTATGTTGGAAATTGGGTTTTCCTAAAACCTAGAGTGCCTAATGATCACTTGGGATGGGGTGGAGGGCTTATTAAAAATGCAGTGTCCTCAGTCCTTCCTTGAAAGACCCTAATCCAGTGGGTCTAGGATGGGGCTTAAGTACTGGCATTTTTAACAGACACCCCAGATGATGTGTTCTGGATATTCTGAAACAGTGGGAGTAAGCTATGAAGACATAATTTAGGAATTACTAGTGAGTTCTCTGCTTTATCAGGCCTCCAACTCAGAACATATTAATGCTTGCTACTCTGCACAGGAAGAGGTAGATAGCCTCACTTGTTAGATTAAAGGAAAGTATCAATACTGACCTACCCAAAATAACCTGCTGCATTTTTAAGGCAGTTGAGGATCACACCTGTACTGACTTTAGTTAAGGTTTTATGATTCTGTTTTTTTGTTTTTTGGGTTTTTGTGATGTGGACCATCTTTAAAGTCTTTATTGAATTTATTACAACATTGCTCCAGTTCTCTGTTTTGGTTTTTTGGCTGTGAGGCATGTGAGATCTTAGCTCCCCTACCAGGGATCGAACCCACACCCCCTGCATTGGAAGGTGAAGTCTTAATGACTGGACTGCCAGGGAAATCCCAATTCCGTTTTTTTTTTTTAATTGAAGTATAATTGATGTAGTTGATGTACAATATTATATAAGTTACAGGTGTACCATATGGTGATTCATAATTTTTAAAGGTTATACTCCATTTATAAAATATTAGCTATATTCCCTGTGTTGTACAAAATATTCTTGTAGCTTATTTTATACATGATAGTTTGTACTTCTTAATCCCCTACCCTATATTGCCCTACCCCTATATTGCCCTTCCCCCCTCCCCTCTCCCCGCTACTAATTTGCTCTCTATATCTGTGAGTCTGCTTCTTTTTTGTTTTATTCTCTAGTTTGTTGTATTTTTTAGATTCTACATATAAGTGATGTCATACAGTATTTGTCTTTCTCTGACTTATTTCACTTAGCATAACACCTTCCAAGTTCATGCATGTTGCTGCAAATGGCAAAATTTCCTTCTTTTTTAACGGCTAAGTAGTATTCCATTATATATATATACCACATCTTCTTTAGCCATTCATCAATTGATGGACACTAAGGTTGCTTCCTATCTTGACTATTGTAAATAATGCTGCTGTGAACATTAAGGTACATGTATCTTTTTGAATTAGTGTTTTTGTTTTTTTTCAAATATATACCCAGGAGTGGAATTGCTGGGTCAAATGGTAGTTCTATTTTTGGTTTTTTGAGAAACCTCCATACTGCTTTCCACAGTGGCTGCACCAATTTACATTCCCACCAACAGTGTGAGAGGGTTCCCTTTTCTCCACACCCTCGCCAAAATTTGTTATTTGTGTTCTTTTTGGTGATAGCCATTCTGACAGGTGTGAGGTAATATCTCATTGTGGTTTTGATTTGCATTTCCCCGATGATTAGGGATGTTGAGCATATGATTTTCTTTTTAACTTTATTTATTTATTTTTAAAATAAATTTATTTATTTATTTTTGGCATCATTGGGTCTTTGTTGCCGTGTGCGGGCTTTCTCTAGTTGCAGCGAGCGGGGGCTACTCTTTGTTGCGGTGCGCAGGCTTCTCATTGCAGTGGCTTCTCTTGTGGAGCACAGGCTCTAGGCGTGCGGGCTTCAGTATTTGTGGCACACAGGCCCAGTAGTTGTGGCTCACGGGTTCTAGAACGCAGGCTCAGCAGTTGTGGTGCACGGGCTTAGTTGGTCCACAGCATGTGGGATCTTCCCGGACCAGGGCTCAAACCCGTGTCCCCTGCATTGACAGGCGATTCTTAAACACTGCGCCACGAGGGAAGCCCTCTTTTTAACTTTAAAGAACTCTCTCTCTCCTATTACTAAAGTTTAAAGTTTGGGTTACAATAGACCTTGTCCTGAAGTTCTTAGTTAATGTTGATAAAAATGTAATGTATGTTATTAATGGTCTTTGGGGTCAGTAGAACATTTTATAATAGTGTTTTCACCAGAGTGCTTTGGCACCATATCGACTTTCTCTGATTCCTTAAGATGTTTAATCCTAACATCTGGTATCTGGATTTGTAAGACACTGGGGAAGAACATGTAATGAACATAGAGAATTCTTGATCAAATGTATGCTATGACTAAAAAGTTTGGGGAGACATGAATTTACTTGGACATGGCCTTGGTAGTTTTTCCTTGGGTGGACTTTAAATAGGCGTGAAGCTTTAAGTGTCATGATACCAGTTACAAGATGATTATAAAATAGTCAGACTCTTGGAAATAAAGAGTAGAATGAAGGTTGCCAGAGAAACAGGGAGGTACTAGCCAAAGGGTATAAAGTTTCAGTTATACAAGATGAATAAGTCCTAGAGATCTGCTGTACAGCACAGTGACTCTGGTTAACAGTACTATATTGAATACTTACAATTTTGCTGAGAAGATAGATCGTATGTCAAGTGTTCTTATCACATAATAATAGCAATAATAACAACAACGATAATGATAAATGAGGTTGGGAGAAAACTTTCGGAGGTAATGGACAAGTTTATGGGACAGGTCACAGTGATGGTTTCACAGATACATACTTATCTACAAACCCATCAAGTTGTATACATTAATTATGTATAGCTTTTTGTATGTCAATACGTTTTTTAAAATAAAATGTGTCATGTTAATGCTTTCCAAAAATATAATAGAGGAATTATTTCATTACTCATTAATTTCCATTATATAATGTTTTTGCAAGTGGCAAAAAAAATTTTTTTTCCTGCTTCTTCTCTTTCTGTTTTTCTTCTTCATGATATGTCTGTGCTTGAAATGAACATTTAGCTACACAGATATGGGGTCTGCCTCCATTTTCGGTCCCCCTGGGCCCAGGTATTCCTAGAAAATAGATTTACTCTGTATAAGATTCTGTTTTTTCTGGTGCCCATAAGTTCTGTCTTATTTTCCCTGTACCATCTAATCATTTACTGAGAGTCTCCAGTATACTATGCCAGACATAAAAAATATAGAGATAAATAAATATACCTTGACTTTGATTTGCTCCCAGTCTAGTAAGGGAGACAGACACATAAACGAATAATCACAATACAGCATAATAAATGTAAAAGCAGGCTGTAGGATCACAGAAAAAGGAATGACTAATTCTTCCTGGGCAATTATGAAAAGGCTTCTTAGACAAGGTAGTATGTGATCTGGGTTTTGAGTGGGCATTAAAGGGGTATTGCAGGCAGCATGTATCATATATAGGCATAGAGATAGGAGAGGGCATGGAATATTTGGTAGAACTGACAGAACTTGATGACCAACTAGATACTGGAAATTGAGAGAAAGGAGAGAATTGAAAATGTTTCTAAGATTTTACTCATTCATTTAACAATTTTATTACCTACTCTGCTACAAAAGAGTGAGTGGATGACATTCCAATGACAGAAAAAGGAAATATAAGGGGAGAAGCAGTTTAGGGGGGTGAGATCAGATGAGAATATGTTGAATTTGAGTTGCCTGCAAAGCCTCCAGGTACACTGGCCCAGTGTGCCCTCAGAAATGTGGGTCTGAGAGGAGGAGGGAGGTCCCGACTGAAGAAGAAGGGTGGGAGCCATCAGCAAATGATGGCCTGGACAGGACCAGACACAATTTGTGGGGCCTGGTGAAAAAGAAAATGTGGTCCCCCTTGTTCACAAAGCAGGAATAGGGTGCCATTAAAGTTATTAAATAAACTTGTACTAAAATACAAAGCATTTTCCTTTCTTCCACAGTCTCTCAGCATGTCATGGTGGTTTTTATTTGCTATCTAATGTTCTTCTAAGTAAATAAAAATTTTAAATGATTGGCATGAATTTTACCATTCATCTTTATATTGTGCAATGCCAGTTCTAAATGTAGATATCAGAACGTTCAACTGTTCTGTGTACATGGAATCACTCAAATTATGCAATTCATATTTCCGGCTGGACTCTGGAAGGTGCCTCAAGCTGCTCAGACGAAATGAATACTAGCCAGATTCAGAGAAGTTAGGAGGAAGAAAAGGTTTCCCCAGGCACGGTGTGGGCCCAAAGGATCTGGGGATACTTGCAGGGTAAGTTCAGAGCCTTGAAGGTGCTGGGGATTCCGCTTTGGGACTGGCAAGATCTGCATGCACTTGGACCTGATAGATGCTGTGTTCCCCTCCCACCAGCCCCCAGACCAATGTGCTGTGCCTCAGGAGGGAGCTGGGAAGTCAAGTCAGGCATCTCCCATTTCCATCTGTCCCAACCCACAGCAGATAGGCAACCCCAAGGGTACCACAACCTCTGTGCCAGGATATGCTGGGTATTTGGATCAAGGAGAGGCTGGCCCCAGCCAATCGCCCACTGAAGGAGCTGCAGTGTTGCCAGCCTGGGGTGGGGACAGCCACCAACTGCCGGGCCTTGCCCTTGAGATGCCACTGGTTGTGACCCCAAACCTCCTCACACCTGCACTCAGATCCCTGCCAGGGCAGAGGGCAGCAGCAGTTTGGGGAGAGGGGGAGTAAGGGAGAGCAGGCAGGACCCAGGGCGCAAGGGTGAGAGAGCTGGTGGCCAAGAACAATTCCCAGGGAGGCACAGGAGGAAAGATAGCACTTACACTGAGATGCCAAGCCCTCAGCACATGCTCCCGCTGGCCATCAGGCTTCACTCCCGAACACAAATTCAAGGACAGCATAAGAATCTCAGGACAGCAGCATGAAACCCCAAGCGTGGGACTCTTTGTGACTGTACTAATCGCAAACACGTGCAACCAGCCCTAGGCCTGTGACATTGCCCAAGAGGATAAGAAAATAGATGAGGGCCAAGAAGGAAGACTGGAGAGCTCCAACATGAGAGAGGTAGATGGAAGAAAAAAAAAAAGCAAGAACAAAAATAAGGCAGACTTGGGACTTCCCTGGTGGCGCAGTGGTTAAGAATCCTCCTGCCAATGCAGGGGACATGGGTTCAAGCCCTGGTCCAGGAAGACCCCACATGCCGTGGAGCAACAAAGCCCATGTGCCACAACTACTGAGCCCACGTGCCGCAACTACTGAAGCCCGTGCACCTAGAGCCCGTGCTCCACAACAAGAGAAGCCACCGCAATGAGAAGCCCATGCACTGCAACAAAGAGTAGCCCCCGCTCGCCGCAACTAGAGAAAGCCCGCACGCAGCAACGAAGACCCAACGCAGCAAAAAAATAAATATAATAAATTAATAAATTTTAAAAAAAATAAGGCAGATTTGAGGACACAGGGAGAGGGGAGTGTAAGCTGGGACGAAGTGAGAGAGTAGCATTGACATATATACACTACCAAATGTAAAATAGATAGCTAGTGGGAAGCAGCTGCATAGCACAGGGAGATCAGCTCGGTGCTTTGTGACCACCTAGAGGGGTGGGATAGGGAGGGTGGGAGGGAGATGCAAGGGGGAGGAGATATGGGGATATATGTATAAGTATAGCTGATTCACTTTGTTATACAGCAGAAACTGACACACCATTGTAAAGCAATTATACTCCAATAAAGATGTTTAAAAAAAAATAAGGCAGAGATGAACAGGGAGAGAGGGGTAAGTGTAGAAGCCAAGAGAAGGGGAGGACCACCTCCAGCCAAGGCTTCTCCTGGGAGAAAATACAGATATGGTTACTTGTTCCACAAGCATTTTAAAAATTTGAGCCAATATCTAGAAATGAGAAGCATTCTCATAAAACAAGCTTTTCTTTAAAAAATTAAGAGATTTAACAACACCGTGTCTACACTCGGCCATGGCAAAAATCAACCAAAAAGTTGAGCAGCCGCTGCTCCCCTGCAAGGGCCGCATCGCTGCTGCTGGACCAGCATCCCATGACGCACTGGGCTCTGCCTGTACAGCCACACCGGGCCCCGCTTCCCCCAAGCCGATTACCGTGGGCGCCGAGATCAGAAACCTGGGTCCCACAGCCTGTCCAATGCTGCAGGAAGGTCAAGTAGAAGGGGGCCTAAAAATAGGTCATTGGATTCGGCAAGTAGGAAAACACTGTTGACATCTTCTTTAGAGCAGTCTCAATGGAGCAATGGGATGGGAGCCAGATGGCAGTGGGCTGTGAAGTGAATGGGAGGTGATGAAGTTGAGGCAGCGAAGGTAAAGACTCATTTTTCACGCATTTTTTTTTTTTTTGTCATAAAGGAGGGTGATGGAAAAGTAGTTTGAACCCACCCAGCTATCCCTATTCCTCCCTCTTTCTCCTTCCCACACACTCTCTATAACTAAATAAAGAAAGCAAGCAAGATGACATAAAGCAACATCTCTGCTTGAAATTTTACACTTTGGGAAAAAAAATCAGTTCAAGACCAGAAGTGGAAATTAACTGAGATTTTACTGCTCCCCATTAAAGTGTCATCCTCGAAGATACCAATCATGAGTATTCATTGCCTCTTATTGACAGTTAGAAAAAATAAAATTAGGCCATTTGAGACTAATTCAGAGTTTTTTTTTTAAGGTTACTTTAAAATATTTAACCTGTTTTTTGTTTGTTTTTTCTTTTAATATAGCAGCACAACACAGAGTTAAACATTTAGGCTCTGCTTAAAAAATCTAGAAAACTATCTGATAGCCCTGTATTTTTAAAAAATAACAGGTAAACTACTCAAATCCTAAGCTGTTGTGTAGAATAAGCAACATTCTCCCTTTCAATTGTTGAATAAACTAATCTTAAAATAAATGGTGACATCTGTTTCCACCTACTGCACCGTTGTTTGGATGTTTTGCAGGCTTGTTTTTCCATACAGAATGTGATTTAGAGGCTGATATTTGATCATGAACTAGTTAGCTTTGGATTTAGTAGGTTCTACATTTTACGAAAGGTCTAACTTGGGCAAGTATACCTTATCCCCAAAGTGGAACTTACCAGAATTGTGAGGATTGAATGCCTCTTGCTCGGTGCTAATGTAGATGCTCTGATTTGTTAACGGACTTCTGCGAGGTGATTTAGGTCAAGTTTTGGAATCCTTGCAAAGTAATCAGATTTTAACCTCGGCTTCCGCTAGTCTGTCAAAACACAGGAAGCCTGCTCACTCCCTCTGTGGCCTCCCCTCACCAACTGTTTAGAGTGTGGTCTGCAGAGTTCACCAGGGTCTTGTAAGATATGCAGCTTTCAACACAATGATGTGTGTCGATGAGATTTTGTGACTTTGAGTGGATGTCAAGTACATGAGACAAACTACACTTTATTTTAAAAAAGGAGGGGAGGGGAGAACTGTATAATTCTTATATGTTTGTTTTTAATGAAGTTGTAGATAGCAACCAGCCTTTATTTAATAAATTGCTAGACATCTTTAAGGAAAACTGAAAGCATAATGTTAAGGGCATTTAGTCTGCAACTTTGAGCACCATTCTTTGATGCTATTGAATAGCTTTGGCCTCCACAATAAGCTGATATTCTCTACCTGAAGTCCAAAGTTGCAAGTCAGCAAGCTGGCTTTGATTACATAATCCCAACAGTTGACCCATCCTAGACTTGGATGAAGGTGGTGTGGGGAGCTGTGAGTAAGGGGCTGAGGGTGTGGGGAGGGAAGGGCTTTGCGGTAGGCAGAAAAAATGGGTGCAGAAGGGGCCAAGAGGCCATTCTCACTGTCTTACTTCCTCATTATCCAACCACTCTAGCCATTAGAAATCTCAATTCTGTGCCTGCTACATCACTAAGACTCACATGTGCAAACCCCATGGATTTTTCTTCAACTTTTATTCTTTTTAACGCTTTGCAGGAAGTGACAGTCTTTGCAAGTCCCATTTTTCATCAAGTCTTCTTCTTCCTTGACTTCTGTGGTGCAGAACTATCTTGGTCCTCCTGCCACCTACGTTCCCACTACTTCTCCATGTCCTTTCTCTCACCTCCAACACTTCATCCTCCCACCCACCTCCCACGTGCATCCTTGTGGGACTGGCTTCTCTACTCTCGCCCTTAGTGATATCATCCAGCATTATGTTTTTGATTCTCTCTTCTGTGCCGATGACTACCAAATCATGTCGCGTAAACCCAACGTCTTTGTCAAGTTGTAGACCAAGGTCAACAAGCAGTATAGTGGGAAAGCTAGCCTATTTTGCCTCTGTGGCTTTTCTTTCTGCCACTCTCCTATTCAATCATTACATCCCAGCCAAACTGGACTATTTTCTGCTCTCCAAAAGTCCCTCCAAACTCTTCCAACTCTGGACTTTTGCTCACGGCGGTCTCTCCCTTTCTGTCTTTACCCCCATCCTGATTTCAAGGCAGTATTGGTCTGGGTCCAGGCAGGAGAATGGAAACCACTCTAAGTGTTTCAAACACAGGGAATTTAATACAGGGAATTGGTTGCAAAGATGCTGGAAGTGTTCGAATAGCAAAAGGTGAGGCGGGGGGAGCCGAAGGAGTAAAAGAGAAGGCACAGCTAAGCACCCTTGGTCTAAAGCCTCTCAGTCCACGCCTGCTACTGTACTGCTTGTCAGTTCTGGATGTGCCAAAGGAGTGCTGCCTGGACCAGGCTGGAACTGCTGAAATGATGCTGCCACGGCCTGGGCTGCTACAGTCCGGATCCCCACCCCTGCTGCAGCTCCAGCAACCACCTCACTCTCAGAGCCAGAGCAGGACTCCTCTCTCTGCTGCCTTTGGATTCCCTTCTGGGCCCAGCACAGAAGAGAGTCTAGGAAATGTAGTTTTCAGACACTCAGCCTTACCACTTCGAGGCATAGCACAGAATGGCAGGTGGGGCTGTGAGACAACAGGCATTAACTCGACAAGAGCCCCATTCAAATGCCATGCATTTCCTAAAGGAGTTCTTGATTCCTTACCTCCCGGCCCCTCCAGCACCCCTAGCTAAAAGAAACGCTCCCTCTTCTGAATTTTGTCTAAATTTTGTTTGTCCTTTTGACTCAATTTAAAGTATATTTATTGAGAATCCGCTTGGTGCCAGGCACCGTGCTAGGTGCTGAAAATACAACTATGAGTAGGACAGACTAGGCTTCTGTTCCCCTGGAGCTTCATGGAATTTAAAGTCTCATTGGGGAAACACACCGTTAAACCTGCAATTACAATGTAGCTTGATGAGCACTAAGATAGGGGAAGTACATGTGTGGGAGCCCACACAAGAATGGTGTTTAAAGCAAACTGGGAGGGTCAGGAAGTGCTTCTAGAGGAAGCCAAGGTCTGAAGCCAAAGAGGTAGGGGTCATGGGAAAATGCACTTGATAGAAAGAAACCCACGTACAAAGGCCCAGAGGTGAAAGAGAGTGCACTTCACAAGGAAAAACCAGGTGTGGGCGTAGTGGCAGGCATAGAAATTCTGAAGTGGAGAATGGAAAAGAGGAGAATGAGGAGAGATGGGGCTGCAGGAGGCAAAAGACGTCATATCAAGAAAGGCCTGGCGAGCCAACGTGAAACAGTTTGGATTTTATCCTAAAGACAACGGGAACCCATTGAAGGTTTCCAGTAGGGATGTGGCATGATCAGGTATTCATTTTAGGAAGCTTGTGTGGAAATAACATACCTGCAGAAGTTCCACTATCCATGGCCGTTTTTATAGTACAGGCCACCTTTACCAACTGCCTCATCTGTCTTAAGATGCTTTAGAGATTTGATCTCTAAAACACTCCTCTTTGCTTGAGATTAAAATCCCACTTTTTCTGCTACCCACTGTATAATTTCATCTATCTGATATTCTGGAAAAGGCAAAGACAGAAACCAAATATATATATACGTGGGGATACAAATCAAATCAGTAGTTGGGAGGGGCTGGGATTTGCCAGAGGGGTTGACTACAAAGGGGGACAAGGGAATTTTTTTGTGGTGATGGAAATATTTTTTCATGATTGTATGTGTTTGTCAAAACTCATAGAAGTATACACTCAACAGGGTGATTTAACTGCTTGTAAATTATGCTTCAATAAGCTTAACTTAAAAAAAAGAATCTTTCCTTCCTAGTGACTCTTGCACCTGCATTGCACCCCTGATTTCTCTCTTGTACCACCTCCTACCTTGGCATGTATGAAGTCTGGCTACTTGTGTCAATTTAAATCTGTTACCGGGCAATGTAAAATCTTCCCTGGTTTGTCTCTCTGTGTTTTTGCAACTGCTGTTTGCTCCTGTGGACAGTGGGCAGAGCTTACATACATTTTGATTGTTTTTCCTGTAGGTAAGTCAACACTCACTCATTCTGAGGGTGTCTATTTTCCAGAGGAGTGATTTCAATTTTGATGGGCTCTTTGATCATCTTTCGATTGACTTGCCTCTGGGTCATAGGGTGCCGATTCCAGCCCTTTCCCTTTTCCTCTTAGTTCATTTGTTCAAATCTCACTATCTGATACTGTGTGGATATGAAGGTTCTAACCAGACAGCATGCAAAACTAAATATTAAACAGGAAGATAAAATGACTCTTATTTTGAATGCGGAAAGTAAAAAGAAGACCAGAGTTTCTCTATTCTTCCTTGGAAATGAAGGAAACTGCAGACTTTGGGAGCATCACAAAGATGACTTTTTCTCCCCAGTTGGACAAGCAGCAGCCTGAAGCCTGGCAGGTTCTGCCTGCTTGTGTTTGCGCTGCCAAAAGCCTGTGATTCTAAAGCATATCAGGTTTCTAGAAAAAACAGAAGTCTACCTGTGGAGGATCGGGGAGGGATTTCCCACCTGGAGTGAGGCCTGAGGGTAAAAGGATTATTTTACCATTGTCATTTGCCAAAAATATGATTTCCTTGAGTTGCATGGAGACAAATCGGTTTAAAGAATCCGGTTTTATTTTTGTCTTATGCCCTGGAAAAATCTGACATGTGGAGTTCTTTTTTAAAGCTATATCTTTTACTTATTTTATTTAATTTTTTTACTGAAGTATAGTTGAGGTACAATATTATATTAGTTTCAGGTGTCCAACATGGTGATTCAATAGTTTTATAGATTCTACTCCATTTAAAGTTTTTTTTAATATAAATTTATTTATTTATTTTTGGCTGCTTTGGGTCTTTGTTGCGGTGCGCGGGCTTCTCATTTTGGTGCCTTGTCTTTGTTGTGGAGCACGGGCTCTAGGCATGTGGGCTCAGTAGTTGTGGCACACAGGCTTAGTTGCTCCGCGGCATGTGGGATCTTCCCGGACCAGGGCTCGAACTCGTGTCCCCTGTGCTGGCAGGCGGATTTTTTTTTTTTTTTAGACAATAATGTTTAATTACCTCACAACTGAAGCTGCCTTTGGGGCCAAGGGACAGGAAGGAGGCAGCGAACCCAACACTCGAGCTGCACTCTAATCCTAGGTTTATTGAACACAATTCTTTTCTCTACACAACAAAGTACAAACACAATATTATCTAAAATGCTACAAAGTTACAAAACTCAAAACAGAAAATGTATAGTACTGACTGTACAATAAAAGCCAAAAAAGCAATGTACACGTTGCGAAGGTAACCTGCACAACCACCATGAATACCAACACAACGGGGGGTTCTGTAATGACCCGACAGAGCTGGCTTTCAACTTACCAGTTTCAGAGAGAAAGGGAGATGTGGGTTTGTGGGTTTGTGTGTCTGTGTGTGTGCACGCACATGAGTACATGTGAAAAGAACCATTTTGGGTATTTGGCCCTAGAGGTCAGAAGAGGACTCGAGCAGGGGAGCAGGGCCACGCTAACAGGAATGGCAGCTGCGTAAAAGCACACCCTTTCCTGTGGGACCCTGCAGGCCAACAGGTTAGGGCACGACCAGCCCACCAGATGGGCCCCACGGCATCTGTGAAATGGGAAAACATGCTCCCAGGCTGGGGCTGTACCACTGCCTGGAGCCCCCTGCTCATCCCTGCTGGCTTTGCCACTAAACTGACTCTTAGGAACTAGAAATGTGGAAGCTTTCTAGCCAGAAAACTGGAGGGCATCTTTATAAGCACGACCCCAAACCAACAACACTCCTGCAGCCAGAACTCTGCCACCAGGGGAAATGTAGCAATTAACTGCCTTCACCTTCGAAGCCTGGCAGGCGGATTCTTAACCACTGCACCACCAGGGAAGTCCCATTTAAAGTTTTAATAAAATATTGGCTCTATTCCCTGTACCACACAATATATCCTTGTAGCTTATTTATTTTATACACAGTAGTTTGTACCTTTTAATCCCCTACTCCTATCTTGCCCCTTCCCCCTTCCCACTACCCACTCACTGGTAACCATTAGTTTGTTTTTTATATCTGGAAGTCTGTTTCTGTTTTGTTATATTCATTCATTTCTTTTATTTGTTAGATTCCACACATAGGTGATATCATACAGTATTTGTCTTTCTCTGTCTGACATTTCACTTAGCATAGTACCCTCCAGGTCCATCTGCGTTGTTGCAAATGGCAAAATTTCATTCTTTTTTCTGTCTGAGTAATATTCCATTGTGTATGTATGTATGTATATCCTCTTTATCCCTTCATCTGTTGATGGACACTTAGGTTGCTTCCATATCTTGGCAGTTGTAAATAATGCTATAAACATTGGGGTGCATGTATCTTTTTGAATTAGTGTTTTTGTTTTCCTTGGATATATACCCAGGAGTGGGATTGTTGGGTCATATTGTAGTTCTATTTTTAGTTTTTTGAGGAACTTCCATACTGTTTTCCACAGTGGCTGCACCAGTTTACATTCCCACCAACAGTGTATGAGGGTTCCCTTTTCTCCACATCCTCACCAACATTTGTTATTCGTGTTCTTTTTGATGATAGCCATTCTGGCAGGTGTGAGGTGATACCTCATTGTGGTTTTGATTTGCATTTCTGTGATGATTAACGATGTTGAGCATCTTTTCATGTGCCTGTGCCATCTGCGTTTCTTCTTTGGAAAAATGTCTATTCAGGTCTTTTGACCTTTTTTAAAAAAATTTATTGATATTTTAATTTAAATTTTTGGCTGTGTTGGGTCTTCGTTGCCGCATGCAGGCTTTCTCTAGTTGCGACGAGCAGGGGCTACTCTTGGTTGTGGTGCAGTGGCTTCTCTTGTCGCAGAGCATGGGCTCTAGGCGCATGGGCTTCAGTAGTTGTGGCACGTGGGCTCAGTAGTTGTGGTTCGCAGGCTCAGTAGTTGTGGCACACGGGCTTAGTTGCTCTGCAGCATGTGGGATCTTCCTGGACCGGGGCTCGAACCCATGTCCCCTGAACTGGCAAGCAGATTCTTAACCACTGTGCTACCAGGGAAGCCCATTTTGCCCATTTTTTAATCGGTTTGTTTTTTTTTATATTGAGCTGTATGAATTGTTTATATATTTTTGGATATTAACCCATTATTGGTCATATCATTTGCAAATAGTTTCTCCCATTCAGTAGGTTTTCTTTTCGTTTTGTTGATGGTGGCACGTGGAGTTATTGATTTTAATTGTCAGGTGTTTAATGTCACCCATAGCTTGCCCAGCCTGTAGAATAACTTGCTGAAATTATTCAATGCTTTCATTCCAACACAACAATCAACAGAATAATATAATCCGGCATTTTGTTTTTTGCAAAGTAGATTGAAGTTGGTATGCATCATAAACCTGGCAAATATGTGAGCCTTGTTATTTTCATTCAATAGCATCTTTAAACCTTTAAGACAGGGATGCAAACTGCTGTTATGGGACAATCTGGCCTGCCACTTGTTTTTGTAAATAAAGTTTTATTGAAACATCACCACTTCCATTTGTTTACATATTGTCTATGGCTGCTTTCCACACAACAGCAGAACTGTGGAGTTGCAGCAGAGACCACATGGCCCAAAAAGCTGAAAATATTTACTATTGACTCTTTACAGAAGTTTGACCATCTCTCCTCTAGGAGGTAACATCTTCCATAGTCAGTATCAGAATCCCCATTAGCCCTGCACTCGGGCCTGACTTTTGAAGTGAAGAATGAAGGGCTTCCCTGGTGGCGCAGTGGTTGAGAATCTGCCTGCTAATGCAGGAGACACGGGTTCGAGCCCTGGTCTGGGAAGATCCCACATGCCACGGAGCAGCTGGGCCCGTGAGCCACAGCTGCTGAGCCTGCGCGTCTGGAGCCTGTGCCCCGCAACGGGAGGGGCCGCGATAGTGAAAGGCCCGCGCACCGCGATGAAGAGCGGTCCCCGCACCGCGATGAAGAGTGGCCCCCACTTGCCGCAACTAGAGAAAGCCCTCGCACGAACCGAAGACCCAGCACAGCCAAAAATAAATAAATAAATAAATAAATAAAATTTAAAAAAAAAAAAAAAAAAAAAAAAAAGCTCAGGTTTAAAAAAAAAAAAAAAAAAGAATGAAAAGGTAGCATCTGTGTTGTGAGCATCTCTCTCAAGAGTACAGATATTTTGTTTTGAATAAAGAATAGGAAGAAAGCTAATAAAATTATTGTTTGTTTTCCTAGAAAATATCTTAGGCAAAGTTTCCAGCTGGCCCTCTTTGTGACATAAAATTTATGGTCATATGTTTATGTGTTTTCAGGCACATTCAATACTAAATAACTTAAAACATCTTACGAGAAAAAGCAATCATTCTTAAACTTTTGGTGGTTACCGACTCTTTTGGGTACCAGCAAAGGCCCAAAGAGCCTCCCTTAGGGCTAAGAATGGGCAAATGCACTCAAACTCTGCGTATAATCTCAAGCGTTCATAGAGGTCTGAAGCCTACCTGTGCAGTCCAGGTAAATTACTCTTTTACTGACCGGTGAGTCTCTACAGGCAGGACTCCAGGCAGGAGCTGGTCCGAGGAGGGGGACGCGGAGGGTGCTGGGCAGTCCCAGCATCCACGGAAAATCACACCTCAGAGGCAGGCTCTTTGTTTTATAAAAGTAAAGCCTTAAAGGGTATTTAGGCTGCAGACACTAGTGTTTGGATGCTGGCTCTACATGATCTGAGGTACAAACAAAAACCTTTGTGAGCCTCTGAATTGCAGAAGCTGCAATCTGGTGGTTAGGGAATCTCCGGTAATAGAAGGCAACTGCAGAGGTCAGAGGTGATAAATGTCCCAGAAATATGCAAACACTGCACAGCTCTGAGAGTTCCGTATGGGCCCCACACTTAATTGCAAGGACCTATCTCTTACCTCTTTCAGTTTTTTCTACCCATTAGTATGCAGCGCAAGTCAGGTTTGCAGAAATATCTCTGCAGAGGTAGGATGTCACATACACTTAAAGCAACTGGAATAGGGGCTTCCCTGGTGGCACAGTGGTTAAGAATCTGCCTGCCAATGCAGGGGACACGGGTTTGAGCCCTGGTCCAGGAAGATCCCACATGCTGTGGAGTAACTAAGCCTGTGTGCCACAACTACTGAGCCTGTGCTCTAGAGCCTGCGAGCCACGACTACTGAGCCCTCGTGCCGCAACTACTGAAGCCCGCACTCCTAGAGCCCGTGCTCCGCAACGAGAGAGGCCACCACAATGAGAAGCCTGCGCACCGCAACCAAGAGTAGCCCCAGCTCGCCGCAACTAGAGAGAGCCCGCGCACAGCAATGAAGACCCAACACGGCCAAAAATTAAAAATTAAAAATAAATAAATTTTAAAAAAAAGTCACTGGAATAACTAAATGATAACCCACCAAGTTAAAGGTGGGAGCCAGGAACCCTCCGGTGAAGTCTCCACTGGCATGCCAACCCACACTGCTCAGGAGTCATTGCCAAAACTGGTGTTCATCATTTGCATATAAGCTTTGTTTATTCACCAACGGAAGAGAGCGGGTGATTTGCAAGTACCTGCTAAGTTGAGTAAACAGTTATGTGTTCTTCCCTCCAAATTCAATATGTGTGATTGGGTGCTCCTCTGGTAGGGTCCACTTCTTACAGAAATCTATTTTGTGGACGGTGGGCACCCTAGATTGGGGAGCCATAACTTCCTTGGGATGGAATGGCCCACATCACAGAGTACCTGTTCCCCGAGTCCAGCTCATGGGTGGTTCCTGTATGGTTTTATGGGTGTGGAAGGGGTGCAGAAGGAATTGCCAAAGATAAACTACAACCACCCGGAGAGCCCTGTCACACCCGTGTCAGGTTACATTGTTTGCTAGAATAATTCTGGGAGAGCAAAGCCTCACCACCTGTGTAGTTAGCCACGCTGTTTGTCTGCAGGCATCGCAAAATGCTGCCCAGACCCCATATAGCAACAGGTTTTAGTCCTGATGAAGTAAAAATAAGCAAGAAAGGTAATAAACTTTCGCCTTGAATGCTTGGTGATTCATTGCTTAGCCTTGATATTTTCTCTGTTAAATTATAATTGTTTCTACAGGTATGTGATCAGTTTATTCTTTTTTCAGTGTGAAAGGGAAAAAACTGGGGCACTCCCCATCTGCAAGTCTGCAAGTAGTAGGGCACTTTCCCCTCTGGCCCTCCGTCTTTCCTTCCCTCTCCCTCTCTTTCTAAGATTGGGGACAGGTTAGTAGCAAGGGGCTGGACTAAGAGTTAAAGAAACTGGGGGTCGACTTGAGCTTCAAGGTTGCTGAGTTGCCTCAGGCAAATCCTTTAACCCTGTTGGGTTTGTTTCTTCAGCTATAAAAAGAGAGCTTAGGAGGAGATGGTTTCTAAATCCCCTTCTAGCTCTGAAATGTGATTTTGTGATTGCTTGGGAATACCTTGGGACATTCAAAGAATCTTTGACTCCCACAGAGGGAACAGAGTTCCAGGAGGGACATGGCCTGTATATTACTTAAACAACAGAATTTCAATAAGGCTTTTCCCATTAAGGCATTTGGTGCAGGCAAGCATTTTACAATAAACTTCCTATGAGCTCATTTAAAGCACCATTAAAAAACAAACATATTTTGGGACTTCCCTGGTGGCACAGTGGTTAAGAATCCACCTGCCAATGCAGGGGACGTGGGTTCGAACCCTGGTTCGGGAAGATCCCACATGCCACGGAGCAACTAAGCCCGTGCGCCACAACTACTGAGCCTGTGCTCTAGAGCCCGCGTGCCACAACTACCGAGCCTGTGCACCACAACTACTGAAGCCTGCGCGCCTAGAGCCTGTGCTCCACAAGAAGCCACCGCAATGAGAAGCCCGCGCACCGCAAGGAAGGGTAGCCCCCCACTTACCGCAACTAGAGAAAGCCCGCGCGCAGCAAGGAAGACCCAACATAGCCATAAATATATAAATACAAAAATAAATAAATACATAAATAAATAAATTTATTTAAAAAATAAAAAACAAACATATTTTTTAGAGTGAGCTCCTTCTAATTACCTGCTATTAGAGCTTCATGTTTCCTTCCAATCTTGAGTTCTGGACATCTGTAGCTGCCCAGGAAACTGTAGCTGTCAAGAAAGATAATTGGGGGCTTCCCTGGTGGCGCAGTGGTTGAGAATCTGCCTGCTAATGCAGGGGACACGGGTTGGAGCCCTGTTCTGGGAAGATCCCACATGCCATGGAGCAACTGGGCCCGTGAGCCACAACTACTGAGCCTGCATGTCTGGAGCCTGTGCTCCGCAACAAGAGAGGTCACGACAGTGAGAGGCCCGCGCACCGCAATGAAGAGTGGCCCCCGCTCGCCGCAACTAGAGAAAGCCCTCACACAGAAACGAAGACCCAACACAGCCAAAAAAAAAAAAAAAAAAAAAAAAAGAACAGTTTAAAAAAAAAAAGAAAGATAATTGGTTTGATAAACAGTGTAGATACAATGACTAAAGCATATAAACTAAATGGATTTGTCCTAATCTCCCTTCCTGAGTTCTTCCCACTCTCCTGCATCACAGCCTCTATCATTTAAAACAGTGATGTAAAAGGTAACATCTACCCAGTGCCTAATTGTCAAACACTGTTCTAAGGGCTAACACTAAACATAGCACTCACAATATTCCAAGTCTTACATTTGTTAATTTAGCAAGTTCTCCCTACAGTCCTATAAGGTAGGTAATTTTATTATCCCTATTTAACAATGAGGAAACTAAAGCACAGACAGCTTAAGTAACTTGTCCAAGGTCACACAGCTAATAAGTGGCAAAAGCAAAATTTGAAGGTGGTAGGGCTCCAGAGCTCAGACTCTCAACTACTTTACCATAGTGCATTATACTCGGGCATGCAAGAATTCAGGAAACAATGTTTTATAACAGAAGTTTTTAAAATGTCATTTCATCTAGTATTTTATCATCCAAGCAAAGGCTAATCTAGAGATGATTTGGAATGACAAAATGATTTCCATCTAATAATCTTTCCATTTAGTAATCTTTTTTTTTTTTTTTAAAGGATTTTCTTATTTATTTATTTATTTATTTATTTATTTATTTTTGGCTGTGTTGGGTCTTCGGTTCGTGCGAGGGCTTTCTCCAGTTGCGGCAAGCGGGGGCCACTCTTCATCGCGGTGCGGGGACCGCTCTTCATCGCGGTGCGCGGGCCTTTCTCTATCGCGGCCCCTCCCGTCGCGGGGCACAGGCTCCAGACGCGCAGGCTCAGCAATTGTGGCTCACGGGCCCAGCTGCTCCGTGGCATGTGGGATCTTCCCAGACCAGGGCTCGAACCCGTGTCCCCTGCATTAGCAGGCAGATTCTCAACCACTGCGCCACCAGGGAAGCCCTCCATTTAGTAATCTTTTATGCTGATAATAATCAGCATAAAAGCAACAGCTCCAAGATTTTATGGAACAGCCAAAGATGTTTCAGTACTTTCTTTTTATCTCTGCTCCCATAGTGAATTCTGAAAAAAAACTGCCAGAAGGCGTCTATTTTAAACCAAGTTAGGGAGTCTCAGCCTCAGCCTCCTCTCGGGCTCCGCCCGGGACCTGCAGCCGGAAGCTTCGGAGCCGCGGCCCCAGGCACTGCGGTCTCAGGTTTCTTTCCTCCAGAAAGAAAACAATTGACACCTTGCATCCTGGAAGTTCATTTAAGAGACTGAAATTAGAGACTTCTTTCAAATTTGGACATGGCTAATCGAGGAGCAACAAGACCCAACAGGCCAAATACTGGAAATAAAATATGCCAGTTCAAACTAGTACTTCTGGGAGAGCCTGCTTTTGGCAAATCGAGCCTAGTGCTTCGTTTTGTGAAGGGCCACTTTCATGGATTTCAAGAGAGTACCATGGGGGCTGCTTTTCTAGCCCAAACTGTGTGTCTTGATGACACAACAGTAAAGTTTGAAATATGGGATACAGCTGGTCAAGAACAATACCATAGCCTAGCACCAATGTACTTACTACAGAGGAGTGCAAGCAGCCATAGTTGTATATGATGTTACAAACGAGGAGTCCTTTGTCAGAGCCAAAAACCGGGTTACAGAACTTCAGAGGCAAGCCAATCCTAACATTGTAATAGCTTTATCAGGAAACAAGGCTGACCTCGCAAATAAAACAGCTGTCAATTTCCAGGAAGCACAGTCCTATGCAGATGACAACAGTTTATTATTTATGGAGACATCAGCTAAAACATCAATGAATGTAAATGAAATATTCACGGCAATAGCTAAAAAGTTGCCAAAGAATGAACCACAGAATCCAGGAGCACATTCTGCCAGAGGAAGAAGAGTAGACCTTACGGAACCCACGCAGCCAACCAGGAGTCAGTGCTGTAGTAACTAAACCTCCAGTTTAAACTAACTGGAATGTTCTTCTGCTTCCTAATTGTTAATAATAGTGGAACTGGAGCATTTAACCAGTCCAGTATGACTTCCAAAAAGAAGAGACTTACAATAGCCAAGTTTCTAATACAGAATTATATTAAGCGTTTTGAACTTAATTTTTAATAACATGCATGTGACCCTCTGACTAGTGTTTCAGCAGTGGAAGGGGGAAATGAGAGCTGTGTGTACACTTGTTTCTTTGGAAGGTTAGTGGGACTCACTTCTCTTCACCAGTGATATAAACAAATGACTCTGAACCCACAGGTAACCAGCCAGTTCTGTGAAAAAGATTTGGAACTTACTCATTTGGACTTTTCCAAAAAAATTATTTCTTTGGAAGGAGGTTCTAAAGATATTTCTGCTTAGCTACCATATTCAGGCAACCTGTAATTTCTCTTAGTATCCTTATTTAAAGTATACATTCCACATTTTAACAAATTAGCCACAAGGAAACAGTCCCACATCTTCAGCGGAAAAAAATGAACATTAGTGGCATCTAAATTATAGCTAGTCCTGTTATTTTTTAAATGGGGTAAAAAAAAAAAATCAAATGTAACCCTGTCTTATTTTAGGAATATGAAAACTAATAAAATGCATCTTAAAGGATAGTGTTCCCTTTAAACATGTAAGTTCTTCAACAAAAATGAAACAAACCAGGTGTCTGTGATTTCTGTTTAATCACTGCTGGCCAATACATAGCTTTTGTTGTTTGGGAGTAGGGAGGGGGCTTTTGTGCCCTTTGGATATAAACGTAGTCAACACACTAACAATTATGTACATTCAAACTTGATTATTTTAAATTCGATCTTCAGCTGTACTGTAAATAGGGTACTGCACTGCAGTCTCCATATATGTTTATTACTTTTCTATAATATTCAAGAGTTGCTTAAAAGTATACCAAATGTACAGTTACTAAAACAGCTAATTTTTTCCTTCTCTCCCCCTTTGAAAGGAAGAGACTTCAATTGTTCCTACCTGGCTAGAACCATAATAAACAATGTACCAGTAATTTGTAACATAAGTATTGGATATGTTAGTAACAATCTTGCAGCCTTGTTTTCCAAAGTTCATTTTATTTTGATCAGGTCAGTATATTGCACTAATTGTTTTAGGTATTTTCATTATATGAAATCTACCATGTGTCAAAGATGATTTAATCTATTTAAGTGTTGAACTGCTAGCAGAACTTTTACATTCACAGTAATTCAAAATTAGTAAGGAAAACATTTCTCCAGGGTTTAGTTTTATATTGAGGTGCTCAGGTTGGAATACAGTGGTATAAAAAGCAAAAAAAAATTTTTTTAATTAAAAAAAGTAAACCGGGCTTCCCTGGTGGCGCAGTGGTTGAGAATCTGCCTGCTAATGCAGGGGACACGGGTTCGAGCCCTGGTCTGGGAAGATCCCACATGCTGCGGAGCAACTAAGCCCATGAGCCACAGCTACTGAGCCTGCGTGTCTGGAGCTTGTGCTCCGCAACAAGAGAGGCCGCGATAGTGAGAGGCCTGCGCACCGCGATGAAGAGTGGCCCCCGCTTGCCGCAACTAGACAAAGCCCTCGCACAGAAACGAAGACCCAACACAGCCAAAAATAAATAAATAAATAAATAAATTTTTTTAAAAAGTAAACCAAGTTAGGGTTCACAGGTCAGGTCCTTCCATTTAAGGCAGTTGAAGCTACAGTCTTGGAGGCTGAAGTTAATTTCCCCAGGTGACGTACATTGGGTCTACCCAGAAGTAATAATCATAATGGGCATCCCTTGTGTTCATACATGTAGCCCATGGATCCTCTGACAAGCTTATTTTAGAGAAGAGGAGACTGAGGGTCAGAGTACTTGACATTTCTCCTGGGACAGCACACAATGAGAGCCAGAGCTGAGGTATCCGGACTTGCAGCGCTGGTCAATTTCCATCCCACCCTTTAAACATATAGGCATCAAAACATCTGCCAAACTCGTTCTTGGAGGAACCATTTCAAAGTTCTTTGTTTTAAGAATCTTCGATATGGATTTGTTGGATGGCTTCTGTCCATCTCAAAGCCCAGTGAAATGGTCCCTTCCTCAAAAAACATTTGCTTGGATTTAGGGCTGGGTAGGTGGGTGCCAGCCTAATGTTTTTGATCCAAATGATGGATTTGGTGACTAAGATGAGAGATCATTTAAATAGTAATACATTTAAAGCTGAGTATTTCAATCAAGTGAAAGGGAAAACAAAACGTTTTCAATCTTTGTATTTATCATTTATTGTGATGGAATTTGTGATGAGGAGTCAAAGAAAGGTTATGAAACAGCAGCCCGCATTTGTTCACCAGACTTAGCATGGGAAGGTCAAGCCATCCCGGTTACAGTTAAAAATTAGTTACCTTTCCCCATGATACGATTGAATAAGCACATTAACAGTTTATAAAAGAGGTTGTGAAACCTCCTAAGGGGAAAAAAAAATATTATGTAACCAGTTTAGGGGAGAGACTTGCCTGACTCCACTTCTCAGTAGGGGGTTGAACTGCCTGACTGGGAGGTTCATTCCTATTTCAAAACTATTATTATTTCTCCGGAAGGGTTTATCTTTTATTGCTAATAACACTTTACTCTCCACTTTCTCTGCTCTGTCCTCTCAATCTACGTCACCACCCACACCCTGAACCAATATAAACATCTACCCAACATTGGAGCACTAATCTTTATTAAGTAAAAGCAGCACCGTCTTTTCTGCCTACCAACAGGGTTATAATCCTTGAACTGTCATTGGGCCAAGCTTTATTGGACTTTGTGGTTAGGGTGCTTGAATACCTATTTAAACCCAAACTAACAAAATACATGTGGACATCAATTAAAACAATGACACCCAAAGGTATATTGAAGAGCCACAAGAAGTGTTTAGGATTGTAACAGCCCTGCTACCTTAATAAGGAGAGTCTGTGAAGCATTTATACATGGTTAGTAGTAACGTCATTCATAAATTTTTTTCTAAAAAATGTTCATCTACTATAACCAGACAGTAAGGGCACTGATATATATATCAACTTTAAATTGTTTAAAAATATCCTACCTTTTGTGATACTTGTCATCATTAAATATGTATTAGGTTGCTGGGTAAAAATGCTCTAATGCTAGATTTGTGATAGGAGACAGAATGTGAAGTTCTACCTACAGTGGGAATTCAATTAAACTTTTTAAACAAAATTATGGCCTTCAAATACATGAAAAGATCCTCAACATCACTAATCATTAGAGAAATGCAAATCAAAACCACAATGAGGTATCACCTCACGTTGGTCAGAATGGGCATCATCAAAAGATCTACAAACAATAAATGCTGGAGAGGGTGTGGAGAAAAGTGAACCCTCTTGCACTGTTGGTGGGAATATAAATTAATACAGCCACAATGGAGAACAGTATGTAGGTTCCTTAAAAAACTAAAAATAGAACTACCATATGACCCAACAATCCCACTACTGGGCATATATCCTGAGAAAACCATAATTCAAAAAGAGTCATGCACCACAATGTTCATTACAGCACTATTTACAATAGCCAGGACATGGAAGCAACCTAAGTGTCCATTGACAGATGAATGGATAAAGAAGATGTGGCACATACATACAATGGAATATTACTCAGCCATAAAAAAAAATGAAACTGAGTTATTTGTAGTGAGGTGGATGGACCTAGAGTCTGTCATACAGAGCAAAGTAAGTCAGAAAGAGAAAAACAAATACTGTATGCTAGCACATATATATGGAACCTAAAACAAAAGTGGTTCTCATGAACCTAGGGGCAGGACAGGAGTAAAGACGCAGACGTAGAGAACGGACTTGAGGACATGGGGAGGGGGAAGGGTAAGCTGGGACGAAGTGAGAGAGTAGCATTAACATATATACACTACCAAATGTAAAATAGATAGCTGGTGAGAAGCAGCCGCATAGCACAGGGAGATCAGCTCCGTGCTTTGTGACCACCTAGAGGGGTGGGATAGGGAGGATGGGAGGGAGATGCAAGAGGGAGGGGATATGGGGATATATGTATACGTATAGCTGATTCACTTTGTTATACAGCAGAAACTAATACAACATTGTAAAGCAGTTATACTCCAAAAAAGGTGTTTAAAAAAAAACAAAACAATTTTTAAATGTGAACAATCTGTCCTCTATATTCTTCCAGAGGCAATATAGATGGCCTTTAGTCCCAGTTCCACATATTAACAAGGAGATTTTGGCTAAGTTAGTTAACTCCTCTGTATCTTAGTTCATTTATAAAATGAGCGTAACAAAAGAAGCTGATTCAGAGAGTTGATGAAGATCAAGTGGGATGTTTTTGTCTTTTGTATCTCAGTGAACATTCAATATGGTTAAGCTATTATTATATTCCATTACTAATAGTTAATACTGATTAACGGCTGAACTTGTACCAGGAAGCTTTGTTACAAGTACTTTACTCATCTTACCTTAATGATATAACAATCTTATGAAGTAGGTAGTTTTATCCTGGTTTTATAGATAAGGGAAATGTGGCACAAAGATTTTGAGCAATGTTTCCAATGTCACAAAATCACTAAGTGAAAGGGCTAGGATTTGAACCCAGAAAGTCTGGCTCCAAATCTCTTTTACGTAAGTAGTGTGGCTAGACAATAATAATTCTCAAGTCATTGTACTTAACTCATGGCAGGTCAGTGACACAGAAAATTGTCAGCAAAAATTTGAAGCCATTGGCAATGGGTGTTTCTAATCAAAATACATCCATTAGAGCCTAGAGGGTTTTTTGTTTTTTGTTTTTTTGTTTTTGTTTCTTTCACCTACAGAAAATGTCATTGGAAAAATAACTAAAATAACTGAAAATGAGGTGTTGCCTTATCTACACATCACTCCTGAAAGAAAAGTAAAAGAATTCCAAATTTTTGGTTTTGAAGAGGCAAGTCAATACATGAACATCAATACATGAACTTAGTTACAAAACAAAGAGACTCCCAGACTTAGAGAGAGAACTTATGATTACCAGGGTGGGAAGGGTCGGGGGGAGGAATAGATTGGGAGTTTGGGATTGACATGTACACACTGCTATATTTAAAATAGATAACCAACAAGGACCTACTGTATAGCACAGGGAACTCTGCTCACTTATACATGAATCACTTTTCTGTACACCCAAAACTAACACAACATTGTTAATCAACTATACTCCAATATAAAATAAAAAGTTAAAAAAAAATCAATACAAATAGCCAAACGACACATGAAGAAAATGTTCATCTTGATAGTAATGTGGTAATAGTAACACGCAGTGTGTGTGATCACGGGGAGGAGAAGCAGAGGTTCAGGGTCAAATAAGCTTCCACAGGGCAGTTTGACAGAGTATCAAAAACCTTCAACAAGGGGACTTCCCTGGTGATGCAGTGTTTAAGAATCTGCCTGCCAATGCAGGGAACACGGGTTCGATCCCTGGTCTGGGAAGATCCCACATGCTGCGGAGCAACTAAGCCCATGTGCCACAACTACTGAGTCCACATGCCACAACTACTGAAGCCCGTGCTCCTATAGCCCATGCTCCGCAGAAAGAGAAGCCACTGCAATGAGAAGCACACACACTGCAATGAAGATTAGCCCCCACTCTCCACAGCTAGAGAAAGCCCGCGGGCAGTAATGAGTACCCAACATAGCCAAAAAAAAATAGATTTAAAAAAATTTTAAAAAACCTTCAACAAGCATGCCCTCTACCTGGCCATTCCACTTTTAGGAATTAATTCTATACAAAAGAATGCATAAATGTGTTTATTTAAACATTATTTATAATAAAAACTTGGGGGCTTCCCTGGTGGCGCAGTGGTTGAGAATCTACCTGCCAATGCAGGGGACACGGGTTCGAGCCCTGGTCTGGGAAGATCCCACATGCCGCGGAGCAACTAGGCCCGTGAGCCACAACTACTGAGCCTGCGTGTCTGGAGCCTGTGCTCCGCAACAAGAGAGGCCGTGATAGTGAGAGGCTCGCGCACCGCGATGAAGAGTGGCCCCCGCTTGCCGCAACTAGAGAAAGCCCTTGCACAGAAACGAAGACCCAACACAGCCATAAATAAATAAATAAATAAATAAATAAATAAATAAATAAAAATTAAAAAAAAAAAAAACTTGGGGGCAACCTCATGAGAAATTTATTATGCATGTGGCAATTCAACTTTTTTCTAAGGAAATGGACATGCATGTGAGCAAAGATTTACCAAAACAGATGTTCATGCTAGTAAATAGTAAATAATACGAAAAAGAAAGAAAAAGAAAAGAAAGAAGGAAAGAAAATGACTTCATTTGTTAAAAAGGAGGAATTAAAGAAATTACAATGCACCTGCATGATTTGGAAATTATATTGTAGAAGTCCATAAATATGCATATGAAAAAGACTCAAAGAACATGCACTAAGAGGTTAGCAGTCATAACATCAGAGTTGTAGTACTAAAAGTGAATTTTGCTATATTTTCTTTGTGTTTTCCAGATTTTCTTCATTAATCATGTATTACTTTTGTACTAGGGGAAAATAAGAATATTATAATAAATAAAAATATTTATTTTAATGTCGAAAAAATTTCAGGTCTATATTAATCAAGATTCTAAACTTTGAGTGACAGAAAACCCGGATCAAACTGTCTTAACAAGAAGGAAGTTATTCCTGAACATGCCTCAGGCATGGTTGGACCAGGTCTCAGACCTCTCACCATCTCTTTATCTCTTGTCTTTCTTTTCTTTCTATTGCTTCGTTTTTAGGAATGTTCTCTCCATGTGGTGGCACATGTGTCCACAAATCTATTTATATCCTCCTCTCTCAGCAAATCCACCAATTGCCTTTTCAATAAGACTTAAAAGTCCTGAATCTTATTTTCATTGGCCGTCTGAGGATAGTGTACCCGTCCGTCTGTGATCCTATCAGCTCTGTGAATGGAATGCCGTGATTGGTTATGCCTGGGTCACATGACCCGTGCTGGAGCCAGGAGGTGTGGTTAGCTAGGATGGCTGGAGTGAGAGTTGGGGAAGGTGTTTTCCCTAAGAGACAGTGGGGTTGGTTTCATGTGAAAAAAGAAGAGTGGAATACCTGGTAAGGTAAAAGCCACAAAAACAAAGACACATTCACTACAAGACTGCAGTTTCTTTAGAGGCTGGCTAGGCATGGCTAGGAGTAGCATTAGCAGCCTTGAATCATTTAGATTTCTTGTGGTTGCAAGTGACAGAGAATTCACTTAGATTTGGATTAAACAACAAAGAGAATTTATTGGTTTACATAACTGAAAAATCCGGGCTGGCTTCAGTAAGGCTAAGCTACCCAAGGATCTGGCTCTTTCAGTCTTTCTAGTGGTGACAGTTTCAGCTCCAGATTCTACACAAAGGCTCCTGGCAACTCTGGGCTCTCCCTCCAGGGTAGCGAATTGCTCATCCTCACCACCCACCAGGTGTGATCTAGGGACAGAGAATCTCTTTTAGTATTTTTCAAGCAAGTCCTGTGATTGTCACCTCTCTCACTGGCCCAAATGGAAAGAGTTTGAGAAGGATTAGTATTCATTCTTCTTTAAATGTTTGGTAGAATTCACCAATGAAGTCATTTGGTCCTGGACTTTTTTTGTTGTGGAGTTTCTGATTACTGATTCAAGCTCCTTACTAGTAATCAGTCTGTTCAGATTTTCTATTACTTCATGATTCACCTTTGGTAGGTTTTATGCTTTTAGGAATTTATCCATTTCTTCTAGGTTGTCCAGTTTGTTGGCATATGATTATTCACAGTAGTCTGTTATAATCCTTTGTATTTCTGTGGTTTTACTTGTAATGTTTCCTCTTTCACATTTTTTTTAAATTTAAAAATTTAAAATTTTTATTGGAATCCTCTTTCACATCTAATTTTATTTATTGGAGTCCTCCCTCTTTTTTTCTTGGTAAGTCTAGTTAAAGGTTTGTCTATTTTGTTTGTCTTTTCAAAAAAACAGCTCTTAGTTTCATTGATGTTTTCTATTGTCTTTTTTTTCTATTGCCTTTTTAGTCTCCATTTCATTGAAAATTTCTGCTCTGATCTTTGTTATTTCCTTTTTCCTACTAACTTGGGCTTAGTTTGTTCTCCTTTTTCTAGTACCTTGAGTTGTAAAGTTTGGTTGTTTATTTGCACTCTTCCTTTTTTCTTAATGTAGGTGTTTATCGCTATGAATCATTGGCCTAAATTGAATCATGAACTCATCCCTGACCAATCCATACGGCCTGAGGAATGGGATACACTGATTGGCTTGAGCCAATTATAGTTCATTCCTGAAGCTGGGGCCAAGGTCAATCCCATCTGGACCACCAGTGAGGGTGGAAGAGGTGTGTATTCCCAAGGAATGTCAACATGGGAAAGGGAAGAATCCATGCTGGAGGGGTGACTAGCAAATGTCTATAACAACTCTTTAGGAGTCTGTTGTGTTTAAACACTGTCTAGGTGTCCATTTCTGAACAGGAAATATTTATTAAAACTATATCTTGGGCTTCCCTGGTGGCGCAGTGGTTGAGTGTCTGCCTGCCAATGCAGGGGACACGGGTTCGAGCCCAGGTCTGGGAAGATCCCACATGCCGTGGAGCAACTAGGCCCGTGAGCCACAACTACTGAGCCTGCGCGTCTGGAGCCTGTGCTCCGCAACAGGAGAGGCCGCGATAATGAGAGGCCCGCGCACCGCAATGAAGAGTGGCCCCCACTTGCTGCAACTGGAGAAGGCCCTCGCACAGAAATGAAGACCCAACACAGCCATAAGTAAATTAAAAAAATAAAAAATTAAAAAAAATTAAAAAAAATTATATCTTGCCTGCGGCTCAGTTGCAGAATATTGCTAACTTACATGGCTAAATGAAGAAGCATACACATATCACAGGTCTTCAACCGTATCTCCATTTTAAGCCTTTCCAACATGCCTGCTGTTTACCAAGAGAGGTAGAGGCGATCAGAGCACCCTGTAAACTGCCCTACACAGTCACAGGCAGGCAGCGTCACTCCTCTTGGGTTGTAATAACCTAAAAACCATTATATTATTATTGAATACATATTTTCATGAAACTTTGTTTAGGGAAACATATGGGGCTTTGAAATGTCAGCACACTGGGAGGAAAGCAGGAAGTTAAGGAGTTTTGTGCTCCTGTCTCTTTTATTTACGGAGTGGGTTCAAAGTCGTGCAGGGTTAGCAAGAAAAACAAGCAAAATGATCCATGCCTGCTTTGGATGACATCTGTCCCCTAGGACAGTCACTAGCTTTTGGTTTGGAAAGGTTTTCAGTGGATTGCACAGGCTAGGAATGAGATGTTTTCTTTTCAGCTCCAGAAGGAAGTTTGCATGGGTCCTTTCAGAGCGAGGCTCTTCTGTGATAAATAGATGTGCCTCTGCCAGAGAGAGCAGCAAGAAAAGCTCAGCCACTGACAGCTTAAGTTGGGGAAGAAATTCACCCAGGCTAATGTCATTGTAGCTGAGGGACAGCTTTGAAAGTTACATGATTAAAAATGCTCTGCATAGACAGTAGCCGGGCTTGGCGTATGATGTGACTAGCGGATCTGTTTTCCCAGGTGGCAACTGCTGCAGAAAAATCCCCCATCTTGTCTTGCATGAGTCAACGGAATTCTGCAAAAGTGTCATAAAATGTCAGTGAAAACATTTCCTTCACTAGGGCCTACGAGATGATGAAGGTCATGAAGGGAAGTGGTCTGCCTGGCCACCAGAGGTCTACCACACATCAAGAATGGGTACCCGGCTCATTCATGCCGGCAGCCTAGGACAGAGACTCATAGCCCAACCACAGCGAGCCCTGCCACAGTTCCGGGCTCCCCACCACACTCATGGAACATCTCTCATTGCCAAGGACCTACATTATCAGGCAGTAAAGGGACACTTCCATTTTCTAATCTCTGACTTCTGCCATGACTATTTTACCCATTGGATTTTCTAGGTCCGAGACCTGGTGCAATGAGATTCCAGGGGCCCATAAATATGGCTGGGTCCATAAAGAAAACAATGATCGGTTCTCATACACACAAGGAGCATTGCAAAACCCGAATTCACAGGTGCTTACATAAATGCTCACAAAGCACAGCATTATCCCCATTTCATTAACTGTTGAATTGATTATTCAGAAAAATTTCATTACATTTGGAGACCATTTGAAAGTTAGATTTGATTTCACTTCCAAAGAACTCCCAAGTGCATGACTGCTGAAAGTCAGAGCCAGTTGTAAATTAACTTTGTCACTCATTGCCAAATGATTTCAAAAGCAAAGTTATAACAGTCCTTTAAAAAAATTTAAGCTAAAATTATGTTTAATGTGAAAGGTAGGTGCGTTTAAATAGATTTTCTAAGATGTAAGGATTTTCCAAGATGTGGGATCTTCAAGAGAAAGGGTGGCTAGGACTTGAAGACCTTTCGAACAGTCTGAAGCTGCTGAGTATTTAGTCACATGCATGCTTAAGTCCAAAGGTCCTCTCTTCCATGCATCACATTAACACCCATGCATCCCTACACCAAATTCAGCACGAGGGTCAGGGCATACAAAAACCTGAGTAGAGTGATTCCTGTCTGTTTAGTAACCAGTCAACAGACGTTTATGTGCTATATTCTACTATATTCCAGGAGATGTTCTGGGCTCTCCGAATACAGCCATGAAAACAAGTCCCTGTACTGATGGAACTTTTAGTCTAATGGGGCCAAAGACTATCACCACATAAGTTAAAGGTATAATATGTTAGGTGGCAGTAAGTGCTAAGGAGAAAGTAAAGCAGAGGAAGTGTACTGAAGGTTGCAGTTTTAGATAGACATAGTGGCAAGAGAAGGCCTCATTGAGAAGGGGTTATCTGAGCAAAGAGCTGAAATTGGTGAAGAAGAAAGTCAGGCAGATATCTGAAGGAAAAGCATTCCAGGCTGAGGAAAGAGCAAGCACAGATGCCCAGAGGCATGACATGTTTGGGTAGCTTGAGGAAGAGCAAGAGGTCAGCACAGTTACAGAGACGTAATCAAGGCAGGGACTAGTATTTGATAAGGTCAGAGAGGCATCTGACTACCAGACTGGGAAGGGCCTCATGAGTCATCGTAAGGAGTTTAGACTTTATTCTGAGTGAGATGGGAAGCTACTGGAGGCAACAGTGTGCCACAATCTGATTTACATATTATTGACAAGATGACCATGGCTGCACTGTTGAGCATAGACTGAAAGTGACTAAAGCAGAAGCAGGGCGATCATGAGTTTTGCTGTTGCTATGGCCAAGTCTATGGCTCTCACAGTCATCTACATGAGAGATGTGGGTGGCTTGGACCAGTGTGTGTGTGATGGAAATTATGAGAAATGATAAAGACGCTGGATCCATTTAGACTTTATATTTTTCCTTTTTCTCTGTGTGGTTGCTTCCCTCCTCTCTCCAGCATTCCCCACTCTGTTCAGGGGAAACAGAAGCAAAACAGAGCAGGAATAGGTGACCCAGAAGACCCAGCACCCCTTCCATCCCAGTCATTTTCAGTGACAGAGATTCCATCCCAGCTACCTCGATCTCCATGCACCATCTCTGGTTCCTACAACCTCCGTGGGCGGCTACACTGGGAGAGAAAACAGATGCCCAAGTTTAGAACAAGTTGCTCACAAACACTAAAGAAAAAAATCTCATTACTCTTTTCTTCTAGGAACCAGTTAGTCGCTGGGAATTTCTTTTATCCTTGTTCCCAGCAGCTGCCCTGGGAGGTCACAGCCTGCCTTTGTTGGGCGTTGGCCTCCCTGGCATCCATTTCTCTGGAGATGCCACAGCTGCTGTTTCCAGAAGCTCAGATGAGTTTTCTACATATGAGCTAGCCTCTGGGCTTACCTTAAGCCTGGCATCTGGAAAGACTCACTTTTACAGGATGGCCTCACAGCTCTCTGCTTCCCCTGGGGCCTGGGTCTCAGCTTCCAGTAACGGGCTGGTCTTGAGTCCAGTAGCTGTCAGGTGGCCGTGGGGTTTAATAAGAGAACTGGGATCCGGGCAGGGGTGAAAAATAAATTTTAAAAGTATAAAAGTGGTATATGCCTGTTTAAAGATATGCACACAATACAATATTTTTAAAAGTAAAAAATAAAAATTCTTACTCTCTAGGTGAAACCATTGGAAACAGCTAGATTGGAGGCCTTCCAGATTCTAGGAGCTGGTTGGAAATGCGGATTCGTGGGTCCCCACCTCTTCAGTAGAAGCAGGAGTGTGCTGCTACATACATTTCAACAAGTTCATCAGGCTGTTCTTACCGACTCTAAAATTTGAGAAGTCTATTGTCCTTGACCTTCCTATTAACACAAAATGTGCGTGTGTACATATAGTTTTACACACATACACACACACACACACACACACAGATTAAACACATTCCTGCCTGCACAAAGGGATTCATATAACACAAACTGAGTGCGGCTGGGCTAATCTGACTCAATAACACATGTATCAGTATATGCAGCAATAACCCATATTTTTAAACAGCCACTTCCTGTTCCCCAGTAGGGATCAGCATACAGTGTTTAACTGCCACCCCCACTGTTAGGCATTTGTGTTGTCTTCCATTATTTGGACCTGATTTTGGATCCCTCCTTGGCCACTTGTAGCTGTGTTCCATTAATCAAGTTCCCTTCGTCTGTAGAATGAGGTTTCTAACAGTCTCCCCCAGGGTTGTTCTACGGACTGAGAGAGTACCTGTAAGAAAGTCCGTAACATTGTGCTCAGCGTAGAATCGATGATGAAACAATAACTGACTTACAGTTATTTTCCGACTCGCCTCTAACTCTTGGGTCTAAAAGCATGGTATCTAACACGGGTTTCCAGTGATCCAGCTGGGGTGCTGCAGGGCTTCCCCTCCCCTGAGGTCAAGGGGCCCGTTCTTTGAGTAACACCCCACAACCCAGAGACTCAGATCACTGTGATTCCTACGTTGGGACACTGTATTTATTACTATGACACCAAAGACACATTTGAATCTACCTAGGAGGACATTTCTTCAAACTGAGTTGAACTTTATTTCCTTTCAACTTTTTTATTTTGCTATAATTTCAGACACAGAAAAGTGGCAAGAATAGTACAAAGGTTCTTCATTCACATCCCCCAAATGTTAACATTTACCACATTTGTCTTACATATGTACATACACACAGACATGTACACATAGACACAACCAGACACCAAGACACACACACATACACATTTTTGTTCTGAACCTTTTGAGAGTCAATTGCAGCTGGGGTGACCAAATCTTCCCAGCTTGCCTGGGCCTTTGCTGATTTTAATATTAAAAGCCCTACATCTGAGAGCTCCTTGAGTACCAGGCAAACTGGGACAACTGGTCACTCTAGTTGCAGCTGTGATGCCCTTTTACCTGTAAATACTTCAGTGTGTATTTACAAAAATCAAAGACATAACCACTGTACAATTATCAAAATCTGGAAATCAATTTTGATGCAAAATACTATTCAATCTGCAGACCTTTTTCAGATTTTGTCAATCTTCCCAATAATGCCCAATTTTTCTTTATAAAAAGAAAATCCTGGATCATATGGTGCCTTCACTTGTCATGTTTCTTTTCGATTCTTCAATCTGGACCAGTTCCTCAGTCTTTGTCTTTCGTGGCACTGATATTTAGAAGAGTATAGTCCAAATATTGTGCAGAATGTCCCTCAGTATGGGTTTCTTTGATGTTTTCACACAACTGGACTTGGATTATTTATTTTTGGCAGGGATCCCACAGAAGTGAGACGTATGGTGTTGATTTACCCCATGACCAGGTATCTTAACTTTGATCACTTGATTGAGGGGGTTTTTGCCCGGTTTCTCCACTGTAAAATTACTATTTTCTCCTTTGTAATTAATAAGTATGTTGTGGAGAGATACTTAGAGACTATGTAAATATCTTGTTTCTCATTAAACTCTCTCACTCGTTTTAGTATCCACTGATGACTCTTGCCTGAATCAATTATTTTTATGATGGGTTGCCCAATAATTGGTCTTTATTTTTGAAAATGTTTAACAGGGGAGAATCTGCATTAGAAGTGCATGGGTTTATGGAGGAGACAGACAAGTTTCAGGAAATTACAGTACAATATAGCAAATGCTCTGAGGTAAAGCAAAGCAGGGGATGGCAAGCTACAAGCCCCTGGGTCAAATCTAGCCAAACACTTATTTTTGTAAATAACGTTTTATTGGAACACAGCTATACCCATTTGCTTGCCTATTACTTCTGACTACTTTCACACTATAATGGCAGAATTGAGACGATGCAGCAGAGACTGCAAAGCCCTCAAAGCCTACCATATTTACTACCTGGCCTTTATAGAAAAAGTTTGCTGACCCTTGATAAAAAGGCCCATGGGGAGAGATCTGCTGAACTGGACTTTTCTTTAAGTCATACATAGGCAACATTCATCTACTCTGTAGGCCCTGAGGGGTACAGCAGGTCTGGGGGGATCGGGGTACAGCAAGTCACATGCATTCCTGCCCCAGAACCTAGGAATGTGTAAGGCTTCCCCATTTGGGCTACCACACACACTACAGAGGTGTCATGCAATGTCTTACCTAAAAGAGAGTAATTCTGGTTTTTCGTTTCTTTGTTTTTTGAGTATAACTATAAATTATCAAGAAGGAAAATTATACCAAGTCACAGCAATTAAATACAATTATCATAATTAGCATGATCAAAATCTTTGCATATCAAAGTATTGCCAGGTCCTGTAAGAATGTCCTCTTTATTTCTAGCAAATATTTGGTACAACAAAACTCCAGGGATCAAACGAATTTGAACAATTCTCAAAGCTGTTCTGGCGGTAGATTTGGTAAAGATAAATAATAAGGGTTATTGGGAGGTTAAAAGTATCAACTGGTCATTTACATGTGAAGTCTCTTTTATTTCCAGAATGCATCTTGTTTGCTAAAGCTCCAGGCAGAATTAGGCAAAATTTAATGTGCTGCTCGGGCTTCATTTTGTGATAGGAAGAGGAAGTTCTGGCAAACCAATTAAGAACTCAAAGTAACTTAATCTTGTTGATTGTTCCCTTTTATGGGGAACACCCACGCAGTGTTGGAATGACCAACTACTGGAAAAGATCAAATTTTTAGGCCACATCTATATGATTAAAGTAAAATAGAGAGTAGAATAACTTTCTGTTGAATTTTGGCCACACAAGAAAACTGATCTAGATTTTTCTAAAGCCAAAGCAACAATTTCTTATCGATAAAAACCATCCACAGGAGATTCTTGTCTGAGATAGTGTTGGCTTGAGGCGGTGAAGAGAATTTCAGTGAATGATAGAGTCCTTACTAAAAATTATTACTTTACACTCTATGGAAATATGTGACTTTAAAGCAGATAGAGAAGCCCTCAAAACAGGACAGAATATTGAAGATCATAAAAATGAAGCCCAAACAATTACAAAATGGCAGAAGATGGAAAAGAAAACGTAGATTGAGCCCTGTCAGGTTAAAACACACAAGCTTCTGGCTAAGACACTCACTGAAGCTGGATGACAAAAATTAAGTTCAGGCAGCAAAGAAGGTGGACACCTAGGAAAGAGAGAGGGCAGGCTGGGGGCTTTCCTTTTTCTAGTCACCTCTGGTCTCAGCATAGGTATACTTTGCTTTAACAAAGTGTCATGAACTAAATGTTTGAGTCCCCCCAAAATTTATATTTTGAAACCCTAACCCCAATGGGATGGAAGTAGGTGGTGGGGCCTTGGAGGATACTTGGAGTAAGATGAGATCATGAGAGTGGGGCCCTCATGCTGGGATTAATGCCTTTATGGAAAGAGGAGGAGACACGGGATCTCTCTTCCACCAGGTGGGGATACAAGGAGAAGACGGCCATCTCCATCTGCAAACCAGGAAGGGCCTCCTCACCAGACACTAAATCTGCCTGAGACTTGATCTTGGACATCCCAAGATGTTTGCTGGTTAAGCCATCCATGTTGTTTTTGTTATAGCAGCCTGAACTGACTAAGACACAAAGCAAATATTCTTCTCCAGAAGATTTGGGAGAATAGGCTAGTCGGAATAATTGAATATTCTAGTTTTCTAAGCGTTCTTGAATTCTTAGTATTTCTGTAGTTTCCTGGACATTTCTACATACATTGATTTGTTTTATTATCAAGGCACACTCTGAAATAGGCATATCAGCCCCCTTTGAAGGTAGGAAAACTAAGGAGGAGAAGAGTGAAATGACTTGCCCAAAATCAGCCAATCCTGAAACTCAAGCCTCTTGATTCAAGCTCAGTGCATTTTACAGGGCATTACAGGGACTCTCTGATTTGTCAGCGTATTGGTTGGGGTACAGCAGGAAACAGCATTCACTCCAGATGGTTCAAATGGAGAGACTCTAACAAACGAGCCGCTTACGAGGTGTGGGCAGGATACAGAGAACAAACACGGAGGTGGGTACATCCACCTTCTGCAAGAGTGGGGAGCAGATACTACCCTTAAGAGTTGAAGGAGGGAGGGGTTTAGTGGTTGGAGCTGTGAATGTGAATTGGGCTGCCAGGCAGGAGCTGACACGGGGAGGGAGGCAGGTAGTGCCAGCAATGGGCACTGAAGCGGAGTGCAGTAGGGAGGAGACACCCCAACTTCCCTCTCATCTGGTTCTCCAGCCAGCCCCTGACACTGGCCACCCAGAGGGTCAGCCAGAATGAGGCTGTCCATGTGGGTGGCCACCTGGGACAGAGAGCCGGTGGGGGGGGGGGGTGAAGTATGGATCCAGGAGGCGACAGGAGGGCGGCAGGCAATGAAAAGGGAATAGCCAGCACTTCAACGTCACAAAGCTGAAATTCCCTAAAAAATGTCTAATGTCAACTAAAAACATATTCACAACCTAATAGTTGAGAATTATGTTTTATTTGGCAGGAGTTTTTAGGACTTCAAGCCCGGGAGGCAGCATCTCAAGTAACCCTAGGACATCTGCTCGGAGGAGGTGAGGGAGGAAGCCAGGTTATATAGAAGTTTTGCAACAAAGGGCAGGTATTCTGAATGTCAAAGGAGTATTGTTAATTAAAGAAAACCAGATATCCCAAGTTAAGGAATTTAGTGCTTTTCTATGTATGGGAAGATGAAAGAGTCTGGGCTCACTGAAATCATTCCTTTGATATGCACCTCACCTATCTGGGGCCAGTATCCTGTGTTTTCATATCCTGAGTTTCCTTAGGCCTCACTGAAGGGAGTGGCTGCAATCTGATGGCTGCTAGATGGCAGGTATTCTTTCCTTCCTGAGTTCCCTCAGGGCTCACCAGCTCACCACTGGCTGCAATTGCTGATGACTGTGACATCCTTTGTTTACTGATATGGCAGGAAATATTCCATTTCTAACACTAAAATAAAGATGAATACAATTTACACGAGCTCAGGTTCATAATCCCTTATCTGAAATCCTTTGGGCCAGAGGTGTTCCGGAATTGAGAATATTTTTACTCTCATGAACTATATATTATATAATGCCCCCAGCAGGGTCTAGGGCAGCACCCTGTAATAAAATATATTCGTGTGTTTGAAGCAAAAGGCATGAATATTTACTTTAAGTGAGATAAATGAATATAAATAACTTCTCATTAGTTCAGGTCAATTTTTGCTATCAAATGATTTTTGGAACCGTTGGTAGGAAATTATTAACCAGTAGTTAAATTTTCAGAAGTCATCCTAGGAGTTGGTAGCATTTTCTTGTCGTTATTATGAATGCTGATTGTCCTTTATAGTCTTTATTTTACTGTGTAGTTATTTATAGATACATATATTATCTGGACTCCAGAAAAATGGAAATTTACCTTATATAGGTTTTTCAAATTTTTAAGTAAAAAGTAGAAGAGAACGGTGATCCACTTCACAAGAGAGTCTCTGTCCTGGAAATGATTCACAGCAGGATTCCTTTAAATAGCAAGCAGCCTGGTCATTACAAATTGGCTTTGTGGCAAGAAGTGGAGTGGTGCAGGACTCTTCCCGAGTGGCCTTGAATACTCTGTCAAGGATGGGACCCCACAGTGAGGAGAACAGCTTATCCCCCTGGATGGTTGGCACTCCCTGAAGTGCCCAGGTTAGCAGAGTGATGAATCATTTCTTGGAATTCATTGGGGATCTTTAGTGGTAATTTTGCTGGCAGGCATTCCTGGTCTCTGAAGCTCTGAAAACCACAGTTCTCAGAACAACTTAACAGGAAGCCTCACCCACTAACAGAGGAAGCTAAGGAAGGAAGGAAAGATGGCAGTGCTGGGGGAGGGTCAGTATATGAAACAATAAGTAAAGTCACACGTTTTGCGATGGTGTCTACATGGTCAGAGGAAGCACCCCCATCGGCCCCTTCCTCACTGCCCCCCCAGAAGCTCTCCTGGGTGCTCTGCACTTTGCTGGCCTGGATCATTCCTCAGGACACTTGTGCTCACGGTTCTCTCTCTCTAGGACACCTCCTCTTCAATTCCACTGCCCAACTCTCACCATCCTTGATGACTTTCGAAGCCAAAGTGAATCTCTTTTACAAGGAAGTCATGGCTGCCTTGTCTCTACACTGGCTGCCCACAAAGTGGTTTAGACTTTCCTCATGATTCTCACCGTATCCCACCTTGTATTAGAAGAATTGTCTTATTCCCTTTTCAAAATTAAAAGCTTTGTTCATTTAGTACTTTTTTCCCCCATTAAGTCATCAAGCATTTTTTCAAAACCTATTCTGCATAGGTATGGTGCTAGGCTTGAGAATTTGAAGATACATAAGATAGAGTTCCTGCGTGCTGGAGCTTACAGTCTAGTGAAAGAAAACAGGCAATATGAGGACGGAGTGGTCTGGGAGCACGGAAGAGGGACAGGTCACCCAGCTTGGGTGCTTGCTTGTCGGGGTGGCCAAGGAAGCCGGCAACCTCGCAGCCAAGTGGGAGGGAGACAAATGAACGGTGGCGAAGGATGTCCCTGGCAGAGAGACCAGCATGGCACCGGGCCAGAGGCTTGAGGATTGGAATATATTCCAAGAGCCGCACATAACTGACGGTAGCCGCACATAACTGACGGTAGCTGGTATGTGGGAGTCACGCAGGGGGGTGGGGTGGAGAAAGGATTGGGGAAAGGTGACGCTGGACAGCCAGCAGGGGCCTGATCGTAGAGGATCTTATCAACCTCGCTATGGAATTTATTTATTTATTTATTTATTTATTTATTTATTTATTTATTTAAATGCGTTCTTTTTTAAAAAATTTATTTTTATGTATATTTATTTTTGGCTGTGTTGGGTCTTCGTTTCTGTGCGAGGGCTTTCTCTAGTTGCGGCGAGCGGGGGCCACTCTTCATCGCGGTGCGCGGGCCTCTCACTATCGCGGCCTCTCTTGTTGCGGAGCACAGGCTCCAGACGCGCAGGCTCAGTAGTTGTGGCTCACGGGCCCAGCTGCTCCGCGGCATGTGGGATCTTCCCAGACCAGGGCTCGAACCCGTGTCCCCTGCATTAGCAGGCAGATTCTCAACCACTGCGCCACCACGGAAGCTCCTCGCTATGGAATTTAGACAGTTCGGTCCACAGTGGCTGGTAAGTGACCTGGATAGAGGAGGCAGAGGAGGCCAGAGGTCAGGATTAATCAGGACCCCTGATTACCTGGGGTCCTAGGTTGAGTTCCCACAGAAGCAGATTCTGAGGCAAAGGTTCAAGTGCCAGCAGCTTCGCTGGGCGACGATCCCAAGAAAGACTGTTAAAGGTTGGGAAAGTGGGCCGGGAAAGGGAAGGCGGCCCCGATGAGCAGTTACCGCCCTGAGCAGCCCGGCTCAGACCCCTGGAAAACTGCGGAGCGAGCTTCGGAGTTATTCCACTCCAGGGGCGAGGACGCCGGGGGTGGTGGGGGGGCAGGACTGTCCATCGGCTCCCGCGTCATTGCTGGAGGGCAGCTCCCAGGGGCTTTGGCTCGCGACACTGTGGCTCCCGGCGCGAGCGCCAGCGGAGCCTGCAGCCTGAGAAGCCCGCAGGCAGAGCCGCAGGCGTGCGAAGAAGCTGTCCTCAGAACCTGAGCCATAGGTTGGGGGCGGGACCCGAGCATCCGCGCCCTCTGGTTATTCAGATAGAACGAATTGGAAAAACAGGGCGAGTTTTGGAGTCAGGCAGGGAAGAGAAGGCACACCCAGGGGGTAAGCGAAGAGAACTGCATGGAGGGACGATGGGGGCGGAGGTGTGGGCGGGCGAGGCCGGCGTCCACGGGCAGCCGGTTAGCGCTCCGGGACCGGAAGGGCGACCCTGGCCTCCCCACCCTTCAGGCGGGACAACGCGGAGGTGCGTAGACACTGTTTCGCCGAGGTCTGAGCCGAGCAGCTCAGCAGTGCTCCCTGTATCGCCACCTTCCCTTTCCTGGCCCATCTCCCTACTCCCCTAAACAGTCCTTCTTAACCCAAGAATCTTCTTGGTGGGAGACACGGAGAGCTAGAGCCCAGGGAAAGTGGTTGTCCAAGGGGAGTGTGGTCTTCCGTAGAGAACTGCAGCCCTGCCCTGCTTGCTAGGCAGGGAGCTGAAGGCAGAAGCTCCGTGTCCCCTCTCTTGCCCAGTCCCGCAGCCAGAGGGCAAGGAAGTCCCAGTGATGTGGTAGGTCCCAGAGGAAGGGTCTCCAGGGGCACAGAGCAAGGAGAAGAGTGGAGGGCACAGTCCGGGTGCGGGGCAAATAGAGAACATCCAGCAAACCTGTATCCCACCAGGATGTAGAATGTAACCTGCACTGTTCAGAATAGCGTCCATGCTGCTGGAAAACTCATTTCATGACAAACACAGCTTTACCCAACAATGCCTTATATTTGTGAGCTCTTCATAGTTACAGTTACTTTACATTGACCCCAGATTCCTTTTGCCTCAAAATAACTGGGTCAACTAGGCAGAGCAGGTACAATACTCATTCCCTATTGAGCCAGGAATCTAAATCTTCTCTTTTGCTTCCAAGTCCAGCATTCACCCCAGTACACTATGTCCTCCCAGAAAATAAGGTTATTGGTGCTCAGCAATGACCACATTCTGAGTGTTTACTAAACACTTCTATAATTGTTTAGTTGGTGCTTAGAATCAGTAACCAAACTTCTTGATTCCTGGAGGTCCCTTTTAGCTTCAAATATCTTAGTTTAATAATGATCTCACTTAGATTAGATGTGACCTAAGGTAGTTTTGTAGATGGGATGTTTGCATCCCCCCACCAAATTCATGTGCTGAAATTCTAACCCTTAAGGAGATGGTGTTAGGAGGTGGGGCTTCTGGGAGGTGATTAGGCCATGAGGGCAGAGCCCTCAAGAGTGGGAATAGTGCCCTTATAAGGGTCTGAAGAGACTGGGGTTCTCCCTTCTGCTGTGTGAGGATACAGGGCCAGGAAGCAGCCTCACACTAGACACCCAATCTGCCGGCACCTTGATCATGAACTTCCCAGCCTCCTGTGAGAAATAAATTTCTGCTGTTATTAAGCCACTCAGTCTATGGTATTCTGTTATAGAGGCTGGAAAGGACTAAGACAGTGGGTATATCATACCTCCTTAACTGTGGAATTTCATGTAAAATCTACTTAGGCAGAGGGAGCTGACAGAACTAAAATGCTGAATACCTACCATGTGCCAGGCAACTTGTAAATGCCATCACTTTACAGGTGGAGAAACCAGGATCCAGAGAGACTGAGTAACTTGCTCAAGGTTACATATCTAGTGAGGCCAGAGCCAGGAATGAAATCTATGTCTCACTGACTCCAAATTCTATATTCTTCTATGCTTCAATAAAGGTTTCTAATGGATTATTGCTAAGAAAGTCGATACTGGTTATTTTTAGAAACACAAACAAGGTAAGTCCTCAGAGAAATCATTTTTGGGTCCTCAATGATAGCATAATATGCTTCTTGCAAAAATGGGTCCTTCAGCTCTGATATCAGCAGTGGCTGGGAGCCTGGGCTCTGGGGCCAGACCACCATCATCACACTCTGGCTTGTCACTTGTCCCTTATTCACTGTATAACTCGGGATAAGTTATTCAACCTCCTCATGCCTCAATTTCCCCATCACCAAAGCAGGGTTTAATAGTAGTCCTTACCCCTGTGGGGTGTGATGAACATTAAATAGAGTTCACTGTGCCTGGTACAGAGTAAGCCCTCAGTAGGACCAGCTGTCATTATTTTAATTAGTCTCCATTGTCCTATCAACCTGATATAGTGTGTAATTATGTCTCAACCTATGACCTGGCCTAGAGAATATAGGGATTGACCTTAAAAGACCAAAGATCCAGAGAGAGAGAAACCCACCGGGGCTGTGTGCTCTTGTGTCCTGGGTGAACTGATAATGTCCCCCGTGGATGGGAGAGAATGAACTCAACCCGCAAGTGGCACATTGATGGGTGGGCGGTTCTCATCAGAAACGTATTTTGGTCTGTGGTTTTGCCGAGCCATTTTTATCTTTGCCAAATGACCCCCTTGGGAAAATGAGGCAGCTCAGTGTGTATAAATAGCCAAGATTCAGAGAGGAAGTGAGAGGTTTCCCAAGAGAGGGCAGAGCAGTGGTTGTGGGAGCCCAGAGTCAGGCTCAGTACCTTGCACGCGTCGGTGGCGGGGGGGGGGGGGGGTACTCACTCGGTGTCGCCGAACCAATGGATGGGTTTTAGCCGCTTTTGCTGTGGAAGACCTTCCTCCCACCTTGAACAGAGGCCATTGTCTTGATGACAGATGGCGGCTTGGTTTATGTTGGGCTGACCTTGGTTGAAGCAAGCCCGTTACCGGTCTCCCCACCTCCAAATCGAAGGTGGGAAGGACTCTGGGTCCCCAACTGTATATCCCGAGGGGGCCCTGTCTGCCAGCACCGCGAAGAGCTCCCTGGTAACGTTAGAGGGAAAAGGAGGAGAGGAGCGTTTGCCTTCCCGTGGGAGTCAGTGTGCTGGGAGGATCTGAACAGCGTGTCTTTGAATTATTCTCTCTCTCTGACAGCAGCTACTGGCTGTTGTATTCGTTTGTACTTTGCCACAACAAAGTACAAATTGGGTGGCTTAAAACAACAGAAATTTCTCTCACAATTCTGGAACATAGAAGTCCGAAATCCAGGTGTCAGCAGGGCCATGCTCTCTCCGACGGCTCTGGGGGACGATCCTTCCTTGCCTCGTCCTGGTTTCTGGAACTTGCCGGCAATCTCTGGTGTTCCTTGGCTTCAAGTTGCATCAGTCCAACCTCTGCCTCTGTCATCACATGGCTTTCTTCCCTCTGTGTCAGTGTCTGTGCCTGTATGTGTCTTCACATGGCCTCTTATAAGGACACCAGTCATTGGCTTTAGGGCCTGCCCTAATCCAGTATGACCTCACCTAATTGCACCTGCAAAGACTGTTTCCAAATAAGGTCACATTCTGAGGTTCTGTGTGGACATGAATTTTGGGCTCTATTATTCAACCCAGTAGAGATGTCTTCTTTATGCCAGACACCCTGCCAGTTGACCTGAATATTAAGATGAGTAAGATCCCCCCATAGTCTCACAATCTGTAGATGAAGTAGGCATAAGTAAATTATTGTAATTCAATGAGACAAATATGATCTAACACCTTGAGCACTAAGTGCCTGGCACTGTTTTAAACAATGTACATTTTCCATAGATGGATGAATAGATAAAGAAAATGTAAGATATATAATATTTATTTATTTATATAACATATTTCTATAAAATATTATTATATATTATTTTATTTATTTATATAAAATATTATATTATTATATATAATATTATTGAGCCATAAAAAAGAGGAGAATCCTGTCATTTGTGACAACATAGATGGAACTTGAAGGCATTATGCTAAATGAAATAAGTCAGACAGAGACAGACAAATACTGTATGATCTCACTTATACGTGGAATCTAAAAAATAGTACAAATGAACTTATTTACAAGACAGAAAGAGGTTCACAGACATAGAAAATAATTATGGTTACCAAAGGGGAAGCGGGGGGGAGGGATAAATTGGGAGTATGGGATTAACAGATGCACATTACTATGTATAAAATAAACAAGGATTTATCTATTATGTATAGCACAGGGAACTGTATTCAATATCTTGTAATAAAGTATAATGGAAAAGAATTTTTTAAAAGAATATAGATATATACATGTATATGTATAACTGGATCATTCTGCTGTACACCTGAAACTGACACAATATTGTAAATCAACTATACCTCAATATAAATAAATAAATAAATAACTACAGAGAACAGATTGGTGGTTGCCAGCAGTGGGGTGTGCGGGAGTGGAGGGAATGGGTAAAGGTGGTCAAAAGGTATAAAGTTCCAGTTATAAGATAAATAAGTTCTGGGGAGGGAATATACAGCATGGTGACTATAGTTAACAACACTGTATTGTATATTTGAAAGTTGCTGAGAGAGTACACTGTAAAAGTTCTTATCACAAGAAAAAAATTGTAACAATGTGAGGTGATGGATGTGAACTAAACTTACTGTGGTAAACATTTTGCAATATATACATATATCAAATCATTATGTTGTACACCTTAAACTAATACCATGTTATATGTCAACTATATCTTAAAAAAACAGGAAAAAAATTTTAACTAATTTTACATTTAAACTCATATAATCTTCATAGCGACCCTAAGGGGCAGGTGCTAATATTATCCCCATTTTACAGATGAGGAAACTGAGTTCAGAAAAGCCGAGTGACCTGCCAAACCTCACAGAGTTAGTCCCTTTGGCTGTGACGGTCAGAGCAAACCTCTCTGAAGAGATGGCCTGCAACCAGAGACTTGGATGAGGAGAAAGCAGCAGCTGCGGGAAGGCCGAGGGGTGAGTGGCGGGGGGGGGGAGAGCACAGGTGTTCCAGGCACAGGCAAGAGCCAGTGCCAAGGCCAGGAGTGAGGCACAAGTTTAGCATGTGCACGGGAGAGAGGGGAGGCTATGGCTGAAGTCTAGAGCGAGGCAGCAAGGAGAGAGGAGAGATGCAGGCCTTGGGATCAGGGGGCCCGGGGGCCTGATTTAATCTTTATAGAGCTCTCTCTGCCTGTGCATGGGCGTCAGCAGTGGAGCACAAGGGAAAGACGGGAGACGGATCAGGTAAGGGGGAGATCAGGAGGAGAGGCTGTGACGGGACTTGTTGGGGTAGGAGGCAGGGAAGGGGAGAGAGAGCACAAGCTCGAGGCCTGAGCGACTGTGTGGCTAAGGCTGTGATCTGGGAGGTGCGGGCAAGGTAGGAGCAGTCGGGGGGAAGTACTCGGCTCTGTACTTCTGTTAAGCATCCATTGGTCTGTTAGGCACCTCATCCGAATCCTAATGAGGACCTCTGGGTTGAGAATCTTACTGGCATCCACTGTAGGGGCTGGAGACATTTCTGCATGAGGTCGTGAGACCCTGGTCTCCAAACCTGGTTGCCCAGTAGAAACCCTTGGAGAGCATATTCAAAATACAGATCCCTGGGCCTTTTCTCAGACCCACTGAGTCTTCATATAAGAGGGTCAACAACAAACAACCCAATCCAAAAATGGGCAGAAGACCTAAATAGACATTTCTCCAAAGAAGATATACAGATTGCCAACAGACACATGAAAGAATGCTCAACATCATTAATCATTAGAGAAATGCAAATCAAAACTACAATGAGATATCATCTCACACCGGTCAGAATGGCCATCATCAAAAAACCTAGAAACAATAAATGCTGGAGAGGGTGTGGAGAAAAGGGAACCCTCTTGCACTGTTGGTGGGAATGTAAATTGATACAGCCACTATGGAGAACAGTATGGAGGTTCCTTAAAAAACTAAAAATAGAACTACCATACGACCCAGCAATCCCACTACTGGGCATATACCCTGAGAAAACCATAATTCAAAAAGAGTCATGTACCAAAATGTTCATTGCAGCTCTATTTACAATAGCCAGGACATGGAAGCAACCTAAGTGTCCATCATCGGATGAATGGATAAAGAAGATGTGGCACATATATACAATGGAATATTACTCAGCCATAAAAAGAAATGAAATGGAGGTATTTGTAGTGAGGTGGATGGAGTTAGAGTCTGTCATAGAGAGTGAAGTAAGTCAGAAAGACAAAAACAAATACAGTATGCTAACACATATATAGGGAATCTGAGGGAAAAAAAAAGAAAAAAAAAAGGGTCATGAAGAACCTAGTGGCAAGACGGGAATAAAGACACAGACCTACTAGAGAATGGACTTGAGGATATGGGGAGGGGGTGGGGTGAGATGTGACAGGGTAAGAGAGTGTCATGGACATATATACACTACCAAATGTAAAATAGATAGCTAGTGGGAAGCAGCCGCATAGCACAGGGAGGTCAGCTCAGTGCTTTGTGACCACCTAGAGGGGTGGGAGGGAGGGAGACGCAAGAGGGACGAGATATGGGAACATATGTATATGTATAACTGATTCACTTTGTTGTAAAGCAGAAACTAACACACCATTGTAAAGCAATTATACTCCAATAAAGATGTTTTTTTTTAAAAAAAAAGAGGGTCCAGGAAACTGTAGTTTCCTAGGCCTAACGTAGAGTTAGGGAATAATAGTTCACTTTTATTAAGCACTTCCTATGTGCCAGCACTTTACATTCCCTTTTTTTGTAATCTCATAAGAGCTCTATGAGCTAGGTATTTCCCCCTCCAACTATAACAGATGCAAACACCAGGGCTGAGAGCAGCTAAGTAATTCGCCCAGAGTCTCATGGCAAGTCCAATCAAGCATCTGTGTGATGAGGAGCTGGGCCACGTGACCTCAAACTGTAAACTGATTTCCTGACTCTCCTGAATCTTCACGCCCTCTTTCTTTCAGCCAGGGGGTTTCTCTGCGGCCGGTGGCCGACTGCAGAAAGGCAATCTTCAGCTTCTCGTCCTGAGTCTAGGTTAGAATGTTTCAGCTGTCCGTCTCTCTGAGTAAATATTTAAATCAGGTTTAAATTTTTCCTCTTCAATGTTTCTAAATAAAAATAAACCTTGCCCTCTGGACTGTGTCTGCCGCTTCCCGTTTATTTAAGAGCTCCGTTTATCGCACACGGCGGCGCAAGTGCTAGTGAAGTGGATGGCTGCGCGCAGGGAAGGGGAGAGGGGCCCTCCAGCCTGGGCTGACCTCTCCTACAGCTGCTCAGGCAAAGCCGGCTCTGTCCTGCGGCTGTGCCTGGTCGTCTTGGCCGATCAGAGCCAGCTCCCCTTTCAGTGGGACGAGGTTGCTTCCCTGCTCTTTCAGGACGCTCTTGTTTAGCTGAGGTCCGCCAGCTCCGCCCCCACCCCCCCACCCACAGGTGAAAGGCTGGGGAGGGAGTCACGTCCCAGGTAGACTTTCAGATGCCAGGGTAAATGCCCGTGATCTGCTGGCAGAGATAACCAGTTGTCAACTTTTTAATAACCCAGAAAAAGGCAGCTAGCTACTTGCTTTTTTTTTTTTTTTTGTAGGAGTTAGATCTCTGGGCCCTCTGAGACAAGTCCACTGAAAGAGAAATTGAGGCTGTCCATTGAATTCCATCTGAATTCATTTGAATCCATTGAATTCCGGAAAATTCACCCTTCCTAAATCAACTCCCCCCTTCCCTTTTATTTATAATGTAGCTGCAGTTTACTGAGGGCATGCAAGCAGTAAAAATTCTTGTTCAGAGGGCCCTGCAAAATCAAAAATGAAAGAGACATTTCCATCTCCTCCTTTCCCCAACTTCTCTCTCTCCCCGCTGTTCTGCCAGAACCCCCTCCAGCTTGCCAAGAGCCACCCAGGAACAGATTTCCTCTCTAATCTGTTGCATCTGTTCACCCACTCCTACTCCCTGTTAATCCCTCCAAATGCACCGTTTGCCACAAATGGGCTGGAGACAACTGGGAGCGGGACCACAGAGCTGATTCACGCGGCTCCAGCCACAACCGCATTTGTTCTGTTTCTTTCGGAAACACATAGAGGCGGCCACTTTCACCTCCACCCCGCGAAGCGACACTGGATACTCTCTGAAGTCACGGGGCCAATTCCAAACTCCCAGGCTGTGAAGCCAAGCCTTTGTCATTTATATGTTTGTGTTCATCGATTTCATGCTAATGACTTGGTTATATTTATCTGGGAATAGTTCCGATTCAAGCCATGGGAAAGTCAGGAGGCTTGGGTGGTATTTATGGTTCAGTAATTGCCTTGCTGTGAGGCCCTGGCTCAGGAAATAATCCTCTCTGAGCCAGCATTTCTCCATGTTGAAAACAGGGAGAAATCTTACGGGCTGCAACTATTAGTCAGGTGCCCTGAGATCTGTTGGAACAAGATAAATCTTTATTTTAACAGATAACATCTTGTGATTTATTTTCTTCTTTTTCCATTCTTCTCTTTTTTAGTTGTACTGTAGCACCCCCAATGCATTGTTGGTACCCCAGGCAACCTGTATAGACAACTTAGGACATATCTGTTATGGACTGGATGTGTCTGTCCTTCCAAATCCATATGTTGAAGTCCTAACTCCGAATGCGATGGTATTAGGAGGTGGAGTCTTTGGGAGGTAATTAGGGTGAGATGAGGGCACTTACCAAGAACTGAATTTCTTGATACCTTGATCTTGGACTTTAGCTTTAGAACTGTGAGAAGTAAATGTCTGATAATTAAGCTGTGGTATTTTGTTACAGCAGCCTTAGCTGAATAAGACCTTATCCTTCCATTATTTTTTCTCCATGTTCATATAATCATCTGTAAACATCCATGTACATCTATACAGTTTAAGTTGTTTACCATTGTTTTATTATTTTTATATTTTTCTGTATCTTGCTTTTTAAAAAACCTCTAACACCTCATGGAATCTCTCTTCACCCCGTTTAGCTCCAACTTATTCTTTTTAATGACCATATATAACTTTATGGGGTGACAGAACTATAATTTATTCAACCGTTCCCATATGGACGATACTCACTTTGTTTCCAGTTTTCGGTTTTTGTTTGTTTTTATCATATGCAGTCCACTTCCATGTAAATATGTCCTTCGGTTTGGAAGCTTTCATTCCTAAGAGACATATTCCCGGGAGTGGGATTTCTGGTCAAAGATGAATGTATTTTTAATCATAACAGATGTTGCCATATTGCTTTCCAAAAAGACTGCATTAATACATATTTCCAACCAGAAATGTACTACGAAAGTCCCCATATCCCTTTTAGCAATAAGGATTGTTGCTGTCTAATTTTTCCATCTGACCCATGCAAACTGATGTCTCATTGTGGCTTTATTCACATCTCCTTGATTGCATGTGAGTTTGAGCCTCTTTTCACGTATCTGTTGGCTACCTGGAATTGCTTTTTTGTGAATTGCCTATTTATATCCTTGGCTCAATTTTCTGTTGTGGTGTTTATCCTTGTCTTATTTATTTGTTTTGTAAGAGTTCTTTGTATATTATAGCCATTTACCCTCTGTCTGATCTCTGGGTTGCCAGTCCTCCCCTGCTTCCCAATCTAGTGTTTATCTGTTGACTTAGTTCATGGTATCTTTTCCAAATATATCTGATTTTCACTTTATCAAATATGTATATATGCCCTTTTATAGCTTCCGAGTTTCCAGTCTTGATTAAAAAGCTTTCACCCATCCTTGATTTTACATGTGATGTTCTAGTATTATTTATCCTATTTAATTTTTTACATTTAGGTCTTTAATCCACCCAGAATTTATTTTTGCATATGGGATAAAAGAGGGGTTCATTTTTATTTTCTTCTTGCTGGATAGTCAGTTGTTTTAGCAACCTTATTTAATATCTAATCCTTCCCTACTGGATTGAAAAATGACTTTTAAAAACAGCTTTACTGAGGTATAATTTACACACCATATAAAATTCACCCGTCATTAAGTGATTTTTAGTAAGTTTAGAGAGTTTGGCAACCATCATCACAATCTAGTTTCAGAACATTTCCATCACCCCAACAAGTTTTCTTATGCCTGTTTACCCTCCAGCCTAGGCAACCACAGATCTGCTTTCTGTGTTTATAAATTTGCCTTTTCTACAGGTGAAAACTCACTTTGGTCCTACCAGAAACTATAAGTATGTGGTTAGATCCATTCAGGACCCTGCTTTGTTCCACTGATTTATTTGCCTGTCATTCAACCCAGTAGAAATATGAGCAAAGGATACGAAGAGTTTTTGAAAAGAAAATACAAATGTCTTTTAAAAGATGCTCAATCTCACGCCTAATGTACTGTGCCAAGATACCATTTTTAACCCCTTAAATTGGCAATAATCCAAAAGTCTGCTGTGTTGGTGAGGCTATGGGCAAACACAATCTTATTCATTTCTGATAAGAGCATGACCCCTAGATAAGGCAATCGGGCGATATGTCAAATGCATATTCCTGGCAACTGTACTTTTGGGAAATTATTCTACAGATACATTTTCATTAAGGAGAAAAGGTGTGACACACACAGTTGCAACATTGTTTGTAGTAACAAAATATTAGAAACAACCTCAACTTTCAATAACAGAGGAATAGTTAAATAATTACAGTATATTTATGCAATAGAACATGAAGAGCTATATGGTAAAGGACAGAAAAGCTCTTTTTATACTACAAATACCTTGGAGACTTAGTAAACAAAAAAACAAGATTCAGAAAGAATAATATGCAACCCTTTATGTAAAAAGTGGGGAAAAAACAAGATTCTGTATTTGTATCTGCTTATACGTATACAAAGAAATTCTGGAAGGATATGGTGGGGGGGTGAGGTGGACCTGGGCAGATGTGGGACAAGGATGGGAAAAAAGTTTTCACTCTATAATTTTTCCCTTAACTTTAATTAAAATTTTTGCCTATTCAAAGTTTTCTGTTAGCCATTCTCAGGCACTTATCCTTCCGTACAAATTTTAAGATAATTTTAGCCAATCCTCACCTTCCTAACACTGCTGGTATTCCAATTGTAATTGCATTAGATTTATATCTTAATTTGGGGAGCCTGGATTTTTATGTTTAATACAGTGTTTCACCAGACATATAATTCCTTCCTCCAATTTTATCAGTTCTTTAGAAGAAAAGGAGGGCTGATTTTTCTATTTTTACTAATAGAAATTTATGGCGATAAAAATGTGTGCTCTTAGACAGATTAAGGTTGATTCCTGCACTGCAGATTGACGGCTGTGGGCCTGGCTGGGCTGGCTTTATATAGATGTTTCTTTCTTCTTTTTTTTTTTTTTTTTTTAAGAATTTTATTTATTTATTTTACATCTTTATTGGAGTATAATTGGTTTACAATGGTGTGTTAGTTTCTGCTGTATAACAAAGTGAATCAGCTGTACATATACATATATCCCCATAACCCCTCCCTCTTGCGTCTCCCTCCCACCCTCCCAATCCCACCCCTCTAGGTGGTCACGAAGCACCAAGCTGATCTCACTGTGCTATGCAGCTGCTTCCCACTAGCTATCTATTTTACATTTGGTAGTGTATATGTGTCAGTGCCACTCTCTCACTTTGTCCCAGCTTACCCCTCTCTCCCCCCCGCCCACCCCCATGTCCTCAAGTCCATTCTCTACGTCTGAATCTTTATTCCTGTGGGAGAGTGGATTTTTAAATTACGTTGTCCTCTCAACCAAGACTATGAAATATTTTTCTATTTGTTAAGATTTTGGCTTAGATACTTTGATTTATGGTTGTGTCCTTGTTATTAAATTTATTTCTAGAAAAGTTTTGACTTTATTGTGAATGAAACATTTTTCCCCATTTTGTTTTTCAAGTGCTTATTGCCCAAAGAAAGAACACATTAGTTGTTTTTTTTTAATTTAATTTTATTTGTTTTTTTATACAGCAGGTTCCTGTTAGTTATCAATTTTATACACATCAGTATATACATGTCAATCCCAATCTCCCAATTCATCACACCACCACCCCCCCACCACGGCTTTCCCCCCCTTGGTGTCCATACGTTTGTTCTCTACATCTGTGTCTCAATTTCTGCCCTGCAAACGGTTCATCTGTACCATTTTTCTAGGTTCCACATATATGCGTTAATATATGATATTTGTTTTTCTCTTTCTGACTTACTTCACTCTGTATGACAGTCTCTAGATCCATCCACGTCTCAACAAATGACCCAATTTCATTCCTTTTTATGGCTGAGTAATATTCCATTGTATATATGTACCACATCTTCTTTATCCATTCGTCTGTCAATGGGCATGTAAGTTGCTTCCATGACCTGGCTATTGTAAATAGTGCTGCAGTGAACAGTGGGGTGCATGTGTCTTTTTGAATTATGGTTTTCTCTGGGTACATGCCCAGTAGTGGGATTGCTGGATCATATGGTAATTCTATTTTTAGTTTTTTAAGGAACCTCCATACTGTTCTCCATAGTGGCTGTATCAATTTACATTCCCACCAACAGTGCAAGAGGGTTCCCTTTTCTCCACACCCTCTCTAGCATTTATTGTTTGTAGATTTTCTGATGATGCCCATTCTAACTGGTGTGAGGTGATACCTCATTGTAGTTTTTTTTTTTTTTTTAACTTTGGGTTTATTTATTTATTTATTTATTTATTTATTTATTTATTTATTTATGGCTGTGTTGGGTCTTCGTTTCTGTGCGAGGGCTTTCTCTAGTTGTGGCAAGCAGGGGCCACTCTTCATTGCGGTGCGCGGGCCTCTCACTGTCACGGCCTCTCTTGTTGCGGAGCACAGGCTCCAGACGCGCAGGCTCAGTAGTTGTGGCTCACGGGCCCAGTTGCTCCACGGCATGTGGGATCTTCCCAGACCAGGGCTCGAACCCGTGTCCCCTGCATTGGCAGGCAGATTCTCAACCACTGCGCCACCAGGGAAGCCCCCATTGTAGTTTTTTTAAATTAATTCTTGTAACATTTTATAAGAGTATCTTGGGTTTTCTAGATATATAACCATATCATCAGCAAACAGAGATCTTTTAGACTCTTTCAACATTTATACCAGTTATTTCATATTCTTGTCTGAATGCATTTTTTAGAACCCAAGACATTGTTAAATAATAATGATGATTATAGTTTTCCTTCCAAGTTCCTTTTTTTAATGGAAATAGTTTCAGCACTTTGCATTTAGGTCAATATTAGGTTGAACCATACACAATTGTTTTATAGGTCTAAACGAGTTGAACATTGGTGATTTCACATGATTCAATAGAAATGTTTGTTCTTGGTTTCCATACCTCTTTTACCTAGTTTTTTATTAGAAATGGCTGCTAAATTTTATCAAATTTGTTTTGCTACTCGTTGGTAGGGTCCTATGATTTTTCTCTTTTAATATTGTGGTCGACTGTTACATTGGTGACACCAATGAATACTCTTCCCAGTATTCCCACCCCTGTGTGACTTCAGCCAATTGGACATTAGCAAGCATGCTGCAATCAGAGCTTGATAAGCACTTGCACAATGGAAGTGGTCCTCTTGGAACACTCCCCCTTAGAAGCCAGGCTCTATGCTGTAACAAACTTAGGCTAAACTAATGAGTGATGAGAGTCCATCTTGGATGCTCCGGGCCCAGCTGAACTCCCAGTCAAAGACAATCACATGGGACTCAGCAACACCATGTGGAACACAGCTGCCCTGCTGAGCCCAGCCAAACTACAGAATCACAAGCAATACAACATTGTCATTTATTGAAGCCACAGGTTTTGAGGTCATTTGTTAAGTATTAATAGATAATTGGGAAAATGTTGTAGTAATGAATTATGTTGATAGATTTTCTGAAACGAAATTAACCTTGAATTATTGGAATAAAAACTCAATCATGAAGCTATTATTCTTCTCATTCATTGCTGGATTGTATTAACTATTTGTTTTCAAGTTTACATTTATGTTTAATCAATTAGTTTATTTTATCTTTTAACTGAATTACAGAACTTTTTACATTTTTCTATGGCTTAGAATTATTTAAGTAACATTTAATTATCCATTTTTAAAAGCTGAAATTCAACTGTGATGCCATCTGATACTAATGTCTGTTTCAATGGTGGTTTTAAAGTCACATTTTCCATCTCCTCTATGGTAATTAATATTTGACTTTTCTAGTTCTTTTATGATTAATTTTGATATTTTGTATTTTGTTTTAAAAATCATACATTTCCTTGATGTTTTCCATTGTACATCCATTTGTGAGTTTTAATCTCTTCTGTATATGTGGTTGTGTTTCCTTTTTACTTATAAATGTACATTTTTCTCTCTTTTATCCTTAATAAAGCTCATAAAATCTGTTTATTAGTCTTTGCAAGTAATTCAACTTTGGATTTATTTATCCTTTCATTATTTTGTTGATTTCTATTTCAATAATGTTAGATTTTTGTCTCATTAATTTCATCTTCCTAGTTCATTTGGCTTATTTTCTTATTTAGAAAAATTAATTTTAAGCTCCAATGCATTAACAAAGTAGGCTGGAAAATGTAAATAGTTAAGTGACAATAATTCTTGACTAAATTAGGATTTTTTTCCTTCAAAAATAAATTGAAATTAGTAGTGTAGAATGAACATCAATATTTCTTTTTGCTCCTGTAATATGCATTCCCCTTCTTTTTGGCAAGAGAACATCAATTTTCCTTTAGGGACAATGTCTCCCTTATCCTTAGGCAATGAGATCTCACTGCCAAGCTCGAGGATAGAGGCACATGACTCAGACCTAGCTATTCAGAGCTCTGCATCTACCTGGCCACATGATTGGTCCAGGAATGTGCTCAGGACCCAAGATGAGCCAATCAGATCTCTTCCCAGGGCTTGCTAGAACTGTTGGGAAAGAGAGAGACTGTCCTTCTGAGATTTCAGATGCTATGAAGCAAGAGTCTGGAGCTGCTGGCGGCTGTCTTTGTTGCCGCTAGAAAGAGCCTGAGACTGAAGTCAACACAGAGAAACACAGAGACAAAGCAATGGATTCTTAATGACATCATGTCATGTCTGAGCTGATTCACCTCCTTTGAACATTCTAGTAATATAAGCAAGTAAATTACCACTTTAGTCTAGTGAGTTTGAATTGGACTTCTGACACACACCATACAAGGAATCCTAATAGACACAGATTGTGTGGTCACTGCACATCTCTTGGTAGAGAGGGGTCAAGTCACCACTGGCAGAGTCACCCCCTACACTTTAGGCTTTCTTAGTCGCATCCCTCTTGGCCCACTTCGTAGGTCTCTTCAGCGTGCAACTTCTACATTATTTGGTTCCCCAAGTTTTATGGGTGTCTGTTAAATGTTGGTGTTTTTTAAGGGTAACAGGAAAGAAAAACCCTTTATTTCAAAGCTGGCTAGGAGTTTGAGTGTTTTGACTTGGGAGAAAGGCAGAATTGTTTAATTTTTTGGTCACAGAACTACCTCCTTAAGGGACCCATTTGCCTGGAAAGGCAGGAAGGCTGCAAACAGGGTGTGTGTGTTGGTGCAGAGAGAGAGGGAGGCCAGGAAAGGAGCTGTGTTCAGGGTATAGAGGGCCTGGAAAGCCAGACTAAACAGACAGACCTTGATCTGAACTCAGCTTCTCAGAATGGGGCATGTATATATTTTGAGTACTTGCAGGAAAAGAGGACAAATATAGCTTTTTTTTTTTTTTTTGGAGGGTCAATTTTACTCAAAGATTTTGGGAGGATAAGTTGCTTGTAAATTAATACATATTCTTCAGAATAAAAGGGAAAATTGATCTGAATCTTTAAGACGTCAAAGAAGTTTTATGCTTATGACAGGCTGCTTCAGCCAACGCACCCTCAATTTTCTGCTGACATACAATTATGATGCAATTTCTCCCATCTTCAGGAAAGCCCTCTCCTGACCCCATATTCTCCTCCAGCTCTAGCCCCTTTAATTGACTCCCTTAATAGCAAAACTCATTCAAAGGGCTATGTCTAAATTTACTGTCTCTCCTTCTCCTCATCTTGGTCTCTCTTGAACCTACCCTACCAGTGCTTTGCTCCCACTTTGATCTTGTCATGTCCCTAGTAGCTTCCATGTTGCTAAATCCAGTGGTCAATTATCTGCCCTCAGCTTCTGTGACCGCTGCAGAATCTGATGTAGTTTACCAGCCTCTCCTCCCGGAAGCACTCTTTGCAGTTGGCTCCCAGGACCCCACATTCCCCTAGGGTCTCTTTTCTCACAGTGGCTACTCCCTTTCCATCTCCTTTGCTGGCTCTTATTTCCCAGACCACTTTGCATGGAGGTGGGGGGAGGCAAGGGGGTGGAACATTCTGGGTCTCAGCCCTTTGTTGCCTGTTCTATTCACATGTCTGGTGTGGTGATCTCGGCCAGTCTCACAGCTTTAAATACCGTCTACATGCTGACAACTTCCAAACTGCTGTCTCCAGCCTGGACCTTTCCCCTGAATCCCAACTGCATACTTGACATCCCTACTTGTGTCTAATATACATCTCATGCTTAACACACCCAAAAAGGAAACTTTTGGTCTTCCCACAGTAAACCTGTTCTTCTTACATCTCATTAAATGACAACTCCATCTTTGATATTTTTAGGCTTCAAACAATGGAGTCATGATTGATTCCTCTTTTATACCCCACTTCCAATCAATCAGAAAATTGTCTTGGCTCTATGTTCAAACTAGATCCAGAATTTCTACTGGTGCCACCCTGGTCTAAGCTGCAATGATCAATCGTCTCTTGCTCATATACTCTTCAGCTCCTTACTGATCTCCTGGCTTCTGCCTTTGCCCACTTTAGGGTATTTTTCACCTAGCAACCAGAGCTATCATTTTAGTACATAAGTCAGACCATGCCATTCATTCCTCTGTTGAACCCTCCGATGGCTTCCCAGTTCACTCAGGGGAAAAGCCAAACTCCATCTGATGGTTTTCAAGTCTTCACTTGATCTAGCGCCTTTTCTCCTTACTCATTCCATGCCAGTCCTGCTGGATTCCTTGCTGCTCCTCAAACATACCAGGCCTGCTCTTGGCTCAAATTTCTTTCTTCTGGAATGCTCTTCCTCAGCTCTGCACATTCCTTGCTCCCTCATGTTCTCAGGTCTTGACTTAAATATCACTTTTCAGTGAGTCCTTCCCTGATCACCTATTCAAAATAGGTGCTATTTAAAATAGCATCTTCCTACACCCACATCTGGTACCTACTATTACTCATCCCTAATTAACTATTTTCCTTCTGCTTATCACCATTTAATGTACCGTGATTTAACTTATTCATTTATCCTCTATCTTCCTGCACTCTAGTGTAAGCTCCTCGAGGGCAGAGATTTTTTGGCCTGTTTTTTCACTACCCTGGGTTCATAACAGGTGCTCAAAAGTGTTATTGGAATGAACTGAATCAATGATTAAAGAATCGGTGACAGAGTTTGTTCTCTTATTCCATTATGGCTCTTCTCTAGAACAGTTTGAGCTTCTCTGTGGGAAGCGGCCAAGAGCCATGCAGGGTTTAGAGCAGGAGAGAGAGAAGGGACAAAGGAGTATCTGGGGGCAACTGTCTTGGGGAGAGTGTGATGGATGGCTGTGGGGTTGGGCAGGGGGGCATGGGGAGGAAACTGGGGGTAGGTTGGCCAGCAGGAGGCCATTTTTATAGTCAGGAAAAGAACTAATGATGACTTTGGGGTTTAAGCCTTTGTGACTGGGGCAGAAAGACAGCAGTGCAAGGGAAAACACAACATCTGGAGGGGGAGATTCCTCTGACGCATGTTCAGTTATGACCTTCCTTCCTTTCTTCTTATTTCCCAATAAGTAAATGATTATAATGATTATTTGAGTGGAAAAGTGAAAATATTATTTTTTCATAAACACCATATTTGATTGGAAAAAAATTTAATTGTCTCATCCATACTATATCTCTATGAGGAAAGTGGTAGACTTTTGTTTTTCTTCAAGAAACAGGAATGTACTAATAAATGCTTCAATGTATTTTTCTACAATGCCATCTTTTGACCTCAAAATGCAAACTCTACAGCTGTATGGTAAAAATATATTTTTAATATTATCTTGGCAACAATCTAAGAAATAAGACTCGGGCCTAAGTGAAATAAGGTAGATAGAGAAAGACAAATACTGTATGATCTCACCTATATGTAGCATCTACCACAAAACAAAACAAAATCCAAAAATGAACCAAACTTACAGAAAAAGAATCAGATTTGTGGTTACCAGAGGGGAAGGAGGGGGAGGGGGAATTGGATGAAGGTGGTCAGAAGGTACAAACTTCCAGTTATAAGATAAATAAGCCCTAGGGATGTAATGTACAACATGATGACTATATTTAATACTGATGTATGGTATATTTTAAAACTGTTAACAGAGTAGGTCCCGAGTTCTCCTAAAAAGGAAAAAAATTTTTTTTTCTTTTTCTTTTTTTTATATCGAGATGAGGTGATGGATGTTAACTAAACTTATCATAGTAATCATTTCACAATATATGTAAGTCAAACCATTATGCTGTAGACCTTGAACTTATACAGTGCTGTGTGTCAATTACATCTCATAAAACTGGGAAAAGACTCTGGGGCCAATACCTTTGCAATCCTTAAAGGTAATTCTCTCGGTCTCTCACTTTCTCTCTCTCAATACCTAGTTATCCATCCATCCATCCACCTATCATGATAATAGCAATCATGTATGTAGCTCATTTATATATATATTCCAGGCAATGTTTTGAGCTTTGCATATGTTACTTCATTTAATTATTACAACTGCCTTATGAAGTAGGCTAACTGCTGTAGAAACCCACTCTAGATTTTCAGCTTCTTAGCACAATAAAAGTTTGTTTTGGGTTTCCCTGGTGGTGCAGTGGTTAAGAATCTGCCTGCCAATGCAGGGGACACGGATTCGAGCCCTGTCGGGGAAGATCCCACATGCCGTGTAGCAACTAAGCCCATGTGCCACAACTACTGAGCCTGAGCTCTAGAGCCCGCAAGCCACAACTACTGAAGCCCGTGCGCCTAGAGCCCGCGCTCCACAACAAGAGAAGCCACTGCTATGAGAAGCTCGCCCACTGCAATCAAGAGTAGCCCCCGCTCGCTGCAACTAGAAAAAGCCCATGTGCAGCAACGAAGACCCAATGCAGCCAAAAATAATAAATAATTTTTTTAAAAAGTTTGGTTTTCACTCAAGTAATAGTTCATGCAGGTGCTTGGCAGGCAGCCTTCTTCATGGTGACTCAGGGGCCCAGGCTCCTTCCATCTGTTGGCTCCCTCACCCCCAAGGCCTCAGAGTCCTCTTAGGCACCCTAGGCTAGCAGATGGGTTAAGTGAGAATGTGGAGGATCACCCAGGAAGTTTCCATGAGCCAGGCGTGGAATCAGTGCACATCACTCCCTTCTCATTCCATTCGTTGGATTCCATTCGCTGGAGAATTCAATCCCATAGCAGACCTACCAGCAAGGGAGGCTGGGCTGGGAAGAACAGTTTGGCTGTGTGTGAACAGTGGGCACATATCTGTCTTTGCCAAAGGCAGGCACTAGTATATTGTTTTACATATGAGAAGACCAAGGGCTAGAAGGTTAAGAAATTTCCCAAGGTTATATCAGTAAAAAGCGATGGAGCCAGGATGCAAACCCAAGCTGTCGGTACCCAGAGTACAGGCTCTTTATCACTAAAACTGTGATGATGTTCCATGGAGGTTAGGGCAAATGATGACCAGCCACCCCCATAAATGAAAAAAAAGCAACAATGATTCCTAGACCCCCAGAGTGCTCCCATTTTTCTGCTCACTCTCAATCTGCTGTCTCCCCTGAGGGTACAGCCAAGAGGGCCATAAACTCAGCAACAATCCCATGCCCACCCTCCCCCTCCCTGCCAGGTGATTGATAATCAGGGAGCCAGCCTCAGCAATCCTCCCATCACAGATGCCTGTCACTAAGAGCGCGTTGTTCTCTTAACAGGAAGCCAGCCTGGCAGGTGGGCGGGCTGTGGGGGAGGGCTTCGCTGGAAGGCGGAGAGGGGCTGGCGGGATCAAGACTTTCACAGTAGTCCGTTTGACAGGTCTAATTTCTGTCTAGGGAGCCCTGTTCAGAACATCATGGGCTGTCGTCTTATTTTAGGCTCTCTCATGGGGCCAGGGCAGTGGAAAGGGCCCTGGAGACCTCTCTTCCTCTCTCTTCTCTGCTGCCCACTGGTGGAGTAACTTTGGGAAGTCACTCACTCATGTTCTCTGGGCAATGTGAGGAGTTGAGATGTGATCAAGACATCCAGGGGGGTTTGAAAACCGAAAGTATCTAACTAAAACTAGGGGTCCTCTCCCCACAAAATGCACATAGCCACCTGACTTTGCAGGACTGCCAGACTTCCTGAGGGGTATCCCTGAAGCCCTCGTTAAGATCAGCTGACTCTGGTTACTTTTTAGCTTGAATGCTCTTGCTTTCCAAAAGCAGTGAAGAGCCGCTCCCCCTGCTTTTGCTGCCTCCTATGGAAGGAAACCTCCAGGAACCTTCTGGGTTCCGGGGTCAGCCTCCAGGAGGTCCGCTTGGCTGTGCTAAGCACAGCCGCACCCCACGAGCCAAGGCCTCTGGTTGCCTGGCACCGCGCCCCCAGATCTGCTGGCAGACAGCCTTCTCCACCGAGCCTTGTGAAAGTGTGAGTCATGGCAGAAGCTCTTCTGATTCACAGGGAGCATTTGTTTGACAAAGGAGGTTTAAGGGGCCTTGTTTCCCTTTGTGACAGCTAATCTTTAAAAAGCATTTGCTTCTTCACTGTCAGAGGAGGGTTTCTGTAATGGAGGAAAGGCTGGCTGCCACAGTCCTGCAGCTGTCCTGGGCACAGGAAGTCCAGGGGCTACTTGTAAAAGGTAAGGGAAACTAGAAATACTGTAAAAAATGAGAGCCTCCAAGTTCAAAGGAAGTCCGGATGTTGTCAAGGTTGGGCTGAGGAAGAAAGGGGGTCCGGAGGGAGCCTTTCTGCTTCCTCTGAACCTTCGGTATTCCCTGCTGACCTCTAGGGAAAAGCCGGAACTCCTTAGCATTTCAAGTCCTCTAAGCTCAGGCCTCAATTCGCCTTTGCCACCTCAGGAAACTACAGCTCCAGGTAGCCCCCCTTAGTGACACTGAATGTGCTTCCAGATTTTCTAGGCACATGCTCTCATCATGCTGTTCTTCCGCCAGAGGACCCTCTCCCTGCTTTCCATTCATCTCAATCCCATCCTTTCTCCAGGCCTGCCTTTAATTCATGTCCACCTGGAAACTTTTCTAGACCATGATGATTATAAATAAGTCACTCTTTACTGAGTGCCTACCATATAAGAGGTGTTTTACAAACCTTATCACATTTGATTCTCTCAGCAATCTTGCAAGGCAAGTATTATCATCTTATTTTATAGGTGAAGAAACTGGGTTTGAAGGAGTTATTTAAATCTCCTGAGGTCATGTCACTAGTAAATGACAGACCAGCAACTCTTGCCCAGTTGGCTTTAAAACCACTGTGGGACTTCCCTGGTGGTCCACTGGTTAAGAATCGCCTTCCAAAAAAAAAAAAAAGAAAAGAATTGCCTTCCAATGGAGGGGATGCGGAAACAAAGATCCCACATGCCATGGGGCAACTAAACCTGCACAACACAACTAGAGAGAAGCCTGCAACGAAGAGCCCGCACACTGCAACGAAGACCCAACGCAGCCAAAAAACCAAAACCAAAACCAAAACCAAAACCAAAAACCAAAAAAACAAAAAGCCACTGAGTTATGCTGCAGCACCCATGCATGTGTGCAGGCACCCATCTGTCTGCCCACCCTCTACCCTCTCATCTATCCATTCAACTGACCATCTACCACCCTCTTGTTCCTTCCCCAAATACCTACATACAGCAAAGCAGTTCTCTTCCACTTCCAATGTCCTGTGACGCTCAGTATCTGTAAGCCTCCTATGGTAGCCCAGTGTGGTACTAATTCTTTCCTAGTGTAGACGTTACCGTTCTAGCCAGATAGGAGTCACCAAGGACAGGGATCAGGTATCCCTCATGAAGCCTGTCACAGCACTTTGGGCATTTTGGATACTTATTGACAGCTGGTTGATGACTGAATATTTACCCTGCTTTTTATGGGCAGGCTGAGACAATAAAAACCACGTTCCCAGATGACCAGGAGGCAGGAGGCCAAGTCTTTAGGCGACCAGGGCCAGGGAAGGCCATTCAAGACAGGTCAACAGACAAAGGGCCTCTTGCCAGAGTCCTGAGCCAGCGTCTCCTGGAACCCCAAAGAACCTGAGTTTTATATTCTTTCAAAACCTTTTGACAGGTATACAATGCTGTCAAGAAAATTCTGCAGTGAGCATTGAACTTTAGCCTTGAGATTGTAATCACAGGAAGCAGTGCTCCGTTTCCTAAACAACCATAATTCCTTTTCTTTCCATCCTGCCTGCCCCTTTATATTACAGTGAAAGCTCTGATGACTGGAATACAAATCCAACCTACTCTGCAACGGCAACCGAAGTGGTATTTTAAAAAGCTCCTGGAGATCCTGGTCCTATGTAGCACAAGGAACAGGAAATGAATAAAGCAGCAGTTGTCTGAACCCAACTCTGTGCCTGTTTGCACAGCAGATGGACAAACAAGCGGCTGTCAGCCACCCATGCACATCCCCGCAGCACCCGCGTGTGTTGACTGAATGGTGTGGTTCCCACCCGCTCCCCTGCCCCCAGGCTCGGTAGAGTTCTCCTATCTAAAGTCCTGATAACACTTCATGCAATGTTCTCACCGCACTGTATTATGATCACCTGTTTACTTGAACGCTCCCTCCCCTAGGCTGTGAACTCCTGGAGGGCAATAACCATGTCGTCATCACCCTCATCATCACATTAACATCTTTCAGTGCAAACTGTGTGACAGACATTGTGTTAACCACTCTGCATACATTATTGGAATTATTGATGATCGGCATAGAAGCTTGGGGGAAGCTTCCTGGAGATGGCGATCACCAGAAGACGTTGTGCTCCAGGAACATTTCTGCCACGCTGAACCATACCTATTAGGGGAACTATGAGGAGCCCCTATTTCTCTAAATTAAAAACCGTGAAGAGCATTCCTTCTCAATTTGTTCACCCCGCCTCCATCCTCCTATCTTATATCTCCCCCATCTAGCTAGCATTTTGACATTGTATTGCCAATCTTTACATGTTAGCTCAAAAGGCATACCTACTTTCTCGGGATGACAAGTTCTTTTGCATTAAAGGGAAAAAAATAGGATTGGCTAAGGTTTCTACCAAATAGCTTCCTTTTTAAAAAAGTGATTTTTTATCTTGGAATAAGATATTCCAATTTATTCTGCTCTTCTGGTCTATTCAAGATGTCTTTCAGTAGACCTTCAATCGGAAACCAGATTTTGTTTCCCTCATACATTTCAATGGAAGGTGCTTCTCTAACACACGGCGAGTCATCTTCCCTGATCAACATCTAGAATCAATCACTCCTCATGCCCTTAATTAAATCTTCAAGTTGGAACCTACGTAGTGAGATTCTTTATTCAAAAATACCAAGAGTTATGGGAACATATGTATATGTATAACTGATTCACTTTGTTATAAAGCAGAAACTAACACACCATTGTAAAGCAATTATACTCCAATAAAGATGTTACAAAAAAAATACCAAGAGAAACATAAGCAGGCTTCATTTCTTGTTGAAACAATGCCAGTTTTCCATAATCTGACCTTCACTTGACATCAGCAGACCTGAACCTTTCTTCAAAGCAGTGCGTATATTTTTATATCCTAGATGCACAACATGACGACAGAGGATTATCTTCAGTCATTTAAGATGTTGGAACATTCTTTATTACAGTTGGAAAAAATAGCCCTGAGGTTAGTTATAATTCCTGTTTGAAGCTGACTTGAGTTGTCTTTTGTTGTCACAAGGTGTGGACTCCAGCTGTAGGATTATAAGTATTTATATTCTTTAGGACCAATATTTAAAAGCAGATTAGATATGTGACACACATTCTGTAGAATGTAGAATGTGTGATCATAAAAAATGCAAATATACTCTCAAACAGGGAAACTATTTGTATTCTCTTCCCTGAGCAATCTGTATTTATTTTCAAGGAAAACTTATTAATGCCTTGTTTTCAGGATATATGCTATGTTTTATTCTTTCATGATTTGCTGTTGTTTCAATTTGTATTTTATTTTATTTACTTTTAATTACTTTATTTTTTAATTGAAGTATAGTTGATTTACAATCTTCTGTTAGTTTCAGGTGTACAGCAAAGTGAGTCAGTTATACCTGTGAGCAGAAAACCAAACCACAGAGAAATATACTGAAACCTTAACAGTACTTGAGTGATGATCTCTAAGCAGTAGGATATGGGTGTTTTCTTTCCTCTTCATAGTTCTCTGTATTTTCTAAAATTCTTGCTATAAAGATATACTTTTTAATATGTAAGTAAAAAACAATGTAGCATGCAATATAGAATCAAAATTGTTGTGCCTTAAGAGAGAAGGAAAATGCTCACATTGTTTTGATTAGTTTTGTTAACTTGGCCTGATCCTGAATTATATATACGAAAAGCCCAAATTAAGCTTCCTCTCTCTCTTAAAAAGTAAAAAAAAAAAAACAGATGTAGAGGACTAACGTATGGACACCAAGTGGGGAAAGTGGCGGGGGTGGTGGTGGGATGAATTGGGAGATTGGGATTGACATGTATACACTGATGCGTATAAAACAGATAGCTAATAAGAACCTGCTGTATAAAAAAATAAAGAAAAAAAGGAAAAGAAAACAAGAAGAAAAAAAAAAGAAGTGGAAATTTGGACACACAAAGAGAAACCTGGGATGCATACACAGAAGGAAGACCATGCGAAGAGGTAGCAAGTGGGCAGCCGTTTGCAAGCCAAGGAGAGAGACTTCGGAAGGAGCCTGCCAACACCATGATCTTGGACTTCTGGCCTCCAGAACTGTGAGAAGATTAAATTCTGTTGTCTAAGCCACCCAACCTGGTATTTTGTTATGGCAGTCCCAGCAAATGATACAGTGAATGACTAGGTATCACGGTTATGGGCACAGTCTTGTTTCAGGGACATCATTGCCCACCTGTGCTCCTTGACATCTCAGCCTCAAATGGGACACTTATTATGTGTTTTTACCTTTCACTCTCCTGTGTTCTATTCAATTAGGAAGTGAAGCTGAGAGCTGATCAACCCCATCATTCTGAAAAGTTATTAAATGAAAGAGGTGCATGACTGCAGGGTCACATGGAGATTACGGAAAGTACTTTGGCGATTCATGTATATGAAAATCCTTGAGAGAGTTCATATTCTTTGGCCCAAGATTACATTCCAATAAATATATCTTTAAAATTAAAAAAAAAAAAAAAGGGAAGCATCATTGCATGAAGTTAAGGTTCACTTTTTAGGAAAGTTTTAATTTAATCTTTGAAACTATTTGGATGAAAGTCAGCATGAGGAAATATATTTCTGCTAAAAGAAAAAATCCTTATCCTCAGGATTCAAAGGCTGAACTGAACTCTTAAACCTAGAACCATTAAAAAATGTTAATTAACATATATTAACATTAGCATCCTATACATGTGTGGCCATTTCCTGTCTTGCCGATTTTCACTCTAAGGACAGTAGGTCTTGTTCTGTAAATTTCCTATCAGAAACAGTGGAGTGGGAAAGAGACAGAAACTATTATATGCTCATGACCTCCTGTGGAAGAGGTGTTATTTCCCCCATCTTAGAGCCGAGGGAACCAATTTGCAAGGTCACATGACTAGGAAGTTGCAGAGCTAATATTCAGAACCTGACAATCTAACTTGGAAGCCCCACTTTGTGACCCAAAGTCACATCCATTACCTCTGGATGGTCCCAAAGCAGCCTGATGTCAAGGGGCTGAATAAACGATGAGCAGTAGTCCTCGTACTTGAGCCTGTGCCAGAATCACCTGGAGGGCTTGTTAAGTCACAGATTGCTGGATGCCACCACCAGAGATTTGAACTCAGCGGGTCTGGGACGGTGCCTGAAAATGTGCATTTCTAACAAATCCCCAGGCGATGGGGACGCTGCTCCTTAGCAACCACACCGAGAACAAGTGGGTGAGAGCAGGACCTTAACTCGGGCTTTCCAAGGCAGACAGCTCAAGGCCTGGGTCTTAGAGCCCTTAAGAAGTTCCTCTAATTTATTGGATGCTTAGGGCTGTCAGAGGGTCCCAGTGGCCAGGCTGAAACTTCCAGTCCCATAAACAGACAGTCTCCACACACTGGGCTGTTTCTCCACTTGTCGGGTACTTCCCTCCAGAGCTGCTTCCGCCTCTGCTCTCTACTGGTTAACTAGCTACCCCCAGGTGAGGTTTCACTAGGTCAATTACTCACTCGCCAGGAAATAATTTCTTCTTTTGTTTCCACCCTCAAATGCCTACATTTAAATAGTGCCCCCGAGGGGGTGTTATTAGGCTTGGGGAAGTGAAGACAGGAAACTAAATCTACTTAGACTGGTCATGGGAGACCAGAGGCCCATCTGAGAGGCTGGGTCCAACCCACTGATTGCGCTGTGGGTACTTGGCCACTTAGTAGCTGGGACCAGAGCCTCTGGGAGGTTGTTGAACACCCGCGTCTGGGGAATGAAGCATTCCCTTGGCTATCCTTTGGGGAACAATAAGGATTAATTATGCTATCAGTAGAGAGGAGAAACTTGCTCAGCCTTTGAGCTACATTAAGTCTTTTAGTTCCCAGAGTGGCTTTCTCTAAATCCTTGGAAACTGGCAGGAAATTAAAGAGAGTCTCAAGAATCTGGAGGGTGGGAGGGGCTGGGGGTGGGCAGGTGTTATTGCAGAGGGTAAACAGTTTGTGTTCTGATGACTAGTTTTATGTGGCACGTGGTAAAATGCCTTGTAAGTAGGGCTTAGAAACATCAGTGAACAAGCCCCAAATAAAAAACATGGGATAATCCCAGTTAGAAAGAATCCCCTACTTGGCGGCCTGTGCACTAGACATCTTAAGGTCTCAGTTTTCCCTTCCTTTCCCATTTTTCTTTTTTTTTCTGCCAACCCTAGAGAAAAGTGAATTAGTTTGTTCTGTTGTATAGGTTAATTTTGGGCCCACTGGAATTTTGGGTAAGTGTCCTGCCTTCTTAGAAACAGGGCCAGGGGGCTTTCTCAGCCTCAGTGTGTCCAGAGGGACCCCTTACTCAGCCTTCGCGTCACAACCAACCAACCCAGCCCTGCCTGCTGGAGGCCAGGGGATCTGAGTCAAAACTCTGGACCCGGGCTTCCCTGGTGGCGCAGTGGTTGAGAGTCTGCCTGCTAATGCAGGGGACACGGGTTCGAGCCCTGGTCTGGGAGGATCCCACATGCCACGGAGCGGCTGGGCCCGTGAGCCACAATTGCTGAGCCTGCGCGTCTGGAGCCTGTGCCCCGCGACGGGAGGGGCCGCGATAGAGAAAGGCCCGCGCACCACGATGAAGAGCGGTCCCCGCACCGCGATGAAGAGTGGCCCCCGCTTGCCGCAACTGGAGAAAGCCCTCGCACGAACCGAAGACCCAACACAGCCAAAAGTGGATAAATAAATAAATAAATAAATAAATAAATAAGAAAATCCTTTAAAAAAAAAAAAAAACTCTGGACCCAACACAGGCCCGCCTCGCACTCGGCAGGTCCCACGCAACCTGCTGATGACAGTTGCTTGGGTCTTGCCAAGGTAGAAAAATATGTAAATTAGAAGCTGGAGTGAGCACAGTGTGTGTTAACTCCTGCCAAGCTCCAGTCGTCAGACCGAACCTTGCCTGCCATGCATGGAGCCGGGATGAACAACAAATCGAGTTCCGTCACTCCGGGTCTCTTCGTCACTCATCCTGTGGCCCTTATTCTCCTGGCTTGAGTTCCTCAGTGTTATGGCCTGAACTTTTGCAGTTTTGACTTAGTCTAAAGCCCGAGTAAGCACACACGGGGCCGAGCAAGTGTCCCAGAGCCTGCTGGTAAGCCTAGACGCAGGATCCCAGGGAGAAGTGAGAGAATAACTAGGGGAAGAAAAGGTAGATGGCCCGTGAAGGCACAGGCAGCCAGAAAGGAGAAGCGCGTACTTGCAAGAGCTCCGCCCTGGGGCCCCAGTGCAGCAGCCCGATGCTGGCTGGCCCATCAGCCCGGGCTTGGTGTGGCTGCCAGGCCCAGCACCAGGTGTGAAGCAAGCGGGAAGGCCACGGAAGAGCCTGAAGCACCCGCTCCCTTCTCCCAGAGCTCCTTATTGCATCTCACTCAGAGATGAGCAGGTCAGGACTGTGCCTTAGATAAGCTTGCCTTGATTCTGTGCTATTTGCGTTTATTGGTATTGTTGAAAGAAACCCCAGGGAGTTTCATTTTGCTCCAGAAACTCCTCGGACCAGTAGCATCTGTCATCTGGGAACTTGTTAGAAATGCAGAATCTCAGGCCCCGCCCCAGATCCACTAAATCAGTATCTGTCGTTTAAGATGCTCCCGGGTGATTCCTAGGAACATTAAGAACTAAAAAGCTCTCCCTTAAGCACTGGTGTCCAAACTTGGCTGTATTTTGGGGGAGTTTTAAAATATACTGATGCATGGGCTCCATCCCAAGAGATTCTGACTTACTTGGTAGGAATTGTGGCCTGGGTATCAGGATTTTTAAATGATTCCAAGGTGATTCTAATGGGCAGTAAAAGTTTGAGAACCGCTGCATGAAGCACCTTCAGATACTTCTCCTAGAGCAGTGCTTCTCAAATTTTAACGGCACAGGAATCACCAGGCCATCTTGTAAAAATTCGGATTCTCATTCAGAAGTCCTGAAGCAAGGGAGATTCTGCAGTTCTAATGAGTTCCCAGGTGATGCCAATGCTGCTGGTCCAAGGGCCTTACTTTGAGAAGCAAGGTTTTAAGACATATGAGAGTGACCATGGGAAGGAAAGGCAGTGAAACAAACACAGTGAAAGGCCGATTTCTGGATCCAGGCAGCAGGGTAGTGTGGGAGAAAGACCTCGGGATTCAGAGTTGAGCAGCCCAGAGTTCTAGTTCTATTCCTGCAAGCTGTGGAAGCTTGAACAAATTGCATAATCTTTCTGATCATCAGTTTCATTCACTGAAAAGTGAAGAAGGCTTATCTAATAGAGCTATGTAAAGATATCAGGGGGCCTACTATCCCAGGGTTTCCTGTAGAAGAAAACCAAAAACAAGGAAACAGAACAAATACTAGACACTATATTTCAAGAAAATTTTCTTGAAATTAAAAAAAGAAAAAGGTTTGAAATTATGTGTTGAAAGAGCACAGAATGAACCTCAGAAGATCAGCACAAAACTACCAACACCAACATCCTGATTTGTCTGCCTAATTTTTCTGTAAATAATTGATAGAGGGGTGCTAAAATCTCTCACTATGATTTTAGATTTGTCTCTTTTTCCTTGCACCTCTATCAGTTTTGTTTCATGATTTTAGAAACTCTGTTGTATGTATAAACATTTAGGGCTATTATATATTCTTGGTGATTTCACCTTTTATCATTATGGCAACGTTCCTTTCTTTACTTTGAAATCTAATTTGTCTGATAGTTATACAGCCACTCCAGGTTACTTTTGATTAGTATTAGCATGCTATATCTTTTTTCACCCTTTTAACCTAAATATACCTTCATAATAATGTGGGTTAATTAAAAGGAATATATAGTTAGGTCTTGTTTTTTATCTAATCTGATAATCTCTGCCTTTAAATTGAAATGTTTACATTTAAATCTTACATTTTAATGTGATTATTGATTTGGCTGAATATTTTGCTATTTTCTATTTTCTCCATGTGTATTTTGTATCTTTTTTACTCCTTTTTCTGCCTTCTTTTGAACTGCATGTTTTTATGATTCCACTTTATCTCCTTTGCCTTATTATAATAACTGTTGTTTTATTTTAGTGGTTGCCTTAGGATTTATTATATACATCTTAAACTTATCATAGTATACCTTCCAGTGATATTCATATCACTCATGTGGACAACCTTAAACTGTATGTATACTACATTTCTACCCTACTTGCTGTTGTGCTATTGCCATGCATTTTACTTCTATATAAACCTCATAATTTCTTATTATTTTTGCTTGACACGGTTTATTTTAAAAATAGATTTAAATAATAAGAAAAAAGTTTTTATATTTACCTACATAATTATTATTTCCAGTGCTCTCCATTACTTTGTGTAGATCCAGGTTTCCTTCTAATGTCATTTTCCTTCTGCTTGCAGGATTCCCTTTACCATTTTTTAAAAATTAATTTTATTGAAGTATAGTTGGTTTACAATGTTGTGTTAATTTCTGCTGTACAGCAAAGTGACTCAATTTTACATATATAATATTCTTTTTCATTATGGTTTTTTTTAATAGATCTTTATTGGAGTATAATTGCTTCACAATACTGTTAGTTTCTGTTGCACAAAAAAGTGAATCAGCCATATGCATACACATGTCCCCATATCCTCTCCCTCTTGAGCCTCCCTCCCATCCTCCCTATCCCACCCCTCTAGGTCATCGCAAAGCACTGAGCCGATCTCCCTGTGCTATGCTGCTGCTTCCCACCAGCGAACTATTTTACATTCGGTAGTGTATATATGGCGATGCTACTCTCACTTCGCCCAGCTTCCCCCTCCCACTCCATGTCCTCAAGTCTATTCTCTATGTCTACGTTTTTATTCCTGCCCTGTAACTAGGTTCATCAGTACCATTTTTGTTTTTCTGGATTCCATGTATATGCGTTAGCATACGGTATTTGCTTTTCTCTGTCTGACTTCCTTCACTCTGTATGACAGACTCTAGGTCCATCCACCTCACTACAAATAATTCAATTTCATTTCTTTTTATGGCTGAGTAATATTCCATTGCATACATGTGCCACATCTTCTTTATCCAATCATCTGTCGATGGACCCTAAGGTTGCTTCCATGTCCTGGCTATTGTAAATAGTGCTGCAATGAACATTGTGGTACATGTCTCTTTTTGAATTATGGTTTTCTCAGGGTATATGTCCAGTAGTGGGATTGCTGGGTCATATGGTAATTCTATTTTTAGTTTTTTAAGGAACCTCCATACTGTTCTCCATAGTGGCTGTATCAATTTACATTCCCACCAACAGTGCAAGAGGGTTCCCTTTTCTCCACACCCTCTCCAGCATTTGTTCTTTGTAGATTTTCTTATGATGCCCATTCTACAATTTGTATTCCTTTTATTTCTTTTTCTTCACTGATTGCTGTGGCTAAGACTTCCAAAACTATGTTGAATAAGAGTGGCAAGAGTGGACATCCTTGTCTTGTTCCTGGTCTTAGTGGAAATGCTTTCAGTTTTTCACCATTGAGTATGATGCTTGCTGTCGATTTGTCATATATGGCCTTTATTATGTCGAAGTAGGTTCCCTCTATGCCCATATTCTGGGGACTTTTTTATCATAAATGGGTGTTGAATTTTGTCAAAAAGTTTTTCTGCATCTATTGAGATGATCATATGGTCTTTATTCCTTAATTTGTTAATGTGGTATATCACATTGATTGATTCGTGTATATTGAAGAATCCTTGCATCCCTGGGATAAATCCCACTTGATCATGTTGTATGATCCCTTTAATGTGCTGTTGGATTCTGTTTGCTAGTATTTTGTTCAGGATTTTTGCATCTATGTTCATCAGTGATATTGGTCTATAAGTTTCTTTTTTTGTTATATCTTTTTCTGGTTTTGATATCAGGGTGATGGTGACTTCATAGAATGAATTCGGGAGTGTTTCTCCCTCTGCAATTTTTTGGAAAAGTTTGAGAAGGATTGGTGTTAGCTCTTCTCTAAATGTTTGATAGAATTCGCCTGTGAAGCCGTCTGGTCCTGGGCTCTTGTTTGTTAGAAGATTCTTAATTACAGTTTCAATTTCATTATTTGTGATAGGTCTGTTTATATTTTCTAATTCTTCCTGGTTCAGTCTTGGAAAATTGTACTTTTCCAAGAATTTGTCCATTTCTTCGTGGTTGTCCATTTTATAGGCATATAGTTGTTTGTAGTAGTCTCTTATAATCATTTTTATTTCTGCAGTGTCAGTTGTGATTTCTCCTTTTTCATTTCTAATTTTATTGGTTTGCGTCCTCTCCCTTCTTTTCTTGATGAGTCTGGCTAAGGGTTTATAAATTTTGTTTATCTTCTCAAAAAACAGCTTTTAGTTTTACTGACCTTTGCTATTGTTTTCTTCATTTTTATTTCATTTATTTCTGCTTTGATCTTTATGATTTCTTTCCTTCTACTGACTTTGGGTTTTCTTTGTTATTCTTTCTCTGGTTGTTTTATGTGTGGGGTTAGATTGTTTATTTGAGATTTTTCTTGTTTTTAAGGTGAGATTGAATTGCTATAAACTGCCTTCTTAGAACTGCTTTTGCTGCATCCCATAGGTTTTGGGTTGTCATGTTTTTCTTGTCATCTGTTTCTATGTATTTTTTAATTTCTTCTTCAATTTCTTCAGTGATCTCTTGGTTATTTAGTAGCACACTGTTTAGCCTCCTTGTATTTGTGTTTTTTATAGTTTTTTTCCCTGTAATTGATTTCCAAAATCATGGCATTGTGGTCAGAAAAGATGCTGGATATGATTTCAATTTTTTAAAATTTTCCGAGGCTTGATTTGTGACCCAAGATGTGATCTATTCTGGAGAATGTTCTGTGTGCACTTGAGAAGAAAGTGTATTCTGCCACTTTTGGGTGGAATGGTCTATAAATATCAATTAAATCTATGTGGTCTATTGTGTCATTTAAAGCTTGTGTTTCCTTATTTATTTTCTGTTTGGATGATCTGTCCATTGGTGTAAGTAGGGTGTTAAAGTCCCCTACTATTACTGTGTTATTGTCAATTTCTCCTTTCATGGCTGTTAGCATTTGCCTTATGTATTGAGGTGCTCCTATGTTGGGTGCATAAACATTTATAAGTGTTATATCTTCTTCTTGGGTTGATCCTTAGTGTCCCTCCTTATCTCTTGTAACAGTCTTTATTTTAAAGTCTATTTTATCTGATATGAGTATTGCTACTTCAGCTTTCTTTTGATTTCCATTTGCATGGAATATTTTTTTCCATCCCTTCACTTTCAGTCCATATGTGTCCCTAGGTCTGAAGTGGGTGTCTTGTAGACAGCATATATATGGGTCTTGCTTTTGTATCCATTCAGCCAGTCTGTGTCTTTTGGTTGGGGCCTTTAATCCATTTACATTCAAGGCTATTATTGATATCTATGTTCCTATTACCATTTTCTTAATTGTTTTGGGTTTGTTTTTGTGGGTCTTTTTCTTCTCTTGTGTTTCCCACCTAGAGAAGTTTCTTCAGCATTTGTTGTAAAGCTGGTTTGGTGGTGCTGAATTCTCTTACCTTTTGTTTGTCTGAAAAGCTTTTGACTTCTCCATCAAATCTGAATGAGATCCTTGTTGGGTAGAGTAATCTTGGTTGTAGGTTTTTCTCTTTCATCACTTTAAGTATATCCTGCCACTCCCTTCTGGCCTGCAGAGTTTCCACTGAAAAATCAGCTGATAATCTTACGGGGATTCCTTTGTATGTTATTTTTTGTTTTGCCCTTGCTGCTTTTAATATTTTTTCTTTGAATTTAATTTTTGTTAATTTGATCAATATGCGTCTTGGTGTGTTTTTCTTAGGGTTTATCCTGTATGGGACTCTCTGTGCTTCCTGGACTTGGACTATTTCCTTTCCCACATTAGGGAAGTTTTCAACTATAATCTCTTCAAATATTTTCTCAGACCCTTTCTTTTTCTCTTCTTCTTCGGGGACCCCTATAATTTGAATGTTGGTGCGTTTAGTGTTGTCCCAGAGGTCTCTGAGATTGTCTTCAATTCTTTTCATTCTTTTTCCTTTATTCTGCTCCTCAGCTGTTATCTCCCCCATTTTGTCTTCCAGCTCACTTATTCGTTCTTCTGCCTCAGTTATTCTGTTATTGATTCCTTCTAGTGTATTTTTCATTTCAGTTATTGTGTTGTTCATCTCTCTGTTTGTTCTTTAGTTCTTCTAGATCTTTGTTAAACTTTTCTTGTATTTTCTCAATCCGTGCCTCCATTCTACTTCTGAGATTGTGGATCATCTATACTATCACTACTCTGAATTCTTTTTCAGGTAGATTGCCTATTTCCTCTTCATTTATTTGGTCTTGTAGGTTTTTACCTTGCTCCTTCATCTGTGACATATTTTCCTGCCATCTCATTTTTTTCTTTTTTTAATGAGTGGGATTGTGTTCCTGTCTTACTGGTTGTTTGGCCTGAGGCTTCCTTCACTGGAGTTTGTAGGCTATTGGGTAGAGCTGGGTGTTGGTGCTGAGATGAGGAACTTTGTGAGACCTCACTCCAATAAATATTTCCTGGCGTCTGTGGTTCTCTGTTAGTCCAGTGGTTCGGACTTGGAGCTCCCACCACAGGAGCTTCGGCCTGACCCCCAGCTTGTGAACCAAGATCACGCAAGCCATGTGGGGTGGCAAAAAAAAAAAAAGAAAAAGAGAACAATAACAAAGTAAAAAATAAAATTAGACTCGGAAACTAACAGATATGTCAGAAAGAATATAAAAATAAAAATACAGATGAATCAACAACAGGAAGGTACATCAGTACCACATTAGTAAAAAAGAGGAGGAGGGAAAAGAAAGAAAGAAAAAGGGGGGGAAAGGCCTTGGCTGTGGAGGGCAGGGCCTAAGCAAAGGCAACCTTTGGATGGTGGGTGGGGCCTATGTTTAGGACCCACAGGGCTGGAAAAGGCCCTGGGGGCTGTGGGGGGTGGGGCTTAGGCTCAAGGAACAGAAGGGGCCCAGGTGTGCCCCCCACCCCTTGTCTCAGAGGGCGGGGGACCTCACCTGGGAGCCCAGCAGGCTTCCCGGGCTCGAGTGGGCAGGGCACATGCCCTCCTCTCCTCTCCTGCTCCTCTGGTCTGGGAGGGCCCCTCCCACCTGCCTCTGCTGATCTCCCCAGCCTCTCTCCTATGCCCCTAGGACCCACGTGGCCTGGATGGGGCTTTGTGGGGGGTACTGGCTTGGGAGCTCAGCAGGCTTCCTGGCCCGAATGGGCCAGGTGATTGCCCTCCACTCCTCTCCCGCTCTTCCTGGAGAGTCCCTCCCGCCTGCCTTTCATGATGTCCCCAGCCTCAGGGGCGCTGATCCTGTCTGGCTTCACTTTTCCTCCCCACTCTGTCCCCCTATGTCCTACCGGTTCACTTTGGGGTTCCTCCCATCTCCTTGGGCGTCAGAGTTCCCCACCAGCAGCCGGCAGGCAGTCTAGTTGTGGGGAGATGCTAACTCCACGTCTTCCCACACCACCATCTTGACTCCGCCTCCTACCATTTCTTTTAAGGCATGTCTGCTGGTGATAAATTCTTTCAGCTTTTGAATGTGTGAAAAAATTATTTTTATTTCCCATTCATTCTTTTTTTTAACAGTTTCTTTTTTTTAAGTGTTAAGATTTTTTTTTAATTTAAATTTTATTTTTGGCTGCATTGGGTCTTCGTTGCTGTGCGAGGGTTTTCTCTAGCTGCGGTGAGCAGGGGCTACTCTTTGTTACGGTGCGTGGGCTTCTCATTGCGGTGGCTTTTCCTGTTGTGGAGCATGGGCTCTAGGGACATGGGCTTCAATAGTTCTGGTGTGTGGGCTCAGTAGTTGTGGTGCACCGGCTTAGTTTCTCTGCGGCATTTGGGATCTTCCTGCACCAGGGATCGAACCCGTGTACCCTGCATTGGCAGGCGGATTCTCAACCAGTGTGCCACCAGGGAAGTCCCTTCCCATTCATTCTTGAAAGATAATTTTACTGGGTAAAAAATTCTAGATTGACAATATTTTTTCTTTCAGTACTTTAAAGATATTACTCCACTGTCTTCTAGGTGGCACGTTTCTGGCAAGTAATATGCTGTCATCCTTAACCTCATTTCTCTGCATAGAATGGGAGTTCTTCAGCTGCTTTTAAGATTTTCTCTTTATCACTGCTTTTAACCAAATTTATGATTTGTCTTGTTGCAGTTTGTTTATATTTCTTGTGCTTGGGGTTTGTTGATCTTCTTGCACATGAGGTTATTTTTCATCAAATTTGGAAAATTTTTTACCTTTATTTTTGCAAATATCATCCTCCCTACCCCCCACCTTAGGGATTCTAATTACAAGTATATTAGGTTGTCTGAAGCTGACATATATCTCATTTATCTTTTCATTTTTTTTCCAGTCTTTTTTTTCTTTGTATTTCATTTTGTATACTTTCTATTGCAATTTCTTCATGTTTCACTAATCTTTTCTTCTGAAATGTCTAATTTTATGTTAAAACATCCAGCAATTTTTCATCTCACTGTATTTTTGGTTTTCTCCAGAAGATTGATTTGGAACTTTTAAATATCTTCCATGTCTCTACTTAACATGGTTAGTTTTTCCTTTAGCTTTTTGAACATATAGGACACAGTTATAAAAAACTGTTTTAATGTCCTTATTCACACATTCTATCATCTGTGTCTTTTCAATCAGTTTTTTAAAATAAATTTATTTATTTTTATTTATTTATTATTTTTCGCTGTGTTGGGTCCTCGTTGCTGTGGGCGGGCTTTCTCTAGTTGCAGCGAGCGGGGGCTACTCTTCGTTGCGGTGCGCAGGCTTCTCTTGTTGCGGAGCACAGGCTCTAGAGCGTGTGGGCTTCAGTAGATGTGGCGCGTGGGCTCAGTAGTTGTGACTCGCAGGCTCTAGGTGCACGGGTTCAGTAGTTGCGGCACACGGGCTTAGTTGCTCCGCAGCATGTGGGATCCTCCTGGACCAGGGCTCGAACCCGTGTCCCCTGCATTGGCAGGTGGATTCTTAACCACTGTGCCACCAGGGAAGCCCCTCAATCAGTTTTGATTTACTGGTTTTTTGCCTCTTATGAAGTGAATTTTCCTACTTCTTTGCATGCCTGGTAATTTTTAAATTAAATGCCAAATATTGTAAATTTTACCTTGTTGGGTGCTGGGTATATTTGTATTCCTATAGATATTCTTGAGCTCTCTTTTGGGATAGGGTTAAGTTACTTGGAAACCATTTGATCTTCAGTTTTGCTGTTACGGTTTGTTAGGTGGGACCAGAGCACCATTGGTTTGAGGATTAATATTCTCCACTAATGAGGCAAACCCCTTTTGAATACTCTGCCTAATGCCCCATGAATTATGAGGTTTTACACTTTGACTCGTGGGAACAGGCACCATCCTGGCCCTGTGTGAGCTCAAGGGATTGTTCTAATACTTTTGGGTAGTTTTTTTTTTCCTTGGCCTTGGGTACTTTCCTCACATGCATGCTCTGAGGAAAGCTCTCAGCTGGATAGTTGAAAAGGATTTTTTTGCAGATCCTTAGTTTCACTTCTCTGTGCATCGTTCTCCTCTCCAGTACTCTGTCCTGCAAACTCCTGTTGCCTTGCCCTCCTTGGCCTCCTAGTTCCGTTTCTTCAACTCAGGGAGACCATCAAATTCTTACTGGGTTTCCCCTTCCTATGTTGCATCATGGGACCTTTCTATAGGCAGTAAGTTGGGACAATGTAGGGTTCACTGTCCTTAGTGTCTGATGTCCCACATGTCTTGAGACCTGTTGTTTTAGTTTGTTTTTTAGTTGTTTTAGGGAGAGAGTAAATATGATTCCAACTATTTCATTAACTGGCTGCTATAACAAAATACCATAGACTGGGAGGCTTAAACAACAGAAATTTATTTCTCACAGTTCTTTCTAGAGGCTGGAAAGTCCAATATCAAGTTTCTGGCAAGGTAGACTTCATTCTAAGGCCTCTTCCCTTGGCTTGTGGTGGCTAATATATCTTGGTGTGCCCACAGGACCTTTTCTTCCTTGTGCTGGAGAGAGGGCTCTGGTCTCTTCCTCCTCTTATAAAGACACTAATCCCATCAGGAGGCTCCACCCTTATGACTTCATCTAAACCTAATTACCTCCCACAGGTCCTACCTCCTAATACCATCCCATTCTGTGTTAGGGCTTCAACATATGAATTTGGGGGCAACACAAACAGTCAATAACAACCACCTTGGACAGAAGTGGAAGTTTCCCCAAACTGTGCTTTGGGAAAGACTAAATCTGCAAGATGTTAATAGTCTGTGTACATACGATGTTGAAAAACCAAGGGCTAAGTAATCAGGTTGTTTATTGCAAGAGTTCTCAGAGTCTCTAATGGCAGTGTAAATCTCCAAAAGGAAGATATTGTACTACACATTTCCCGAATGTATTGATCATGAAATCCTAAAAATGGCAGAGATTTTGATGGGCCCTTCTATTCAGGACTTGTTATTTTTGGTGTGACTATGTACCTATTAATTCTATACCTCTTGAGGAAAAGAACAGTTTCCTTTCTTCTTTGTAGGTAAACTGTCATGTGAAATGTTTTATATGCATTATCTCATTTAATTTTCAGAGTAATCAGTCCTATTTGGTTCTAATTAGCATTTTATAGATGAAGAAATAAAGGCTTATAAAGTTTAGGTAATTTCACCAAGGTCACATAGCTAGCAAATGGTGGAGCTGGGCTTAAAGTTTATGTCTAACAGAGCATAAAAAATATGGGGGGCTTCCTGGTGGCACAGTGGTTAAGAATCCGCCTGTCAATGCAGGGGACATGGGTTTGAGCCCTGGTCCAGGAAGATCCTACATGCCATGGAGCAACTAAGCCCGTGCGCCACAACTACTGAGCCTGCGCTCTAGAGCCCACGAGCCACAACTACTGAGCCCATGTGACACAACTACTGAAGCCCACGTGCCTAGAGCCTGTGCTCCGCAACAAGAGAAGCCACTGCAATGAGAAGCCACCGCAACGAAGAGTAACCCCCGCTCGTCACAACTAGAGAAAGCCCACGCGCAGCAACAAAGACCCAATGCAGCCAAAAATAAATAAAGTGAGGCCACTGACCTTGTCCTTGGGCTGAAGTCCTGGGTTGGCCTTCTGTCCAGGGGAGTTCTTGTCCCTCATATGGTGTCCCCTTACAACATTTGTGAACTTGGCCACCAGCCTGGCAATGTCAGAGCCCTGTCAGAGTTGGGGTCCTAGAGACCTGTCCGCAGATCTAAATCTTTCTTCCCATACATTTATTCCGGTCTTTCCATTTTCTTTAGGCTCTCACACACGAGATGTTTAATTATTCAGCCACTTTTCTCCTACAATAAGGGGAGGAAGCCCATCAACACAAAAAATAGTATGCCCTTCTTTGAGGGTAAGGCACACAGTCCTTTGAAAGGTGAGAGAGTTTCTTCCTATACAGTCTGAACATTGACATTCTCATCCTTTCATTCATTCATTCATTCATTTTTTCTCTCTCTCACATACACACATTGTCTCTCCATGAGTCAATCCATCACTTGTACAATGGATGCAAATTAAATTGTAATTAGAGATAATTTGTTGCTTTCTATTTCATGAAAATTTGCAGTGATTCCATTTATAAAGGAAGGATGCTTTTGTCTGAGTAATTAAAATAATCTCTCCCTAAGCCATGAATAAGTTGAAACATGAATAGGCAAAAGCCCAAAGAGGGAGAGGAGAACCAAATTCACTGGATGGGGAAAAAAATAGTTAAGTCACCAAACTAGTGCAGTACTGGCACAGAGACAACCACAACTCCTGCTGACTGAAGAAGCAGCTGACTATAATTAGACCATACCAACCCCAGGCTCCCTGAGGGAGCAGCTGCTCCACCACAGAAAACAGTCTGGAGCACAGCAATCATCTCTGAGAGGATTCCATTTATTCCTCTCTCCATCAGAATTCTAAGCTTCCCAGTCATCAATTACTAACCTAAACTTTCTTCCCTTATTCGGACCTAATTCCCATCCACCCTTCATTCCTCTCCCTAGTAAATTCCTCCCCCTTTGTCTCTTAAAATTCCTAATTCCCAATGTGAAATCAATGAACCCTTGTATTTTTCAACCCTTTCTCTGAAGACTGTATTCACCTCTTAACTGACAGTGGCTGTATCCTGGGGACATGGTTTCTACGTAGCCCTCTCAAATGGATTCTTTCTTTTCTCTCAGACCCAAAGTGCTTCAGCATCAGCCTTACTCCTCAATGCCAGTTGGAGTTTTATCCCCCCTTCCCTCTTGCAAACCCCTTCTGCTCCTTTGAGGCTCACAGCATCCAATTGTACCACTCTTCTTCCTCCATGTTATAGTCACTAATTAGTAGCCTCTGGGTCTTTCTTCCTCATTCTCAGTAAAACTAACTCACAATTCAGTTTTCTTCTTATCTCTACCCCTGTCATCCTTCTTGCTGATTTCAACATGTAGGCTGATGATTGATTCATCCAATACTACAGACTCCTGGTTTCTTGACTTCCTCATATTTTCAATGATGTGTTCTTCTACCCTACCATAGCTATCCACCATGCCTTAGATCTCGGCATCAACAAAAATGGCATAATCTCCAAAATTTCAAATGCAAATATCTCATCCTGGCTATAGATGTTATTCTTCCAAGCTACCTGCTAAAGCACCCTTTCTTCAAAAGTGCTTTCACTTCTTTGGTGTGACCTTTAATCCATCCGCTTCTCTTTATTCATATAAGAGAATAAAAGCCCTCAATCACTAACCCCTCCTTATCTCTCATTTCTTCTTTTCTAGTTTATATTCCATGACCCATTGTTATAGTTTTTTCCTTCAAACCCTTAACTTCCTTGCCCTTCTTTTTTTTGGCCATGCCTTGCGACATGCAGGATCTTATTTCTCCGACCAGGGATCAAACCAGTGTCCCCCGGCATTGGGAGGGTGGAGTCTTAATCACTGGACCGCCAGAGAAGTGCCCTCTTTGCCCTACTGAATGAAGTTTGGAGGTCCAATAAACAGCACCCTTCTTCCTGCCTGAGTTCTGAGTACTTGAGAGGTAAAATGAAAATCTAGGTAAATAAAAGCAGATGAAGATGATGTATCTTCTTTCCTACTGATAAAGTTAATCCCGGGAATGTGACTTAATTTTGCAGCAAGGACAGGCTTTTCAAAAGTGTGTCTTGGGCTTATGTACTCAGTGATGACCTGAACAACTGCAGCCACCCCCTCACCCCACTTTCTCCCCATACCACAGGATCCAGACTTCTAAAGCTAGGGCATAGAGCAACAGTACAGAACATATGTTTGCTCTGGGTGGCTAGACCCTAAAAGAAAGGTGAGAGAAAGGGGTTGGCTTTATTTACAGGCCCACTCATTGATCCCAACCTCAACAATAATATAATTCACTCCTCTCTATGGGAGGAGAGAGTGAGAAGCATTACACCAGTGAACTCCCTCCACATGGAGAGAAACATTATGACTTGGCAATGCATTTCCCCCAACATGTCTCTTCCTCCATTACACTTGCCTTATAAAAGCCCAGCCTTTTGGGGTCTTTTCCCTGTCAGCACCAGAGCAATAGAAGGTTGTCTTCAAAATACTTTCACAAATTTTATCCTATTTGAATATTATAAAAACCACATGAGAGGAACTCGACAGGTAGAATCACCTATTTTTTAGGTAAGAGAACTGAAGCAATGCGAATTTATTGTCATAGGTTACAGTCGATATGGTAAACACAATTTATCTGAGAGGAAGTAGGTTAGTTTCCTGCTGTTGCTGTAATAAATTACCACATATTTAGTGGCTTAAAATAACACAAATTGATTATGTTACAGTTCTAAGGTCAGAAGTCTGAAAATCAAGGTGTCAACAGGGCCAAGCTCCTCCCAGAAGCCCTAGGTGAGACTCCATTTCCTTGCCTTATGCATTCCTGCATTCCTTGGCTCATGGCCCCTTCCTCCATTTTCAAAATCAATACCATAGCATCTTCAAACCCTTCTCTGACTCTGATACTCCTGCCTGCCTCCCTCTTTTCCTTATAAGGACCCTTGTCATTACATTGAATCCACCTGATAATCCAGGATAATAGCCCCATCTCAAATCCCTTATATTAATCACACAAACAACATGTCTTTTTGTCATGTAAGGTAACACATTCACAGGATTCAGGGATTGGGACATGAAAATCTTTGGGGAAACATTATTCTTCCTATCATAGAAGGGATAGCACCATTACTTCAAAAAAAGAGGTGTTAGTATTCTAGTTCCAGAAAAAGTAATGTCTCTTACCACATATATTACTGAAAAAGCAAACATACAAATACATATAAACATGAGCACCCAGAATAGTACCTTGTTCAGAGTAAGCATTTAGTGTTTGTTGAATAAATACATGCACACCACATATCTAAGAAAAAAGTTTTAAGGGTAAAGAATAGTTGAAGTAATATAAAATAAGCACCTAATTAACATAACAAAGACATTAATACCTGAGGCCAATTGTTTAATTAAATGATCTGAAGAAGCGATTTGGATCATCAGCAAAATAAAACTTAACAAACTTATCTTCACTTTGCACCAATATGTCTCCCCACCTCATTCTGAATCTGTCTCATTTCCTTCCACTATTTTATCCCTAAACTGGCCAAACTAGTAAATGGACATATATTTAAAATATTTGTTGCACTTATTCAAGAAAGGAGTACATTTAATTTAAAATTAGGTGAGCTGCAGCACTTCCATATTCTACTGCAGGTTCCAGTCAGTGAATAAAGGAAGAAAAAGAAATAAAAGGCATATAGATTTGAAAAAAATGTAAAAGTGTCTTTATTTATAGGTGACACATTGTATATGTAGAAAATCCTAGGACAGCTACAAAAAAGGGATACTAGAAGTAGTAGGTTTAGCAAGATCTCAGGGTACAAGGTCAATATAAAATAAGCAACTGTATTTCTATATATTAACAAACCATTGGAAATTGAAATTAAAAATACCATTTATAATAGCATAAAGAGTGAAATAATTAGGGATAATTTTAACAAAATATGTACAAGAACTCTACATGGAGAACCACAAAATATTGCTGAGTGAAACTAAACAAAACCTAAAGAAAATGAAGAGATAGTCCATGTTCATGGATTGGTAGATTCAATATTGTTAAGATATCAACTGTTCCCAAACCTATTTATAGGTTTAATGCTACCTCAATAAAAATAAAAATTGTAGCAGTTTTTTTTTTTTTTTTTTTTGGTACAAATGGAAAAGCTGATTCTAAGATTTAGAAATGCAAATAACTTAAAACAGCCAAAATAGTTTTGACATAGGTGAGCAAAATTAGAGTGCTTATACTACTTGATTTCAAGATTTACTCTAAAGCTACAAAAATCAAGACAGTGTGATATTGGAATAAGTATAGACATGAATCCATGGAGCAGAATAAAGAGTCCAGAAATAAACCCATAGATATATGATCAATTGAATTTATACAGAGGTGCTGACATAAAAGGATAGCTTTTTAGTAAATGGTGCTGGAACAATTGTACATCCATATGCAAAATGTGACCCTCAACCCTTAATTGGTACCATACACAAAAATTAACTAAAAAAAAAAAAAGAATCAAAGGCCTAAATGTAAGAGCTAAAACTATAAAATTTCTAGAAACAAACATAGGAAAAAATTTTTGTAACCTTGAGTTATACAAAGATTTGTTAGATAGGAGACAAAAAGTATGAACCATAAAAAAATGGATAAACTGATTCAACAAAATTAAAACTTTTGCTCTTTAAAAGATAGTTAAAAATTAAAAGACAAGCCACAGGCTGAGAGAAAATTTTACAAACCAGAAGTGTAACCAGAATAAAGAATTCTTACAACTTCAGGTAACTGATTAAAAACGGGCAAAAGATTTAGACACTTTATAAAAGGATACGTATAAATGGCAAATGAGCATAAAAAGATGCTCAACATCATAAGTAACTAGGGAAATGCAAATTTAAAACCACCTATTAGAATGACTAACATGATAATACCAAGTGTTGGTGAGGATCTGGAGCAACTGTAACTCTTACAAATTGCTAGCGGGAATGTAAACTGGTAGAACCACTTCAGAAAAGAGTTTGGAGGTTTCTTAGAAAGTTAAATTTATGCTTACATATGACTCAGCAATTCTACTCCTAGGTATTTACCCTAAAGAAATGAAGATATTCTACATGAAGGCTTGCACACAAATGTTTATAGTGGCTGTATCCATAATACACGAAAACATGAGAACAACATGGATGCCCGTTAACAATGATGGATAAACAAACTGTATGAAATACTACTAAGTCATAAAAAGGAATGGAAAACTAATCACACAACATGGATGAATCTCAGAACATCATGCTGAGCAAAAGAAGTCAGACACAAAAGAGTACATCTGTATGATTCCATTTCCATGAAACTCCAGAAAAGACCAATGTAATATTTAGGGATAGAGCAGATCAATGGTTGTTTGGAATGAATGTGCATATGGAAGATCAAACGGGAAGGAGCATAAAGAGAATTGTTTCAGGTGATGGAAATGCTCCGTACCTTGACTGTGGTGGTGGTGATGTGGCTTTATACGTTTGTCAAACTTTATAGAACTGTATAATTTAAATGAATATATTTTATTGTACATAAAATATATCTTAATAAAGTTGACTTAAATGAAATAACTTGAGTGAGCTGAAGCATGTACATTTTTTTCTCTCAAAATATTCTTCCTTTTTGGACTTCAACAGGCAACTCCACAAATCAACTTAGAAAATAGCTGAGTGACACTGAACAAGTGAGTTATTACTCTGAACTGAGCAATTTTCCTCATCAGTAAAATGAGTGAATTAGATGACTTCATTTGTTCATTCAATAAGCATTGACTAAAGCTCACTATGGGCAAGAAATATGCCAGGTTCTAAAGATATAAAGCTGAAAAAGAAACCATTTTTGCCCTTAAGGAATCTGTCTAGTGGAAGACAAAGATAAGCTAACATATCATTAGGATACTGCTTATGTATATTTAGGGTATGAGGAGAATTCATAAGAGAAGCGATCTTCCCTGATGATGCAACACCTGAGTTGGGTTTTGAGGTACAAGTAAGAGTTAGGTAGAGAGGGAAGAGAAGGCATTCCAAGCAGAAGGTGCTGTATGGGCAAAGGGCCAAAGGAGAGAGAGACATACCATGTGTTTAAGGTACTGCTGGTTGCTTAGTATATCTGGAACACAGATTTCATCCTTGTGTCCTGACTGAAAAAAAGTTTTAAAAGATTCTGCTAGTTTAACCAGTGTGTAGATAGGGGTCCTGTACCAAAGAATGATATCCATGTTGTAGAGGATCACCTAAAAGGTAAAATAACTATAACTTCAGTTAGGATCCTTTCTATTGCAAAGAGAATCTTTTGGCTCATGTAACAAAACAGTCCAGGGGTAGACTGAGGGAGTGTGACCTGGGAATTAACAAGGTCAACAGAGCAGCTTCTCGCTTTTTGCATTCCTAGGCTGCAGCAGCTCCAGACCCTATATCCTCTCTTGTTCATATCCAGCTTCCTTGAAAGATTAAACCAAAGCCTCATAATCAAGTTTCATTGATTTTGCACAGTCTTAGGTATTGCACGGATCCTGAAACAATCCTTGTGGCCAGAGAGATGGTACATAATGATGGCTTGGCCAGGACCCAGAGGTCCTGGAGGTGAGAGTCAGCCTCATCTGAAGTGCATGGAGGAGGGGTAGATCTCCAAATAAAAATTAGAGCCTTTGCAGAAGAAGGGAGACTATAGATACTTAGGAGGAATTATATTTTAAGAAAAACATAATTGTTGAACAGATTCCAACAATTTTTAGAACAAGTCTGGCGGTACAAACACACATGTACAAATTTCTTCTTTCATCTTCCATTCCTAGGACTAGTCAATGAAAATTGACTTCAGAACAAAGTGATGTGAGACTCAATACATATACACAAAACTATCACTCAATACTCTAAGCACCATATTAGTAAATGAGCAGTTTTATGAGAACAAAGAGAAGGGTGTCATTAATTCTAATTTATAGGCTCCAGGGTATCTTACAGTAGAGGAGAGTTTTTTAGTGGGGCCTTGAACAATGGAGGTCCTTCTGGCAGAGATAAAGTACAAGGCCATAGCTGGTTGAGGATGAGCACGTAATCTGGTGAGGATGAAGCACAGGATCACAGATCAGTGTGAGAGAACAGGAGTGGAAAGATCAAGCTGTGGTGAATTTCCCCCACTCTGCTACAGAGCCTGGACTTTATCCTTTAAGCAATGTGGTATTGTTTATTTTTTAAGCATGTAAGTGACACAATCGAACCTGTATTTAGAGAGCTGTAAGAACAGATCAGATACTTCTTGAGACAAGGAGGAAGATAAGTATAGGGGAATAAAGCTAAGTTGTGAAGTGGAAGCCTGAGGGAGTTCAAGCCTAATGGTCTCTATTTTCTCTATGAAATAGGCAGAGAGAGTACATGCAGAGTGTAAGGGGGTGCTGTGCATTTAAGATACACTGAAAATTTCAATTAGCCAGAAGGCTGCATTACCAAAACATTCTGATCTAAAAGATTGTTCAATAAACTCTTCCACAATATAAGATCATACATATTACATACATACATAGTGAGTGAATTGAAGTCCAGAGGAGCCTAATGCCATTCGTCTATTAGGCTATTTCACCATCAGTAAAAATGCCACAGGTAGAATAATGATCACTGGTCACTCAGATCATTGTGATCACTGGCAGAGCCTATGTGAGGGGCTGCCAGGGGTTGGTAGGAGATGGTGTGGGAGAATGCTGGAGGGAGGAGGCCAAGAGAAGTAGTGTGAGGAGGGTAGAGATGGAGTGGGCAAGGCAACCTGACTGCCCTCAGTGCAGTATTTTAACAAGCAGCCAAGAGCAGCATATGGCTGAGAGGGGTTTGTGACAGCAGCGAAATGTGTGGCAGCCTACCAGGTTTGGCTTTGGGATTCAGATTCAGAATGACTGGCTAGAGCCACCTGTTCCAAATGAAAGGATCTGCTATGCCATGGTCCATTCATTTTCTTATAGATACAGATGAAGTCTCAAATTATCAAATAAAGTCATGCAAATGCTAATGAAGTTGGGCATTCTTCACATATTATCTTCTACCACTTGATCTTAAAATGTCATATTTAAAATTAATTACTGGGACCTCCCTGGTGGTGCAGTGGTTAAGAATCCACCTGCCATTGCAGGGCACATGGGTTCGAGCCCTGGTCCAGGAAGATCCCACATGCCGCGGAGCAACTAAGCCTGTGCACCACAACTACTGAGCCTGCGCTCTAGAGCCCGCGAACCACAACTATTGAAGCCTGCGTACCTAGAGCCCGTGCTCTGCAACAAGAGAAGCCACCGCAGTGAGAAGCCCACGCACCGCAACTAGAGAAAGCCCACGCTCAGCCACGAAGAACCAATGCAGCCAAAAAATAAATAAATAAAACAAAATAAAATTAATTACTGACAACCTCTTATATTTGCTTGGTGCTTTGTAGTTAAAAAAAAAATCACTTTCAAATGTATTTTCTCATTTGGTCGTACTCAACCCTGTAAGGTAAACAGAGCAAATACAAAACTTTCCTGCTGCCTGTCCTCTCCCCCGCATACCCCGCCCAAATTACAGATAAGAGAGATTAGATTATCTGGGGACTTCAAGCTAGGACAAGAACTCCTCCAGTTTAATGTTTCTCCTACTAGATTACTACATTGCTACTTTTTAAAAAGCTTGTGAATATTCTCCTAAAGAAAAAAGCCAAAGGTGGGTATATCTGAACACATTTGACCTTAATCATTTAAAACTCTCTCTCTTCCTAACAATCATGCTATGGGTATATGCTTATCCCTGTGATGAATGTGCATTTGTATACACAGAATGGCAAAGCATATGATTATAATTGTATCGCCTTCAAAAGCAATAACATGGAGTTTATTAAGAATCAATCACTGAATAAATGATTATTTAGTCCTCAATAAGTCAACAAGTACCTGATGAATAAAAGCATTTATATAGATTTTCAAATAATAACTAGTAGTTATATAAAATTCTACCACACTTGCAGTCTTGTGCTAAACCTCATACATTTCCTAAAAATATACTCTCTAAATAAAAGACTCGGGAAATAGATTTTGATAAAACTTAATACAATTCTAAGCATTCAATAAGACTATCAATCTATTGATTCAGAATTTTATTGAAGTGATCAGCATCTTGAATTTGAGTATAAAATTGAAAGACAATGAGTTTTGGACTTTTTTTTCACATTCTATCATTCTGCATTATAGAAATGCTAGGTCTCTAAGAAGTAATATAAAATAAGACCCTCCACTTACAATAAGGACCAAAATAAGATTGATGCCTTGCATAATGTCTTCAGTTCTAGAATGAATGTATAATACCTACTTCTGGTCTCGATAAGCTGCTCTGCCCTAGAAGTAAATCTCATTAAACCAAGCTTCAGTAAAAGTGCATATGGTTTTGATTTTTCATTCCCTTCATTGAGTCCTTGGGTGTCCTCTTTGTATACTTCCAAAGTAATGGAATCTGGCAACAGATCTCAGCAGTGTCAAGTCTTCTAACTAAGAGATGGAAGGTTGAGAAATTTAAAGGGATCATTCTATTGTTTTCTTTTTTCAGAAAGTGATGAATAAAACACTGTCAGGTGGAGACAACTGTATTTGACCTTCCCCAATAGAGGGAGAGAGAAAATGCAGAGGGATCTAGAAGATCTCTGATGAGAGAAAAGTTGTTAAAAACACCAAAGTACATTTGAATTCCTACTTAAAAGCATTATCTTTTTCAAGTCTTCCCACATCCTACCCCACCCCTGGCTTTGAGTGAAAAGCAATTTATAAGACAAAATGATTCATTATCTAGAGATAAATTTACAAACTGACATAGGAGAACTGTCCCAGAGGCTACATTACCTATTCAAGTTTATTACAGTATCTTTAGTTCTTATTGCGTATATTGTTACATGGCTTTTACAAGCCAGGGTTATCTATGCTATGTATGCTCAATTTAGCAGAAGTTATATCTATTGCTTCTCTCTTGAAAATCAGCAGCATGCAATGCAATATGTGGTGTGCAGAGTTATTGTTTCAAAAAGTGAAAAACTACTTAGGTTTAAGTGAGGAGGAACATGATCTTTATTGGCTTATATGCAAAGTTTAATTTTGGTTTTATGCAGAGTTTGCATAGTTCATGATTACTTTCTAATGAAAAACTAGATGTGTTGTCAGTGACCTTGAAGAAGATCAAGTGACAGTAGCAAACAGAAAAATTTGAAGAAGAGGCATAACTTTTAAAGTAGAAAGGTCAGCAAGAACTGCCTGAAACAAAAAACAAAAGGAATGATTAATATCGGCATTCTGATCAGCAAAGTGAAGCCTATGAAATAAACACAGAAACACCTTTACAATGTAATTCTGATATCAACACACTCTAAATTCTTCAGATTGGTCCCAAATCTCTGTACTGAAGCTACAACCTTCTTTCTCTTTTCTGAACATCTTAATGTTAGAACATGTGCAAAATACTCAAATGTGCAGTAGAAAATAATCTGGACTTTAGCCTTGAGCCTTCTTCAAATATACAAGGTAGCATGAGTTTATAAGAGGTCTAACATTTCAACTTGCTTCTATAAATAAACGTACATTATGAATCCTAGTCCCGTTATACTAAGGAGTAACTGACTTTAGGAAATCACTTTAAGATGGAACTAATGTTTACTCAGTTGCAAGATGCATAAACATCCTCTTCCCTTTAAACAAAGAATGTAGGCAGCTATTTTAAGGATAAAATTCACATTTCTATGAGAGATAACAAATAGAGTAATATTGTAAGCCACTATTTAATTGAACCATGCTTCAGGTGTAAGATATACTACTGAAAAGAAACAAGCTTTAAAAAATTAACTCACAACTAAAAATAACTAAAAAGCCCACGTATCTTTACTATATCATCCAAACACATGCTCTTTAATTCTTTCAACTAGTTTGCCTTTGTTCTAGGAGCATAACACATGGATGTGAACAATTATAAGAAAATGCAACATAAGCCCCAATAGTTTCTATTAAAATTACCAGCTATCTTGTTTCCTGTAACGGTTATAGTGGTTTCCCATAATAATCTTGTTTATGACTCCTTCACAAGAACATTGTTTTCAAGTAATTAAGGAATTCTGAATACTTAATATTACTTAGCTCAAAACTTATGGGTTTTACCCAAGTTAAAAAATTAGGCTACGAGTAATGTGTGTCCTATGCATCTGACACTAAAGTGGCCGAGCCTGGCAATCTCTCAGGAACTATTTCCATCCCATCTGAGTGAAACTTATCCTTACTTCAGCTGCAGCCAGTGATGTCACCTCCATCAGGTTCACTGCTCGGAAAGCAAACACAGCAGCTGCCAGGACTGGAAAAGAATGCACACTATTTCAACTACTGGTCTACTCATCAGCCAGACAATTTTACTGCTATGCCCATGACCCACTATGAGGGCTCAGAATTAGTGCTTCACAACTGTATCCTGCATTCTGAGTTAAGGCCTTGTGATGAATGGAAATTGTCTCCTCTGGAGAACAGTGGCTTGACGGCACAGTTTTGGGAAAAAGGGAAATTTTAGTGGTTTTAAAAAAGCCATTTTATAAATTGTTTCATACCTATAACTTCAATTGTAACAATTTTTAAATGGCATGAAGAACTAATGACTATCTTATAAATAAAGATTTATTTTGATGCAGGTGTTTCTTAGTGATGCAATGGAGAGGCTTCTGAAAAGTTATATGCAGACTGAATTTTTAAATATATCAGATGATGTTTCATATGTATCAAGGAGGTATCCTGATAAAAATGTGGCAATAAAGTCTTTCCTTAAAAATATTTTTATACTATTTTGTTATATTTATATTTTTATACTCAGCATTGACTTTCTTAGAGTGTCATAAATGGATAAAGTCTGTGGGGCGGGCTACTGTGGGATTGATCCTGACATTTACATTCATGTTGGCCACAGAAAAAGAAGTTGAAACTTTGAAAAGAAAATAAACCAAACCATTATAGAACATCTTGAAGGTCAATAATATATACTGAGTAGAAAACATTTGGATTTTTGTTCCCATTAATCATCTGCATATGAAAAGAGAGTAATGCTGACATGCATTATGTCTTATTATATAATCTACCATAAAACTTTGTGAAAGTGAATGAGTCATCATGAACAATGGAAGGACCATGTAATAGGTTCAGGAAACTCTGATAAGGAAACGGGACTGCCTAGAGGTGACTCTTGACTTTTCCCCATTTTTTTTCATCACCAGTAGTGGTAGTACATTCCCTACCCAACAAGTCCTTAAAGTTTAGGAAATGAATGGTAAGGAATCTTTAAAATTATTTGGAAGACTGGTTCCTAAGTATATTGCATAGATAATGCAAATGCTTTTTTAATACACATTTTTACTATGGAAGTAATAATAATGATAATAGCAGTTAATTCTCATACCAAAAATGAATTAAGTACTATTGTTAGCCCCATTTTACTAATGTAGACACTGAGGCACTGTGAGTTTGGATGACATATTCAGAGTCACACAGGTAGAAAATAGCAGAGTGACTACTCAACTCTGGCCCTAGAGCTCAAGCATTTAACCACTATGTGATGACATTTTTGAGATTGAAGGTAAGCATTAATGACTCATCCCTGATATAGAAATCTGTGTGCTTTCCTAAGAATCGCCTTCTCTTCTGTCCCTCAGAATGGTTTTCCCCTGGGATAAACCATAATGGAAAAGAATATAAAAAAGACTGTATATACACGTATAACTGAGTCACTTTGCTGTACAGCAGAAATTAACCCAACATTGTAAATCAACTATACTTCAATTAAAAAAAAAAAAAGAATGGTTTTCCAGAGATGGCCTGAAGGATGATGCATGGTGGTCCTGGGCTCTGGACCACCTGATAGGGGTCATGCCTATAGGAGTAGAAGTCAGGAGCCAGGTCTCTTAATTTCCCCAGATAGAGGCAGAGTGACTGGGAAGCACAGGCATGTTTCGAGGGGACAACAGATTTTGGACAGTTTGTCAAAAAAAGCATTAGAACTAGTTAGGAAAATTCTGGGAGAAAAAAAGATGGTAGTGGTAAAACAAAATTTAAAAAGTCATCAGCTGGGATTATTTAATATGTAACAAGGGATATAAGAGACCTAGGGCAAAGAATTTACCCTTTAATTGAAATGGAGAAAACTTAAGTACCTAAAGTCCCCCCGCTTCCATTTTTACAATATCAAAGAAAACCATTTCTGTGGACCAACAACTTCTTTATAGTTTTCTAATATCTGGAATCATATTTGAAAATGGAGGCATTTTAGGAAATGTCTCCATTAAGGGTTGTGGTCACTATTTCCTTTTTTGAGTATAATTTAATGGAGTTGGCGAAAGCTTGACAGGATGGTCAAATTTTCCGCTGTAGCAGGAAAGAGTTTTACATGGTGGGAAATATATAGTTTTTCCAAAGGTAGATAAGAGGGGGAATAAAAGAGTAGTTACTAATTGACTTCAGCATCCAAAATGCTTATGTGCTCACAACCTTTATTTATCTTGGTGTCACATCACAGAAGTTCCTTTCCGTCTGCTTCATGATTGCTTTGCCCAGTCCTTCCTCAGAGCAGGTTTATTTGCCAAGGAGAAAAGGTCTATACTTTGGGATATTTTCTTTTTTTTTTAATTAAAAATTTTTTTTTTAATTTTTGGCTGTGTTGGGTCTTCATTGCTGAGCGTGGGCTTTCTCTAGTTGCGGCGAGCTGGGGCTACTCTTTGTTGCAGTGCGCAGGCTTCTCATTGTGTTGGCTTCTCTTGTTGCGGAGCATGGGCTCTAGGCACGCGGGCTTCAGTAGTTGTGGCTCGCGGGCTCTAGAATGCAGACTCAGTAGTTGTGGCCCACGGGCTTAGTTGCTCCGCGGCATGTGGGATCTTCCCGGACCAGGGCTTGAACCCGTGTCCACCGCATTGGCAGGTGGATTCTTAACCACTGCGCCACCAGGGAAGTCCTGGGATATTTTCAACTGAAGTCATGCTTCATATGAAATACAGAAACTCAAATATTTACTTTTGGTCTTTTAAACTGTTTTCATTAATTTTAAGCAACTCTATCATGAACATTAAGACACCTATGCTTTAAACTGTTCTTCAAAAGGCCCTAATTAGTTCACAATTGAAACCAGTAATATTTACTAAAATATTTCTAAAGACTATATAAGCTCACTTGAGCAAAAAAGGTGATCGCAAAATATTCAGACCAAAAAATGTATAAAATAATCAAAACTAACTTATATACCCATCTACATGCAATTACCTACCTATGGCTCTTTATCTGAATTCCATGGTAGGAATTCCCATTAGTCCATTTCTAGATGTTCTACACTTCTTCTCTGTTGATTTTTTAAAAACACTCAGAGAAAGTGAATGGATGCAATAGTGTGAACTGCATTTCTACCTATACATCAATAGCTTTTTAATTAATGTATTAAGCTTACAGCAGAGTACGTGGCTTAGAGCAAATGCAGCATTCAGCATTCATTTCTCTTTCACTTCAGTTTGCTGAGGGGTGATAAGTCACAGAATGGGAGACTTTAAATTGGAAGATGCTTTGAAGGTCTTCCAATTCAACATTTCTTTCATGATAGAAAACCTCTTAACCCTTTAGGTGACAGTTGAAAAGCCCATTCTACTTTTGGAAAGTCCTAATTATTAGAAAGTACTTTCTAATACTGAGCCCATTTCTTTAACATGCTCTAATGTTTTTTGAAATGATACAAAAAGCTACATACAATACTCTTCAAAATTTATGCCCTACCCAGAAGAGTTATTTGGTAGAAAATCTAAAATCCTGGTACCTGAGAAATGGTAGCAAAAAACAAGACTACTTAGCCTGGAAAATAGAATACTTTGAGGAAAGGAGGGGGTGAGAGAGTAGAAAAAACATGATGATGATCCTGGTTTAACAGTAGTACATTTTAACAAGTTATATTATCCAGGGACTTCCCTGGCGGTCTAGTGGTTAAGACTCCGCGCTTCCACTGCAGGGGGTGCAGGTTTGATCCGTGGTGGGGGAACTAAGATCACACACGCCATGCAACGTGGCAAAAAAAGGAAAAAAGTTATATTATCCAGAAATGAAATGGGCTATTTGGTAAGACAGGGATTATCCAACACTGAATGTTCAAACACAGGATAAGGACTGCCTGTCAGAAATATTTAAAAGAAGTTGTACCTGATGACCTCTAGGATTCCCGTCTGTCTCTAGATTGTATGTATCACTGCCATTCAGCCAAAAGAGGTGATGGCAGACCATTTTTTCCTAACTCATATTTGTATGGGCTTTAAAAACAACTGAGATAGAAGGATACTGGGAGTTGTTAAAAACCCAGTAAATGATATCTCTCATTATACCAGGGGCAACATTTATCTTCACGGCACTTTATTATTACCTCAATTTTCCTTTTCAAAATTCCACCTAATTACTCGAACTCTCAGCATTCAAAAATATGTTAATATGGTACCTAGAGAATCTTCTGCAAGAAAAGGGTCATCAGTTAAGCATTATTTCCAAATGGCCCAGAGAGGTGTCTTTACAATGCTACCACTGGGTAAAGATTAAATAATTTGTTCAATATCACAGAACTGGAGAAGGTTGGAACCAGCACTCTGCCAACTTCTCTGCTCTCCATCCATGTGAAAACCCTGTAATACTTATTTGAATTCCCTGATAATTTCAATGATAAAAATAATTGAGTCTATTTTACACACAGAGAAGCAAAATAATATAATAAGAAATCTGTGCCCTATGTGTTATCACACAGTTGCCCTCTGTGTATATCTGTTGTAAGAACTTAATTATTAAATAAGAGATGGATTTGTGGCTTTCTGAAAAAAAGATGAATTTCCTTTTGGCTTAAGAGAATATGTAAAAGGGGAAACTCAGTTACCAGGGCAGGAGTCAGAGACTGTTAGCAACAAGGAAAAGGTTTTGAGTTCAGTATAAACTGAAGTCCAGAAGAGCTGAGATTTCAACTATGCAGGGAGGCTCAGTCTCAGTTTGGATTTTAGGTAGTAGTTGAGAAAGGGCACAGAATAGAACACTAAGGTAGTCAGAGGAGTCAGGAAAAGAACAGAAGTATACCTACACTCTGCTGTGCAAACCTCACAGGTGCTGAGACCGTAAGCCCTGGCTGGACTAAAAGCCGGGGAGGGGAGCTGGACATTCCTAGAAGCGACGAAAAAAGACTAGGAATAGACGTGATGGGCAGTTATGCAGACGTATTTAGATTGCAGAATCTCAGTGCTTGTCTTCTAAGGCAGATAAATCTACTAAATGTTCATGAATTAGAAATAACAGACAACTGTAGACTCAAATTCCAATTACAGATGGTGAATGTTAGAAAGGAAAGGGGCTTTACTATAGAAAGAGCATGCGTTTTACAAACAAGCACTTACTCTTACCAGCAAGAATTTCCAGAGAGTTGTACCCTAGGATTCTATCCCACAAAAGTAAGAGTTGATCTGTAGCTAAGTATCCAGAGAAAGCTCGAACCATCCACTTAAATGATATGCGAAGTCTGTAAGCAAAGAAAAAAAAAAATTTACCAGTGGAATTTTTTCTCATCCAAAAGCAATATCAGAAGAACTCAAACAGTTCCATTATTAGGTAACTCCTTTGTGGGTCTGAAAAATCACATGGGCATTTAAAACTCAAGCACTCTACATATATACAATGGAATACTACTCAGCCATAAAAAAGAATGAAATAATGCCATTTGCAGCAACATGGATGGACCTAGAGATTATCATACTAAGTGAAGGAAGTCAGAAAGAGAAAGACAAATACCACATGAAATCACTTATATGTGGACTCTAAAATATGACACAAATGAACTTATCTATGAAACAGAAACAGGCTCACAGACATAGAAAACAGACTTGTGGTTGCCAAGGGGGAGGGGGGAGGGATAGATGGGGAGTTTGGGATTAGCAGATGCAAACTATTATGGTATTGAATGGATAAACAACAAGGTCCTACTGTTGTAGGTCCTACTGTTCCTACAGGGAACTATATTCAATATCCTGTGATAAACCATAATGGAAAGAATATGAAAAAGAATGTATATATATGTATAACTGAAACACTGCTGTGATTAACACAACATTGTAAATCAACTATACTTCAATAAAATAAATTAAGAAAAACCTCAAGTACTCTATTAAAAGCTGTAAAAAGTGCAATGGTGAGAAACCATGAGTCCTCAAATTAGTGGTCTCAACAGCATTAAGAGAAAGAATTATATTCCTGGGTCCTACTTTATGTTATAGTTCATTCTTTAGAAAACTCACTTCTACATTCTGTTTTTCAGGGTGTGTACTAATTAGCTATCAATGAGGTGATCTCATATTGGATCTTAACAGTTCCAGGCAAGCCAAGAACATTTGAATTTTTATTCAAGATACTTGAAAGAGCTTGATAGCTGCATATTTTTCCAATTCAATAAATTATATTCCTACATTTCACTCAAATGGCTACAAAGGATGAAAAAAGACAAAGAAAACTAGTTTTTAAGCTATAGGGGGACTTCCATGGTGGCACAGTGGGTAAGAATCTGCCTGCCAATGCAGGGGACACAGGTTCGATCCCTGGTCTGGGAAGATCCCACATGCCATGGAGCAGCTAAGCCCATGCGTCAAACCACTGAGCCTGCGCTTTAGAGCCCGCGAGCCACAACTATTGAGCCCATGCACCTAGAGCCCGTGCTCTGCAACAAGAGAAGCCACCACAAGGAGAAGCCCACGCACCACAACGAAGAGTAGCTCCTGCTCGCCACAACTAGAGAAAGCCCGTGCACAGCAACAAAGACCCAACACAGCTAAAAATTAAAACATTAAATTAAATCTTAAAAAAAAAGAGCTATAAGGGACCTTAGAAATAGATCTCTGATTTGAAACCCTTAGTTTTATAGAGGAGGTCATCAGAACTCTGAAAAATCAACCAGAAAATTCAATTAAATTCCATTTTGCAAAAAAAAAAAAAAAAAAAAGTCCTAAGAAGTATGAGATCCTACTGTTTCATAAATAGGTTATGTTACAATAACAATTTATCTCTAGAATCAGGAAACAAACTCTTTGGCTTTGGTGCCTGAAGAGATAAAATAGTCTCTCAATTTCTGTACTATCTATTGGCAATTAAACATCACTTGACTGCCCCTGAGAGGTTCTAGCCAAATTCTTTGTTAAAATTGTTATATAGATAAATACCTGTACTTTTTCTTAAAAGAGAAAATGGGATTGAGAGATTGCCTTTGTTGGTGTCATATTAATTTTCTTAAGATTGAAAAAGGACCCCCAAGTTTCAGAAATTCCTCAATACTAGATAACTATTGTTCTAATATAACAAAGTACATGTAGGCAGTACTATTGATAAATCAAGATTTTTGGTTGGTTTTAGAATATCTGTTTATAGATGCCAAAGAAACTTTTAGCCACCGATTATTATTATTATTATTATTATTTTTAACAAACTGAAGAGCTTTTTTTTTTTTTTTTAAATTATTTAATTATTTATTTTATTTATGGCTGTGTTGGGTCTTCGTTTCTGTGCGAGGGCTTTCTCTAGTTGTGGCAAGCGGGGGCCACTCTTCATCGCGGTGCGCGGGCCTCTCACTATCGCGGCCTCTCTTGTTGTGGAGTGCAGGCTCCAGACGCGCAGGCTCAGTAATTGTGGCTCACGGGCCTAATTGCTCCGCGGCATGTGGGATCCTCCCAGACCAGGGCTCGAACCCGCGTCCCCTGCATTGGCAGGCAGACTCTCAACCACTGCGCCACCAGGGAAGCCCCGATTATTTTAAATTTAAATAATTCACTAACTTTTAAGTCTAAATTATTAACTTCAACTAGTTTCATTTTACTGGATCTCTCAGTGTCTTATTAGAAGAACAGCACCACACAACATGCCTCCTGCTCCCTAGTATACAGATTCAATTTCTTAGAAATAAAGTTTATTGAGGTATAATTTATGTATAGTAGAATTTGCCCTTATTAATGCACAATTCTGAGTTTTGTTAAGAACCAAATGGAAATTTTAGAACTGATAAATACAAAAACAACAAAAACAATAACAACAACAACAACAAAACAACCCTCACTGGATGGATTCAATAGCAAAACGGAAATAACCATTGAGAGAGCCAGTGAATTTAAATATAAATCAATAGAAAGTGTCCAATCTGAACTACAGAGTAAAAAGGATTGAAAACAAAATGAACAGAGCTTCAGGAAGCTGTGAGATAAGACTAAAAGTTTTAATATTTGTGTCCCAGAAGAAAAGGATAATGAGTGTGGTGCAGAAAAAAATATTTGAAGAAATAATGGTTGAAAACTTCCTAAATTTGGCAAAAGAAATAAGCCTCAAATTCAAGATGTTAAGCAAACCCTAAACAGGATAAACCCAAGAAATCCATGTCCAGATACATCATAATCAAACTGCTAAGATCTAAAGACAAAGATCTTGACAGCAGCCACAGAAAACAATAATTGATATTATTTCTTCCTGACATGTTTTGTAGAATTTGCCCATGAAACCCTCCAGGCCTGGAGTTTATTTGAAAGTAGAAGGTGATAAATTAAAGATGTATATTGTAAATCCTAGGGCACTGTTATAGACTGAATGCTTGTGTCCCCACTCCCACCCCAAAATCATATATTGAAATTACCTGCAATGTGATGGTATTAGGAAAGAGGTGTGTGGCCTTTGGAAGTTAATTAGGATTAGATAAAGTTATGAAGGTAGGTCCTCATGTTTGGGATTAGTGCCTTCATAAGAGTCATGTGAGAGCTTCTTCTTCCTCTCTGCCCTCCATCATGTGAGGATACAATGAGAAGCAGTCTGCAACTTAGAAGAAGGTCCTCTCTGGAACTCAACCATTCTAGCAACCTGATCTTAGACTTCCAGTTTCCAAAACTGTGAGAAATGAATTTCTGTTCTTTAAAAGCCGTACAGTTTATGGTAATTTGTTATAGCAGACTGAACTAAGACAGACACTTATCAAAAAATATTTTTAGAAAGGTAAAAATAATAATCCAATACTGGAGATAAAATGGAGTAAAAAATTATTCAATTCAAAAGTAGGCAGGAGGGGAACTTCCCTGGTGGTCCAGTGGTAAAGAATCCACCTTACAATGCAGGGGACACAGGTTTGATCCCTGGTCAAGGAACTAAGATCCCGCATGCTGTGGGGCAACTAAGTCCACGTGCTACAACTACTGAGCTCATGCGCCTCAACTAGAGCCCGCGTGCCACAAACTACAGGGCCCACATGCTCTGGAACCTGCGTGCCACAACTACAGAGCCCACCTGCCCTGGAGCCTGCATGCCACAACTAGAGAAGAGAAAATCCGCATGCCACGACTAGAGAGAAGCCCGCATCCTGCAACAAAAGATCCTGTATGCCTTGACGAATATCCCGTGTGCCGCAACTAAGACCCAATGCAGCCAAAAATAAAGATAATAAATAAATAAATAATAAATTAAAAACAAACAAATAAAAGTAGGCAGGAGGGACTTCCTTGGTGGTCTAGTAGTTGAGAATCCACCTTTCAACACAGGGGACGTGGATTTGATCCCTGGTCAGGGAACTAAGATCTCACATGCCACGGGGCAACTAAATCCCTGCGCCACAACTAGAGAGAAGCCTGCATGCTGCAATGAAAGATCCCATGCGCCACAACTAAGACCCAATGCCGCCAAAAATAAATAAATAAATATTAAAAAAAAAAGTAGGCAGGAAAAGAGGAAAAAAAGAATAAAGAGCACATGGGACAAACAAAAAATGTCTATCAAGATAGTAAATAATATCAATTGATATTATTTTAATCCAATAATATCAATTACATTAAAGGTAAATGGAATAAACACACCAATTAAAAGACAAACTGCCACACTGAAAGAACCAAATATACTTTTGACAAGAAAGCCACCTGAAAAGTAAAGACATTGATAATCAATACATTAAAAGTAAAAAGACAGAAAAGAATACACTATACAAATTGTAATAAAAAGAAAGCTGGAATGGCTATATCAGACATAGTAGATTTATTGCTAGGAAAAGACATTAAATAATGATAAAAAGATCAATTCTCCTAAAAACAGAGTCAAATACATGAAGTAAAAATATATATAGCAATGCAGAAATAAAAAGACAAATTCACAATTATAATTGGAGACTCTAACACTTCTTTCTCAATAATCAATAGAAAAAGTAGACAGAAAATTAACAAGTGTATAGAAGTCTTGAACATTATCAACAAACTTGACTTGATTACCACTTACAGAACATTCTGTTCAACACTAGCAGCATACGAATTCTTTTCAAGTGACATGGAAGATTCATAAAGATAGATCATATTCTGGGTCATAAAACAAACTGCAACACATTTAAAAGAACTAAAATCTTATGAAGCACATTGTCTAACTGTAACAGAATTAGAATAGAAATCAATAACAGAAAGATATCTTTCCAAATATTTAGAAATTAAACAATGCAGTTTTATATAAACTATGGTCAAAGAGGAAGTCACAAGAGAAATTAAGAAACATTTTGAATTGAATGAAAGTGAAAACATAACACATCAAAATTTGGTGAGTGGAGGTAAAGCAGTGCTTTGAGGGCAATTTATAACATTATTGCTTATATTAGAAAAGAACAAATGTCTCAAGTTAATTATCTAAATTTCACCTTAAACAAGTAGAAAGACAAGACCAAAACAAAACTAAAGCAAGCATACAGAAGGAAATAACAAATAAAAGAGCATAACTCAGTGAAACTGAAAATAGAAAAACAAAATCAATGAAACCAAAAACTGATTCTTTCAAAGAAGAATAAAGTTAATAAACCTCTGGCCAGAATAATCAAGAAAGAGAAACAAGGTACAAATATTAATCTCAGGAATGAGAGAGGTAATGTCACTCTGAGTCTATAGATATTCAAAGGCTAATTAAGAATTATTACAGAATATTATGAATAATTTATGTCCATAAATCTGATAACTTAGATAAAATGCACTAAGTACTCAAGAAGAAGGAGATATCCTGAGGAGTCCTATATCTAGTAAAAAAATTAAATTCTAAATTAAAAACCTTCCAATAGCATTAGTTTTAATTCATGAAAGCCTTTTAATAATTGATTTCTAGCCCGATAATTAAATTTTTATATTTTCTCTTGCATCAGAATTTTAATGTTTATCATAATTCACTGAAATAAATTTGTTCCTTTTAATGATTAAAGTGTATAAATAGACTAGAAAAAAATCAGGATTTTAGTTTCTAGCAATAAACTAAATGTCTTCACTCTAGTAAGGAAAAGCACAGTTATATTCAAATATTCATTTCACAGTAGTAAAATAAAGGTCAGTTTACCACAAGAAAAAATGACTTGTATGTAATATAAAATATTTCTGCCATATTCTTGTTTTATAATATTAATTATTAATGAAATCCTGTTTTTTAATGTCTACAAAAGAAAGAGTGTCACCTAGGTGTTATCAACAGATGATATGAGGTGTTGTTTTATAAATGGCATTTCTAAGATCTAAAATGTCTGAAATTCGATGGTGATTTTAGAATGGAGATATATATGTATATATATATACATATATATATCAATATATACACATATACATATTCAATCTTTAAACAACTCCATAGGTAGGAATGAGGTAGGAATTCTCTTGATTTTAAAGATGAATAAATTAAATTATCTTGATTTAATGAAAGAAATTGAGGCTTAGGTAAATTAGATAACTTTATCAGGATTATATAGTTTAGTAGAGATAGAATTTGAATCTGGGTCTGTCTCTTAAACCCACCCAACACACTCATCCATCCATCCATCCATCCATCGGCTATGGATTCTATTTCCCATTAACTACTTTTGTGGTCTCAGAGAGCTGTGCTCCTTTCAAATATGCCCTTATATAGGAGAAAATGGTTACACAGAAAGGAAGACAGTAACAAAACACTGATAAATTATTTGGAAATTTCTGTTGCCTTAAGACACTGTTAATTAAAAAAGAGAAAAGAGAACCAATAATAATGAGGTCCACAGGTACCCTATATATTCACTGATAACTCATACTGATATAAATGAACAAAATTTCAAGCTTTTAGAAGAAAAAAATCACAGTGTACAACCATTGGTAAATAATCGATCTAGATTCCTTTAATGAAAGCCAGCAAACTTTAACCTTTCTGTCTTTCATAAGTTGTTTTCTGATAAGTTTGGCCTAAACTGACTTAATTTTAGTATTATCACATTTCTCAGGTAGTATTTGTTTCCACAAATTTTTGCCTCAGTTTGGCCAACACCTTTCATTATGAATAGAAATTAGATCTTTTGGTGATTCTTGTACCAAGCACAAAAATCCAAGCAAATAAGAATTTATTAGGATTTTGGTAAGTCTCCCAAGAATTTCTGGCACAATGTTGAGTTATAATTTACTACTTGATAATTGTTGTTTTATTGGGGAAACTGTTAGTTTAATGTCTCTGAAAAATTACTGTATCTTTGATGATGAAAGAGAGCCTTCTGATATCAATTTATTCTTCAATTAGGAGAGAAAAATACTCACGGTTGAGCCCCAATTTCTCGTAGATGATAAAAGAGTTGGGGGAGATAAGTTTGAAGAAGAGTTTCAAACAGCAGACAGAGTGACACAATACCCTGGATACAATAATAAATCACAAGAGAAATGCATAATTTAGTATTTAAAAATGAACGCTGCCATTAAATTATTCAAATGGAAATGAGAAAAAGATTATCAATATAAATATTTTTTCCTTTTTAACAACGATAGGCTCCCCACGTAACCTGGCATGTAGTAATGTTAGGAATTCAAGGAAAACGTCATTTTATAGAAAAACCTGCTACTCTGTAAGTCATATAGTATCACGTAGGCCCAGCAAAATTAGTTTTTTCTGGATGCATTCCAGTTTCCAGGTATTTCTCTGGTGCTATAGCCACACCCTTCACTTTCTCCTCCATATGTCCCTTCCCTTCCAGCTGTCTCATCCATCAGGGAAAATATTTCCTGCTTTTTTAACTCTTTCATTGAAATCCATCCCCAGGGAAAGACTAACTGTTTGAAATTTGCACCAGGAAGTTATCAAACAAGAATGTTTGATTACTTAGTATAAGGATAACTTTTTTAAAAACTGAAATCCACTTTTTTAAAAGGGCATTATCTGTAGAGTACAAAGTAGATGGTTTTTCAAGTGCATTTATTACTTGACAGCTCTGAATAAAGTCTTTCTTGCAGCTCAGCATTCCTCAGGGTTGATCTTTCTAAGGAAGTTCTAATCCTCTTTTTGAATTTCTAAAGAAATAAGGCTGTCATGGTTCCAAATAGTTAAGTCTGGCTGCAAGCCAGAAAAGATGACTGCCTGTAAGTCTTTATTTCACTGAATAAAGAACGGGCAGAGGAAGGGCTGTCCCAATCAATCAGCTGAAAAAGGACACCTTAGGGTCAGCGCGGATATAGAGAAGGCATATCCAGAGTTGCTCAGTGGCAAGCTTCAGTGGTCTGCACAGGGAAAACATCATGGGTATCTACTGGGCAGCCAGTTAAAAACATTTTTTTGAAACTCTGAAGCATAAAATGGTACAGAATATGCGAGTAAGAAATCTGATGCTAAGGATGAGTTCTAAGAAAAAAGAATTATTAATATATTCTTGGTTATTCTAGATTAAATATGCATGCAATATAGGCATTAAATCAAGTTGTCTTAGAGAGAAGAAACCCAGGATAATTGGTGGTACTTCATTTGCTCATCCGTGACATCCTGGATTTCTGTTATTTGCCCGCTCTCACTAGCAATGTATGAGAGCAGCACTGGAGACAGGAAGGCGGAATAGGGATACACAGGAATGGCGCGGGGAGGATAATGAGCTGCAGTTTAGTTGGGTGGCAGTGACAGTTTCCTCTTTTGGGAAACTTGGTAGCCCTGACACATTCCAATTTTTAATGTTTTTTCTGGAGAGTCAGTCAAGTTACCCACAAGCAGACCAAAGCAGGCTCAAAGACAGAAAAAGTATAACTGAAATAAAATAAACACTGCTTTTACTCAGGCTAAGGAGGGTCGGGGTGGGGGAAGGAAGATATGATAAAGGACTGGACAAAATAAAACAGATACAAATACTCAACTCCCAGTATGCTTCTCTTTGAATTTCATGTTAAGGCCAGGGAGCCATCTATTGAATAAACACAAAGTAGATATCTAGTTTGATAACTGATAATTAGCCAAATTGAAAAATAAGGGACAAATAGATGTTTATTTTTCATTAACAAAGAAAAGAGGATGATGATGACGATAATCATAACGACAACAATAAAAACAGCAGCCATCTATTTACTGAACATCTGCCACGAGCCAAGTGCTACCCAGGTGCTTTGTACACTGCTCTACAGCACCACAGAAACTCATTATTAACTCTGAAATGAGTTTCAGAGATGAGGAAGCCAGCATTCAAAGAAGTTAGCCACCTTTGTCAAAGAAAACAATACAGACATTGCTATGTTTTTTCTTTCAACATATAAAAGATAATTTAAATGCAATTGATAAAAGGCTTTTTCCTCTCCAATTATTTACTAAAACTATTTAAATATCAATTTCTTCTTCTCTTTCATTTATTCTATACAAAAGTGTTGCTTGACTTCACAAATTAACATTTGTTTTTCTTAAGGAAAGAAAAAACAGATTAGAGTCTGGTTTGATCCATTTTTTTTTTTTTATGAACTTACAGAAGGATGAGAAGAGATGGAATGAAGTCTGAAGAAAAAACGCACATACATCTCACGGAATATCTGATACAATTTGGAAGGTTCATGGTACAGAAAACAAAGTGGTGCAACTGAAAGAACAAAAAAATTAATTAATAATATTGCAGAACTACTAAAATTAAAAAAATAAGTTCACAAAACATGAAAGAATATTTTCTAGTAATAATATTCATTCATAGACAAGTTTAGAATCATATATATATTTTTTTTCATGTTGAAAAGGGAATATATGCACACGTAAAAAACTGAGTCATTAAAAATTAAAAAGAAGGGAGTAAATTATAAAATATTATAATCTCAACAGTAGAATAAGAATGACACAATGGAACTATATAGGGATATTGAAAATTCAAAGTAACTTTTAAAAAATACATGAAGTCAAGTCTCTCTTTTTTTCAATTGCAATAATAAGAAAGTGACAATCAGGTAATTCATTTTTACTTTGTCCCACAAAGGATCTTTTGAAATTTTTAATTTTTGAAGTCAGGTAAGTAAAATATAAGATGATGTACGACTAGCTTTTAGAATGATGGTCTTCAACTAACTGAATTTGAAAATTAAAATTTTGATTAACAGTTTAGGCTATTGGTCTATATTGGCATATCTCAATATGTATCTAGACAGTTTTCATAGGCTTAAAATAAAACAACTCTAAGAATTTATTTCTCTAATGAATTTGAATTAAGTTTTCTTTTGTACCCAGTTCATGGCAATTAAGCACAGGTGGGTCAACTCAACCAGACAGCCCATAGCTGACTGTCAGAAAGTCAGATTTTAAAATCAGATGCTGACCTGACAGTCTGATTATTCTGTACTTGCAAACGTGGTCATGCTTTTCATCTTTTCAAGACTCAAGAATTTTAGGCAGCATAAATACACTTATAATGCAGATATATAAAACTGCATTACCTAAATATTAATTTTAATAAAAGTGACTTACTTACTGGGTAATTTCATCTATGATATAGATCAGACAGGTAAGAAGGTCTTGGGCTCTATAATGTCAGTGATGCCCTGAGGGCAGTAGGCATTAAGTAAGCAGGGAAACCAATGAGCCAACTCAGCTCACTTCCTTCTGACAATGTGAAAGGAAAAAATGATAAAAAATTTTAAATTCTGACAAAACAAAAATTCGATTATCTGGGATAAATGGCGGTGCACAGTATTACTGATGAATAAATTATCAAAAACTAGCATTGCAACTGAGAAATTTCACTTTTTGAAGGGCAAAAGAGAGACAAATCAATTTTAGGGTGGTAAATATCTAAATACATCCAAAAAAAAATTCCTTTTATATATATGTATAGGAAAAGACTTTTATGTTATATATATATATGTTTAAAAACTAACAGCCATGTCCTTTCACTTCAAAACTAATTTTAAAAAATTATTTTACTATCAAAATAAATTACTACTTATTTAAATAGCCCCAACTGAGGTATTCTATATATTTAAAAAGAATAACTCACATTCTAATTGCAACAACCTAAGAAAAAGCAATGTGGCACAAATACATGGTATTATTACAAATTCAAAATGAAGGTTTGGAATTCATTTACTTTTTGTGATGATGCATATTCTCCCCTCCAACTTCTTAAGTTATTGATATTTAAAAACTTGTAATTTGAATCTAAAGATTTTAAAGATTCAGTAATCATTAATGATCATTTCCAGTGAAGGAATGAAAGAGAATTTTAAAATCAGCACTTCTCTATAAACATATATAATATAGAAAACGTTATAATCAGTTATTATTCAAGATGCCACAATTGTTGATGTTGAATTCCCTTATACAGCTATGAAATGGAAAAGTTTTAGTCCATTACATTTAATATGTAAAAAATCTTCTACATGACTTTATTTTCCATTTTAAGCATCTTTCCCTATTTGGTTCTTCCATAAAAATGAATTAGCTCATCATCTTTTTAACCAATTAAATACTGCACTATAGGAATTTATTTATGAAATCATAATATACTACACCTACAATAAAAAACTTCATTAATCTACATATGCGGAAAAGGAGAACGCCAGTTTAAATTAGAGAAAAGTTTTGAATAAATTTTTAAAAGAGGTAAGTATTATAATTTTAAAGAAATACAGTAACTAAAACTAAAATGGCCTAGTACTATGTAGAGTTCCTGGGGATAAGTTGCGATTATGCTAGTATACTGGTTCTAAATAAGTGGTCGCTGCTCTAAACTATTTGTGGATGCTTAACATATTTTTCTAAGATAGTATAAACTGTATATCAAACATTTTGCATCACCTATTTCCTTAGCGAACGTTTCCCGCTTGGGTGTATAAACTTTAACCTATTAAAACGACCAGAAATGTGAATAGGCAGGAGTCAAAGATGTATTTTGTACCCTGAGAGTTGTTAGAAGATTTAAACTTTCCTGACATTATTAACTGTTCTCCAAATCGCTCAAGTACACTTTTTAAAAACTAATTACTTGAAAAATGCTTGCAGTTGGAATTATTAAAATAAAAGAATAAAAGGGCTAATAACATTTTTTATTATTAAAGGTAAAAATTTATATTCTTAACCTTTTTAGGTTTTCTATTTTAAATTCCTCACATATTTATAAAAGAGAAAAGTGCTGGAACCTCACTATAACATTATGTGTTACATTACGAAATTTTGGTTGCTCAAGAGAATAAAGCCAAGGGCAGCATAATGCAAAATTCCTAGGCACTTTGAATCCTTTTCATTGTATGCTGGTTTTAAAAGTTTTATATTATGTCATTCATGATGACTGTCTGATGCTGAACACTTGAGGGGTTTTCTTACAAAGAAAAGTGTTAATTTATTGCTGATTCTTTTTACAAAAGTAAACATTAATGTATATTTCTGTTTAGTCTAAAGGTTGGGAAGTAGGAATAGTTGGGACAACAATCTTCAACAAGCTCATATGTAATGCATGAAAATTTAAAAATTAAGTGGCACTTAAGGCATAGAACATTCTTCCTCTTGCTAATCTTTGTTATGCTTCCTGCATTCCTCATTCAATGATACGTGAGGCCACAAAGGTGCTCAGGGCTCTCAAACCTGCACGTGCGTTTGTCACGTGTGCCTCAGGATGACTGGATGCTTCAGTGTCACTGTTGCTGTGCATACCAGCCAGTCTGGAGAAATCATGGACTCACACTCAGTGTCGTCCCTCCCTTTGCATTCTTTCTGACCTATTATTTTTTTTAAAGACTTATGAAAATTAGTTTAGGAATTTAAGCCATCTCATTTTACATCTATTAGAACTAAACATCAATGTGTAGCTCTAATTTCCATTGAATTAGAAAATGGTAAACCACAGAACCATTTTCCTGGTATGTCCAATTCTAATTTGACAAGCAATCACCATCTGAGCAATTATGATGCCCTTTTTTTGAAAAAATTTTTAATTGGACATATAAACAGATATCAAATCCAATGTTTAAAAATGTTCACAATAACATTGTTAAGTGTGTGGGTGATGTAATATAAAGTGTGATTTTCATGTTTAATTTTCTAAAGTGTAATAAAAACAGTGAATATTTTAAAGCCCAACTTACCATACATTGAAAATCCATGAAAAGGGATTACACCTAAAAAAATAAAAAAGTATTTATTTTCAATTAGTATACCCACTGAATTATTAGGTAAACTTTAGAGGATTAAATCCAAAAATAGTGAGGTTTCCTATTTTTGCTTCAACTTTGTTCATGCATGTCAGAAAGACTTAGTGATGGGTCACCAACAAAACGATAGGCTTTTTAATTCCTTTAGAAAAGCAATCTAGAGGTTTTCAATATATATCCAGTTAACTTTCTATTGATAAAGTTGAAAATTAAGACTGTGAATATGTGTTACAAAAAACAGAACAAGGCAGATCACAGAACTAAGTTTAAGAACTAACTACAATGGTCTCAGAAAGTCAATAGATAAGTCCTTCTTGAAGCAACTTCATCCTGTATATTGGAGTCCCATCTGTTAAAAAATAAGTGAGCATTTCAAGGCACCTCTTGTATAGATGCATTCCCTTATAAACTTACCACAAATTACATCACAGGATGTGGTTTAGAAAAAATATTGGCAGGAATATGGTACAAATTCAGTGTAATCTTTGGCAAGAATTATACACAAGTAAAGTGCACATCCATTTAAAAGAAAACACTCGAAGCCTAACTTGGTATGCTAAACATCTTGTCACACTCTAAGTGAAAAATTAGAACTTGTACAGCTTAGGTTCAAAATGGAAGTTCTGTAATATATACACCACCATATATCTAACACAGTACTAAATCAGGCTGCAAACACAAAAGAAAGATGAGAAGTTTACTTTTTGAAAAATAGCGCAGAAATGCTTCATTCATCAGACATGTTCAGAGGCAAAAACTTAGTGTTGGCAGAGCCTTCAGAGGTCACCTAGGGTAAGTTCTAACAAATGATAGTTCAGTCTCAGTCTAAAACATCCAGCAATAGGGGGCACATTCATTCGCAATACAACCAATTACAATTTTGAACAGGTTTAATTTGGGGGGGAGTTATTTCTCATACGGAGTGAGACTCTGGTTCCTTGTAATCCCCACTTATGTTTCCTAGTTCTGACCACAAGGGTCACATGGAACACACCTAACTTATCTTCTACGAAAACTTTCAGAAATACTGGAGGACATTGTTCTCTCCCCCACCCCTATCACCATCACCACCAGGTTGGGTTTTTTGTTTTGTTTTGTTTTGTTTTTTTGGCTCTGAGACTTTATTAGTTTCTTTAACAGTTCCTCAGATGAAGTGGTCCTGAATACCTTCTCTATTCTATTCTCCTCTGGACAAGCTGTAGTTTACCACAGTCCTTAAAGTGAGGTGATGAAAGCCTCTAAGCCTTTTTCCTCCCTACACACCCCACAGCTAAAGCACAGCACACTTGTGCAGCTGTTTCTGACCTAAGTAAAGGACTGTATTCTTATCTCTATTATATTTCCTCTTTGGTGAACCGTTCCAATATGAGATAATCCTGGATTCTCATCCTGTTATCTAATGTACTCCCTCTTCTTCCTGGGTCCACATTACTGGAAAGTTTGATAAATGCACTATCTATGTCCTCATCTAGAGCATTATAAAAATGTTGAACAAGACAGAGTGAGGACAGGACTTGTCACTAGAGACCTCCTTCCATACTGATAGTAATTCATTGATCAGCACCCTATTGTGGTAAGTTAAGAACACAGACCAGATGTCAGACAGACTTGGTTGGGTTCATCTAGCTCTGTTGTTTAAGAACTTTGTGTGCCCTTTAGGTAAGTTCCTTAATTCCCCTAACCTTCAGTTTCCTCATCTCGTAAATCAGAGACAATGCTAGAACTACATAAATGATTAAATGAGATAATGACTGTAGCTCTGCCATTAATAAATAAATAATTTAGACTCAATAAAAGTTAATTATTGATATTATTATTCACAAATTAGCTCATATTTCTTTGATGATCCTAGAAGTAATTTTATCAAAAAAAGTACAAGGAAAATCCAATATTATTCTGAACTAGTATGCCAGGTCAACCACCTTTAGAATTTTGTGCTGCATCACTCTTAAACTTCACAAGCTGTAATTCTCAGGATCTACCTTTTCCCATTTTTCCCTAGTCTTCTAGAACACACCACAGATGATTCATGTTGTCCAACTGTGTCTGAATTCTGTGTTGTTTATCATTTCCCGTTTATCTCTGTTTGATTAGCTACCCTGTTCTTTCAGAACCTTCCTGCTCTTCAAATGCTTCACACTCAATTGCAGAACTTACTTCCCCCCTCTCTAGAAGGCTGATGCCACTGACACAAATTCTCACTTGTCTGTTCTTTACCTCAAATGTTCTTCACACATTTCATCTGTTTTCTCACTTCCCTTTAGGGAGGTCTTCGGAGGAAGATGTTTCTTCCTTTCTCTTTTTCAGAGCTACCATCTTCAGCTGTGTTCTTAATCCTGTTTCCTTCACTTTCTCTCATAGAAGCTATGGTCAGATCTGTGGCTTGTCTATGTTTGGCCTGTGAGCTAAGAATGGATTTTACATTTTTGAAAGATTATTTTAAAAAACAACAAAGAGGAATATGTGGCAGAGACTGTTTGCGGCCAGCAAAATTTAAAATATTTACTATCTGGCCTTTTACAGAAAAGTTTGCCAACCTCTGCTTTGGAATCTTGCCCCATCAATTTTCCTCCTCACCCTTTTGTGTGTATCATTCAACAAATAGGAATTGAGCCTCTACTATGTGCCAGACACTGTTCTGAGGTCTGGAGCCTACTTTTTATTAGGGACAGGAAAGTCATGATAAAATAAGTGAATATATGTCAGACAGTGATAAGTGCCACAAAGAGAAATAATGGAGGGAAGGGGGAGAGAGAGGAAAAGGCTGGGGGAGGGAGGAGGTCTTACTGATAAAAGAGCCATTGAAGCTAAGTAGACGAGAGTCACCTGGTAAGAGGTGACCGGAGGCCCTGGGCTTCGCGTGGTGATTGCTGTGAACCGGGATAAGCTTCCTGAGGTCGATGGCCTGAAGGCGGAGAGTGGTGACATCAGCTCTCACCCCTACTAGTGGAGGAGCAGAGGCAAGGCGTGGGTAGGTCCTATCAAAGTACTCCTCTCTCCAGTCTCTCCTGTTTCACTGCAACCTTTCAGCCAAAGATATTACAAATACCCTTGCTAATAATAATGACACCAAAGAAGAGGAGGAGGGGGACTTTTCCATTTTCTTCCCTGGACCTTACTTTCCCATCAAACAAATCTCTAATCTCTTTCCTTGAAGCCAAGCTTAACTTTTAAAAAACTGTTCAAAGTAACTTCCTTCATTTCCACATTATATATATCCCCAGTTCCTTAAACTGGTTCCCACCCCCTCACCCCAACTCCTGATGGCTGAATCCAGGCATCTCCCCTCTGTGTGTGTCCTGGCCCCCTAGCAACCGAACGTTCCTTCTCAACCTTGAGTCCACCAGGCACTGACGACGCTGTGCAGATCAGGCTCCCTGCCTCAGAAACTTCTGCTGCTCAGTTGCTGTTTTTGTTTTGTCGTCTTTTGGACTAGCTCTCTCTTCTGCACACTCCTTAAATATAGCTACTTTCCAAGACTCTGTCATACTTGTTTTCCCTCTCCTTCCACCAGTATTCTCATTGTTAACCTGTAATTCAAACAGTAAAAACCCAGTTTCCTGCGCCTCCTTCTGGACTACCTAGTTCTGTAAACAACTCCTTAACTCCCTAGGCTTCAAGGAAGAAAGCTTTGAGTCATCTTTGCTTTCTAGTCCTCCCTCAGCCCTTATACCTAAATGTGATTGTGTTTCTTTCCTGTCCCTTTAAGATAAAGAATGCTTAACTCTTCAGGATTCAGCCACAGTCTAACATCAGCAGCTTCGTTTTTCTTCCCTACCCCGCAAGCACAACTCTAACCCTGCCAAACTGACTGCCAACCCTTCAGCCTCTGGGGCTTAAGGACAAGGGCTGTAGGCCATGCTCTCCTACACCTCTAGCTGTGCCCCAGCCCCACCCCTTCGAGATTTTATTTTATTTATTTATTTAAAAATAAATTTATTTATTTAATTTATTTATTTTTGGCTGCTTTGGTTCTTCGTTGCTGTGCGTGGCTTTCTCTAGTTGTGGCGATCGGGGCTACCCTTCAGTGCGGTGTGCAGGCTTCTCATTGCAGTGGCTTCTCTTGTTGCAGAGCACGGGCTCTAGGCATGTGGGCTTCAGTAGTTGTGGCACGTGGGCTCAGTAGTTGTGGTGCATGGGCTTAGTTGCTCCACAGCATGTGGGATCTTCCCGGGCCAGGGCTCGAACCCGTGTCCCCTGCATTGGCAGGCGGATTCTTAACCACTGCGCCACCAGGGAAGCCCCCTTCGAGATTTTAAACAATACTCCTCCTAGAAAGATCTCCCTGACAGCCCCTGACTCTCCACCCCCCAATCATTCATTAATCAGTACTCTTGTATCAGCTGATTTGCCCTGACTGGTTGAGGTACCCTTTCTCCTCTGTGAGCCTAGACAGCCCTGAGCAATTCTGGTTCCACTTTCCATCTGTGTACACTTAGGTCGCTTACTTAACCTGTTTCCTCATCCAGTACTGCTCTTAGACCAAGGCAGGAGGGCTTGGAGTAAGGGCCCTGCTCTGGCCCTCCTCTGACTATACCCCTCACCCAGAGTTCATGTCCCTCCTTTCAGACCACAACCCAGACACCCAAGACTGAAATTCCCAGCCCAAAGGCTCCTAGCCGGCTTCCAGGGTCTGCACAGCCTCTTAGGTGGAGCTACCTTCTTGATGGGTGCTCTCCTCAGGATGGAGAGGTGGGCAAAGGATGGTTATTTGAGGAAGATGTGAACAGAGCTTGGACCTGCAGGCTAGTGGGTCCACATGCATGAAGTCTGTCCAGGTGTGGGGTAGAGTCATAGATAAGAAGCGGGTGAGGGATACCACAAGCTAGGGACTTCTGAGGAGTCTAAGAATTCTGAATCTGAAACTGGCCTTCCAGACTGTTACAAAGGTATATTTTTCAAGACAAGAAAACAAAGTAGACTTTACTTATCAGTTTATTAGTCTGATTTATAACTTCTAAAAATCTAGACTTATAGTAGGTGGGCTTCCAATTGTACTCCTGCCCTGGACCCTGCAAAAATTAGGAACAGACTTTCCTTCAGCTGCAAAATGAGGACAATACCAATGAAGTTGTGAAAATTAAATAAGATGATGTATGTTACATGCCTAGCACAACACTTGATGCAAAGTCAGTACTTAACAAATGATGTTTTCATTCTCTTATCATACAATCATTTTAGTTTTTCTCTCTTCCAATGAAATAAATTACCTGAGTATAAAAACTATTCCTTATTTATCTCTATCCCCAGAGGCAAGCTTATTGCCCCGAATATAAAAGGTACTCATTAAATGTTTGTGGAATGAATATATGCAGTCCTAGAGAATCTACCTCTACCATTTTTCAACTGCTCACTTCCTTCCTACTGCCAGGGCTGAGTTCAGGCTCTGACGAACTCTTACCTATGGTCCTGCAAGAGCCTTCTAATTGGTATCCCTTTACCAAAACTCTCTGCCCTCCAACAAACTTTTGTAATGGTTCAGGTTATCTTCTAAAAAGGTTGATGAGACCATGAAAAAGACCTCTACATCTATCGAGGATTTTCCTCTGACCATTCATCCATCCACCAAGTATTTGCTGAGTTCCTACTCACACAATTAATCAATGTTTTAAAACCTACTCTGTAGCCTCTGGAGAGATTAAAATGAATATAACATTTTCTCTATATTTATGGAATTCACATTCTAGCCTTATAATATAGGCTAAGTGTCTACAGAGTGAAATTCAAAACCTTGACCTGATCTTAACCATTCATGATGGCAACCTGAGATCTATCTACCTCCCCTTTGTCATCCTGACTCTATACCGACTGTGGTACAGCACACTAGATTATTCATCATCACCAGAACTCATCATGCACTTTCATACTTTGGTAGCTTTGAACTTGGTAATTCTGTACCATGAATTGCTTTAATGTCTATCAAAACCTTGCTAAGGACAAGTAACACCTCAGAGAAACATACCAAATCTCTTAATCATAATTAAATGCTCATTCTTCTGCATTCTCATGGCACTTTGTTCACATTTCCATCACTATAATTTCACTGTATTTTGCGTTATCATTAGCTGTTTAACAGATTGCTCTAGAGGACGGGAAATATGTTTTATTCATTTTTGTATGCATTTTATGATGCCACATAGTTGATAATGAATATAGTTTTGCTGAATGAATGAATGGGTAGATGGGTAAGTTAATGATGAATAGAGAAGGAGCAAGAAATTTGTTGGTCTCTAGGCGGGAGATCAGGATTCCACTGTGGGCTTATCAGAAACCAGCTGGGTAACCGTAGGAAAGTCATCAAACCTCCTGAGCTTCAGTAATTGGTTGTCTTTAAAAGGGACTAAGATTGTCTCTGAAATATCATCTAACTCTAGAGTTCTATGTTCAACAGTTATGTCTAGGGCAAATACAGAAAAATTTGTGAGACTTGAAGAAAACTGGACATATGAGAATCTTCCAATGGTTAAGATTCTTTATCAACTTAAAAGTTTTTTGCTTTCTAAAAACAAAAAGTTCAAAACCAGATTAGATACACACACTGAAAGTCAATATTCCTAATGACACTATAGCCACCAGCTCTAGTTCAATGGAATACTTAGGAGGGCCCAAAGACCATCTTTCTTCTTTAATTTCTCTCTTTGTTTATATCTTTGGTTAAGTCTCTTTTTCTTCTTGTGAACACCCATCTTTTTCTATCTTCCCTAATTTCAGCTTCATTTTATTTCCATTATTGATTATAAACTTTTAACAAATAATTTTAAAATTCATCTTCGCCTAATCATGTTGACATGTGAAAGAAAAACTAAGAGAGAAAAATAAGTTCATAAATAGAAGGCATATTTTGATATCTTACAAAAATATAAGTATACATTATATCTTTCTAAATACTAAATATCAAAGCAGGTTGCTATTATACAAAACCCCTATATTCTTACTGCAAAAACACTTTTTCCTTCCTCTATTAAGTACTGCAGAAACCTTTAAACAAGCATGTTAAAGTAGTCAGAAATGAAGACCTTACTCTTATTACTTTCATCTTCTACAAATATTAATGAAAGATGTCCTAAGTATAGGAATACCTTAATCAGGACAGAGCGCTTTTCGTTAGGAAGGTTAGAGTGAATGAATTAGTGAACTGCCAAGAAGCAAAAGGGATGCATGTATTAAGATGACCCATGGTTAATCACACTTTTACCATATTTCCCCCAAGTCCTGAAATCTATAGCTGCTCTAAAAGCAGCTAGGTTATAAGCTATTTGAGGCAAGGGCCACAATTCATACTGTGTATCGTCTTCAGCACCCAGCATAGTATTTTCTACAAGTGAGATGTTCAATATATGTTGTTAATGATGGAAATTCAAGCATTTATAAGTATAATCACAGCTTATAAATAAGATACTAAAGTATTAGATTCATTTATGAATAAGCAATTAACATATAGGACAGGAGGCTCTCAATAACTCAGTGTTGAAATTATAAATGGCCCACAAAGTCATACAGACATGCATTCGAGTCTTGTGTGTCTCCAGGAAAGTTACCAACACTCTCTGAGTCTCTATTTTCATTTTTGAAAATGGAGATAAATAATACTAACTTCACTGGGTTGTACTAAAGCACCAACGAGTTAATGTATTTAAAGCATACCAGTATAGTATTTAGTACACAGCAGATGCTCACTAACTATAGCTATTTTATGCTCTCAGAAGGGAGAGTACCACATTTAAGTATCAGCTTAAACCTAAGGAAAAAAAAATTTTGTCAGTATTAAATAAAGGTTCACTTCTGCTTAATCAAGATTAACCAGGGCTTAAGATTCCAGAAGAGGGTACATAGTTTGCTCTGTTGAAGAAGGACAAAGTCAGATTCTGGCAAACAAAAGTAGGAGGCATAAGAAGCAGTGAACTCATTAACACTCTAGGGCACATACCACCTAAAACATTTCTTTGATCTCAGAGGCTGTCATGTTCTTGACCAGTTTTTCAAAATCCTTTCCTTTCCCTCTCACCACTTCAGTCTTTCAAGGGTCAAGTTTCATCCCTGGCCTTCATCCAAGAGTGTACTTTTAACAGGCATTGGGATGCTTGGGACACCATCGCTAATCTGGCCTCAGAGTTCTACAAGTCTGCTATGAGTAATTATTTTAAGATCTTAGTCTACCTCTATCTAACTGAAGAAAGTCTAAAATATTAACTGCCTACTCCATTCAATAGAAATAACTTTATAAAGTAATGATTTAATGGGCCTTTGACATAGTCCAGAATGGTAAACATCATCAACAAAAATAAATCTTGAACTAGATGAGATATAAATAGTAAATATGACTCAGAAAACACCTCAAATATTAACAAGCTTTGCACTTACTAAATATTTTCCCTTCATTTCCTCACTGTCTCTATTAATACTTAGCATTTATAGTTGTACCATAACTCTCATATGATTCACTTTAACATCATTCCAGTTGAAAGCAAATTTTTACACTCTTTCATTTGGGATTACTTAGTACAGTTTATTTAATTCAATGTTGAAATAATCATTTCCTCTGTTTATTCTCATTTCACATGTAGCCTACAGGTCAGTAAACATAGGGATTAGGACAATGGTCAAATTGTTTTCTAGCTATTTCTGCTATCTTTCTGAATTGGAACTGCAGAATATGACTTTGTTACTTTATTTTAGTAGTTAAAAGTTCCCAAAACATCAGAATATAACCATGTTTAAATATCAATCTAGAAATGATACTTTAAATAATTAGTTTTTCAATTTATGTCCAAAGTTACACATGAAATGAATTTTGGATTATGAGATGTTTTAAATTTATTTAATTAATTTAGATAACAAAGTACACTGCTATTTATCAACCTGACACTTGCAGGCAGATTTAAAATGATATATTTTTGTTATTTCTTCCAAGAGCCTTTCCTAATCTTTGTTGTGAGGCGTTGTCCTGCACACTGTAGGATGTTTAGCAGCAACCCTGGCCTTTAACCAGGAGATACTGGTAGTATATCCCTCCCCTCTGACAACCAGAAGTGTCTTCAGACATTGCCAAATGTCCCTGGAGGGTAAGGGGGTGGAATTGCCCTTACTGGAGAACCACTGCTCTGGAGTCCTAACACTCCTCTCCCTAATGTTCACTAGCAATTACTTATTTTGTCTTGCAGGAAACAAATGGTATTAGCAAATTATGATGTTTGTTTATTTTAAGTCTCAGTCAGATCTATGTATATTTTTCCTATAAGTCTCACCTCCTTGCTTCTATTCTTGTTCCTCTATATTCTTCTACATTCATTCCCTCATTCCTTAGCTCACTCATTCAATAATGTTTCCTGAGCAGTGACTTTATGCCATGCATGATTCTAGATGCTAGATAATGTTGGTCATCAAAACTATTAAGGTCCTTATTCTCTTGGAGCTTATGCTTTTATTCTACATAGCAGTCAGGATGATCTTTTAAAAATATTCATCAGGAACTGGAGGAGAGGTGTCACTGAGAAGAGTGAAGTAGAAAACTCTAAAACTCCATCCCTCCGCTATAGCAATGGTTAAACTGGCTAGAACTGTTAGAATCAACTTTTTTGAATTCTGGAATGTAATAAAAAACTTCCAACAACCAAGGAAATACTTAATAAAGAAAGATGCTACTGAATTTTGGAAAGAGAAGATTGTGATATTTTAATTTACCCACCTACTACCCCCCACTCTCTAGTTTGGTGGCTATAAAGACAACTGTCCACATTCCTGGTGCAGCTTTCTCATGCCAGAGGGGGAAGTATAGATTTTGAATCAAAAAATTGTGGTTGTGTGTTTTGACCTGTCTAGTAGCTACCTGAGGGATTGGGCTGAAGTGGCCAGCCAGGTGATATTTATCAGATTTATTTATTTTTTTTAAATAAAAGCAAATGTATTAGCCTTAGCCACCTGGGGTAGCAAGGGATAACAGATGGGGCAAGGACTAGGCAGACTGAAAAGCCTCGGAAGGAAGAGACTAGAGAAGCATAAATATGGAGGGATAAAGGCTTTGAAAATCTCCTCTGTAATGAGCGGAATCTAGAAAAGACCTGAGAAGAACTTCAGCCTTCATTTCTGCCTGATTTCTGGGCTGTGTGCAAGCAGGAAGTGAAAGCTAAGGCAGAGCCGTGAATGGCCTGGCTAAGCCTTGAAGGAGTACTCCCTACATAGGGTATATCAGTAAAGACTGATTTTGGCTTCAGACATTTAAGGAAATCTCTGTCAAATCACTAATTGATCACTAAGCTAATGGAACAGAGACTCCAGGGGGCACTCAATACAAAAAAAGATAATTTTTACAAAAACAGTTTAGAAAAGTCACTAAAAAACTACAACCCACAACAAGCAACAGCAAGTTCTGGGGAGGGGAGAAAATCTGATTTTTCAGAGTTACCACAATGTAATACTCAAGATATCCAGTTATCAACAACAAAAAAATTACTATGCATGAAAAGAAATAAGTATGGTCTATTCACAGCAAAACAAGAAATTAATAGAAACTGCCCCTAAGGGAGCCTAGACATTGGACTTACTAGACAAAACTGTAGATCAACTGTCCCCCTAACTGGTCTGGCCCCTGTCTACCTCTCTTACCTCACTTTGTACCAGTTTATGCTTTGCTCACTCTCATGAGTCACACTGGCCATCCTGTTGTTCTTTAGTTCATCAGGCATGTTCCTTTTAGGACTTTAAACATGCTGTGCATTCCCTCTGGAGTGCTCTTCTCCTCCTCCTTTGCACAGCTCACTCCGCACATTCTGGGCTCTGTTCACATTCTACCTCCTCAGAGGCATCTTTTCTGACTTCCTTCTCTACAACAGCTGTGCCCTTCCCCCACCTCCCCACCTACTATCAATTTCTGTTCCCTTTAATTGTTCACATCATCACTCTCTGAAATTATTTTCGGAGTTATTTATTTATGGTAGCTACTTATGTACTTGTTTATTGTATGTCTCCCTCACTAGAATGTAAGCTCCTTGGCAGCAGGTACTTCATCTGTGTCCTTTAATAAGTATTTATTAAATGAATAAATAAAGTTATACATGTTGAACAAAGAATAAAAACAAGAAAAGCTTAAAAATTTCCTGTGAGGAGTCTCCTTCAGCTCAGAAATTTTTGCTCACCAGTTGTTTAATAAATCTACCAGAGAAAGTCTTTCCACTGACAAGGCTTCAAATAAGGTGACAGGGTAATGTCCGATGCCACGATGGCCTGTTATTTCCATCCTAGGAAAGGAGATCACAGGTGGGGAAGTGAGTGAGCAAACCTCTGTCCCTGCTTAAGCAGCTGCTGGGTCAGGGGTGGACAGTGTGTCAGTGAGCTGCAGGCAAAGCTCTCTGGGTGAGCCCCTGTGACCACGAAAGCCAGGCCACTTTTGGTGGCAGTGGGAGAGGTGTCCTTGAGATTTCAAAGTAATCCCATCTTTGGCGGAGGTTGAAAAACAGGGCGGGTAATATAAAAATGTTGCGTGGTATTGCCTTGAGTAAAGAGCAAAGCGACAGTGGACTGACTGCTCTTTGTCTCTTCTTGTTCTGCAGTTTCAGACTCAATCCCCAGAGAGGAATCTCCTCTGATTCTGGTAAGGTTCGAAAACTACCTGAGACAAGAAATGATACTTAAGTATTAAGATTATGAACAGCTTATGAACAGCTTTTAATTTACCCACCTACTACCCCCCACTCTCTAGTTTGGTGCCTATAAAGACAACTGCCCACATTCCTGGTGCAGCTTTCTCATGCCAGAGGGGAAAGTATAGATTGTGAATCAAAAAAGGTGGGTAAATTAAAATACCACAATCTTCTCTTTCCAAAATTCAGTAGCATTTTTCTTTCATAAGTTTATAATAAATGGGTTTATCCCATTAAACATTAAACTATTTTTTTTTCTGGATGAAATTGTTTCTAGAACCTGTTATATACATCAACTTTTTCAATATATTAACCACTTAATTTTCTTCTAAAAGATACTACAATGAACTCAGTGACATTTTTCTGAGGTAGTAGGGCATGATGATTAAGCATAGTGCTTCTTGGGACTTCCCTGGTGGTCCAGTGGTAAAGAATCTGCCTTACAATGCAGGGGACTCAGGTCCGATCCCTGGTCGGGAACTAAGATCCCACATGCCTCGGGGCAACTAAGCCTGCATGCCACAACTACTGAGCTCGTGCGCCTCAACTAGAGCCTTCGGGCCGCAAACTACACAGCCCACGTGCTCTGGAGCCTGCGTGCCACAACTAGAGAGGAGAAAAACCCGCACGCCACGACTAGAGAGAAGCCTGAGCACTGCAACAAAGAGCCTGTGTGCCGCAATGAAAGATCCTGCATGCCTTAACGAAGATCCCGCGTGCTGCAGCTAAGACCCGACGCAGCCTTAAATAAATGCTAAACACATTTTTTTTTTTAAAAAGAAAGTTTAAAAAAAAAAATGTCTGACTTCTTTTCTGAAGTCAAAGAACTTGGGTTCAAAGCCTGGCTTTGACACTCACCAGCTGAGCAAGTTAACACTGTGTGCCTCAGCTTCTTTATCTATAAATAGGGATAATACTAGTAGCTGCCTCAGAAGGTTCTTGTAAGGATTAAATGAATTAATACATGGGATGTACTTAGCACACTGCTTAGTATATAGTTCTGCATGGAAAAATGTTAGCTGCTACTGCTATGACTACTATTACTATTATTGTTATAGCAATATTTTTTTTCTTGGTGCCTTAGCTCATTATAAAAGTCTTAAATTACTATAATATGTTACAACCCAATGATACTTATTTAAAGGGTGGAGGGTTATTGGCTTTTACATAAAATGGTCCCAGACTGATTTGCAGGAGTGCTTTTATATGCTGTTTTATAGCTTTTCTATTTTCCTTTGTGAGGTCTCTGATTTTCACTTCTACTGTTGTTAATCATTTTTCCTATGTATATCAGTTTCTTTCCACACTTCTTTTGTTACAGGGGTCATAAAAACCAGCAAACCAAGTTTGTTAGGCATGTGTGTTAAGTAAAAGCGAATATATTCTAAACTAAGTTGGAAAAGCTCTCCTATATATGAATAGAGAAAAGAAACTTGACTCCACAGACATCTCATTTGGCCTTTCAGAGGTATTTATTTTTCCTTATTTTCCGATTCTTATATAAATATAAAAAGTTATATGAAAATTAAGTTTCTGGGGAGACAGATGTAACAAAGTTTACACATAAATGTTAAGATTAAAAAGCCTCTAATTTAGTTCAAATAAATACTCATTAAGGTCCTACTATAGCTAGTTACTGGAGGAGCAAAAATGAATGATATGCTCCTAAACCTCAAGAGGTTTGCAATCTAGAGGGGGAGATAAAGCATAAACAATTAATGCCAAGATAATATAGTAAGAGATACCAAAGATATTCACACTGGGTACTATGGGAGCCTAGAGGAAGGGCCCTTAACCTCACCTGGGGTTCCAAGGAAAGTTTCCTGAAGAGGGTCACACCTGAGCTGAACCAGAGGGCAGCCAGGTGAAGAAATGTTGACTGCGCTATTACAAGCATAGGAACAGAAGTCATGAGGTAGGAAAGCAGCATAGTGCTTTTTTGAGAGTATGTAGCTGTGTTTGTGTAAAGAATTAATAATTTGATATTGTTGCAATTTAAAAAAAAAGTGAAATGTGAAATGGTGAGAAATGAAGCTAGGAGTTAGACTGAATAGGGGCCAGAGTCAAGAGAGGTTCTCTTATGCCATGCTGAGAGGCTTGGACATTGCTTATAAAGAAATGGGGAGCCATTAATAAAACTTTAAGGAGAAAAATGGCAATTTTCAGATTTTCCTTTTAGATGTATAACTGAGACAGCATTGTAAAAGACAGAGGAAAGCTAGAAAAGACTGGAGGAAGGGAGACAAGTTAGGTGTCAGTTGCAATTAATAAACTAGAGATAGTAAAGCCTGAATGAGGGCAAGGTAGTAGTTATGGTGAGGTAGAGAGGGTTCCAGATGTAGTTTGAAGATAAAATTGGATGATCCTGGTGATTTATTAGATGAAGGGGGTCCAAGATTGAAAGGAATCAAGGATGACTACCAGATTTTAGGCCTTGAATTACTGGTTAAATGAGAGTACAATTAATAGGAGAGAGAAAGAGGACAGTGTTTGGTTTTTCTTGTTGTTGTCGTTTTGTTTTTTAAATTTAAGTTTGCTTTTTTTTCTTTTTTAAATAGTGGGCATATGAAGATTAATTAGTTCAGGTTAAATTTGAGTTAAATAATGTAGAAGTCAGAATTGAAGATATCAGTTTTAGAGTAATTAACAAATAGAAGCAAGAGAGCAGATAAGAAGTCCTAGGAAAATGTGTGAAAAGAAGAGCAGCAGAAAAAAAAAAAAAAAAGAGCAGCAGAACAAGAGTGGGGTGGGACATTGGCATGCCAGTGCTTAAAGAGGATAGAGGAGGCTAGCCTGTGAGGGAACCTGGGACAGCACACTGAGAGGTGCAAGGAGAGGACAGTGCCATGAAAGCCAAGGATGAGTTTCAGATGGGCTGGTCAGTAAAGAAGATAAACACAACTTGTATCAGCTGCATTTTGTGAGCACTCACTACATATCCGGTGCTGCTTCATACAGTGTTATCTCCTTCAATCTGTTACCCATGTGCTACAGATGACAAATCTGAAGTTCAGCGAAGATGTATAACTTACCCAAGGTCATAGGGTGAGCTGGCAGAACTGGGATCTGAACCCAGGTCTGCAGGATTACAAAGCCCATGTTCTTAACTCTGCTGGAGTAAAAGAACTTCTTCAGGATGCAACTTTATAGTATCATAATAAGGACTGCTATATATTGCTTTTCCAAGAGGCATATCTTAGAACTATCTGATAATCTCAAAGAAATAATAGTCAAGGAGGTCACTATACATTTGATCACTTTAATCAAAACATCCTTTTTTCAGTGATGTATTTCTTGAAATATTTTTATTTCATAAATATTACACTTGTCAAATCATGAAAACAATAAAGTACAACACAAGGCAATCCACTCATTAGGGCACTGCTCCAATAAAGCCAAAAGGAAGGTCCTAGATGGACGAGCTAATGTCCTTCAGAGGAAAGCTAAGCACCCTGGACTTAGACACCTGAGTCTTCTTAGCTTTCTCACAAATGCTACTACTGGTCTCAAGGAAAATCAGAAAGGATATGCACAGTTCAGCAAAAACCTACCACAAACATGAAATTAATTAGAATAGTTATTCTATAGAAGGTTTATTTTAGATGATAAACTATTATCCATTTAAAGATAGAGAATAAGAAAGTCACAGTGCTATTATAAAAGTTGTAATTTTCCTATTTCCCACTAGAGGAAGCAATAGCATTGCTCTTACCATTTGGTGGATAAAAGACGGCATATTCTTCTAGTCCTAGTTTCCCTGTAAGAGAAAACCAGACAGAGTTCCAATATGATTAGATAAAATAGAAAAAACTTTAAAAATTAATTATGTGAATATACTAAAAATTAATGGAATTTTAAAAACTACTATAGTACAATCTCCTTTCATTTCATTTTATGATATGGAATTAATTTGAAAATATGCCAGCCAATCTTTTGGTATTAGCAAATCCTTTCATCAATTAAAGTCAATAATATAAACTTAAGCACTACAAGGTAAGTGATACAAAATAATTAAAAGAACAAACGTTTTCAAGCTCCTTAAGCACTTAAGAAGAGCAGCATCTATTTGTAAGCCTAGAATTGTTGTGTTAATTGTAAGTAATTCTAGTCTAGTCATTAAAGTAAGTCCTAAGCTTTGCAACACCTCATTAGTTTACATTTTTATGGAATGAGCTAAAAAGTTAAAATTAAATGTCTTTCACTGTATGGTGGTAATATTTTCTGAATTCCTAAACAATTGATATGGTCTGAGAATGAGGCTAAATATTTGAAATCAGGATTATCTCAGAAAATTAAAGTATATTCACCATAATTAAATGTTTAAGTGAGTTTTAAAAAGTTTTTCCTCAAAACTTTTAAAGGTCTGAGTTTTTTCCCACCTTCTACTGAGGTGGGAAAAAGTAGGTAGCTCTTATCTGGACAGTTTTTCTAACACTGTTGAGTCTACTGAAAAGTCACATGCGATTTTGCACTTGACTCTAAGGTAAGATTTTTAATTAAAAAATTTTTTTTGGTTGGGAATGGTGGGAGAGAGGAAATGAAGAACTGCATGAGCAGTTTAGGTTAGGGTGGACACAACAAGGATTGATCTTGTGAGTAAGAAGAGAATGAAATGATAGATGGGTAGGTAGGTAGACGGATGGATGATAGAGAATACCTGCTGGGTACTCAATACTGGGCTAGGTGCTGAGAGGCGAACAGAGCAGATATAAGATATGGTGTCTGAACCATGTGGCTTATAATCCAGACTACAACAGGAAACATTAAGATATGTTTGCTAAATTTTCTGGCACAGGCTTTAAGTGCTTTAGAGGTTTAGAGGAGAGGGAAACTGATGATGGGTTGGTGGACTTGGTGAGTGTGAGACAATGGAAAATGTGTATTGGTCTCTGCCCCTGGTTGCTGGCACAGAGCCCCTGAAACCCTTGTAATTTCCTAACTGATAAGAGCATTAGGAGCATCTCTCATTCTAATATTTGTCTTTGATGCTGTCCCTGACACAAGGCTTCTGAAACCCGTGCAAATTCCTAACTGATAAGAGCATTAGGAGCATCTTTTATTCTATTGGGGTGACTCTGAGTGGGCTTCTGAATGGGCGCTGGTCACCAGAAAGACCAAGCCTTGATTAGAAGCCCCACCCCCTCATACTCCAGAGGGACTGGAAATGGAGTTTAATAATTGATCATGCCTCTGTGAGGAAGACTCCATAAAACCCCAAAAGTAGGGGGTTTGAAGAGCTTCTAGGTGGGCAAACACATCAACACTGGGAAGAAGACGCACTCCAACTCCATGGGGACAGAAGCTTCTATGCTTGTGACCCTCCCAGACGTAGCCCTATGTATCTCTTCATCTGGTTGTTCATCTGTATTCTTTATCATATCCTTTAACAAACTGGTAAATGTAAGTACGTGTTTCCCTGAGTTCTGTGGGCCTCTCTAGTAAATCAGTCAAACCCAAGGAGAGGGTTGTTGGAACTTCCAATCTAAAGCCAGTTGGTCAGAACAGGTGATAACCTAAACTTGTGACTGGTGTCTGAAGTGTGTGTGTGTGTGTGTGTGTGTGTGTGTGTGTGTGTATGCATGTGAGAACTGAGTCCTTAACCTGTGGGATCTGACAGCATCTCTAGGTAGACAGTGTTAGAATTGAGTTAAACTGTAGCATACCCAGGTGGTGTCAAGACTAGCGTGTTATTGTGGTTATTGGTCCCCACATATGTGCGACCAAAAGTGTCAGAAGTGAAGTGCTTTGTGTGAGTAGTCAATTAAAAACACAGGAGCAAAACACAGTAGGAAAGAATTGGGTTTTTCCCTACATAGAAGGAAATAATCTGAGTTTTTCTGATACTGTGAGATATAGGCTAGTTCTTCAAGAACCTATGATTTTGGAGGTGAAGGAGTGGGAATCCTTCCATGTTTAGGGAATATATAGAGGCTTAGAATGAAAATGGGGTAATGTGGAATAAACAGAGAATCAAAGTTAGCTAGGTTAAGACAGGATCAACTGATGGAGGGCTGAATTAAAATTTGGCTGAATTTAGAGGTAAGTCCATTAGATAAGTTCTATAATCAGTTTTTCAGCAGATGATGTGAAAGAAACAAACAAGTAAACCAAATGTCTCTATCAATTCAGTATAGAAGCAATGTAACCAAGAGAGTCCCCAAGTGGGGGGAGCCTGATCCCAGCACTGGGAATGTGGGCCTGTCTTAGGGCAGGGGTTGTAGTAATCAGGCAGACAGTTGGACTTAGGAGATACAGGACAAACAGCATCTTTCTTTATGGGAACAGCAGAATGACCATACACAATAGGCTTATAAGCTTTCAGTGCTGGGTGTTCACTACTTAATAAAAAGGAGAAATCGGGGAAAGGCTTCCAGCTGAAATTAGTTCAATTGCCAGGTGATAGCAGGATACTGAAATAGCATTATCTTGTAGGCAGCTAGTGATAAAGAGAAGAAAGCACTAAAATAGAATTAAGAAAGCTAATAGCATATAAATTATATCAAACTTTAAGTGTGGTGTAACATTTTGAGAGAAGTAATAAAGAAAGCAAAAAAAAAAAAGAAAAGAAAAAGCAAATTCAACTGATAAACTCATAGTTAGAAGGGTAAATAAAAGTCAACAGATATGGCAAAAACAGCAACAGAGGAGAGAGCAAACAGGAAAAATAAAGAAGTAATTTTAAATGCTGTTTTTGGGAACCACTTTCCTGTGATCTGCGATAAGTGGCTTGAGCACTGATTTAAGTGGGAGTGAAAGATGGTTAAAATAACCTGAGAGACATCTTATTAAATAATTCACAACAAAAATTTTGACAACTAATATATGCTATAAAATAAGCAGTCTTGGCATGATTATGTAAGTGTTAAAGAATACCTCCTTTATATACTAAAATTTTACCTCTTATGTATGATTTCGGTGGTGAAGCACTGCTGTATGCAAAGTGACCCAACACAGATGTATCTCGGGAGAAACAAAGTAATACCTGGGTACAACATTGAAGAAAACAATTAAGCACTGGTTTTTTTCCTTTAATTTATTTTTTATTGAAATATGGTTGAATTACAATGTTGTGTTAACTTGTGTAGTTTATATTTTATTTTTTTTAAACATCTTTATTGAAGTATAACTGCTTTACAATGTTGTGTTAGTTTCTGCTGTATAACAAAGTGAATCAGCTATACATATACATATATCCCCATATCCCTTCCCTCTTGCATCTCCCTCCCACCCTCCCTATCCCACCCCTCCCTGTCCCACCCCTCTGGATGGTTACAAAGCACAGAGCTGATCTCCCAGTGCTATGCAGTTGCTTCCCACTAGCTATCTGTTTTACATTTGGTAGTGTATATATGTCCATGCCACTCTCTCACTTCGTTCCAGCTTACCCTTCCCCCTCCCCGTGTCCTCAAGTCCATTCTCTACATCTGTGTCTTTATTCCTGTCCTGCCCCTAGGTTCTTCAGAACCATTTTTTTTTTTGATTCCATATATATGTAAGCACTGTTTTATAACAGGTAATTCATTGCTACTTCTGCTTAAGAGGCACTGAGGTAGAATCTTTCAAGTTCAGTACTGTGCCTCTCAATGGGAAGAGTGCCCTCTATTGGTACACCTATGGTAAGTGTTACAGTAGATACCAAGTGCGATGGGCAAAGTTCATCCAAAGATTTCTCACTGTTAGTCACCTAAACCTTAAACAACAGCAGAAAATGCAAGTTACTGACGACCAGTTGATTCTTTTTTTTTTTTAACATCTTTATTGGAGTATAATTGCTTTACAATGGTGTGTTAATTTCTGCTTTATAACAAAGTGAATCAGTTATACATATACATATGTTCCCATATCTCTTCCCTCTTGCGTCTCCCTCCCTATCCCACCCCTCTAGGTGGTCACAAAGCACTGAGCTGATCTCCCTGTGCTATGCAGCTGCTTCCCACTAGCTATCTATTTTACATTTGGTAGTATATGTTAAGTCCATGCCACTCTCTCACTTCGTCCCAGTTTCCCCTTCCCCCTCCCCGTGTCCTCAAGTCCATTCTCTATGTCTGTGTCTTTATTCCTGTCCTGCCCCTAGGCTCTTCATTACCATTTTTTTTTTTTTTTTAGATTCCATATGTATGTGTTAGCATACTGTATTTGTTTTTCTCTTTCTGACTTACTTCACTCTGTATGACAGACTCTAGGTCCATCCACCTCACTACAAATAACTCAATTTCGTTTCTTTTTATGGTTGAGTAATATTCCATTGTATATATGTGCCACATCTTCTTTATCCATTCATCTGTCAATGGACACTTAGGTGGCTTCCATGTCCTGGCTATTGTAAATAGAGCTGCAATGAACATTGTGGTACATGACTCTTTTTGAATTATGGTTTTCTCAGGGTATATGTCCAGTAGTGGGATTGCTGGGTCATATGGTAGTTCTATTTTTAGTTTTTTAAGGAACCTGCCTACTGTTCTCCATAGTGGCTGTATCAATTTACATCCCATCAACAGTGCAAGAGGTTTCCCTTTTCTCCACACCCTCTCCAGCATTTATTGTTTGTAGATTTTTTGATGATGGCCATTCTGACTGGTGTGAGGTGATACCTCACTGTAGTTTTGATCTGCATTTCTCTAATGATTAGTGATGTTGACCAGTTGATTCTTTTAGTGTATTTTTAATCTGGAAAAAAGAACCAACTTGAAGAAATTTAATAAGATAAGAAATGTAGAGGGGGGAACCTAGGTAACTACGATGGCACAGGGCAGTTTGAAAAGTGCAGGAAACTGGAACCAGCCTCATTGCTGGGATGCAGCAGCTGGCAGTGGGCATGTCAGGGTGGGAGGGAAGGCAACTCATGGTATCTAGAAGGGATTAGCAGCAGTAGAACAAGTGGCAGCCCAACACAGGTTAGAAGCTGGTTGTCCTGACCAGCAGGTAGATATGGCAACTCTACCTGGAGAGGAAAATAGGTAGGGCAGAAAGTCAAAATCAAAGATGTCCAGTAGGAGGAACTGGATTGTTGATACCAGCCTGGAGGCAGGGAACCAATCCCCAGGAAGGTGATTAGTGACAGGAAATCTAGGTCCTGGTATTAGAAGTCCTGGGATTCAAAAGATGTTACTGAGAAAAGAATTCAGAAATAACAGGAAAAGGCAGAAGGCCAGTTAACAGAACTGGGGAACAAAATCAGGGCTGGACTAGCAGCAGGAGTGAATGGAGAGGGGAACCATGAGTTCAAGACACAAGAAAGGGGTCCAGCTTTAGAAACAGGATAGATATGGAGACTGGGCATCAGTCAGGCGCAGTGGTGAGATGCGTACCAACCATTGCTCTGATTTATTTTTATATTTTAAAAGACTATGCAAGCGATACATGTTTATGATAAAAATTAGAAAAAAAATTAGAAATAGAGATAATTAAAAAATGGAGAAAGAACACCCACAATCCCACCAGTGTTAATATTTTGATGTATATCCTTCCGGGCTGTTCTTATACATACATACATAAATTTTTCCAACAAAATAGCATTATGCATACTGTTCTTTACTCTACTTTCTCTCAGTATTATAAAATAAGGGATTTCCCTGGTGGCACAGTGGTTAAGAATCCACCTGCCAATGCAGGGGACACAGGTTCGATCCCTGGTCCGGGAAGATCCCACATGCTGTGGAGCAACTAACCCCATGTGCCACAACTACTGAGCCTGTGCTCTAGAGCCTATGAGCCACAACTACTGAGCCCACGTGACACAACTACTGAAGACCGCATGCCTTGTGCTCCACAACAAGAGAAGCCACTGCAATGAGAAGCCCGCACACCGCAACGAAGTGTAGCCCCCGCTCGCCACAACTAGAGAAAGCCCATGAGTAGCAACAAAGACCCAACACAGCCAAAATTTTAAAAATAAATAAAGTAAATAAATCTGTAAAAAAAAATTATAAAATAAGTATTTTATACCCACATTTTTTAATGCTGCAGAATAATCCACTATACAGATGAACAATAGTTTATTTAACCTGTCTTTTATTGTTGAACATTTAATTATTTCCACTTTTCCCCAGCTATAAACAATGTTGCAGTGAACTTCCTTACAGCTAAATATTTATGTATACCTTTATTTAAATTCTTAAAACTGGACTAGCTGTCTGGTCAAAGTGATGGGTATTTTAAGTGTAAAACTTTTGATACATGTTGCCAATTTGATACATGATCCAATTTTGTATCTGTAATGAAGTGATAGTTCAACCTCCAGAAAGGTTTTGTTTTAGTTTTTAACATAGACAGCAGTAGGATAGTGCACATTTTCTCTTATTCTCATCAAAGTGGTTTATTATCATCTTATAGGTAAAAAATGGCATAGTGCTTTAATTACTAATGAGACTGAACACCTTTCCATTTGCATTTCTTTTGTTATTTTCCAGTTTATCATCTTAGTACATTTTAAAATTAATATTTTTTAAATTATTGATTTGTTTAAATTTTTATATATTAAGGATGCTAAACTTTGGTCTAATTATATATTATACATGGCTTTGCTCAATAATTTGTTAATTATTTTTGACACAGAGATATTTTACATTTTTATATGCTCAAATCTACCAATACTTTCATGCTTAGAAAGTCCCTTCCCACATTTATAATGTTCTCTATATATTCACCTAAATTATGAAAGCCATTGTTGTTTTTCATCAAATATTTCTGGTTCTTCCCCTTTGGGAACATATGTCAGCTTATCTTTTCTGGCCACTTTGGTGTTAGGTATGGCCACGTGATTTGCTCTTTACTCAATGAAAGAGATACATGTCACTTGAAAGTTTCCGAACAGAAGCTTCAAGAACCAGAGTAGTTAACCAGGTTCCCTCTTTCCCCCTGCATGGAAACCACCGGTGTTCCAGATAGTGGGTATGACATCAGCCTGGGTCCTGGAGTGAGGATGACACAGAGCTACATCCCCATCCTATCTGGGACGGACATAACCATGAGCAGGAGATAAACCTTTGCTGTTTTAAGCCACTGAGATTTTGGATTTACAGGTTGCCACAGTATAATCTAGTGCATCCTGACTAAAACAGGAAATTTTGTCTAGCATTTTTGATAGATTCATTTTGTGGTAAAATCATTAACCCATCTGGAATTTATTTTGAAACTAGACTGCTGGAATTCAAATTCTAGCCCTACCATGTACTAGTTGTGTGACACTGGGAAAGTTCCTGGACTTCTTGGTGTCTCAGTTTCCTCTCTGCACACAATAATAATACCTACATCAAAGTCTATTGTGGGGATTAATTAATATACATAAAGTGCGTAAAGCAGTGCCTAGCACATGGTATTACTACAATGTTAGCTGCAATTACTACTACCACTACTACTATTAAATTTTATCCTATATTCTGTAGTTCCTCACCCCCACCAGTATATTTAATTTTGGGATTGTTTTTATTTCTATGGTTTAAGATTATCATGTTTCTTCACCTTGAAATTTTGTTTATCCTCATTTCTGGAAAATTCTCAGACACTATCTTTTTGAATGATGCCTCTCTCACATTCTCTCTTCACTTCTACCTGATTCCTGTAGATGTAAGATTGGCCGACACTTATTCAACCTGCTATATCTCTTAATTACTTTCATCCCTCTATGCTCCATTCTGGATAACTTCCTCAGACTTTTATTTTAATCAGTATACTAATTCTTTCTTTTTGTTTCTACTATGTACCAGGTACTGTTACAGCTGCTTGCTGCTTGGGATACAACAAAGGAAACAGACAAACAAATAAATAAAAAACCTCTCTTGTGGAGCTTAATTATGGTGGGGGGTAATAAATAGCAAACATTATAAATACTTACATCATATAATGTATTAGGTGGGAAGTGCTATTGGGAAAAAAGCAAAGGCGAAGTGGGGAAGGGTGATTGCCATTTTAAAGAGGATGGTCAGGGTGGGCTTCATTGAGAAGGTAACATCTGATCAAAGACTTGAAAGAACTTGAGGAAGTTAACATAGATATCTGGAGGAAGGGCACACCAGGCAGAAGAACCAATAACTGCAAAGGTGCTAAGGCAGGAGTATGCCTGATGTACTGGAGTAACAGCATGGATACAAGTGTGGCGGGAGCAGATAAGTAGAAAGAGATATATGAGAGAGGTAAAAAGAGGCCAAATTATGCAAGGCGTTGCGGGCCATTGTCAGGTTATTGGCTTTTATTGGAAGTGAAATGGAGATCCACTGCGGGGTTTTCAGCAGAGGCGTGAAATGACCTAATTTATTTGACAAGGATCACTCTAGCCACTGTGGAGAGAACTGGCCATGGGGGACAAGGGCAGAAGCAGGGAGGCCCTATAGGAGACCACTGACAGCGGCTGGGACTAAGATGGTAGCAGTATGTAGCGGTCACTGGGAAGCGCCACCCAGGTCCCTCTTCAGGAATAAAGGACTTATGTTGCCTGGCTCTTAATCTTCCCTTATATATTCCAAATGATTACTTCTCATATTGAAAGGAGTAAATGATTTCAATATTTTATTTCATAAACAGGCATTTAATTGAATTATAGTTCTAATGGTTTTCAGTTAATTCCTTTGAATTTCTACATTTGATAATAATTTTGTATCCTTTCTGGTATCTATCACTTTATTTTTCTTATCTTCTTCATTGGCTAGAAATTCCAGAATGACTCATGTTCTTTCCTTGCTTTAGTGGGAACATCTCTAATACTTCAACATTAAATAACATTAACTTACATTAAGATGGCAAATGTTGGTTTCACAAAAATATTATTCATAAGTCAAGAAAATACACTTCCATTCTAGTGTATAAAGAGTTAGTACAAAAAAAGGATGTTAGGTTTCATAAAAATGTGAATATACTTAACACTGCTGAATTGTACACTTAGAAATGGTTAAAATAGTAAATTTTATAAAGCGGTTTTTTTACCACAATTTTAAAAAATAAATGTTATTCAATATGTTTGGGGCATCTACTGACATAATCATATAGTTTTTTTATTGAGATGTAATTGACATATTAGTTTCGGGTATATAAAATAATGATTCAATATTTGTATATATTGTGAAATTATCATAATCATTTTTATTTTTAGACCTATATATATGATAAATATTTGCCAATAATTTAGTAAATCATTAGGTTCTAAAAAATTCTAAATCCATGAAATGTTATCAAACCAGTAAATAATATTAGTCTCTTCTCTTGTCAAACCTTCCGGTACCACTGTGGCCTCCAAGAATACCTACACCTTAATCCCTGCAACCTGTGGACATGCTAACTTACATGACAAAAGGAATTTTGCAGATGTGATTAAACTGAAGGTCTTTAGATAATCAGATTGTTTTAGATTATCTCATTAGGCCCAATGTAATCACAAGAATCCTCATAAATGAAAAAGAGAGGCAGCATAGTCAGAAAAAGAGAGGTTTGAAGATGCTGTCTGCTGGCTTTGAAGATGGAGAAAGGGATCATGAGCCAAGGAATGCAGATGTACCCAACAAGATGGAAAAGGCAAGGGAATGTACTCTTCTCCAGAGCCTCCAGAAGGAACGCAGACAGCCCTGACAAGAGCTTGATTTTAGCCCACTAATGCCCATTTCAAAAGACTTCCCGATCTTCAGACAGAACTGTAGGAGAATACACTTGTTTCGTTTTAAGCCACTAAATTTATGTTAATTTGTTATAGCAGCAATAATAAGCTAATATAATTAATATAACTAAAAAAGTTATACAATTAATATAATAATAACAAACTAATACAGCTACTAATAAGCTAATACAATTAAAGTAAAATAATGCAAAAGAAAAGTATACTTACAAATATCCTTCTACCATTGCCTAGAGGGAAAACAATTCCTAAAAAAATGTTTGTATCAACTTTCCCTTAGAAACTGGTGGGAACATAGTAATGTTAGGAGAAGCTCTGTGCTTAAATATATACCTCTCAAGTCCTTATTGCCTTAGAGCAGACAAGATATCTGAGACTGTTCTTGAGAGAACCTTGGTGACTATAGTGTGATAAGCCAGAGGTGGGATGTTAAACATTATGTACTGATGTGCAACCCTAGCATGCAAGCAACGAGCTACCAACTCCTGTTCTAACCTGAGTTGTTGTTTTAACTTCTGAGATTCCAATTTTGTATCTGTAATGAAGTGATAGTTCAACTGTAAATTTGCTAGAAATGTGACTATATGAAGATGACAGTCTCAATCAAATTAACTAGAAAATTTAACTTTGATTACTCACTGATTAAGTAAAAATTGAACTTTATGAGGATGAGGGTATATATAGTAATGATTTATTTTATTTTGAAAAGCTGTAAGTGGAAGCACAAGTTGGATGTGTAAGTCTGAACTACAGTTTATATAGCAGAATTACACCTAACGTTTCTACGTACAGCTGTAAAAGATTTACATGGGCCTATAGCTTTCTTTAGTCTTTTGAAAATATGTTTATAATGAATGTTTTTGAGAAATAAGTTATTTATGTAATAAAAAGCAATTAAGAAACAATGTGTATCAATTGGGCAATCACTTTAACTTACAACTATTACACAATTTTTAAATTTGTGGTGCTCTTGCATTTCTATCCAAACTAATCTGGAGAATTTTTGAACGATAAAATTTCAAGAATCACTTTTTGAAGCACTCTGCCCTGACTTAAATTTTCATAAATCAAAGAGCAATGTGGCTTACAGGGCTTTGAAACTGAATGGACCTAGCCTGGGTCCTGGTAGCTGTATGAGTTTGGGCTCTGAGCCTCTGCTTCTTCATCTGTAAAATAGAAATAAAGCTACCTTACAGGGTGTTGTAAGAATTAGCTGTAAAGTACGTAAAGTGTCTAGAGCAGACCTTGGCACCTAATAAGCACTCCGTAAATAAATGACACAGATAGTGCTGATAATCTCACTTACAATCATTAGAGAATACAGGGAGAAAAATAAAAAACAAAGACTTTTTCTGGTCTAGCTTCTTGCTTGGGCATGGGCTCTCATCTTCTTGTTACCTTCTTATGGAGAAAAATATACTTTAAAAATCTTTCTCTGCTCCATCCCCCTGACTTCCAACCTTACACATCCTTCCTGTTTTTCTAATCTTAACTCTTGTTATCACCATGCTTATAACTATCCAAAGCCTGAAAACTCAAGTCATTCTTGATTCTTCCTTCTCTCAACCTGCATATTTAGCCAATTACCAAAATCCTCCTGATTCTACCTCCGATAGTTTCTTCCTTCTTCCTCTTTCTCTCCCTCCCTCCCTCCTCCCCTCGCTCCCTCCCTCCCTTCTCCTTTCTCCTTCCTCCTCCCTCCCTCCCTCCCTCCTTGCTTCCCTCCCTCCCTCTCTTCCTTCCTTCCTACCTAGTTACCTACCTACAAGTATTTACTCCTACTATGTGGCAGGCACTGTTCTAAAGACTGAGAATACAGCCATGAATGAAACAACAACAACAACAACAAATCCCTGTCCTCATAGTGTTTATGTTTTTGTGAAGGAAGACAGAGGGAAAGAAGCAAAATATATTGTATGTTATATGGTGGTAAGTGCTACAGAGAAAAATAATGCAGACAAGAGGGATAACGCATACTCACATGTATATATATATTGGGAGAAGTTTGATGTGTATTTTAATTAGGAACCTAAAAGTGGTCAGGAAATAAGCCTGGGATAATAAGATTTTGGAACAGGTCAATGGGACCAGATAAATAAGCCTAAGGTTGAAGGGAGAGGTCCAGAAAGCCCAAAAAGACAAATATAAATTAAAGATAAATATAAATTTGGAAGTTGTCAGTGTACAGATGGTACTTAAACTTAGGAGAATATATGAGATCACCAATGGCAAAGATGGGGGGAAAAAAGAGGTCCAAGGACTTATCCTTGGCGTACTCCAGGGTATGACAGGGAGATGAAGAGAAATCAGCTAACGTGAATGAGAATGCCAGACAGTAAGATAGAAGGGAACCAGAAAGCATGATATCCTAGAAGCCAACTGAAGAAACAGAATCAAAGAGAAGGCATGATTGAGTGACCAAACAGATAAAGTAAGGTGAAAACTGACCATTGGATTCAGCAATATGAAATCACTCGTGATCTTCAGTAGGACAGCTGGGCAAAAAAAGACTGATTAAGGAAGGTTCAAGAGAGAATAGCAGGATAGGACTTAAAAACAATACCTGCAGATTTTTTTAAAAGAAGTTTTGCCAAATAAGGGAACAGGGGAATGGGGCAGTAGCTGGAAGGGATAAGGAAGATTTTTGTTTCACTTTATTTTGCTTTGTTTTTCAGATTGAGAGAAATAACCACGCATCTGTATACTAAGAGGAGTGATCCAATAGAAATGGTAAAATTGACAATGGAAAAACTAACAATTGCACTGCCTTTGAGTACCGAGGGAAGATGAGTTTCAGTGTCCAAATACAGGGATTGGTTTTGTTATAAATAAAAGCCCGGGCAGTTTATCCATAATGAGAGGAAGGGAAAGCTGAATATATGGGTGCAGAAGCAGGTAGGTGGAATACGTGTGGTGGAGGGCGGTTCTCAGAACTTCTATTTTTTTCAGAAACAGGACTCAAAGTCATTACCTGAGAGAGAAGAAGTGGAGATCTGAAGAGAGAGGAGGTATGAGAAGTCCTCTAGGAGAATGGATGAATGACTGGAGTAGGGAAATGAAGTAGAAATGCCGAGCAGAAGTAAGGACTCTCTTGAGGTTAAAGGTCATGAATTTAAATCAAACCAGTTATCATGGTTGCATGATTTTCTCCAGCCACTTTCAAATGCACACTGCAGCCACAGAATTGGTGGAGAGTTGTACTTAACCAGGATTAAGGTTTTGTCAGGTAATTACTACTAGAAATTGGGAGAAGGGTGAGGGAGTTGAACATGTATTCAGGAGGAAGTGACTATAATGATAGGTCATGGTATTGACATGTCTTTCACATTTGTTCTCTCTCTCTGTTCACACAGACCTTGCTCTATATCAAGTGCTCATTAAGGTTAGCCTGAACCGCCAGAGTTGTTCACTGCCATGAAAAGCTAATCTCTCCTCACTAATCACCATATGCACATGGCTCATGTTTATTTTTGTTTTTCTCGGTCTCCTAATTCCTTGCCTTTAAGAACCAGACATTTCCTCAGAGAAAGACAAATACCATGATTTCATTTATATGTTGAATCGTAAAAAAAAATAACCACAAACAGACAAACAAAATAAAACAGAAATAGATTCGTAGATACAGAGAACAAATTGATGGTAGCCAGAGGGGAGGTGGGTGGGGCGGTTGAGCAAAATAGATGAAGAGGATTAAGAAGTACAAACTTCCAGTTATAAAACAAAGAAGTCATGAGGATATAATGTACAGCACAGGGAATACAGTCAATAATAACTGGAATAACTCTGTATGGTGACAGATGGTTACTAGACTTATCACGGTGATAAATTTGTAATGTATATAAATGTCAAATCACTATGTTGTACACCTGAAAATAATATACTATTGTATATCAACCATACTTCGATAAAAAAAATTTTAAATTTTTAAATTAAAGGAAAAAGAACCAGACACTTCAGATAACATTTCTATTCTGAAGCCACCGTTAAGCTGAACTACTCCCAGAATTTATTTCTCCTTTAATTGTATTTGCATGCAACATTGCATAAACGTCTATCAGAACATTTATCAAATTATAACTATGTATTTGCCTTTACCTCATTTTTCACTGAAATGTGAGCTTAATAAACATCTTATGCAGCACCTTACACAGTGCCTGTATCAGAACAGACACTCAATAATTTGACATGAATAAAGGATATCTGATTGCACCTGGGCCTTTCTTGAACACCATTCAATGGCATTAAAATATGTATAACTATGGCATATTCTAATATGTCAGTATTCCTACTAAGCATATGCTAGATAAGCCAAGCGTATGGTAGAGAATTTGTCACCCAACAGAAAGATTAATTCCCATGTCTTCTCTTTACTATATAAAAATTCTCCCCTATAAATATTTTATATACTTTGGACAATAAGTTAACTTTTATAGGTTGTCATGATGCTATTAAGTACTAGAACCTGAAAATGATATTGTCAAACTACCCAATATACTTCCATGGAATAAGGGTTGTCTTCTGTTTGAACACATTTTAAAACTCTGACATAATTTAAAACTTTCAGCACACGAAGTATTTTTAAGAATTTCCTGCAAAATAAAAACTAAACTTTGGAATACAAAAAAGTTGACTTATTACTCAAAACATTATTTCTGTAATGCTCAGTGTTGTTGCTTATAAAATTTAGGTAACTAACATGAGTCACTCAGAAGAGTGCCTGTGTATCCTTGTAGCATAGGCCCAGATTTTCCTTCAGGAGGGATTACTGGAGGTTTTCTCATCTATATATGGACACAGCAATGCCACGTGCTGTCTAATTTTGTAGCCTAGTCACAAAACCCAATAAATTGGTTATGACACAGAGCATGCCAGAAACATTAAGTTCACTCCATTACAATCAACAATTTTCCCACAGAGCAGTTGTGTTGCTAGGCAGCTCTGCCAAAGGAAAGCCTATAATTAGTGACAAGAAAAGCCTTTCTTCTTTCTTATCTCATACATACATACACATACAAGTGTGCACGCACAACACACGTATAGGGATAAAATTTTTTTCCCATTGAAAACTCAGAACTCAATTTCTGATGATATTGTTTTCAATACATACAATTATAATTTTTATTACTTAAAATGAACTTCTCTCTGATAAGTCAGACTAATTGTAAAATTAATTATTAAAAGGTATGATCATGGAAAGTATCCACATGAGGAAAATTTAATTCTGCATAATTCCCAAAGACAGAACTTAGGTGTTATAATTATCCTTTTATTTATGTTATAAGGATAAAGATCCACATTAAAGCTTTACAAAGTACTAAGAGTAGCAGAGGCCAGGAGATGTACGACTGAAAAAATTATGTGAAATCTAAAAATAATACAATTTGGACTAAAATATGATAAAAATGGAAAATAAAGGTTAAAGCACACTCCTATAGTACTTACTATCTGTGATGTTAATTAATTTAATATCCAATGCTTTACATAAACACTTTAAAACAATTTCAAAACATTTTTGCCTCCTTAGCTAGAATGTAAGCCCATCAAAGGTGGTATCATTTACATATAAGAATCAATAAATATTTACTGATGATCAATCTGCTTTCTCTCAGAGAATGCATCCATTGTTTATAAATGGTTCTGTTTGTCAGACTCACTTATAAGTTATGTTTCCCAAGTTTATGGGGTACACAGAGATGAATATATCCTCAAGGGCCAATTCTGGCACTATTTGGAGAAATTGTTACTACTCTCATTTAAAATGATATCCTTACTGACCCTGTTCATCAAATGAGGCAGATTTGTTGCCTGGCAAATCCCTTTTACTACCACCAAAAAGCCTTTGTAGTTGTAACTTAAAATTGATAATCCTCTTCTTTCCAGTCACCAAAGGGGATGAAATTGTCAAATTTACACTTTTTCTACCCACACACTGAAGTGGAATAGTCAACACACTATAAATCATATGATTATTGGCCTTTGGTTGATATTATAATTTATGTATTCATGTTTAGTGTCATAATACTAAACATTTATGGGGGAAATTATAAAATAATCAAATAAGCTATAAAAAGTACTATAAATAAAAAGTATGAAAACTACTACATAGGACTTTAAAAGCATACTTTAGATGGCCATGACTTTGTGTGTGTGTTTGTGTTGGGAAGCAGGGAGTGGGTCAGGGAAGGTATTTGTGAGTAAGTGATATTTTAGCTGAGAGCTGAAGGAAAAATAGGAATTTATTAGAGGAAGAGGGGAGGGTAACAGTCTTTTACATCAAAGGAATTGCAGGTCTCATGGCCCTGAGGTAGAAAGAAGTAGCGTGAACTTGAGGAGTAAAAGATCAAAGTGGTTGGAATACACTGTGCCAGAGTGTCAGGGCAGAGGTGAACAATGAGGCTGAACAGGTGGACCAGTGCATGCAGGGTCATGTAGGCTTCATGAAGGATTTTGGTCTTTTTGGTTTTAATCTCACAAGTAACATGAATTGATTGGTGTTTTTACAAGACCACTCTGAGCAATGAGGCAAGAAAAAGAAAAGAAGGCATCCAAACAGGAAAGAAAGAAATAAAATTATCTTTATTTGTAAATGATATGATCTTATATGTAGAAAATCCTAAGGATTCCACCAAAAATCTGCTAGAACTAAACAATGAATTCAGTAAAGTTGCAGGATACAAAATCAACATACAGAAAACAGCTGTGTTTCTATACACTAACAGCAAAACATCTGAAAAAGAAAGAAATAATTCCATTCACTATAGCATCAAAAACAATAAAATACTAAGGAATAAATTTAACCAAGGAGGTGAAAGATCTGTACACTGAAAAGTACAAGACTTTGATGAAAGAAACTGAAGAAGACACAAACAAATGGAACAATATCCAATGTTCATGGATCCAAAGAATTAGCATTGTTAAAATGTCCATACTACCCAAAGCCATCTATAGATTCAATGCAATCCCTATTAAAATTCCAATGGCATTTTTTTCACAGAAATAGAAAAACAATCCTAAAATCTGTATAGAGCCACAAGAGAACCTGAGTAGCCAAAGCAATCTCAAGAAAGAATAACAAAGCATCATACTTCCTGATTTCAAGCTATACTACAAAGCTATAGTAATCAAAATAGTATAGCACTGGCATAAAAATAGACACAGAAACCAACGGAACAGAATCAAGAGACCAGAAATAAACCACACATAAATAGTCAACTATAGTCAACAAGGGAGCCATGAATACTCAATGGAGAAAGGATAGTATCTTCAATAATAAATAGGGTTGGGAAAACTGGATAACCACATGCAGAAGAATGAAATTAGACTCGTATCTTACCCCACTCACAAAAATGAATGTGAAATGGATTTAAGACTTAAATGTAAGACCTGTACCATAAAACTCCTAGAAGAAAACACAGAAAAAAAGCTCCTTGACACTGGTCTTCACAGAGATTTCCTGGATATGACAGTAAAACCACAAGCAACAAAAGCAAAATAAATAAGTGGGACTACATCAAACTAAAAAGCTTCTATAAAGCAAAAGAAACAAACAACAAAATGAAAAGGCAACCTACAGGATGGGAGAAAATATTTCCAAATCATATATCTGATAAGGGGTTAATATCCAAAATATATTAAGAATTCTTACAACACAATAGCAAAAAACAAAAAAACCCAATTAAAAAATGGGCAGAGGAACTGAATAGAAGTTTTTTAAAGAAGACATACAAATGGCCAACAGGTACATGAAAAGGTACTCAACATCAATAATCATCAGGGAAATGCAAATCAAAACCACAATATGTTATTACCTCAGGCCTGTTAAAATGGCTATCATCAAAAAGACAAGACAAAGAAAGACAAGTATTGGGGAGGGTACAGAGAAAAGGGAACCCTAGTGCACTGTTGGCGGGAATGCAAGTTGGTACAGCCACTACGGAAAACAAATATGGAGGTTACTCAAACCTGCTCTCCACAGAGGTCTGCCCTATGAGTTGGAGGCAGGGAACCCCTGACTTCTTGGCAGCATTCTTCTGGAATTTAGCATCTGCAACACAGAGCTGAGGAGTATGAGAAATACTGGTTACCTGACCCTCATATAGAGATACTGCAGCCCTTGACTAGAAGTTATAGGGAAAGGGAACCCCATCTTCCTGGCCACACTCAGCTGAATTGAAGCTTCCATCATGATGATCTGGGGGTTAGGGGAGGGAGAGAGTGCATCACGACTCAAGTGCTACAGACTGTTCTGAGATTTAGTAGCTTTTCTTGAATAAATGTTTTTTGTTTTTGTTTTTGTTTTGTTGCTGTCTTCATGTATGGCCTTAACACAGCTTCCAGATACTTTAAATATTTTTGTTTTTTAAATAATTTTCACTGATTTTGATTTTTCTGCTAGGGATGGTTCTGTGGACCTCCTTGTGATACAATACCAAAACTAATCATTTCCACTCAATATTTCTTAAGTATGGAAACAAACATTAATATATAAATGAAGCATTAACTTTACTGTACATTCAAAATTTTACTGAGTACTAAGAATTAGGTACCAGGCTACATATTAGCTAGATAAGTAAATAAACTTTTAGATTTTTGTATTTTCCAACTTTTAATTATGTTAAAGAATGGGATTTTAAATCTTTACTGTTTTTTAAAATTAAAAAAAATTAATGGCAGATTTGAAATCACCGAAACTTCCTTAAAATTGTTTCCAGGGTTATTTCAAATTTTAGCTTTATAAATAAATTTTATAAAATCATTGGCATTTAGTTCTTGGAATATATGATTAACTAAACCTTCTTGAGAGAATCTTATTTAACTCTTTTCTTAAACAGACACACAACTACCACCACTATTACCAATTAGAAACCTGCTAATCCAGACAGCTGGGACTGATTTACATTTAATGAAGCAGAAATTGTCATGTGGAATCTATTTTCTCCATGACACATGCTGACATTCACTCAAAATCAAATTATTAATCTATCTATCTATCTATGTGTGTGTGATCTTTAAAAAAAAGTGTATCATTTAAGCAAGTCTACATAAATTTCATATTTCCTATTTGTGATAAGATGTTTCTATTTTAGTAGATATGAAAAAGACCTAGGTAAATCCAAACACCTACAATATCAGCATATGAAATGATCAGAGAGTAATCACAATGCTTCAAACTGATTTCAAAACATTTAATTATTTATTCAAGGCCTTTAATAGAAAACTATCATGTAAAATGCTTTCTCTGAACATCCTGGGATGACTGAAATATGAACTGGACATTCAATTTAAGAATCCGTGCCTAATCAAAAACTCTACAAACAATAAATGCTGGAGAGGGTGTAGAGAAAAGGGGACCCTCCTACACTGTGGTGGGAATGTAAATTGGTACAGCCACTATGGAGAACAGTATGGAGGTTCCTTAAGAAACTAAAAATAGGGTTACCATATGATCCAGCAATCCCACTCTTGGGCATATATCTGGAGAAAACCGTAATTCGAAAAGATACACGTACCCCCAATGTTCATTGCAGCACTATTTACAATAGCCAGGACATGGAAGCAACCTAAATGTCCATTGATGGAGGAAAGGATAAAGAAGATGTGGTACATATATACAATGGAATATTACTCAGCCATAAAAATAAATGAAATAATGCCATTTGCAGCAACATGGATGGAACTAGAGATTGTCATACTGAGTGAAGTCAGTCAGACAAAGACAAATATCATATGATATTGCTTATATGTGGAATCTAAAAAAAAAAAATAAGGTACAAATGAACCTATTTACAAAACAGAAATAGAGTCACAGATGTAGAAAACAAACTTATGGTTATGGGGGGGAGGGATAAATTGGGAGATTGGGATTGACAGATATACACTACTATATATAAAACAGATAACTAATAATAACCTACTGTACAGCACAGAGGACTCTGCTCATACTCTGAAATGACCTATATGGGAATAGAATCTACAAAAGAGTTGAAATATATATATATATTAAAAAAATCTGTGCATATACCTCTCCTGGTTGGAGCAGATATGTAGCTCTTATTCTCCTACCTAGTCCCATGTAAGAACAAAAATTAACTTTATCCCAAACTTAGAACATTTAATTCGATAAAAAATAAACATAGTGGATTTCAGGAAGATTCAGTTAACAAAAGAGATATCTTCTAAAGTATCCTGAGTTAGAGAACTTAAAACAAGAACATTACATATTTTAATTTTTCAACTTACCTGATATAAATAATCTTCAAATACAAAATAATAATCATCATTGCTTGCTGTCAATTTCACATCCTATAATTAAAAGTAGAGAGCACTGAAGAGAACCTAAATGAATATGTCTATAGTACTAAGACATAAATGCAACATCTAGAAATAATACTGCAATGATTTTACTTTTATGTATGATTATAAACTTCTCAATTAGATTTTATCATTGGAATTATCACAGGTAAACTTATAAATTTACTTGGCTCATATAAGTGACACATTATTTGACTTCAAATTGTTCACACTTTTTTTGGTTCCATTAGTAATTCTTTATTATTTATTTCAATTTTATCTCCTTTAAATCTAATATTTAGGTGTCTTAAAATTAGAAAAGGAGATGCAATCACAACATCCAAAAGCAACCATAACAATCTGGCCTCAAATTACTGTTCCAATCTCATCTTCCACTATTCAAACCCACATTCTTGCCATTCCCTCAAAATACCAAAAATCTTTCATGTTTTTGTGATTATTCACTTGCAAGTCATTGCTTGTTAGCAAACAAACAAACAAACAAACTAGACAATGTTTATCTTCAATCTCACCAGCAAGAAAACATACATAGTAGAAATATTGGAACAGTTACAAAGAAATATTGCAGAAATCTATGATAATATTGTTCAACCTACAAAATTCAATCAGACTATTGATCAAAGCAGCAATTACAGGAGGATGAAATGAGCTGTGGATGACTCTGGAGGTAGTGAATGTGTGCTAAGCTTGGGAAAACTGAAAGACGCAGACTAAGAGAAAAGAAAGGAGCCAGTCTAAGTCACAACGTGGGCAGAGGTAGAGATCACGCAATCTCATTGAGGATGATATTGCCTCTAAGGGGTGAGACTTCATTCCTGGGGATCAAAAACTTTTACATAGTACAATGGTTTGTGGACCTCCAAAGCTTATCCTTACCCACCAAAATCTTATTCTTTGGTATTTAATTTTTTTATATTAGAGAAAATTTTCTCTTTAGGGATAATAATGAAGAAAAGGTTGAGAAACCCTGATATAAACTGACAGATCAACTGTTCATCATAGCAAGTGGTGGAAAACTGTAGATGGTGTGGATTCAAGGCAAGTTTGTGGGAAAAAAACACAGTCCAGAGAGAACCATTAGATATTTTAGCTTAGGGAGGGTTTGACGGTGTTCTGTATATAAGCATTGCCTTGTTTCATTAATTTCTTTAATCACTAAAATAATTCTACTTTACTTTCAGTTAAATTAAAAATGAGTCTTTGCCAAAGGGACTTGTAATGAAACTTCAAACAATTTTAAAATGCTCATTTCCTCAAGGGCTGACTTTAATAATGTTTGGAGTTGCTCCAATAAGATCAGCAGAGCTCAAGTAACGCAAGTCAGAAACAACCAGAGACAGATATCTTCCTTAAAACACTCATGTTGTGGACAGTCAGGATTGATTCTAGCAGAACTTATATTCAATTCTTCAGACACAAACTCTTTACCTCTTTCTCATGACAGATTTTTTTTTTTTTACTGATTCTAACTGAAATTCATGTTGGTAGCAAAGAGAACTCTCATGCTAGCACTCTTGGATTTTTTGAACAACTTCTCTTGTGAGTCTTCTCTCATTTGAACAGAAAGGAGATTGAAGGTCTTAAAGCCCAAAAGATCCCTTAGGCTGTTGCTAAAATAATCCACTGAGCACAATCATTTGACCTCAAAGTTAATAGTAGTACCTGTGATCCAAATCTATGTAAAAACTTCTGTGAGAGTCAAGACTTTTCATCAGAAGACTGCATCCTCTTAAATTTCCTCATCTTCCCTCTCTGTAGAGCGCAGTGGTTAAAGGTACAGTTGTGAAGTCAGATTACCTAGATTCAAATCTTGGCTTTGCTATTTAATATATGAATTTAAACAAATTTCTTTACTCTTTCTTTACCTCAGTTCCCTCATCTGTAAAATGGTAAAATGATAGTACTTCCTGTTTTGCTACAACACATGTATCAATATGTGGCTGGTGAGTAAGGGAATGATGGCAGTATAACATGAAAATTGTGTTGGTTCATATGCAATTTTTCTTTAAAAAAGGGAAGCCAGAACAGCAGAAGTAGAATTATAACCTTCAGCAGGAAAGGACAAAGTCTTCCACAGGCATGAGCCCTTATAACTGTATTTCAGGAGAGCGGAAAATGAATTATTGCACGGGGGGGCGGGGGTCCCCTCTCCAGAGAGGCACACCCCCAGCCTTGCACATCTCTTAGATTCTGTACTTCCTCTTGTGCCCACCTGAACAGCAGCCCCAGTGGCGCTGTGCACCACTTCCATCTGTGTTATTTTAGCATTTACACTTTATTATTTTTGTACATTTTTAATAACTCCTGCAGGGGCAGCCTGCCTGAGTTGTCCAATTCATCTCCCACTTATTGTTTCTGTTAGTTACTTTAGTTACAAAAGTGCTATTTTTCCTATAAGCTGTTATTTTTAATGCGTGATTTTGCAGAATACAAGTTCTTTTCCAGGAAAAAATGCATTTATCATTTACAGCCCAGATGCTGGTATCTGCCACCCAAGGTAGCTAACAGGATCAGACGACAATCTATATAAAGAGTTTGGAACCATGTATGGCACATAGTAAGCAATCATTAAATGCTAGTAGTCATTGTTATTATTAACTTTGGTTATGTTCTACCCAGACAAATCTTGAGGTTCTTCTCTCCCCTGTTTCTGAGATCTGGAATAATATGCCCTTCTCCTCTATCTTACAAGTTCTAAATCTAAAATCCAAGTCTTTTAAACAACCCAATTATTAATCCAGAATCAGTCATATCCTATACCACATTTTCAGCATCTGCATCTCATCTCAATATCAGATGCCTGGAAACAAAAACTCAATGAATCCTTATCATAAAACTTGAGACATGCTTAACTATATGTCTAGAAACTAAAAGAAATTAAAAATAAAATATGACTTCAATATAATAAAATAAATAAGCAGGCCCTAAAGACTGGGAGACAAATAAGATAAAAAATCCATAATCTCATTTTCCTTTTAGTTTCTTTTTTATGTAGTTTGTGTGGAAAACTTGAATTTATAAGGACAGGAAATGCTTATCATTCTCTTAATCAATAAATGGGAGGGTCAGGAAAGGATTATGAGGACAGTTTCAAAGGGAAGGAAGATAACACTGAATAGAAACTGCAAATTTTGAAGGTCAAACTTAACTTTGTAACTATAATGATCACTTAAAATTATTTTTCAAGGTTAATACGTATCATCATGCATAGTGCAGTCCCTACATGCTGAAGACTCAATAATTGCTTAATGATATTAATGAAATGGAAAAACTATGTATACATTTACTTACTTTATAAATTAAACTGTCCACCAAAAGGTCATGTTGTATCACATTAGTCTTAAGCTGCTCATAATACAAGATATCCTAGATTTAAAAGTTAAACAAACAAAAACATTAAAAGTCAATCACATTTTAAAGTCAGCCTCAAATAAATAATGATTTTAATAAATAACGATCATTAATAGTATTATAAACACTAAGAGGATAAGGACTTTTTTTTTTTTTAAATTTGTTTATTTTTGGCTGCATTGGGTCTTTGTTGCTGTGTGCCGTCTTTCTCTAGTTGCGGCCATCAGGGGCTACTCTTTGTTGTGGTGCATGGGCTTCTCACTGCGGTGGCTTCACGGGCTTCTCATTGCGGTGGCTTCTCTTGTTGCGTAGCATGGGCTCTAGGCGTGCGGGCTTCAGTAGTTGTGGCTCGTGGGCTCTAGAGCACAGACTCAGTAGTTGTGGTGCACAGGCTTAGTTGCTCCGCAGCATGTGGGATCTTCCCGGACCAGGGCTCGAGCTTGTATCCCCTGCATTGGCAGGCGGATTCCTAACCACTGCCCCACCAGGGAAGTTCCCAGGACTTTTTTTATTCACTACTACAGTCTCCATGCCTGGCCAATAGTAGATGGTCAATAAATATACCTAATCCCATCCCTTAGGATAAAATCTAGTACCTGGTGGGTATTTAATCAATGTTTGCTAAATTGATTAACTGTAATTTAACTTTAATAGCAAATGCAGGACTTCCCTGGTGGTGCAGCGGTTAAGAATCCGCCTGCCAATGCAGGGGACACGGGTTCGAGCCCTGGTTCGGGAAGATCCCACATGCCGCAGAGCAACTGAGCCCGCGTCCCACAACTACTGAAGCCCGAGTGCCTAGAGCCTGTGCTCCGCAACAAGAGAAGCCACTGCAGTGAGAAGCCCACGCACCAAAACGAAGAGCAGCCCCCGCTCACTGCAACTAGAGAAAGCCTGCATGCAGCCACGAAGACCCAACGCAGCCCAAAATAAATAAATACGTTAAAAAAAAAAGAAAAATATAGCAAATGCAGTATTTATTAAGTAATTACTAGGTGTCAGGAACTGTTTTACACATGAGTTAATCTATTTAATCCCACTACACATGAATGAATCTATTTAATCCCATACCAACAAAATAAAACTGTTCAACAATGATTATTATTCCCATTTACATTTGAGAAATTGAGGCCCAGAGAAAGAAGTAACTTGTTGTCCAAGGCCACAAAGGTAGTAAGATTTGATCCCGGGAAAGCCCCAAAACCTATATAAAGACCCAGAATGACTACACTATACTGCCTTTCTAATATCTAAATTATTATAAAATAAAAAAGTTTAAACATACTAAATCAGCCCTGGTAGTAAAAGTAATCATAGAGCATACGAAAAAAATCAGGGTTTTTTTTTTAGATGAAAAATCCTTTATTATTCATTTTTTAGTTCAAAATATAATGATTATAACTATACAGAATCCTATGCAGTTAACCTGTACGTGATTTAAGCACAGCTTGAGAAGGTATGTAAGCTTCCAAGAGATAATGAGAAACACTCTCATCTTATCTGGCTAATGGACAATAATAAGGGTTTAGGACTTTTAATGACATTGATCAATAGAATCAGCAGTGTACTTTTCTTTATATCTGAGTCCAGGTTTTTAAAAAAGTAAATAAAAATCAGTTATAGCACAGGGAACTCTGCTCAATATTCTGTAATAACCTAAATGGGAAAAGAATTTGAAAAAGAATAGATACATGTATAGGTATAACTGAATCACTTTGCTGTACACCTGAAACTAACACACTGTTAATCAATGATACTCCAATATAAAATAAAAATTTAAAAAAATTGTAATAGCAAAAAAATCAGTTTTAAAAAAATAAGAGAATATGGTATTATATTAGAAAATCTAACTCTAAACAGTGATAAGATTTGGCTAATGTTTAATTTAATAGAGAATAAGAAATAAGAAGGAAGAGAGGAAAGATAGGAAGAAAAGGGGAGGAAAGGAAAAAGAAGAAAAGACAGGGGAAGGGAGAGAGGGAGGAGGGACATAAGACGTAATCCAGTTAAGCATCAGGCTAATAGTTGGTCGGGGTGTTCATAATAAATAATAAAGGTTGAAAAAAAAAAGGTTAAGACTAAATGGGTAGTGGTTGTGTTAAAGAGAGCTGGAAATATCATCTCACTACTTCAGCTGATCCCTGTGTTCCTCTGAATCCCTCCATCCATCTCTTGGGCATTTTAGCCCTGGTCTCCACCCATATCCAAATACTGCTTGGCTCCATCAGTACACCCCAGTCTACGTGATTCTTTCTGAAGACATTCCCTCAAATAAGAGTTGTAGGACAGGTTCGTCTGGGACAAAGATGAATGTCTGTTGCATGCAGCTGCCTTGGCAGGGTGGTGTCCAACCCTATGTTTCCTGAAACACGATTTCTTTGTCTTGAAAGATGCTTAATACACAGTTCTCTGATTTGAGGCAAAGTGCTCTTTGCATAAAGATAATCTGGGGATTTACTGGCTATTTTTAGTCATTTTAATTTTAATTAAAAAGCCTTACTTTGTTCTCATTCATGTTGTTTTGATTTCTTACCTAAAGCAAAATTATTTTACTATTTTATTTACCTTCTATTGTATTTATTAAATCCATCTCTCTGGCTAGAACAAAAAAACATTTTTAAAGTCAGGAACAGCACCTAATTCAAATACCAATCCTTGACAACTGGCAAAGGGCATAGTATTATACTTTAATGTCTTCTAGGGAACACAGTGGAAAAGCTAAGATGCTTAGAGTTATGTCTCTTTTTAAAAATAAAATGAGTTTAAAATTACAAACTGATATATGACCATTAAAATAAGTGAAACAATAAAGCTGGATAAAGAAAAAGTTAATAATCTTTTCTTCTTCCCTCCCACCACACTGAAGAAACTAATGTTATTTGTATTGTATTTGTAACATTATTTGTAATTTTTATTCTTCCATACTTTTCTCCATGCTTATACAAATATATAATCATATTTAAGGGTTTTAGTTGTTTTTTAAACATAAAATAGAATCATTCTATACTTATTTTTCAATTTCTAGTGTATATCATGGTCATCTCTCTATGTCTTTTTAATAACTACATATACTTTAATATTTTTAAAGCTGTGCTACAGATGTATCACAATTTATTTAACCATTCCCCTATAGATAGCTACTCAGGTTGTTTCTAGTTGTTTGTCACTACAAATACTGCAATAAATATCCTCATGCACATATGCTTTTGTATCTATGGGATAAACTGGCAAAGGTAGGATTGTAGGCTGAAGGCCATATACACACACACACACACACACACACACACACACACACACACACACATATATCTTTAGTTGGACTACAAATTGCCTAGCTACTTTCCAAAAAAGTATCAATTCAAATTCCCACCAGCAACCCATGAGAGCACAAAGTTTACCTATATCCTCACCATTTTAACTTTTCTATGGATGAAAAATGGTTATCTTATTGTTGTATTAATTTGCACTTTCCCAAATACTAATAAAGTTGACATTCTTTCATATGCTTACTGGTCATTTGAATTTCCACTTCAATGACTTACATATTTTTCTATTAGATTACATTTATTTTATTAATTTGTCAGGCTCTTTATTGATAATGAGGATTAACCTTTTGTCATTTGTGTTACAAATACTTTTTCTTCAAATTAATATGTGGTGTTTGATTTTTGTTTATGGTATACATTGACAAATTTTTAAAAATTCTTTATGGCTTTGGATTTTCTTGCTTCCCTTAGGCAAGGCTCTCCTACATCACATGTTTATACAAATATTTTTCTAGTTTTTTCTAAAATTGATATTTTTAATTTAAATGTTTATAACCTACTTGGAATTTATTTTTATATATGGTAAGCCAAAGGTCTGAGTTTTCTTTCAGAAGGATGGCTTTCAGCATCATTTATTAAATAAACCATGCATTTCCAATTGAAATAAAACTCCAACACCTCCCTATCAGAAATAGATTCAGCAGGCAGAAAATCAGTAAGGTCGAAGTTGAACTCAACAACATCATCAATCAACTGGATATGATGGACACCTGTACACTACTTTATCCAATAACAGCAGAATACACATGCTTCTCAAGCTCACACGGAACATTCACCAAGATAGACCACATTCTGGGTCATAAAACATAGCCTTAACAAATTTAAAAGAATAGAAATCATACAATGTCTGCTCTCAGACCACAGTGGAATTAAACTAGAAATCAATAACAAAAAGATAACTGGAAAATCCCCAAATACAGGGAGATTAAACAACATACTTCTAAATAACACATGGGTCAAAGAAGAAATCTCAAGAGAAAGTTAAAAATATTTTGGACTAAATGAAAAGGTAACTTATCAAAATTTGTGGGATGCAGTAAAAGCAGTGCTTAGATGGAAATTTATAGATTTGAATGCATGCATTTATTAGAAAACAAGAAAGATCTAAAAATCAATAATCTAAGTTTCCACCTTAGGAAACTAGAAAAAGAAGAACAAATTAAATTGAAAGTAAGCAGAAGAAGAGAAATGATAAGAATTAGAGCAGAAATAAATGAAATTGAAAACAGGAAATCAATAGAGAAAAATAATTGAAACAAAAAGCTAGTTCTTTGAAAAGATCAATAAAACTAATGAGCCTTTGGCCAGGCTAACTAAAAAAAAAAAGAGAAAGGACACAAATTACCCAAATCAGAAATGAAAGAGGGTACATCACTACAGATCCTATGGACATTAAAAGGATAATAAAGGAATACTATGAACACTTCTCTGCCCACAAATTTGATAACCTAGATGAAATGGATCAATTACTTGAACAAGACAGAATTTGCTGAAACTCACACAAGAAGAAACAGACAATAGGAATAGGCCTACATCTATTAAAGTAATTGATTTAATAATTAATAGCTGTCTAAAACAGACAGTACCAGGCCTAGAGGGGCTCATTGGTGAATTCTATCAAACATTTAAGGAAGAAATTCTGCCAGTCTTCTACAGTCTCCTTCAGAGGACAGAAGCAGAGGGAATACTTCTTAATTCATTCTATGAGGCCAGCATTACCCTAATACCAAAGACATTATAAAATAAGAATTTATAAAATATAACAATTACCAATAATATAATAGGATATTTCAAGAGTATTTTGTATAAGCTTTGGCAAAATAGATATTTAACAATAATAAATTATGATTATAAAAAGCAATCTTTGAAAAGCAAAATAGCCCAAATTTTTAGCATTAGAGAATATTTAAATTTTAGTATATGTATCTATTTTATATTTTATGCAGACTTACACTATCTCTTTAACTAAAGAAAAAAGGAAATATACTCTCAGGAAGTCAAAGAACTCACAGAACAGTCCTAACAGTTTATACTTAATTGTTCATTAAGCATTTAGATGAGCTGGCCATTTCCAGACACTCACTGTACAAGATACTGACTTTACAGATGATGAAGAAGAAAAAAATCCCTGTCCTCAGGTACTCAATCTAGAAAGGGAGGCAGCCAAATAAAGTAAGAAGTATGGTATATGTTTCTCCATCTTTAGGTCTTTGCTCCTGCACTGGTTATGCTGGGAGAAAAATGAAGGAAGTATCTAAGAGTAGCAGTGATGGAGTTGGGAGAGGACAAGGTAAAGGAGATGTTAGGAAGCCTTCTCAAAAAAGGTGATGGAATAAACTGTACATGAAAGAAAAGTAGAATATCCAAGAAGATAAAAGTCTGACAAGGTTTTTTTTTTCAGGGAGAGAACAGCATGGTGGGAAGAGAGACAATTCAGCATCTCTTGGATGACCACAAACATATTGAGGTAAAGATTATACCTTTTCTTTTAGATATCATGAGTCTGATACACTTTCAGACCATGTATTAGAGTTCTACAGGAAACTGGAAATAAAAGTTTTAGGCTTAAGACAAAGTTTGGTTGAAAACAGAGTTGAAGCCATTATGGAAAAGGTGACTGTGGATGAGACAGTCCAGGGAAAATGTGCAGGGTGAAAAGAGGATCAAAATTGAATTCTGAGAAATACAAGCACTTGAGGTCTAGCAGGCGAACACAAATGCAGACTTAAAAAAAAAAAAAAAAAAAAAAAAAAAGAAAAAGAGGGAAAGAAGAACTAAGAAAACAGGATGAACTAAATTAAAGACCAAGAATATTTCAAGGGCAGAGTAGATAATAGTATCAAATGCAGTAGATGTAAAGACTAAAATGTATCCACTGTTCCTTGGTAACTTTAGCTAGGACAGTTATAGTCATGTAGCGGGGTGTATGCCAGACTATGGTAGACTGAGTGATTAATGGGGTTAAGGAAGTAGGAGCATCTAGCATAGACTTTTCTTGCACAAGGTTTAGATGTAAAAGTAGAGGCAAGAACAGGTGCTGATGCAAGTAAGTTTACATGTTTGGTGGAAGGAATTTGAATGGGTTCCTTCTGATGACTTCTGTTTTCTCTGGTTAGGAGAAGGTGAGATCTTTTGCTAAGACTCTGAAATAAGTGGCTGAGGAGAGTGAAGGACAGAAACAGGCACTGGGAAGTCTAGGTGAGCTGACCAGAAAGATCTAGGATGGTCAGGCATTATTGCAGACCTTTAGGTCAGGTTGTGGAGAACCTTATTGCGAAATCACTAAAGGAAATCTTAAATGTTAATACTCATCTTGGCTATCTTATCAGTAAGCAAGAACCTAGAGCAAAGTATAAGACAATTTTCTACTTTTAATTAGCAAACTGAAATTAAGCAAAAAAATTTAAATATGAATGTTTACTATATATGGATATTTTGATCCAGAGATCTAGAGAGCTGTAGAAAAGAAAATATATAAAAGCAATTCTTTTAAACTTATCACATATGTTCTTAAAAAGAGAAAAAAATCAAAGTTAAATAATGTTCTAGTAAAAGTACTAACTAAATTAACAGCTAGGAACTTAAAGCATTAAATCCCAAGTCTTTCTATTGAGGTAAGAGTTTAAAAATAGCTTTATGAGTGTGACATTTGAAATATTCCATTTATCTCTCTAACTCCTCAACTATGATGCATTTGTATGTGCAGCTTATTTTAAGTGATTGAAAAGTAATTGAACAAAAAGTTCTGATAAAGTACTCTTCATAAGAAGTAAGTATTCTCCCTCTCTCCGTCTCTCACTCTCTCCCCCTCCACCCTCTAATGTACCACCTACAACAATTATTTCGGAACTGCTATAGTTTGTCCAGGTCACACTTTTACAGTGAAAATAAGTGTAAGTGATAGAAAATGTTTTATTCAATAAAATCAAGATTGCCTTCTGATCATATTAATTTCTATTTACAGATTTGTCATTTTGAATATAGAAAATCAAGATAACTATTAACTCCAGAATTCAAGTGTAAAAACTGCCTTTGAACTTTATACAATCATTATCTGGGATTACTACTTTTATTCTACAACTATACTTCTGGAAAAATTCTAAATCTATTTTTGAAATGGTAGTAGTTCCTCTGCAGAGACAGGACTTGCTAACTTAGCTCCTGATCAGTGAAGTTGGTAGGTCATCTACACAGTTAGGTCAGGACAAGAATTACTACCTCTTCTACAAGAGTTGATACACTCACAAAAAATGTCCAGTGTACACTCAAAACTGTTTTGTAAACTGTTACTTTTAAAGTGTCACCTCAAAACATCAGCAGTATCATTTGGTTTAAAACTGCTCTAAAATAAATCACAAGGTTCATTCTTTCAAAAAAGAAGCAAGTGATTTTTGATAGTGCTGTTCAGAGTGCAAGATTTAAAACACTCACACACACACACACAAGCATGCATCCATAGTTTGCAAAGGTTACAGGTGTAGTTTTTATAATATATGTTAATAATGTTTGATTTTCTTAAAAACTGCATTATTATAAATTATAATTAATTTATAACATAATTACATGTAATATGTAATTATTATTGCTACCATCAATGGTGACCTGTTACATCAAGTACTGTGTTAATAAAAGACTCACATAGATTTCATTTAATTCTTTCAACCACACTGGGATATAAAAATTATTACCTATATCTAAGTATGAGTAAGTTGCAGTCTGAAGATATTTAACTCACTCAATGACATTTCAAATAAGTTGAGGGAGCTAGGAGTTGAAACTAGGTCATATGATTCTAAACAAAACCCATGTTTTTAACCGCTAGGTTAAGGAACTATTAGTTTGCTATTTATTAAAATCTTTAAATAGATGACTTATAGGATCAGTGAGCTTCAGCAAAAAAAAAAAAAAAAAAAAAAAAAAAATCTCCAAAATATTTCAAAAAGAATCAATGTCTTACAGTTTTTTCTTTACTGAATCTATTACCTGTCTGTTGGTGATTTCTCTTCATATTCATTTTATTTCCTAAAATAAAATGTTCTTATACTTAGAAAAATAACATTCCCACATAATCTGTCAATTTTTAAAACCATAAAAATCGTGCATATTTTGAAAGTAACTGTAGGGACAAAGTAGTCATTTACATATATCGAGCTGTCCATCTTTATTTCTCCCTATTATAACTCCCAGTTCTACCACACATCTTCACTGATTTAAATTGGTGGACTCCACTTCTTAACATTTTACTTATTGTTCTGTTGTATGTATAGGTTCACACTATCCAACTAATTATTAATAACAAAAACGTCTATGTTAAGCACACAGTGATTAAATTATATGTTAATCTTATCTTAGAACTCTAAACTACAGTGAATTTGAAAATTAAAAAGGGAGTAAATATTAGACTAAGAAAAAAATATTTCTACTTTGAATGCAGGTCTTTGAAAAACAAATATCAAATCTGGCCCGTCCTTTTTCTTCTTACCTCAGGTTGGCTGGAAATATTCAAAATGAGAGCCCATAATTCAGCTCTCAGTGCTGTGGGACTTCCTTGTCTGATATACTGTTGGGCAGCAGCACTATCTTGTTCTGATAGAACTGTCAAAAGTATATTAAAATCTCATTAGAAAATTCATAATGTAAGAAATAACATTGAAATCTTTAAAAATCTTATGGTAAGCTAACATTTCATCTTTATGTCTAACATAATTGCATCATATCTTGACAATCGTCTTTTACTCTCGGATTTTTGATGTGGCCTTATTTACAGCCCTGTAAGTTTCAAGCCGTAAGCTCCTCCACCTCCTACCCAACCAGGTGAAAGTTTTTAATGTAGGTACCTTGATTTCACTGTGCTTTAACTATAGCTCCATGGATGTGAAACTTGTGATGCATATATAGAATAATTTTTGGATTTCATGATCACATGAAGTCATAGCTACAGAAACCCTAAATTTCTTATGCATATTCTACTAAGTCATGAATGTTCTAGTATTTGGAAGTGGTATGCTATTTGAAGTATTATGACTGAGAATTCTAAAGAATGTAGAGGGCTTCCCTGGTGGCGCAGTGGTTGAGGGTCTGCCTGCCAATGCAGGGGACACGGGTTCGAGCCCTGGTCTGGGGGGATCCCACATGCCGCAGAGCAACTGGACCCGTGAGCCACAATTACGGAGCCTGCGCGTCTGGAGCCTGTGCTCCGCAACAGGAGAGGCCGCGACAGTGAGAGGCCCGCGCACCGCGATGAAGAGTGGCCCCCACTTGCCGCAACTAGAGAAAGCCCTCGCACGGAAGCGAAGACCCAACACAGCCATAGATAAATAAATAAATAAATAAATAAACCCCAAAGTTAAAAAAACTATTAAAGAATGTAGATATCCATTCTATTAGATGACTTTTTAGCTATCTGCCAAAATCAACAGAAAAGAGGAATTTTTTTTTTTTTTTAATTTTTATTTATTTATTTATTTATTTATTTATTTTTGGCTGTGTTGGGTCTTCGGTTCGTGCGAGGGCTTTCTCCAGTTGCGGCAAGCGGGGGCCACTCTTCATCGCGGTGCGGGGACCGCTCTTCATCGCGGTGCGCGGGCCTCTCCCCATCGCGGCCCCTCCCGCTGCGGGGCACAGGCTCCAGACGCGCAGGCTCAGCAATTGTGGCTCACGGGCCCAGCCGCTCCGCGGCATGTGGGATCTTCCCAGACCAGGGCTCGAACCCGCGTCCCCTGCATTAGCAGGCAGACTCTCAACCACTGCGCCACCAGGGAAGCCCGAGGAATTTTTAAAGAAGTAAAAACAAAAAAGATCTGATAACCTTTTAAAAAGGCCAAAAATTATTCATAAGCAGTCAAGTTCACAAAATTAATATATTATCCTTTTGTTTTCATCTTTATGTTAATGAAAATACTAGCTATTAAGTCTGGAAATTAAGCCCCCCTCCAAAACAATCAAACAAAACCAAAAAATAAAAAAATAAAAACAAAAGAAGAAATACTAGACAACTGCTGATATTTGTCAAACAGTTTTGTTTTCTTATATTTTCTTCTTAAAAGAAAAAGGAAAAAATCTTACACTAAATGAAAATGAAACAAAGGGACCACATGATAACTTGCAATTGTATTTAATGAAAATATCAAATCATACAAATGCAGCCTTCTAAATAAATAGGATTCTGAAAAATTGAATAGGGAGTTTAGAACATGATAATATAATTGCCATAGAAGATTTATTCTGACACAAAGACTTACCTGCACTTCATATTTCAAAGACAAAACAGGATTTATAAAAATAAGGAAAAGAATCTTAAAAAGATGGGGAAAATTTATTCTCCAGAACGCTAACAGCTGCTTCAGTTATTAAGCCCTACCATGGTGAACAGTCGCTGGGAAGTGTGACAGTTATTATTTTCTCCTGATGCAGGAGCATATTCCTATTAACACTAATGAGAAGGGTGTGGGCACATCAAAGAGAGAATCTGGCTCTTTGATTTTAAAATGAAATTCTACTGTTGAATGGATTAAGCTAATATCCTTGAGAAACGCGTGCCTGCATTTATCATTTCCTTTTTAGTGAACCATCTGTGTACTTCTTTATCTGACATTTATTGATAAAGCCAAATTGATGCATTTCCCCTCTTTATAAAGATTCCCATTGTTTTATCTACATTGTTAAATTTTATTCCTTTTTAGGTCTTTAGCTTCTCAGAGATTAAGTTTTAGTTGAGGGTATATGATACAGACATTTACTTGAGACTATCTCATTTTCATAAATTAAAATAAGTATAATCAAAAGCTTACCTTTTTGCCCAATACGTACATGCTCATTTTCAAAAAGTTCTAAAAATGATAAAATAAAATAAAATTATTAGACACAAATATAATCAGCCACATTTAGAACAATATTATGTAAATTTTTTCTGGTGTTGATGCTTTTAATTATTTTCAAAGCTGAATGGCTCTCCAGGAAACTATAAGAATATTTATCTTTATATGTAGAAAAATCTTTTTTCTAAGTTATTTCAAGTTTGTAGAAATGAAAAGGAAGTATATTTAATCAGAAGAAAAGATTGATAAACTAATTTTCCTTTGTTAAAATAATACAGAATATCTTCTCACAACACAAATGTTTCTGTCCATTCATCTTTAACTTTTTTTTCCTAAAAACAAAACAAAACAAAACTTATTGATAGCTTTATTTGCAAATCCCTACTTCTACTCTATTCTACCAAAAAGCAAATCTAATAAAAGCCTTAATACTATATAGATAATCCCACTATACGAATGCCATTTAAAAAGATTGTATGGGAGAAACAAAGATTTGTTTTTAAAGTACCAATCATAATGGAAAAAACCTCCTAAACTAGATCATATTAAAACCAAGAAATATCTGTTCATCAAAAGATACCACTGAGAGTGAAAAGGTAAGTCACAGAGTGGAAGACTATATTTGCAATACATATATCCAGCAAAGGACTTGTACTTAGAACATATAAAGCACTCCCGGTAAGTCAATTTAAAAAAGACAACTATCTGACACAAATAGGCAGAAGCTGTGAACAGGTTCTTTACAAAACAGATAATCCAACGGACCAATAAACATATGAAAAGATGCCCAACCACATCAGTCACCAGAGAAATGCAATTAAAACCATTATGAAATACACACCCATCACAATGGCTAAAATGAAAAAGACTGACAATTCTAAATGCAAAGGAAATGGAGCAAATGAGCTTCTCATACAAAGGTGGTAGGAGTGTAAATCGGTACAGCCATCTTGGAAAACTGTTTGGCAACATCTACTAACACTGAATATATGCACGCCCTATGACAGCAGCATGTCACTCTCAGGTGCACATCTTAATGTATACCTATGTGCACCAGGAGACTTACACAAGAATATTCACAGAAGCACTATTGATAATAGTCAGCCCCCTATGTCTGTGGATTCAACCAACCACGGATTGAAAACAAATTCCAGAAAGTTCCAAAAAGCAAAACTTGAATTTGCTGTGTGCCAAGCACTACACTGAATCTGTGTGAGTGAACTGATGTGTTGGCATACCCTGCTGTAGTCTCCCGCCATTTCATGGATCCTCAGTCTCCAGCACTTGTGTTTGAGTATTGTTCACCTTGTGTCTCGTTTATTTGTCACTTACGTTGTGTGCACCCTTTGTTTCTGTGGAAAAATGGCTCCTAAAGAGCAATTAAGTGGTCAAAACAATCCCTCAAAAGCTATGTAAAGCAATTATACTCCAATAAAGATTTTAAAAATAATAATAATAATAATTTTTTAAAAAGCTAAACAATCCCTCAAAGGCTAAGAGGGAGCGTTCAGTGCTATCTCTCAACAAGAAAATTAAAATCTTAGACCTTTTGAAAAGTGGCATATTTCTTGCCAAGGTGGGCCATGAGGTCAGTAAGAACAAACTGCGCATTTGCAAAATAAAGCAGAAAGAAGCTAAAATTTGTGGAAGTGTTGTGCTGCCCCTACAACAGCAAAACTGGTCTCTCGTTCATGACAAAATGCTTGCAAAGGCATCAAGTATGTGGCTGGAGGACATGTCACAGAAGCATATCCCTGTTCATGGCAAAATGATGTGTGAAAAAGCACTTAGCCTCTGTGCATACTACTGTGACGGGGTTGAGGAGAATGAAGGAGTTTAAGGCTCGTAAGGGATGGCTGGCTAACTATGTAAAGTGCTACAGCCTCAAGAACTTAGAGATCATTGGAGAATCAGCATTGGCTGATGCCAAGGCAGCTTCAGCATTCTCAGAAGAGCTCAAAAAACTTACAGAAGAGAATGGCTACCTTCCAGAGCAAATCTTCAGTTGTGATGAAATGGGCTTGTTTTGGAAGGAGATGCCCAATTGTACTTATATCCATAAGAGTGCAAAGCAGGCCCCAGGGTTCAGGGCCTGGAAAGATCACCTTAGGCTGGTGCTGTGTGGCAATGCAACAGGTCACCTGATCAAGCCAGACCTCATCTACTGAGCAAGCAATCCCCAGGCCCTTAAGAACAAAAACAAAAATTGCCTGCCCATGTTCTAGCAATACAAGAAGGCTTGGGCGATGGCCATTTTGTTCTTGGAGAGGTTCCATCAGTGCTTCATTCCTGAAGTAAAGGGATGAAGAGAAGGGGCTGCCATTCAAGGTCCTCCTCATAACTGACAACGTTCTCTGCTTCACTGGCGAGCATGTGGACGTGATGTTCCTGTCTCCCGCAGCAGCGCACTGAGGTGAATTAACACCTACTTCGCCTTCAGGAGGTTTCGTGCTGCCCCCGATGCTAACCCTGACTGAGCAGCATTATCGATTTATGAAAGAGCTTCACAACTGCAGGTGCAGTTTTGCTTCCTGCAGAGGCTGTAGATGCCTTAAGGCCTGAGAGCAACAATGCATGCTGGAGGCAGTTCTGCAGTGAGGTGATCAGTGATTTCAGGGGCTTCTCCACTACTGATGCAGAAGTCAGTAGTATTTTGAATGTTGCAAGGGAAGTTTGGTGGGGAAGGCTTCTCTGACATGATCGAAGACAATGTTGAGGAACACACAGAAGAGTGTAGAGAAACCCTTATCAATAAGGAACTTGAAGATCTGCTGAAATCCTCTAAAGATGATGGTGATGGTGATGATCATGATGCAGAAGATTTAGAGGAGGTAGAGCCATCAATCTGGACAGTTGAAAAATTTGCAGCAGTTTCTCAAGTATGATTAGAGAGAGAACACACATGTGTGTGGAAGTGGGGATGGGAGTAGCAGGAGGGGGAGGGACACTGTGAGGAGGCAAGAGATGAGATTTGAACAGTAAAAACAGTGGTTATCCTTGACACAGGGGATAAAGATTGAAAGATGGCAGGAAGGGGCTTCAGTTTATCTGGGTGGTAATTTAATTAGATGTGTCCAATTCATGCAAATTTATTGAGCCATTCTCTTAGAATTTTGCCAACAAAATGACTTACATATGTCTAATGAGTTTTCAAAATTATTTTAAAGACCCTCAGATAAAGAGACAAAATCTAGTTGAACTCTAATAATTGTAACATACAAGATTCTATTCAATAATTAATAGTAACCAAAGAGAGGCAAAAAGCATGTTAGTTGTCAGATATGAAAAAGTTACTAGATTAATTTGGAAATGGCAAGATAAACCTTAACCTCACTCTCATTTTCATTTAGTATATGCCATATGGGAGAAATACTAACCAGGAGGCACTTGTGTAGAGTCATCTACACCAAGTTGTCCTGCAGTTAAGCCAAGTTCCACAAAGAATTCTTTCTGAAAAATAACACACAGAATTACCATGCATCTCAGACTTTGCTACACATTATTTTAAAAAATCACCTTCACCTAAACATCAACTTAAATGAAAATCACAATGTAAAATAAATCTTTGCTTCATTCAAATATCTAAAGAAGAAAAGAATATTATTGAACTTTTAAATAGTAATGCTTTAGTCCAAATTTTCCCTTTTTAGGTAACAAACTAATCAGTAAAAGTAAGGAATAATTATTCCGAGGAAAGAATAATAAAATTTAAATCTCTCCTGAAACATACGTACACATACAGCATATGTAGCACTTAGCAATTTTATTTTCTAAATTCATTGTCTAAAATTACCAATATAATTCTGTATCTGTGCTTTCTATGGTACTGTACTTACCTCAGCTCTTAATCAAATAAACACTGCAAATATCCAAAACAACTTAAATTAATTTTTAAGTAAAATTAGACTATCAAGTACTCTGCTAAAATAAGAATAAATTAGATTTATTCTCCAGACTTCCTCTACTACTTCCTTAATGTCTAAGGAAAGTAATCATGTTTGTCTGTTGTTTTATAAATATATAAAAAACAACCCCATAGTATTCACATTATTTTTATTCCCTAAGTAATTAAATATTTCTATTAATATTTCCCTCAGTGTTTTGTTACTATTCTAATTGCTAAAACCAAACTTCCTTCTCCTTTAAAAAATGGAATTAGTTTTAATCCTTCATAATTATCTATGATTATTTAAGTTATTTGTGTCCCTCATAAGACAGTTATTCAGCCTAACATACACACATTTCATTTTGTATCAATTTTAAATAACTGCCATTATATTTCAATTTTTAACTAAACTAATTTTAATCTATACTTTTAAGAAGCACTGCAACTTATGTTACCAATTTTTAATGACTCAAGTGGTAAAAATTCACTGCTTTGGATATTTTTTACTCTATGTCAGTAGACCTGGGCCCTAATCTCAGATTTCCTTCTCTATTAACATGTATTACCCTTTTTCAACCTCTATCAACGCATATAATCACACCATATTGAAATTATCTTTTTACTGTCCATCTCCTCATTAGCCTGAAGCTCCTGGAAGACAGAGACTATCTCTTACACACATTTGCACCTCCCGTTCTTAGCACAGTGCTAAGTGACACATAACAGTGGGGAGTCAGTAAATAGTGAACCACACTACTGAGTTCTAGTTCCCACCTGCTGTCTCTACAACACTGAATTAGTGAACAGGAATTAGTCAGCAACTTCTCTTTAGAGTTAATAAATTTCAGTTTCAAGAAATTCCCTTTTGGCAAGAAAGGGATAGGGGGTTAAGAGATATAGATTACTACATATAAAATAAATAAGCTACAAGAATATATTGTACAACACAGGGGATATAGCCAGTATTTTATTTTATTTTATTAATTTATTTTTTAATAGATCTTTATTGGAGTATAACTGCTTCACAATACTGTGTTAGTTTCTGTTGCACAGCAAAGTGAATCAGCCATATGCATACACATGTCCCCATATCCTCTCCCTCTTGAGCCTCCCTCCCATCCTCCCTATCCCACCCCTCTAGGTCATCGCAAAGCACAGAGCCAATCTCCCTGTGCTATGCTACTGCTCCCCACCAGCCAACTATTTTACATTCGGTAGTGTATATATGGCGATGCTACTCTCACTTCGCCCTGCTTCCCCCTCCCACCCCATGTCCTCAAGTCCATTCTCTATGTCTACCTCTATATTCCTGCCCTGCAACTAGGTTCATCAGTACCATTTTTTTTTTTTTTTAGATTCCATATATATGCGTTAGCATACGGTGTTTTTGTTTTTCTCTTTCTGTCTTACTTAACTCTGTATGACAGACTCTAGGTCCATCTACCTCACTACAAATAATCAACTTTGTTTCTTTTTATGGCTGAGTAATATTCCATTGCATATATGCGCCACACCTTCTTTATCCATTCATCTGTCGAGGGACATTTAGGTTTGTTCCATGTCCTGGCTACTGTAAATAGTGCTGCAATGAACACTGTGGTACATGACTCTTTTTGAATTACGGTTTTCTCAGGGTATATGCCCAGTAGTGGGATTGCTGGGTCATATGGTAGTTCTATTCTTAGTTTTTTAAGGAACCTTCGTACTGTTTTCCATTGTGGTTGTATCAATTTACATTCCCACCAACAGTGCAGGAGGGCTCCCTTTTCACCACACCCTTTCCAGCATTTATTGTTTCTAGATTTTTTGATAATGGTCATTCTGACTGGCGTGAGATGATACCTCATTGCAGTTTTGATTTGCATTTCTCTAATAATTAGTGATGTTGAGCACCTTTTCATGTGCCTCTTGGCCATCTGTATGTCATCCTTGGTGAAATGTCTGTTTAGGTCTTCCTCCCATTTTTTTAACTGGAGTGTTTGTCTTTTTGAGATTGAGCTCCACGAGCTGTTTGTATATTGTGGAGATTAATCCTTTGTCTGTTGTTTCATTTGAAAATATTTTCTCCCATTCTGAGGGCTGTCTTTTTGTCTGGTTTAAGGTTTCCTTTGCTGTGCAAAAGCTTGTAAGTTTAATTAAATCCCATTTGTTTAGTTTTGTTTTTACTTCTTTTACTCTAGGAGGTGGGTCAAAAATGATCTTGCTGCGGTTTATGTCAAAGAGTGTTTTTCCTATACTTTCCTCTAAGAGTTTTACAGTGTCTCATCTTACATTTAAGTCTTTAATCCATTTGGAGTTTATTTTTGTGTATGGTGTTAGGTAGTGTTCTAATTTCAGTATTTTACATGTAGCTGTCCTGTTTTCCCAGGACCACTTATTGAAGAGGCTGTCTTTTCCCCATTGTATGTTCTTGCCTCCTTTGTTGTAAATTAGGTGCCCATATGGGCATGGGTTTATCTCTGGGCTTTCTATCCTGTACCATTGATCTATATTTCTGTTTTTGTGCCAGTATCATACTGTCTTGATTACTATAGCTTTGTGGTATAGTTTGAGGTCAGGGAGCCTGATTCCTCCAACTCCGTTTTTCTTTCTGAAGATTCCTTTGGCTATTCGGGGTCTTTTATGTTTCCACACAAACTGTAAAATTTTTTGTTCTAATTCTGTGAAGAATGCCATTGGTAGTTTGATAGGGATTGCACTGAATCTGTAGATTGTTTCGGGTAGTATAGTCATTTTCAGAGCATTGATTCTTCCAATCCAAGAACATGGTATATTTCTCCATCTGTTTATGTCATCTTTGATTCCCTTCATCAGTGTTTTACAGTTTTCTGAGTACAAGTCTTTTGCCTCCATAGGCAGGTTTATTCCTAGGTATTTTTTTCTTTTTGTCGCTATGGTAAACGACAGCGTTTCCTTAATTTCTCTTTCTGATTTTTCGTTGTTGGTGTATAGGAATGTCAGAGATTTCTGTGCATTAATTTTGTATCCAAATTCATTGATAAGCTCTAGAAGTTTTCTGGTGGTATCTTTAGGATTTTCTATGTATAGTATCATGTCATCTGCAAACAGTGACAGTTTTACTTCTTTTCCGATTTGGATTCCTTTTATTTTTTTTCCTTCTCTGATTGTTGTGGCTAAGACTTCCAAAACTATGTTGAATAAGAGTGGTGAGAGTGGACATCCTTGTCTTGTTCCTGATCTTAGTGGAAATGCTTTCAGTTTTTCACCATTGAGTATGCTACTTGCTGTGGGTTTGTCATATATGGCCTTCATTATGTTGAGGTAGGTTCCCTCTATGCCCATTTTCTGGAGAGTTTTTATCATAAATGGGTGTTGAATTTTGTCAAAAGCTCTTTCTGCATCTATTGAGATGATCATATGGTCTTTATTCCTTAATTTGTTAATGTGGTGTATCACATTGATTGATTTGCATATATTGAAGAATCCTTGCATCCCTGGGATAAATCCCACTGGATCATGGTGTATGATCCTTTTAATGTGCTGTTGGATTCTGTTTGCTAGTATTTTGTTGAGGATTTTTGCATCTATTTTCATCAGTGATACTGGTCTATAACTTTCATTTTTTTGTGATATCTTTTTCTGCTTTCGGTATCAGGATGATGGTGGCTTCATAGAATGAATTTGGGAATGTTTCTCCCTCTGCAATTTTTTGGAAGAATTTGAGAAGGATCAGTGTTAGCTCTTCTCTAAATGTTTGATAGAATTTGCCTGTGAAGCCATCTGGTCCTGGACTTTTGTTTGTTGGAAGATTTTTAATTACGGTTTCAATTTCATTACTTGTGATAGGTCTGTTTATATTTTCTAATTCTTCCTGGTTCAGTCTTGGAAAATTGTACCTTTCCAAGAATTTGTCCATTTCTTTGTGGTTGTGCATTTTTTTTGGCATATAGTTGTTTGTAGTACTCTCTTGAAATCCTTTGTGTTTCTGCGGTGTCAGTTGTGATTTCTCCTTTTTCCTTTCTAATTTTATTGATTTGCGTCCTCTCCCTTTTATTCTTATTGGTCTGGCTAAGGGTTTATAAATTTTGTTTATCTTCTCAAAAAACAGCTTTTAGTTTTACTGGTCTTTGCTATTGTTTTCTTCATTTCTACTTCATTTATTTCTTTGCTGATCTTTATGATTTCTTTCCTTCTACTGACTTTGGGTTTTCTTTGTTCTTCTTTCTCTAGTTGTTTTAAGTGTAGGGTTAGATCGTTTATTTGAGATTTTTCTTATTTCTTGAGGTGAGATTGAATTGCTATAAACTTCCCTCTTAGAACTGCTTTTGCTGTGTCCCAGAGGTTTTGGGTCATTGTGTTTTCATTGTCATTTATTTCTATGTATTTTTTAATTTCCTCTTTGATTTCTTCAGTGATCTCTTGGTTATTTACTAGTGAACTATTTAGCCTCCATGTATTTGTGTTTTTTACAGTTTTTTTCCAGTAATTGATTTCCAATCTCATAGCATTGTGGTCAGAAAAGATGCTGGATATGATTTCAATTTCCTTAAATTTTCCGAGGCTGGATTTGTAACCCAAGATGTGATCTATCCTGGAGAATGTTCCATGTGCACTTGAGAAGAAAGTGTATTCTGCCACTTTTGGGTGGAATGGTCTATAAATATCAATTAAATCTATGTGGTCTATTGTGTCACTTAAAGCTTATGTTTATTTATTTTGTTTGGTTGATCTGTCCATTGGTGTAAGTGGGATGTTAAAGTCCCCTACTATGATTGTGTTACTGTCGATTTCTCCTTTCATGGTTGTTAGCATATGCCTTATGTATTGAGGTGCTCCTATGTTGGGTGCATAAACATTTATAATTGTTATAACTTTTTCTTGGATTGATCCTTTGATCATTATGTAGTGTCCCTCCTTATCTCTTGTACCAGTCTTTATTTTAAAGTCTATTCTATCTGATACGAGTATTGCTACTCCAGTTTTCTTTTGATTTCCATTTGCATGGAATATCTTTTTCCATCCCTTCACTTTCAGTCTGTATGTGTCCCTAGGTCTGAAGTGGGTCTCTTGTAGGCAGCATATATATGGGTCTTGTTTTTGTATCCATTCAGTCAGTGTGTCTTTTGGTTGTAGCATTTAATCCATTTACATTCAAGGTTATTATCGATATGTATGTTCTTATTACCATTTTCTTAGTTGTTTTGGGTTTGTTTTTGTGGGTCTTTTTCTTCTCTTGTGTTTCCTGCCTAGAGAAGTTTCTTTAGCATTTGTTGTAAAGTTGGTTTGATGGTGCTGAATTCTCTTAGCTTTTGCTTGTCTGAAAAGCTTTTGACTTCTCCATCCAATCTGAATGAGATCTTTGCTGGGCAGAGTAATCTTGGTTGTAGGTTTTTCTCTTTCATCACTTTAAGTGTATCCTGCCACTCCCTTCTGTCTTGCAGAGTTTCTGCTGAAAACTCAGCTGATAACCTTATGGGGATTCCTTTGTATGTTATTTTTTGTTTTTCCCTTGCTGCTTTTAATATTTTTTCTTTGAATTTAATTTTTGTTAGTTTGATTAATATGTGTCTTGGCGTGTTTTTCCTAGGGTTTATCCTGAATGGGACTCTCTGTGCTTCCTGGACTTGGGTGACTATTTCCTTTCCCACGTTAGGGAAGTTTTCAAGTATAATCTCTTCAAATATTTTCTCAGACCCTTTCTTTTACTCTTCTTCTTTTGGGACCCCTATAATTTGAATGTTGGTGCGTTTAGTGTTGTCCCAGAGGTCTCTGAGATTGTCTTCAATTATTTTCATTCTTTTTTTCTTTATTCTGCTCCTCAGCAGTTATTTCCACCATTTTGTCTTCCAGCTTACTTATTCGTTCTTCTGCCTCAGTTATTCCATTATTGATTCCTTCTAGTGTATCTTTCATTTCAGTTATTGTGTTGTTCATCTCTGTTTGTTTGTTCTTTAGTTCTTCTAGATCTTTGTTAAACTTTTCTTGTATTTTCTCAATCCGTGCCTCCATTTCTATTTCCGAGATTGTGGATCATCTTTACTGCCATTACTCTGAATTCCGTTTCAGGTAGATTGCCTATTTCCTCTTCGTTTATTTGTTCGTGTAGGTTTTTACGTTGCTCCTTCATTGTGACATATTTTTTTGCCATTTCATTTTTTTCTTTTTTTAATGAGTGGGATTGTGTTCCTGTCTTACTGGTTGTTTGGCCTGAGGCTTCCAACACTGAGTTTGTAGGCTATTGGGTAGAGTTGGGTCTTGGTGCTGAGATGAGGACCTCTGTGAGATCTCACTCTGATGAATATTCCCTGGGGTCTGAGGTTCTCTGTTAGTCCAGTGGTTCGGACTCGGACCTCCCACTGCAGGAGCTTTGGCCCTACCCCTGGCTCATGAACCAAGATCCCAAAAGCGGCGTGGGGCAGCAAAAAAAAAAAAAAAAAAAGGAGAATAATAGCAAAGTAAAAAACAAATTAGACTAGGAAATTAAGATATGTTAGAAAGGATACAAAAATAAAAGTATAGATGAATCAACAACCAAAAGATACATCAATACTGCAATAGTGAAAAAGAGGAGGGAAAAGAAAAAAAAACGGGGGTAAAGGTCTTGGCTGTGGAGTGCAGGGCCTAAGCAAGGGCAAGGTTTGGGCAGTGGGTGGGGACTATACTTAGGACCCACAAGGCTGGAAAAGGCCCTGGGGGCTGTGGGGCGTGGGGCTTAGGCTCAAGGAACAGAAGGGGCCCAGGTGTGCCCTTCCCCTGGTCTCAGAGAGCAGGTGACCTCACCTGTGAGCCCAGCAGGCTTCCTGGCTTGAGTGGGCGGGGCAAACGCCCTCCTCTCCTCTCCTCTTCTGCTCTTCCTCTGGGAGGGCCCCTCCCTCCTGCCTCTCCTGATCTCCCCAGCCTCCCTCTTATGACCCGAAAGACCAATGTGGCCAAGGCGGGTGGGGAGGGGGCTTGGAGGGCAGGGATCAGGCCTGGGAGTTCAGCAGGCTCCCTGCGCCGATCCCCTGCCCTCCAAAGCTACCTCCAGGCTGCGTGGGTCCCTTTTGATATGGATAAGTCTAACCCTAACACTGTGAACTAGGTTTGAGGGCCATCTATTGAGGCATCATATGAGACTTACTGAGTCTCACTAAGTTTAGTATTCACACAGACAGATCAGGGTTACAGATAAACCATGCATCATCAAGTCAGACTCATTATCACCAGGTCACATGGTTGAGGAAACATGGAGACAACTATCCCTCATGCCTGCAGACATTAGGTATAGTCACAATTTTTTAAAAATTTGCCACAGGCTTTTGGTTCTCCAATAGCTAAGAATGAATCCACACCAGCTCCAGGTCCCCTCAGACAGACAGAAGGCATAATTAGCCCCACTTACGCACATGCTAAACCTTTTCATACATTATCCTTTCCCTGCTTCTTTATCTAGCAAACTCCTTCAAAGTATTTCACATGGCAGTACCTTTGAGAAGACCTCCCACCACCTCTAGGAAAAGAATCTGTCACTCCCTCTTCTGTACAGCCATATCACTTTGTATAAACAGCTACTAATAGGGCTTCTAACATCTTTTAAAAATAACTTCTTAAAAATTATTTTTTAATGAAAGTTGTAGTAGTAATGTTTAATAGTTATATACTGCTTACTATTTTCCAAGGACCATCTGTATGCTTTATATTTATATATAAGTTTCTTAGGGCTGCCAGTGGTACAAAAAGTACCACTAACTGGGTAGCTTTAAACAACAGAAACTCATTCTCACAGTTCTGGAGGCTAGAAGTCCAAAATCAAGATATTAACATGTTCTTCCTGAAGGCTCTAGGGGAGAATCTGTTCCATGTCTTTCTCTTAGCTTCTGGTATTGCTGGCAATCTCTGGTGTTCCTTGGCTTATAGATGCAACACTCCAGTCTCTGCCTGTCATATGACATTCTCCTTGTGTGTCTCTCTTCTGTGTCTCTTCTCCTTTTCTTATAATGACAGCAGTCATATTGGATTTTGGGCCTACCCTACTCCAGTAAGACATCATCTTAATTTCATTGCATCTGCAAAGGCCCTATTTGCAAATGAGGTCACATTCACAGGTACTGGATGTCAAGATTCAACATATCTTTTGGGGGGGACACAATTCAACCCATAACTTATATCTTAACTTACTGATCTGCACAACACTTCTATGAGATACTATTGTCCAGGGCTTCCCTGGTGGCGCAGTGGTTACGAATCCACCTGCCAATGCAGGGGACACGGGTTCGAGCCCTGGTCTGGGAAGATCTCACATGCCGCAGGGCAACTAAGGCCATGCGCCACAACTACTGAGCCTGTGCTCTAGAGCCCGCGAGACACAACTACTGAAGCCTGCGCGCCTAGAGCCCATGCTCCACAACAAGAGAAGCCACCTCAATGAGAAGCCCGCGCACCGCAACGAAGAGTAGCCCCTGCTCGCCGCAACTAGAGAAAGCCCGCACTCAGCAACAAGGATCCAATGCAGCCAAAAATAAAAATAAATAAATTTATATAAAAAAAAGATACTATTGTCCATATATTAAATAAGAAAACTAAAGCTCAAAGTTAAGAAAAACTTGCCCAGGGTCACACAGCCAGTGAGTGGCAGAGGAAGAATTTAAACCCAGGTTAGTTGGCTTCAGAATCTAATCACCTAACCACCACACTATACTATCTTTACAGGCAATAAATAGAAGTCAAATCAGCTAAAAGACTTAACAATGACAACAAAACAGCAGTTCCCTATTTATGCACTCCTCCTCAACACACACACACACAACACACACACACACATGCAATCATAATTAGCCCACTATTCAGGAACAACCACTTTCAGCTTTTTTCTGGTATTTACACCCATATTTCAAGTAACAAGTATATATTGTAATTTTTAATTTATCAGTTTCAAATATCTACTAAGTTTTTTATGATAAATGAGGATTTTTAGCCCATGTACATTCTCTTTTCCTCCCTCCATCATTACATTATCAGTATATATCAATTCTTGATTAAATCCATATTAAGAGTTTACATTATTATTACTATTTAAAAATTATTCACTGCTGAGGCAAGGAGTATGCTATTAATATGTTTCCTTTCCTAAAATATGTATTTTTTTCATACAGTTTATAATTAAACCATTTTTTCACTTATGCAATTTTCTGTAATCACTTACCTCCTTCCTCTACCATTTAACAACTCTGAAAAGACCCTCCACAATACAATTTTGCATGTGGTTAAACCTGTCAGATCATCTTTACTTTTGGTGTTCTTCTTGCAGGCACTCATCCTGGAACCCTCCAACCTTCTGCTCCAATCTGGAATCGCTCTGCTCTGGTCCTGTTGCACAAACTTTGTCCTGGAAACTCTCTTCACTGTCATTTTGGAAACTGTTCTTCTCTTAGGTTGGAATCCCATTGCCTGGATCCTCTGTTTTGCTCTTTTTGTTTTTGATCTTGTTTTGGAGCATTTCTACCAATAGCTCCCTTAATAAGAGTAAATATTTGAGATCACATACATCTGAAAATGTCTATTTCAAATTCTCATTTGATTGACTGTTGGTTACATACAGAATTCTAGGCTTGAAATCATTCAGATTTTTAAAGGCTTTACTTAAAAATCTTCTGGCTTCCAGTCTTCCTGCTGAGCAGTCAGATGCTTGAAACTTTATATATACTCTGTTTTTCTTCCATAAAAAGTTTTTAGTCTTCTCCTATTCAGGTGACTTGGGTCTTCTTTCATTCACAGCATTGGGTACTGGGTGGGCCTTCTCACAATGAAGATTCCTGTCTTTCAGTTCTTAAAATTTTTAATCATTCCTCTGTTTTCTCTTTCTAGAACTCCTGTTGGTCAGGTTTTAGCCCTTCTGGATTGATCCTCTAATTTAAAAAAAAAACTTTTCCCTTTTATTTTTCATCTCTTTGGCTTTTTTGCTTTTGCTCTGTCTTCTGATAGAGATTACCTGGGCTTTCTACTGATTTTTTTTTTTTTGGCATATCATATTTTTGAGTCCTATAAGCTCTTTTTTCATTTTCTAATGTTTTGTTTTGTTGTTTTAATGAAATTCTATTCTTGTTTAATGAGTAATATCTTCTCTCTGAGAATATTAATGTTTGCTTTACATCTTCGATTGGGGAGAAATGGTTAACAACAGGCTAACCTCTTTGTCCATGTGAAGATAACCTTGGGTTTACCTTCTCCCAGCACTGTTGACCTGAAAATGTACTGGATCACACAAAAAAACTGTGGAGAGGAAAGCCAGCTATATTACTAAGCAATATAATTTACTGAAAAAATATGACCCTTGACTGGTAAATTACATCTGAAATGGAGGACTGTAAGTGGACTATAAAAATCTAATGGAAAACACAGGCCTTAGCTACCTGGTGTGCCTCTTGAGAGGACTTGGAAGCTATGCTCATGTGCATTATAAGAAATAGTTCCGACTGCATATGAGACTTTCCTATGCTGTGCCTATGTAGCCTTGGCACTTCCAATTGCATGCATTCCTTGTGGGGCTGGGAAGTAGCATCTGGTTGGCTGCAAGGACTTCCAATGAAGATCTACATGATATACTGACATGCCATGTTTTCTGTCCTGTATCATTTTGCAAATCTAAATGAACCTCACACCAGGTTTTGGCCTATTGTATCTTGTGAGTGTAGATGTAAATTCAAGCCTGAAATAACTATTGGTGGTCATAATAAGCACTCATTCCCTAAACTGGCTATTTCTTCTTCTTTTTTTTTTTGTTTGTTTATTTGTTTTAGTTTTGACCTATGCCTTTAAAATTAGAAGATTTCAAGTACCTGGAGATTCTAGGCTGGTCAGTTATATTTAGGGTTGAGGCAATTAACGACTGACTGGAAGCTCTGTCTGCGAGAACTGGGCAGAGTGTGGTGGACTTCACTGTGAAGCAATTATAGCCAGCCAGCTATAATTTTCCACCCCCCTTGTAAGGGTTCTTTTTCTTTTCCACCCCCCTTGTAAGGGTTCTCCAAATCTCTGTTAGCCTTTTCTCTGGCATTCTAAAGTTGATGGAGGGTGAAGAAGAGACTGGTCAGGCATAGTGGTGGTGGTAGGGGACAAGGGTATTAGTTCACTATTCGGTCAACTTTCACTTAATTCCTCTGTTTTCAATACCGTGCCTCATTCCTGTTCAGCTCTATGTCTGAGGTCACTGAGTTTACAGCCTTTCTGATTCTGTTTCTGTAGTGATTAACACACCTCTGGTCTTCTGTGAGGGAGGAGGAGTCACTGGAATACGTAGGATGAGAAGAGTGTGGGGGTCTAACCCCTCCTGATACAGACTTTCACACAATCTCCACTTTCAGCCCTATGTCTCCTCAGTGACTCTATAACATGTGGTGTCTCCAATTCTTGATCCTTTCCAAAGTTCAAGGGAGAAAAATCATCTGGCTTTTTGTATCAGTCAGAGTCCCGTCAAGAAATAGAAACCATACCAGAAATGTGAACAGGGAAAAACAGAATTAGCAAATGCAGAAAGGAACTATGACTTCTAAGCAGGAGGGTGAACCAAGAAGGAACTAACAACTCAGGAAAGGGTCCCCCAACGCCCTCAAGACTGAGATTCAGACTTTTAAGGAGAGGGTATGCCTGCCACAGGAATGTGCAGACCAGAGGTGAAGAAAAACCTTGCCAGAGAGTACAGGCTGGAGCTGGTTGCCTGAGGGCTGCCAAGGTGAGTGCTACTGGGTCTTCTGTTTGCTGATCTGCTGGCTTCTGTACATGGAAAGTCCCTTTGTCCTGCTATTGTCTTGCAATGTCCCTCCAGAATCCTCTATTGACAAAGCCTAACATCAAGCTAGTTGGCAAAAAAGAAATGTTTATAAGGTCCAGCTCCAGTATAATAAAACAGAGCAAAAAAGGCAGATTTGCAAAACTACAATGAAGTATCACTTCACACTGGTCAGAATGGTCATCATCAAAAAGTCTATAAATAATAAATGCTGGAGAGGGTGTGGAGAAAAGGGAACCCTCCTACACTGTTTGTAGGAATGTAAATTGGTGCACCCGTTGGAAAACAGTATGGAGGTTCCTTAAAAAACTAAGAATAAAGTTACCATATGATCTAGCAATCCCACTCCTGGGCATATACCAGGAAAAGAAAAAAACTCTAATTCGAAAATATATTTGCATTCCAATGTTCATAGCAGCACTATTTATAACAGTCAAGACATGGAAGCAACCTAAGTGACCATCAACAGATGAATATATAAAGAAGATGTGGTGTACATATATATAATGGAATATTGCTTACCATAAAAAAGAATGAAATATTACCACTTGCAGCAATAGATATGGATCTAGAGATTATCATACTAAGTGAAGTAAACCAGACAAAGACAAATATTATATGATATCACTTATACGTGGGATCTAAAAAAATAATACAAATGAATTTATTTACAAAACAGAAACAGACTCACAGACATAGAAAACAAACTTATGGTTACCAAAGGGGGATAAATTAGGAGTATGGGATTAACAGATATACACTACTATATATAAAATAGATAAAAAACAAGGATTTACTGTATAGCACAGGGAACTATATTCAATATCTTGTAATAACTTATAATGGAAAAAAATCTGAAAAAGAATATGTGTGTGTGTGTATAACTGAATCACTTCGTTGTACCCCTGAAACTAATACAATATTGTAAATCAACTATACGTCAATTTTTTAAAAAGGTAGATTTGGAGCTGAAAGATAATAAATTGATTACTGTCACACTTGTCATCCATACCTCCCACCTTTTAGAGGCATTAAGTCTTGACCATCTTCATGTTTGCGTCATTCTTCATTCTCCCATCAGCTCTCTATCTTAATACTTTAAAGCTTAGAGTTACAAGTTGTTTCTTACTTTCATCAAAGACAGTATTTACATTTCTGTGCTCCTTATCGTTTTGGGGTAATTAACAAAAGAAGGAGTGATGGTAATTTCTTAACTCCTTTATCAGGAAATCTTCCCACCTTTCTATAATTACTCTATTTTAAAACTAATGTCCTTATCAAAATGTGACAGTCTCCAGAGCAAAGACAGCCTTTAACTCATCTTATGTTCTTTTATCTCCCTCAGTGTCTCACCATGTTATGAGCTTAATAAAGGTTGGGTGAATTAAATGAAATGTACATTCTTTTTTTTTTTTTTTTTTTTTAAATGAATGTGTGGGATTTGCATTTTGAAAGGACTGCTCTTATTTTTTTATTTTATTTATTTATTTATTTATTTATTTATTTATTTATTTATTTATTTTTGGCTGTGCTGGGTCTTCGGTTCGCGCGAGGGCTTTCTCCAGTTGCGGCAAGTGGGGGCCACTCTTCATCGCGGTGCGGGGACCGCTCTTCATCGCGGTGCGCGGGCCTCTCACCATCGCGGCCCCTCCCGCTGCGGGGCACAGGCTCCAGACGCGCAGGCTCAGCAGCTGTGGCTCATGGGCCCAGCTGCTCCGCGGCATGTGGGATCTTCCCAGACCAGGGCTCGAACCCGTGTCTCCCGCATTAGCAGGCAGACTCCCAACCACTGTGCCACCAGGGAAGCCCAGAAATGTACATTCTTTAAAAAATTTTTTTATAAAATTCACAATTTGTTTCAATCAGTTTTATAGCCAGACATCAGGCACCCAAATTCCAACAAGGCTGTCTTATGAATCTATGCTGTTTATTAAAATAAGAAATAAGCAAAAGCATTTATAGGTCAAGGAAAGCTCATCTTTAATCCTACTAGCAAAGCAACTCATTCTCTATACAACATACTTACAATAAAAAAGAAACTTTTCATTTTATTCATTTATTTAACGAGCAGATTGTCCTACTGCTTTAGATATATGCTGCACTATAATATATTTCTAATAGTTGCCCTCTAAAATATGTTAATTTATTTTTAAATGCCTATACTTACCAATTCAGGGATGTCTTTTACTTTTAGAGGAACTTGGATTAAACCCAAATGAGTCCTGAAACTATGAGAATCACCATTTTCATAATTTGGGTTGCGAAGATTAATTAATACCTTTAAAAACAAATCCAACATAATTGGTTAGTTTCTTTATTGACTATTAACACTTATAAAATTGGCAGTAATAATCTTAGTATATATCACAAGATTAAAAACTATCTGGGTTATGCGTATACTTTAATTACATTCTGAAAACTATAAAATTGTATTAAAATGTTAAAATACTATAAATATGTTTTTAATTTAATATTCCAACAGATGATCTACCATATAAAACTAAAAAATTAAAAATTTAGTTAGAAAGAAAAACGTTCTGATGGTAAAAAGAATTGTTTGATTATAATATTTTATCAGGGAAAATGACAGAAAAATTTAAATTGCTTGATTGTAATATTTGCCAGGGAAAATTTCAGAACCGACTCTAACTCTTTCAAAAACAGATACTGACAAGGTTTATAGAAAGACAGTGAATAACATCATAAGGTTTTGCCGCTAAGCCAAACCCAAAGGGAAAAAACATTTTTCAGAAGCCAAGCTAACAAGAAAGACGGATTTATATATTTTTCAAAATTAACTAGATTAAAAAAAACCTTAGATATTTGCACAGCCTTTACTCTAGGAATCTCACTTCTTTCAGTATGATTATGGAAATAATTAAAGCTGTTTGCAGAGATAGTGCAGAAAAAAACATCAAGGAAGTACTGTTCTCTTATAAAACAGAAAAACATGAGACAACTTAAACATTCCATTAGAGGAAATTACCTAAATAAATTATGTTTAATTCATACAAAATACAGTGTAATATGCCTCAATTAATATCACAATATGTTTATTAAATTAAAAAGTTACAGTATAGTAGTATTTATTGCTGTATGATGGCATTATGAGTAATTATTGTTTTAAATTTTCTTCTTACATATGTTTTCTTATTTTTCTAACAACACACATTTTGGGGAGAGAATAATAATAATTTCAAAAATATTTAAAAATTGAAACTGTTGAGGGAAAGAAACCACCAAGAATCCAAGGAAGGAGATTAGAATGACAGAAACACTATCATATCTGAAGAAGGCATTCATAAACTGATAACTAATGGCTGATAAAATGGAATATGCTATAAGGCCAAAAGATTTTCCTAAAATTGCAAACACTAAATTGAAACTAAAAATATCAAAGGTATTTGTTTAAAAAAAAAAGAAAAACGATTTAGCAAAGAATCAACAGTGTTAAATACAGACTAATATAGAATAACACAATTTTAGTCTAATTACACAAATAAGGGATCATACTTGCATGGGAAACTCAAAAACACAGAATTGAAAAGAAAAAGAAACTACGAATATGTGGGCAATAGAAAAGAGAAAATATTAGAAAAGCAGAAACTATAACTAAGGAAATGATTATAGAACATTTGCTTGAGTTAAAGAAGAATCTCAGCATGACTAATAAACGGATCAATTCAGCAACAGTCCTGAAGGCCACAGAACACTATGATTATTAAGGAGAAAACATAGTTAAAGACAACCATAAAAAAATTACATGAAATTTAAGTGCTAGAAAAGGAAAGAGTTTGGGAGAAATCTTTAATAAGCTAAGAGAAATAATGCTAGAACCATAAAGGCAGTTTCAAACCAAAGTAATTTTTCTTCAAAGTTAAAAAGATACTGCTTACAATTCTAAAGGCCTGAAATAATTTCTAACAATGTTCTATGCTGGCAAACTGGTATCAGAGACAACAGGTTCAGAAAAGAAATAAAAATAAAATGTGAAAGATTCAATCATTCGTTTACTCATTCACTCAACACATTTACTGAGCCATGATGTGCTAAGCACTGTTCTACCTATTGGAGAGAGAACAGTTAAGGATAGGATCAGCTTGCAGCTGCAGCTGGTTTATGGTAGCTCTATCTTATCTTCAGGGATACCTGGACATCTAGTAGTAACCCTTGGCCAAGATGGGGTAAAATGCACTAACTAGTCATTTATAATGTGCTATTTAATGTCCCCTGGAGGAACTCCATATCAGTTTATTTACATTGTTTATTGAAAAAAATGTACAGATTGCTGGTTTACATCTGAATTACCAGTGGGGTATAAAAGACCCCTCAGAAAACTTGTGCCTCGACTCCCAAGACCGAAGTATCTTGAATGTACCTTGGAGATTCATAACCCAAAGACAAAGTGCATCCTGTGCACCTGAGAAAGGGGCCTGGGAGATGTCTGGAAATTCCTATCTCTTTGTATTTGCATGTATTTTCTTTCTCTTGCTGAAAGAAAGCCTTATGTGGGTGTATCCTTGTGGGTGAAGTCTTGTTGAGCCTTTGCAGTTATCTGACTTGACTCTGTAATTGTTGCAGCAGTGAACAAAACTTCCATCTAATAGGATAAGGCAGGCAATAAGCCAAATAGGAAAATAGTATGTTATATGATGCTAAATGCTATGGAGAAAAACAAAGTAGGAAAGGGCTATAAGGAGTTCCAACCAGGGGAGCCAGGGAAGGCTTTGCTGAGAAGGCGACATTTTTGTGTGTGTGTACGTGTTTGAATTTTTTCCATGAATGTTCTTTTTTTTAATTGAAATAAAAAATAATTGAAATATAGTTGACATACAATATTATGTTAGTTTCAGGTGTACTACAAAGTGATTTGACATTTGCATACATTGTGAAATGATCACCACAATAAGTCTAGTAACCATCTGTACCCATATAAAGTTATTACAATATTATTGACCATATTCTTTATGTTGAGAATGTGACATTTAAGCAAAGACATAAGGAGTGAGGGGAATGTACACACAAGCATCTGGGGGAAAAGCACTGCAGGCAGAGAAAACAAGGAGCAAAAGGCCCTCACAAATGGGCGGAAGCCAAGGTAAAGCAAGGAGGCTAAAATAGCTGGAGTAGAACAAATCAGGAGAAAAAGTAATAGAAGATGAACTCAGAGAGGTGGTGGTGTAACAGACCAAGCAGGATGTTTTAGGCCACTGTCATGACTTTGGTTTTTAAGTAGAAGGAAATAGGAAGCCACTGGATACCAGAAGAGTGGCTTCTTCAGAATTGTACTTACAACTCTTCCTCTAGAAACTCTGCTAAGAACAAAAGGACAGATTCTAGGTGGGCAGCTTAGAAGCAGAAAGAGCAATTAAGAGGCTACTGAAATAGTCCAGACAAGAGATGGCTGCTTGCACCAGTGAAATAGGAATGATCGTAGTAAGAAGTGGATGGATTCTGGATATACTTCAAAGGTAAAGCTGAAAGGATTTGCTGATGGATTACATGTAAGGTACAAGAGAAAAAGTGGAATCAAAGACAGGTGAATTAAAATAATTAGTGAGTTGTAACTGCTTACTGAAGAGTTCCACTTGAATGCTCAATATGCCTCTCAAACTTAATTAAGCTCATTATCTTCACTAATGGACCTATTTCTCCTCCTGTATTCTCTATCTCAAGGGCAAGTTACCTCTGCCCAGTTACCCAATCTAGACACTTAAAGGTTATCTTTACGTTTGTTTCTTTTTTTCTCATACTCCTTAGATCTAATCGGTTCCCAAATCTTCCTTAAAATCTCTCAAGTCTGTTGAATTCTTTCCATTTTGAATGCTGTTCTCTTAGTTCAGACCTTTATCATGCCTTGCCTGAACTACTAGAACAGGGAGGAAGTAAAAAAGGAAACAATTCACTGAGCACCTATATGTGCCAGGAAGCAGGCTACATGATTTACAGTCACTATTTTTTAATCAAATCTTCCTGATTTACTTCCCTCTAATTTTTCCACACGCCAATGTATTTTCCAAGAGCAATTTCCAAATATAATATAATCATGTTATTCCACCGCTTCAATGGCTCTGGGGCTTTTTACATGGTGATTCCTCTGCCTGGAGATGTTCTTATACCATCATTTCTTTTGCATTTTTACCTCATTAATAGATATATATATACTTAGTCAATAGAACCTACCTCGAGAAAATCCTTAGGTGCATAAACAGGCCTGAAAAGGCTTAGATCTAGAATTAATAAGATAGATTAAAACAAAATTTCAATTATAACATAAAAACTCTTATTAATAATAAATTTTAATGATTCTTTCATATGTTGCTATTCAGCTAGATTAATTCAAACGTTTGCAGAGTATCCATTATTTGTCATACATTGTGTTAAGTACTGGGCCAATAAAAATAAAAAGATAGTCCCTTCCCTTGACAGCCTAGATGACATACTCTAGCAGAAATAAAGAGTCCCCCCCTTTGATAAATTTGTAATAGATTATTTGTAGTTGAATTGAAAAACAATGTCAGTATAATATGAAAGTTCTATATGAGAACAGAGAATTCTATATGAGAATTCTCAAAGTACTTAGAATACAAACAATGCATTCTTAGTGAATTCCTGTAGTTGTACTGAACCGTTCTCCCTTTTGAACTTCTGTAACACGCTGCTCCCTTTAATATGGCACAATTGCTTGCCCAGTACCCACCCCCCTCAACTTTTTTTTAAGAAGGAGTGGTGAGGAATTATGTACATGTCTACCTACACAATTTTATATATGTATCTGTTTATCATAGTAAATTTAGAGTTCTCACTCATTATATGTTTATAAAATTGATTGACTCAGTTTTAAACATTAAAATGAACCAAAATAAATTCTTAAAAACATTTTAGAAGTATTAAAACTGTTCCACATATACTCTGGTTTCTCTTCAGATCAAATAAATCTCTTGCCTTTTACTAAAGATTTTCGTGGAGAGAAACAAATCTGAGTGTTTAATAAATTTTTTGAGGCCTTGCTTTGGCAGGACTAGTAAAACAAAAACAAACTTTTCCACATTTAATCCATCTTTAACATCTCAATGTAATTAAAGTTTGAAAAAGATTTGTCTATGAAATCCACTGAATGATTTAATTTACTCTTTTATAAAAATGTTTTCAACTGCTGCTTTAAAAAAAGATAACTGATTTAAATATCCTCAAAATAATGGAGAACACTGACCAAAGTTAGGAATTTTAAACTGCAAAGTAGAAGTTTAAGCAAAAAAAATCAGATGATAGTAAATTAGTGGAGAGGGAAAGTTGCTATCTTTCCAAAAAAATTGTTAATATTGTTATTTTGGATTCGCAATTAGGGAGGCAATTTTTTTTTCCCACTACCACATTTTGAAAAGAGTTTTACATGTACCTGGCTCATCAGTTCCCATTTCATTCCATTTATTGAGAAGTTCTTTCTGTTCTCCAACTGGCCTCTAAAAAAGGTAATTTTAAAATTGGTTTTGTTTTGTGAAGTTAAGCAATGCAGCCGAAAAATAAGAATCAATACCTTATCTAAAAGCTTAAATAAGCTACCATAACACAAGAAAAAATAATTTCATTACATACGGTTAGCTTTTTTAGGGAATTACACTTAAATTACATTATTTAACTATTACATTATACGTAGTCTCAGTGGCTCAGTTACAATGTGGTGCTAATGAGTCCAAGAATAGAAGGCAAATGATCTGTGCTGGCTAGTAAAATTTCACAAAGAAAAACTGCTCCTCAGCCACATACTACGTCTCTTACCCCATCCAGCAATCTCAGAAATGCATTGCAAGGGGGGCTGGCCAAGGGAGTGTGACCTTGAGTCAGCAGCATCATCTTCCTATATGCAAGACAGTATATTATACAATACTACATATTTAGACAGTTTTTCTATAAATTTATCTTTTTTTTTACACCATCCTTCTGGTGCCTTCAGTGACTTGTGCTTGGATATTATCCAAAGTACATTCACTATATCCTGTCCAACAGCAGGAAACAAATAGCAGGTTGGGAGAATGAAGTGAAGAGAAACGTTCTCTCCTACTCATGAGCAGCTATAAAGAATCCAGAATATTTCTCAAGGGGCTTTTCTCTCCTTTTTCACCTCTCCCCTCTCGAAGCCCAGAGTGACAGATAAATGTTGAGTATTAGATCTAAATAGTTCTGCAGAGATGACAAATCATTCAAGTAAGGAGACTAAAGGTAATTAAAATCTTTAAAGTGTATTTATAAGACAAATCTCCAAATCACCTATACTGCAGAGTCTATATTTATTCTCAAGATATAGGTTTATTACAAAAAGCACTACAGCATACATAATAGAAACCTATATAAACTACATCCACATAATTGGCCTTTTACAGATTTTTGTTTCAAAACAAACTGATATACTAGTAATAAAAAAAGATAAATCTGCCTGACAGTTATTTCATGATACGTCCTAGTACTTGATTCACAAAAAAATACTTAAATGTTAAAAGTACTTTCCGTGCTCTGTGGTGACCTTGATGGGTGGGAGGGAGGTCCAAGAGGGAGGGGATATATGTATACATAATAGCTGATTCACTTCGTCGTAAAGCAACTATACTCCAATTAAAAAAAAAAAAAGTACCTTTCGTGCCAATGGGATACTCAGTTCAGTGCACATACTATTTAAACTCTTCAAAATTCTTCTTTCCCAACTTCCCTGAAACATAAGGAACAATCTATTATTATTTCTGGTTAACAGTACCAAAACTGATTTTAAAACATTAAAGATGTTATGAGCTATATAGAAATGGTGAAGTTGGTTGAGATTGGTTATCTTTATTCATTAGTTTACTCAACAAATATTGATTACTGCCTACTATGTGCCAGATACTATCCTTAGTGCTGTGAAGTAAGCTGTGAATAACAAAGTCTCCGTCCTCATGGAACTGACATTCTAGTGGAGGATGGGAATGAAGATAGACAAAAAAAATAAATCAACAATCAGATGGTGATAAACATTACAAGGGAAAACAGCAGATAATAAAAAGGTAAGTTAGATTTAAGCATTTTATAAATGTTTGATACTCAAGAATCCCATTAATGACCTAGTAAAATAAAATTTTACAGAAATTGTTACATTATAATTTTTCCAAACATGATATTTTACCCTAAATACTTCATCATGAATTTTCTAAGAATAAGAACCTTCTCCTACATAACCACATTACCACTGTCACACCTAAAAACACTAACAATAATATTTCATATTATCTAATATTTAGTCCATATTCAAAAATTTCCAATTATCCCCATAAATGTCTTTATATTTTTAAAAATCCTGGATCCATTAAAATTGAATGCATTACATTACATTTGGTTGTTATGTCTCTTTCCTTGTACCTTAATCTAGAGTGCTTTCATCCTTTTCTTTTTCATATTGACTTTTTTGAGGAGTCCAGACCACTCGTCTTTTATGTGTCACAATCTGGATTGGTCTTACTACTTTTTCACAGTATTTATTACATTTCTTGTAAACTTGAAATAATAAGTTAATTTTAATGGTCAGTCATAAATTGATTATCCATATATACCATATTTTAGTAAACTATTCTTTTTAATGCCAAGCTAAAACGCCATAATTTTTTGGTCTTTTTATTAAAATATGCCTACAGACCACTTCTGACTCACTAAAACCAAAATAAAATAAGGCCAAAGCTCCAAAATTTAGACCAAATGAGGAGAAAAGGAGAGAACTATATATTACATTATCCATAAAGGACAGTTACAACCAGACAATAAAAATAGAATAATAATAATAGCTCCATTATGTGATTGTTATAAAGATTAAAGTACTTTGAACTGTGACACAATAATGATAATAATCATTCAATAATTGATAGCTTTTACTACAGCTATCATTATTCAGAGCTTCTTCTTTAATACACATATTTAAATACATTACTCTCTATCTGGAATAAACCCTCCATGCCCTCCTCCCATCCCAACATACTCATTCCTACATTATCTGAATAAATTTTATTCAGCTTTCAGGTCTTTACCTCTATTAAGCCTTCTCTTACCTGGCCCCTCATCCCAGATAATATTCGGTACCTTTGCTTATGGGTTCTCACAGCACCTCTTCCTTCACCTATCATAGCACATATCACACTTTGTCTGGCACATAATAAATTCTCAATAATTGAACAGATTTTACCCTAAATTATGTTGCAAGCATTTAAAAATAATCTGATACAACTGCCTAAGCAACGAATGAACAGGAAAAAAATCATCTATAGGAGGAATACAGAGCTGTGTGAAATGCATAAGGCTTAATTTACTAAATATGTAGAAATAGGTTTTCAAGAATAAAAGAATACTCTTAATATATTGCAGGAAATACTGCCCATACCATGTGACCCCGCCCCCTTCCCACCCAGGGCTGGCAACCTGGCCCCGCCCCGGCTGTGGCCCCTGGCTGCAGAGAAGTTTGAAACGCAGGTGCCCTGCCAGGGCCTGAGTGGCCATCCCCCCACCGCCGGCAGACCCAGAGCGCACTGTACAGGGGACACGGGCTCAATCCCTGGTCCAGGAAGATCCCACATGCCACAGAGCAACTAAGCCCGTGCACCACAACTACTGAGCCTGCGCTCTACAGCCCGTGAGCCACAACTACTGAAGCTTGTGAGCCACAACTACTGAAGCCCACACTCCAGGAGCCCATGCTCCGCAACAAGAGAAGCCACTGCAGGGAGAAGCCCGCACAGCACAACGAAGAGTAGCCCCCGCTCACCACAATTAGAGAAAGCCCGCGCGCAGCAACGAAGACCCAACGCAGCCAAATAAATAAATAAAATTAATAAAAAATTTTTTTTAATTGCATGAAATACCCCCAAAACGAATTCCATTTACTGGCTTATTTTCAACTCTCTCTCTTTTCTCTTTTTTTTTTTTTTTTTTTAGATCCAAGACTTAAAATACATTTGGGTACATTATTCATGACCAAACTTTAATTATTAAAATATAACCCACTTTCACCCTCAACATCCTTATCCCCAATTTAACTAGATAAATCTTATTCAACATTCAGATCTCAGCTTAAAAATAATTTCCTCTAATAAGCCTTCTGTCACTTACTCCCCCAACTCCAGATTTTTGGGGGAGCAGGTATGAGAAAGTTTAATTTAAAAAACTGTAATTTTAATTCAGTCATTACTATAAAAATAAAATTTGCGTAAAGATTAAGAAGTCAATCCCTGAATTTGTATTACTTATCCTATTATATAAAGAACTAAATTTCTAGCTATTGAATTATGATTCCAAAAATTCTCATTTTCAACCACTAATAAGAGGGCTCTTGAGTTGATAAAAAGAAAATAACTCTAAGATATAAAAACAAAATTAAAGTTACAACAGACATCAATGTGTGGCTTATACGCTGTGCATATTTTCAAGACTGCAATACACAATTTTAATACAGCATAAAACCTACTAAAAACTCAAACATGAAGTCCATTTAAAATAGAATGATTAAAAAAGTAAATAAATAAATAAATAAATAAATTTAAAAAAAGAGAAAAAAAAAGAAAAAAAAATAGAATGATACTTTCTATAATTATACCTTGATAAGATATTCTGAAACATAATTATCTTATCCTTTAAAAAATTCTTCTAACAAACACATCTCTTCAGGTGTTTTCAATAAAGTACAATTTTAAGTGATTAATCATAGTTCTCCTAAATGGATATCCCACTTTACCAAGTATTTCAACTTACCAAATTTAAATTTAATGTTACATGTAATATATAGAGAAACTAGTTAAGAAAAAAGTTACAAAGAAAAGAAATTAGATATTAGAAGAAAGCATTCTGAATGAAAATAATTTAGGAAACAGAGCTATGTGATTTTCATGTGTTTACATATGTTATTTTATTAATCCTGTGAGATACGTATCATTACCCTCATTTTACAAATGAGGAAACGTTTTAAAAGAACACCTGAGAGTAGAATGGAAAAGAATATTAAGAACTGAAGCAATGCTGCACAAAGTTTTATTCAATTATCAGTTTTTCTGTGCTCCGCAACTAAAGCAGAAACTTGGAAATGGGGACTTCCCCAGTTTTCCAGTGGTAAAGAATCTGCCTTACAATGCAGGGGATGCGGGTTTGATCCCTGGTTGGGGAACTAAGATCCCACATGCCATGTGGCAACTAAGCCCGCGCACCACAACTACGGAGCTTGCCCGCCTCAACGAGAGAGCCTGCGTGCCACAAACTACAGAGCCCATGCACTCTGGAGCCCACGTGCCACAACTACAGAGTCCACGTGCTCTGGAGCCTGCGCACCACAACTAGAGAGAGAAAACCCGCACACCACAACCAGAGAGAAGCCCATGCACCTCAACAAAGAGCCCACGCACAACAACGAAAGATCCCGCGTGCCGCAGCTAAGATCTGATGCAGCCAAAAAAAAAAAAGGAAACTTGGAAATGATCCAGAAGAGAAGAACAACTTAAAACTGAGAGAAGGAAAGAGGAAAAGGATGTTCAATTCAGAAAAAATCAAATTTTTATGGCTAGAAAAGGGGGAAATGAGGGGTAACAGCTGAGTTTTCAAATAATGAAAAGACATAGATCCAACAAATGTTTATTGTGCACCTATTAAACACATGTCACTAAAAGATGAATGAAACAGCATCCCTGTAGTGAGGGTGGGGAGGATAAGACAGAAACAAATAATATAAGCTGCAAAAAGTTCAAAAGGGCTACACCAGTCTATATGTCACAAACCAAAGAAAACATAAAACAATAAGCAAGCAATAGGAAGCCAGGTATATCAAAACTTCTAGTTGACAACAGAACACATACCACTTCCTTGAAAATCCTAAAAATAATGAAAGAAAAGCGACCCCAGTGGTTGGCCACTTCCCTATTCCCTGTTCCGTATCTATGGCAAGGTTGGCAGGATTTTTCCAAGGTACGCCTTGCAAGAACTTCAGTCAGATGGTCAGAAGTCATTTCATAGAAGTCTTAGATGGTCAGAGAAATCATTTACTCAGACATCAGAAATAGTAATAAGATTTCCTGACAATGAGGAGAAATCCAAGATGAAGCAAGTGGCTGCTTTTAAGCTGGGTCATCCTTTAGGTTCCCTCAAGACCTCTAATCTTGAGTAAGTGGTATTCATTCATTCCTTTGTCTCACTGACCAACATGTACTGAATGCTTTCTATCTATAAAGCACAAAGCTCAGACCAGTGAGTAAATGTTATAAGGAGCATGTAACCATTTAACAAGAGAAAGAAACTTTCCAACAAGTAAGAAGACTTAATCAAAACGGGTTAAATCAGTGAAATTGTGAATTCCCTGTTTCCAGAAGTTCTCCACCAAAAGGAGATGAACTCTAGAGGTTGGACTGGATAAATGTGAAGGTCCATGTTAGCTCCAATTTTACAGATACTTAATTTTTCTCAGGGCCTATTTCTGGAGGTGAATAAATAAGCCCTAAGTCTCAAAACTAAATGCTCAAAAAAAATCATAGTTATTTCTATGCTATTATTTAAGTAAAAATTTCAGTGTGTACCTAGCACCAAAAAAAAGTAGAAGTAGCAAATAAGTTATTGAAAAATGACAGTGCATTAATACAAAATAAGAAGAAAGTAATAGTTTCTACTCCAAAGACTTATAAAATAAAGATCTTCTAAAATGTTGTTTAAAAGGAAAATGAATGGAATTTTACATTTAAAATGTTTAAATAGGAAGATATTACCTTTTACCTAAACCCATATCCTCTCTAAATGAAATTATTGTTGCATTCTAATCAGTTTCCCTAATAATTGGAATCTATGGTATTAACTCAAAGTATTTCAAGAGTTTTATAAATACAGTAGTTTCTAAGCCATGAGAGGCAAAAGATTCACAAAAGAACTGCAACTGTATTGAAATCTTTAAATGGGTATTAACTATCACCTTGCTACTTTTTCATAGTAATGAAAATAAATAAGAAGTCATTAAAAAATATATAATAGGGGCTTCCCTGGTGGCGCAGTGGTTGAGAATCTGCCTGCTAATGCAGGGGACACGGGTTCGAGCCCTGGTCTGGGAAGATCCCACATGCCACGGAGCAGCTGGGCCCGTGAGCCACAATTGCTGAGCCTGCGCGTCTGGAGCCTGTGCCCCGCGACGGGAGGGGCCGCGATAGAGAAAGGCCCGCGCACTGCGATGAAGAGCGGTCCCCATACCGCGATGAAGAGTGGCCCCTGCTTGCCGCAACTGGAGAAAGCCCTCGCACGAACCGAAGACCCAACACAGCCAAAAATAAATAAATAAATAAATAAAATCAAGTAAAAAAAACTTAAAAAAAAAAAAAAATATATATATATAATAAATATATAACATGCAAACAACTATGAAATTATAAAGTTTAAAATTACTTTCTTCACCCTGAAAAGAATAAAGTAAAACAAAATAATAATCATCCAGCTATCTAATGGAAAAAGGTTTTAGTAATTCTCTGATTATAAAAGTAACACATTTATTCAAGATAGTTGGAAAAACAATAATATGTAAAGAATAAAATAATAAATAAGCACTCATAGATTTCAATCAGCCATAATAACCACTGTTACCATTTTATTCTCTTCATTTTTTTCTACGCATGTATGTGTACAATTGAAATGTATATGTGTGTATGAATATACATACGCATATATATACATTTAATTAAAGTAGAATTATTTTGTTTTTATAGTTTGCTTTTCCATTTAAGATTATATCATATGCAATTTCCCATGTCATTATATTTCTTCAAAAATGTCATTTCTGATGCCTGTATAACATTGTCTTCTGGAGTTTCCATGTTATATTTAAGCAGGCCCTATTGCTGTTCATTTAGATGCTTTAAAATTTTTTACTATTATCATGAACATGAATTTCTGTGTTTCTCTGATTCTTTCCTTTAGGGTCTGAGAAATGAAATTACTAGGGATAAGGGTATGAATATTTTCTAAAAGGGAATACTTTGCAGTTTTTGATTATTCAATCATTCATTATTTTAAAAAAATATCTATTGAGCATCTACCATGGGCTAGGCACTATGCCAGATGTTGCAGATACAATTGTGAAAAGAGAGACACTGGCCCTGCTCTACAGAATCTAGTGATGATACAGACAACCCAAGTATTGTGGTGGGAAGTATAGGGTGCCTCCCATGTGGAAGACTGGAGAAACAGGATAAATATCTGAGTATCTGAGAACTAAGGGTCAGAAGTCCTTCCTAAAGAAACTATCATCTAACACAGGACCTGAAGAATACGCAGAAGTTAGCCAAAAATATGTGGGATTTGAGGGTAGGCAGTTTTGGGTAGAAGCAACAGCATGAGCACAGGTTCTCCTGCTGGGGAACAACGGAGGAGATCCAGTATGATTAGAGAGAGAGAACGTACATGTGTGTGGAATTGGGCATGGGAGTGGCAGTAGGGGGAGGGACAGTGTGAGGAGGCAAAAGATGAGACTTGAACAGTAAAAAGGGGCAAGATCATTTATAGCCTATTAAGCAAAAGTAAGGAATTGGAGCTCTATCCTAAAAGTCTTAGAAGTTTTAAGAAATGGAGTAACAATACAGAAGGCAGAAAGACCAATTAGGAAGGGGATGTGAACTGAAGTAATATAAAACTAGCAAAATTCTCATTTTTGCTAAGGTTACTGGATTGACAGTGAATAGGATAAATTCAACCACGCAGCACACCTTGAGTTTGTCTGAGCATTTCTGGACTGGATACAGAAATAGGCTGAATATCATCAGGTAGTGTAGATTCTGGAGTGGCTGTCCAGATTCAAATTCCAGGTCTTCCACTTAGTAGTTTGGTAAAGTTGGCCCTATCTAAGACCGTAAGAGTATCTCATTTCATAGAGTCAGCATAAATATTAAATGAGTGAATACTTGTAAAGCACTAGAATGGTACCTGGCACATAATTAGAGCTCTATGTGCTTACTACTATTATTTCACAAGAAAACTTATGCACTTTTTATCACACTGCATATAAGTTTCTTCAAATATTGCTTTCTGTGAAAGGTGTAGCAAAATAGTTCCCAAAGTATTTTACATGGAAATAGATTACATAAGTTTGAACAACACTAGATTAAATAAAAATTAAACAGTTTCTTTATTGCAGAACCTCTCTGAGCTGTTAACATGCCAAAAGAAATTGTAAGCAACAAAATTAAGGAGTATTAGATTTTAAAAAAGTATAAAATAAATATCCATGAGTCCCTACTGATAAAAATAAACGATTGAATAAATAAATAAATGGGGGAGAGGAGACAACTCTTCCATGCAGAAGAATTCCAAATAATTTCTGTAGATACCACCCCCCTCAGGGAGGTGGAATGTAACTTCTCCTCAAGTGTGGACCATGACTTCCTTCCAGAGGGTACAGTATACATACAAAGCGGGGGGGGGGGGGGGGGGGGGGGGGGGGAAGAGTAGCTTTACAGTGGAAAAACCTCACAAATAATACCTCAATCAGGCAATCAAGGTCAACGTCAACAGTGATATATCATATTGATAGTATATACCATGATATAATTTAATGAATATAAATGGCATTTTATATCTGTGATGTTCCTCCAAAAAACCCACAACCCTAGTCTAATAATGAGAAAAACACCAGACAAATTCCAAGAGAGGGATATTCTACAAAATACCTGACCAGTACTTCTCAAAACTGTCAAGGTCATCAAAAACAAGGAAAGTCTGAGAAACTGTCATAGCCAAGAGGAGCCTAAGGAGACATGACAACCAAATGTAATGTGGTATCCTGGATGGAATCCTAAAACAGAAAAAGGATATGAGGTTAAAACTAAGGAAATCTGAATAAAGTATGAACTTTAGTTATTAATACTGTATTAATATTAGTTCACTAAGTGTAACAAATGTACCATAGTAATGTAAGATGTTAATAGGGAAACTGGGTACGGGTTCCATGGGAACTCTCTGTACTGTCTTCTCAATTTTTCTGTAAATCTAAAACTCTTGTAAAAAATCAAGTCCACTAAAAATAATAAATTGTGATTCACCGAGAGGAAGGCAATGTGTGCTTCCATCCCCAAACTTATTTGTCCCTGGAACCCCCTTTTATGGAGCATCTCTCAGGGCTAGGATTCAGCATAAAACACTCTGGAAAATGCTGATGCAGTATAAGGAGCCTCTTCCCCTCATCAGCCCAGAAAGCTTCCTAGCCATCTTCCCTATAGCACACAGCACTTACTACCTTATGTTATAGGTACATATGTCCAAGTCTTATTTCAATTATTAAATCATGAAGTTACCTGAAGGCAGAATCTGTATCTAATTTATTTCTGAATCTTCACAGCACATAGCAGAGTGTCTTCCACTCGTAGGCATTCAGTAAATATCTTTTAAATAAGTATTGTAATAATTGCTAGAAAGGATGGTAAATGCCTTTACTTATTGATCCATTATAAACTTACTAAATTCCTGCTACATAAAGGTCAGTATACTAGAGGTAACAGCTACACAAAAGTCTTTTTAAAATTGTTACTGCTTTCTAGAGGCTTATAGGAAAAGATAGAAAGATGCGTACAGAAATTACTATAATAGAATGCAATTTGTGAATGAAGGCCATAAAATGGCAGTGTGCTACAAGAGTCCAAAAGAGGGAGAGATCCTTTTCAACAGGGGTAATAACAACGTCAGAGAAGAGACGCCATCTGAGTTGACACAAAATAGATGGGATTTACATAATGTAAAGCAGGCAGAGGGCTTTCCATGACAGGAAAACAAAGTAAGTGTTAAAGATGCAAGAGGAAAGGCAAAATGATTCACTTGGAAGGGCACAAACGGCAGTTATAAGACAGCAGAGACTGATAAAGTGGAAGGAGCAGCTGGGGACAGATAGTAAAAACTCTTAAATGGTGGGCTGTGGAGTAGAAACTTCATTTGTTAGGCAATTGGCAATCACTGAAGGTTTGTTAGAAGGCAGTGAGATACATTATAAGGGTTCATCTGCTTGAGGTTAAAGTTAATAGTATTGAGGGTACATAAGGAGAAAGACAGATTGAAAGTTGGTAGTTATAAAAGTTAGTAGTGAGGGACCTTCAAGATGGCGGGGGAGTAAGATGTGGAGATCACCTTCCTACCCACAAATATATCAAAAATACATCTACATGTGGAACAACTCCTACAGAACACCTACTGAACACTGGCAGAAGACCTCAGACTTCCCAAAAGGCCTGAATGAGTCAGAGCCCCCTAATCAGCCACTGTTTTAACCCTGTCCTGTCTGGGCAGGAACAGATGCCTGAGGGCGACCCACACACAGACAGGGGGCCAAAACCAAAGCTGAACCCCAGGAGTTCTGCGAACAAAGAAGAGAAAGGGAAATTTCTCCATGCAGCCTCAGGAGCAGTGGATTAAATCCCCACAATCAACTTGAGGTACCCTGAATCTGTGGAATGCCTGAATAGACAACATCCCAAAATTGAGGCGGTGGACTTTGGGAGCAACTGTAGACTTGGGGTTTACTGTCTGTGACTGACTTGTTTCTGATTTTTATGTTTATCTTAGTTTAGTTTTTAGTGCTTGCTATCATTGGTAGATTTGTTTATTGGTTTGGTTACTCTCTTTTTTTAAATTATTATTTATTTTAATAATTTTACTTATTTATTTATTTTTTAAAAATTTATTTTTCTTTCTTTTTTTCCTCCCTTTTCTTCTGAGCTGTGTGGCTGACAGGGTCTTGGTGCTCCAGGCCATGTCAGGCCTGAGCCTCTGAGATGGGAGAGCCGAGTTCAGGACATTGGACCAGAAGAGACCTCCCGGCCCCAGGTAATATCAATCAGCGAGAGCTCTCCCAGAGATCTCCATCTCAATGCTAAGACCCAGCTCCACCCAATGGCTAGCAAGTTCCAGTGCTGGACGCCCCGTGCCAAACAACTAACAAGACAGGAACACAAACCCACCCATTAGCAGAGAGGCTGCCTAAAATCATACTAAGTTCACAGACACTCCAAAACACACCACTGGATGCAGTCCTGCCCACCAGAAAGACAAGATAAAGCCCCACCCACCAGAACACAGGCACCAGTCCCCTCCACTAGGAAGCCTACACAACTCACTGAACCAACCTCACCCACTGTGAGCAGACACCAAAAACAATGGGAATTATGAACCAACAGGAACTCTGCAAGCCAGAAGGGAGTGGCAGGACATATTTAAAGTGATGAAAGGGAAAAATCTACAACCAAGATTACTCTACCCAGCAAGGATCTCATTCAGATTCAACAGAGAAATTAAAACCTTTACAGACAAGCAAAAGAGAATTCAGCACTACCAAACCAGCTTTACAACAAATCCTAAAGGAACTTCTCTGGGCAGGAAACACAAGAGAAGGAAATGACCTACAAAAACAAACCCAAGACAATTGAGAAAATGGTAATAGGAACATACATATCGATAATACCTTAAATGTAAATGGATTAAATGCTCCAACCAAAAGACATAGACTGGCTGAATGGATACAAAAACAACACCCGTATATATGCAGTCTACAAGAGACCCACTTCAGACCTAGGGACACATACAGACTGAAAGTGAGAGGATGGAAAAAGACATTCCATGCAAATGGAAATCAAAAGAAAGCTGGAGTAGCAATTCTCATATCAGACAAAATAGACTTTAAAATAAAGACTATGACAAGAGACAAAGAAGGACACTACATAATGATCAAGGGATCAATCCAAGAAGAAGATATAACAATTGTAAATATTTATGCGGCAAACACAGGAGCACCTCAATATATAAGGCAAATGCTAACAGCCATAAAAGGGGAAATCGACAGTAACACAATCATAGTAGGGGACTTTCACACCCCACTTTCACCAATGGACAGATCATCCACAATGAAAATAAATAAGGAAACACAAGCTTTACATGACACACTAAACAAGATGGACTTAACTGATATTTATAGGACATTCCATCCAAAAACAACAGAATACACATTCTTCTCAAGTGCTCATGTAACATTCCCGAGGATAGATCATATCTTGGGTCACAAATCAAACCTTGGTAAATTTAAGAAAATTGAAATCATATCAAGTATCGTTTCTGACCACAACTCTATGAGACTAGATATCACTTACAGGAAAAAAAAAAACTGTAAAAAATAGAAACACATGGAGGCAAAACAATATGCTACTAAATAACCAAGAGATCACTGAAGAAATCAAAGAGGAAATCAAAAAATACCTAGAAACAAATGACAATGAAAACACAACGACCCAAAACCAGTGGGATGCAGCAAAAGCAGTTCTAAGAGGGAAGTTTATAGCAATACAATCCTACCTCAAGAAACAAGAAACATCTCAAGTAAACAACCTAAACTTACACCTAAAGCAATTAGAGAAAGAAGAACAAAAAACCCCCAAAGTTAGCAGAAGGAAAGAAATCATAAAGACCAGATCAGAAATCAATGAAAAAGAAATGAAGGAAACAATAGCAAAGATCAATAAAACTAAAAGCTGGTTCTTTGAGAAGATAAACAAAATGATAAACCATTAGCCAGACTCAACAGGAAAAAAAGGGAGAAGACTCAAATCAATAGAATAAGAAAATGAAAAAGGAGAAGTAACAACTGACGCTGCAGAAATACAAAGGATCATGAGAGATTACAACAAGCAACCATATGCCAATAAAATGGACAACCACAAGGAAATGGACAAATTCTTGGAAAGGTACAATTTTCCAAGACTGAACCAGGAAGATTTAGAAAATATAAACAGACCAATCACAAGCACTGAAATTGAAACTGTGATTAAAAATCTTCCAAGAAACAAAAGCCCAGGACCAGATGGCTTCACAGGCGAATTCTATTATACATTTAGAGAAGAGCTAACACCTATCCTTCTCAAAGTCTTCCAAAATATAGCAGAGGGAAGAACACTCCCAAACTCATTCTAGGAGGCCACAATCACGATGATACCAAAACCAGATAAAGATATCACAAAAAAAGAAAACTACAGGCCAATATCACTGATGAACATAGATGCAAAAAACCTCAACAAAAAACTAGCAAACAGAATCCAACAGCACATTAAAAGGATCATACACCATGATCAAGTGGGGTTTATCCCAGGAATGCAAGGATTCTTCAATATACACAAATCAATCAGTGTGATACACCATATTAACAAACTGAAGGATAAAAAACATATGATAATCTCAATAGATGCAGAAAAACCTTTCGCCAAATTCAACACCCATTTATGATAAAAACTCTCCAGAAAGTAGGAATAGAGGGAACCTATCTCAAAATAATAAAGGCCATATATGACAAACCCACAGCCAACATCGTTCTCAATGGTGAAAAACTGAAACCATTTCCTCTAAGATCAGGAACAAGACAAGGTTGTCCACTCTCACTGCTTTTATTCAACATAGTTTTGGAAGTTTTAGCCACAGCAATCAGAGAAGAAAAAGAAATAAAAGGAATCCAAATCAGAAAAGAAGAATTAAAACTGTCACTTTGCAGATAACATGATACTATACATAGAGAATCCTAAAGATGCTACCAGAAAACTACCAGAGCTACTCAATGAATGTGGTAAAGTAGCAGTATACAGAATTAATGCACAGCAATCTCTTGCATTCCTATACACTAATGATGAAAAATCTGAAAGAAAATTAAGGAAACACTCCCATTTACCACTGCAACAAAAAGAATAAAATACCTAGGAATAAACCTACCTAAGGAGACAAAAGACCTGTATGCAGAAAACTATAAGACACTGATGAAAGAAATTAAAAATGATACAAACAGATGGAGAGATATACCATGTTCTTGGACTGGAAGAATCAACATTGTGAAAATGACTCTACTACCCAAAGCAATCTACAGATTCAATGCAATCCCTGTCAAACTACCAATGGCATTTTTCACAGAACTAGAACAAAAAATTTCACAATTTGTATGGAAACACAAAGACCCCGAATAGCCAAAGCAATCTTGAGAAAGAAAAACAGAGCTGAAGGAATCAGGCTCCCTGACATCAGACTATACTACAAAGCTATAGTAATCAAGAGAGTATGGTACTGGCACAAAAACACAAATATAGATCAATGGAACAGGGTAGAAAGCCCAGAGATAAACCCATGCACATATGCTCACCTATCTTTGATAAAAGAGGCGAGACTATACAATGGAGAAAAAACAGCCTCTTCAATAAGTGTTGCTGGGAAAACGGGACAGCTACATGTAAAAGAATGAAATTAGAACACTCGCTAACACTGTATACAAATATAAATGCAAAATGGAGGCCAGACACTATATAACTCTTAGAGGAAAACATAGGCATAACACTCTATGACATAAATCACAGCAAGATTCTTTTTGACCCACCTCCTAGAGAAATGGAAATAAAAACAAAATCAACAAATGGGACCTAATGAAACTTAAAAGCTCTTGCACAGCAAAGGTAACCATAAACAAGACGAAAAGGCAACCCTCAGAGTGGGAGAGAATATTTGCAAACAAAGCAACTGACAAAGGATTAATCTCCAAAATATACAAGCAGTTCATGCAGCTCAATATCAAAAAAACAAACAACCCAGTCCAAAAATGGGCAAGAGACCTAAATAGACATTTCTCCAAAGAAGATATATAGATTGCCAACAAACACATGAAAGGATGCTCAACATCACTAATCATTAGAGAAATGCAAATCAAAAGCACAATGAGGTATCACCTCATAACGGTCAGAATGGCCATCATCAAAAAATCTACAAACAATAAATGCTGGAGGGCTTCCCTGGTGGTGCAGTGGTTGAGAATCTGCCTGCTAATGCAGGGGACACGGGTTCGAGCCCTGGTCTGGGAAGATCCCACATGCCACGGAGCAACTAGGCCCGTGAGCCACAACTACTGAGCCTGCGCATCTGGAGCCTGTGCTCCGCAACAAGAGAGGCAGCGATAGTGAAGAGGCCCGCGCACCGCAATGAAGAGTGGCCCCTGCTTGCCGCAACTAGAGGAAGCCCTCGCACAGAAACAAAGACCCAACACAGCCAAAAATAAATATAAAAATAAAATAAAATAAAATAAAATAAATAAATAAATAAATGCTGGAGAGGGTGTGGAGAAAAGGGAACCCTTTTGCACTGTTGGTGGGAATGTAAATTGATACAGCCACTATGGAGAACAGTATGGAGGTTCCTTAAAAGACTAAAAACAGAACTACCATATGACCCAGCAATCCCACTACTGGGTATACACCATTAGAAAAGCATAATTCAAAAAGAGTCATGTACCATAATGTTCACTGCAGCTCTATTTGCAATAGCCAGGACATGGAAGCAGCCTTTGTGTCCATCAACAGATGAATGGATGGAGAGGATGTGGCACATGTATACAATGGAATATTACTCAGCCATAAAAAGAAATGAAATTGAGTTATTTGTAGTAAGGTGGATGGACCTAGAGTCTGTCATACAGAGTGAAGTCAGAAAGAGAAAGACAAATACCGTATTCTAACACATATATATGGAATCTAAAAAAAAAAACGTTCTGATGACCTAGGGGCAGGACAGGAATAAAGACACAGACGTAGAGAGTGGACTTGAGGACACAGGGAGAGGGAAGGGTAAGCTGGGACAAAGTGAAAGAGTAGCACTGACACATATACACTAGCAAATGTAAAATAGATAGCTAGTGGGAAGCAGCCACATAGCACAGGGAGATCAGCTCAGTGCTTTGTGACCACCCAGAGGGGTGGGATAGGGAGGGTGGGAGGGAGGGAGATGCAAGAAGGAAGAGATATGGGAACATATGTATACGTATAACTGATTCACTTTGTTATAAAGCAGAAACTAACACACCATTGTAAAGCAATTATACCCCAATAAAGATGTTTAAAAAAAAAAAATTACAACAACAAAAATCTTCAGTCTTGCAGATTTAGAAACCCACATAAAAAGACTGTAAAAATGTCACTTCCCTTACTTTGATAAATAATTTAAAAATTCTTGAATTTCAAACAAACAAACAAAAAAGAATCAATTACAGTTGACCCTTGAACATCTCGGAGGTTAGGGATGCTAACACTCCACACACTGGAAAATTCGAGTATAACTGAACAGTTGGCCCTCCATTCCTGTGGTTCTGCATCTGCAAATTCAACGAGCCCAGGTTAGTGTAGTACTGTAGTATTTAGCATTGAAAAAGATCCACATATTAGTGGATTCATGCAGCTCAAACCCACGTTGTTCTAGAGTCAACTGTATTTCAGCATACATTTCCTGAGAGTGTTCTGTGGGCTAGGTACTATGCTTAGATGCTGAGGATTAAAAGCACAGCCCCCGCTCTTAAAGGGACTAATTTAGTGCAGGAATCTGCAAACTTTCTATAAAAAGGCAGATAGTAAAAAATTTAAGCTTTCCAGGTCATAACATCTCTAAAGCAACTATTTAAGTCTGACATAGTAGTGCAAAAGCAGACATACCCAATATGTAAATAAAGGAGCATGACTATTTTTCCAATAAAACATATTTTATTAATTCCTATAAGTTTCATGGGTCACAAAATATTATTCTTCTTTTGATTTTTCAACCAGTTGAAAATGTTAAAAAAAATAATAAAATTCCTAGCTTGCTACCCATACAAAAACAGGTGGCAGGGCAGATCTGGCCCATGGGCTGTAGCATGCCAACTCTGGATCTAGCAGGTTAAGCCTGGAGAGAAAAGAGAGGAGTACCATACGTATACACAATACATATATTTACCATTCATATATAGTCTCAGCAACTAGCAGTAGGCTTTAAGAACAGACCTGTTATTTATCGCTGTTATCTCTTCAGTCTTAATAGGAAACCAACTTTTGTGTTTTGTTTTTTATACTTACGCTAAAACTGATACTTCCTCTAAAACTTTCAGAAATTTTCAAATTTTGCCAAAAAATACTTAGACCCAAGCATTTAGTTTTATTTTCTTGAGTTTATATCTTTACAACAAAAGACCGATTACTTCATACGTGTATCATGTGATGATTATGATTTATGACACATCGATAATAAATACTGTCTGATTGCTAGCCCTAAAGTATCACCTAGAGATAGAAACATATTACATATTTCCTCAAATACCTCCATGTTTTTTGTTTATATTGCTTCCTTTCACCCTCTGATTTTGAGGGTTTTTAAAATGAAAATAAAAGCAGAAAAAGAAAAACCTGCCTAACGTCTACCACTGTGGAGCATGGTAACTCAAAGCAAGCAGAACACTTCTCAGGAGCAGCAGAGCTACTATGCTAACTGTTGAAGCTGGGTGACGGGTTCACTGGAGTTCTTTAGGGTGTATCTGAAAATTTTCATAATAATTTCTGAGACTACGATGGAGAAAGAAGGTTGACTTATGAGGTCCATTAAATGCCTCAGCAGTGGCAGTTAGAGAGTCCCCAGCACTGTGAGGAAGGCTCATGAATAGTGCCACCTCACAGGCAGGTAGACCACACAGGGCCAAGGCAAAGGCCAGCTAAAAGAATTAGGGGCATGTGACAGAACTTATTAAGTTCCTACTTTAACAGCTTTTTACAGTTTTTCTGTTAAAGTTATTTTATTTTATGCTTTTAAAGTGACTTTTAGTTGTTTCCAGTGCATTTTAGATACAAGGTTCATTTGGGTTCTGTAACAGAATACAATTAGTATGTATAACCTGCTGTGAAAACAAATGTTTCAAATATAGTATCGGTAACACTGGTGTCAAAAGCTAAAATTTTAAGGGAAGAGTGAGTCAGTTCATTCCCATTTCATTCCTTTAATATCACAGAACATTAGGAACAAATTGTTTCATAATATTTACTTTTATGATATTTTAAATTTTAGGCTAGTATAGTACATGATTTTTTTTTCTTCTACTCAACATTTTCAAGATTACTATAGTTAAGTAAGTGCAATCCTTGGTTACTGAAAATAGAGTATGCAAATACTATTCACCTCACTTTAGTGGTCTTTACCCAGTCTTTCACATAATAAATACAGTCCTAATATTAATAAGGATCTTTCACTCTGCATTATATAACTTGGTATGGAAAAATAAAATTAAAATGAACAGTAGCCAACCTGTGCTTTCCTCATGTATACCAAAGGTTCTTTAAGATGTTCAGGAGGTGCAGCAGGATGACTGGGTAAAGGAAACCTGGGGACAAAAAGAGGGAGCTGAGTACATTACTCTTTTTTTTTTTTTTTAACAAAGAATGCATGTTTTTATTTATTCACTCAACAACCACAGACCTGAGAGCCCACTGCCATGTACTGGTTATATACAGGTAAACAGGCCCCTGCCCTCAAAAGGTTTACAAACCAGAAGGCAGGCAAGAAAAACTACAAAAGCACCACAGAAGCATATATAGGGGGAAAAGAAGTCAGAGCTATGTATTTGATACAATTTTCCCTTATGCTAAGATTGAAAAGTATATACATTACTCTTAATAATTAATCAGTTCGCCTGGTTAGAAATTACTTACCTCTGTAGTCCATGATATAAGTGAAATAGATATTTGTTAGCAGTTCTATGTGTTTACACAAGGTACAACAACCTAATAAAACTTTAATTCTTATCCTACTAGTATTGTAGTTTTAAATTAACAATTTAATGACTCGTTAAAAGTTAAAGTGAATTCATAAATTTAGGTAATTTTAAAATTATTTAGCTCTGTAAGTGCTCATATGAAAATTTTCACAACTGTTAATTTTAGTATGTAACTACTATAACACTTAGAGAAATTTTTTAAAGTCTGAAGTCTAAAAAAGTCCATTAACTTACTAATATATCAACTTTTCTCATTTCTCCCAATTTCCTTTTCCATAGGATTGAAATGATAGTAAAAATACTCTCTTTTATAATAGCCATGTTTTAGTATTAATATATTACATACTACATTAATTCACAAATTTAATAAAATTTTGAAAATTTAATGTCTTAAAAATTATGTTTTCTATGTAACATTACATTTTATATTCAAAATGTATTGTTTTTTATTAAGAAAACAGATTTATTTATTCAACAAATATTTGAGCCATTCTAAGTATTAAGTATATGGTAGGATTAAGACAGTTATCTCCTGTTCTTATGTACCTAATATTCTAGTGAAGAAAGAGTCAATATTTATAAAAACAAATAAATCAATAGAATAATATAAAATAGTAATAAGTGCCATGAGAAAATGAGAGCAGGATAGAGTCAAAAGTGATTTGAAAGGGCAGGGAAGGTGTCTAGAAAAGCTAATATTTGAACCAAGACATGAGTGAAAAGGAGCCAACCATTCAAAGATCTGGGGGAAGAACATTCCAAGTAAAAGGACAGCAAGCACAAGACTCTGAGGTGGGAAAATATGGAATGTTTAAAAATCAGAAAAAGCCAGGATGGTTGAAATGTAATGACTGAGGCACAGAGTGATATAAAATCATAGAGAAGGCAATAGGAGAACAGAACAATTTAACACTTACTTAGCGTTTTCAATCTCTTTCACAACATATAGCTCCCGTTGAAATTAATCATATAATTTGTACCTACAGCAAAGCAACCATGTTCTAACAATCAAGAACCATACACTGAATTCTCAAGAAATTCCTCATCCAAAAGGGGACATCCAAAGGGGGACACCAGACAGTTTCACTAACTGATTATTTCTGGCTAATTGTTTTTTTTCTACTAAAATCTGCATTCCATGTACCTAAACAAATCACCTTTCCCCACTCACAAGTGAAAAAAATTGATAATCTCTAGATACCTCAGTATTTCTTCTCATATGCAAGATAGTTTAAAAGCTATATATTTTACACCACTCACTACATCATTTGTAAAGAGACATGTGATTTATAATTAAATATAACTCTTAAAAATTCTTCCATTTTAATGGTAATTATTTCTAAACTTAATAAAACTTAGAAATTTAGGATTGAAACTTGAGAACACTTACTGATGATCTTAAGGGTTATTTAATGCTCAAAGAAACTTATCCATAAAAAAAAGGTAAGAAGTGACAACCCCAAATCATTCATATTAAACCAAAATAAAGTTAGATATTTATTCAATTGTAAATATTTAATGAGAACCTAAGAGTTCAAGGTAATAGAGATACAGCAGTGAACAAAACATGTTAAAATCTCTGTCCTTGGGACTTCCCTGGAGGTCCAGTGGTTAAGACTCCATGCTCCCAATGGAGGGGGCACAGGTTCGATCCCTCGTCGGGGAAGATCTCATATGCCACATCGCGCAGCCAAAAAATAAAATAAAATGAAATAGAATACAATAGAACAGAATAAAACAAAATAAAATAAAATCTGTCCTCCCATATTTTACATTTAGTAATACAAAGAGATGAGGGTCAGTAGATAGGAACAATGCAGAAACCTGCATATCACTCTTGACTCCTCCCTCTTCCTGTCTCCCTAAATCCCCATAAATGCCACTCATCTTCTCTACCCCACTGACACTGTTTTAGGCAACCAACATTTCTCGCCTGCATTCATCTGACAGCTTCATAAGCAGTCTCCCCTGCTTCCACACTATTTTCAATCTATTTGCCAATTTGCCTGGTGGTTAGTCAGGAGCAGTGTCTTCCTTATTCACCGGTGATTGTATTTCCAGTGTCTAGCATAAGGCCTGGCACATACTAGATATCCAGTACATTGTTGAATAAATAAAATGCAAATGTGGTTATGTCACTACTTTGCTTAAAATCCTAAAATGGCACCCAAATGCTTTTAGGATCCAGTCTACAAATCCTTGACTAAGAAGCACATCCTTGCCTACAGATCTAGCATAATCCTTTCCTATGCCCCTTTCCTCTCTACCATCCAACTTTTGTCGCCGTATGACTTTTGTTCCTCCAATATACTGCATTCTTTTCCACCTATAAACACCTCTGAACCTGTTGTTCCCTCGTGCCTAAAGCACTTTTCTTCTCTACCCCTTCCCCTGACTAAATCCAGCTCAGCTTTTTGAGCTCAGTCTGAGTATTATTTCCTGTGATAAGTCATCATGACATCCCCAATCTGAGTTAGGTGCCTGCCCTATGTACTCCTTGTACTTACCCTATTATAGCGCTTACTATATTGTACTATAATTGCCTCTTTAAATTCTCTGTGCCCCACTGGGATGTAAGCTCCATAAAAAGCAAAGACTATCTGCCTAGCTTGTTCACTATCCCAGCACCTAGCTCTGTACATAACACATAACAAGCACATAGTAATATTTAAAACTAAGAGGGCAGGGTGGAGTCAAGATGGTGGTGTGGGAAGACGCCGAGTTAGCATCTCCCCATAATTAGGTTCCCTGCCGGCCGCTGGTGGAGGACTCTAATGCCCAAGGAGACGGGAGGAACCCCCAAGTGAACTGGTAGGACGTGGGGGGACTGAGGGGGGAGGAAAAGTGGAGGCCAGACAGGATCAGCACCCCTGAGGCTGGGGAGATCAGGAAAGGCACGTGGGAGGGGCCCTCAGGGAGGAGTGGAGGAGGAGCTGAGGGCATTTGCCCCACCGACTTGGGCACGAGGAGACTGCTGAGCTCCCAAGCCAGTCCCCTGCCCTCAAAGGGCCCCCACTCCCCATGGCCACATTGGTCCTGGGGGCATAGGAAGGAGGCCAAGGGGAGAAAAGGAGAGGCAGGCGGGAGGGCCCCTCTGCAACCGGAGGAACAGGAGAGGAGAGGAGGGTGTTTGCCCCACCCACTTGGGCCTAGGAAGCCTGCTGGGCTCCCAGGTGAGTTCCACTGCCCTCTGAGACCAGGGGTGGGGGGCATAACTGGGCCCCTTCTGTTCTGTTGAGCCTACGCCCCCACCTCCTACAGCCCACAGGGCCTTTTCCAGCCCTGTGGGTCCTAAGCATAGGCCCTGCCCACTGCCCAAAACTTGCCCCTGCTTAGGTCCCGCCCTCCAGAGCCAAGGCCTTCCCCACCTGCCCCTTTTTTTTTCTTTTCCCTCCTCCTCTTTTTTATTATTGTGGTACTGTTGTACCTTCTGGTTGTTGATTCATCTATATTTTTATTTTTTTATTCTTTCTAATATATCTGTTAGTTTCCTAGTCTAATTTTTTTTAACTTGGTTATAGTTCTCTCTCTATTTTTTTTTTTGCCACTCCATGTGGCTTGCGAGATCTTGGTTCACGAGCCAGGTGTTGGGCCCAAGCTCCTGCGGTGGGAGCTCCGAGTCCGAACCACTGGACTAACAGAAAATCTCAGAACCCAGGGAATATTCATCAGAGTGAGTTCTCACAGAGGTCCTCATCTCAGCACCAAGACGCAACTCTACCCAACAGCCTAAAAACTCCAGTGTTGGAAGCCTCAGGCCAAACAACCAGTAAGACAGAAACACGATGCCACTCAAAAAAAAAAAAAAAAAAGAGATGGCAAAAAAATATGTGACAGATGAAGGAGCAAGGTAAAAACCTACAAGACCAAATAAATGAAGAGAAAATAGGCAACCTACCTGAAAAACAATTCAGAGAAAAAACAGTAGAGATGAATCACACACAAGGTTGTCCACTCTCAACACTATTATTCAACATAGTTTTGGAAGTTTTAGCCACAGAAATCAGAGAAGAAAAACAAATAAAAAGAAACCAAATCGGAAAAGAAGAAGTAAAGCTTTCACTGTTTGCAGATGACATGATACTATACATAGAGAATCCTAAAGATGCTACCAGAAAACTACTAGAGTTAATCAATGAATTTGGTAAAGTAGCAAGATAAAAATTAATGCACAGAAATCTCTTGCATTCCTATACACTAATGATAAAAAATCTAAAAGAGAAATTAAGGAAACACTCCCATTTACCATTGCAACAAAAAGAATAAAATACCTAGGAATAAATCTATCTAAGGAGACAAAAGATCTGTATGGAGAAAACTATAAGACACTGAAGAAAGGAATTAAAGATGATACAAACAGATGGAGAGATATACCATGTTCTTGGATTGGAAGAATCAACATTGTGAAAATGACTACACTACGAAAAGCAATCTACAGATTCAATGCAATCCCTATCAAACTACCAATGGCATTTTTCAAAGAACTAGAACAAAAACTTTCACAATTTGTATGGAAACACAAAAGACCCCGAATAGCCAAGGCAATCTTGAGAAAGAAAAACAGAGCTGGAGAAAACAGGCTCCCGGACATCAGACTATACTACAAAGCTATAGTAATCAAGACAGCATGGTACTGGCACAAAAACAGAAATATAGATCAATGGAACAGGGTAGAAAGCCCAGAGATAAACCCACGCACATATGGTCACCTTATTTTTGATAAAGGAGGCAAGAATATACAATGGAGAAGAGACAGCCTCTTCAATAAGTGGTGCTGGGAAAACTGGACAGCTACATGTAAAAGAATGAAATTAGAACACTCCCTAACACCATACACAAAAATAAACTCAAAATGGATTAAAGACCTAAATGTAAGGCCAGACACTATCAAACTCTTAGAGGAAAACATAGGCAGAACACTCTATGACATAAATCACAGCAAGATCCTTTTTGACCCACTTCCTAGAGAAATGGAACTAAAAACAAAAATAAACAAATAAGACCTAATGAAACTTAAAAGCTTTTGCACAGCAAAGGAAACCATAAACAAGATGAAAAGACTACCCTCAGAATGGGAGAAAATATTTGCAAATGAAGCAACTGACAAAGGATTAATCTCCAAATTTACAAGCAGCTCATGCAGCTCAATATCAAAAAAACAAACAACCCAATCCAAATATGGGCAAGAGACCTAAATAGACATTTCAACAAAGAAGATATACAGCTTGCCAACAAACACATGAAAGGATGCTCAACATCACTAATCATTAGAGAAATGCAAATCAAAACTACAGTGAGGTATCACCTCACACCAGTCAGAATGGCCATCATCAAAAAATCTAGAAACAATAAATGCTGGAAAGGGTGTGGAGAAAAGGGAACCCTCTTGCACTGTTGGTGGAAATGTAAATTGATACAGCTACTATGGAGATCAGTATGGAGTTTCCTTAAAAATCTAAAAATAGAACTACCATACGACCCAGCAATCCCACTACTGGGCATATACCCTGAGAAAACTATAGTTCGGAAAGAGTCATGCACCACCATGTTCATTGAAGCTCTATTTGCAATATCCAGGACATGGAAGCGGCCTGGGTGTCCACTGACAGATGAATGGATGGAGAGGATGTGGCATATGTATAAAATGGAACATTACTCAGCCATAAAAGAAACGAAATTGAGTTATTTGTAGTGAGGTGGGTGGACCTAGAGACCGTCATACAGAGTTGAGTGGGTCGGAAAGAGAAAAAAAAATACCATATGCTTACACATATGTATGTAATATAAAAACAAAACAAAACAAAACAAAATGGTTCTGAAGAACCTAGGGGCAGGACAGGAATAAAGATGCAGACATAGAGAATGGACTTGAGGACACACAGAGGGGGAAGGGTAAGCTGGGACGAAGTGAGAGAGTGGCATGGACTTATATATACTACCAAATGTAAAATAAATAGCTAGTGGGAAGCAGCTGCATAGCACAGGGACATCAGCTCAGTGCTTTGTGACCACCTAGAGGGGTGGGATAGGGAGGGTGAGAGGGAGATGCAAGAGGGAGGAGACATGGGGATACATGTATATGTATAGCTGATTCACTTTGCTATAAAGCAGAAACTAACATACCATTGTAAAGCAATTATACTCCAATAAAGATGTTAAAAAAATTTTTTTTAATAAAATTTTAAAAAAAGATGTATCACAATCTCAGAAATAGAATGGAGGCACAGATTGACAAAATACAAGAAATGTTTAACAAAGATCTAGAAGAACTAAAGAACAAACAGAGATGAACAACACAATAACTGAAATGAAAAATACACTAGAAGGAATCAATAACAGAATAACTGAGGCAGAAGAACGAATAAATGAGCTGGAAGACAAAATGGTGGAAATAACTGCTGAGGAGCAGAATAAAGAAAAAAGAATGAAAAGAATTGAAGATCATCTCAGAGACCTCTAGGACAACACTAACCGCACCAACATTTGAATGTAGGGGTCCCAGAAGAAGAAGAGCAAAAGAAAGGGACTGAGAAAATATTTGAAGAGATTATAGTCAAAAACTCCCCTAACGTGGGAAATGAAATAGTCACCCAAGTCCAGGAAGCACAGAGAGTCCCATTCAGGATAAACCCTAGGAAAAACACACCAAGACACATATTAACCAAACTAACAAAAATTAAATTCAAAGAAAAAATATTAAAAGCAGCAAGGGAAAAACAAAATATACAAAGGAATCCCCATAAGGTTATCAGCTGAGTTTTCAGCAGAAACTCTGCAAGACAGAAGGGAGTGGCAGGATATACTTAAAGTGATGAAAGAGAAAAACTTATAACCAAGATTACTCTACCCAGCAAAGATCTCATTCAGATTGGATGGAGAAGTCAAAAGCTTTTCAGACAAGCAAAAGCTAAGAGAATTCAGCACCATCAAACCAACTTTACAACAAATGCTAAAGAAACTTCTCTAGGTGGGAAACACAAGAGAAGAAAAAGATCCACAAAAACAAATCCAAAACAATTAAGAAAATGGTAATAGGAACATACATGTCGATAATAACCTTGAATGTAAACAGATTAAATGCTACAACCAAAAAGCACAGACTGACTGAATGGATACAAAAACAAGACCCATAATATATATGCTGCCTACAAGAGACCCACTTCAGACCTAGGGACACATACGGACTGAAAGTGAAGGGATGGAAAAAGATATTCCATGCAAATGGAAATCAAAAGAAAGCTGGAGTGGCAATACTCGTATCAGATAAAATAGACTTTAAAGTAAAGATTGTTACAAGAGATAAGGAGGGACACTACATAATGATCAATGGATCAATCCAAGAAGAAGATATAACAATTATAAATGTTTATGCACCCAATAAACATTGAGGAGCACCTCAATACATAAGGCAAATGCTAACAACCATGAAAGGAGAAATCGACAGTAACACAATAATAGTAGGGGACTTTAACACCCCTGTTACCCCAATGGACAGATTATCCAAACAGAAAATAAATAAGGAAACACAAGCTTTAAATGACACAATAGACCACATAGATTTAATCGATATTTATAGACCATTCCACCCAAAAGCGGCAGAATACACTTTCTTTTCAAGTGCACATGGAACATTCTCCAGGATAGATCACATCTTGGGTTACAAATCCAGCCTCGGAAAATTTAAGGAAATTGAAATCGTATCCAGCATCTTTTCTGACCACAATGCTATGAGATTGGAAATCAATTACAGGAAGAAATACTGTAAGAAAGACAAATACCTGGAGGTTAAATAGTGCACTACTAAATAACCAAGAGATCACTATGAAATCAAAGAAGAAATTTAAAAATACATAGAAACAAATGACAACGAAAACACGATGACCCAAAACCTATGGGACACAGCAAAAGCAGTTCTAAGAGGGAAGTTTATAGCAATTCAATCTCACCTCAAGAAATAAGAAAAATCTCAAGTAAACAATCTAACCCTACACTTAAAACAACTAGAGAAAGAAGAACAAAGAAAACCCAAAGTCAGTAGAAGGAAAGAAATCATAAAGATCAGAGCAGAAATAAATGAAATAGAAATGAAGAAAGCAATAGCAAAGATCAATAACACTAAAAGCTTGTTCTTTGAGAAGATAAAAATTGATAAACCCTTAGCCAGACCCATCAAGAATAAAAGGGAGAGGACGCAAATCAATAAAATTAGAAAGGGAAAAGGAGAAATCACAACTGACACTGCAGAAACACAAAGGATTTCAAGAGAGTACTACAAACAACTATATGCCAAAAAAATGCACAACCACGAGGAAATGGACAAATTCTTGAAAAGGTACAATTTTCCAAGACTGAACCAGGAAGAATTCGAAAATATATACAGACCTATCACAAGCAATGAAATTGAAACTGTAATTAAAAATCTTCCAACAAACAAAAGTCCAGGACCACATGGCTTCACAGGAGAATTCTATCAAACATTTAGAGAAGAGCTAACACTGATCCTTCTCAAATTCTTCCAAAACATTGCAGAGGAAGGAACACTTCCAAGCTCATTTTACGAGGCCACCATCACTCTGATATCAAAACCAGAGAAAGATATCACAAAACAAGAAAATTACAGGCCAATATCACTGATGAACATGGACGTAAAAATCCTCAACAAAATACTAGCAAACAGAATCCAACAACACATTAAAAGGATCATACACCATGATCAAGTGGGATTTATCCCAGGGATGCAAGGATTCTTCAGTATACGCAAATCAATCAATGTGATACACCACATTAACAAATTTAGGAATAAAAACCATATGATCATCTCAATAGATGAAGAAAAAGCTTTTGACAAAATTCAACACCCATTTGATAAAAACTCTCCAGAAAATGAGCATAGAGGGAACCTACCTCAACATAATAAAGGCCATATATGACAAACCCACAGCCAACATCATTCTCAATGGTGAAAAACTGAAACCATTTCCACTAAGATCAGGAACAAGACAAGGATGTCCACTCTCGCCACTCTTATTCAACATAGTTTTGCCACGGCAATAAGAGAAAAAAAAAGAAATAAAAGGAATACAAATTGGAAAAGAAGAAGTAAAACTGTCACTCTTTGCAGATGACATGACACAATACAGAGAAAATCCTAAGGATGCCACCAGAAAACTACTAGAACTAATCAATGAATTCAGTAAGGTTGCAGGATACAAAATTAATGCACAGAAATCTCTTGCATTAGTATACACCAACGATGAAAAATCAGAATGAGAAATTAAGGAAACAATCACATTTACCATTGCAGCACAAAGAATAAAATACCTAGGAATAAACCTACCTAAGGAGGCCAAAGACCTGTACTCAGAAAACTATAAAACACTGATGAAAGAAATCAAAGATGACATAAACAGATGGAGAAATATACTATGCCCTTGGATTGGAAGAATCAATATTCTGAAAATGACTATACTACCCAAAGCAATCTACAGATTCAATGCAATCCCTATCAAACTACCAATGGCATTCTTCACAGAATTAGAACAAAAAATTTTACAATTCATATGGAAACACAAAAGACCCCAAAGAGCCAAAGCAATCTTGAGAAAGAAAAACAGAGTTGGAGGAATCAGGCTCCATGACTTTAAACAATACCACAAAGCTACAGTAGTCAAGACAGTATGGTACTGGCACAAAAACAGAAATATAGGTCAATGGTACAGGATAGAATGCCCAGAGATAAACCCACGCACATATGGTCACCTAATTTACGAGAAAGAGGAAAGAACATACAATGGAGAAAAGACAGCCACTTCAATAAGTGGTGCTGGGAAAACTGGACAGCTACATGTAAAAGAATCATATTAGAACACTACCTAACACCATACACAAAAATAAACTCATAATGGATTAAAGACCTAAATGTAAGACCAGACACTATAAAACTCTTAGAGGAAAACATAGGAAAAACACACTTTGACATAAACCACAACAAGATCTTTTTGACCCACCTCCTAGAGTAACAGAAATAAACACAGAAATAAACAAATGGGACTTAATTGAACTTAAAAGCTGTTGCACGACAAAGGAAACCATAAGTAAGACAAAAAGACAACCCTCAGAATGGGAGAAAATAGTTGCAAATGAAACAACAGACCAAGGATTAATCTCCAAAATATACAAACAGCTCATGGAGCTCAATGTCAAAAATCAAACAATACAATTAAAAAATGGGCGGAAGACCTAACTAGACTCACCAAGGAAGACATACAGATGGCCAAGAGGTGCATGAAAAGATGCTCAACATCATTAATTATTAGAGAAATGTAAATCAAAAGCACAATGAGGTATCACTTCATAACGGTCAGAATGGCCATCATCAAAAAATCTAGGAACAATAAATGCTGGAAGGGTTGTGGTGAAAAGGGAACCCTCTTGCACTGTTGGTGGGAATGTAAATTGTTACAACCACTATGGAAAACAGTATGGAGGTTCCTTAAAAAACTAAAAACAGAACTACCATATGACCCAGCAATCTCACTACTGGGCATATACCCTGAGAAAACCATAGTTCAGAAAGAGTCATGTACCACAGTGTTCATTGCAGCTCTATTTGCAATAGCCAGGACATGGAAGCAGCCTTTGTGTCCATCGACAGATGAATGGATGGAGAGGATGTGGCACATGTATACAATGGAATATTACTCAGCCATAAAAAGAAATGAAATTGAGTTATTTGTAGTGAGGTGGATGGACCTAGAGTCTGTCATACAGAGTGAAGTAAGTCAGAAAGAGAAAAACAAATACCGTGTGCTAACACATATATATGGAATCTAAAAAAAAAAAAAATGGTACTGATGAAACTAGTTGCAGGGCAGGAATAAAGAGGTAGACATAGAGAATGGACTTGAGGACACGGGGTGGGAGGGGGAAGCTGTGGCGAAATGAGAGTAGCATCGACATATATACACTACCGAATGTAAAATAGTTAGCTAGTGGGAAGCAGCAGCGTAGCACAGGGAGATCAGCTCGGTGCTTTGCAACGACCTAGATGGGTGGGATAGGGAGGACGGGAGGGAGGCTCAAGAGGGAGGGGATATGGGGGCATGTGTATGCATATGGCTGATTCACTTTGGTGTACAACAGAAACTAACACAGTATTGTGAAGCAATTATACTCCAATAAAGATAAAAAACAAACAAACAAACAACTAAGAGGGCAAAGAAGAGTCATGATTAGGACACTTTGGAGGTGCCCAGGTCTACCACCTGAGGACTCTTCCAGAGAACACTGTGAATGTCTATAAAGACTTACCCAATCTTGTGGTCTAGTGTAAGGTACTCATTATTTAAAATCTTTCCATTTTGGGCGCACTGTAGTTCAGCATTTATACCTCTCCAAGGTATGGTAGACACGTGCATATATCTACTATAGCAGTAGACTACAGTACATGTTTTTCTATAATATATACATATATAGAAGGTTTTAAAAGGTTTATATATTTCTTTAATTTATATTCCTTAAGGGAAAACAATAGGTCTTCTAATTCTTTATAAACTACTCTACACAAAATACAGTAAAGAATAGGACACAGAAAGAAATCGGTACCTTTTCAATGTAATGACTTTCTTAAATCTTTACAGTAAGTTTAGGATTAACAGTTACACTAAGTTTCCTCAATTCAACAAATATTTATTTTGTGCCAGCATTGGTGGGTGGCTCAGTAACTACTTGCTGACTCAACGTCATTTATTTGATGCTATAGGAGATACTCAAAGAAATGTAAGACATAATTCTTGTTTCAGAACACTTTTAATCTAGGTAAGAAACAAGATGTAAATACAGTAAGTCCCCTACACACGAACGACTTCCATTCCGAGAGTGCGTTCGTAAGTCCAATTTGTTCGTAAGAACAACAAAGTTAGACTAGCTACCCAACTAATACAATCAGCTATATTGTTCCGAATTGTAATAGGTTTATAATACTTTTCATACAAATAATACATAAAAAACAAACATAAAAAATAAAGAAAACATTTTTAATCTTAACAGTACAGCACCTTGAAAAGTACAGTAGTACAGTACAACAGCTGGCATACAGGGTCTGGCATCGAGTGAACAGGAAGAAGAGTTACTGACTGGAGGAGGGAGAGGAGGTGGGAGATGGTAGAGCTGAAGGATCATCAGCAATAGGAGACGGAGGGCAAGCTGCAATTTCACTCACGCCTGACATTGATGGCACAGGTTCTGGTTCCTTGCTGGATTCAATTCTATCCGCCCTCTTGAAAAAAGGATCCAGTGATGTCTGGGTAGTAGCTCTTTTTTTCTCATCGAAGATGACACGGTAGCACTGGATTGCATTCTGAACGGCTGCTGTAACCTTCGTGTACCATTCTATGTTCAGGTCCCGTGCCTCAAAAACTAACAGTGCCTCCTCAAATAAAGAAAATCCTATTGCCATTTCCTATGTTGTCAATCTCTTCGGTTTTTCAGTTATTTCTTCTTCCTCTTGTCTCTCTTCGTCCTTTCCCTGGGCCTCCAATTCCATCAGGTCTTGATTAGAAAGCTCCTCTTGTTGCACAGCAAGGAGTTCAATGAAGTTGTCCTTTTGCAGATCTAGCTTGAAATAAAGATACTGTACTACTGTACTCTATACAGTACTGTACAGTAAAGTACACAAAAGCACAACCACTTGTAGAGGATGCACGCATGTGACAATGTATGCCAGACACGTGAACTAACTTACTTATTGGACACGCAAAGGCACGTTCGCATCTTTGAAAGTTCTCAACTTGAAGGTTCATATGTAGGGGATTTACTGTATATGTGAGATGTAGTAAAATGTATGGCTTTAGAATCAGACAGCTAGAGGTGAAACCCTAGCACTGCCATTTACTAGCTATACGATCTTCAGCAAGTTATTTAAGTGGTCTAAGACTCATTTTTCTCCTCTGTAAAATGATGATAATTATAAATTCTATTTCATAGGGTGGTTATAAAGACTACCTAATACAAGGCAACACCTATAAAGTGCTTACCACAGTGTTGGACATAAAATAAGCATTCAATCAATGTAAATTATCATCAACATAATATTAAGTAGTTATTAACACAATAATAGTTAAACAAAGTAGGCAGTTTTGAAGTGGGAAGAACTAACCTGGGCTAGAGTTACAAGTTTCATGTAATAACAGAATACAGAAATTTTTCTGCTATATTTGTTAAATAAAAATCTGACTAAAATATTTGGAATGTTTGCTAAAATAAGTAAAATGACATGAGCAAATTCCATGTGTGATCTGTAGAGCTCACTTGTCCACACTTCTATTAGTAATGAGTATAGATATTTTTTTTCAGTTCCAATTACTTAACAATAAATATTTCTACTTCACTTTTGCTTTCTTTACTTATCCATCATGGTTTTTGCCAATGAATAATGCAACAGAATATGCTAAGTCCACTTTATTCTTCTGACTTATGTTAGGAAACACTTCTTCCCCACTCCAGAAGTGCCCTTCCACATGAAAAGAGCTCCCTCACTGTAACGTTCTTGGCCTCTCTCCAGGGCTTTGCTCATTACACCACAGAAGAGGTTTAGTGCCTTCTCCAACTTTTAAATTTTGGAAGAATAAGCGGAACACACTCACCAATGCTATTTAACTAGAAGGTTAAGTCTATCTAAGCCTGGAGTTCAGTTAAACAGCTTATTTTGTTCTTGCACTAAGCTATGTCCTCCTACCCAGTCTTTACCACAAATAAAAGTATGATTTTGATCCCCCATTTGCCTTTATGTTTTATTTTATTTTCTCAATTTGTTCAGAACCCAAGTGAGGAAAAAGGTACTATTATTGGGCTCCTTCAAATATCTCAACAAGTTATTCAAAATATTCAAAATAAAATATTTATTTAACATCTATTATGTAGGATATCAAAGATATGACAATGAATGAAATACTGTCCCTGCCAGCAAGTAAAAAGGCACTCTGTCTCACAGAACAATTTTCAGGAATGCATTATGCCACAAAAATAGCAATCATCAGTAATATCTCCTCAGATGAGAATCTAATATTTGGAATTATACACAGCAGATGCTTTTATTCTGCCCATATCAGAGACAAAGACACTGAAGTTACAAGCTTTAACAGGCAGAGAGATAAATCACCATGTCCATATTAGTTTAATCAACCCGTAGTATTTCTACTACATTTGGGGAAATTTAAAACCTTACTTGTCATGATAAATGTTTTTTCCTTTGGTGACTAGAACCAAAGGCATGATCACAATCAACTTTAGTTAATAGATGGCATTTTATATGTGATGTTATTTAAGAGGTCAAAAACCAACTCAGAAAATAGCAATAACCAAAGAAGCAAATACTAATTTTAAAAACGTGTGTCTAAGCACAAATCCACAAGCATTCATCTGAGCTCTTTGTTTTAGAGACAATTCTGGTAAACTGGGTTATCTCATTTCCCAGTTAACAGCAGATTAGAAGGAGCAAATTGGAAATGGGAGTGTGAGAAACTAGAGAATGCTAGAGACACACTGATAGCAGGAAAAAAAAAGAAAAAAAGAGTTAAGAACTCTGTTAGATTATAAACTCCATGAAGGCAGAAATTGCGTTCATTGTTCTATGCTATCTTCCCAGTGCCTGGCATAGTGCTAGAAATAAATAACTGATGAATAATGGAACAGTAAATAAACTACAAAAGCTAACATTTGGGATCTATATTTTTTGTAATGACAAATAGTTCTGTACACTTCAGCAGACTCTGAGAACAAATCCAGATAAATAACAACATTAATGTTCTTAATAATGACACCAATTTTTTAAAAAAAGTTAATTGAGTTTAAAATGATCAGTTTACAAAGACAAAAGGATAATATCCAAAATGGCAACAATAAAAAGAATATTGGTAAGCTTAAATTATCCGAAATATTAACTTATGAGAAATATCATATTTCCTAATTACACTGGATAAATGAATTAGTATAAAAATTTTGGCAATAAAAAAACCCCACCTATTAATTCTCAGGCAAGACTGTAATTTTTAATAGTATTAACTTACTTGAAATGCCATATAAATACTAGTGAGAAATAATAACAATGAGTACACATAGCAATACTATATTCGTTACTTACAAAGCACATACAGCTAAACATAAGAGTATCTCAAAATAGGGAGGAAAAACTCACACACTCAGTTCACTATACACAGCATTCTGAAGTTTCTTCTCCCAACCTATTTAAAAAAAGGAATAAAATATACAAACATATTAGTTTTAAAAATAAACATACATTATAATTAAATTTATCTCACAAAAACTTTAACATCACATTCATTTGTGCAAGAACTTTATCAACTTCCGGTTGCTGTGTAAAGTGTTATACTAAGGAATTATTTCTTTTTTTGTGTGTGTGGCCCTTTTATTTTTTATTGAAGTAGAGTTGATGTACAATATTATGTAAGTTACAAGTGTACAATATAGTGATTCACAATTTTTAAAGGTTATACTCTACTTATAGTTATTCTACAATAGGTCTGGCCCAGGCTCTTATGGAGTCACTGCTTTGCCCTGGGTCCCCATGTATGTGACACCTCGTGTGCACCCCCTAAGAGTGGAGTCTCTGTTTCTCCCAGTCCTGTGGAGCTCCTGCACAAAATCCCTGCTGCCCTTCAAATCCAAACGCTCTGTGGACTCCTCCTCCTGATGCCATACCCCCGGGCTGGGGAGCCTGATGTGGGGGTAGAACTCTCAGTCCTGTGGGAGAAACTTTGTGATATAATTATTTTCCAGTTTCTGGTCACCCACCAGGCATTATTTCTTATATATTGACCAATATCCCTTGGCCAACACTAAGTAGCAAAGTCATCAACAGGATTTATTGTTATAGAACTATGGCACCATTTTCTTAAGATGAGGAGAATATTTCCTTCTTCCACTGTTCAGGCACTCAATGAATGCCAAAATCTTTGGCGATCGCACTACCAGAGCTGTGAGAAATGTGCCAAGAGAAGGGCAAGAAACAGCCAGGCACTGACAAAGATTACAAGTAATTCGTGACAATTAACTAGTCATTAAACTCCTAAACAAGAGAAGTAGATTATTATGAGGCACCATCAGTCAGATCGGTTCGCTTGGCTGCTAACTACTTGAACTTATATGGGCAAGTAAACCACCTAATATCTCAGTTCCCATGTGCAAGGGCTGCTCAACAGCTTGCTCTAAAAAAGTTGGGATTGTCTTCTGTTTTCTTTGAAAGGGTACAAAAGAGGAGAGAAAAGAAACAATGGAGAGAAAAGAAGCAGAGAAGGAAAAAAGCCACAAATGAAAGGTAAAAGACAAGTTACTTAACTAGGGAGATTCTTAATACATTCGGGATGTATTTTGACCAGGAAGGTAAACAGTAGTTAAAACTGATTAATGTAAAGCAGTCATTCCCACAGTGTTCCTGAATTTTTGCAGCATTTCTGCAGAAATATCTGAAAGTTCTAATTCTCCCCAAATAGAAACCTATCCAGCCACTGTTTCACAATTTTGGATGAGTAATTGGCTGTGGATACAGTATTCCCTCAAAATAAAGCATTTCCTTATTTTGCCTTAAAGAATCAGAGAAGGAAAAAAAAGCAACTTACAAACCTGATATTTTAAAGAATTCCTTAATATCTTCTTTTAGTGATTCAAGTTTAATCTCAGGTCTCTGAAGACTGGCCTAATTTTAGAAAGAAGAAGAAAAAGAAGAAAGGAAAAGACAGAGGTCAAAAGTAAGTCATTTGGGATGATATTTAATGCTAATGAAAGTTTTAAAGAGGAATGTCCAAATGTGCACACTATTTAAAAAATCCCCTTTGATGGGCTTCCCTGGTGGTGCAGTGGTTGAGAATCTGCCTGCCAATGCAGGGGACACAGGTTCGCGCCCTGGTCTGGGAAGATCCCACATGCCGCGGAGCAACTGGGCCCGTGAGCCACAACTACTGAGCCTGCGCGTCTGGAGCCTGTGCTCCGCAACAAGAGAGGCCACGATAGTGAGAGGCCCGCGCACCGCGATGAAGAGTGGCCCCCGCTTGCCGCAACTAGAGAAAGCCCTAGCAGAGAAATGAAGACCCAACATAGCAATCAATCAATAAATAAATCTTTAAAAAAAAAAAATCCCCTTTGAGGTCAGAGCATCTGAGTATCTGGAATAGCTCATAAGAGAGAAGACTTTTTCACCCACTCTTGCAATAGAGGACCTGTGATAATATACTAGAGTCTACTTAAAATATTGAATCTTGCAGCTTATGAATAGTTAACATCTTCATCTAAGCATTTTACTTTTATGAACATTTAACATCTATTTTTCTAATAGGAAAAATACTCAGATTTTATAAATTCATTCTCTTAATATTATACTTAGCATACATAGCACCTACATTCACCTAATAACCAAAAGCTCTGTTGCGTCCATATAACTGGAGCTTTGAACAGTGTCATCTTTGGATCGCTGCTCTGTAAACCTGCATTTTTTGTACATATTGATGGAAAATACATAAAACTACTCACTCACAAATGCTTATTAGTGTCTCTTTCATCTTCAATTGCATGATTTCTATTCTACTGGTTTTTCACACTGTAATTTTTACCAAAAATACTAATTTCTCCAACTTATAATGGCTTCAGTTACCTTCAAAGTGTTCATCTTTCGTCACCTAGCTCTCTCTATCAAATTCTAGAAGCATATTTTTTAAGAAGGCATTTCTATTAGGGTATCTCATAAGCATTTTAAATCTAAGAAATCAAAAACTGATCTTATTTTCCACTTAACTACCTTTCTCCTCTTCTATTTTTAATCCTCATCCATGAAATTACCATTCACCAAATCTTCCAACTCAGAAACTTTAGTTATTCTCAATTCTACTCTAATTCTTCTACGATTCAACCCCTTTCTGGGAAGATGGCATTGGTGGCAGTGAGGGTTTTTTTTGTAATCTTCCTGATCTCCACATAGAAACACACCAAGCAACTAGACAGCAAAACCAAAATTCCATGGAAAACATTTACAACCAAACCTGGTGATAAGATATTCCTCACAAACCTAAAATATAAGCAGTTGTGGACAAACCAACAGCCACATGACCTGTATGGTATTAGCATCTACACAGGAAAAAGCAGAGGGGTATCTGATAGATATGAAAAGAGGAGAACCCCAAAATAGCCAGCAAGTATTCACTGGAACATATGATGAGCTAATTTTAGAACAGGAGCTGACAATGGGAGGGGTTTTGTCTAATCCAATATAGCAGATGAGGTTTGAAGACACTGGCGCAGACTAGCACCTATGAATTCTTGAAACTGACCGGTCAGGGCTCCCTTTCTCCCTTTCTGAGGAGAAAAACTTGATAGAGTAATAAAAATTGAGGATGACGGAACCAACTTATTACCTTGAAAACTGATAAATAAATGAAAAGGCATTTATCTAGCCTGCCTTTCCTACAGGAACTGTACCACTTGGTAACCAAATAATAGATAAGAAGAAATGTCTCTTTATAAAAATATTCCAGCTAATAACTAAAACAGATATGATATAATTAGAATATCACCATTTTGCAATCCCTAATCAATTCTAGGCATTGAGCAGAAACAGCTATTAACTTTGCAAAAAGACAACCAGCAATTATGTGCTTCTCAATGAAAGAAGACTCCAGTGCCAATAGTCGTGGTCATTGAGATGGCACCTGAGCCTGATCAAAGCCTCTGGGTCCAATTGTCAACTTACAAGTCATACAAGCTGCACCGTGAGTGTGTAATCAGAAAAATCCAGGTTGTGAGAAATCCTAAAGGCCAAATGGCCCAGTTCTTCAGCTGATCAATTGTAAGGGGGAAAAAGAGAGGAAGGAGAGAAAACCTGTAGATTTTAAAAGACTTAAAAGGTATATCAAAGAATCTTTTTTTAAGTTGATAAGACTCAGAGCATCCAGGGATATACATTTGGTTAATGAAACTATCAAGAAATGCAGGAAAGTGATTACCATAAAAATCAGGTCCTCTGGGAGGGAGGGACTTGTGATTGGGGTGAGACAAATGGAGAGGTTTCTGGTGTGGCTGGCAACGTTTCACTTTTTTACCAGGGTGGTTGTTTAAGGTCGTTCATCTTATAATAATTCATTACATTATAGATTTGTTTTGTGTAGCTTCTGTTTGTGTTTTACTTTACAACAAACAGGGCAAAAAAAGAAAAAAGAAAAATACATCCCCGCAATGTATTCCTTCTCTCCATTCTAAAGTCCCACTTTATTAAGGCAACCTGATTTTTTTGTTTATAGGTCAAGGAGGAAGAAACATGGCCAGCTCCCCATCTGGTATGTGTACTTTCTTCTTTTTTTTTTTAATTGGAGTATAGTTGATTTACAATGTTGTGTTAGTTTCAGGTGTACAACAAAGTGAATCAGTTATACATATACATATCTCCATTCTTTTTTAGATTCTTTTCCCACATAGGCCATTACAGAGTCTTGAGTAGAGTTCCCTGTGCTATATAGTACATCCTTATTAGTTATCTGTTTTATATATAGTAGTGCTGCCACCTTATTTAAATTGCAACTACCCCCCACCTGGCATTTTCACAGCCCCTTACTCTACTTTTTCTTCTTTCTTAGCATTTATGCCTCTTAATATACTGTATGATTTATTTACTATGTTTATTGGTATACTATCTCCCTACACTAGAAGTGGTAAGCTCGACCAGGGCAGATATCTTTTTTTGTGGTTCTCCTTTGTATCCTAAGTGCCTAGAATAGTTATTTTCACATAGTAGATGCTCAATAAATGTTTATTGAATAAATGAACCAATTTCTCCCTTTTCCAGTCCATATTCCAGCATTTTCTTCCTAAAACGTAAGTCTTTCTCGGCTGTGGATCTCCACAGCATATGTAAGAAGTCTAAACTTTTCAACAGGACACACTGGGACCTTCACAATGTAGACCAACTTGTCTCTCCAAATTCATCAGCTGCTGCTCCACCAAGCCAACGACATCCTCTCTTTTCTCACACCTCCTCCCTGACACCCTACACTCTAGCCACAGTGAGCTATAATCACTGATACCCCAAATGTCAAATACTTTAAGGGTTCCAGGCTTGTAAGGGTTCCAGGCTTTTGTTCATATTGTTTCCTCAGATAGAAGAGCTCCCTCAACACCTTGGCAAATACCTACTAGCTTCCACTTCCAGACATCCCTCAAATATCACCTCCTTTCCCAACTACCCCACCTGCTACCTGCAAAGATAGTACATGCTATTCCTCTGTGAGAGCACTTACCCAATTACACTGTAATTTTCAGCTCACCTATTTCTCTTTTTAACTCTTAAATTCAAAGGCAAGACCATGTCTTCATTTCTGCATCCCAAGTGTTACTTGGTATTAACTGTTGCTTGACAAAATTGTATTGACCAAACCATGCTCTATCCTTTTCAACTAATTTCCCCTCAAATAAACAAGGAACTTTATAAAACTTATGTTTAACTGAAGAGACTGGTTTCCAGTCTGTAATTCCTAGGATTTTAAAAGGTGCAAAACCCGTCTTATTATTCAAGAGTATCAAGGCAAAAGGAAATAGGTTTTCTTTTTACTAAGTCTGTATTTGGAAATGACTCAGAAGTAGCAAAATTTAAAGAATTTCGAGAGAAAAAAATGATTATTCCTGCTAAGCATTTTCAATACTTCAAGTTGCTAGATCTCCTAGATATACTTTTTTTTAATATAAATTTATTTATTTATTTATTTATTTATTGGCTGTGTTGGGTCTTCGTTGCTGCGCACGGGCTTTCTCTAGTTGTGGCGAGCAGGGGCTACTCTGTTGCGGTGCGCGGGCTTCTCATTGCAGTGGCTTCTCTTGTTGCAGACCATGGGCTCTAGGCACACGGGCTTCAGTAGTTGCAGCACGCGGGCTCAGTAGTTGTGGCCCACGGGCTGTAGAGCGCAGGCTCAATAGTTGTGGCACACGGGCTTAGCTGCTCCGTGGCATGTGGGATCTTCCCAGACCAGGGCTCAAACCCGTGTCCCCTGCATTGGCAGGCGGATTCTTAACCACTGCGCCACCAGGGAAGTCCTCCTAGATATACTTTTTGATATCAAAGGCAAATCAAAATTCATTAATCATCTAAGCTAATTATAAGAATCTTGAGAAATTTGAGACTCAGAAGCAGGACAGTGACAGGAGGACAACGTGATAAGGCACAGCAATTCTCAAACATGTTTTAGCAGCATAACCCTATTTTTCAAATGAAATCTGAACCCTATTGGAACCCAATTACATAAAACACATTGAAAGTGATATTACTAGACAATGAAAACAATGAGTCTTTTCTCATTGACTAAGGTATGATTAACATTAAAAAGGTACAGCTTTATTCTGCTATGGTCTCAATACCTAATTTATTTTTGTATTTTGTTTTATTTGCTCAATTTAAAAAAAAGATCTTGATTCACAGAGATAGGTGTTTACATTGTTAACAGCCCTCCTGGCAACCTCAGCACACTCCCAAACAAACTGCTGCAGGAGATCAAGAGAAGTATGCAGTTGGAATTTTTTATTTTGAAGACAAATCACTGAAAGTATTGATCACAAATACAAAAATCAGAAAAGGGTTTCTGATACTTAGAACTGCTGAAACTATGCATCCCATAGTATTACTACCACATGACGTGTTCTCACATCAGATGTTGTCCCATATCTCAGCAGTGCACCAGGATGGGGGCTCGCGTTGAGCAGATGCACCTTCACTCGGCCTGGCCCATGCCTGTCACTGTATACCCCCTGCAGTACTACCTCACTTGTACAATGTACCATGAGTGGACATGTACAAGCCCAAATATTTGGAAAGACCAGTGCAGATTTACATCCTTCTTCACCAATGACACATTTCTAAGTGTCCAAACATATGAAGAAATGAAAGAAACAGGGTTTTGGTTTTTCTTCCTCTAGGATCTATGCAGAAACAAGTTAATGTGAAATCACAATAGTGGATTATGGAGTACTTGATATAACAACGCATTTGAAAGAGTGTTGTTTCTTAATATAATGATTAAATTAAGTATTTTTTAAATTTTTTTTTCTTCTTTCTTTTTTTTTTTTAAAGTATTTGTTTATTTATTTATTTATGGCTGTGTTGTGTCTTCATTTCTGCACGAGGGCTTTCTCTAGTTGTGGCAAGCGGGGCCACTCTTCATCGCGGTGCGCGGGCCTCTCACCATCGTGGCCTCTTTTGTTGCGGAGCACAGGCTCCAGAAGCGCAGGCTCAGCAGTTGTAGCACACGGGCTTAGTTGCTCCACGGCACGTGGGATCTTCCCGGACCAGGGCTCGAACCCGTGTCCCCTGCACTGGCAGGCGGACTCTCAACCACTGTGCCACCAGGGAAGCCCTAAATTAAGTATTTTTAAGTGAATAGAATGTTTTCAGAATCCTTGGATATAACAGAGCATAGTTCTAAAACCACTTGGGACTAAATGAGAGTGAGATTTGGCATCAGAGGACCTGCAAACATCTCTCGGCCTTATTTGTTACCTTGGTCCAGTCAGTTAACCTCTCTGTCTCAATTTTCTTTTTTATTTAATGAAGAATATAATACCTGAGCTAGGTTATCAGGAGACTCAATCAGAAAATTTGTCAAAGTTATTTTTAGGCTGGGAAGTCCAATATAAGTTAAAATTGTGTTATAAGATGTGCCCAGATGGCAGTGGACTAAATGTAGAAGGTTGGCAGGGAAGGATTGACTGGAGGTAGAGGTTTTTAAAATATCTATAACAAAAGTTAAGCCTTCTTTTAAACAAAATGCCTCTAGCTCACTAAAAGAGCTGGTAAAAAAATATGTTCAAAATATAATTAGCAAGAGAGTGTATATAGTACATTCCTAGCCATGGCCCTGCATACAATTTACCAATTCATTTATGTTGATATTTCTGACATCCTCCACCATTCTGCATTCTAAAAACACCTGGCCATCTCCACTCCAACCCCAACCCCACCAGCACACACACATTTGCACAGGCGCACACATACGTATCCAGTTTCTTTCTACTTCCACCAGAAGAGGCTTAGCCCAAAGCATTGCTCACTGGCAATCTTAAATTTCTAAACTTGGTGACTGAAGGAAACTGGAGAAGCAAAGTGGATGAAGTCGTGGTGGGGTCAAAAAAGCCAGGAGATAAACTGAGGCTAAATACTCATGAAGTGCAAACCAAGGCAGAGGAAGGTTTACAAAAAGGGTTCCAAAAACCCTCTGATTCTCTCTGAAGATTCCCCATCCTCTCCACTTCTCATGATGCCACTGTGCCATTCCTGGGCTTCATCTATCTATGCCCGAAGAATCACAGAATTTCAGGGTTAGAAGGGACTATAGAGTTCTTCTAGGTCGACTAACCATTTAATGACTGACTCTCCTCTCCAAGGGATTTTCTAGCTTAGAAACTCTCTCTTAGAAACTCTAAGCTAACTTTCCCCACCTTTGGTCAATTCCATCTTTGAACTATTCTGCTAGAAAATCCTTTATTATGAACTAAAATTGATTCCCCTTAACATCTGCCACCACCATGTGTGCCCCCCCCCCACGAACCCCAAGGTCACAGAAAATATGCTGAATCACTTTTCTGTGAGAGATCTTCAAATATTCGAATTTAACTACTGTGTCTTCCCTGAAAGCTTCTCAAGGTCACATACATTTCTAGGTTCTCCAAGATCTCTTCATATGAGAGATTCTCCTTACCACCCTGGCCATTCTTGTCTGAGCGAAGTCCAGTCCAGCTTGTCCTCTACTGTAGTAACTTCCTAACCTACCACTCTACTTCACTCATTCCACTAAACCATTGATTCTCAAACTTTTAAGTCTCAGGACCCTCACTCTTAAAAATTACGGAGGATCTGGGAGGACCTTCAAGATGGCAGAGGAGTAAGACATGGAGATCACCTTCCTCCCCACAAATACATCAAAAATACACCTACATGTGGAAGAACTCCTAGAGGACACCTACTGAACGCTGGCAGAAGACCTCAGACTTCCCAAAAGGCAAGAAACTCCCCACGTACCTGGCCGTGTGGCTGACACGGTGTTGGTGCTCAGGCCAGGTGTCAGGCCTCAGCCTCTGAGGTGGGAGAGCCGAGTTCAGGACACTAGACCACCAGAAACCTCCCAGCCCCACGTAATATCAATCGGCAAGAGCTCTCACAGAGATCTCTGTCTCAACACTAAGACCCAGCTCCACTCAATGACCACCAAGCTCCAGTGCTGGACACCCCATGCTAAACAACTAGCAAGACAGGAACACAACCCGCCCATAAGCAGAGAGGCTGCCTAAAATCATACTAAGTTCACAGATACCTCAAAACCCATCACCAGATGCACTCCTGTCCACCAGAAAGAAAAGATCCAGCCTTATCCACCAGAACACAAGCACCAGTCCCCTCCACCAGGAAGCCTACACAACCCACTGAAGCAACCTTACCCACTGGGGGAAAACACCAAAAACAACAGGAACTATGAACCTGCAGCCTGCAAAAAGGAGACCCCAAACACAGTAAGTTAAGGAAAATGAGAAGACAGAGAAATACACAGCAGATGAAGGAGCAAGGTAAAAACTTACCAGACCAAACAAATGAAGAGGAAATAGGCAGTCCACCTGAAAAAGAATTCAGAGTAATGATAGTGGAGATGATCCAAAATCTGGGAAATAGAATGGAGAAAATACAAGAAATGTTTAACAAGGACCCAGAAGAACTAAAGAGCAAACAAACAATGATGAACAACACAATAAATGAAATTAAAAATTCTCTAGAAGAAATCAATACCAGAATAACTGAGGCAGAAGAATGGATAAGTGACCTGGAAGATGAAATAGTGGAAATAACTACCACAGAGCACAATAAAGAAAAAAGAATGAAAAGAATTGAGGACAGTCTCAGAGACCTCTGGGACAACATTAAATGCACCAACATTCGAATTATAGGTGTCCAAGAAGAAGAGAAAAAGAAAGGGACTGAGAAAATATTTGAAGAGATTATAGTTGAAAACTTCCTTAATATGGGAAAGGAAATAGTAAGTCAAGGTCAGGAAGCGCAGAGAGTCCCATACATGATAAATCCAAGGAGAAACATGCCAAGACATATTAAACAAACTATCAAAATTAAATACAAAGAAAAAATACTAAAAGCAGCAAGGGAAAAGCAACAAATAGCATACAAGGGAATCCCCATAAGGTTAACAGTTTATCTTTTGGCAGAAACTCAGTAAGCCAGAAGGGAGTGGCAGGACATATTTAAAGTGATGAAAGGTAAAAAACTACAACCAAGATTACTCTACCCAGCAAGGATCTCATTCAGATTCGACAGAAAATTAAAACCTTTACAGACAAGCAAAAGCTAAGACAATTCAGCACCACGAAAACAGCTTTACAATAAATGCTAAAGGAACTTCTCTAGGCAGGAAACACAAGAGAAGGAAAACACCTACAATAACAAACCCAAAACAATTAAGAAAATGGGAATAGGAACATACATATCGATAATACCTTAAATGTAAATGGATTAAATGCTCCAACCAAAAGACATAGACTGGCTGAATGGATACAAAAACAACACCCGTATATATGCAGTCTACAAGAGACCCACTTCAGACCTAGGGACACATACAGACTGAAAGTGAGGGGATGGAAAAAGATATTCCACACAAAAGGAAATCAAAAGAAAGCTGGAGAAGCAATTCTCATATCAGACAAAATAGACTTTAAAATAAAGACTATGACAAGAGACAAAGAAGGACACTACATAATGATCAAGGGACCAATCCAAGAAGAAGACATAACAATTGTAAATATTTATGCAGCCAAAATAGGAGCACCTCAACATATAAGGCAAATGCTAACAGCCATAAAAGGGGAAATTGACAGTAACACAATCATAGTAGGGGACTTTCACACCCCACTTTAACCAATGGACAGATCATCCAAAATGAAAATAAATAAGGAAACACAAGCTTTACATGACACATTAAACAAGATGGACTTAATTGATATTTATAGGACATTCTATCCAAAAACAACAGAATACACATTCTTCTCAAGTGCTCATGGAACATTCCCCAGGGTAGATCATATCTTGGGTCACAAATCAAGCCTTGGTAAATTTAAGAAAATTGAAATCATATCAAGTATCCTTTCTGACCACAACGCTACGAGACTAGATACCAATTACAGGAAAAAAAACTGTAAAAAAATACAAACACATGGAGGCTAAACAATAAGCTACTAAATAATCAAGAGATCACTGAAGAAATCAAAGAGGAAATCAAAACATACCTAGAAACAAATGACAATGAAAACCCGGCGACCCAAAACCCATGGGATGCAGCAAAAACTGTTCTAAGAGGGAAGTTTATAGCAATACAATCCTATCTCAAGAAACAAGAAACATCTCAAACAACCTAAACTTACACCTAAAGCAATCAGAGAAAGAAGAACAAAAAAAAACCCCAAAGTTAGCAGAAGGAGAGAAATCATAAAGATCGATCAGAAATCAATGAAAAAGAAATGAACGAAACAATAGCAAAGATCAAAAAACTAAAAGCTGGTTCTTTGAGAAGATAAACAAAATTGATAAACCATTAGCCAGACTCATCAAGAAAAAAAGGGAGAAAATTCAAATCAACAAAATTAGAAATGAAAAATGAGAAGTAACAACTAACACTGCAGAAATACAAAGGATCATGAGAGATTACTACAAGCAACTATATGTCAATAAAATGGGCAACCTGGAAGAAATGGACAAATTCTTAGAAAAGCACAACTTTCTGAGACTGAACCAGCAAGAAATAGAAAATATAAACAGACCAATCAGAAGCACTGGAATTGAAACTGTGATTAAAAATCTTCCAACAGGGGCTTCCCAGGTGGCGCAGTGGTTGAGAATCTGCCTGCCAATGCAGGGGACATGGGTTCGAGCCCTGGTCTGGAAAGATCTCACATGCCATGGAGCAACTGGGCCCGTGAGCCACAACTACTGAGCCTGTGCGTCTGGAGCCTGTGCTCCGCAACAAGAGAGGCCGCGATAGTGAGAGGCCCGCGCACCGCGATTAAAAGTGGTCCCCGCTTGCCGCAACTAGAGACAGCCCTCGCACAGAAACGAAGACCCAACAGAGCCAAAAATAAATAAATAAATAAATAAATTTATTTTAAAAAAAAATCTTCCAACAAACAAAAGCCCAGGATCAGACGGATTCACTGGTGAATTCTATCAAACATTTAGAGAAGAGCTAATGCCTATCCTTCTCAAACTCTTCCAAAATATAGCAGAGGGAGGAACATTCCCAAACTCATTCTTTGAGACCATCATCATTCTGATACCAAAACCAGACAAAGATGTTACAAAAAAAGAAAACTACAGGCCAATATCACTGATGAACATAGATGTAAAAATCCTCAACAAAATACTAGCAAAAGAATCCAGCAGCACATTAAAAGGATCATACACCATGATCAAGTGGGGTTTATCCCAGGAATGCAAGGATTCTTCAATTTACTCAAATCAATCAATGTGATACACCATGTTAACAAACTGAAGGGTAAAAACCATATGATCATCTCAATAGGTGCAGAAAAATCTTTCGAAAAAAATTCAACACCCATTTATGATAAAAACTCTCCAGAAAGTAGGCCTAGAAGGAACTTACCTCAACATAATAAAGGCCATATATGACAAACCCACAGCCAACATTGTTCTCAATGGTGAAAAACTGAAACCATTTCCACTAAGATCAGGAACAAGACAAGGTTGCCCACTCTCACTGCATTTATTCAACATAGTTTTGAAAGTTTTAGCCACAGCAATTAGAGGAAAAAGAAAAGAAATAAAAGGAATCCAAATCGGAAAAGAAGAAGTAACACTGTCACTGTTTGCAGATGACACGATATTATACATAGAGAATCCTAAAGAGGCTACCAGAAAACTACTAGAGTTAATCAATGAATTTGGTAAAGTAGTAGGATACAAAATTAATGCACAGAAATCTCTTGCATTCCTGTACACTAATAATGAAAAATCTGAAAGAGAAATTAAGGAAACACTCCCATTTACCATTCCAACAAAAAGAATAAAATACCTAGGAATAAACCTATCTAAAGAGACAAAAGACCTGTATGAAGAAAACTATAACACACTGGTGAAAGAAATTAAAGATGATACAAACAGATGGAGAGATATACCATGTTCTTGGATTGGAAGAATTAACATTGTGAAAATGACTGTACTACCCAAAGCAATCCACAGATTCAATACAATCCCTGTCAAACTACCAGTGGCATTTTTCACAGAATTAGAGCAAAAATTACACAATTTGTATGGAAACAAAAAGACCCCTAATAGCCAAAGCAATCTTGAGAAAGAAAAACAGAACTGGAAGAATCAGGCTACCTGACTTCAAACTATACTACAAAGCTACAGTAATCAAGAGAGTATGGTACTTGCACAAAAACGGAAATATAGATCAATGGAACAAGATAGAAAGCCCAGAAATAAACCAACGCACATATGATCACCTTATCTTTGATAAAGGAGGCAAGAATATACAATGGAGAAAAGACAGCCTCTTCAATAAGTGGTGCTGGGAAAACTGGACAGCTACATATAAAAGAATGAAATTAGAACACTCCCTAACACCATACACAAAAATAAACTCAAAATGGATTAAAGACCTAAGTGTAAGGCCAGACACTATCGAACTCTTAGAGGAAAACATAGGCAGAACACTCTGTGATATAAATCACAGCAAGATCCTTTTTGACCCACTTCCTAGAGAAATGGAAATAAAAACAAAAATAAACAAATGGGACCTAATGAAACTTAAAAGCTTTGGCACAGCAAAAGAAACCATAAATAAGACAAAAAGACAACCCTCAGAATGGGAGAAAATATTTGCAAGTGAAGCAACTGACAAAGGATTAGTCTCCAAATTTACAAGCAGCTCATGCAGCTCAATATCAAAAAAACAAACAACCCAATCCAAATATGGGCAAGAGACCTAAATAGACATTTCACCAAAGAAGATATACAGCTTGCCAACAAACACATGAAAGGATGCTCAACATCACTAATCATTAGAGAAATGCAAATCAAAACTACAATGAGGTATCACCTCATAACGGTCAGAATGGCCATCATCAAAAAATCTACAAACAATAAATGCTGGAGAGGGTGTGGAGAAAAGGGAACCCTCTTGCACTGTTGGTGGGAATGTAAATTGATACAGCCATTATGGAGAACAGTATGGAGGTTCATTAAAAGTCTAAAAATAGAACTACCATATGACCCAGCAATCCCACTACTGGGCATATACCCTGAGAAAACCATAATTCAAAAAAGTCATGTACCACAATGTTCATTGCAGCACTATTTACAATATCCAGGACATGGAAGCAACCTAAGTGTCCATCAACAGATGAATGGATAAAGAAGATGTGGCACATATATACAATGGAATATTACTCAGCCATAAAAAGAAACAAAATTGAGTTATTTGTAGTGAGGTGGATGGACCTAGAGTCTGTCATACAGAGTGAAGTAAGTCAGAAAGAGAAAAACAAATACCATATGCTAACACATATATATATGAAATCTAAAAAAAAAAAAAAATGGTTCTGAAGAACCTAGGGGCAGGACAGGAATAAAGATGCACATGTAGAGAAGGGACTTGAGGACATGGGAAGGGGGAAGGGTAAGCTGAGACGAAGTGAGAGAGTGGCATTGACATATATACACTACCAAATGTAAAATAGATAGCTTGTGGGACGCAGCCACATAGCACAGGGAGATCAGCTCGGTGCTTTGTGACCACCTAGAGGGGTGGGATAGGGAGGGGGAGGGGGAGATGCAAGAGGGAGGGGATATGGGGATACATATATACATATAATTGATTCACTTTGTTATACAGCAGCAACTAACACAACAATGTAAAGCAATTATACTCCAATAAAGTTGCTAAAAAAAAAATTACTGAGGATCCAAGATGACTCTTGTTTATGTGGATTAGATCTACTGATATTTACAGTATTAGAAATTAATACAGAAAAATTAAACCTATTTTTTTATTAGTATGGAAGTTCCTCAAAAAATTAAAAATTGAATTTCCATATGGCCCAACAATTCCAAACCTACATATATACTCAAAAGAACTGAAAGCAGGGACTTGAACAGATATTTGTACACTCATGCTCAAAGCAGCATTATTCATAATAGTTAAAATGTGGACACAACCCAAGTGTCCACAGATAATTGAATGGATAAAGAAAATGTTGTATATATAATGGAATACTATTCAGCCTTAAAAAAGAAAGACAATTCTGACACATCTACAACATGGATAAACCTTGAGGACATTATGCTAAGCAAAATAAGCCAGTCAGAAAAAGACAAATACTGTATGATTCCATTTATATGAGCTATCTAGAATAGTCAAATTCATAGAGACAGAAAGTAAAATGGTAATAGCCAGGGACTGTGAGGAGGAAGAAATGGGAAGTTAGTGTTTAACGGGTACAGAGTTTCAGTTTGGGATGTTGAAAAAGTTCTGGAGATGGATGGTGATAATGGTTGCACAATAATGTGAATGTACTTAATGCCACTGAACCGTACAGTTAAAAATGGTTAAAATCTAAATTTTATGTTTATTTTACCACAATACAAATATTTGTTGGGACTTCCCTGGTGGTCCAGTAGTTAAGACTCTGCACTACTAATGTAGGGCGTCTGGGTTCAATCCCTGGTCAGGGAACTAGGATCCCACATACCACAACTAAGCCCATGTGCTGCAACTAGAGAAGCCCACGTGCCACAACAAAGAGCCTGCACAGCCACACACAAAAAAAATTTGTCAATTCATCTTAAAATAACAATGTAAATCCATTGTATATTAACCTAAATATTTTTATTTAAAAGAACTGTATTTTCAGAAACAAAAATTAGTGAGAAAGAGGCACTGTTTTACATTTTTGCAAATGTCTTTGATGTTTGGATAGTAAAAGACAACTGGAGTCTTCAGTCTGCTGTGATACTTCATCTACAGCACTATGCTCTCTTGATTGATGTATATGAAAGTCAGTGTCACACAGATATGCAACTGGAAAAGGGAAGGATATTTTAATATCCTTTTCAGATACTGTGGATGCTCTCCTTTGATAGTACACTAAATTTGACAGGTAGTAGTTTCCTAAAGATTAGTTGCAATGTGGAATCTGAACATCAATAAACTTTTCATACTTTATTAGAAAAACATGTAGCAATCTGCCTTGCACTTTGAATCAATCTTCTACCTACACATGCTTTTGTAACATTATGTACTGATCATTTCAAATATACTAAGTGATGCAGTGGACACATTTCATTAAACAATATCAAAAAGTAGCATTTGCCGGGCTTCCCTGGTGGCGCAGTGGTTGAGACTTTGCCTGCCAATGCAGGGGACACGGGTTCGAGCCCTGGTCTGGGAAGATCCCACATGCCACAGAGCAACTAGGCCCCTGAGCCACAACTACTGAGCCTGCGCGTCTGGAGCCTGTGCTCCACAACTAGAGGCCGCAACAGTGAAAGGCCCGCGCACTGCGATGAAGAGTGGCCCCCGCTCGCCGCAACTAGAGAAAGCCCTCGCACAGAAACGAAGACCCAACACAGTCAAAAATAAATTAATTAATTTAAAAAAAAGTGAGTTATTAAAAAAAAAGTAGCATTTGTTAATATCACCATCAATATCATCAGAAAAGGCTTTAAGTATTAAGTAGCCATCAAAGTCACAGTGATAATGCAAGTTTTTCAGAATCTGATTTTTATTTAAAGCTTGGATTTTATCACTGGCAACACATAACAGTTTTCCTTGAAGTGATAGGCTCACTTTGCTCATTTTTAAAGAAAATATCTTCCAAATACCCAAGTCTGAATAACAGTTTGTCAGTAGTTTACTCTTACAAGTAAAGATGTTTCATTTAAAAAAAAAAAAAAAAGCAGTTCAGCTTGTACCTCAGTTAATTAGTTAATCACTAGAGTGGTTTTCCTCTAGATAATCATCTTATTTCAATATACAGCAGTAGTGCCTTATGCATAATTTCCATTTCCTCAAACAGGATATTTAAAAAATGTGCATTCAAGAAATGAGATTTAATAAAATAATTGTTTACTGTTTGATCAAGTACACACAAATTAAACTTTTTTTTTTTTAACTGTGAATGTATATCAGTGAAGAATACAATGACTACTAGTACAGTTTGGTACTAGTTCCCTGATTTAAACCCATCACCATTGCTTTTGTACCATCAGTGCAAATGTCAGCACAGTGAATTTTTTTTAAAAAGGCCTTTGTATTTTACAATATCGTTTTGACCTGAAAGGGTCTTAGGGACCACCAGGGGTCCACAGACCATACTTTGAGAACCACTGCACTGGACTATAGGTTTCTAGAGGACTTGTCTTTCATCTCTATACCCAAACAATACTTATCACATAGTAAGTACTTCATAAACATGTTTTCAATGAATGCATTACACTAAAGATTCCTTAGGCCTACACCTGCAAAACCCCATGGAACGGGAATTCCCTGGTGGTCCAGGGGTTAGGACTTGGCACTTTCACTGCTGTGGCCCAGGTTCAACTCCTTGTTGGGGAACTAAGATCCCACAAGCTGCGCGGCACAGCAAAAAACAACAACAAAACCAAATAGGAGGGAAAAAAGGTTACAAATAAAAGTGCATAAAACAAAACCATGGGGAACACGATGAATAAGACATTGTCCTTGTATTTGGAATTTTTAGTCCAAAAAGGAAGATAGCTATAAGAAAATATGTTACAACAGAGGTATCATCGATAGAGAAAGAAACAATTAACTCTAACTGAAGAAACTGGAAAAGGGGAGCAAAGGCGTAGAGGTTGAGAGGACAGACTGAGCAGAGGCATGGGAATGTTCTTGTGCACCATCAGTTTGTAGAATAGTCAAAGTTCCAATAGAACGTAGGAAGAAATAAAGTGGAGGATCAAGGGGGAACACTCTGCATTCCTATCTATCCTGCTCACCTGTGCCTGACTAGTGTCCCAAAAAGCCATCTTTATGTCTTCACCCTCCTCAAAATACCTCAATGACCACTTCACTGCCTATAAAATAAAGACAAACCCATTCTGTCATTTACAAACCTCTAAAAATCTTGTCCCACCCAATTTATATAATCTCATCTCTCTAGAAGTGCCCTACAACAGAAACCTTCTGCTTAGACTTCTCACTGTTCCTACATTGGGAATTCACTCCCATCTTCCCACCTTGAGTGCCATCCAAGCCTTCTCCAATCCCAGGGGTCTCCTTTTAGTATAGCTATACCCTAGTATATGCCTATTCATTTGCATTCTTATTTCAATAATTAACTGAACACGTCCTACATGCCAGTTCCTCAGTATAAAAAGAAAACCAACACATAGTCCTCCCTCACTCTTGTGGAACTCAAAACGTATTTAGTGAGGTAAACGAAAAGCTAAGGGAGAAGAAAAAAAAAAAAAAGGAAATAGTGCCCTTTCCCACATCAAACGCAAACATTCTTATCATTAACATAACTGTTTTGTACTTCGTCGAATTTTTCTCAAGAGCCCATCACCACCACAGAAGAGGCTCAATTAAAACATGTTGAATTGGGTACCCCCTTTTCTTCCTAATACTTTTGGTTCTTTCTAAAACTGTAAACCAGATTTGTTTCTGTAAGTCCAGTAGTTCCAGTGGACGTGCATTGTAGCCAAGAATGAGTTTTAGTTTCAAATTGGAAATTTTGGCTCTGTGCAAGCTGACCATGCCTTAATACTGAATCTGTATTGTATAATTCGAACTCTGCTCTGGTTTCTCTCACCTAAGGATGGATCCTTCACTGGTTTTCTTTTGCTGATGTCCCCAAGCTGACCCCCTTCTTTGCCAGCACTGACTGTCTTATGCCCCTTACTCTACATCTTTACTTCTTAGCCTCCTTTCATAATATATTGTCCTTTTCCCTCTCATTTCGACTTGGCCTTACCTAATTCAAGAACCCTACATGACCTTCTCTAAGCAACTCAGTACTGAAATAAAACATGAAGAGATGTACTTACTTACACAAAGCAGATCCACATTTTAATAGTTATCTAATCCCTCAAGTACCTAAATTCTATGGAGACAAGAGGTTCCTTATTTTGAAATCCTGTATACCATAATTCATTTCTTCACTGTCTTACTTTCCAAGATGAAAGGACATGACAGTAGCCAAGGTAGATATTGGTAAGGATGATACCACTCCCTGGCTCACATCAAACACAATCAGAGTCACTGAATTGTTAATTTATATAACAGATGCAGTAGTTCAGTATGGAACTTCCCCTAGTATATACCAATCCCACCCTAGAGAGAAAAAAAAGACAGAAGATAGTAAGCTCTAATCATGGCACAGGACTTTATATATGTTCTATCCATCCATGACTTACAGAAAATGTATTTAATTAAAATCTATTTAATTAAATCTATTTAATTTTCATTTCCCTAAAATAAATAATAAATAAATGTCAGTTTCTACTCTCATTTCTACGATCTCTTAATTCTCTATACATGGTACATATTTCTAATAACAATGAATAATAAACAAATGATATTTGAGATACGATTTCATACGTTTTTTAGTAAGGGACACCAGCATTAAGATGCTATGGGGTCCTAGACTCATGACAACATCCTATCAGTTATATTATTCCTTCTCTCTCCAAAGCTTATCTTCTTTCAGATTCCTTCCTTTCACAATTCTATTATTTATAATAACAATCTGAGCAACAAGACTTATTAAGCACTTAATGGAATGGAAATAACATTTGAGGTTTTACACAACATCCATTTTAAACACAAATAATGCATGATACAAAATAACAATGTTGATCTGGTGCTAGAGATCAAATTTGGAATTAGGCTATCACTCTAATGTCTAGAGGATGAGTGAACAAATTCAATTTTAAGATGTAGGTTGACTTCATAATTTAGGAAAACTCAGAAATCAAAAACCATAAGCTTTTTCTAGAAACACAAAATTCCATGTTATTATACCAAGATCTCAAATAATTAAACTTCAATATATAAAAGGATACATTAAAATAAAGTCAATGTTTAATACTAAAAAAGAAGCACTAGTGACAAGGGAAAAATCTGAAAATCATTTATCTTTGTCTTTGAAGTATTCTGTGTGATTTTTATTTTTCTAATTAAGTTGGGCCAACACTGCTGTAGCACTTTCTGGATATACTCAGACAAAATGAAGGTAGTACAGAAAATGCTCGTGGCAGGAAAATGCCCTCCTGATTACATTTTTAAAGGCATGTAACAAATTAACAGCCAGTTGTTTAAATGTATATTATCAAAGCTGATTATAAAGTTGCCTTTTAAGAGTTAACAGATTTCTATTAAATGTCTGAGCTATTGGATATAAACTAAGGCAAAATTGTTATCACATATTTTTTCAAGCCCAAGACTATATTACATTACTTTTAAAGGATTTATAATTATATTCTTTTAAAGTGTGAATCTATAATGTTATAGATCTCTTATTTTATCTTAAGAATCAGCCAAATACGTGTTTTTGAGTTTCCCATGTAACCATCTCCTTACCCTCCTTTATCTTTCCTCCTTGCTCTGCTTTTTATTACCTCAAGGTAATTAACTGCCTGATGTTACATAGATACATAATCCTTTACTGGAAATTCCAAAACCTGAGAAGCTTTGAAAACCAAAGTTTTTTCATAACTGAATTAGTGGCAAAAATCTGTCCTGACTTGAACTCATTTGGTAGCAAAATCTGATCTGACCTGAATAGACATGAGACTATTTATAGTCCTTATTTATCACACTTAGTGTAAAAATTCATACATTTTGCTACATTAATATTAATGTGTATAATTACAAGGTGCTGTAAGACAATGGTAAGGATATTAAATAACATACAAATATGCATGAATTACCTTTCTAAAATTTGAAAAATGTGAATTCCAAAACATATCTGCCCCCGGGTTTTGGATAAGGGATTGTGGACCTGTATTTATTTGTAATACTATCATCTTGCCATGAGGGCAGAACTTTATCTTATTCATTGTTTTATCCCCTGGGCCTAGAATTGTGCCTGACACATAGTAAATACTCAATAAATATTTGTTGAATAATCAAAATAAAGAATCACATTGAATTAATAGAAGTGGAGTTCAAAACAGAAAGGAACAAGAATATGTCTTCAGGGCAGTAATCTCCAAATGAAGTTATAATTTATATAGGTCATGAATCTCTTATTTGCAATTGTGAAATACAAAAATCTTCGAAAAAAGTTTTGTCATTACTGCTTATTTTCTGAAACTTCAGGCTTTCTTACAAAATTGAGAAACAGCTATTGACTTATTAGATCCCAAATTAGAATAAAAAGAAATATTTAAAGGAAAAACATTTTTAAAGAAAAGCAGAGTGCCACAGCAGACTCTGAATTCCTTAAGGTAAAGATGCTTTTCGTACTCTTTTATCACTTAGTAAAGTATCTGGCACATAGTAGGTACTCAATATATACTGTTAGAATGAACATTAAAAAAGAAGAATTGGGATTTTTTCCATTTAATAAAGACATGTTGAGCACCCTTCTCAGGCCAGTCATTATGCTAGATGTAAAAAACAGCAGGACAAGAGACACACAGTCTTTTTTTGCCTTCATGAAACAGACTTTAGCGGGGAAGGCAGATGTTTAAATACTACAAAAAATAAAGTTCCAGGTACTATGGATCACAAAAAAAGAAGTACCTAAACTAAACTGGAAGGTTATGGAAAATCTATAAAGCTTAGACAGTTATGGCTGAAGAGTAGAGCGTGAAGAACAGTGCCACCAAGCTTTGCAGGCCTAATCAAGGACTCTGTACATTTTCCAAGGGCAATGAAAAGCATTGAGGGGTTTTAAAAAAAGGAGTGATATTTCATTTGGACTTTTAACTCAGACTTCTATTTATTGAGTACTTACTATGTGCCTGGCATATTATCTTGTTTAATCCTCACAAAATAGGCTTTATGTTTCCAAGTTGTATGTAGGAGCTGGTGGCCAATCAGCATCCCTATGTAGAACAACTAGTAGAGCCAAACAAACAAACAAAAATCCAACTATCTGAAGACAGAAAAGAGTTGTTGAGAGAACAAGAACTAGAGAAACAAAAGAGAAAAAATCTTGAGAGACAAACTGGCTTCTGTAGCAACATTTTCCCTGGAATCATTACTCTGAGCATGAACAGAAGGCTGAGAATCAGGACAAACCCAGTACAAAGCCTGGTGGAGGGCTACCAAGGTTGGACAGAGAAATAAGCAGAGGTGTGGCATAGACTTGGAGATCTTAAGCACATGGCCAGTTTTCTCAAGAAATTTTTTGAATACTAGAATTCTGTGGGGTAGAAGGTTACAAACATAAGCATGAAACCTGGGGAAAAGTTTTTTAGCAGTCTGACAAGAAAAAGGTTAGAGTCTGGGACCCAAAGGGGAAAGGACCCTTAGAGTATACCAAATTCTTAGCTGAAAACTTGTGAGAGCCAGGAAAGAACCAGAGGAAAATTGAGCCTGAAAGTAAAACTCAGCCTCAACCCAGCACACTCCCTAACTGGATTAAGGGAATCAGTCACAAGACTATCTGCCCAGTGGAGGCGAGAGTGAACCCTCAAGAAAGGAGGCATTACAGTTTTTTGGACACAATGTCTGGCAACAAATAAAAGTTACTAGGCATGCCAGCAGACAAAATCGGATGAATAAAAGATAAGAGAAAATAACACCATAGACAGAGATCCACTTATGATCCAGATTTTGGTGTTAACTGACAAAGACTTTAAAACAATTGAGTTATATTTTTTAAAAGAGAAAAACTGGACAAAGTAGATGAAAAGCAGGTAATTTTACCTGAGAACTGGAATCAATAAAAGAGAACCATTTGGAAATTTTAGAATTGAAAAATACACTAAATGTAAGTAAGAATTCATTAGATGGATTTACCAAGAGATATAAAATAGCATAAAACAGGATTGGTGAATTGAAAGAATGTCAAAAGAAAATGTCCAAACTGAAGCACAGAGGAAAAAAAATAATGTAAAGTAAAGAAAAAGAGTACTAGAGATAAGTAAGACTCAGTGAAAAATCTAATTGATGTACAAATTGGAGTCTCAGAAAGAAAGGAGAGAAAAATGTGGCAGAACAAATATTCAAACAGATAATGACCAAGAATTTTTCAAAACTGGAGAAAGATATCAACCCCAGATTTAAGAAGCCCCACAAACTCAAACCAGAATAAATTAAATGATAATAATAATGCAAACAACAATAATAACACAGCAAGGCACATGTTAACAAGACTGCTGAAAATCAAAGATAGAAAATGTTAAAACAGTCAGGGTGAGGGTGAGGGACATACATTCAGTGGATAACAAAAAGCCTGATGGCTGACTTCACAACAGAAAACAAAGAGGCCAGAAGGCAATGAAATGTCTCAACAGGCTGACAAAAAAATTACTGACAACTTTGAAATTTATGCACAGAAAAAAAAAATCCTTCAAAAATAAAGATGAAATAAAGATATCATCAGACAAGTAAAACTGAGGAGCTTGTCACCCGGAAACTTGCACGAAACAAATACTAAAAAGAGTTGTTATAACAGAAGAAAAATAATCCCAGTGTAAATATAGAAAAGTAGGAGGGAATAATGAGAAACAAAAAGGATAAAAATTGGTTAAAAATGAGTAAATATTACTTTTTTTCTTTCTTAAGATAGTCTTAACTTTCCCATTCAGGCAGTTCAGCTACAAATCAGAAACAATCAGAATCAAGGTCAGAGGATTTCAACTCCTTTCTGAAAAATCACATAATGAATGCACTGATTCTGGCAATACCATTAAAAATACTAAAATGCAAAACAAAAAAAAAACCAAAAAAACCCCAGCAAATATTGACTAAATACTTATGCTACAGAAGAATAATAGCAATGTCTTGTGGAATTTAAAATAAAATGCACAACAAAAATAACACAAAGGAAAAGAGGTGTAAATAAGTAAAGTGTTCTAAGTTCTAGCATTACATTACAGGGAAATAGTAAAAAAAAAAATTAGTTTATTCAAGACTACAATTAATCAAGAATAAATGCTGTAGCCTCTAGGGTAGCTACATAAATAACGGTAAAATAATGTGTAACTATCACATTAATGGAGACAAAAATAGAACAACAAAAATATTTGAATAAAATCTGAATAATCCAAAAGAATACAAGAAAAGAGAGAAAGCAGAATGTGAAGCAAATGTATCAAATTAAAAAACCAAATATTAAGACCAGAAATATAAAACCAAATATATCAGTAAATTCATTAAATGTAAATATACTAAATAATAAAATAAAAAGGTTTGTCAGCCTGAATTTAAAAAACAACTATACAAGGATGCTGATGCAGAAAGGGTGAAAATAAAAGTATGGAAAAAGTCATACCATGCAACCACTAACCAAAAAAAGCTGTTGTGGCTATACTAACATCGGACAAAACAGACTTTAAGGCGAGAACCTTATTAGAGATAAAGAAGGACATTTCATAAAGATTAAGGGGTTAATCCACCAGGAAGCTATCACAATATAAATCTACATACAACCAATGAAATAGCCTTAAAATTAAAAAAATTAAAAAATTTAGAGAATTAAAAGAAATAGACAAATATACAAGCATGATGGGAGATTTAAACATATTTCTTTGAATAGCTGGTAACAAACAGAAAAAAATTCGATAAGATTATAGAAAAGCTGAACAGCATAACTGACACCTGGACTTCAGTGACATATATAGCCTACCTGACCCAACAGTGACAGATACACGTTATTTACAAGTGCACGTGGAAAAGGCAGCAAAATTGACTACATACCAGATTGTAAAGCAAGACTCAACAAATTTTAAAATATTTAATCAGTCAGAGAATGTTCTCTGACAACACTGACATTAAGCTGGATATCAATAACATTGACATGATACTATACATAGAAAATCCTAAAGATGCCACCAGAAAACAAGAGCTCATCAATGAATAGAATAAAGTTGAAGGATACAAAATTAATATACAGAAATCTATTGCATTTCTGTACACTAACAACAAACAATCAGAAAGAGAAATTAAGGAAACAATCCCATTTACCATCACATCAAAACCAATAAAATATCTCGGAATAAACCTACCTAAGAAAGTAAAAGACCTATACTCAGAAAACCGCTAGACACTGATGAAAGAAACTGAAGACAACACAAACAGATGGAAAGATACACCGTGTTCTTGAATTGGAAGAATCAATATTGTCAAAATAACCATACTACCCAAGGCAATCTACAGATTCAGTGCAATCCCTATCAAAATACCAATGGCATTTTTCACAGAACTAGAACAAATAATTTTAAAATTTGTATGGAAATACAAAAGACCCCAAAACGCCAAGAAAATCTTGAGAAAAAGAACAGAGCTGAGGAATCATGCTCCCTGACTTCACAGTACAAAGCTACAGTAATCAAAACAGTATGGTACTGGCACAAAAACAGACACATATATCAATGCAACATGATAGAGAGCCCAGAAATAAACCCACACACTTAAGGTCAATTAATCTGCAACAAAGGAGGCAAGAATATACAACAGAGAAAAAACAGTCTCTTCAATAAGTGGTACTGGGAAACCTGGACAGCTACACGTAAAAAAACAAATTTGAACATTCTCTAACACCATATACAAAAATAAACTCAAAACAAATTAAAGACCTAAATGTAAGACCAGATACTATAAAACTCCTAGAGAAAAATATAAGCAGAACACTGTTTGACATAAATCACAGCAATAATTTTTTGGATCCATCTCCTAGAGCATAGGAAATAAAAGCAAATAAACAAATGTGGTCTAATTAAAAGCTTTGGCACAGCAAAGAAAACCATTGACAAAGCAAAAAGACAACCTACTGAATGGGAGAAAATATTTGCAAATGATATGTCTCATAAGGGATTAATATGCAACATATATAAACAGCTCATACAAATCAATATAAAAAAACACTACCTGATTAAAAAATGGGCAGAAGAACTGAATAGACATTTTTTGAAAGAGGAAATGCAGATAGCCAAAAGGCACATGAAAAGATGCTCAACATTGTTAACCATCAGGGAAATGCACATTGAAACCTCATACCTGTCAGAATAGTTATCATGAAGAAGAACACAAGTAAAAAATGTTGGCGAGGTTGTGGAGAAAAGGGAACCCTCCTACACTGTTAGTGGGAATGTAAATTGGTACAGCCAGTATGGAAAACAGTATGGCAGTTTCTCAAAAAACTAAAAATAGAACTACCATATGATCCAGCAATTCAACTCCTGGGTACATATCCAAAAAAACCAAAAACACTAATTCAAAAAGATACATGCACCTCAATGTTCATAGCAGCATTATTTACAATTGCCAAGATATGGAAGCCACCTAAGTGTTCATCATTAGATGAATGGACAAAGAAGATGGGAGATTTTATATATATGTGTGTGTGTGTGTGTGTGTGTGTGTGTGTGTGTGTGTGTGTATACATATACATATATACATACACACACACACACACACACATATATATATATATATATATATGCATGCAATGGAATACTACTCAGCCATAAAAAAGAACAAAATTTTGCCATTTGCAGCAACATGGATGGACTTGGAGGTCATTATGCTAAGTGAAATAGGTCATACAGAAAGACAAACCCTATATGATATCACTTATATGTGGAATCTAAAAATTTTTTAAACTAGTGAATAAACATAAAACAAGCATACTCACAGATATAGAGAACAAACTAGTCGTTACCAGTGGGGAGAGGGAAGAGGGGGTAATATAGGAGTAGGGGATTAAGAGGTACAAACTATTAGGTATAAAATAAGCTACAAGGATATATTGTACCACATGGTGAATATAGTCAATATTTTATAATAACTATAAGTGGAGTACAACTTTTAAAAATTGTGAATCACTATATTCTACACTATAGGTGTATATGTTATACACCTATAACATATAATATTGTACAGCAACTATACTTCGAAAAAAGTACAAAAAAAAAAAAAGAAAATATTAATTGCTTGGAAATTAAGCAATATACTTCAGGATAGCCCTTGGGCCAAATTTTTTAAATGACAAAAAAATATTAGGAAATGTTTTATACAAAAGGATAGTAAAAACATAACTCATTAAAACTGTGGAATGCAGTTAAAGTAGTGCTTAGGGGGAAAATCGTAGCCTTAATGCATATTTTAGAAAAGAAAAAAGTCTTGAAATCCATGATCTAAGTTTCTATCTCAAGAAACTAAAAAAAGAACAGCAAATCAATCCCAAAGAAAATAGGAGAAAATTAATAATAAAGATGTGATCCAAAATTAAGAGAAAATTTCAAACCCAAAACTGGTCCTTTGATGAGATCAATTAAATAGATAAACACCTAGCAAAACTGTTCAAAGACACACATGCACACAAATTTTCATAATCCAAAACTGTGACAGACTTTTCAGACATCAAAAAGAAATAAAAATCTATTATAGACAACTTTAAGCCAATTATTTATATCATTTAAATGAACAAATTCTTTGAAAAACACAATCTATCAAAGCTGACAATAGAAGGAATAGAAAATCTGAATACTCCTATATCTATTAAAAATTGAATCTGTTCTTTAAAATCTTTCCAACACAATGCTGAAGCAGAACAAAACTGGAGGACTGAGAACTTCAACTTATTATAAAGCTACCAAAATCAAGACAATGTGGTAATGTTAAAAAAATAGACAAGTAGATCAATGGAATAGAATAGAGACTCAGAAATACCAACACAAATATAGTCAACTGATCTTTGACAAAAGAGCAAAGGCAATTCAATGGAGCAAAGACAGTCTTTTCAACAAATTGTACTGGAGCAACTGGACATCCACATGCAAAAAAAAAAAAGGATCATAAATGTAAAACCCAGATCCATAAGACTTCTAAAAGATAACATAGGATAAAATCTAAGTGACCTTGGGTTTGGTGATTAATTCTTAGACATAACACCAAAAGTATGATCCATAAAAGAAAAAAATTGATAAGCTGGACTTCATTAAAATTAAAAACTTCTCTGAGAAAGATACTGCTAAGAGAATGAAAAGACTGGCCACAAATTGGGAGAAGATATTTGCAAAGCACATATCTGATAAAGGACTTGTACCCAAAACATAAAACAAACTCTTAAAACTCAACAATAAGAACACCCAATTAAAAATGGGCAAAAGACCTGAAGGGACACCTCACCAAAGAAGACATACAGATGGCAAATAAACATATGAAAAGATATTCAATATCATATGTCACTAGGGAATTGCAAATTAAAACAACAGTGAGATATCACAACACACCTATTAGAATGGCCAAAATCTAAAACACTGATAACACCAAATGCCGGTGAGAATGTAGAGCAACAGGAACTCTCAATCAGTGCTGGCGGGAATGCAAAAATGGTATAGCCACAATGGAAGACAAGTTGTCAGTTTCTACCAAATTTTTACCATACAAGCCAGAAATCATGCTTCTTGGTATTTACCCAAATTAGCTGAAAACTTATGTCAACACAAAAATCTACCCAGGAATGTTTATACCAGTTTTATTCATAACTGCCAATCTTGGAAGCAACCAAGATGTCCTTCAACAGATAGTGAATGTATAAACAAACTGATACATCCCCACAATATAATATTGTTCAGAAAAAAAAAAAAGCTAGCAAGAAACAAAAAGACATACAGTAACATAATGGACATTGCCAAGTGAAAGAAGTCAATCTGAAGAAGCTACATACAGTTATGATTACAACTATAGGACATTCTCAAAGGCAAAACTATAGAGACAGTAAAAAACCAAGTGGTTGCCAGGGGCTTGGAAGGAGGGAGGGATGTGTAGGTGGAGCACAGGGGATTTTTTTAGGACTGTAAAACTATTCTGTAAGATAATGGAATAGTAGGTACATGGTATTATACATTTGTCAAAACCCATAGACCTGTGTAACACAAACAGTGAACCTTGATGAAAACTGTGGACTTTAATAATAATGTATCAATATCGATTGGTCCACCAATAGTAACAAATGTACCACACTAATGCAAGATGCTAATAATAAGGGAAACAGTATATAAGGAAAGGGGATGTATGGGAACTCTGTACCTTCTGCTCAATTTTTCTGTAAGCCTAAAACCATTCTAAAAAATAAAGTCCACTAATTAAAAACAAAACACAACAAAATAAAAAACCTTCTCAAAAGAAAATCTGAGACACAGGCTTCAATGTAGAATTCTTCCAAACATTTAAGAAAGAAATAACACAGTCTCATAACATTTTTATATCAAATAGAAAAGAAAAAAGGGGGGAACACTTCCCTACCATTTTATCAGGCCAGTATAACCTTGGTATAAAACTTGTCAAAGACATTACAAGAAAGGAAAATTACAGACCAATCTTTCTCACTGACATAGATTCAATCCTTCAGCACTTACTATTGGACTTCTGCTAATGCATAGGATGTGGACAGCCAGAATAAGAAACATCACTCCCACCCTAACAATGAGAAAAAGTGGTATAATCTACAAAATCATAACTTTTGAACTCACCATAAAACTGAAGTTTTAAGACGATCAAGTGAACTAAATTCCAAAGAGTAACAAGCCCCTCTAAAGACAGATGGGACTCCAAACTATTTCATATTTGGCAAAGCACAGGAGGAAAAGGAGGCTATCGTACAAGCAAGAAAGAAGAATTCAGCTAAAATTGTTAACTGTTATTGATTAGATGTGGGCTAGCATGTCAGTTGAGAAACACTGGGAGCTCAAAACCCAAGGGGAATTCACACTCACTTGCATGCTCTTTTCCATAGGTCTCCATCAGGACTGAGGGCAGAGCAGGAACTGCAGAGAGCCCCCTTCTGTGGCACAGGTGTGCAAGAAAGGATAGGCTACCACTACAAAACAAGCATGCAACCATGCCACCTTGCCCAAACTCTCCTCTCATTTGAGGAAGAGGCCTTAAACCTCTGAGGGAGGCAATAATTTGTTGCTTCTGGGGGTGAGATAGATACAAAAACTGTCTTCCTCATGGAAACATAAGAAAACTCTCACGGGCCCCAAATCCTGTACCAGTACATAGCAGAGGTAAGCCAAAACTAGGAAGAGGCAGGAATCTCTCTTTCACCCATTATTTGCCACAAGGCAAAGTTTGGGGGCCAAAAGCAGAAGAGAAAGGAACATTATCAAAGACCCACTCCCAAGGCACCTGGACTGAGACAGGACCAGGAGGACAGAAAACGCCTGTATCTACCATGAGCTTAGGACTGAGTAACAAACAACAGACTACTGCTGAGGAAGGGATCAGAGCATAGAGAGAGACCTCCCTCTGTGGCACAGGCAAAGGAGACAAATGAAAACTGAGGATACAGACACTGAGAAAAGCCCTCCAGTACCCCAGGACTATTTCTAAGCACAAAGTTACAGCAGCCCACTGAATTTGAAGCTTGTGGTACGCTGAAGCTAATGACAGTAATAACAAAACTCAAGCCTAGCTTGGCTCCTGACTGTACTGACTGAAGCCTCCATACTCAGTAAAGATATAGAACACTTGAACAAAATTGTCAATATACTTGACCTAATTGACATGTATAGTATAGTAACAGCAGAATGCTCATGCTTTCCAAGGGCATGTGGAACATTCAACAAGATAACCTGAATGGCCTCGCACATGTTTTAAAAATTAAATTTTTTATTAAAAAATGTTCCCGCAAAGAAAACTCCAGGCCCCAATAACGTTACTGGGAATTCTACCAAACATTTAAGGAGGAAATAATATCAATTCTATACAAATTCTTCCAGAAAACAGGAGAGAAGGGAACACTTCTCAACTCAATTTAAGAGATCAGCATTACCTGATATCAAATCTAGACAAAGATGTTAAAGTAAACTATAAACCAATATCCTTTATAAAAATACTCACAGGGGCTTCCCTGGTGGCGCAGTGGTTGAGAATCTGCCTGCTAATGCAGGGGACACGGGTTCGAGCCCTGGCCTGGGAAGATCCCACATGCCGCAGAGCGGCTGGGCCCGTGAGCCACAACTGCTGAGCCTGCGCGTCTGGAGCCTGTGCTCCGCAACGAGAGAGGCCCGCGCATCGCGATGAAGAGTGGCCCCCGCTTGCCACAACTGGAGAAAGCCCTCGCACAGAAATGAAGACCCAACACAGCCAAAATCAATCAATCAATCAATCAATCAAACATACGCATCTGATTCAAGATCCTCATTAAAAAAAAAAAAAAAAAAAAAAAATACTCACAAAATCTTCAACAAAGTATTAGCAAATTGAATCAAGAAATATATAAGAAGGATAATGCATCATAGCCAAGTAGAATTTATCTTAGGAATGCCAAATTGGTTCAACATTCAAAACCAATTAGTATTACTCACCATATCAACATATATAAAAAATCACATGAGCATCTCTCCAGATACAAGAAAAGTATTTAACAAAATTCAACGTCAATTAGTAATAAAACACTCAGAAAACCAGGAATAGAAGAGAGCTTCTTCAACCTAACAAAAAGCATCTATACAACATTGCACTGGAGTCACTAGCCACTGTAACATGGCAAGAAAAAGAACTAAAAGGCACACTGATTGGAAAGGAAGAAGTAAAACATCTTTATTCGCAAATGACACATATACTTGGAAAATACTAAGCAATCTACAAAAAAGGTACTATAACTAACAAGTAAGTTTAGTAAGTCCCCAGGATACATGGTAAATATACAAATATCAATTTTATTTCTGTATACTAACAACAAGTAATTGGAAACTGAAACAAGAAAAAAAGTCAGCATGTTAATAGTATCAAAAAAACATGAAATACTTGGGGAAAATCTTAATAAAATATGTGCAATATCTGTGTACTTAACTATAAAACACTGATGAGAGAAAATGAAGATACAAATAAATGGAGACACAAAGCATGTTCATTGGCCAGAAAATTCAATACTGTTAAGATGTCAAGTCTCCCCAAATTGATCTCTACATTCAACATAACCCCAATACAAATCCCAGTAAGTTTTTTGTAGTAATTTACAAGATGATTCTAAAATTCATATGGCAAAGCAAAGTACCTAGAGTAGTCAAAACAATTTTGAAAGAGAAACAAAGTTGGACGACTAATTACCTGATTTCAAGACTTACTATAAAGTTATAAAAATCAAAATAGTGTGGTATTAGCATAATAATAGACAAATAGATCAATGGAACAGAATAGAGAGTTAGAAATATTCGCACACACACGTGTGCACACGTGTATGTGTGTGTGTGTGTGTGTGTGTGTATACTAAATCAATTTTCAGCAAAGGTGCCAAGAAAATTAGTGGAGAAAGGATAGATTTGTCAACCAATAAGTACTAGAAATAGGTATGCTATTGGACATACACATGCAAAAAAAAAACAACAAAAAGCTTTACATTGCATCATATACAAAAATTGACTTAAAATGGATTCTAGATCTAAATGTCCAAGCTAAAACTAATAAAACTTCTAGAACAAAACATAGGAGAAACTTTTTTTTCTTTCTTTTTTAAACATATGGAATTTATTGTTTTCTGGTTTTCCCTCCTGACATGATACCACTTTTTTTTTTTTAACATCTTTATTGGAGTATAATTGCTTTACAATGGTGTGTTAGTTTCTGCTTTATAACAAAGTGAATCAGTTATACATATACATATGTTACCATATCTCCTCCCTCTTGTGTCTCCCTCCCACCCTCCCTATCCCATCCCTCTAGGTGGTCACAAAGCACCGAGCTGATCTCCCTGTGCTATGCGGCTGCTTCCCACTAGCTATCTATTTTACATTTGGTAGTGTATATATGTCCATGCCACTCTCTCACTTTGTCCCAGCTTACCCTTCCCCCTCCCCATATCCTCAAGTCCATTCTCTAGTAGGTCTGTGTCTTTATTCCCATCTTGCCCCTAGGTTCTTCGTGACCTTTTTTTTTTTTCTTAAATTCCATATATATGTGTGAGCATACGGTATTTGTTTTTCTCTTTCTGACTTACTTCACTCTGTATGACAGACTCTAGGTCCATCCACCTCACTACAAATAACTCAATTTTGTTTCTTTTACGGCTGAGTAATATTCCATTGTATATATGTGCCACATCTTCTTTATCCATTCATCTATTGATGGACACTTCGGTTGCTTCCATGTCCTGGCTATTGTAAATAGAGCTGCAATGAATATTTTCGTACATGACTCTTTTTGAATTATGATTTTCTCAGGGTATATGTGCAGTAGTGGGACTGCTGGGTCATATGGTAGTTCTATTTTTAGTTTTTTAAGGAACCTCCATACTGCGGAGAAATTTATTGAGGCCTTGTGGGAGGCAAAGATTCTTAGGTAGGGCACAAAAAGCACAAATCATGAAAGAAATTGATAAAAATGTATGTCTTCAAAATTCTAAATTTCTGCTCTTTGAAAGACCCAGTTAAGAAAATGAAAAGATAAACCACAGACTGGGAGAAAATATTTGCAAGCTGCATATCTGATAAGGGACTTATGCCATATATAAAGAATCCTTACAATTCAACAATGTGAGAACAAACACAATTTTTTTTTAACAGGCAAAAGATTTGAACAGACTACTTCACCAAAGGAGATATAAACATTTGATAAGATGCTCAATATCTTTAGTCATTTGGCAAATGTAGTTAAAGCCACAATGGGATATCATTATGCTCCTACTAGAGGAGTGTAATTATAAATAAAAATTAATTAATTAAAAACTGACATCAAGCACTAGCAAGGATGCAGAACAATCCTCATAACTGCTGGTGGAAATGCAAAATAATACAGCCACTTTGGAAAAGTTTGGCAGATTCTTATAGACATACACTTACCATACAACTCAGCAATTCTACTCCTAGGTATTTATCCAAGAGAAAAGAAAACTAAAAAACAAAACAAAACAAAAAACCTATACCAGAAAGCATGTATCGGCTTTACTCATAATCTCTATAAACAGAAACAACCCATAACTCTATAACCAAAAATGCCCAGCAACCAATGAATGGATAAACAAATCGTAGTACATCCAAACAATGAAATATTACTCAACAATAAAAAGGAACAGAGCTACTGAAATACCAACAACACGAATGAATTTCAAAAGCATTATGCAAAATGACAGAAAGCAGGCACAAAATTTTAAATACTGTATGATTCCATTTATCACATTCACCAAAAAAAGGCAAAGATCTCCTGATCAATCTCTGCATCCAAAGAACTTAGCGTATTAGAAAACACTCGATAAGCGCCCAGTGGACGGTTAGACGGGCAATCATTGCAGGGAGGGTAGAGCGCAAAAAGGTGATAAATAGACGCGAAAGCCAAAATGTACCTGGGGGCTCAAACCCACCTACAGGGTGGAAAAAGTGAAGGAAGGTATAGTCCAACCTACCTCCACTGACTCCAGCAGCTTAAAAAATTAGACCCTGTAAAGGACTACAATATGAATGAATAGCCTCAGCGGTTCTCTGGCCTGAAGAAAGGCGTGATGTGACCCACCTTTCTTTAAAAAAAAAAAAAAATCTATTACCTCCACGCCCGAGGCTGAGCAAGTGGAGCTTACACCTGGAAGGGAGGTTTTTCCCTCCCCAGGAGCGGAGCTGGAGAGACCCGAGGCGGGCTTCGGCTTCGGTCAGCGGGGTGCAGAAAGAGCCGAAGCACCGCCCCGGCCCCGCTGGTCTCCATCCCTTCCCACTCAGCCTCACTTACCCAGGCCTGCCGTTCCAACTGAGTGTACAAATTGGAGCCCTTGAGCTTTTGGACTATCTGGGCAATAATGAGAGCGAGATCCGACTCCTCCTGCAACATTTCCCCGGTCCTAGCCCGCCAAGCAGCAGGGGCAAGCCGCTAGCGGGGAGAGAGCCAGCTACGTACGAGGTCTCACTCAGGGCCAGTGACACTTCTCGGGGAACTTATTACGCAGGGACTCCTCCAGCGGGCGTTACCAGGCAACTGCCGGGCCGTGTGTCCGTTCCTCTCTGGTCCCCCCCACGCCTGAAGGCTCCAGCACCTGCGTTCCGCTGGCAGAAAACGACCTGCGGGGTGGGGGGAGGGGAGTAGCTTTTCATTCCATTGTTCCTGCTTGGTCTGTTGTTGAAAGGCAAGCAGAGGAGCTCTTTCCTCTAGAGCCACAACGCCTCTGATGCACCAGGGGAAATCAGAAAGTTGTGTATTTTGTGTTTTATTATAAAGGAAAATAATAGGAAAATATTATAAAGGAAAATAATAACCTTCCAATCTCTACAGAAACAGGGCAGTGCACACAACATGGCAAATGACTTCCAAAAATTATGAGGCTCTGATGCTAGCTGTGTGAACTTGGGCGAGGTGCTTAAATTTCAGAACTCAGTTTCCGCCTCAGTAAAATAATACCCAGTTGACAAGATGCTCTGATGATTAGCTGAGGTAACGATTGTGAGGGGTTCTACCACTGTACTTAGCACTCCATTTTTTCCCCCCTTCTCTTTCTATTTTCTGGGATCTTATGCCTGGAATAAATAGACAGCATCTCCTTATCTAACAGCTACAACTTAACCAAGAAGCATTTATTGATAGGTTTTCTGTGAAGCATTGGCAATTCCAGGATAGCTAAGACATTGTCCCAGCCTTAAGGAATGTGCCATCTAGATTTCTCTTCTTCCATGCACTCATTCGTTCAATCAAAAATCAATTCAAAATTCATTCAGCCTTCAACTTATTGAGCATTTACATACAAGAAGCAGTGTGGACACAAAGGTAAATAAAACATGGTTCTTGACATCAAAGCAACATAGCAAAATTTTTTAAGAGAACTAGAAGTAGCTGATTTAATTAGTTGAATGGCATTCCAAAAGCCAGCTAATATAAGGCCTATGGAATAATATATGTATTAGAATAACCTCGCCAAAATAATCAAGAATTAATTTCAAATGTGTGTGTGCATATATTTTAAGCAGAGATGTAGATTCCAAGAAAACAGACCAAGATTGCTGCAAAAACTAGTCTAACTGCATTACATTTTAATGTGCTTAGGCATCAAGAGAGACCTTTTGATTCAATAGGCCTCTGGTGGGACCTGCTAATCTGCATTTCTGGCAAGCTCCCAGGAGATGGTGACCCTGGTGGCCCAAGGACTATATTCTGAATAGCAAAGGACTAAACCGGGTAAACAATAACAATTCAAAGGGACCGGACCTCTGGCATCTATGCACAATACCCTGGCCTTCACAACACAACTGTTCAGAATATTGTGATGGTAAATACAAATTCCAAATAACCCGTTTGGTCAGGTTTGTTTATTAAAACATCTTTGGAATGAGGCAGGCAAGGGGGAAAAAAAGTACTTAAGGCAATTAATGACAGACTTTACAAAACACTCTCCCACAACTCAGAATTTCTCAAACTCGTAGATGAGTACATCTCTTCAACTCTCTACAGTCCCCCCACCCCAACATCCCACCCATTCAGGAATCTCTAGCACAAACATCACTATGAACAAAAAAAGAAAACTGTGGAGAAAGTTCTTTTGAGATTGAAAAGGGTGAAGTGATTAATAACTAAAGAGATAAGGATGTTAGGTTAAGAAGAGTCATAAAGCATGGAAGGGGAAGAAATGAAACCGTGGAGCCAAAGAAGAGGCATGGTGCCTAGAGTCAGAAGACGGTCTAGCTTCCCTCCTACTCTGTACCCTTGGAACTGCATGAGTCCCTTCCGTCATCAGAGTTTCAGCTTTCTCATCTGTAACAAGAGGATAAAATACCCACCTGAGGGGATAGTGTACCTAGTATTAAAAATCAGTAAATATTAAAATTGAGATAATTTGGCAAAAACAATGCTCAGTTCAATTGACAAGGGAATAGAAAGTACCTAAAGAAATGTAGCAAAACATGTGAAAGTACCCAGCACAATTCTTTGCACAGATAGAGGCTTTAAAAACTTTTCTTTTAAGGAGAAAACAATTTTCAGTCTTAAAGCAGCAATTAAGAAGTTCAGATTTGATTCTGAAGGCATGCCCAAGCAAAAACAAAATTTAATTCTAACATTAAAAAAGTGTTTCTCACATACATAGAAGCAGGTGTATTGGAGTATAATTCAATTCTAGAATGCCCTCGGTTCTCTTTTTTTTTCAATTCGATTTAGCCAAACTTTTCAGAACACCTGCTCTGTGCTAGGAATGGCAAGGAATACAAGTAAGAAATGGTCCCTTCTCTCAAGGACTTCTCAGTCCCAAAGGGATGGTGAGGCCAGCACATAAAGAGCTGGAAGGTAGACAGGCCCCTCCCACCTGTGTATCTGGACATTTTATTACTTTAAAGTCATTGAAGGTGCAGATTCCCATATTTATCCCTCAAGGGAGAACTTTGCCTTGGAAATTCTTACTCTACCTAGTGTGGTTGAGGATTGGGAAAACACTCTATTTCTGACATGTTAGAGTGAACCATGACCCAGACTAACAAATGATAGCAAAAGGGGTCCAAATAATCCGAATGGTTAAAACTGTATAAACGGAGACAACAGCAAACTAGATGCAGAGAGAAGTCTCCTTGAAATTGCCTCAAATTCAGAGCAGAGGTACTCTGGGCCAACATGTAAAAGGCCCTGTACCCAATCTTGACTTTCTCAGACGTGCACTGCTTTGATTTATTTTACATACAATGTAGTGTCAGATTTCACTGTGGGTGAGGGGATGCATTTAAAATCACTGACCAGTAACCTCACAGAGGCAAGGGTGTGGACCACATCAAAAACACCCTGCTAGCCTAACGCAAAAATAAGGCATGCTTCAGGATATGACAGAATATGTCCTTACTTTATTCACATGAGTGTGTCTTGCATAAACTCTACAATCTACAATGAAAATGATTTTCAGCTGTTGTTTTAGGAGACTGCTTTTAGCATGTTGTGTCTGCAGAATGGATTGAATTGTATGTCGGCAGGAGCTGACTTAAATAACAATTACTATGTGTGTTGTGTGTATCACGAATGTCACAGATCTCGCTGTCTTTGGGAACAAATGAGCTCATAGAGATATCAACTACCTGTCATGGATATGTAGCCCCACGTGCTAGCACAAGACCTCAGGCTCCTCTTCAAAGCCTCTTCCTGTCACTCCTGAGAGTTGTTAGGAAACGACACAGGTGTGCTTAAGAAAAATTCTGCTCGTTACCTCCACTGCTTGCTTGGGTGATGTCTGATGCCCCCAAGCCACAGTCCAGGGTGCTGCTTCTTGGTGATCTCAAAGCTGCAAAACACCAGAGGTACTTAAATCCCAAGGGTCACCAAAGCCCCCATGAAAAAAGCCCCTTTGTTTCTGTTTGCCACCTCTCTTTACAAGGTGGCCATACCTCATTTCTGAGTCCAGGCTGAGAATCAGACCGCGCTATCCTCCACTCCCCATTTTTTTTTCTTCCTCTGGTCCCAGGCAACTGTGTGTGAAACGGGAAGATTGGGCTACTGGCTCTGTGAGCAATCTCAGGAACTGTGTTGACTCCTTGTAAATTATAAAACTCTCAGGAGAAAATCCAAGTAACAGTGGTTTAAATTATAGGATACTTATTATTAACAACAAATCTGAAAGAGTGTCCCAAGTTTGATTCAGTGCCTCAACAATATCATCAAGAATCTGAGCTCTTCTTTTCTTTTCCATTTTGCCATCTTTAGCATGCTCGCTTTCACCATCTAGCTTATTGCTTCAGTCTCAGGATGGCTACTGCAGTTCCAAGTAACATGTTCTCCTACTGATGCCTACAAAGGCAGGGAGGGAGGAAATCAGAGTTCTCAATGACTGTGTATGTCTCTCTTTTTTGAGGAAAAACTATTCTTTTCCAAGAAGCCCCCAAGAAGAATACTCCATGCTACTTATTGCCTGAAGCTCTGTCACAAAACCACCTCTAGCTACAAGAGAGTCTGGCAAGAAGTAATTCAGTATTTATTCTCAATCCTGGGAGAAAGATGAAGGAGAAGGATTGCTTGTTGATGCTGCTATATTGTCCAAAATGACTTCAGTGCAAAATTTTACTATGATATGAACACTTAAAAATGAACTTCCCTGATTGATATTGGGGCCAGTCAGACTACAAATAAATTAAAATCGTTAAAGTTAGGCAATATTCAGATCATTTACCATTCACACAGAGTTGATTGTGTGCAGTTTAAGAACCAGAATCTAAATTATAGTACTTCTCAATGTAGCAATTTCTCAGTATCATGATGCTATTTTAAAAGCTAAAAACAAGTAAGACCCACTTGTAAAATAAGGTCTATGAGTAAAAGATTATGTGGCAAGAGCAAAATATCTGTAAATGTTATTGTAAAAAAAAAAGAAGACAAAAATTGGTGACATGTGAAGAAAGCAGCTTCTGCATAAATGACTTTTTTTTTGACATCTTTATTGGAGTATAATTGCTTTACAATGGTGTGTTAGTTTCTGCTTTATAACAAAGTGAATCAGTTATACATATACATATGTCCCCATATGTCTTCCCTCTTGCGTCTCCCTCCCTCCCACCCTCCCTATCCCACCCCTCTAGGTGGTCACAAAGCACCAAGTTGATCTCCCTGTGCTATGCGGCTGCTTCCCACTAGCTATCTATTTTACGTTTGGTAGTGTATATATGTCCATGCCACTCTCTCACTTTGTCCCAGCTTACCCTTCCCCCTCCCCATATCCTCAAGTCCATTCTCTAGTAGCTCTGCAACTTTATTCCTGTCTTGCCCCTAGGTTCTTCATGACCTTTTTTTTTTTTTAGATTCCATATATATGTGTTAGCATACAGTATTTGTTTTTCTCTTTCTGACTTACTTCACTCTGTATGACAGACTCTAGGTCCATCCACCTCACTATAAATAGCTCAATTTTGTTTCTTTTCATGGCTGAGTAATATTCCATTGCATATATGTGCCACATCTTCTTTATCCATTCATCTGTCGACAGATACTTAGGTTGCTTCCATGTCCTGGCTATTGTAAATAGAGCTGCAATGAACATTGTGGTACATGACTCTTTTTGAATTATGGTTTTCTCACGGTATATGCCCAGTAGTGGGATTGCTGGGTCATATGGTAGTTCTATTTTTAGTTTTTTAAGGAACCTCCATACTGTTCTCCATAGTGGCTGTATCAATTTACATTCCCACCAACAGTGCAAGAGGGTTCCCTTTTCTCCATACCCTTTCCAGCATTTATTCTTTCTAGATTTTTTGATGATGGCCATTCTGACCGGTGTGAGATGATATCTCATTGTAGTTTTTTTTTTTTTTTTTTTTTTTTAATATTTTTGCCTTGTTTTGTGTCCTCAATTGGTTTTTCACTTCAGTTACTTTTTTTTTTTAATTAATTAATTTATTTATTTATTTATTTTTGGCTGTGTTGGGTCTTCGCCTCTGCGCGAGGGCTTTCTCTGGTTGTGGCAAGCGGGGGCCACTCTTCATCGCGCTGCGCAGGCCTCTCACCATCGCGGCCTCTCCCGCTGCAGAGCACAGGCTCCAGACGCGCAGGCTCAGCAACTGTGGCTCACGGGCCCAGCCGCTCCGCGGCACGTGGGATCTTCCCAGGCCAGGGCCCGAACCTGCGTCTCCTGCATTAGCAGGCAGGTTCTCAACCACTGCGCCACTAGGGAAGCCCTCATTGTAGTTTTGATTTGCATTTCTCTAATGATTAGTGATGTTGAGCATCCTTTCATGTGTTTGTTGGCCATCTGTATATCTTCTTTGGCGAAATGTCTATTTAGGTCTTCTGCCCATTTTTAGGTTGGGTTGTTTGCTTTTTTGATATTGAGCTGCATGAGCTGCTTGTAAATTTTGGAGATTAATCCTTTGTCATTTGCTTCATTTGCAAATATTTTCTCCCATTCTGAGGGTTGTCTTTTCATCTTGTTTATGGTTTCCTTTTCTGTGCAAAAGCTTTTAAGTTTCATTAGGTCCCATTTGTTTATTTTTGTTTTTAGTTTCATTTCTCTAGGAGGTGGGTCAAAAAAGATCTTGCTGTGATTTATGTCATAGAGTGTTCTGCCTATGTTTTCCTCTAAGAGTTTGATAGTGTCTGGCCTTACATTTAGGTCTTTAATCCATTTTGAGTTTATTTTTGTGTATGGTGTTAGGGAGTGTTCTAATTTCCTTCTTTTATATGTAGCTGTCCAATTTTCCCAGCACCATTTATTGAAGAGGCTGTCTTTTCTCCACTGTATATGCTTGCCTCCTTTATCAAAGATAAGGTGACCATATGTGCATGGGTTTATCTCTGGGCTTTCTATCCTGTTCCATTGATCTATATTTCTGTGCATAAATGACTTTCGATGAAGGGCTCTCTGTATCTAGAAACCACTCTATTGAAATTCTAGGTTATTCTTTCTGGTGGTACAAGCAGAAGTGAACATTAGAAATAATCTATTCTTCAATACAAGCTGCACTGCTTGGGGAGAAAGAGATTTACTGCTGCCAATTGATGTCCTAGTTTCTCCAGGCTCTTCCTCTAAGTTTCAGGTAACCGAGTAGAGCAGGATCTACCCAGCTCGTTTTCTCTTCATTTCTATGATTACAGCTCTGCTTCTTTTCCATTTTATGTGGCCTTCCCTGCAGCACCTCCTTGCCATCTTTTTGTTGTTGTTGTTTTTGCAGTTTTCTTGAAGGCATAGTGACATATACAAGACAAGCATATATATCAGAATAAGACAGCTACAATATTAAGTCCTAGAGATCCAATTGAAGATCGTAGTAGGGCCTGTCTCTATCCACTGTGGAAGGGAACAAGTTGTCCCTATGGATGCAGATGAGGAATTAGGATCAAGTTATAGACCTAGGAAGAATATAAAAAAACATATGTCAGAGACCCACCTGGGAGCAGAGCCAGTGAGGGGCAGAGCACGGCTCTCTAGTGAACCAGTAGGCCCACTGCAGAGGCTGTTAACAAGAAGGGGTCCTGGGGAAGGGGCTGACAGGTCTGTTACCAGGACTTAAGCCTGAGATAAGCTCTATGCAGTGGAAGGAGCAAGGCCATGAACCCTGGAACAAAGTGGGTGTCACAGCAAGGAGAAGCCTTCAAATGGGAAACCGAGTTACATGTTTGATAAAGAGGGGAAAAGACAAAGACTGAACTAAAAGAGTGGTTCTCAAATAGCTCAAAATACCTTTGAGTTTTCATGCTTTATCTCAAAAATTCACAAGACTGTGTAGGTATTCCAAAATATGACTCTGTTTATTTTAATATAAAAATATTTTAAATAGTACAACATCTAGAAAATTAATGCAACCTTTGTATCCTTGATACACAGCTGTATGCCCCCAGAGCACACAGTGTCCTAGAAGTCTCTGTGGCATTGAACTTTAGCCTGCAACTGTACCCTACTTACTAACATACCCTGTTTTGTCTTCCTATCCTGTCTCACTTCCCTACTTCCCCACACTATTTACACTCAAATTCTTATTTCAGAGTCTGCTTTGGGGAGAACCAAAATAAGTCCGGCACCAAATATGGTTCCTGGAAGGTAGCAGACATTTCTTAAGGGCTGGTCAAAGAAAAAAATGACCATTTCCAATTTTCTCCAGGTGGGGCTGCTTGGCTGGAGGAGTCTTGCAGCTTTAAACCCAAACTTTCAGGCCAGAAGAGTCTTCCAAACTGTATATCCTTGCATTAGAGAAGAACAATAACAACAGAGATCTTATCAGTCAGGATTTTCTAGAGGAAGAGAACCCATAGACATAGAGATAGAGATCTATACTCACAGATACAGATACAGATAGATTGATTTTAAGAAATTGACTCATATGACTGTGGGGCTTGGAAAGCCTGAAATCTGTAGAGCAGGTCAGCAGCCTGGAAATTCAAGTAAGAGTTGATGTGGTAATCGTGAGTCCAAAATCCACAGGGCAACAGTCTGGAAACTCAAGCAAAATTTCTAGGTTATAGTCTTGAGGCAGAATTACTTCTTCTCCAGGAAACCTCAGTTTTTGCTCTTAAGGTCTACAATGGATTGAATGAGGCCCACCCACATTATGGAGGGCAACCTGCTTTACTTAAAGTCAACAGATTGTAGATGCTAACCACATCTACCAAAGACCTTCACAGCAACTTCTAGATTAGTGTTTGACCAAATTAGTGTTAGGACATGCCTTGCCAGGGTGACACATAAAATTAACCAACACAAGAGGTATTCATGTTCTTAACATAGGTCTTTAACAGCCCTTGTTGTACATACCTCCCTCCATGAAGTCCCATTCTACTTTGACCCCTCATTGTCTCCCTAACATCCTGACTCTCTCTATAGTATTTCCATTCTGATTTTCTGTTTTGTGGGACTCTTTGGTGCTTTACCCTGCTGCATTGTTCTTTTATTCTTGGTGTGTCCCTGCTGAATTGGACTGCACTTTTGGGGACTGACCTCTTGAGCTGGGTCCACAGCCCTTTCCAAGACTGGGCATCTGGGCCCAATGGTCCATTTTGCTGGGTCCCAAGTAATGTATGAGAGTCCCAAAGCAAAACAAAGTTTAATTCATAGAACTAAACGTGAAATGTAAGTCAAACAGCACTTTTTTTTAAGAGAAAGGGAAGGTGGCAAAATCAAACTGGAGTCCCTAAGGAGAAGGGAACAGTGGCTCTGATTTACCATTAGTACTTTAGTCAGACCGTGTGTGTGTGTGTGTGTGTGTGTGTGTGTGTGTGTGTGATGTTACTTAATGTCAAAACATACAGGAAACACTTTAAAAGAGCATCACTGACACGTTATATCAGAAAAATAAATGTTTCCATCTCAACTGACTCATTTGCTGGAACAACTTCTCTTGACAGTACAAATAAAGAAAAGGAACAGGAAATGTGGATGGTTGAAAAGCACATTTTAAGGTTTTCAGGATATGAGTAAAGGTGGAAATTTTAAAATAAATTTTAAGGATTTCTTTTTATATTCCTGCAGCACAGATTGTCAGAATTAGAACAAAGCTGGGAGGTCAAAAATTTCATTTCCTTTTGACAAGAGTGAAAATTTGCTCTTTCCAAGAGTAAAGTTAAAGAACTGCTTCAAGTCACATAAGAAGATGGAGGCAGAGCTCCAAATTTATACCCGAGTTTTCTGACAATCTATCCCATGCATTCCCATGATTCCAGAATTTTTATTTTGGTGAGTGGGGTTGTTGTTGTCATTATCTTTTTTCTTTCCTTTTCTTCCATTCCTTCCACCCTCCCTCCCTCCTTCCTTCCCTCCCTCTTTCCTTCCCTCCCTTCTTTCCTTCCTTCCCTCCCTTCTTTCCTTCCTTCCTTCTTTTGCTTCAGAGCTGCAGAGATTCAACATGGAGGGAAATAAACTAATATTATCTCACTTAACCCTTGTAACACCTCATAAGGTCTGGGTTATTTTCCCTAAGTTTTTAAAAATATATATATAAATTTACTTATTTATTTATGGCTGCGTTGGGTCTTCGTTGCTGCACGCAGGCTTTCTCTAGTTGCGGCGAGCAGGGGCTACTCTTCGCTGTGGTGCACGGGCTTCTCACTGCCGTGGCTTCTCTTGTTGTGGAGCACAGGCTCTAGGCGCGCGGGCTCAGTAGTTGTGGCGCACGGGCTTTGTTGCTCTGCGGCATGTGGGATCTTCCCAGACCAGGGCTCGAACCCGTGTCCCCAGCATTGGCAGGCAGATTCTTAACCACTGTGCCACCAGGGAAGTCCCTCCCTAAGTTTTATAGAAACTAAAACTTGAATCTTAGGTAACTTGTCAAAAGTCACAATAAAGTTCATAATAACAGAGCTGGGATTTGAACCCAGCTTGCTGGGCTTCACATTTCCTCTCTGGGAAAAATGAAGGTAATTTTTGCCTCAAAAATATTCAGATCCCACTTTTGTCTTACAATCCCCACTAGTGATAGGAATGAAAATTTCAAAGTTTTCAGAAATCCTCCCTTTTAATAATGATAAAATTTAAATGTGAGAACTTCTCTTGACCAAGAGGTTACAAAGTATGTGAGGGGAGAATATTTCCTTTTATTCATTGTGCACATCTCTATAAGAAGTTCCTCTAGACATCGTCTAATATCTTTTTTGACATTATTAATTTCTAGGCATTAGAGAAATAATCAGATTTTATTAAATCTTAGAGATGCAATCTTGAGAATGTAAGGAACATGATTAGTAAGGAAAAAGGAGTGTGAGACTCTGTAGCTAAATAATACTATATTGATATATTCTTCTTGAAAATGTATAAATGCTTTCTCTAATAAATGGTTGGACCTAAGGGTCAGTTTTGTTATTCTTCACTTCAAAGATAATAAAATTCAGGGAATTATTAGTTTTGTATCTGACGGCAATTATTCCTTCAAGCTATTCCTTGATTTAAATGGGTTTTATTAGACTTTGAAATATGTTGGCATTTATCCGAGAGACTATTGTTTTGCTGGAAAGATTTTTGTTAGCTCAACATTTTTCTTTAGTAACTGAAGGACCTGGTCAGAGAGACAGAGATATTGTTAAGTTTTTAAAAAATTATTTGGAGGAATATGATGTAAATTTAAATGAGATTCATCTTTAGGCTCTGCAAAGAGAAGACTATAGTGGTCATGAGCTTGGGCTAATGGTCTAAGCTCCTTGATGCTTGGGGTTAGATGCTAGGATCTACCACTTGCTGTGTGATTTGGGAGACTTTTCTAAGCTCTTTATGCCTCAGTTTTCACATCTGTAAAATGAGGATAATACTACTTCCAACTGTTAATGTTATTACGAGACTTCAGTGAGTCACTGAGTATTAAGTGCTTAGAAGCATGCCCTGGTCCCTGGGAGGCCTGAGAGAATGTTTCAACCAGAGCTTCTCAAACTTTGGTGAGTATTAAAATCTCCTAAGGAACTTGATAAAAATATAAAAATGAGGGCCCTATTCTACCTCAATGAGCCTGGGACTTCGTGTTCTTTATTAGCCTTCCAGGTGTTGATGATACACATCAAAGATTAAGAACCGTTAGTTTAGACTACAATAATAAACATGTGTTCACCTTTTACACGTGCCAGGCATTGTGCTCAAGGCCAAAGACACCGAGGAGAATGCATCTGTCTGGATTCAGTTGCAAAGAACAGAAACCCCTCTAGCTTTCTTAAGCAGGGGGAGATTTTATCCAGACCATTAAATACTTGGGAAATAGGAAAGCCTTGAGAAGCAAGTTCTAACCAGGGCTCCAGAAATGATTCTCAGAACAACATTGTCAAGGGGACCCACCAAGGCAGCTGCAGCCTCTGCCGCAGTCAGGGGAGGGGGAATCAGATGGCCCTCAGGAACAGCTGAGTTTGAGGATACACTGCCTTAGCGGCCATCTAGCAATCAAGAGGCTATCTCAACCACTGCCAACAGCTATCTCTCAATGCCCTCGAAGCTAAGTTCCGGATACTAGAATGCTATGGCAGAACAACTCAGCATCTTCCTGACTGTGCTTGTCCCAGCGACATCCTCAGCCGCCAGAAGACGGCCCCTGCCTCGCTTCCACCTTCCAAATCTCCCGTAAGGGCCTCTGATTGAGGAAACTCATTTACATTCAAGACTGAAAGAGAACACTTCGAGCTCTCTTCCTCTACAGTACAGGAGGACACACTGGAAGGAGGTTGCAAGGGATGCTGAGTGCCAATCTACCGCTTCCACCATAGATGGAGGTATTAGTCGGCCGAGGCTGCCAGAATAAAATACCACAGACTGGATGGCTTAACCAACAAAAATCTATTTCTCGCAGTTCTGGAGGCAGAAAGTTCAAGATCAAGGGACTGGCAGTTTTGGTTTTCTCCTGAGCCTTCTGTCCTTGGCTCCATGTGGCTGCTTCTCACTGTGTCCTCACATGGCCTTTCGTCTGTGCACGTGACCATCCTTGGCATCTCTTCTTCTTATAAGGAAGTCAGTCCTATTGGATTAGGGCCTCATTTTTATGACCTCATTTAACCTTAATGACCTCTTTGGAGGTTCTATCTTCAAATACAGTCACACGGGGAGTTAGGGCTTCAATATATGAATTTGGGGGCAGGGAGACATAATTCAGTCCATAACAATGAGTAACACATGCTTCTGTCCTGGAGGGATTTGCTCTAGGAGAAACGGTTATAAACACAGCTGCAGGTGCTAAGTGCCATAACAGAAGCAGGGAGAGATTATGGAGAAAATATAGTACAGGAGGTGGGGAAGCCTTTCATGATCAGTTACATGTGTCTGAATAAGAGCTTATAAGTGGAACCTTTCTTGTGAATTTTTTTCCATTCCAGATGTACAGTTCTTGGGAAACTCAAGTACCCAATAGTGAGGAAAGGGGATAGCACAAAATGTTGCCTGCAAGATGTCGTTGATGTTCTGGACAAATCTCCACTCCTTCAACTTTGGGAGCAACCTGGTGACTGATGGGATGCAGGCAGGGAGGTCCAACAGCTCTGCTCGTCACAGCCTGTTTACTGATTTAAAAAAAATCATAAGAACTGGCAGTTTTGAATACTCGCTAAGAAGCAGGTACAGTGCTAAGACCTATACAGGTTTATCTCACTTAAGGTTCATCTCAGAATTATCTACACTTTCCAGGATTTGAATCTGGGTTGCTTCCAATGACTGGGATCTTATTTACAGTGCCAGGAAGATCCAGATCCTACGCGCTTCTGGCCCATTCAGGATTCTAATTCCCGAGGATCCCTGCAGGGAATATGCCAAGCCTGCAGTTCAAACCTTCCACCCAATATCTTGTCTTTTTTTTTTTTGGCCAAATTTACTTCTACTTTTTAACCTTTTTACTATCTTTTGAATTTTTACCTGTAAAATCACTTAAATAAATTATTACCTAATCATTGAATAATAATTAATAATCATTGAATTTTATTTATTTTTCAATCATCTGGCTCTGCTTGTTTTATTCAGTCTTGTTTTTAGTTATTCCTAACTTTTTTCCAATTTCTCAGTTTGTCTTAGAGGGTTTTTTCCCTTCCAAAGGAAAGAAAGAGATCTAATTAAGGCCATGTGCCTTAGGCAGATATTTATTAAACAGATATTTATTGAGTGTCTTTCATGTACCAGGTTAGGTCCTGGACACTAGATACCCAGCAATGAACTGGACCATCCAGGACCCTGATCTTACAATGCTACTCTAGAAAATGGACTGTAAATGCATAACCAATTTTTTTTTAAAGGCAATTTTAGATAAACATGGTTGCTTTGAAGAAAATAAAACACTGTGATGGGTAGAGGTGTCTGATATGTAGATTGGGTGATTAGGGAAGGCATCTCTAATCAGTGATCTCTAAGCAGTGATATTTGACAAGGCCGACCCAGGTTACTTAGTCATCAACGTCAAATTGTATTCGTCATCCAAATAATTAATATGATACAAAATTAAAGGTATTAGCTTGGATGAACAAATGGAAAAACAAAAGAAACAAAGCCCAAGCTGCTAGTGGTTAGAAGTTTGGTAGCTATGAGCAGTAAAGCCTCTGAAGACCGATGAATAGATGTGGTTCAGAACAGACCTTTCTCATTTAGTACAATTTCCTGTTTTTGTGTGTTTTTTCTCCCCTGTTTTCTGGGCACCAGGGATTCCTTGGCTGAACTCTTAGACAGATGAGTGTGAACCCTTGACCTGCAAGTTACGTGTGGATGTTCCTTCCTGTTAGTAATCAGTAGAACTCAGGGCTTAGGTTCCAGAGACCCTGCCTTTATATTGAAATTTTTCAAATGATTGTCTTAATAAACATTTAGGTTTAAAATACACCTCATTATGTGGACAATACGCTGGCTCTGATTATAAGTTGCAGCTGGATTGCTTCAATCCTTTCTCTGACATAATATTTTTCTTTCAACTAATTTTTGATTCTATGAGTCGTGCTGTTTCATATTCAACTAAGCTATGTTCATTCATTAAGCTAGTAATCATCAAAATCTGTGCCTTAAATTTCCAATTATATGCCAGGTAGAAACAAATTGTTCCTTGATGGTAATTCAGGTTTGAATTCAAATGTGTGCATGACTGTAAATCTGGGTGATAAAAAATTCAGGCGGTCATATGATACTTGCAGAACAGCTATATGTTTGTCATTATGTAGCCAAAATACCCAGACAATTGACCGTTTGGTTTGTTTTTTTTTCCAATTTTCCTCCAGATAATTCAGGGTAGATGTAGCCAAAGAAAACTTTAAATCATAAATGCTCAATTTTCATGGCAAATTACAAACTCCTACAACCAACACGAGTCATCAGGCTTTTCTTGGAAAACACAGCTCCTCCAAGGACCAGGATCTTGGTAGTTCAGTCAGTTATTTTAGTAATTCTTTGACATTAGTCTTGAATGTAACCTTTGCTCTTTAAGATGAACTTCTGAATTTTAAACACAAATGGAAATATTGAATGAGGAAAACATAAAACAAGCAGCCAATTTAGATGTTATTGGTTTTATCACCCAGTTAAGTGTTCTCCTTCCTTGTTAGGCCAAGCAAAACAAAAAGGAGCTAAATGGAAAAAAATCAAATTCTTAGAGACGAACACATCATCTGAGAACATTTCCAGTGATCTCATAAAGCCTGGCAAAAGAATACCTTAGTCTTCTCTCCTCTTCCAGAACTGGATTTACTCCAAAGGGATCATGCCGGTCAACATTCCCCAGTTTTGAAGTAAATAGGATAAGTGTCTCTCTGGAGCCACCAGAGGCCTCTGGGATTGTTGAAAATGGTGCCACGTGGTACGACGGACAGAGACCCGGACGCAGATACAGGGCATCCAAACTTTCAATTCTGGTTCTTTTACAAATTAGGCATGCAGCTCTGTGGGTCTCAGTGTCTCATCTGTTTAGCCACATGTGTCTAAACAAGATGATCTTTAAAGATCTTCCATCAAAAATCTATAACGGTGTAAAGCCAGCAAGGAATCCAGCAGGTCTACAATACTGTATTTTAAGGAAGGACATTTTTGGTAATGTGATGAAAGAAATCAGTATTCAAGAGGATCTGTTGACTTCTCTAGTATCCTGCTATATGTTAAATTTCATAAATATGTAGAGAGAGTAAAAGATTAATATAAGTAATAATGATTAATCTAGGGACAAAAGGTAATGATTGGGCTTGATCAAAGCAACACCTCGATAAGCACTAGAACCGTGACACCTACAGCTCAGATGCACTTCAGTTGGATTTATGGAACTACAACCACAACCAGACATACAAAACCTGGCCTCTGGGGTTTTCTTCAAATTTGAGGTTTAGTCTTTACATTATTGGCTTCTTTGATTATCAAAGCATTTGGATCTTGTGGCTCTAATCAGATTTAGACTTTCTTGCTCTCAATGTTCTTATTTATAAAATAAGGGGTTTGTTCAAAATAGCTGTAAGATTCTCCCAATCTCTAAAATTCTTTTTTTTTTGAAAGCATGTTGGGATATTTCCTCTTTTTTTTTTGAATTTTATTTTATTTATTTTTTATACAGCAGTTTCTTATTAGTTACCCATTTTATACATATTAGTGTATATATGTCAATCCCAATCTCCAAATCCATCACACCGCCACCACCCCCCCCCCCCCGCCACTTTCCCCCTTTGGTGTCCATACGTCTGTTCTCTACATCTGTGTCTCAATTTCTGCCCTGCAAACCGGTTCATCTGTACCACTTTTCTAGGTTCCACATATGTGCGTTAATATACGATATTTGTTTTTCTCTTTCTGACTTACTTCACTCTGTATGACAGTCTCTAGATCCACCCACGTCTCTACAAATGACCCAATTTCATTCCTTTTTATGGCTGAGTAATATTCCATTGTATATACGTACCACATCTTCTTTATCCATTTGTCTGTCGATGGGCATGTAGGTTGCTTCCATGACCTGGCTATTGTAAACAGTGCTGCAATGAACATTGGGGTGCATGTCTCTTTTTGAATTATGATTTTCTCTGGGTATATGCCCAGGAGTGGGATTGTTGGGTCATATGGTAGTTCTATTTTTAGTTTTTTAAGGAACTTCCATACTGTTCTTCATAGTGGCTGTATCAATTTACATTCCCATCAACAGTGCAGGAGGGTTCCCTTTTCTCCACACCCTCTCCAGCATTTGCTGTTTGTAGTCCCAATCTCTAAAATTCTGAGTCTATATTTTTGGATGGTTTGAAAATCTGGATTCTAATCAATTAAATTCAACTAATCTAAGAAATGTACACCATCAGTTTTACAGAACTAGACAGAGAAATACTTTGCCAGAGAGCAAAATGGCTTCCTAAATAGTTTCATTTTAGAGATATCAAAAAAGACACTTCAAATCCTATGCCCTCCCTTCCCCAGAAAATCTCTCCTGCTGCCTGACCTATAGAATTACAGAATCATCTGTTTAACTTAAGACCTTATCTTCGGGTAAAATACAAATGCCACTGGAAAGGTCACATATTAAACATTATTAGTCATTTTTACCTTTGTTTGAATGAATTTTTTTTTTCCAATATTACCCTGTCTTGTTGCGTAAAGGATTTGAAGCTGCTTTCTGGGGATGAGTCGTGCAATTGCATTTCTGAGATCAGATTTGGAGAAAGCCCAGGGGGACCAGGGGAAAACATGAGGAGGAGGGTGCCACCAACAAGAAAAGCTCTATGTAAATTGCAAAGTGCTGTAAAGATATTAGAAATAGTCATTAATAAAAGGAGGAGGCTGGATGGCTAAAGATAAACTTTCCTCATTTCCCGATAATTCAGGGTCTATTATGTCAAATTGTTCTTCATTCTCCTTATGGGGCTTAATGTCCCTTGTCTAATTCTTTGGACACTTTGTTAGGAAAAGAAATCTATCCATAATTTGCTCTCTACCTTGCTCATGTTGCTTTCCTATTTCCTGAATGGCATAAAATTCTGTTAGCCACTGGGACCACTGTGTTGTCTGGGACCACTATTTGCACAGTCTCATAATTGTCCCTATTTCCTGGAAATGCAAAGATCCATTCTCTGTCTTTGCATAAATAGGTGTCTATTAAGCCCAGGAAGGAGAAAATGACTAATTTTAAATGACTTTCTCGACTTGGCCGGAGCTGAAATTAGCAAAATAGATAGTTCTGCCATAAACAGCAAAGAAAAGTCATAGCCCATTTTCAAAGGTACAAATTGTAGCCAAACACAAAAAATTCAAGAAACTTCTAAATTGTACTGTACAGATTATTTTGTTTAGGTCACAAAGATAACATGACCTTGAAAAAGAAGGAAAAAGAAGCTTTTAAATCTTGGGAATTATACTGGAAATATCTCACTTTACTGGAAGATGCCAACCCAAGAATGAGATCTATTATATGACCCAGCAATTCTACTTCTGGGTATACCCTAAAGTATTGAAAGCAAGGTCTTGAGGAGATACTTGTACATCCACATTCATAGAATTGTTAACAATAGTTAAACAATTGAAGCAACCCAAGTACCCACTGACAGATAAAAGAATAAACAAAATGTGGTAAATACATAAAATGGAATATTATTCAGTCTTAAAAAGGAAGGAAATTCTGACATATGCAACAATATGGATGAACCTTAAAGATATTATACTGGGCTTCCCTGGTGGCGCAGTGGTTGAGAATCTGCCTGCCAATGCAGGGGACACGGGTTCGAGCCCTGGTCTGGGAGGATCCCACATGCCGCGGAGCAACTGGGCCCGTGGGCCACAACTACTGAGCCTGAGCGTCTGGAGCCTCTGCTCCACAACAAGAGAGGCCGCGATGGTGACAGGCCCGCGCACCGCGATGAAGAGTGGCCCCCACTCTCCGCAACTGGAGAAAGCCCTCGCACAGAAACGAAGACCCAACACAGCCAAAAATAAAAATAATAAATAAATAATAAATAAAAAAATTTAAAAAAAAAAGATATTATACTAAGTAAAATAAGTTTGGCACAAAAAAGGCAAATGCTATATGATTCCACTTACATGAGGTATTTTAGAGCAGTCAGAATCATAGAGACAGAGTAGAATGGTGGATGCCAGGAACTGGTGAGAGAGGGGAAGGCAGTTTTTGTTTAATGGGTATAGAGTTTCGGTTTTGCAAGATGAAAAAAGAGTTCTGGAGATGGATGGTGGTGATAGTTGCACAAAAATATGAATGTTTATTAATAGCACTGAATTGTACATTTAGAAATGGTTAAGATGGTAAATTTTGTTATGTACACTTTACCACAATAAAAAATTGCTTATTAATTCATTTAAAAATAACAATAACAAACTGTTATATATTAACCTACATATTTTTATTTAAAAGAAATGTATTTTCAGAAACAAAAATCAGTGAGAAAAGAGTCATTTAGATTTCTGCACAGTTCTTTGATGTCTGACTTAACAGAAGACATCTGGATTCTCCAATCTGCTATGGTGTTCAATCTTTGGTGCTACATTGTTTTCGGTTGATGAAAAAAATCCAATGTCACACAGATATGTAACTGGAAAAGGGAGGATTGTTTTAGTATCCTTACCAGATATAGTGGATATTCTCCTTTGATGGTACACCAAGTCACATAAAAAAATCAAGCAGGCAAAACATGAAAGACCCCTACTAATCTTCAGCAATAGTTAAAATCATGTGATATCAATTTAGTACTTTATGACATTTTGTTAAATTGAATGATAAATATTTAGAATGCTCATTTGAAATGTTTAGATTGAAAACAAACGAGCTACACACCATAGGTGGAAACACTTGTTCTTCCCGTGGTGGTGAAATGGCTGAAATGATATGTTGAAAGCAGTAGGATTACAAACAATACATACTCATCTGTCAGAAAATATTGTTGAAATATATAACCAAAAACTGCTGCAAAATTGAATAAATTAGTATTAGTTCAAGTTAAGCAGTATGGGAAGTTTGCTACTCTGTCGAAGGAAAACACAGTCACGCCAGCACGCTTCACTTGACAATGTTTTGGGGGTTTTCTGTTTCAGTAAAGAACAGAGGAAGGACTGACTACTTTTGTGTGTGTGTGAGAACCTCTAAGGAAAGGCATCCAGCAGAAGAATTCAAGAGTGAATTCAATGGGAAATGCCTTGGGGGAGGGATAAATTAGGAGTTTGGGATTAACAAATACACACTACTATATATAAAATAGATAAACAACATGGACCTACTGTATGGCACGGAGAACTATATTCAATGTCTTGTAATATCCTATAATGGAAAATAATCTGAAAAAGAATATATATTATGTGTACTAAATCACTTTGCTGTACACCTGAAACTAACACGACATTGTAAATCGTCTACACTTCAATAAAAAGTTGTTTGCTTTGAAAAAAAAAAAAGGAATGCCTTCCATTCAAAAACAAAGAGAGAGAGAAAGAGATGTTTTAGTTAAAGCTGTGTAAGTGCAAACTACTGATGGGGCCAGAGCATTGATAGGAATATGTAAACACATTCTATGGAAAGATTACAAATACAGCACTCCCTGTGGTAGTGTTTGTATAATATGTTTTAGAGAGATGAGAAATGACCACAAAAATCTTGGGAGCCTGTGGTGAACTGAATGATTGGTCTCAATTCTTCATTCTGCCGCTGGAAAATTAACTTCAATACACTTGACTTAGACTCATAATGGACGGAGTATTCTTTCCACTCTTGATTTTGGGTTTAGTGTGTGACTCGCTTTGGCCAATATGGTGTTAGAGGCTGTCACATGAGCAGAGGCTTAAGATGCAAGCCCTGCTCACTTCTACAGCCATGAGAAGACTATGCCCTAAATTGCTGTTTCCTGGCAGCCTGAGTTCCGAATAAGACACATGAAGCGGCCCAGAGCCAAGCTCATTCACACACTACCAGGACCAGGGTCTCCCCAGACACGTGAGCAAGAAACACTGCTTATGCCTTAGACCACTGAGGTCCTGTGGTTGTTTGTAACTCAGCATCAGTGCAGCAACAGTAGACTAATTTGGTACCCCACATACAAAGCAGTTATCTCAAAGCAAAATCACTGTCAAACTTAAAGATGATACTTATTTTTCTTTTACAAAAAAAAATAAATATTACAAATCTACTGACCTTTTCTGTGATGACAAGTAAATGTCACTAGAATGCTACCTAGCAAATATTTTTGAAACAAGTAAATCTGTTTAATCTGTCCCTTTAAAGCAAGGGAGATTTTTAATGATGAGAAAAAAAAAGTCATTGTTTTTTAAAATGTATTGCTGCTATGGAGGGATCAGTTTGGAAACTGGTATTGGGAGTTTCCCACAATTATTTCATGTTGCTGCTCCAAACGATTTATGTTTGTTACCTGTAAAAGCAGCCATATTTGCACACTTGAAAAACTTGGAAACTGAATTTTCTACTGCTTAAAAATTCTCTATTGAGGTTAAGATCAGTGTATTTTACCATGTGTGTTATCACTCAGTAAAACAGAAGTTTTTCCCTAAACAAATAATTTCAGTGGATTTTAAACCCATTTGTTAAAAATAGAGACAGAATGCCTTACAATTAGTTTATAAGAACAAATAATTGACATCAGGGAAGATGAAAATTTCCTAGCTGAATTTCAAGAACAATCCTTGCATAACTGATGGGTGGCAATAAAAAATGAGTATCACGAATTGACAAGCAAAGCAAATGATACACTACTTCCAGTCAGATCTATGTATCTTTGTGAGGTATCTTTTTTGGCTCTCACAGACATAAAGTATCAAAATAAGCTGAAATTAGAACCAGACCTTGGAATTACATAATACAAAAAGTTAAATCAAGATTTTCAAAAATAGTGAAGCATATTTGATTACTTTGCTGTGATTAAAAATATTTTTACTATTAACAATATGTAGTCATGGATATAAATAATATTTTGAAAACAAAAGATTTATGTAATATCATAAATAATTAAAACTATTTTAAAATATTTTATTTTATATCATCATTTAAAAATACCCATTTGCCAATTTTATTAATATATAATATAATATAAAATAATAATGTCACATAAGCAACTCATAAGTAAATAAACATAGTTGAATTCAAAGTAAACCCTCAAACATATTATATTGATAGGAATGGCACAATCAGAAGTTTCAAGATCACGCACCTAACAAAAACCTATTTTTCTCACACCTATGCCCTCTCTCTCCAACATCTTTAGTTCCCCTTGGTGCCTCTTCCTTTCTTTCCAAGCATGCATACCCCCATCCTGTCTTGAAATCAAACACATAAGAGCATCCCTATTTGATGCTTTAACCTCCTCTGGCTAACATTCTATTTTTCTCCTTTTTATTGCCAAATTCCTGGACCAAGTGGGCATTAAATGGTGCCTCTGTTGCTTGAATAATTGCACCTTCATTGCTTTTTTTTTTGTCCACACCACCATCCCCAGCAAGTGCGTGCACACACAGACCCTGTTGGTAAGACCCTACAAATATGACTCCATTCCTCTGAAACTGATGGTTTGGATGTTCCCACAGATCTTAAGGCCAAATCTAAAAATCCTTCCTTGGTCCTTGATCTCCTTGTCCCCAATCAAATTTATTGCTCTTTTGGACTAGTTTTAAAAACTATATTCAGATAAAATCTTTTGCCCTCGTTCTGCAGTATTATGAGAAATCCAGTGTCTTGCCAGATCTAGTTGAAGATTACTGATGAAAGATGCTTGTCACCACCCTCAAGATGGTTGTACCAGGCTGTTCTGGTGGGTACCTCTTGCCATCTTGCCACTCTTACCCAGGTGTGGACACAGCCCCTTCTCTCATTCCCCATGGCCCTGCTAACACAAGTTTACTGTGAGGAATTATCACAGAAGACCAAAGAATTAACTATATATCAGTCATAAGTTACAAATCACAAATCTTAAAGTTCACCGACTGGCCCTTTCATGGGGGGCAAGGGTGGAGAGGGGACTGGGGGGACATCCAATATAGGCTGTCTACTTCTTTAGTGCAAGGCCAGTCACGGTGATGCTGAGGGTCCCCTCCTCAATCAGATAAAAGGCCCCCTCTTATCTTCTCTCTCTCCCAAGTTCTAGCTCCCCACCTCTAGCCCCAGGCAGAGGAAGGTAAACTTCCAAATGCTCATACAAACATAAAACAGTTTAGTTAAGTTTAGCCCGATCCTGATTACACACTAGAGTCACCTGGGACTTTTTAAAAATGCCAGTGATTGGACTGTGCCTGCAGAGATTCTGATTCACATGATTCTGAATCAGGGTCAGGATATGGTTATGTTTTAAAAGCTCCCCATGTGGTTTAATGTGCAGCCAGAGTAAAGAAGTCCCAGCTTCCCTGCCCACTATTTCAGCTTCTCAATTCCAGTATGAGTTTGAGTTCTTTTTTGCATAGAGATTTGATCTCTCCTTTCTTTCACTAGAAGTGAATCCCAACTGATGACCTTTAACAAAACAAATAACCAGCAGAAGCTTTGAAATTATTCATTTTTCTTAAAGGCTGCAAAGACCCCAGATCAAATTCATAGGCTGGGCTCAAGGCCAAGTGCTCAGGCTTTTTTTTTTTTTTTTTTTTTTTTTTAATAGCTACTTTATTTATTTATTTATTTTTATTTTTTGGCTGTGTTGGGTCTTCGGTTCGTGCGAGGGCTTTCTCCGGCCACGGCAAGTGGGGGCCACTCTTCATCGCGGTGCGGGGACCGCTCTTCATCGCGGTGCGCGGGTCTCTCACTATCGCGGCCCCTCCCGCTGCGGGGCACAGGCTCCAGACGCGCAGGCTCAGCAGCCGTGGCTCACGGGCCCAGCCGCTCCGCGGCACGTGGGATCCTCCCAGACCAGGGCCCGAACCCGCGTCCCCCGCATTAGCAGGCAGACTCTCAACCACTGCGCCACCAGGGAAGCCCTCAGGCTTTTTCTAAGTGGGAGAGCTTTCCTTCATCCATGGGGGAACAGTTCTGATTTGGGTCAAGAGGGACCGTGGTGGTGAGCTGAGTCTCATCTCTCTCTTCCAGAACAAACCTGGAGGCTGTGACTTAAAATTGTCTTTATCCTTTTCTGATTCACTGCAGTAAACATTGCCACCTCTCCATTTTCAATGAAAGTCTATCCTATCTTGGCTTGGTAAGCCAAATCTCCCTTCTCCAGCTCATCTCTGTCTGGCTCACCATCCTTCTCTTCTTCCTCTTACTCAGATTAATTTAGGCCCTCTCCAAGCTCAGTCCTTGGCTCTCAGCTTTGCTATCTCTTCACACTTCCTCAAATAGGTTATTCATGTTGGCATCTTCAGCAATTATATCCATCCTTTATTCTAAGTACTGTGTGCTCAGTGCTGGGGATACAATGGAGCTTAAACCAATGTGGCCCTGCCTCCTATCATGGGGCTTACACTCTAGAGGACACCAACTTACTCAGAAGAGCCAAAGAGGAAATGTATCAATGCAAGTTACCTTAAGGAAAGGGACACAACTCTACAAGAGTACATAACAAAGGAATAGGCCTCATTTTAGAGATTGAGGAAACTGACATTTGAGCTGATGTCTGAAGGATGAGTTGGTGAAATCAGCATGTGCTTTGGGCCCCCCAGCTCCTTGACATTGGGTCTCAAACTTTTGCTGTTCCCAACCTTCAGTGTCAACCTTTGGAAACTCAGTAAGTATCTATTGATGTAAGATTTATTCCAAATAAGAAGACATTTCTGAGGTGATTATCTATTGTTTTTGTTCATGTAGGACACCTCCTCCAAGTAGAGGAATGAGCCTTCCTTCTCCAGTTGAGTGACGCCCCTCCCTTACCCCCTTCCCCAGTCCCTCAGCCATTCCTCTGTGGAAGGCCACAGTCTCTCATTCCCCTGGCCACAGAGAATGGTTCCAAGGTAAGAAAGTGACCAGGCTGGGCCAAACATGGCCTTTCTCTGGGATTTTTCCATTTGCAGTTGAAGGTACAGGGGGTAAAAAATGTGGAACTGGAGCTGCTGGTGGCCCTCTTCCCTTCCACATGGAGAAAGCTCATCTTCAATAGGTGAGAGTAAAGAGAGACTGGAAATATGATGGGCAGATGATGTAGAGTCCTGGGGCTTCGGGGTCCAATCCCAGATGTCCCTGGAGCTGCCATGATTCCTACAAGGCTCACTTTAATTTCGTGAACCACCTATTGTAGGATCCATGATTAACTTCAGCCAAATTGAGTTAAAATTTGGCCCCTAACAACTGACAGAGTCCTGACTAATACGTGTTGGCTCAATCACAATTCACAGATTTTTTGGGGGGGGAGAGTGTCTAATTTTTCTTTAATTAATATGAAAATTGGTGCCAATTATTTATTATAAGTGAAATTATCAAACCGTATAGCACAGGAACTATGAGATAAAAAAGAAGTGGGTGCTGTTATTATGATGCTCACAATTAACAGAAGAAACACTCAACAAATAGCTACAACAAAGTATGGCAAGAGCAATGACAAAATTATATACAGGATACACTACATTATAATTCCAATCATCTCATCTTGTCATTTAAAATTCATGGGGAACTAGTATTTAAATGGCATTTGCCTCTGTCCTCTGACTACTCCAGATGTGCAGGTGGACAATTTACTTTAAAAAGCAGTGCAATTTTTACAATCTTTCAATTACCCTTTCCTATTCTATTGTCTGACCATTCATAAGTTCAAACAAAGTAGCCAGTCAGCATGCCTTTTTCTCAGTTGCAAGGTAAGAAATCATTTTAGAGCAAGAATGTTTAGGAAACATCCTTTCAACTCTTCCCTTCCTTTACCACGAATAGATTGCTTTTTATGCTTTCTTCACACATTTCCATTCCTTTGAGCCATTTTTTTTTTTTTTTGGCTCCTTCTCAGGTTGTGTCAAATTCTGTCTAAAATAGAATAAATTTGGACCCAAAGCTCTAACTCAAAATAAGAACAGCTTCCTCGGTTTGCTTGTGATTCCCTTGGGCATATATTCAGTTCCAGGCTGGGTGCGCCCTTTATAGCCTTGTGACCTGGGAGAACTTACTAACCTCTGTGAACCTCAGTTTTCTTGTCAGTTAAATGGGAGTGATATCATTACCTATTTTATAGGATTCCACTGTGCCCATCTCTTAAAAAGTACCCAACGAATGCCGGCTGCTCTCTTGCTAGACGGTTGGGTCCAGTGTGAGTTGCACTAAGATGCCAAGCCTCCATCTGTCCTTTGTACAATCAAGTCTTCCACAACCTGACTCACTGCCATTTGTTTTCCCCCCAAAATATCTCACTTGTTCCCTTTGGAGTTTATTTTTATTTTTGATGGATCATTTTCTCTTTGGTAAAGGTGACTTTGAATTACATTTATTTTCCCCAATGTGTTAACAACAAGACTCAGTGGAGTAATCAATAAGCAATATAAACAAGCTTTGAAATGTTTTCATTCACATAATAAGAACTAAATCCTTTTGACCTCTAACTCACGAGGTACAAATCAGCGTGATTCTCCAGGGTGATTTTCAGCCAGCTCTCAGTCTACCAGTACTTCATCTTCTTGATGTAATGAGAAAATCATTATCATCATCAGATTTTTATTAACTTCCTAAAGGAGTGCTAAGGAGGAGAGAGAGAGAGAGAGAGAGAAACACCAGAAAGATCTGATCTTGCTTACAGAAAGAGAGACATCCAGAATGCATAAACTTCAATAGGCCATGTAGGTAGCTAGAAATAAGACAAAGAATAATATATTTAACTGCTTTTAGGGTGAGAGCCAAGTTTGAGCATATTTGCTCCAAGAAATTACTCCAAGTCAGATCCTGTTCTAGGCACAGGAGATATATGACTGAATAATAGAAATTCCCCACCTTCATGGATTTAAATCTAGTGAGAGGTGATGGGCAACAAAAGAAATAAATAAACATATGAATATATATATGATATTGGGTGGTTATTGGTCATTATGAAGAAAATAAAAGCAGGTGATAGGGTAGAGAATAATGGGGATAGAAGGTGGGGGGATTGTATTATTTTAGAAATAATAGTCAAGAAGACTGTTTTGAAGTGATATTTGAGCAGAGGTATTATTGGAGTGCTGTAGGGATGCTTCTTAGGCAGAGAGACAGCAAGTGCAAAGGCTCTGAGGCAGGAGTAGCTTGCCATATTTGAGAAATAGTAAGAAGGCCAGTGTGGCTGGAGCCTGGGGGCAGGGGATAGGAGAAGGAAGGAGGAGGAGATGAAGTCAGAGAGTTGGTAGAGTGGGAGTGTGGGTGCCTGGATCATGTAAGGGTCTACTAAGACATAAAATGGCTTTGGATCTTGTTCTGTGTTAGCCTGGAAGTCGCTAGAAGGTAATGGCAGAAAGACCATTTGGGAGGCTTTTGCAGTGATACAGTTGAGAGACCGTGGTGGCTTAGACTAAGTGGGTAGTGTCGGAAGTCCAGGGAAATGCTCAGACTGTGGGTTATTTTGGAGGTAGGACTGACAAGATTTACTGATGGATTAGATATGGAGGATAGGCCTCATGGATGACTCAAGGAATTTCAGGAGAATCAGCCAACATTTACGGAGATGAACAAGGAACAAGTTTGAGATTGCAGTGGGGTGGAAGGGGATGGGTTGGTGAATACAGTTTGGTTTCACATATCAAGCGGGACCAGGATCAGGGGGAAACAAAGGTGGCACTTGCCTTGGGCAGAAAATTTAAGGGGCACCAAAAAACTCAACAATCAGTATAAATAATATTTTAATACAGTATTTTAAAATGAAAATTAATGCAAAACTTGATGTTGAACAAAATAACGAAATGTTAAACGAAGGTAGGCTGTTGTTATTTGTTTGCTTTAAGACTCTGCACTATTATTCAACAGGAGTGATCATTTCCATCAGCCTGTGGTTCCTCAGGGAACACCTTACCCTACTCTGCAAGGGTTGACAATGGCATTTGAACAGATGATGCAACACAAAGCTTTACAAATAATCTTTGTGTTTTTTTGCCACGCCTTGCAGCATGCGGGATCTTAGCTCCCTGACCAGGGATTGAACCTGTGCCGCCTGCAGTGGAAGCATGGAGTCGACCACCAGAGAAGTCCCACAGATACTCATTTTTTTAAATGTAGAACTTTTAACATTTTTTTCACTTGGTTCAAAACACTAGCGTATATTTTGATAAACATATATAGGGGCTCACCTGTTTCCTTTTGCCTTAGGCGTCAATATGCTTGTCGGTGCACCACATCCAGGTGGAAATGTCGAGTCTCAGCATAGACTAGGGTACAGAGAAAAATTGGAGCAAGACATATAACTGTAGGAGTGTGGGCACAGAAAGGTGGTATTTCAAACCATGGGACTGGTTGAGGTCAGATGGAGGAAAAGCATGAAGATAGAGGAGACAGGAGCTTTAAAGAGTATCTCCTGGGGAGATAAAGGAGGAAATGAGGGGAGACCAGCAAATGTGACTGAAAAGGAACAGCCAGAAAAGGACTCGAGAGAGGGATGTTGCACACATCAAGGAACAAGGGCATTTTAAGAAGGGAGGAGTATATAGAGATAATTTTTTTTTTTTGTCTGACTGGTATTTTCACTTAAGTTTCTTTGCCATAAACACTTTTACCACAAGCATTTTTGCCACTTAGCTAATTGGCCTAAGGTAATTTTTCCATGAAAGATAAATAATGGGTTGACAGTTTGGTTTCAACTGGCTGAAATATGCTAGCATTTCCTCCAGTTAGTAACATTACTGATGGCTTTATTGAACTGACAGATGACGATGATTTGCGCCAGTGGTGGGTTTCTTATTTTGAAACACACTACACTGAAGGAGAAAGAGGCCAAGGGCCTCAAAGGCATGGAGTTGAACCCCTTTTCCCATACAACTTTGGAACATCTATCAATGGACATGTGACAATATGCCAAGAACAAGCAACAGTGTAGGCTTTCACAATGCAACACAAAGCTCAGTTACACACATGCATCCTCTCATGTGGAAACTGATACCTCTCTTTTTTTTAATGAGAAAACACATATTTTATTTTTAGTAAGGAGAGTGGAATATGACAGGTGCTTCTTCAAACTTTCATACTCATCTGACACATGGGGATCTTGTTAAAATGCTGATTCTGGCTCAGTAGTGGAAACCAATACCTCTCTTAATGAAGGAAGAAATTTTAGCAAAAAAGAAAAAGTGTGATGCCAAACAAGGGCACAAATCAATAAGCAGGAAAAAATGTATAAAATACTATGAACAAAAGACTTGGAAGACAAGGGCTTAGGTATGAACCACAAAATACAATCAGTTATTTGCACAGTATTGCCATGAATCTGCACACATTTTAAATGTATTCAGATATTTTATATTTTGCAAGGAAGCCTTTTTAATTTTGTTATTCGTTTTTCTTGCTTCATTATGTCCTTTTTAATGTCCCTCTTTTAAGTTCCATTATTTTATCTTTTATGACAAAATATGGCAATGAAGGTGCAATTATTCAAGCAACAGAGGGACCATTTGATGCCCACTTAGTCCAGAAATTTAGCAATAAAAAGGAGAAAAATAGAATCTCAGCCAGAGGAGGTTACAGGGTTAAATGAGGATGCTCTTATGTGTTTGATTTCAAGAGAGGATGGAGGTGTGTATGCTTGACTAGAAAGGAAGAGGCACCAAAGAGAACTAAATATGTTGGAGAGGAAGAGCATAGGTGTGAGCCCACAGATGTAAGAAAAATAGCATTTTTTAGGTGACAAAAATGCTTGTGGCAAACATGATTTCAGCATAGAACATATTTTTTCATCTATAAGGTTAGTAAAGATTTTTTAAAGTTTTAATCAACTTGTAGTGAGGTGAATGGTGGCTCCCAAAGAGACAGGTCTCCATCCTAATCCCTGGAACCTGTGAATGTTAACTTATTTGGGAAAAGGGTCTTTGCAGATATAGTTAGGTTGAAAATCTTGAGATGAAGAGATCAGCTTAAATTATCCAGAAGGGCCCTAAATCCAATGACTAGTGTCCTTATAAGAGTGAGGTAGGGGCTTCCCTGGTGGCGCAGTGGTTGAGAATCCGCCTGCCAATGCAGGGGACACGGGTTCGAGCCCTGGTCTGGGAAGATCCCACATGCTGCGGAGCAACTAGGCCCGTGAGCCACAACTACTGAGCCTGCGCGTCTGGAGCCTGTGCTCCGCAACAAGAGAGGCCGCGATAGTGAGAGGCCCGTGCACCGCGATGAAGAGTGGCCCCCACTTGCCACAACTAGAGAAAGCCCTCACACAGAAACGAAGACCGAACACAGCCATAAATAAATAAATAAATAAGTTAAAAAAAAAAAAGTGGAACAGCTCACTCAAATATTTAAAAAAAAAAAAAAAAGAGTGAGGTAGAGGGACTTTACAAGCCAGAAGAGGACCAATATTTGGTAGTACTCAAAGCCCCACTTCTTTCAGTCTGTGGCTTCTCCATTTTCTAGGGCGTTATCCTGCTCTGCTATTGGTGGAAAAGAGAAAAAGCACAGAAGATCCTGTGGATGTATTTTAGTTGGGAAGGTGTCTATGGTACCACTCCTGCTCACACTCCATTGGCTGTAACTCAGTCACATGATCCCACCAAACTGCAAGTGCAGCTGGGAAATGTGGTCTGGGTACCCGGGAGTTGGAATGCATAGCACTGTCTCTACTGAATGGAGATTCCCAGTGGTGATTCTTTCTTTCATGGGATGCTTTCATGGATTTCCAGAGATGCCCCATGTGATCACAGCTTCCTTAATGTAGAGAATTCCCCCTTTCACTGGCTACTTATAATTCCTCCTAAGCCTGTGGGCATCTGGCTGTCCACTCCCTCTGTTGGAGTCACATTACGCCACTGGAAGGTTCTCTCAGGTGGAGTCCAAGATGACTCCAAGCTGGAACCTTCCAATTTGTCCCCCAGCTGGTCCCCCAGGAAGCATCTGTGCTCCCCATCAGTGAACTGTAGTTCACTCCCAGTGTGGACCTTTCTATTCAGTTGCCTCAAGCGGCATCACCCAGCACTTCCCTGTAAATTTTTCAGAATTGGGTCAAATACAAATCCCTGTGTGCCTTCAACTCCAGGGGACACATGCCACGCTCTCTTGCAACCTGCAGAATGTGGCTTACGGTGGAAAGACAGCGCTCTCCTCCCCGCCCTCATCAAAGGAAGACAGAATGCACAGCACATGCAACTCTCTCCCCAACGCTGACTCTCCAGACCATTCAATTTGGGGTCACAAAATAATTTTTTCTAAATACCTTTTGCAAGTCCTGCATATTTGATCCAGCACCTCACTTTGAAATGTAGGGGCTCTTGACACATTGCTTTGCTTATAGTGTTTTTGTAAAAGGTTTTTATTGTTGTTTGTTTGTTTAATGTAGTCAAATTTGTGATGCTTTTGACTCTGGGTCCAAAAAAAATTCTCATCCTACTCCTGGTCTTAGAAATTTTGATTCTCCTTCCATTTCTCCCATTACTAACTGAGCTGCTGTGGGCACATTACATTACAGGTTTAAACCTTGGTGTCTTTACCAGTAAAATGGGGTAATAATAATATGCAATTTACAGAGTCATTGTGGAGGTTAAATGGAATATTATCTGTGAAAGTGCCTAAGACTGTGCTCAGACAAACTAAATGTTCAACAAGAAAGATCTCCCACCATCATTCTATTCTAGAACAGAGATGTCTAAACTGCTTCTAAAGTGTTAATAAATAAATAAATATGGTTTTAGACTTATGTTTGAAATTAACAAAAAGCTTTCAAAAGGGACCCTAACAAGAGAATGAATTTGCTAGAAAATCTAACCTGGTCTTTCCCTTTCATGTTCCTCTGGATTAAATGCTCTTATTTCGTAGGCAGCCTGCTGCTGATTTAAGGTAAACTAAGAGCTTGGAATGAAAGTGACATTTAGATTTTACTTCATTTCAGTCACCTCAAACCCAGTACTGTATACACATTGCCAAATTGTAAAAGCTACCTACTGCTCCCAGGGAAGCTCTTTTCTAAATATAAAGTGCCCTGGGGAGACTGACAATATGCTCTGAAACAAAACGAAGAAAATATATCCAGCTTGCAATGGCCAACCCGGTTCCTGGTTGGTGTTTGAATATCATTTAGTCCTGATAGAAGCGGGGAGCCCTGTTAAGTCTGTGTGCCAAGGACAGTGAAATGGGTGGTCCTGATGTGTTAAAGCCAGTCCCTGCATATGTAGTTAATGCAATGAAATTGCAAGCCAGGCCTGAAGGGTTACTGTGACTTGCTAGGTGGCTTCTATAACAGTTTGCTGTAAAAAGCATCTCCTTTCTCTGAAAAACTCTATGTGTTTGACAAGGGGGTAGCTCAGACAATTTCAGGAATCAGAGATGAAAATTTCAACTGTTTCAGATTCCAGGGATTTTGATTAAGCTCCTACTGTGTGTTGGGGTACATGCCAGGGCCCAGTAAGTTCTGGGCTAATTGAGAAATAATATAAAGGAGTTCTTTTTTAGCTAAATGTTTATTTGCTCCTCTGCTATGTATTTGTCTCTTTAAACTAAGGAGGAACTCAATGATCACGTTTCCAGCTGAGGTTGAACCAGGCAATGCTCTGCCTCGTTTCAGCTCTCATACTGTAACCTATCGCCTTTTGCAGTCTATTTAGTGCCAAGATTTTTGCATTTTTCTGCTTTTTTTGGTGATGTCTGTTTAGAATAATCCCCATGTGTAACGGTGAAGTGATGTCTCGTGTCCCTAAGTGCAAGAAAGCTGTGCTACGCCCTGTAGAGAAAATACATGTGTGAGATAAGAGTCATTCAGGCATGGACTTCCGGGGTGGCGCAGTGGTTAGGAATCCGTCTGCCAATGCAGGGGACACGGGTTCGAGCCCTGGTCCAGGAAGATCCCACATGCAGCGGAGCAACTAAGCCCATGCGCCACGACTACTGAGCCTGCGCTCTAGAACCCGCGAGCTGCAACTACTGAAGCCTGCGTGCCTAGAGCCTGTGCTCCGCAGCAAGAGAAGCCACCACAATGAGAAGCCCGTGCACCAAAACGAGGAGTGGCCCCCGCTCACCACAACTAGAGAAGGCCCGCACGCAGCAATGAAGACCCAACACAGCCATAAATAAATAAATAAATAAATAAAAAAGAGTCATTCAGGCATGAGTTATGGTGCAGGGGTCTATTTTGTTCCATTGTTCTCTTTGTTTATTCTTTTGCCAATACTATACTGTCTTGATTACTACAGCTTTATAATAAGTCTTGAAGTCAGGTAGTGTCAGTCCCCCAGCTTTGTTCTTCTCCTTCAATATTGTGTTGGCTATTCTGGGTCTTTTGCCTCTCTATATAAACTTTAGAATTCGTTTGTTGATATCCACAAAATAACCTGTTGGAATGTTCATTGGGATTGCACTGACTCCATAGATCAAGTTGGGAAGAACTCACATCTTGACAATATTTGGTCTTCCTATCCATAAACATGGATATCTCTCCATTCATTTCATTCTTTTTTGATTTTACTTAAATTTTTGTAGTTGTCTTCATATAGATTTTGTACATATTTTGTTAGATTTACACCTAAGTTGAATTTTTTGTATGCTAATGTAAATGATACTGTGTTTTTAATTTCAAATTCCACTTGTTCATTGTTGGTATGTGGAAAAGTAATTGACTTTTGTATAACAACTTTGTATCTTGCAACCTTGCTATATTCACTTATTCGTTCCAGGAGTTTTTTCTCACACTTTCCATATCATGTCATCTGGAAACAAAGATAGTTTTATTTCTTCCTTCCCAATCTGTATATCTTTTATTCTCTTTTCTTGCTTTATTGTATTAGCTGGAACTTCCGGTATGATGTTGAAAATGAGTTGTGTGAGGGGACATCTTTTACCTGATCTTAGAAAGTTTCAAATTTCTCACCTTTAGTATTTTGATAAATAGTCTTCCTGAACTGTTTTTACATTTTCTCTCATGGGGGAATCCTGGAGACAAATCCCCAAATCACATCTGAGATCTTTGACATGACCTTGTAATGCTGTTTCCTTCACATGGAAAGAGATGAGGTATGCCAACCAAAGTCACTGCCTCTTTTCCTTTAATGAAGGAAAATTAGTGTCATGCAGAAATTTGTTTAGAGCTTTTGCTTAATAAGCTTGTTTGTTTGTTCTTCTGCTGTCTCCTTAAATTATAGAGGAGCTTATTTCTTTTCTTCCCACAAAGAAATAGGAAGTTTTAAATGGACTTCTTCATTGGTCCTCAGTTGCTGTCCTGTGACAGAATTCACTGTCCACTTGCTGGGGACAAGCTGACCACTTCAGCAGGCAGTGCAGCTCACAACAAGGAGAGGGCATCCTGTCTCCTCTCATCTCCAATACAAACCAAGAATACCAGCAATAAACATCAGAATGACTGGAAAAATTTAGTTTCCCAACTTCCAGAAGGTGCTGATACAGTGTGGGTAGCGTAATAACAATAGCTAATACTTGCGTAGCATTTACTGTGTGCTAGGTACTGCCATAAGAGCTTTAGGCATTAACTCATTGAAAATGTTCAACAACCTGAAGAGGTTAAAAATATCATCCCCATTTTACAGATGAGGAAACAGAGGCACGAGAAAGTTTACGGAACTTGCCGAATATCACAAAGTCAGTAAGTGATAGGCATGAGCTGTGAACCAAGGTAGTCTGGCTCCAGAATCTATGCATGTGGCCATTAGGCTAATAGCCTCTCAAACAACATTTAAATACTACTAGGGAATTGCATTTATAGAGAATAAAAGGCTTGAGAAACCAAGGGATAAAAGGCATATGAAACCCCTGTTTAAGTCTTGAAGATTGCTTATCTGAACAGTAAAAGATGAGAGGAGGCACAGAAAACAAGGTGAGGTGGAAAGAATTCAAGCAGTGGTATTAGAGAGAATGGTATTAGAGGTGAATCATCCCGCTGCTGTCACTTTTACGCTGCACTACTCTGGAAACATCACATCTCAAAGCATCGATTTGCTCATCTGCCGATGAGTTGAATGATACCTATCTCACAGGGCAGCTGACGAGATAAGATGCTGCCTATTGCCTGTGCCCTGCACTCTGCCTTCTTGTCCTGTGGCTCTGGAGTTACCGTGGGCAGCCACTGTGTCTGACTGTTGCACTTGCGCAGAAGCATTTGTAAGTAATGTAGACTTTAATGAAGATTGTGTAGGGGCAATGAAGAAGAGCTTTGCATATTACCCACTATAGCGAATGACCTAGTGTTTCTTTCTCCAACTCCCTTCTCTGCTAACCTGCCACCAGAAGGGATGGGGGGAGAGCTTCTCTCTCGATCTCTCTCTATCCATCTATCTTTCTTTTCCTTTCTCATTCTCTTTCTCTCTTTTTTTTTTCTTCTTTTTTTGCCTCTACTCCTCTCCCTCCAGGATCTTTCACCCTAAGCAATTCTATCAAACTTTTCTTACCATATGACTTTGGCTCTAAGCCAGGTCTGAATTTTACACTAACACATGTAAACTTGACACACTGCTCAGCAAACAAAGGGTCCTCCAGTCATTTTATCGGGACTCGCTATTTTGATTACCTATTGCTGCATAAACCACCCCAAAACTCACTGGCTTAACGTAACCACAAGTATTTATTATCTCTGTCACGGTTCTGTGGGTTGGCTGGGCTCAGCCATGTGCCTCCCCTGCTCCACGTGGGGTCAGCTGGCCTTACCGGCGTCAGGAGGATGAAATGTCCAAGATGGTTTACTCACATGGATGGCAGTTGGTGCTGTGTCTCTGCTGGGAGCTGAACTGGAGACACCCAGCTCCCCTTCATGTGGCCTCTCCACTTGCTTGGGCTTCTCATAGTATGGCAATTGGATTCCAAGAGGGAACATTCCCAACACTTGAAAGCAGAAGCTGCAGCTCTCTTAAAGCTCAGCCTTGGATGTTCTAAGGTAAAAACTTCTACTACCTTCTATTGGTCAAAGCTAGAGCCAACTCAGATTAGAATTTGCACCATCTTTAATCCACCACACCTGTCATCTTGAAAAAAGTGTTGTCAACAGCAAAATTATTTTCCTGTTACCTATTCAAAGTGCTTGGCATATAGATGCCAGAATAAAGTTTTCTGACTTTTTCTGTGTTTTGCAATGAAATGGGTATTGGTAGGCTTACAGGGGTAGAAATGCACAGGATGGAAACTACTGGCTGGGAATAGACCCTGGTTTTCATATCTGCTTACAAGTACCCTTTTTTGCTTAATCGTAGATCACAAACTCCAAAACAATTAAGATCACATTGATCAGATAGCCCTTCTTTATCTCCTCCGCATCTGTGGGATATTGTTTATCCCCTCACCTACCGCGGAGTGAGTGGGTCAGAGTGTGGGATATGTCCCCCTACATCTGCACTGCTCTAGACTCAGACCACCAGCCTCACATACATCAGCACATCTCTGTGTCAAGACCTTGATTTGCTCTTCTTTCCTCATTTTCCTTGCAGATTAAGTTTATTATCATCTGAATGATACATTTGAAATCTGACAAGGAATCAAAAAACATATATTTTATATTGTCAGTAAAAAGCACCTGTCGGAGCCCAGCTAGCCACAAAAGCCGAGTCCCAGCATTCTCCAGTAGCTGTAAAGAAAAGGAATAAAGAGGATTCCTTTTAACCGCCCCACATCAGTCTTCACTTTAACAATAATACATTCAGCAATAACCTTATAAACAGAGCTGAGGGAACTGCAGGAAAAATCGACATTGTAACCAAGTCATTTCTCTTTCTAATTAAAAGAATCTCATAAGTCTAGACATGGATTAACTTAAATTCCTCTAAAAGGCAGAAAGTAATTTGGACAATAAAAATAAACAAACTTTCCTAATATGTAAGAGCAATTCTTAAGAGACTGGGAAAAACAAAAGCTTCTTCTTTAGAAATATAAAGAATCCTCTGGAGTAGAACAGAGCTGCTTTTTAGGCAATCTGAGAGGACTGAAATAGTTTCATTTGGACTCAAATTGTGTGATCTCTGATGACTTTCCAAATATATTTTATTCAGTTGACTTTGGCCTTACATGTGTGTATTTTAAAGGAGGCAAACGCCACATGGGGTGATCAGTCAAATAGTTCATGGTTTGCTTGATGTAAGAAGGATTAGATTTTTACGTAGCTGAATCTATTGATCTGTTCCTTTGTGATTTCTTCTATTGCTTTTATGCTCAGGAAGTCCTTCCTTGTCTCAAGATCAGTTCAATATTTGCCTGTATCTTCTTCCAGTCTTTTTAGGGCTCCCTTCTTTACAGTTAACTCTGTAATTCCTAGAATTTATTCTGAAGTATAATAGTGAATATTTATCATGTTTTTGGCTAGCCAGCAATTTGGACACACTCCTTCCAGTGTGTGTGTGTGTTTAGGGGTTGTTCTCACCTTACCTGTTTGTACTTCCCTCATGGTAGAAGCCAGAAGCCTGATGTTCAGCTGGCTTTGCAAATAGGGCACAAGCAATGCTTTACCAATCTAAGTTTCAACTTAGAAACCAGTGATGATCGGAGTAGAGGCCTCTAAAGATCCACTCTGAGCAGGGTGGCGGCACAGGCCTCCAGATCTCAGAGGCAGCGATGGCAGAGGTTCTGGGGTCACCAACTTTTGCGCAGCTACAGTGGTGAAGTCTGGAGGTCCATACTTAGGAGGGGAGCAATAGGATTTCCATTCGAGCTGGGCTGTGTTGTAATTTGGGTTATTCCCTGGCCACATAGTCCTCAGGCCTGATTCCTGATCTTCTTAAGAGAGTCTCAGGGCCACTTAATATCCTTCAATAATTTAATCATTTCCTTTTCTACTTAAACTAACTAGAGAGGATTCTATTGTCTGCGTCCAAGTACACCGTCTAATTCAAGAATGCTGTGCAGTAAGAATAGAACTTAACTTTTTTCAAATAATCAGTTGCTCCTATATGAATTGTTGAATGATAAGAATAATCCCTTTTCCCTCAACTAACGTGAAATGTCATCTGCTATAGACTGAATGTTTATGTCCCCCCAAAATTTATATGTTGAAATCCCAATCCCCAAAGTGATGATATTTGGAGATGGGCTCTTTGGGAAGTACTTAGGTCATGAGGGTGGAGCCCTAATGAATAGGATTAGTGCCCTTAAAAAGAGATCCAGGAGAACTCCCTGGCCCCTTCATCCATGTGAGGACATGGAGAAAACAACTGTCTATGAACCAGGAAGTGGAGTCTCACCAGACACTGAATGTGCTGGCCCGTTGATCCTGGACTTCCCAGCCTCCAAAACTGTGAGAAATAAATTTCTGTCGCTCATAAGACACTTTGTCCATGGTATTCTGTTACAGCAGCCCACACAGACCAAGACACCATCTTATTTTCTTAGACACACTGGGGTCAGTTTCTGTGTTCTCGTCTGTGTTTGATTGATCAACAGTCAATGAAATTGTCTGGAAGAGGAAGGAACTCAGACGACCACAAACCTCCTTCTGGACTGTGACAGTGAACCTCTGCTTTCTGATTCCACCTGCAGATAATTGTATTCTTGCCTTGACTGCTATTCATATCATTTAAAGTAATGTGATTTTTGCATTGAGTCACCGTTCTAATTTTTTTCCTCCAACTAAGCCAACTATGGAGACATCTGAGCCTGTCCATACCTGGGCCAGCAAACACATCCTGATGGCAGTTAGAGAATCCTGTTATTTAGCTGTTTGGAACTAGCAAATAAAAACCGGGGTGGTGAACAGAATTTTTCCCTTTCATTGAACAGGTTGTGCAGACCGCTGTCTCTCTTCACCTTGGAGGAAGGTTGGAAATTAGGCAACAAGTATACTGAACCAGAAAGTCCGTGATGAAGTTGATAGTGGTCAGGGTTGATGATATCAGGGGCTTTTTGCTCCCTGCTGCCTCATCTTCCACATTAATCAGGTGCTTCCTAAAGCCTCAAGAGGTAGAGGCAAGAGTTTTAATTCAGGTATCATACGGACCAGCTTCAAACTCTATTCAACCACTAACCGGCTGTTTAACGTTGAGCAGCAGGCAATGTATACAGAAAAACAGCCACAGCAGGGCCTGAAGGGGTGTGTTAATTTCCTAGGGCTGCCATAACAAATTACCACAAACTGGGTGGCTTGAAACAGCAAACATTTGTTCTCTCACAGTTCTGGAGGTCAGAAATCTGAAATCTAGGTGTTGGCAGGGTTGGTTCCTTCCGGAGGTTCAAAGGGAGAATCTGTTCCAGGCTTGTCTCCTAGCTTCCCGTGGCGGCCTGTAATCCTTGGCTTTCCTCAGCTTGCAGACTCATCACTCCAGTCTCCGCCTCCATCTTCACATCACCTTCTTTGATGTGTGTCTCTGCATCCTCTGCATTTCTTATAAGGATGTCTGTCACTGGATGTAAGACCCACCCTAAATCCAAGATGATCTCACTCTGAGAGCCTTAACTTACTTGAATCTGTCAAGACTCCATTTCCAAATAAGATCACATTCTGGGGTTCCAGGTGGACATGACTGGGGGGATGGCACTATTCAATCCATTACAAGGAGCAAGGAGACATCAAAGACTAGAGTCTGGCTGAGGTCAGTGCCTGATTCCTGAGTTCTCATCTGGTTGCCTGGCAGCCAAAACAAGCTATGAGTCAGAGCCAGATGGCTAAGTGAGGGGAGCAAGAAACCCAGCTCATCACAGAGGAATAGGGTAAGAGGGAGAAATGAGGATGTCAGCAAGATTAAGTGGAAGGGCAGGGATACTTGGAGAAGTATGAACATAAGCAAAGGACCAAGGGAGGTTGGGCTAGTGCTACTGATGCAGATACCTACACTGCCCTCCTGCTTCCTGAGTAAACTGGGTTGGGCCCCAGCCTCTCTGGCTCCACAGGAGCCCAGTCTCTCATTCTCTTAACAGTCCCTGGGTTGATTCTTACCAGACGATCAGCTCACACTGACCAGCAGCTGGATTCTAAAATATGTTTTGCAGGACAAGTATATGTTTTGCCTGAGGAAGCTCTGGCCCACCAGGCCAGCTTCTGGTCCATAAGCCGTCTCTGTGTTTGCTCAATTCCCAGGTCCCTTCTGTGTCACCTCCTTGGTTTTCATTAGGGTTCCCCACTTGGACGAACCCCCTATTTATCTGCCAGGTTAGACCTTCTAGTCTGTATGTTCCACCACTCTCTGGGGTCCTACTTCAAAGTGGACATCTTGCTTTTGTTATTAACATGCATTTGCCCTCTTCCGGTTTTTCTCTGAAGGGCCAGTTCCTCCCCCATTTTCTGTCCTTGTGCCAAATAAACTTAACTCTATTCCAGCTCTAGGGTGGGCATGTGACTTGGGATTAGCCAATAAGATATCATCTTTCCCTGACCATACTGATGATTTAATGGATGGGCATGTCACCCGTAGAAACCAACAAGACATAATTAGGCTTCTACTGGAACTTTCTGGAGAGGGGCACACACTGTTTTCTGCTGATTATGAACCTGGGAGAATGTGGGCCTGGGGCTGCTGGTAGCCATCTTGCCACAAAGTAGAGCCTGAGAATAGAGTAAACATACAGGAGAGTTTGCTTAGAGATGGCAAGACTGGATTCTAGTGACATCATTTGAATCTTTGGACCAAGACATATATTTTTTTCTTTTTTAAACTGTTGAATGAATGGTGATTCTGCCATTAGGTGCAAGCATCTAACTTCATTGTATCTTTTTTTTTTTTTTAATTTTATTTATTTATTTATTTATTTTTATGGCTGTGTTGGGTCTTCGTTTCTGTGCGAGGGCTTTCTCCAGTTGCGGCAAGCGGGGGCCACTCTTCATTGCGGTGCGCGGGCCTCTCACTATCGCGGCCTCTCTTGTGGCAGAGCACAGGCTCCAGACGCGCAGGCTCAGTAATTGTGGCTCACGGGCCTAGTTGCTCCGCGGCATGTGGGATCTTCCCAGACCAGGGCTCGAACCCGTGTCCCCTGCATTGGCAGGCAGATTCTCAACCACTGCGCCACCAGGGAAGCCCCCCAAGACACATTTAAAGCCAAAATATTCTTGTATGTTTTCATGTCATTGGGCAATAAATTCCCCTTTTTGCTTAAGGTAAAAGAGTTTGTTTTTATTTCTTGAAACTCAGAATTTTGATTACTACTGCTCCACACTTGATGGATCCCCTCTATCCCAGAATTAAAACCCTGCCAATGCCTGGCTTCTGGGGTCACCAATGCTGAGAGTTTCTTATGGTCATGGCTTTCCTCTGTACCCCAGTCTCACCTGGGACTGTCTTGATGGAGTGGGCATTCATTACTTTTGGCTACCAAGAATCTGTTCACCACACCATTTCTATTCAAAGGGATCCTTCCCCCTGATCCCTGGCTACTTTAGCATGGATTCCTGGCCCAGATTTTGAAACTCAATTATCCCATCCACATGATGACACAAAGATGCAGAAATAGTATTCAAAGCAAAAATGGCAGTTTTCAATCCAGTGGCCACAGTGGCAATGGTAGCCTTGCCAGAAAGTTCCTGAGATGTGGTCATGGCTATGTTTCTGCTAACCTGGGTTCCTGCAACTTTTTTTCAACTTGCTCTCTAAATCTTCCATCATCTCTGTTGGAAATAGAATATCCTTCAAATGATTCTCTTTTCTGCCCTAGTTAACCAAACTTAGTTTCTGTTGCTTGCGGTCACAAGCCTTGATGATACATTTGGATGTGCACACCAGTAGAGATGAAGCCTATGGTTTCCTTGGCCTGCTGGACACTAAATTTTGTATGGAAAGTGGAGGAGCTCAGGAATAAGCGTGCAAGAGAAGTGGTAAACAGTGCTTTCCTCCTGAATCAAGTGCTACTGGAAGCTGAAACCAGAAATAGGTACTGCTCACTGGAAGCCCACATCTAGGGTGGCTTAGTGAGTCAATGAGAGAGATCTCCTTACCCAGAAAGAGCTTAATAGAGCCACCTAACTTCTGTATGCTTCCTTTTCCTCATCTGTAGAGATGATAATGTGAACCTTGCAAGGTTCTGAGAGACATAAATCCCCCACTAGATTGTATATTCTATGGGACAGGCATCATACATATCTTATTCACCACTGTGTCCTTAACACTAACAGTGCCTAGAACTTGGTAGGCACTCTGTAGATATTTCTTGAATAAATTAATAAAATAATGTTTGTAGATAATTTAATTAGTCTGCTATAGAAAATATGACAAAATTATTAGGATCACTCATCACAAGAAAAAAATTTTTTTTCTATTTCTTTAATTTTGTACTTATGTGAAATGATAGATGTTCATTAAATTTATTGTGATATCACTTCATGATGTATGTAAATCAAATCATTATGCTGTATACCTTAAATTTATCCAGGGCTGTATGTCAATTATATCTCAATAAAACTGGAAGAAAAAAATTATTGGGATCACATAGTTGAGCACCAGGATTATCACTGAAGTGTGATTGAACCCCAGGGTCAGGATAGCTTCCAAGCAAAATTCCTAGTTTCAAGAAAGGGCTTCAGAAAAGTCAGACATTTTCATTGGATTTTCTAGACAACAATGATATAAGTGTGTATATTAGTTAGGACAAGTAACTCCAGCTGCTATAACACATCTCAGTGACTTAACAAAACAAAACAGAGAAAACATTTACTTCTAGCTCATACAAAGCCTGATACAGCCAGATGATGTTATTGGGCAGAATGCCTTTTATGGTGACTCAAGCAGGGATGGATCCAAGCTCCTTCTGTCACGTGGCTCCCTCATCTTGGAGGACTTTACTTCTAGCCACACAGCTGGGGAACAAAATAGCATGGAGAATGGCACAGTGTATTAATTAGGGTTCTCCAGAGAAACAGAACCAATAGAATGTGTGTGTAGAGAGAGGAAAACAAGATTTATTTTAAGGAATTAGCTCATGTAATTATAGAGTTTGACAATTCCAAAATCTGTAGGGTAGGTGGGCTGGAGACCAGGGAAGAGTTGGTGCTGCAGGCCATCTGCTGGCAGAACTTCTTCTTGCTTGGGGGAGGCCAGTCTTTTGTTTTTTTAAGGCCTTCCACTGATTGGATGAAGCCCACCCACATTATGGAGGGCAATCTGCTTTGCTCAAAGTCCATCAATTTAAAGGTTAATCTCATCCAAAAGTACCCTTACAGAAACATCCAGAATAATGTTTGATCACATATCTGGGACCTGTGTCCTGATCAAGTTGACCCATAAGATTAACCATTACACACAGTCTACTCTTTTCAGACCTGGAAGTAGTGTGTATCACTTCTGATGACATTTCACTGGCCATAACTCATCCTAAGGCCCAGCTCTACCCATAAGGGAAGGCAGGGAATATAATTGTCCCATGTGTCTAAGAAGAGGAAACTGGATTGGTGAACATCTAGCTGGTCTCTGCTGCAGTGGGTTTTCAATATAAAGGATCCCTGATCTAGGAAAGAATAATCCTAGAAGCACTGGAACCAAGTGACGGGGATGCTCAACAAACTGTCAAAGAGAGTAGAGGGCGGCAGGGTGTAGGATGTCCTGGGAACTCAGAGCAGAGGGCACACCAAGACCACCATGACCAAACCTATTACTAGGAATATCATTTTTAAAAGTCAGCGGGGGGCTTCCCTGGTGGCGCAGTGGTTGAGAATCTGCCTGCTAATGCAGGGGACATGGGTTCGAGCCCTGGTCTGGGAAGATCCCACATGCCGTGGAGCAACTGGGCCCGTGAGCCACAACTACTGAGCCTGCGCGTCTGGAGCCTGTGCTCCGCAACAAGAGAGGCCGTGACAGTGAGAGGCCCGCGCACCGCAATGAAGAGTGGCCCCTGCTTGCCACAACTAGAGAGAGCCCTCGCACAGAAACGAAGACCCAACACAGCCAAAAATAAATAAATAAATATTAAAAAAAAAATGGTCAGTGGAATTAAAATAATTTTAAGCTTTGGCCAACAGCCTATGTTGAATATTCTTTTGGGTAACATAGCTATGAAAACCACCAGAAGAGAAAATGTATTACTATGTTTTAGGCCTCTTTTGTTGTCCCCAATTCTTAGTGCATGGGAAGTCCCTTAGGAGAACTAACTTTAACACTGGCATCCTTCCTCAGCATGGAAGCCAGGGGGTCAGAGAGGGTAAAAAACAGTGGTTTTTGGGAAAGCCGATTTCAGGCTAATGGGACTAGCAATAAGACTATGATATAAATGAATATGAAAAATGGTACAGATGAACCGGTTTGCAAGGCAGAAATAGAGACACAGATGTAGAGAACAAACATATGGACACCAAGGGGGGAAAGCGGGTTGGGGGTGGTGGTGGTGGGATGAATTGGGAGATTGGGATTGACATATATATATACTAATATGTATAAAATAGATAACTAATAAGAACCTGCTATATAAAAAAATTAAATTAAATTAAATTCAAAAAAGAAAGGAAGGAAGTGAGTCACAAATTACCACTATTGCAAAGTGCCTGTTGTTTAAAAGGAGAATAATACAGTGGAAAGGGCACATGTCTTACAATGAGACATAGTTTAGAATCAGGGTTCCACCACATCACACATCAGGCAAGTTTCTTAAAATTTGTAAATCTTACTTATTACTATTTTTTAAGTGGAGATTAAAAAACATATCTGTAAAAAGAGCACACAGCACTTGGTGGGTCTCAGACTTGAAGTTCCCTAGGAATGTACTACTTTTAATGGGCGAGACATTCAACTAAATGCTCGGCATATCTTATCTCATTTAAGCATCACAGCAACATCGTGGGACTGATACTATTATTGGTCACATTTTCCAGATAAGGAAAGCAAAGGCAAGAAAGATTTAGTACCCGGCCCCGAAGTCACACAGCTAATAAGTGGTGTAGCCGGGATTTGAAGCCAGGCAGTCTGATTCCAGAGCCTGTGCTTCTAACTCTGTAGTACATGTAATGGATAACTTCGAGCATAGATATACTGCAACACTTGTTCAGAATACACACATATATTGCTAGAACAGAACAGGGAGTCCAGAATTAGAATAAAGACAGGTTTAGGAAATATGATAAAGGTGGTATTTCAAATCAGAAGAAACTATGTGAATTATTCAATAGAGTGTGTTGGAATAATTGACAACCAATTTGTTAAATTTAAGTGAAGTTCCTACTTCACACCAAATAAAATAAAAATAAACTAAGAAAGGTTAACAAATATATTGGAGAAAAATCAATTATTAATTGCAGTAGATTTTCCTAATAATGAAATGAAACTGAGAAGACTACTATATTAGGAAAAACAGATAAATTTGAGTACATAAAAATGCGGGGAAATCGTCTATCTGGAAAATTAGAGTAAAATGAGTCACCATGGATCACAATATAAATAATCCAATAAGCTGAAAGCTTTCAGGGGATGTGAGACAAAAGGACAAACAAATAAATAATATAAAGAGTTCCTACAGAATCAATAAGAAAAAGTCAAACAACTCAATAGAAATATGGTCAAATGATATATTAAGGAAATTCACTGAAGAAATATTAATGGTAAGTACATATTAAAAAGGAGCAAACTCCTCCTAATAGTAAAAGAAGAGGATTTAAAATAGCCACAAGATTCCTTTTTCCACCTGTTGTCTGGCAAAATGTAAAAAATTTATTACTTCTGGTATTGACAAGCATGTTGAGAAACAGGCACTTTTATATACTTTGATGGCAATATAAACTGCTAAAGCCTTTTTGGAGCATTACTTGACAACACCTAAAAAAGGAGATATATATATATATGTGTATATATATATATATATATATATATATATATATATATATATATATATATCATCTATGACCCAGAAATTCCACTTTCAGAAATTGAGCCTTCAGAAATACTTGTGTCAGTGTGTATAAAGATACATGTATGAGGATATTTATTGCTTTATTGTTCATAATCATAGAAAATAGACACAATTTAAGTGCTCATCAATTGGAGAATGGTTAAATAAATTATAGTATAAATAGACTGTGAATGATCATGCGGCCTTTGGGAAGAATAAGGTAGAACTATGTATGTTGATCTGGAAAGTATCCATCATATATTCTTAAGTAAAAACCAAAATTATCACAGAACAGTATAAAATATCCAATTGCTACCCTAAGGGAGTGAAATTTGAGAATGGAGAAAAGGAGTATTTTCTATACATATATGTGCTTTTTTCCCCAAAGAATACGTTTGAAATGCATTTTAAAAAATTAGGAAAGATTCAAATATAATTTGTTACGTTTTTTGATTCCCTGTTCTGTGATTATTTCTTGAGAGTTGAACTGGGAAGGGTGGGCTAATGGAGAGTGGGAGTATGGTTTTAATATTACGTTCTTTATTTTAAATTTTTGCAGGAAGCATGTATTAATTTTGTAATAAAAATCAGAGAAAAACAAAACAAAATGTAAAAGAGATAGACAAAAAATAGCATTACTAAAGTTGGCAGCCTTTAACTGTTTTCTCTTTAATCTCTGTCTCTGCAAATGAAAGAATGACAGAGAATATTTAGAAGCTGAACACACTCCAATTAGCCAAGCTTGATGGCATTTATTCTAAGGAATTCAGGGAATGGGAAGATATTACTGCAAAGCTATTAACTATTATTTTGTAGTTCTTCAGAAGGATAAAGGAAACTCTCAGAAAATGAGGAAGATCACCCTTCCACTCAAAATGAAAAAAGAGTGACCTTGGGTTTACAGGCTGGACATTTTTAACTCTGTTTTTAATCACTAAGACCTCTAAAGATCTTAGAGAAGATCCTTAAGTAGAAATGCAGCTGCCGGGATAAAGATGAAGTTCTGAGGGTGTGCACGAAGGGGGTGACACTGTAATGAAGTGGCCCCTTATGCTCTCCACTCACACTCAGATGGGTGGGTCACTGGTCCTTTGAAGGTGACTCTGAGCAGGGGCAAACACACTAGGTGTGGAGTCAGGTGAGCTGGGTCACATCAGCTTTCTGCTTTGAGCATGTGGGGTGTGATCAGGACTCGGCCACAGAAACCTAACTCACCTGGCTTAAGTCAGAAGGGGTGGGTGTTGGCTCTCTCAACCGGAACTTCTAGCAGGATCCAGCTTAGAAAGACGCTGACTGTCTTCAGTTCTGTGTCTTTCTGCATCAACTCCATTTTCAGTCGTCTCTTTTCTCCTGTGGGTCCTCAAAGATTCATGTTCAGTAAAAAAGAAGGCCCTTCTCCAGATCACTCCCAGGATGACATTTTGTCGCCTCTATGGAGGTCACTGACCAATTTTCAATGATGCTCAGGTGGTATAATACTCTAATAGCCATTTGTGGAACCATTAGCTGACTCAGCTTCACAAGGACCTCACGCCCTAAGACTGGGGAAGTCAACTGCAATAAAAATTGGAACGGCGTTAGAAAAAGCGGAAACAGATGCTAGGCAAACAACAAATGTCCACTACAATCACATTGGACAAATCACCAAAAATACCTGAGTCTCAGTTTTCTCATCTCTATAATGGGTGTAAAATGCCAATCTCACAAATCTATCGAGAGGATTAAAGTAAGTAAACGAAAGCATTTGTAATTCAGAGAGCACTGTGCAAATAGAAGATATTAATATCACTATTAACCTTGAATAACAGGAAGAAAAAACTAAACGAAAGAGGAAAAAAGTAGACAGAAATGAATCCAGAAAAAGGTATGTCATGCACAGGAGACATGAATATGGCAGTGGGAAAAAAAAATTAACCTGGGCCACACATGAAGGACTAATACAGCAATCTGCTGAAGAATTATTCCTGGCATTGGCACAGAAAATATCTGTGTGGAACTGGGAGCAAGGGCAGTCTCAGCATCCTGAGGATGAAGGGGACACTCTGTCTTGGCAGCGGGGATGGGGAGCTTCAGTAGCAAACAGTGGCGGGAACCCAGAACGAGCTCTGCGGACAGATATTAGGGTGCTTCTGTAGACAAGAAAAATGCTGAACTGTCTTCTCAAAACGTAAATAAAGGCCTACTCGGCCTGCTTCTGTTCCCTGGCTCCCTGAATGGCCTTGTCGGCACTACACACATTTGGAAAGATAAAGGCATTAAAGTTTGTTTTATGAAAAGCAAACATTTGTCCAACAGTTAACTCATTAAGGGCTGCGTGGGTAGGGTCATTAGATAACACTTACTTCTCCGGAGGGAATAGGCCTTTTCACTCCAGTGGTAGAATGGTGTCTGCATAGAGTGGCAGCTTTGAAGGCCAACATCTGGTTTAAATGTCACCTCTGCCAAATCCCTGCTAAGTGCTTCAAGACCTCTGTGCTCCATCGTCCTTATTTTTAGAATGGGGGTAACACAGATACTTGCTTTATGAGCATGATGTGAGGATTCAACACATTCACACATAAAAACTCCTCAAGTTCAAGCAACAAATATTAGCCAAGATTATTATCATAACTAGTCAATATCATACCCCTCAAGGGGATTGCCTGTCTATGCAGGTATGAAATCAAAGAGATCCTAAATGTCCTTTTGGTTGCATTATCTCCTAAAGTGAATGTTTCCTGAGAAGGAAGATAAGAAAAATGACCACTTATGAAGACCCACAAGGGCAAGACCGTCCTGTCTATCGCTCCATTCCTAGCACATAGAATAGTGACAGGTACATCTTAGATGCTCAGTATGCTATGTGTCAAGCAATTCCACGTGCTTCACTTTATGTATCTTTTAAAACCAAAAGGTAGATGCTAATCGTGCTTTTACACATAACCCAAATAAAACAAGCCCACCTTAAAAGAAGCACGAATCTGATCTGCTGGCACTGAAAGCAATGTGAACGTTACTGAAGGTTGTATTAGGGTGGGAGCAGGATGGGGAAGTAAAGAAGGGATTACATTGCTCTCCGTAATTAAAACCTGTTCCTCAAGGATCAGCATATCTCCTCCCCTCTTCTCCCTCTCCACAGGGCCCTGCTTTCTCAGCCACCTGGTGTTCCCCAGCCCTCTCTCCTCTCCATTTGCAAATCTTTTCCCCACTGTGGTAGTCCAATATTTTTCTTCTTTTTTTTCCAAAAAAAAATCTTTTCATTTATACAGTATATTAAATTACTTTCAAGTGAAACAATAACATAATCCCCAATGTTCATGTTCACTGTGGATTAAACGAGAGTCCTGCCGCAGTCTCCCCCGAGGACCTTGGCCCTTCATTCCTGTTTGCCTTGGTCATACTTGCTTCTCTACATGGTTTCTGATAGCAAAGAAAATAGTTCCCTCAGATTCCACAGATCTCCATCCTGAAGCTTGTCCTTGTTTTTTCTCCCCATGAGTCAATGCTCACCACCACTGTGAGTCTACTGTTTCCTCTAAAATCACTAGGTTCCCCCATTCTGCTCCTACATCTTCCTTTTTACACCCATCATCACAAAAGGGTGGCTCCTCCCGTGTATCAAGACCTTTCACTTGGAAGCTTTTCATTCTGGATGATTCGTTCTTCACTGTCTCCTCAGAGCCATTTGGAATAGATTCAAAACTTTATCCATTAGACAAAGTGAGAGAGAAGCATGGACATATATATACTACCAAATGTAAAATAGATAGCTAGCGGGAAGCAGCCGCATAGCACAGGGAGATCAGCTCGGTGCTTTGTGTCCACCGAGAGGGGTGGGATAGGGAGGGTGGGAGGGAGACGCAAGAGGGAAGGGATATGGGGATGTACATATATGTATAGCTGATTCACTTTGTTATACTGCAGAAACTAACACAACACTGTAAAGCAATTATACTCCAATAAAGATGTTTAAAAAAACCAAAAAACTTTATCCATTAAAAAATGAGTTCATTCATGATTCCTACAATACATATTATTAAAAGCCAAGGCTTTTATTTATCTATTTTTATTAATTAATTTTTAAAATATTTATTTATTTATTTTTGGCTGTGTTGGGTCTTTGTTGCCGCGTGTGGGCTTTCTCTAGTTGCAGCGAGTGGGGGCTACTCTTTGTTGCGGTGCGCAGGCTTCTCATTGCGGTGGCTTCTCTTGTTGCTTAGTGGGGGCTCTAGGCACATGGGCTTCAGTAATTGTGTCACGAGGGCTCAGTAGTTGTGGCTCGCGGGCTCTAGAGTGCAGGCTCAGTAGTTGTGGCGCACGGGCTTAGTTGCTCCGCAGCATGTGGGATCTTCCTGGACCAGGGCTCGAACCCATGTCCCCTGCACTGGAGAGCCGATTCTTAACCAGTGCACCACTAGTGAAGTCCCAAAAGACAAGGCTTTTAAAAACAAATGTGCTAGGCTTTCCTTATAACAGAGAAATTGCCTTCTGTCTACAGCCGCTACCTCTATTAATTTTGACTCTAAGACAAAAGTCCTCAATATCCTTGCTCTTTGGCTTTATTTACCAATCTTTTCTGTGAAATGAAAATGAAAACCAAGTATTTACACAGACAAATGGATCTTTTCACATTTCTCATGCTTTACCTGTGTATCCAAATTACTCACTTGCTCTGTGATTTGGATTTCTCCCAGATCAGAATTCTTTGCTTGTCAATAAGATTGAGCTATGACAAAAGACATATTGCCAAATTCAGACGTTTCTCATTGCTGTGACTTTTTTTTATGTTAAATCAATGAAATTTATAACTAAGAGAAGCTCCACCTTCATTCCCCAGTATGAATTCTCTGATATGAGTAAGGAGTGACACAGACTAAAGGTGTCCCCACATTCTTTGTATTTATAGGGTTTGTTCAATGCATGAATTGCCAGTATCTATTAAAGTCTTCTTTGCATTCATTACTCACATGAGAATTCTGAAATGTTGCTCAATGTTTGAGATCTGTCTAAAGGACTTCCTACAATCATTACATTTGTAAGGCTTTTCTCCAACATGAATTCTCTCACTTTAGGCAAGGCTGGAGGCATGGCTGAAGGTCTTGTTTTCTCACAGTCATTGCTCCGGCCTTAGAGTAATGAAACTCATAGGTTTCAACTTCATTATTAATTCTTTGGTGCCTAGTAAGGTCTGAGAACTTGCTAAAAGCTTTTCTATGCCCATTACATTCATAGGCTTTATCCACAATATGAATTCTCCAATAGAGAGTAAACATTGAGCATTGGCTAAAAGCCTTCTTGCATTTATTATATCTACAGCATTTTTCTCCAGCATATAGTCCTTGATGTTGAGTAAGATGACAGCCATGGCTAAAAATCTCCCTACATTCATTTTATTCACAGATTTTTATTCCATTATGAAATCTGTGGCGTTGATAAGATTTTGAACATTGATGAAGGCCTTCCCATAATCCTTATTCTCAATGCACTCCCCACAGTATGAACTTACTCTTTTTAAGCAAAAGAATTTAATCTGTTTCAAATTCACTACATTTCAAGATTCTTCTTCTTAAACAGATATGTGCTTTACTGTGAATATGTTTCTTTTGAAATTTTGATTATGTGGAGGATATTTAGGTATTCTCCTTGTGGGAAAAGGCTACTGGGCAAAAAGAACCAACTTCAGATGAAAGCATCCCACAAACTTGTTACACTTGTACTTTTCTTTTGTAGACGAAATTTTGTTAGCGTTACCTCTGCCCTCAAATTGATCATCCCCTTCCCATTTTTGCCTGAACAAAACTATTTTTAGTACATGGCTTGTAAGAAATATCCATCATTAACTTCTCGCATAATTCTTGATAAAAATCCAACTTCGGAGTTCATCTATTTGCCACACAACCCGCCTGCTTCCCTCTCTGTCAATGGCTGGCTCCACAGACTGTGTTTCTGATGCGACACAGAATCCAAACTGAAAACTCACAGCCACCATGAGAGGCAGAATAATGATGTCCACGTCCCAACCCCTGGAACCTATGAATATGCTGCTCTGCACAGCCAACAGGACTTTGCAGATATGACTAAGTTAAGGACCTTGAGATGGGGAGATTTTCTAGAATTATCTGGGTGGCCCCAGTGTAATTACACGGGTCCATAAAAGTTGAAGAGGGAGGCAGAAGAGGAGACGGAAGAAGATGTGAGTACAGAAAAAAGGTCAGAGTGATAGGATGTAAGAAGCGCCCATCTGCTGCTGCTGGCTTTGAAGATGGAGGAAGCAGACTGTGAGCCTTTGGACCTGGGAAAGACCAGGAAACGCATTCTCCCCTAGATCCTCCAGAAGGAAACACAGCCCTGCCAACACTGGCCGTCAGCCCAGTGAGACTCTTCTTGGACTTCAAACCTACAGACCTATAAGATAATGAACGTGTGTCGTTTCAAGCCACTAAGTTTTTGGTAATTGTCAAGAGCAGCAATGGTAACACAGCAGCCGTGACCATCAACCCTGCAGCCACGAGGGTATATGGGGTAGGACCATCTTTACACCACGGTCTATGGCAGACATTGGAGCATGCCTCTCTGATCTCCCTTCAAGAGAGAACCTGTTGTAGCTGACAGCCTCGTGCTGCAGCACCTTTGGACACACCATAGCGTCAGTAGGGCTTTGGACCCACCACTGCCCTCCCTGGGCTGCTCCCAGCCAATGTGGGTGGTGGGGGTACCTGAACTTGGCCATTCTTGCCCAACAGGGGGCTCCTCTACTGGGCAGTCTTTGGTCTGGGGCTCCCATCAGCCTGGCCAAGACTCCCTCAGAGCTGTACTGCAGACTGAAGCTCTTATACAATCCTCCTTCCTTCCCACTCTTTCTTCACAGGTGTCAAACTTCCCTCCGGCTCGTCCTGCTTCCTCTCTCTTTTATTTTACAGGCATTTTCCCTAATAAATCTCTGTACTTCTAATTCCATCTTGACATCTGCTTCTCGGAAGAAGCAAAATGACACGTCTAAGCCCCAGCTCCTAAGCTCCCATGTCCTTGTAGTTGGCCATGAAAAAGGCTCCCACTTGCTCCCTTCTGGCTCACCACTGCCCCTTCAAATCTTTCTTAATGCAATCTGGCCTCTCTGGTTTCTTTAATTCTCCTCTCCACCTCTCACCCTGGTGGAACCAATCCAGAGCCCAATAGCAGGCAAAGAATCCTTGCTCATTTCAGGTGTGTTGTATTGTGGAGTGTGTGTGTATGGGGGCGGGGGGGGGGGAGTGCAAATAGTCATAATCTAACATCTTTCCTTCTTTCTCTGTCACATGAGATAAGGGACCCAAGGCTCAGAAAGGTTGAGTACTTTGGCCAAGGTCACACACTGAGCACATGATAAAATCACTTTCAATTCCAGCTCCAGCTGACAGCAAAGCCCGTGCTATTTCAACAAAACTGTGTAACACTCTTGTGTGCCAGTATATTTGCAGGGACTCCCATGGGCTTTTACTCCAGGATTCAGTTGCATCTGGAAGAGTAGAGGAGAGAATCATATCAAGACCTTATTAACATGAGGAATAGAAAATCCTCCTGGGAAAACTCTTGTCCCAGGGTAGAGTCAAGTACGCAGGTGTGATCCAAGCTCAGCAGGGTTAGCGTGGAGGGAGGATTTGAACACAACATGAGATCCCATAGTCACTTCCATTGTCTGCCCTCTGACCCAGCACCCAGGGACTCACCCCTGAGTCCTGGGAAGATGCAATTATAACAAACAAGCTGTTTTTCAATATATTAATAAAGATGAAAACACCTAGTGTTAACATATTCAGTTTTAATAAAGCAAAGAAGAAAGACATCCAAGGCACAGACACAGTGTGGAAAATGTTAATCATAAATAAAGCCCCTCAATGGCTCTGGAAAGCTCAAAACATGAGAGACTCAATGCAGCCAGAAGTCAGAGCAGGCTGAGATGGGCCGAAAAGTCAGTTCCTGCAAGAGAGGCAAATTGCCAATATGACAGAAGCAGGAGGCGGCCAAGGGGATAGCAAGGTAAATATTTGAGGGAGCAGCTGCTCACCTCTCCCTGCAGTGCTAACACCAAAGTTAGGCTCTAGAATATTCAGTGTCTTACACAGCATGCTCTCTATGGTCTGTAAGCAGCAAAGATCATTCCGTATGTGTGTTTTCCTCCTGCTTTTTTTTTCTCATTGTAAAGGGAGGTGGTGTTTCCTAGGTTTTGAGAACCTTGTTTTTGCTTTCAACTCCCAGCTTCGCAAGGTGCCTGACATGTGGACTGTGTTTAATAAATGAATTGAGGGACTTCCCTGGTGGTCCAGTGGTTAAGAATCTGTCTTGCAATGCAGGGGACGCCAGTTCGATCCCTGGTCGGGGAACTAAGATCCCACATGCCTTGCGGCAACTAAGCCCCAGCGCTGCAACTACTGAACCCGTGTGCCACAACTAGAGAGCTGATGCGCTCTGGAGCCCCCGCGCCATAACTACAGAGCCCACGAGCTCTGGAGCCCATGCACCACCACTAGAGAGCCTGCGTGCTGCAACTAATGAGTCCACACGCTCTGGAGCCCGAGCACTGCAATGAAGAGCCCATGCGCCGCAATGAAAGCTCCCGCATGCCGCAACTAAGACCTGACGCAGCCAATAAATAAATAAATAAATATTTTAAAAATAAATGAGCTGAGAGCTAGTTTATTTAAAAGTACACACGTGCACTCTAGACAATTTGGAAATTAAAGGACAGAAGAGACCATTCCCACCCCCAAGCTCCTGCACTATAGAAGAGTATACAGGACTTCCCTGGTGGTGCATTGGTTAAGAATCCGCCTGCCAATGCAGGGGACACAGGTTCGAGCCCTGGTCTGGGAAGATCCCACATGCCGTGGGGCAACTAAGCCCGTGCTCCACAACTACTGAGCCTGCACCCTAGAGCGTGCAAGCCACAACTACTGAGCCCACGTGCCACAACTACTGAAGCCTGCGCACCTAGAGACTGTGCTCCGCAACAAGAGAAGCCACCACATTAGAAGCCCGCGCACCACAACGAAGAATAGCCCCCGCTCGCCGCAACTAGGGAAAGCCCACGTGGAGCAACGAAGACCCAACACAGCCAAAAATAAATAAATTTTTTTAAAAAAGGAAAGTATACAGTTTCCCAGTTCTAAAACCTGTGCATATGCTTTTGTTATTTTATGGCTGGGGTCATCTCCCAGATTCTACATTGGTTGTTCAGAAGGGTCAGCTCCTTGAACCATTCACCAGGGTCAGAGGGAGCAACGGCAAAGATTTGAGGAAAGACAATGCCCTCAAAGATCTTTTGTGGGATCCAATAAATCACTGCTGTATTTGCACTGGTACCTGTATTCTTTCTCCATCCCCAATGTCAACTTCGATCTAGGCCTTCTCCTCTTACCACCATCTTTAATTCAGTGGACTCCAAAGTGGATGCATGAGACACTTCATTGATACCTAGGAAGTTCTATTTCTTCATTTCATCTCATCCTTTAAAATTTTTGACATAACTGAGAAATAAATAAATAGTCCTATAGTGGGGGTACATGCTCAAAAAATGTTGGCTGATGGGGGATAGATGAAAAAAGTTCGGAAACTTGTTTTAGTCTCTCATATTTTGAGCTTTCCAGATCCTTTAAGGTTATTCATTGTTTCACTCATTCACTCATCAAATACTCATTCAGTGTCTACTACGTGCTATCCTCTGTCCAGGTGTGTGAATACAACATTAAAATTGGAAATTCCCTTGCCCTCCTAGAACTTACTGGGATTTATAAGCAGTAAAAAAAAAAAGTATTTAAAATATATAGTAACAGATACAATTAAAAAATCAAGCAGTTCAAGGGGCTAGAGATGTTAGAAAGTGCTATTTCAGATGAGGTTGTCAGAGAGCATATCTCTGTGAAGGTGCCATTCAAGTACAAGTTTTAAATAAAGTAAGGGCATGAGCCAAGCAAGGACCAGATAGGCTGCTGTAAGAAAGAGACCCACAAAACAGCTGCCTAAACAAGAAAGATATTCATTTCTCTCTCACCCAACAGACTAACTGTAAGTAATCCAGAGCTGATAGAATAGGAACCTGGAATCTTTCTCTGGCTTATTTGCCATCCCTTAGAGCAGGGGTCAGTAAATCATGACCCACTCATGGGCAAAAGCCAGTGCATTGTCTGTTTGCATCAGTAAAGATTTGTTGGAACACAGCGATGTCCATTTATATATTGTCTTGGCTTCCCTCACATTCCAGGTAGAGTTGAGTAGTTGCAACAGAGAACACTTGGCTCACAAAGCCAAAAATATTTACTATCTGCCCCTTCACTGAAAAAGTTTGCGGATCTCTGCTTTAGCTTATTGTTTGGAGAACACATTTTAAGTGTCACCTTTCCCCCTCATTAAGCAGTTAGCTTCACTGATGAAGGAAGGGCCCAGCAGCGAAAGGCGTGGGCCATTTCCCTGGTCCTCATTGTCAAGGTCATTCAGAATGGGTGGGGATTAAGAGCATATAGTAGGGGTTTCCCTGGTGGTGTAGTGGTTAAGAATCCTCCTGCCAATGCAGGGGACACGGGTTCGAGCCCTGGTCTGGGAAGATCCCACATGCCACGGAGCAACTAAGCCTGTGTGCCAAAACTACTGAGCCCACGTGCCACAACCACTGAAGCCCGTGCACCTAGAGACTGTGCTCCACAACAAGAGAAGCCACCACAATGAGAAGCCCTTGCACCACAACGAAGAGTAGCCCCTGCTCGCTGCAACTAGAGAAAGCCCGCGTGCAGCAATGAAGACCCAACACAGCCAAAAATAAAAATAAATTAAATAAATAAATTCATTTAAAAAAAAAAAAAGAGCATATAGTAGATTCTATAGCTTCCATCCGCTTTCTCCTCACCCTCCCACTATGGGATCTTTGTGTTGTGACCCCATCAGACTCACCACCCTCGGAAACACCTTCACCCCACACACTGGTCCTCCCTCCTCACTGCTGTCTAGCCTATGAGCCCCAGAGACAAGGTAGTGAGGCCCAGCTGGACACAAAGGAGCTTCTGGTGTGCCCGTTACCCCATCAGTGTAGGAGGGGCCGCAGCATGCAGGATGCTGAGCAACGAAGCCTATGAACAATCTGCTTCCTGAAATGAGAAAAGCCCAGCAGGCCAGTCAGGGAGGCAGCCAGCAGGGCAGGAGGGTCAGCGGGATCGGTGGGGCAGATCTATCTGAAGCACCACCTCCAGCGAGCAAGCACCAGCAGGCCCTGGGCCCACGTAGCCCTCCGGCTTCACAGAGACCAGCGCCAGTGTGGGCTCCACTGCCAGATGGCACCACCGCCATGATGGCCAAAGGCCCATTAGAAGAATGTGGGTCTGCATGGTGTCAAGATTTCACAAAGAGAGAAAGACAAAAAGAGCCTCTTCTTTCCATCCCCTGTGTTTGTGAAGTTTGTCAAGAATGAAGCAACTCACATAACATCATGATTTGTGGCTGTGAGGTCTGACATCATCATATCTCATTGCCGGGCAGTGTTTAAAATCACAGATAAAATAAAGAGCATGAGGCTTGGAATATGACACGTAGATTATTCTAAGAGGCCGTGGTGCCTCTTGCAAAGTTTTGGGGGGCAGGACCTTCTTCCATCTTGTAGCCTGTGTGATATCAGGATTCCGCTGCCTCCCTACCACCATCTTGGTGTCAGATTCGGAGGGATACGTGATTAGACCTGTAGAAAGAAGCCATGATGTGAGACGCCATTGTCCTTGGGACTTGATAATCCCTTAATCTAAAAGTGTCTAGCTTGGGTCTCTGTGCTAATCACACAATATGAAAGGTTGAGTGCAAGGAACCAGTTGCCCTGTGTTCATCGTGGTGAAACGAGAGGGGAGAACTTGTAGAAGATTATAGGGAAAAGAAGGGGTGGGGCGTGGGTCACCCTGACCCATTGCTAAGAGTCAGAGTGTAAGTCAGCAAAGCTGCCTCAAACAAACAGGGCTGACAGACAAACAGCGCTGGGAACCCTCTACCTTCCCCTAAGTCCCTCCAGGTACCCCGCCCACCAACGTTTTTCTATTTCCTGTACCAAGTCCATACTCGGGAAAACCATGAATGTGGTTCGTTCTAAGAAAAATAAGACCGATAAGAGGTCGTCTTGTCCCAATCCTGACCATCTGCTTTTTAACAAGGATGAAAGACAGAATCTGGTGCTCTCCCACGAGGGAGAGGCTTTGAGGGGGTTCATCTCCCGATCGATGTCCCTTGTGGCAGCTGCCTCCTTGGTCCTGGAGTTCAGGGAGGCACCCAGCATTCTGAAGGGTGCAGGGAGGGGAAATTAGTTGAGGGGAGGCTGGGAAAGGGATCCTACCCCAAGAGAGGAAAAAAAAGGAGCGTTATTTTTTTTTTAAGTTTTTATGGTACAAAGGTGAGAATGCTTGATACAGTCACTCTGGAAAACAGTTTGGCAATTTCTTAAAAAGTTAAACACACTTACCATAAGACTCAGCAAATACCATTCCTGGGAATTTGCCCTAGAGAAATGAAAACTTAGGTTCACATAAAAACCTGGACTTCGGTGTTCATAGCAGCTTTACTCATAATTGCCCCAAACTGGAAGCAACCTAAATGGTCTTCTAAAGGCAAACGGATAAAGGCTCTGTGGTTCAGCCACGCAAAGGAGTATTTCTCAGCATAAGAAAAAGAACAAATTATGGATACACACAACTGGAATGGGCCTCCAATGCATTATACTGAATGAAAGAAAAGAGTATCAAAAGGTTCATACTGTATGATTCCATTTATACAACATTCTGGAAAGGCAAAATGCTAGTGATAGAGAATAGACCAGTGGTTGCCAGGGGTTGGGGAGGGTGTGACTATAAAGGGTGATACAAGGGAGTTTTTTTTTTTTTTTTTTTTTATTAAATTTTTTTTTTTATAGCTACTTTTTTTTTTTTTTTTTTTTTTTTTTTACTTATTTTTGGCTGTGCTGGGTCTTCGGTTCGCGCGAGGGCCCTCTCCAGCCGCGGCAAGTGGGGGCCACTCCTCATCGCGGTGCGGGGACCGCTCTTCATCGCGGTGCGCGGGCCTCCCACTACCGCGGCCCCTCCCGCTGCGGGGCACAGGCTCCAGACGCGCAGGCTCAGCAGCCGTGGCCCACGGGCCCAGCCGCTCCGCGGCACGTGGGATCCTCCCAGACCAGGGCCCGAACCCGCGTCCCCCGCATTAGCAGGCAGACTCCCAACCACTGCGCCACCAGGGAAGCCCTACAAGGGAGTTTTTAGTGGCAATCGAACAGTTCCGTCACTTGATTGTGGCAGTGAGTACGTGAATCTATACATGTCCTAAAATTCATAGAACTCTATATACACACTCCCCCCAAAGTCTACTGTACTGTATGATCATTTAAGACATTAAAAACTTTTGTTAATACATCTAAAATAGAAATGCTCTGCATGGCTTATGGAGACATGGGTACCACTTTTTAGCAGGTATGACATACATTCATCCATCCATCAATTCATCCATCTGTTCATCCATCCATCTATGCATTCATGCTAGGCAGGGATTAAGGATGCACAGACAGGTAGAGTTTCTGCTCACGAGGAACTCATTTAGTGAAGGAAACCAAGACATGTATACCTGATTTGAAGGTGGTTTGATAGAGGTAGGTACATGGTGGGATGGAGGTGCCTAGGAGGGGACTCCAAGTTAGACTGGGAAAGTCAGAGATGACTTTGCCTCAGAGCCTCTGTTTCCTTATGTGGAAGTTTAGAGGGGCAGAGTTCTTCCTGTCTGACCTATTCTAGAAGCTTACGGGGGAATCAAGTTCATGAGACGGTCTGTGACCTGTAGAGCAAAGTTATACAAAAAGTCTTATGATTATTCAGATTCAGAAGGAGCTGTTTGATCTTGAGGAACAAATGGGTGGTCTTAAGAGCAATGATGTTGTAGGTAATATCATAGCAGGAAGAAGACAGGATGTCTGTGCATCTTTCCAAGCTGTTATGAAAAGTGTTTTTATAAATTTGCTTGAAACATTTTTTTCAATTTTTACTTCTGTTTAGGCTTTCCCTTGCTGTGCTAACAATTTGATTTCTTCAACATTGGCTGGAAGTGAAAATAAAACAGAGCTATAATAGAAGTTATAAACTAAAGTCAGATGTGATGTTTTTTCTACCATTCATCCTAAAAGATCTTTCAAACTTTCATTTTTGTTTTCCTGTAGGTCGGAAACCACTGGGTAAAAGTTGAAGGTAAGCATTATTTTAGCTCAAACATGGGGGAATCTTTTAAAGATTAGCAATGAATAATAATAATAACATTAATTACCTTTGAGCACTTATTCTGTGCCAGGTACTGAGTCAAGCATTTTATAGTCATTATCTCATTTAATCCTAACAACAACCCTAAAGGTAAATGCTACTTCTATTTCACAGCTGAGGACTCTCAGGCTCATAGCAGTAAGTATTTATTCAAGTCATCCAGAAGTCAGTGTTAGTGCTGGGATTTTAATCCAGGTGTGTAAATTACAAGCACAAGAAATAGATGGAGAGAAAATATTTGTAACATTAGTTAATAAATGTTTAGTATCAGAATATGAGAGAGAGCTCATAAATCAATGTCAAGACGAAAATGCGTAGAAAAATGAGCAAGAGAAATGAGCAGGTAATTCACAAAAGAAAAAATACAAACGATCAGTAGAATACAAAAAGATGTTCAACATCACTAGTAATCAAAAATGCAAGATAAAACAAAATACCATTTTTCCCCTATCAGATTAGGGAAAGCTGGACTGATTGGTAAAAGTAATGGTTGAATGTGGATAAATAATGGATTGTGTACATTGTTGGAGAGGGTACAAATTGGCAGCACCATTTTCCAGGGAAATTTGGTGGTTTTGTTTATATTTTTAAAATGCACATATTCTATAACCCAGCAATCCCAGACTTTTGGTGTTCTTCAAGACAAACAACTGCTCACATGCTTGAGAAGTATGTATAAAAGTGTTCACCGTAGCTTTGTCTGCAAGAGGAAAATATCTAGAAACAATCTAAAGTCACTTAATAAGAAAATGGTAATAGTGTAATGTGTCCACACTGTGGAGTACTATGCAGTCGCTTAAAGGATACGACCGATCTATATAGGCTGAAAAACTCTAAGATGATTCTTAAGTGAAAAAGAGCAAGTTAGGAAAAAATATGCAATACAATATCATTTTTGTAAACTCCCCAGTAACATGCAACCATACGAAGTAATTTCCATGGGTACATAGATAGGTATTTAATGTATAGAAAATGGATATAAAGTGAACTGATAAGAATGGTTGCTTCTAAGAAGGGTCCTGGAATTAACTGGTCAAAGGGAATTTAGATATTACCTCTAATGTTTGGATTTTCACTAAAGAATATGTACTTCAGTATTAGTTGTTTTTTTTTTTTTTTTTTGGCTGCGTTGGGTCTTCTTTGCTGTGCGCGGGCTTTCTCTAGTTGCGGCGAGCGAGGGCTACTCTTCACTGCGGTGCGTGGGCTTCTCATTGCGGTGGCTTCTCTTGTTGCAGAGCACGGGCTCTAGGTGTGCGGGCTTCAGTAGTTGTGGCACATGGCCTCAGTAGTTGTGGCTCGCGGGCTTAGTTGCTCCACGGCATGTGGGATCTTCCCAGACCAGGGCTCGAACCCGTGTCCCCTCCATTGGCAGGCAGATTCTTAACCACTGTGCCACAAGGGAAGTCCCCAGTATTAGTTCTTAATTAACAATTATTACTTTTAAAAAAGAGAAAGAAACCAGGTGTGTCTTATTCCAAAACCTAAGGATATTGTCACACTGGTTATTAACCTATGGTTTATGAATAGATTTTGGCATGTTCATGCACTTGCTGAAACTGTGCGCGACAGTGTATGTTTTGAGGAGTGCACATTTTTCCTTAGGTGGAAACTCATAATGTCGGATTCCTAAGGAGGATTTATGACCCAAAGAAAGTCATGAATGACCCTAGTGGAACATGTTCCTTTTCTGTTATGGTCTTAGGGAAAGTTACTCAGCCTCTCCAGAAAATGGGGGTCATAGCAGTTCCTCCCTCAGGGGTTATATGAGGATTATAAGAGTCAATGTTTATGAAGCTCATGAAACAGAAGTCAATCAATGTTAGGTATTATTATTACTTTCATTGTTGCTGCTATGTTATTAATGGCTTCGAAAAAGCCCTTCATTCAAGAGACTTGAGTTCTCTAAACAGTTATATCAAAAGTAAAATAAGAAAGATGATCCCATCCAGTCTGGAAAATCTCACAGTTTCAGACTCCAAAATTTTCTTCTGTCTGTAAGAATGATAAAATGACATCAATCCTCCCATCTGTTCATGCATTTACCCAGCAAACATTTAGTGACTGCTTACAATGCACTAGATATTGCAGGAACAGCTGGAGATAAAATTGCAGCAAAAGTGGCCGACAGGGCCCTGCCCTCAAGGAGCCCGGACCCCCTCCCCCCTCCACCTCGTGGAGCCGGAAGGAAGGTGAATTATAAGCTCTGAGCCTGGGCGCTTAGGTGCTGTAAGCGCTCTGTGACCTGTTAGTACCTTTCTAAGATAACCGAATTTCAAATCCAAGCTTTTATTATTGACAGGCATAGAAATCATGTTTTTTAATCCTTAAATCTGACATTTCTCCTTTAATGTATTGGGCCACGAAGGGGGCTGAGAGCAAGAGTTCTGTTCTGACCCTACTTTTGGCAGTAATGAAGCCAGATCAGCATTATGGTGCTTAAACATTTCAAGCCACTTGTGCTTCCAACTGCTTTCATTTTTAGTCCAGTTAATGGATTCAGTAGCTGTTCCAGTCCGCAGATAGCAAGTGGACACGTGGGTGGATCAGATGCCAGCAGGCACAACTCTCTAAGAGGCTCCTGTAAGAGCAGTGTTGACGGCTCCGCACACCCCTGAGCCACGTGAACCTGGAGTTTTTAGTGACCTAATGGTGTGCAGCAGCCTTGTTCTGGCGTAACTGGAACATCTTACTGAATGATGATAATAATAATGGAATAGGACACTTGGCTGGCAGAGTTGGGACACAGACCCTCCACCACCCAGGAGGCACATCCAGCTCTTCACAGCCACTGATATCTCTGGGGGCTGTGGTCCTTTTTTTAAAAAAACAAAAAAACAAAAAAAAAACAACCTTGGGACTGACTTCATTGTTTTTAATATTTATTTATTTATTTTGGCTGTGCTGGGGCTTAGTTGCGGCACGCGAGATTTTCGTTGCAGCGTGAGCGCTTCTTAGTTACAGTATGCAGACTCTTAGTTGTGGCAATGCATGCGCCATCTAGTTCCCTGGCCAGGGATTGAACCTGGGCCCCCTGCATTGGGAACGTGGAGTCTTACCCACTGGACCACCAGGCAAGTCCCTGGGGGCTGTGGTCTTTTAACTCGGGGTGGGGAGAAAGGCTTTTGGGTGGTAGAGCAGGGCAGGAGAGCGAGAGATGGGGAGATGGAGGGTCAGGGTGGTCTTTGGATGGGATTCGGGGACTGGGGCTGATGGAACCCTTTTCACAGGAGGCTTTCTGAGGTTCTGGCCCAAATAGCCATTTGGGTGCTCGGTCCCCACCTCTGCCCAAGGACTGGCCACTATGGGAATATATGGAGACAGTGTCTTTTCCATAGCCTGTGGCTGCAAGGGTAGTACATGTCCATGGTGAGATCCAGGGTGGGAGATAAAATGATAGACATCAGGAGGGAATGGTAGCTAAGAGAATGGTGTGTAGGTGCCCTTGAGCCCTGCTTTGAGGACTCCCACACATAACTGGAGGACGCTCCGTGGTGGGGCAGCAGGTCTATTTCCTGGAACTCTGAGTCCCTCACTGGTAAAATGGGATAATTAAAGCCACCTCGCAAGATTGGGTGAGGAATAGAAATGGCAGAATAAAGCACCCAAAAGAGGGTTCATGCTCAGTAAGTGGTGCTTGTATCACTCACACATTTCTCTAGCGTTCAGACAGAACTTCCACACACGTACCCCATCCCACGGGATCTTCATAGGGCCCTGTGAGCTTCCTATTATAATCAGTACTTTATGAATGAGGATCTGGATCTTCAGAGTCATGAAGGTCAAGGGTGGAGCCCAACTGAGGCCAGATCATGGAGATGGCACAGTAAAGACACATGGAAGGGTCCTGGCATGTTCATCCCTTGATGTCCTGCTCTGAGTGGTCCTTGGAGACCTTAAGAAAGAGTGGGAAAGTTCTAAGCTAATTCCATCTTCCTGCTGACTCTCAAGTTACCAGATCCTCTGCCCCCACGTGTCTCGCCCAGTGTCTGTCATCACTGTGAAATTCCATTCTGAGAGTCATGTCCTTGGGTCTTAAAGACTCACAGCCCATCCACAACAGTGCTGAGGACCAGACGGGGTGGGAGTCAGTCAGTTGTTGGTCTCTTTTCCCATAAGACTCTGAGAATTGTTAGGTGGTATTTATACTGTAGTCGTGTAATGAAACAAGTGTAGATGTTGGCCCCAATCCTACTTGGGGCTGAACACTGATGTTGCATTTCCAATCTCTTTGTAGCTTATCTTCCTCATCTGCAAAAGGAAATTATAGTAATAGATAATTATTACTTCCTAGAGTCTTTACGAGGAATGGTGCTGGACACTTCGACTGGGGAGTTACTATAGTGATGTGCAAAACAGACACAGCCCTGGTCTTCACAGAGCTTCAGGCTAATGGGGAGACAGATGATGATCACACAATCACACAAATGGAACATTCAAAACGACAGTAAGTGCTATGTAAGTACATAGTAAGTGAAAGAAGAGTCTTGCGCGCTGTATGAACATCCAACAGGGAAACTCGTCCTAGTCTGGGTCCAGGGGAGAATTCCCTGTGAAGGTGGCATCAGTGGGTAGGGGTAAGTGAGGGTGAGATAACAGGCAGGCAGAAAAGCCCGGGCAGGAGAACAATGTGGGCAAACACTGTGGGGAAGAGAGTGGACCAGGAGCGTGGCACAGGAAGGAGAAGAAAGTGTGTTGGCACACACAGAGCCGGGGAGCGGGTGGGGAATAGTGTAAGATGAAGCCATGGAGGGAGGCAGAGACCATCTATTCTGGATTGGGCTGGAGCATTTTAGGTAGGCAATGACATTCTGGTCTATGTTTTGAAACCACGGCTCAGGTTGTTGCGTGGAGAAGGGATAGGAGAAGTCATAGGGAAAGTAGGAATATCAGTTACGGGTCACATGGACTGGGGTAGAGCAGTGGAGATGGAGAGATGTGAAATAATGGGACACAAATTTATTTTCAACCTGAGAAAGAATAAGGCAATTTGATTAAGTCCCAATGGGTGGGATCAGTGGGAAAGGCTGTGGAAGTGAAATGAAAAGGCAGAGTCATGAGGGCTGTAAACTGGAGAAGGCTGCTTGGAGATGGGATGAAGTTGGGCCCTGAAGAATGGTAAACCCTGATTAGGTGGAAAGGAGTCAGACATGCTGGCAAGCCCAGTCGGTGAGGTGACCGCTACCATGATGCATCCTGAGTGCAACTGAGGAATCGTGTGAGACTAGATCAGAAATTAAATATGCAGACTCTAGTTCACACTGTTTCAGTTAGGATTAGGTTGCAAGTGGCAGAAAACCCAAAATAACACTGGCTTAATAAAATAAATTTTTCTTTCTCACATAAATGAAGTGGGGAGGTAAGCTGTCCAGGTCTGGCTAGCATATAAATTTTAAGACCATCAGGAATCTAGGTTTCTATTAGTATCCAAGTTTCTGCTACATTCAATTCTTGGCACCCACCTCGGGGTACAAGATGGCTGCTCCAGCTCCAGTGCTCACATCTTCATTCTAGTTAGAGGAAGGATGAAAAGGAAAGAAAACGGTATGCTCCTTCTCTGTAAAGATACTTCTCAGGAGCTGTATATTCATTTCTGCCTATTTCTCATTGGCCAGACCTTGGCATACAGCCACATCTAGCTGCAAAGGAGAATGGAAATATATAGCATTAATTCTAGGCAGCCACGCACCCAATTAAAAATTGGGGCTTCAATTACTATATAAGAAGGGGGGGGGGAAGGGAAGCAGTCTGTGCTACACACAGCAGTTTATGACAGTAAATTGTAAATTAAATATCACTGTCATCTCTTTAGGTAGGATTCCTGTCAAGTGATGAGAAAAACTTTTTAGGATGACAAATAATACCCCGTCTGGAATGTTCTTTTCCCAGATAGTCATGAGACTCATTCCCTCAATTCATTTTGATCTCTGCTCAAATGTCACCTCCTCAGGAAGGCCTTCTCTGATCACCCATCACTCTCCATCCCCTAATCTGGCTTTGTTTCCCTGCATAGCACTTATCACTATCTGATATCATGTGCTCTGTTTATTTCTATGTTTATTGTGCGTCCCTCACAAGGATGGGAGCTCAGTAAAGGGAGGGACTTTGTTTTATTCACTGCTGTGAACAGTACCTACATCAGTTCCTGCCATGTACTAGGTGTTCAAAAAATATTTGGCGATTGAACAAAGAAATGGACAAAGCACGTAAACAATTCATAAAAAATGCTCTGGCTTATCCTGGGTTTACATAAGTGACAGAAGAAATACAACTAGCAAACAAACCCATGGAAAATATGGAGTATCTTTGGTAATAAAAGACATGCAAATTATAGTACTCAGCCATAAAAAAGAATGAAATTTTGCCATTTACAACAACATGGATGGACCTGGAGGGCATTATACTAAGTGAAATAAGTCAGACAAAGACAAACACTGCAGGTTTTCACTTACATGTGGAATCTGAAAAAATAAAACAAACGAATGAATATAACAAAACAGAAACAGACTCACAGGTACAGAGAACAAACTAGTGGTTACCAGAGGGGAAAAGGATAGGGGGAGGAACAAGATAGGGGTAGGGGATTAAGAGGTACAAACTACTAGGTAGAAAATAAATATGATACAAAGATGTAATGTACAACACAGGGCATATAACCAATATTTTAAAATAAGTATAAAGGGATTATAATCTATAAAAATATTGCCTCCCTATGTAGTACACCTGAAATTAATGTAGTATTGTAAATCAACTATACTTCAATTAAAAGAAAAATGCAAATTAAAGCAACCACGAGGTGCTTTTTTTCAATGATTAAATTAGCAAAATGAAAATGTGAACTCATAATATCAAATGCTGATAAAAGGATAATAAACCAGTACTAATAAACAGCAGCCTTATAAACGAGTCTGATCCTTTAGAAAGCTATTTGCCCAGGCCTCAGGCCACCGGTGCCAGGCGTCATTCATTGGCAGCTCTACGAAGTGGCAGTGACAGTGCCTTCAACGTGAGCACTGCCCTTGGAGTGGTGCTGGTGGCAGCCCCGAGGTTGCCAGTGTACATCAAATGCCTCAAAATATATATATGCACAAGTGTTCACTACAGTGTCACTTATAAAAGCAGAAGGCTACAAATAATAACTAAGTACCCAACTGTATGGAAATACTTTAGTCATTTGGAGTACATGTTCTTAATGAAATAATAGTCATCCCTAAAAATAATACCCCAGAGAAGTACCGAAACAGGATGATGAAAAAATACTAAGTGAAAATAATGAATATACAAAATAGTATGTGTGTAAAGCACTTTTCAAATTCTCTGGGTGATGGAGTTGTAATTTTTTTTTTTACTTTCTTGTCTAAATTTTTTAAAAAAATAAATACATTTTCCAGAACCCTACAAAAGCCATATTTCACATTTTGAGAGAAAATTCTATCTTAAAAATACATTTTCAAAAAGTGGTAAGTAAGATGAATACTGTATATAAAGTAGGAGTTCAAATTTGCTTTTTAAAAACTGTGTTTAGAGGTAAAGCCTGGAAGGATAGCTACCAAGTCTTTAACAAACGTCTATCTTTGGTAGTGTATATATGTCCGTGCCACTCTCTCAGATAGCTAGTGGGAAGCAGCCGCATAGCACAGGGAGATCAGCTCGGTGCTTTGTGACCACCTAGAGGGGTGGGATAGGGAGGGTGGGAGGGAGGGAGACGCAAGAGGGAAGACATATGGGGACATATGTATATGTATAACTGATTCACTTTGTTATAAAGCAGAAACTAACACGCCATTGTAAAGCAATTATACTCCAATAAAGATATTTAAAAACAAACAAACAAACAAACGTCTATCTTGAGGCAGTGGTATTAAGGATGATTTTAAGGTTCCTATCAACATGAAACATGGTATATTATTATTATTATTACTATTACTATTGCTATCATTATTGTTATTTACTGAGCCCTTATGACATGCCAAACACTCTGCTGCGTGCTTTACACACACTGTGACATGTAATATCCCAGCAGCCCTCTGAGGTAGGTGTTACCTCTGTTAACCCATTTTACAGGTGAGGAAATGGAGACCGAGGCAAAGCTACCTGCCCAAACTCAGCCATGACTCGCTAAGTGACAGCCTCATCAGACACAGACATGGCGTCTGCCCTCCTCTGTAGCAAGGAGGGGTTTTTCACTTGTCAGAAAGGATCCAATATGATTTCTCAAGAGGGGCAGCCAGTGGGAGAAGGACTTCAGAGGGGGTTGCACACAAGCCTCTGAGGGCAGCAGGGCTCAGCGCATCTACCCTCCTGAGGAACCCATACATGGCCAGTGCAGGGGGAGGGGGGAGGGGAGTCCCAGTCAGGCTCTTCCAGAAATCTGAGATGGTTACAGGAGGAAAAGAGAAAAACCTTAGCAGGCAGCAGTCTGGGCGAGTTTGGAAAGAGAATGAGGAATAAAGAATTTAGAGAGTGACATTTTGAGCAGCAGAGAGGGGGAAAATTGCAGCGGGAAGGCAAGAGCATTTGAAGAAATGTCAGGCTGCCCTAAGAATTGGGAATCCTGCAACATGCCATTACCTGTTAACTACCTCTGGCTTCTGGACTGTGTTTCTCTGAGGATAAATCATGTGGGGCTCTGAAATGTATTTGTATAATATTTTTACTTATCTATTTTTCTTTATTTAAAAAAATTTCCATAACATGAATCATGAGCATATGATTCATGTTATAATGAGGAAAAAAATCCAAATAAATCTTTTATGTGTTTTAGAACAATTGTTTCTTAAGATGGAGAATGGTTTGGGGAACAGCTACCAATTTCTTTATCCAGGGCCCCATCAGGATTGCTCATGTTCTGTCTTCCAAGGGGAGCGTTTGCCAGAAAAGAGTCCTCAGTACCCACAGGGCTTTGGGGACTGCAGGAGACACCCAAACTCTGTGGCTCGGAGAGAGGGGAGGCACTTAAACCATTTCAACTCAGTTTAGTAAATTTTTATTAATTCTCCTGGGCCTGTGCTCAATCAGAACGTAGGGCTCCGAGGCAAGAAGGCTACTTTTATTTTGCCCCATCTATTTATCGCCTGCCTCTCATAGTACACGGAGAATTTCCCAAGGGCAGGATTCCATCCACTTGGTTCATGGCTTATCCCCAGCACCTGGCACCTTGCCTGGCACTTAGAAGGCATTCGATAAATGTGTGCTGAGGAATGAAGTAAGGGCTAACACCCTGAAAAATGCATCAGCTCTCCCCTTGAAAGCCCTAATGTCTCTTGCTGGAATTCTCTCTTTTTTAATTTAACTCTGTGGTAACACTGGCTCAGAAAGTCAGACTGAAAAATCCAGAGTTGGCCAGGAAAAGAGCCGATGTAATAGAGATATAGAAGGGTAGAATAAGCAATGCAGTATTGTATCTCCTGATTTTTTACTCCTTATTTTTTCCCATTCCCCAAGCACATACTGTATGCCAGGCACTGTGCTGGTGTACTGGAGACACAAACCCTTAACCTGGCCATGATAATGGGGATAAATAGAGCATTCCCAGGATTACTCTTATCCACTGATAGTAACAATTAGAGTCCAGCCCTATGTTCTAGGCATTTTTCGAGGTGCTCTCCATGTGTTGCTTTGTTTAGAGGTAGTGCTATATTATGCCTGTTTTACAGACGAACAAGCTGAGACTCAGAAAAGTCAAGTAATTTGTTCGTGTTCACAACTGGGGTGAAGTTCAGGCTTAGGTTCCCACCATCTGACACCTGTTCTCACACACTTACCAGCTTCCAGGGAGCTTCCTGAGAGGTAATCCTGTGATCACTGGCCTCCAAATCACCAGGAATGCTGGATAAAAGTGCAGATTCCCAGGCTTGGGGCTGAAGGATCAGAATCCCTGGGAAGGGAGCCTGGGAATCCCCATTTTTTAACCACTAAGCCCAGTGATCAGATTTGCACCGAAGTTTGTAAAGCACAGCACTCAAATGTGCCACACTTACTCCTTGTGAGTTTACAGAACTTCTAGGACCCACTCTCCTGCCCTCCACCCTTTCTTCCTGCCAACGGATGAACAGAAAAGAATAGAAAGGCAGGAAGGGAGGAAGAAAGGATAAAAGGAAAAAAGGAAGGAAGGAAGGAAAGAAGGGAGGAAGGAAGGAAAGAAGGGAGGGAAGGAGGGAGGGAAGGAGGAAGGAAGGAAGGAAGGAAAGGAGGAAGGAAGGGAGGAAGGAAGGAAGGGAGGGAGGGAGGAAGGAAGGAAGGAAGGAAAGGAGGAAGGAAGGGAGGGAGGAAGGAAGGGAGGAGAAACGCTGCAAATTGGGCTCCATTTCCGTTCAGGGCAGGTGGACAGCAGTCCTCTGCTCCTCTGCTCTTGGACCCTCAGCAGCAGGTTCCCTGCCGGGGCTGGAGCTGCAGCCGATGGGCCTGAGGAACCTCCTTAGGAAGCACCTCTATGGACGGTGCTATCAGCCCACTTAAAGCAGCTGAAGCAGTCAGCTGCTGGGAACAGCAGTGCAGTGAAATTTAGCTCTACTCAGTGCTCAAAATCTGAATGTTTAATCCCTTTCCAAATCAGGACAGTATTGCACTGGGTCCCCTCCTAGTGGGCAGGGTCCGTATCAGTCTGCAGACTGAGGAGGTTCAAACAGGAACCGAGGCAGGAATGACAGGCAGAGACACGGGTTCTGGCTCCAAACGGGCTACAGGACACTAGAACGATGAAGAAAGCTCTGTGCTGCAGGAAGAGGAGTAAGGATGGGGCCGCCGGTCAGTGAGGGGGTATCCACAGCTGGTTCTCGCCAGCAAATCACATGGCCACTCTAGGTCAATTTCCTTGTGTGTAAAAGGAAATTTAAAATAATAGTTATTATTATCTGTGATTTATTAACACGTTTTCTGTGTCAGGCACTGTCCTGAGGCAATCAATCTCCATAACAAATATCTACAAGGTCATTTTGGTCCCCATTTGACAGAAGAAGGAAATGAGCCTTAGGTTAAGAAACCTGCCCAGTATTTCCCAGCAGGTAACCAGTGAAGCCAAGATTTGATCCTGGGTCTGTCTGATGCCAAAGCTTGTCTTCTTAATAATTACTGTTAGCTTCTCCAACATTCCTCGAATTTCTAGTTCTTATGACTAAGTGCCTTAACGTGAGCTGTTCATGGTTTCAAAGAAAAGAGGTACCACTCTCTTCCCAGCTCCACATCCTGAGCCTGGATGGTGAAAATGTCCATTAGTTCATCTGTGTCCGGCAGGGATTCAGCAAATATATAACACGTAGCTCTGTCAACTGAGATTGCTGTCAAAACACAAGGGGTCCCAGAGGCGTCTAGACCAGGTCTCAGCTGGGCCAAGCAACATGTGAGAAACACAGGGCCCTCTGCTGTCACCTGCTGTCCCAAAGGTCTCAACTGAGGAGAGCATGTGTACGATAGGGCTGGAGGAGTTTTCCAGCACCACAAAGCCTCACAGAAAACCCAGAGCTCCCGGCCAGGTCCCCCTCTCTATCCTAATCTCCCACTTCATTCCTACTTCTAACTGAACTCAAACAGGTCAAGTTCATTCCCACCTCAGGGCCTTCGCTCTTGCTGTGACCGCTGCCAAGAAGACCACTCCTCCTGCCTAGAAGCAGCTTTCTCCAGATCAGCACAAGCTGTCCTCCGCCTTGTCATCTAGCTTTCTGATCATAGCCGCCTCCTGCGGGAGGCCCTTCCTGACCTCCCTGCCTAAATTAGCACCCCCCATCCATCCCTCTCCATTACGCCTTCCTGCTTGACTTCCTCTGTGGTGCTTTACACATCTGAAATAATCTTATTCATTATCTGCTTATGTGTTTAGAAAAGTACCTGGCAAACGGCTGACTCTCAATGAACATGTGCTGAATGAATGGACGAGTGAATAAATGAACGAATGGAAAATCTTACTAAAGTGTTTCTGTAATAAGAATCCAGGCACCTATAGTCAAACTACCCCCCTTCTTTCAGTTTCCAAGGGCAGAGAAATAACCCTGTGGTTGGTAAGAACTTAACAACCAGCAGTTATATCCACACACATTGCTGGGCATGGGTCCAAAGCTAAAAAGGCACTAACTGCTTTTATATAAGGAGGTAGAAACAGTCCCTCCGTGTCCTTTGTCCTGATGCTCTGCATTATGGTATCTGTTACTGTGTTAATTGTTCCTGTCTCACACGGCCAGTCTGGGCTTTATTCTGCCTAGGTCTGCGATGGTGACAGGTTTGGCCAGTTGGGGCTTTATTCTGCCTAGGTCTGGGATGGTGACAGATTCCTATACAGAGAAGAGAGGTAATGTGTCCATGTATGTGTGTGCCCACACCTGTGTGCATGTGTGTGGAAAAGCAGCGACACTCCAGGAAGGGTTAACTTACAATCAGGCTGTCCGTGCTCAGGGCCCCATGGCTGGCCCAGGAATGGGGTGGGCCTGGAAGGTGGAGCGGGCTTGGCTTGCATCAGCTGCTCTTTCCAAGACAGGAGTGCAAATGCTTGCCCAGCTGGCCTGAGTGTGTGGAACTCCAGTCGCCTTTAAGAATGGCTTCAGAAGCCCACACCTGGCAATCACTCCCCCAACCGCCCTGCCCCTCCACGGCAGGTTGCATTTGGGAAACTCTCCAGTCGGTCATTAGAGGAATGAGCCGAGAGTGAGCCGTTCATCAGCTCGCCAGCGCTTGGTGGAAAGCAGCAAGCAAGGATGGATGTGGACAGCCTTCTCTTGAATGGAAGCAACATGACGGCTCCCTGCGAACTGGGGATCGAAAACGAGACGCTTTTCTGCTTGGATCAGCCCCATGCTTCCAAAGGTAGGTGTCAGAGGCTGATACTTTAATTCAGAAAGCTATTAAGTTGGGGGAAGAAATCAGCAAAGGCGAGGCTGACTGCGAAAATATAACTAAGTCCTCGTGAGACAAGGCTGGATAAAGTCATCTGTTCAGAAGTTTGGATAAGAGATCAAAAAGCAGAATTGAGTCCAATGCTCTTATTGTTCCCCAGGGGAGAGTTGGGATTAATGTACAGGACTTGGGGGCACAAAAGCAGTGGGAGGAGGAGCTGAAGTGGAGACAGAAGGGAGTACAAGTGTAAAAGCTTGAACTTACAAGCATCACAGAAAAGGTGCTGTCACAATCTAGCTGTCGCCTTTTCTTGGGGGAAATCAGTGTGAAGAAGTGATTATAGCGAAATAATGCTTAGCAGCTAGGAAAGAAAGCAATCACTATTCACTAGAGGAGCTTTGTTCTTAAGAAAAAGTGGTTCCCCGAGTGAGTGATCCTTTAACAGACCAACCTTTTAGAAGCAACTGAATCACTCTGTGCTCTCCTCACTTTGTTTCTGCAAAATATTGTAAGTACAGGGAGAGCTGGGTTCAATGATGTCCGCCCCTGAAAAAAAAAAAATCGGCAGGAAATAAGTGTTTGCTGCGCGTGCTAGGTTTTAACATTCTGCTCTCATAACCTCCATCCCTCGTCCGCGTTCCTCCTCGCAGAGTGGCAGCCAGCCGTGCAGATTCTCTTGTACTCCTTGATATTCCTGCTCAGTGTGCTGGGAAACACGCTGGTCATTACGGTGCTGATTCGGAACAAGAGGATGAGAACGGTCACCAACATCTTCCTGCTCTCCCTGGCTGTCAGTGACCTCATGCTCTGCCTCTTCTGCATGCCATTCAACCTCATCCCCAACCTGCTCAAGGATTTCATCTTTGGGAGCGCTGTCTGCAAGACCACCACCTATTTCATGGGTGAGTTGCTGCTGGTGCCTATTTCTGGAGCTCGCCCCAGACCCCACTCAGCCCCAGACCTTCCCCAACTCCTAAGAGCCAAAACAAAACATCTGGCTGTGTGGGGCTAGGTGTAAGGACAGAGGAGCTGGCTTTATGGGGGGGGGGGGGTCAGTCCTCATAATTCCCCAGAAGTCAGTCCCCAGTTTTAGGGGTCAGTTTCTCAAAGTGGAATAAGTTGGTAAGAAGCCACAGAAGAGGTTGGTTTTGCTTGCTTCTGTTAGAAAGTAAGACAGATGCAAGCTGTTCTGTTCCTTCCTGGAGGTCGTTGATTGTATTCTGAGCTCTACCCAACCCAAGGCATGGCTTTTGGGGTGGCCAGGGTGCTGGAAGAGGGCTCTTTCTGCCGTTGCTCTGGCTTTCCTAGGGAACAGGGGTTATTTGAAAACCAGTTTCATCAGAGTTCTAGATTCCCTTCTCAGGATTCACTTCCCAGACTGTTTTCCCAGGGTCTGGGACCATCTCAGGCACAGAAAGAGAGAGAGAGAGAAAGAGAGAGACCTCTGTCACTAGACGAGGAATTGAATTTGCTCCTAGAGCCTGTGGGTCGCTAAGCTGACACTGGTTGGCTGAGATATGCAGCTCTCTGCCTTTGCCAATCAAAATGATGGTGATGATAAGAAAAATCACAAGAGCTAATATTTTTGAATGCATTTTTTTGAGCACCAGATATTCTCCTAATTGCTTTAAGTTTTTACTTCCATGATCATATTTTATCTCCCAACCACCCTATAAAGAATATACAGTTATCCTTCCCTGTTTCACTGAGGAGGGAACAGAGGCACAGAGAGGTTAATAATGTGCCCAAGGACACACAGGTGGTAAGCTACAGAGCTGACTTGAACCCAGATCGGTAGCCACCACAGTGGTGAGTATATGGCTTCGCTTTGCCAACTGCTTTGGCTCTTCTAAGGCTGAAACAAAACATGTCTCTTTGTCCCCTCTGTCTGCCAAAATGCTTTGTCCCTTGCCCATTCTGAGAATTAGTTGGGAGAGGAGGAGGAGAGGCGGGGAATGAGGAAGGAGTTGTTGTTTGTTCTGACCTAAGCTGGGCAAAATATGCAGAGCTGAGTTGGGCTAGGGCAGCCTTCAATGACCAGAAAGCTTTAAAAGCCTTTATTTCTCCCAATTGAGGAAGCAGGATCCAGCAGTGACAAAATGATGATGAATAACTGATCTGCGTGACACAGACAAATAACCAAGAAAGTGTCAATCTGGGTCCAGTCCTCTGAAAAGAAAAACGGACTCACAAATGAAAAGGATCATTGTTAAACAATGACGCAATAATAATAACCAACATCTCATAGTGCTTTAGGCTTTCAAGACCTGTCTGTATATATCTTATGATAATATTTAATAATCTTAACCAGGGTTTGTGGAAGGAGATTTAAAAAGAGTGCTTGTGTAGTTGCACAACATTGTGAATGTGCTAAATGCCACAGAACTGTTCACTTTAAAATGATTAAGTTTATGTTATGTAAATTTCACCTCAACCAAAAATGTTTTAAAATAGCTGGGGTCTGAGCTAGGAGCCTTAAAACTCTTCCTGAAAATTTCTAGGACAGACTGTTCTAGAAAATGAAAAGCAAGATAATTCTGAAAGTGTTTGCAATACCATAATGGTTTGGTTGGATTTCTGATTCCAGTGATTTCAATTCTTCCCTTAATTTTATGTTCTCCTCAATACTGTTTCTAATAGTTAACACTCATTAAACTCCTAACACATAGCCAAAAAAATGAGTGCTTGCCTGTTGGTGGGTTTATAATTACAGTGGACCCACTGTATAGACTTGACTCTGAGGAGTTTGGGGCTCTAATTCAAATGTCATCAACTCCTTAGAGTAAATCCCTATAAAACACAGCAAATCCTGTCTCAGAACATAAGTTCTATAAGAACATAAGTTCTTATAGAATGGTTTCAGGGTTGTAGATTCCTTTAAGTCTCTCAGGAATACTATGGATATTCTCCCTAGAAAAAGAATATTTTTATACATAGTTTCACAAAAGGCCCCAGGCTAAGAACTCCTCCATCATGGTAAGAGATAAAAGAGGAATCAGTTGAATATATGGATGAAGAATAAAAGGGAATTTTAAGGGGATAAGAGATTATAATAAGTATGTACACACACAAAACACAAAAAATAAGGAAAATTAAGCTTTTTTGACAATGCGTAAGTATATCCTTTTGAATGAGGTGTTTTGATGTCTTTCTCCCTGATGATGCATGTTCCTTTTACAAAATACAGAAAGCAAAAAGAATGAGAAAGAAGGCACTAGTCCTTCCACCCAGAGAAAAACGTTAGTTATAACATGGAGAGTTTCCCCTTCTTCCTTTTTCACTAGGTATTTTTTCAACACTCCATTTTGAAATTTAGAATGTTTCACTCTTAAAAACACTTTGGGGACTTCCCTGGTGGTTCAGTGGTTAAGACTTCACCTTCCAATGCAGGGGGTGTGGGTTTGATCCCTGGTCAGGGAGCTAAGATCCCACATGCCTTGTGGCCAATAAACCAAAACATGAAACAGAAGCAACAGTGTAACAAATTCAATAAAGACTTTAAAAATGGTCCACATCAAAAACATCTTTAAAAAAAAGGTCTGTACTAGAAATTTTCAGGAAGAGTTTTAATGCTCCCAGCTCAGACCCCACTGAATTTTCAGGGTCACAGTCCTTGAGAATGTTGGGTTAAAAGGTCAACTTAACTATGCGGATCATGCTCAAAACTAAAGCTATTCTACAGGTCACTCAGAAACCTCTTCTGTGGGATAGGAACATATTTCATCCACTTGGTTATTAATTAATGAGCGCCTTCAGCCTAGGAAGGAATTGGTTGTAATCAAAGTTCAATAAACTTATCTAAAAATTGGCAATAAGATGTATTTGCAAACACATTTCTTTACCTGCCTCAAATCGTTTTGGGAACAAAGCTGGGAATAAATCATTTTTTTTAAGATATACATACACAATATTCTTACCCTCTGAGCGTTTTCCTCTGCTATCTATCAAACCTGCGCAGATCAGGTATGCTTAAGCTCATTGTGCAAATAAACTTTGGATTTCAGAGCCTGCATAACCAGCTTCTTTGTTCCTTTTCCAGGCACCTCTGTGAGTGTCTCCACCTTTAATCTGGTAGCCATATCGCTGGAGAGATATGGTGCAATTTGCAAACCCTTACAGTCCCGCGTCTGGCAGACAAAATCCCACGCTTTGAAGGTGATTGCCGCTACCTGGTGCCTCTCCTTTACCATCATGACTCCGTACCCGATTTATAGCAACTTGGTGCCTTTTACCAAAAATAACAATCAGACCGCGAACATGTGCCGCTTTCTACTGCCAAATGATGTCATGCAGCAGTCCTGGTAAGGCTGCATGGGTTTATTTGTTTAATACAGCTTGATATAATTTTGCAGTTTTAATAAAAACTGGAATGTATTGTCCAGTGTCTGGGGGATCAGTCTCCTGGAGACTTATCGAGAAGGTTCGCTCTAACCTCTTTCTAGAGTGACAGCAAACAGAGTGCTGTGTTTTAAATGCCATATATATATATACATATATAAATTCAACTAATCCTTTCAAAACCCTATAGGGTGGGTACTATTATTGTCCCCATTTTACAGAGGAAACTGAGACATGGAGAGGTTAAGCAAGTTGCTCAAGGTCCCAAACCTAGAAGAGATAAGAGAGCATCTGGTCTTAACCACTATGCAGTGTGCTTCTGGAAAAGCTCTGATTTTCCAAGAACTGGAGGTAAAGCCGAAGATGAGTCCCAAATCCCATGTGGTTTTTCTTAGGGCTGCAGCTGTGGTACTTGCACGGAACACTGTACTGGAAATAAAAAGGCAAGGTTCTAGTACCTGTTTCTTTGCTTACTAGTGGGTGATATTGGACAAGTTCATATAACCTCCCTGACGTTCAAGTTCTTTATCTACACAAAGATTTAAGAATAAAGATATTTTTTTATCTACCTCCTTAGATGGATGTGAGATTCAAATGAGAGCATGTTTATGAAAATGTCATTAAATATCTTTAAAAAGGCTGCACAAATGCAGGACATTATGTTTAACAGTTCCCAGCATGTTTTAGAAACAGGGAGCTAGACATTCAAAAATGGCTCAAAACTGAGATAATCTCTGCTTTCTTTGCCTTCCTTTTTTTCATTTCAACCAAGTAACACGTACACACAAAAAGAGTTATGTTGCAAATGAGGGACTTTTCCAAGACTCGAAAAGAACTCTTATCAAAACATGTCCAATTGAAATGAGAAATGGCTTAGCCACCGTGAGCCTCTGACAATTTTATGGCCTAATCGTGTAACCTTACACATGCCAGACTGCAAAAGTGATTTAGGGGCCAGACTCATAAAGAAGGAGGCTGCAATTCTTCAGGAATCAAACATGTTTAGAGAAAGCATAGCTCTGGCCCGCCAGGCACTAGAATGAGCTTGCCACTGTGCCAGTGGGTCAGAACAGCCAGAATGCTTATTTTGCAAAACCAAGGAGGTTTTCCATCATTGCTACCTATGCATTAGATGATTCTGTTGCTATAAAGTCAACAAATGGTATATTGTGATGCTTAAGATCATGAGTCCTAGAATCATATTGCTCGGGTTCAGATCTCACCTTTGCCACGAGCTGTGTAACTTTGGACAAATTATTTATTGTCTCTAAGTCTGTTTCCTCATTTGTAAAATGGGTATTATGTTAATAGTACCTACCTCAAAAGTTATTATGGGAATTAGACATAGTAATATATATATACTATACTGAAATTGAATAAGTCATCAATGAATGTAAGTTCTTCTTATTATTATTATTTCAGAAACCGTTTTATTGAGGTATTCACCTACTCTCATTGGCTTGTTTTTCTTTTTCTTTTTTAAGCTCTCATTTGTTTTAAATGTAGACTTGCTTCGGGCACAGACTTACAGCAAACTTTTCCAATTTAACTAGTCCTTCATAAGAGACTTTATCTGAAAGAAAAGCAGTAAGCAACTTCTAATGACTGACCCTCCAGATGGGGAATTTCCAAAGATATTAAATACTAGTAATTAATGTGTTTCCTCAGACTCATTAAAATGGAGATGAACCCTGCTTATTCCATCCCATCTGAGTTTGAAATGCTAGAGATGCTGGTTATTGGATTGCTTTTTATTTTATTAGGCACACCTTCCTGTTACTCATCCTCTTTCTTATTCCTGGAATTGTGATGATGGTGGCGTATGGATTAATCTCTCTGGAACTTTACCAGGGAATAAAGTTCGATGCTAGTCAGAAGAAGTCTGCTAGAGGTAACTATCTCTTAGCTGTGTGTTTACGCCAAAGGATTACAAAAGCTTATTTTCTGTAACTTAAGTAGATGTACCCAGAGTGTGTATAGAGTATATTAGAGGTTTTCAAAAGTCTTCTTAGGAGACTCTGTGTCATAAGGCACAGTCATGAGACCCAGTGCCTCTATTCCTCATCTGTAAAATGAGGAAATTATTCCTCTCAAAAGGGTGCTGAGTGGAATAAGATGACATAATACACACATCGCCCAATTACAAGCTGAGGGCCCATGGGTCCCAGGCTCTCTGTGCTGTTGCATTCAGATGGACCCCCTTCCGCAAAGAAAGCAAACTGTAATTCCAGGCGCCACCCTCTCTCCTCCCCTTCACTCCTGTTGCAGCTGCCACAGAGCCTCCCATCCCCCTCCCCTTTCATTATAGTCCACTCGTCAGAGAAGCCTACCCGACACCTTTGTTGGTATCACTCGCCCCCCCTTCTCACTCCACCCCTTTACTCGGCTCTTTACCACTTACACAACTTCAAGGTCTTCTCAGGTCTTCTTTGGTTTTTGCTCATTACGCAGCGTCCTCACAGTAAAAGCAGTCTGGAGGCTTCCCAAGCAAGCAGGAGACTTTCCCCTGAGGAACTGGGAGACGAGTGTGCCTATTCATTCTTTAACAGTTTTTTTAATCCTTATAATCTACATATGTAAAATATGATTTTACTATTATAAATTATGTACATCAGATACCATCCATTATTTTAGTAGTTTTAAGTAGCTTTTCATTTGAAGGAAAGGACTAGTGTAAACAATACCCACCCATGTCAGGGCAGGCCCAAGGTCGCCCAGAGTACAGTTCAAGTGTGGTATAGCCCCTTGATGCAGGGGGCAGGGGTTCCATGCCTTCTGTCTGGCATGACCCATCCCGAAAAATAAGTGCTGTCCCTTGCCCACCCAGAAAGGAAACCGCGCCCCGACAGCGGCGGCAGATACGAGGACAGCGATGGGTGCTACCTGCAGCGGCCCAAGCCCCCAGGGAGGCTGGAGCTGCAGCAGCTGTCCACCAGCAGCAGCGGCAGGCTCAGCCGCGTCCGGAGCAGCAGCCCCGCCGCCAGCCTGATGGCCAAGAAGCGGGTGATCCGCATGCTCATGGTCATCGTGGTTCTCTTCTTCCTCTGCTGGATGCCCATCTTCAGCGCCAACGCCTGGCGGGCCTTTGACACCGCCTCTGCCGAGCGCCGCCTCTCCGGGACCCCCATCTCCTTCATTCTCCTGCTCTCCTACACCTCCTCCTGCGTCAACCCCATCATCTACTGCTTCATGAACCAGCGGTTCCGCCTCGGCTTCATGGCCACGTTCCCCTGCTGCCCCAACTCTGGGCCCCCAGGAGCGAGAGGGGAGGCGGGGGAGGAGGTGGAGAGCAGGACCACCCGGGCCTCTCTGTCCAGGTGCTCGTACAGCCACGCGAGCGCCTCCGCCCCGCCCCCGTGAGCTGTGCCCTGGCCGCCAGCGCCAAAGCATGGAGCGGGGACCGAGGGGGGCAGCAGAGAAGGAGGAAAAGAAGAAAGCAGGAGGAAGAAGAGGCAGGAAGTGAAGGAGAAGGAAGGCGCCATCCCCAGTGGGAACTATTCCTTGTCTGCTTGGCATCCTTCATCCGGGTGCCAGGGGAACACTACTAGGGCGGGGCCGGGACTGGGTTTCCGGGCAGCTCCAGGCAGGCAGTTTCCATACCAGTCACCATTAGAAAAACCTCAGCAGGCCAGTCACAGGAGTCCAACAGGACTCCTCCTGCACATGCAATTGCCAAGCACGTGTTCAAACTGGGACGTGGACCCTACTGAGCTTTAGAAGTGGGGCTTTAAGTGGGCTCTCACTCCCCATAGGGACACCCTTCTGTGCACTGCTGCTTCTGCTGATGCAAAATTTGGGGGGCTACTTTGCCCCTAGGGAGTCCATCACTCTTTCACGTATATTCTATAGCCACCCACCTCATCATGACCACAAATGGGAACACAAAGCAAATCCTCTTCCGGCCATTTTCTGTAGTAAAAGAACAGCCTGACTTGTTCTCCTTGAGGTGGGTCAGGGGCATTCAGAGACATAAGTTTATGTCGTCATCAGAACAGCATATGGAAAGTTGTCTAAACGATGGAATTTGGAACTTACATTTCTGAAAAGAAAAGAGTATGTGGCAAGTAGCTGGATGGAATGCTGTCTTAGCATAGGGAATGTTAAATGCCAGAGGGGGCAGAGAAATATTTTTCTACTTTAATAATATATATTGCTTAACTCCACCTTTATATAGTGATACGAAACCCCGTGGCTTCTTTGCCTCATCTTAATTTCTCATACTCATCCTCTTTTCTGGAAAGACCTCCAGGTACAAAGGAGAGCTGTAACCTATGTGCACCTGGCCAAGCTGGAAACAGGTGGAGCCAGGCCCAGAATAAAAACTGGCATACTTGGACTCAATTAACGAGTAGTTTTTGAAAGTCAAAGGCTGTATATGCCTTTAAATACAATCTATGTGTTTGTTAATGTTCATAGTAATTTTATGTGTATGTGGAATATGAACAGAGAAGTATGTTCTTTACATATAGATATACTCTTCGGTGTGTTTAAAAAAAGAATAGTGGATGGAGGTTGGAATTCAGAAAGTGTTATCATTCTACATTCCTCTACAACGGTTGGAGTTTCATGAACTTCTTTTCCTTGCAAAATTGGTGTTGAAAGCTCTCTCTTCCAATGTAGAATCTCAACTTAAAATAAGACATGAGCTGTACATTTAGATACAAGGAAGTGCATTTCTAGAACAGAATGTGTCAATCCAGTCTACCAGCCCTCCTCCCTCCCTCCCCACCACTTTCTTTCATAGTTTTCATGCCTCCAAGCATCTGAGAGGTGAGCTTTTCTTTTTCCTGTTTTCTTGGGTACATGACCACCCATGGATCCATGCCTGACAGACACTCTTTGTGGTGCACAAGGGCTAATGATTTCAATTATCAAAAAAAAATCAATATGGAAAAGGGAGGGGCAGAGAGTGGCAGGAAGTGATCATGAATAGGGGAAGGGACGTTGTATAATTTAACAAGATGTGAGTGTTGACATTTGTTGTTTTTTTGCGGGTTGGGGGGATAAAGTGTTAACAGAGAAGAAATTATTGAGGATGTGAACATATGTTATAGGTTACTTTTCAAGCCAGATGTTAGTTTTTCTATTCCTCAGACTACAATCTTATTTAAATAATTCTAACCAGTCATCTCTGTCAAAAATTTCAAGGTAAAAATTCATCTGACTAAAATGTGCACTGCTAAAATAGTAATGATAAAAGGTGTAAGAAATGAAGATGTCTCCAATATTTGAGTAAATCCTACAAAACCTACCATTTTCCTGCCAGAAGAATAAGCCTTCCCCTCTGACAGTGTTAGCATATAAATGAAGCTAAATTAGCCTCTTTGCTCCCCACACCTTATTGGAAACCTTTGGAAATTCCAAAGGTATGTTAACCTAAAAATAAGGTTGCCAGATCTAGCAAATAAAATACAGGATGTCCGGTTAAATTTTAATTTCAAATAAACAATTAATAATTTTTTTCAGTATGAGTATGTCCCATGCACCAAAATATATCTTATAGTTTATCTGGCAACCCTACTTTAAAATAACTTTAAAAGCATGTAAGAATATAAACAAGTTTTCCCCAATATAATATAGAGCAATAAAATGCCTCTGTTCACTAAATTTATTAGAAAGTCTTTCACATAATGGAAGCTTTTTCTAAAAAGAAGAAAAATGCTATTAACTTTCAGAATCTGTGCCTGACCTTTGGAAATGGTACTATCAATAGGCTGATTTTACTTTAAAGAAAAAAATGTTTTTAACATAAAGCTATTCTAGTACTTTGTTGAGTCAATTGCCTTTATTTCATGGTAAACTGAATTCTTAAATTTGAAATAAAATGACCAATAGAGTTAAGAAAATAGATTCACCAAGTTTCTGGTATTTTCTAGTGTCTTCTGGTAGCTTCCATTCATCACCAGAGTGGTAAGTTTGAACCTGAACACTGAAATGTATCTTTGATTTTTACTTAGCCCATGTGTCCCAATGGCTTCTCATGCCCTAGTTACTTCGGTAAACTCTCATGATAACTTGCAGTGGTGAATAAGAAATGCATGTGTCTAGATGTTAGTTATACATGTTCGTGTGTGTATCTTCTCCATTCATGTAAAATGTAATCATGAGGTGAGCGACAGTAGCTGTTGAATCTCCACTGTATTTCCTTCCAGTGCTTTGCCCGGTACTCTGTACACCATGAGTGCTCAATAAATGTTGTGACTGACTCCTGCTCTGCCTCCGATGCTTTGGAGAACTCTTTTTCTGTTTTTCTGTCCACAACAGTCAGTCTCAACAAGGGGGACATATTCTTGGGGAGTATAAGAATTTCTAGAGGGCTTTTTCCAACTCTGCATGTATCCCTACCCAAGACTTGGCTGTGTGAGCATTTGTTGCCATCTCTCCCTCCCTTTTGCTCTTCCCCGTGTGTGTGTGTGTGTGTGTGTGTGTGTATAATTGGAGATGTTACCAATGGGATGCTGTCACGCCTGTGAACAGTGCCAGGACACAGATTTTTTTTAAAGGGCTGGGAAAAAGGACAAATACTGTAAGATTCTATTCACATGAGGTATCTAAAGTAGTCAAAAATCATAGAAACAGAACATAAAAAAGTGATTACCAAGGGCTGAGGATTTAGTGTTTAGCCAGTGTAGAGTTTCAGTGTTGCAAAATGAAAGAGTTCTAGGGTCTCTTGCCCAGCTATGTAAGTATACTTAAAACTACTGAACTGGGCGCTTAAAAATGGTTAAGATGGTAAATTTAAAGTTAATGTGTTTTTTAGCAAAATTAAAAAGGGGGAAGGGGGTTGGGAAGCACTGGTCTGTAGTATCCCTTGGTTTTGCTCCTTCCCACCCTCATTCTCTTTAAGGAGAACAGTAAAAATAACCATCACTGTGTTCCTAATCCATGTTTAAGGGCTACACTCACTCGTTAGGGCTGATAAGTATTATCAAAGCCCCCCTTGACGCCCTTAGCTGTTACCTCCCATCTATTTGCTCTCCTGCAGGGCTCCTCTGGGTACCTCTGGGCATCTTCCTGGGCCATGCCCCCCGCCCCAATCCTACCTCTGAGCCCTGTGGCTGGCTCTCCGCTCCAGCCAAGGTGCTTCCTTGATTCGGATCTCTATGGCCACCCCGGCTTCCTGGTCTCCCTCAAGTGGAACATAGATTCCACATTTCCTAAACCTGTTGCCACAGCTGAGGACCAGCCCCATAATTCCACCCCACACCCTGGCTCTGAGCAGCCCAGCCTGGGAAGAATTTCAGGTCCTCCTTCTTGCTCAAGAAGAGAGATCAGACAAGTATGAATTGTCCAGCAGCCACCCTTGTACATAACACATAACAGGTGCTCAGTAAGTGTCTAGGGGTGAATGAATGAGAGAATGGATGAACACATTTGAATGGAGTCCTTCCTCAATGCCGGGCCTTTCCGGGCTGCTTTGGGGACGGCACCATCCTAACCAGAGGCATCTTGCCCAGAGTGTGCAGTAGGTAGTGCTTGACAAGAGGTACAGCTGCCTGGGCAGCTTCATTCTGTTTCCAATCCTCCACGCTGAACATGAAGTACAGCAAAAACTGCTTTCGAGTTCGCTGACCATAAACACGTCCTCCGTGAGTAAAGAGGATATACTTTGGACCCCAAGTCCGGAAATCTGTGTCCCAAACTCAGTCCTGTCCCTAACTGGCTGTGTGTCTCCAGGCAGGTCACACACCCTCTCTGGGTATCAATTCCTTCCTGCAAAATGATGGGTTGTCGCTCCATTTTTGGTACTGTGGGATTCAGTGGGTCGGAATTTGCTATGTGCTTTTATTATTCCATACCCTCCCTTAATTTTGTTGGCTTCCCGTTGTCTTTGCAATCAGAAAAGCTCCCTGACACCAAGCACATAATCACCTCTGAGGAAGGCTTGATCTCCAGGGCACCTCTGAGAGAAGGCGGCCAGGGTGAGAAAGAAAAAGTCTCAAAGAGGAATGTGCAAGCTCTCAGCCCCTTCTAGGTCACAGCTGCCCAGAGCAACTTGTGTGAGGCTGGTCCCTGGAACATGAGCCACATTCCCACTGAAACGTAGGCAGAAAAATCCACTCCCAAACCAAATTTTTCCTAGATGAAAGAAGTACCAACATTCGTTAAAGCCTGCTTTATGCATTGTGAAGTCACTGGTGACAGCGGGTAACAATATACACTCATGGAAGGATGAATGAATGTCTGGTACATATGGGGTTAAAGGAGGCCGTCAAAAAAGATGCTACCGCCAGTTGACCCTTGAGCTGGAGGCTCCCTTTCCCCTCCCCTGTCCTTGGAATATGCTTTCCACTTGCCTTCCCTGTTCCCAGAAGCTGCTCCAAGGATACAGCCTTGAGATAGAAATGTGGTGCTGAGACTCCTGGACTGTGCAGAGAAGGCCTCTGAGTAAACTTCTAAGAGTCTGGTGGGCACGCGTGGAGATCTACTCATCTTGCTGCCACCCAAGAAAGTCCCCTTGCTTATTACACCTGCCACGACCAATCTGGAGGGCTGCCTCTGTCTTCAGTCTCTCCCTGCCCTCTACCAAGGAAGCCGGTTTCAGATTTTACCCTGGAAGGCCCCGAGAAGGTTGCTTGCGAAGCAGCATCTGGTTTCTTACTTAAATCTCAAAACAACGTGTGAGGCATCATTTTCCACAATTCACAGGTGAGTAGGTTGAGCCTCAGGGGAGTGACCATGTGTACAAGGTCCGACAGCTAGTAAACAGCAGAGACAGATCGGGCCCATTCTAATGCCACCAAGCTGCTGAGGGGATTAGGTGACATTCAGTAACCTAAGTAATCAATAGCTGGTGATTTCATTTCCTATAATGCTTCACGGTTCCTAGTCCTGGTGCTACACAAGCCTAAGGATGAGAAATCCCGTCTCTGTCCCACCACCCCCCCAAACTCACTCACCAATGGCCTTGCTCTGAGCTCCCTGAATGTGGAGGATTTGAAAGCTGGCATTTTGCACATGTGTCTTGGATGCTTCTATCTCTATGTTTATTCTTAAAGGGAAGATAATACACTTTGCCATATCACGGGGAAGCCGAGAGATGCTATCAGTCAATGAGCTTTCACCTCTTGGGCAAATTATCAACATTATTAAGGTAGGTCTATTTTCTCAGAAAAATCAGAGAAGAGACCAATATAGGCCAATTTATCTGTCAGCCTGCCATGTGAAGCTTCCTGGTCTGTCCCTTCACCTGCTACCTTTCTACCAAATCCCCTTTCCCCAGTTAAATCTACAGATTATTATTATCTACAGACCGTCACTAAGATGTCCCCACCCCAAATTCATCATCTGAAATGGAATGATCTGTCATATCTCAAACCACCTCTCCTGATTCTGTCTGCTTGCTAATGGCACCTCCACTTGCTCAGATTCTCAGGCTCAAAATCTGACTCATCTTTTAAAAGGTGGTATCAGGAAGTCATGGAGAACTTGAACTTTGGAGTCAGAAAGACCTGGATTCTCATCCCAGACCCAGCATTTACCAGCTGGGGGATAGCAGGCAATCTCTCTGCTGCCAAGTCTTAGAGACCTCATCTGTAGTACTTATCTCAGAGGATTTTTGGGAGAATTAAATGATATTAAATAATATTAAAGGATATTGATGATATTAAACTTAAAATGACATTAAAGGATATCAAAGCAGACTTTCACAGACTCAGATTGTGGCTGTGGACAGGGCTGGCAAGTTGTCCCACATTTGAAAAGAGGGACTAGATGCCATCCCAGCTATAGACAGAATGTCTGTGTCCCCTCAAAGTTCATAGGTTGAAATCTACCCCCCAATGTGATAGTATTAAGAGGTAGGGTCTTTGAGAGGTGATTAGGTTATGAAGGTGGAGCCCTCATGAATGTGACTAGTGCTCTTATAAAAGAGACCTCAAACAAATGTATGGATACTAAGGGGGAAGGCGGTGGCGGGGGGAGGAATTGGGAGATGGGGATCGACACATATACATTATTGATACTATGTATAAAATAGACTGATGGGAACATACTGTATAGCACAGGGAACTCTACCTAATGCACTGTGGTGACCTAAATGAGAGGGAAGTCCAAAAGGGAGGGGATATCTGTATGTATACGGCTGATTCATTCTGTGGTGCAGTGGAGGCTAACACAACAGTGTGAAGCAACCATACTCCAGTAAAAATTAAATCAATCAATCAATAAATAAATAATAAAAGAGACCTCAGAGAGATCCTTCACCCCTCCCACCACGTGAAGTCACAGCAAAAAGATGGCCATCTATGAACCGGGAAACAGGCTCTCACCAGACACCAAATCTGCCGGTGCTTTGATCTTGGACTTCCCAGCCTCCAGAACTGTGTGAAATAAATGTTTGTTGTTTGAACCACCCAGTCTGTGGTATGTTGTTATAGCAGCCAAACAGACTAAGACACCAGTGAAAAGTAAGGACAAGTCTGCTTGGGGTTTCTGGGTTTATTGGTCAATTTTTGTTGCCTTGTGCTTCATTAATGAACAACCCCAAATCTAGCACAGAGGATCATACATGAAGGCATTCAAAACATGTTTGATGAATGAATCCCTCACCTATAAAATAAAGTATTGGGTCTAGATTAGTGGATTTAAAATTTTAACAGAGAGGAACCTCTTTCCTCCCCACCTCCCCAAGCAATTTTGTATGGAAGCCCAAATGGGAAAGAGATGAAAGATTGAGGGCTTTGAGACACTTCCTTGAAATCTTAGTGGAACCCCTTGGGGTTTGAAAACCACTAATTTGACTCAATTTCAAGACTAAGAACCTGTGATCCTGGGACCTGCAATATCAGCCTGTCTTCCGTCAGGACTAGCCAGTGACTGCAGTTAAGCTTGGCCTCACAAGTTTAGGGTCTTGATTTCCAGACTTGCTGTGCCCTTGGCTTTGTCGAGTGAACAGACCACTCAACACACCACAGCATTTAGCTGAGAGGAGATCCCGGTCCAACATGCCTCCTGTTGTGAGCTAAATTGTGTCCCCCTAAAATTCATATGTTGAGGTCCTAACCCCCAGTACCACAAAATGTGACTGTATTTGGAGACAGGACTTTTAAGAGGTAATTAAAATGAGGCTGTGAGGGTGGGCCATAATCCAATCTGACTGGTGTCCTTATAAGAAGAAATTGGACACACAGAGAGACATGTGGGCTGCATGTGCCCAGAGAGACAACCATGTGAAGAGGCAGCAAGAGCCCAGCTGCAAGCCAAGGAGGGGCCTCAGAGGAAACCAACTCTGCTCATCTTGGACTTCCTTCCAGCCTCCAGAACTGTGAGAAAATAAATGTCTGTTGTTTAAGCCTCCCAGTCTGTGGTATTTTGTTATGCAGCCCTAGCTGACTAATACACCTCCCCCAACCAAAGGTGCAGGGCTCAGAAGGCCACTCTCATTCCTAAGGCCCAAAACCAGTCCAAACTGGTCAGAGAGAAGACAGAGCCTCAGAAATGCCCCTTATGTGGCACCACCAGAACCTCTGAGAGTTTGAGCTAAGTCCTCACACTTGCCCCTAGGTCTCTTCTCCCTCAACTGCTCTGTCTTTCCCTCTTGGGCCCTAATTTCAGTTACATCCCTCAAGCACAGAAGCAGCAGCTGCAAGAAGGAAACAGCTGGCTGGGGTGTGGGGCAAATAAATGAGCTGGGCAAGTGAGAACAGGAGTAGTGGCTGAGCAGGTTCAACCCAGCTGAAAAACTCCCCAGGTGGAGCCAATGGATCCCAGGACCTAACTCAGCAGGTGTTTCCCTGGGCGCCTTCCAGGTGGAGGGTTGCCAGATAAAATACAAGACACCATTTAATTTTGATTTCAGACAAGCAATGAATAATGTTTTAGTATAAGCATGTCCTGGGCAATGTTGTATTTATCAGCTATATCTGGCAACTGCATCCAGGGGGTCTCAGGTGCTTGGGCAGAGAAGGAATGTCAGGAAACCGAGAGGGAAGAAATTAAATATGATCACGTGCAGCACAGATGGAGGACACGGCAGAGACGGGCACGTCATAGGTTCTGAACCAATTTGGGAAGAAGGAAAGGAGTGCTTCTGGGTGATGTGGCTCTGGCCGGGGCAGGTGGGCCTGGAGACTGTCACCATCCCAGCCTGCAGCCCCTCATTTGGAGTCAAGTCAAAGCATCCCAGTTGTATTCGTTTTCTGTTGCTGCTGTAACAATCTATCACAAACCTCGTGGCTTAAAATAACACAACCTTATTATCTTATAGCCCTGGAGGTCAGAAATCTGAAACGGGTCTCACTAGGCTAAAACCAAGGTGTCAGGAGGACAACGTTCCTTCTGGAAATTTTAGGGGAGAACCCATTTCTTACCTTTTCCAGCACATGGCCTTCTCATCTTGAAGGCAGCAGCATAGCACCTTCAATTCTCTCTCTCTCTCTCTCTCCCTCTGTCCTCCCCCGCCCCCTCTCCATTTCCTTTCTCTCCTTGCCACCTCTATGCTTCCATCATCCCTCTCCTTCTTTGACTTTGATCTGCCTGTCTTCAACATATAAGGACCATTGTGATTACGTTGGTCCACCTGGATCATGATAACATACATACCCACAGGCTCTAGAGATTAGGACATGGATATCTTTGCAGGGCCATTATTCTATCTGCCAGTGTTTCTCCCCTGTGGCTTCTGCCACCTTGTCAAGGCTGCTATTAGGAAAAAACAGACTTTGGCCAGGATTCTTGGCTCCTAGATATATACAAGGATGGTGCTCAAAACTCAAGGTGTTGAGTACTAGGGGTTGAGACTCAGGCATGGACATGAAAGGCAGAGGGAAGGAGACAGAATGTAGATCTGAAACTAAAATGAGTAGACACACTCAGGTCTGACCTCCTGAATATACTGCCCAGTCTACCCTGTGGGGACATTTCTGACACCCTAAGGCTGCCTTAAATATTGCTTTCAACCAGGTCTCCCTTGGTTTGGGTGGAGAGAGCACAGTATGCTTTCTCTCAAGGTCGCAGCCCTGGGGTAGCCTGAGCCCTGCACCATCTTAGCAACAGCTCCACGTGTAGACCCTTGGTGACCCAGGCTCTGACCCTTCAGAATCTTAGTGCCTGTGCTCCTTTGCTAAGGCTGCTGTAACAAAAGACCTCAAACATGGAGGCTTAAACAACAGAAATGTATTTTCTTACAGTTCTAGAGGCTAGAAGTCCAAAAGCAAGGTATCAGCAAGGACGGTTCTTTCTGAGCCCCGTGAAGAAAAGTGTGGTCCATGCCTCTCTCCTAGCTTCTGGTGGTTGGCTGGGAATGTCTGTCATTCTTTCGCTTGTAGATACATCACCCCATCTCTGCCTTCATCTTCACCTGGTGTTCTGTGGTCATGGCTCTGTGTCCAAATTTCCCTTTTAATAAAGACACCAGCCTTATTGGATTAGGGCTCCACCCTAATTACCTCATTAACTAATAACATCTGTAGTGACCCTGTTTCCAAATAAGGTCACATTCTGAGGTACTGGGGAGAGGGTTAGGGCTTCAGCATATGAATTTGGGAGGGGACACAATTCAACCTGGAACAGTGACTTAGAGACTTCAAGTCTCCTAATTCCACAGCTCTCAGTGAAATGGGCATAAGTAACTCTACCCATGAAGTATTCACCCATCTCCCTCAGTGTGTTTCCATTAAATGCTTAATCTCTCTGCTTCCTCAGCTCGTGGCAGAATGCAGTTTCAGATGTGCATGTCTCTTCCTTATCCTCACGGTTCCTTGAGGTGGGTATCATTAACCTCATTTTATAAACAAGACTAAGAGTTTGAGAAAGCTGCCAGAACCACATCACTCACGAGGGCAGAGCAGGAAGTCACACTTTGGGACCCTCACTTCCACTGGCTCTTTCAAAAGAGGGACAAGTGAGTGAGGACTAGGGCTTACCAAGGGTTATCCCCAATAGAAAACTGAGTCCCCAGTAGAGAACTGAGCAGATGCCTGGGTCTGGAATCTTCTGGCAAATTCCTTGAGGTTCAAAAAGTGCTACCAGCCAGGGAATAATTCACTGTAGGTTGAGCTGTGGGAAGCCTGAGGGTAGGGGGAGGTCAGCTTCCAACAACAGAGGTATCTATGCCTGCGGTCTTGGGTCACACCCAGACGGACACAACAGCTTGGCATTCCCCATTCTAAGCTCCCAGAGGCCACTCCACCCTGCCCTTTGAAAAGGTAGATCCTTATAACTGGATAAACAGTTCCCCTTCCCCAGCCCAGAGCAACATTACAGGAATCCCCTGGTAAAAGTAGAGAGAGGAGAAATAGTGGTCTCAGACATTCGTTTCAGGAGGACATGGGAAGAGTTTAATAAAAACTCAGGTCCGGTTCAAGATGGCAGAGTAGAAGGACGTGCTCTCACTCCCTCTTGCGAGAGCACGGGAATCACAACTAACTGCTGAACAATCATCAACAGGAAGGCACTGGAACTCACCAGAAAAGATACCCCACATACAAAGACAAAGGAGAAGCCACAATGAGACGGTAGGAGGAGCACAATCACAGTAAAATCAAATCCCGTAACAGCTGGGTGGGTGACTCACAGACTGGAGAACACTTATACCACAGAAGTCCACCCACTGGAGTGAAGTTTCTGAGCCCCACGTCAGGCTTCCCAACCTGAGGGTCTGTCAACAGGAGGAGGAATTCCTAGAGAATCAGACTTTGAAGGCTAGTGGGATCTGATTGCAGGGCTTAGACAGGACTGGAGGAAACAGAGACTCCACTCTTGGAGGGCATACACAAAGTAGTGTGCACATAGGGACCCAGGGGAAGGAGCAGTGACCCCATAGGAGACTGAACCAGACATACCTGCTAGTGTGGGAGGGTCTCCTGCAGAGGCAGGGGGGGTGGCTGTGGCTCACCATAAGGACAAGGACACTGGCAGCAGAAGTTCTGGGAAGTACTCCTTGGCGTGAGCACTCCCAGAGTCTCCCATTAGCCCCACCAAAGAGCCAGGTAGGCTACAAGTGTTGGGTCGCCTCAGGCCAAACAATCAACAGGGAGGGAACCCAGCCCCACCCATCAGCAGACAAGCAGATTAAAGGGTTTTTTAAATTTATTTTATTTTTGGCTGCATTGGGCCATTGTTGCTGCACGCGGGCTTTCTCTAGTTGCAGCGAGTGGGGGCTACTCTTCATTGCAGTGTTCAGGCTTCTCATTGCAGTGACTTCTCTTGTTGTGGAGCACGGGCTCTAGGCACACGGGCTTCAGTAGTTGTGGCACATGGGCTCAGTAGTTGTGGCTCATGGGCTCTAGAGCACAGGCTCCGTAGTTGTGGCACACGGGCTTAGTTGCTCCACGGCATGTGGGATCTTCCCAGACCAGGGCTTGAACCCTGAATTGGCAGGCAGATTCTTAACCACTGTACCACCAGGGAATTCCAGGCAGATTAAAGTTTTACTGAGCTCTGCCCACCAGAGCAACACCCAGCTCTACCCACCACCAGTCCCTCCCATCAGGAAGTTTGCACAGGCCTCTTAGATAGCCTCATCCACCAGAGGGCAGACAGTAGAAGCAAGAAGAACTACAATTCTGCAGCCTGTGGAAGGAAAACCACATTCACAGAAAGATAGACACAATGAAAAGGCAGAGGACTTTCTGGCAGATGAAGGAACAAGATAAAACCCCAGAAAAACAACTAAGTGAAGTGGAGATAGGCAACCTTCCAGAAAAAGAATTCAGAATAACGATAGTGAAGATGATCCAGGACCTCGGAAAAAGAATGGAGGCAAGGATTTAGAAGATACAAGAAATGTTTAACAAAGACCTAGAAGAATTAAAGAACAAACGATCAGAGATGAACAATACAATAACTGAAAAGAAAAATGCACTCAAGTGTATTCTGTATCAATAGCAGAATAACTGAGGCAGGAGAATGGATAAGTGACCTGGAAGACAGAATGGTGGAATTCACTGCCGCAGAACAGAATAAAGAAAAAAGAATGAAAATAAATGAAAACAGCCTAAGAGACTTCTGGGACAACATTAAATGCAACAACATTCACATTATGGGGGTCCCAGAAGGAGAAGAGAGAGAGAAAGGACCCGAGAAAATATTTGAAGAGATTATAGTTGAAAAATTCCCTAACATGGGAAAGGAAATAGCCACCCAAGTCCAGGAAGCGCAGAGAGTCCTGGGCAGGATAAACCCAAGGAGACACACGCCGAGACACATAGTAATCAAATAGACAAAAATTAAAGACAGGGCTTCCGTGGTGGCGCAGTGGTTGAGAGTCTGCCTGCCAATGCAGGGGACATGAGTTCGAGCCCTGGTCCAGGAGGATCCCACATGCCGCGGAGCGACTAGGCCCGTGAGCCACAATTACTGAGCCTGCGCGTCTGGAGCCTGTGCTCTGCAACAAGAGAGGCCGTGATAGTGAGGGGCCCGTGCACCACGATGAAGAGTGGCCCCCGCTTGCCACAACTAGAGAAAGCCCTAACACAGAAACGAAGACCCAACACAGCCAAAAATAATAAATAAATAAATTTTTTTTAAAAAAATTGCCAAAAAAAAAAAATTAAAGACAAAGAAAAATTATTGAAAGCAACAAGGGGAAAACAACAAATAACATACAAGGGAACTCCCATAAGGTTAACAGCTGATTTCTCAGCAGAAACTCTACAAGCCAAAAGGGACTGGCATGATATATTCAAAGTGATGAAAGGGAAGAACCTACAACCAAGATTACTCTACCTGGCAAGCATCTCATTCAGATTCAATGGAGAAATCAAAAGCTTTACAGACAAGCAAAAGCTAAGGGAATTCAGCACCACCAAACCAGTTCTACAACAAATGCTAAAGGAACTTCTCTAAGTGAGAAACAGAAGAGAAGAAAAGGACCTACAAAAACAGACCCATAACAATTAAGAAAATGGTAATAGGAGCATACAATATCGATAATTACCTTAAACGTGAATGGATTAAATGCTCCAACCAAAAGACACAGGCTTGCTGAATGGATACAAAAACAAGACCCATATATATGCTGTCTACAAGAGACCCACTTCAGACCTAGAGACACATACAGACTGAAAGTGAAGGGATGGAAAAAGATATTCCATGCAAATGGAGATCAAAAGAAAGCTGGAGTAGCAATACTCATATCATATAAAATAGACTTTAAAATAAAAAATGTTATAAGAGACAAGGAAGGACACTACATAATGATCAAGGGATCAATCCAAGAAGAAGATATAGCAAGTATAAATATATATGCACCCAACATAGGAGCACCTCAATACATAAGCCAACTGCTGACAGCTATAAAAGAGGAAATCAACAGTAACACACTAATAGTGGGGGACTTTAACACCTCATTTACACCAATGGACAGATCATCCAGACAGAAAATTCATAAGGAACACAAGCTTTAAATGACACAATAGACCAGATAAATTTAATTGATATTTATAGAACATTCCATCCCAAAACAGCAGATTACACTTTCTTCTCAAGTGCACACGGAACATTCTCCAGGATAGATCATGTCTTGGGTCACAAATCAAGCCTCAGTAAATTTAAGAAAATTGAAATCATATCAAGCATCTTTTCTGACCACAAAGCTATGAGATTAGAAATCAATTACAGGGGAAAAAACGTAAAAAACACAAACACATGGAGCCTAAATAATACATTACTAAATAACCAAGAGATCACTGAAGAGAAATCCAAGAGGAAATCAAAAAATACCTAGAGACAAATGACAATGAAAACATGACGATCCAAAACCTATGGGATGCAGCTAAAGCAGTTTAAGAGAGAAGTTTATAGCTATACAAGCCTACCTCAAGAAACAAGAAAAATCTCAAATAAATAATCTAACCTTACACCTAAAGGAACTAGAGAAAGAAGAACAAACAAAACCCAAAGTTAGTAGAAGGAAAGAAATCATAAAGATCAGAGCAGAAATAAATGAAATAGAAACAAAGAAAACAATAGCAAAGATCAAAAAAACTAAAAGCTGGTTCTTTGAAAAGGTTGTATTGTATTTACAATAGCCAGGATCCTCCAACCTAAATGCCCATTGACAGACGAATGGGTAAAGAAGATTTGGTACATATATACAATGGAATATTACTCAGCCATAAAAAGGAACGAAATTGGGTCATTTGTAGGGACGTGGATGGATCTAGAGACTGTCATACAGAGTGAAGTAAGTCAGAAAGAGAAAAACAAATATCGTATATTAATGCTATATGTGGAACCTAGAAAAATGGTACAGATGAACGGGTGTGCAGGGCAGAAATAGAGACACAGATGTAGAGAACAAACGTATGCACACCAAGGGGGAAAGTGTTGGGGGGCGGGTGATGAATTGGGCGATTGGGATTGACATGTATACACTGATGTGTATAAAATGGATGACTAATAAGAACCTGCTGTATAAAAAAATAAATAAAATAAAATTCAAAAAAAAAAACCCCAAAACCTCAGATCCTGGGTCGCATCCTTAGAATCTGGTGTGGAGCTCAGGAATATGCGTTATTAACAAGCTCCCCGGGTGGTATTTACACAGGTGGTTCTGAGATGCACTTTCAGAATCTTTGTTCTGCAACTTTCTATTCTTTAGAAGGTTTGAGTCCCTGTTCCCCAAGATAAGGATTTATGGGGCAACAGATCTCACCACAGCCCCCCTGCCATGAGCCACTTGGGGGGCAACTGAGTCACAGGCTGGGACTGACCAAGAAGTCAAGTGGTCCGAGCCAGGAAGCAGGGGTGGTCTTCTTTTCCGTGATGGAATACAGAAGGATTGTGGCACTGCCAGTGAGAGTGGTGACACGGACGTGCACAATGTCACCTCGCTCTCCCAGCTCCACTCTCCGATTCTCCCTTTCAGGTTGCACCCAGGAGGCCCCCTTTTAGACCAAAAGAACTGCAAAGTAATGGCGGGGGTGGTTGGTGAGACGCCCCACGAGCTGAGGCCCCATCCGAGCTAATGCAGAGACATTCTTGTGGGAAGTAGGAGAAAGGGGGCATGGTGCAGCAACCACAAGCAAGACTCCAGAGTCAGACCACCTGCGTTCATTCTGGATTCTTCCCTGTGTTAGCTGTGGATTCTTCCTAGGGCAGGTGAACAACCTCTCTGTGCCTCAGTGCTATTGTCTGTGAAATGGGGGGAGGAGCCCAGTGTCTGCCTCTAAGGAAATTACAGAGAAGGAAGTAGGTCATCCTTTTAAAAAGCACTTACCATATCAAAGGCGCTCAAAAGCGTTAGCTAAAATTATTAACCCATGAGTCTTGGTTGGAATTATTACTTTGGCTTCTGGCAAGTCCATAAAGAGGAAAGGGGCACATACTAGATGCTCAATAAATATCAGTTACGTGTGCATTTGTAAGCCTTGCCTGCTTGCATGCTGCTCCTGTATCCACCCCCAGATCTGAAGCACAGGGAGGGCAGTGTCCTTTGATCTTCTCCAGGATCCTCACACAGGGTTTGCCCAAGATAGGTACCAACAAACAGAAGCCCAGCTGGAGATGGATCCCATGACAGCTATATCATCTTCCCTAGTCCTTCCCCTCACACTTTAAAAACGGACTCGCCAGGGCTTCATTGCCCATGAAACTGGAAAGTCTTGTTGCTAATTCTTCATTCTGAGGCTACTTCACTATCCTGATGTCTTTACTGATGAACACCCGTGACCTCCCCCTCCTTTCTCATCCAACCCCCAAGTGGTACCAGAGTGGATCCAGACAGCGGGCTGCCACTGTATATGGGTTCAGATTATAAAAATGCCAAGTATTGGAGAAAATATATTTCAAATTAGCTCAATTTAAATATGGGGCCACTTCATTTAAATATCTAATTTGAATCTTCAGTGTTTCACTGAAAGAGGAGGAGGTGGGGAGGGGAGCAAAGGGTGGGGGGAGTGAGCCCCTGGCCCCTGGCCCCTGCTGAGCATTGGGCTGGGCAGGTTTCCGGGCCATCCATCTCTCCCACTGGGTGTGAACTGGGTCTTGCTGATTCCCTAGGGTCTGGGACGGCAGGAGGCACACTGCTCCTGCCCGCTGTGGTCAGGAACCAGCACCTCCAGAGGAAGAAAAACGCTGCTGCTCGCCGCCCTGGCTGGTCCCCTTCCTCCCCTTTACCTAAGTGGGTAACGAGCTGCCAGCTGCTATGAGATCAAAGCCAAAGGGGAGAGGCTTTGTGCATGCGCACTGCAGGGCAACAAGAAACATTGGTTTAGGTCGGCCGTTGTCAGTCTTGATCTGTCAGTTTCTTACTTTTAGCACAGCACTAACAACATACACTCATTAACTATGAAAATAATGTTATAAGTGAATTTCCTGTGGGAAAGCTAATCTCTTTTTTGGGTGAGTCTGAAACTGTAGCTCCTGGCCCCCTTACCTCTTGTTTTTACAAAGGGGCATTTTGAGAAATTCAGGTATACTGGACAATGGCTGGTTTTTATTGGGGAGGGTGGTAGTGTTGGCCCCCTAGGATCTGAAACAAGAATAAAAAGGCCCAGAGAGGGAAATGGAATCTGATCAATTTGGGCCCAAAAAGTAGAGTCAGTGGAGCATGCGGTCCTGGAGTCTGGAGTGAGGGGTGGCAAGGGGAGGAGCGCTGAGGAGAGGGGAGTCCTTTGCAGAATAAAATTAGGGTGCATGAGATTGTAACATGACTTAAAGACCCTGAGACCCATTTGCAATTCACTGTCCTAATCCTGTGAGGACCCAATAAACGTGAGAAGGCTTAGTGCAATGGGAGGCTCACTGCGAGGTTGGTAAAAGTGGCCTTTGATACCCAGGCCTGTGAAAGATTACTGTTCAGCCAATATTCTTTCTCTTGACACTGCCACCTCCTCTGCAGGAGGCATATCCCTGCCCCACGGATATTGGGATTGGCCATGTGACTTGTTTTGGCCAAAAGAATTTGCGGACAGGGTAGTGACAGTGAGCAAGTTTTGAGCCTATGACTGAAGAAGCGTTGAGGGTTTCCATTTATTCCTCAGTTTGCAGCTGGTCCAAGAAGGATGAGAGACACATGGAGCAGGTCTGGACTCTACCCACAGCTTGGAACCAAGCCCAGCCTAGCACAGATAAGCTGAACCCAAGTTGACCAATGGACACTTGAGCAAGAAATAAACCCTTATTATATATCACTGAGGTTTTGGATGATTTGTTATGCAGCATTACTGTAGCAATACTTGACTGATGCATTGCCCTTTCCCTGTTGCCTACCACCTCACTCTATGTGTCTCCTATCCTTTCTCCTATGTCTTCTCCCAATCAGAATATTTCTTTTAAAAAAAATTTTTTTGGAGTATAGTTGATTTACAATGTTGTGTCAGTTTCAGGTGTACAGCAAAGTAAATTGGTTATACATATACATACATCTATCAAAATATTCCAGCCTAAAAGGCCTGAGGTCAACTTCTTATCACTTAAACTAAATTTTAATTACAGACTTTCCCCTCCCAAATATATATATGCTTTCCAAGTCATTGTCTCTTTGCAAAAAGAAAGACTTTGCTATTAGGATTTCAGGAATCAGCAAGCAGGTGAAAAAGGCATTTACAGACTGGGCACACTTTTTTATGTCTCCTGATTTCACATTCCTAGTAGCCAGGGTGAGGCACACCCCAACAAATAGCTGATTTTTCAAGAAGGCTCAAAATACTGAAAGAAGGGCTCAACAGAAGCCACATATCTGCTCCATTCTATCATTTGCTCACAAGAAGTGACAACATGGGTTGGCGATTCTAGCTGCCCACCCCTCCATTAAAGTTTGGCCAGCTCCCCAGTGCACATGGCAGCATGTGTTCAGGAAGGTGATTAACGTTAGCAGGAGGCTCTGGAGACTCTCTCAGGGAACTTTTATTTATTAAACATAAAAATCCATGTTTAAATATAATGTCAAAGTAAGACACAGACCAGCATTAGCTAAGACAGACTGCTGACTCTAATCTTCAGCAAAGAGATGTTCTTCATGTTCTGGCTGTGGGCTTAAAACCTCTAAAGATTTTCCAGGAAGCCTCAAACAACTCACCAGAGAAGTCAGTGGAGGCCAACAAAGCCCATCTATTTCTTTCCATCACCTGTTCTTAATGGCAGAGGCTATGGCTTTCACGTTGTGGTATAGTACGTAGTTGACTCTAAGTTACTTTCCGTGGAAGGCAGCTGTTCCTGACTGCTTGGCCTGGGCTAGAGAACACAGCTCTGTTCTCCACGGAACCCAGACTTCATGTTCACTCGTCCACTCCTTTAATAAAGAGTTATAGGGCTTCCCTGGTGGCGCAGTGGTTAAGAATCCACCTGCCAATGCAGGGGACACGGGTTTGAGCCCTGGTCCGGGAAGATCCCACATGCCACGGAGCAACTAAGCCCGTGCGCCACAACTACTGAAGCCCGAGTGCCTAGAGTCCGTGCTCTGCAACAAGAGAAGCCACTGCAATGAGAAGCCCGCGCACCGCAACGAAGAGTAGCCCCCGCTCTCTGCAACTAGAGAAAGCCCGCGCACAGCAACAAAAACCCAACGCAGCCAAAAATAAATAAATAAAGTAAATAAATTTAAAATATATATATACCTTTAAAAAAAAAAAGAATTATGGAGAACCTGCTGCGTGCCAGGCCTGGCCGCAGGGCCTGGAGGCACATGGAGTGTAGACAATGCCCAGGTCCCCTTTTTAGACTCTGGAGGTGGAGACACAGACCACGCACGAGTAAACACAGAGCGCTTTGGTCACAAGGACTAGGAAGAAAGAACAGGGTGATGGGATATGTGCGAATAAAAGGGGGTACATCACGATTAGGTAGGGTGCTCAGGGACTACCAAAAGTGGAAGTTTCCATGCTGCTTACCCTTTGACAGACGCTATTTTAAGTACTTTGTGTATATTAACTCATTTAATGTTCACAGCCACTGTATGGGGTAGGTACTATTACTGCCCTTTAACAGATGAAGAAACTGATGCAGAGAGAAGTGAGGTAACCTGCTCTGTATCACACAGCCAGTACGTGGAGGAGCCGGATGCAGGCCCAGGTGCCGTGCCGCAGTCCGCACTCTCACCTGCTATGCGACATACTGCCTCACGGAGCAGGTGACGGTGGAGCCGAAGTCTGGGAGATAGGAAGGGACCAGCCATGTCAAGATCTGGGGAAAGTGTCCTCCTCAGTTGGACAAGGAGACCAGCGCAGTCCTCTAGAACCAGAGTGGCAGCTCTGGACGCAGTGAAAAGCTTTGGGATCTGTTTCCACTCTGTGGTGTTATTTCTCATTCAAAAGCCACCTTTCCTGCTAAAGCTCCATGAGGGCTTGTGCATCATCTGTTTTTCTAACCTTATGGCCTAATACCTCATACAGTACTTAATTCATAGATATATTTAATAATTCTTTTTTGGATCAATGAACATGTTGACTAATTAATTAATGAGCACTGGACCAATCTGGCGTTGGTTTGAATTCTAAATCCTTCACCTGTTAACTGTTCAACCTTGGGCAAGTTACTTAACTTCTCTGATTCCCATTTTCCTTTTCTGTACAATGAGGATAATGAGACAATCACCAGGTTGGGTATTGAGAGGGTTAAATGAAATAGCTTTTGTAAAGAGTCAAGAGCAAAGTCGCCATCGGATAGGTCCTACAGAAATGCTGGTGTCCAAATTTCTTTCCCCACTACATACAAAATCAGAGTTGTTCTAGTGACGTGAACCCACTGTAGAATCTAGAGTTGAAAGGGTCTCTAAGCCCTTGTTACCTGAAGTGTGGTCCAAGGACTAGCCCATCAGAATTCCATGGGAACTTGCTAGAAATAAATAAGCTCAGGCCCTACCCCAGACCTACTGAATTAGACTTTCTAGAAGAGAGGACTGCTTATTTGTGTATTTAATAAGCACCCCTCTCCATCCCAGGTGATTCTTATCATCAAAGAGAAAGTCGAGATAGATGAAGCCTGCTCAAGTCCAAGGGTCTATAGCCTTCATACTGCTCCAAACACATGGACCCCAGCCCACTACTCTGGTGCTTGCTGCCTGGGCTTCCAAACATTGCTGCTAGTCCGTTTCCTGGCTGCCATGACTCAGATACCTGCCAACCCTAGCTGGGCCCCCAGTACATTGACAGCCACCCCACTGGATGTCCACACTGGACCAATCAGCTGGGCTCGGGAGGGTCCAGTAGCATCGTGCAAAACAAGAGCCAGAGCCTGGCTCGCTGACCAGTGTCACAGCCCCCTGTGAGAGGTGCCTTCTTTCCTTTGCAATCCTCCTGGCTCACCTGCTGTACCTTAGGAAACAGAATGGAACGGGATTCTGTGTAACTGTGGGAAGCGGCCTTATCTGTGAATCATCAACCATATCAACAAACCCTAAAGACAGAGGTAAAAGAGAGGACCAATTCTCACTCGCTTGTCAAACATTTTCCAGGCCTGTCTATGCTATTTGCTCATTAATCAACTCTGATCTTAGGGTGTCACAAAAATTGGTTTCTTCATTTTTAGGATATGATCAGACCTTCCAGAAACTAAATTTTCTTCTTAGTTGCTGCAGAACTCACTTTAGTGAGGTGTGGAACCTGTTGTTCAGTCTTGGTGACTGTACTCATTTGGGGTTTTCAGGGAGTTGAAATAAGAATGCCTTCCACACCACCTTGTAACTCCTTGTTTTGCACATCAGCACACCTGCTTTAAACGTTGTTTAGAGACCATCTCTGTTGGGACGGTAACCCAAATGATGGTGCTAAAACATAACTTCAGAATGGCGGTGATCCTGTCTGCCATGATGGCTCCGCCTGGCACAAAGTAGGGTTTCGATGTATATTTCTTAATAAATGCCAAAGAGCATAGAGATGTAAATGGCCTTTACAAAGTTGCTCATCAAGATGAGGACTGGAGGGCACATTGGGCTCACATTTTTATCCAGAGCTGTTAGCTTTCAAATCTTTACTGTGCTCAGGCTGACTTTCATATCCTGTTCCAGCAAACTCGAGAAAATCTTTCCCAGGCCAAGTTCAAACTTGCTGCCATCTACTGGCCAACCCTTGACATTATATTTACCTGCGTACATTTAAATTTTAACTAAGCCCATGTGTAACTTAAAACATTTGCAGAAAGTTATGGGAACATGATCTATTATAAGGATCTGGCAGTAATATCCCATTTCAGAAGAATAAACATAAACTGTTTTGGATTAAGTGTTTTAAAATCTTAGATTATAAATTAGAGCACAATGAAATTTCCAATCAATAAATTATGTTATACCCTCAATGGATGGATATATTGTTTTTCTGGGTTTTATGGCTCCTCCTTCATAGTCTGTGAGTTTGGGGAAAAGCATATTGAGTCTGAAAGTCAGAGAATGTCTCCTGAAGTTACTCAGGCCCAGAATGTACACATTCAGAAAAGTCCGGCAGGTACAGCTGCCCACTCAGTAGAAGATACTACTAGGAAGTCCATCTTCCTGGCTCTCCTCCAATAAAGTGTGTGTGTGTGTGTGTGTGTGTGTGTGTGTGTGTGTGTGTGTGTTTGATATGCTTTTAAAATATCTGAACTGCAAGCACTGGAGAACAATAGATCTCACACTGTTCCCTGCTGCATATGAAAGGTAAGTCGGGTCCATAAGTAAAACTCTCCCAGAAAGAAAACACACAGACACACACACACACACACACACCTCTAATTTCAAAGATTTTTCTGAGACTCAATGTGGCTCAAGACTGGCCATTGAGAAGCTGATGGTTCTGGAATGGGATCCAAATTCTGGCTGGTGATTTTCTTTTTTTTTTTTTTTAATAAATTTATTTATTTATGTCTGTGTTGGGTCTTTGTTGCTGAGCGCGGGCTTTCTCTAGTTGCGCTGAGTGGGGACTACTCTTCGTTGTGGTGCGCTGGCTTCTCATTGTGGTGGCATCTCTTGTTGCGGAGCACGGGCTCTAGGCTCGCAGGCTTCAGTAGTTGTGGCACGCGGGCTTCAGTAGTTGTGGCTCACGGGCTTCAGTAGTTGTGGCATGCAGGCTTCAGTAGTTGTGGCACGCAGGCTCTAGAGCACAGGTTCAGTAGTTGTGGCACACGGGCTTAGTTGCTCTGCAGCATGTGGGATCTTCCTGGACCAAGGCTTGAACCCGTGTCCCCTGCATTGGCACTGCGACACCAGGGAAGCCCCTGGCTGGTGATTCTTTAGACTGCTCCGAGCCACCAGTGCCCCACAGGACCACAGAGAGACGCCTCTGGACAGGGGCAGGCAGGGAGACTACACTGTAGTCCAGGAAACATTTCCCTTCCTTGAAAACAGATTTAGTGTCTCTGAGAATTGTTTGTCCTTGAGAACAGAAGAGTGGTGTGTGTGTGTGTGTGAGCTAAGAGTTGCCTCTTGCACAGCTTCTCACTGGCAGGGCTCACCAACGTCCCCCTTGCCCAGTGACCTGCCAGGCAACCGTCAGAGAGTGTGGTTCTCATCCAATAAATATTTATGGAGCTGGGAAGATGGACTCAAACTCATCCAATAAATATTTACGGAGCCTTTACAGACACTGTTCTAGGCTCTGGGGACACAGCATTGAACAAGGCAAACAGTGCTTCCCTTCTCTTGGCTCTTGCCTTCTAGCAGGAGAGAAAGGCAATACACAAGTGCAGAAACTCAGGAGCAGTAAACGCTACACAGAAAATAAAACAGGGAATGAGATGAAGAGTGAATGAGCTGGGGAGCTGGAGGAGAGAGACTTATTAGGATGGCCATCTTTTTCTCAAAAAGCAGACACCTGAATGAAGTGAGGGAGACAGCCATGGGGAGCTCTGGGAAGAGTGATCTAAGCAGAAGGAACAGTAGGTTCAAAAGCCCAGAGGTGGGAATCTCTTGGTATGTTCAAGGAACCAAAAAAAAAAAAAAAAAATGCACGTTACATACATAACCTCAAATAATCTTTCCAAAGACCCTAAGAAATAAGTGCTATTATTATCCCCATTTTACAGATGATGAAACTGAGGCTCAGAGAGGTTAGGTACCTTGTCCAAGGTCATCCAGCCGGCAAATGGCGGAGCTAGGCAAGAAACACAGGTATCTGGCTGTAGAACCCAAGCTCTTAAAGAATTTGAATTGATACGAGAAGAAACAAGTGCCGGGTATTACCTGGAAGAGCTGAGGGGTGTGGGTGGTGAGTAGGGGTGGAAGATAGAACCCAGGACCAAACCAGTCTTCGGGAATGAAGGGTGCTTTCCTTTCCTCCTGGGGAGACTTGTAGAAGAGAATCTTTTAGAAGAGGGTGTATCAGCTGACAGGAAAGGAAAAGGAACACCTAGGGTGTGCCTATGGGGTCCCCAGTGAAGTGTGTTTGTGAGTGTGTGTGTGTGTTCTCTTGTACGACTACGGGGACAGTTACACTAAGCGTGTCATTTTAAATTTCTCTCCACTTAGACCCACACGTCCTAACGACCCGGTCCCTCTGTGAAGTCCGAGGGTTTGTGCAGCTGCACGGGACATTGTCATGGGAGAGTGGAGCACCCACACCCCTGCCTCCCCTGGGCAGGTGAGACGGTCAAGGCAGGTGGTTGTGAGGGTCCAGAGGGAGAACAGAGAGAGCCCTGTGGTCTGCAGCTAAGCTGGCTGCGAATGTAAGACAAAGGCTTTCTTTCCCAAATGCCCTGAGAGATCGTAGCCCTTGGGGGGAGGGTGGTGCCTGGGTCTTACTGTCTCATCCTAGAACCCAAGATTCCTGAGAAGAGCAGTGTTGGCTATGTCACACACCAACCCCGAGCCCCCCAGCACCCAGCACAGGTCCTGGCAGGTAGAAGGCACTCAATAAATAGGTGTAAAATGGACGTGTGATATGTCTATTGGGACCTTCTGCTGCAAGGGGCAGAAATTTTCTGGTTTCCAAAAGAAAGAAAATTTCTTAACCTGGCAATGAAAAAAATGGGAACTAGATTGGGCTTTTCACCCAATGGACACGGAGCTCCTATGGTGGACCCAGAACTATGAGTTTGCCAGGTCTGAGCTCAGCCTTTCACCAAATTTGTTTCATTCTCAGGTAAGATGGTTGCAGCAGCTTCAGTCCCCACCCAACCTCCCAAGAGAAAGACAGGGTCCTGGGAATCACTCTGATTGGACCAGCTTACATCATATTGCCAGCCCTGAGCCAATCGTCATGGGCAGCGAAATGCAGTGTCTTGATTGGCCTCAATCTGGGTCATGTGCTTCACCCCAGATTCCTGAATGACAGCCCCACACTGACCTCAAGGATGAGCAGAGAGGGAGAGGAAGATCTCCTATGAGCACCTTATATTGGGTGGAAATACAAATGATCTGTACCATCAGAGACAGAGAGATGGAAATAATAGCAATTATAATGACAAACATTTATAGAGGGCTAACTTCTACTGGGTTCCATTCTAAGCACTTTACAAGTGTTAATGCAATTCTGGTAACAATGTGATGGGTAGGTGGTATCAATAGTCTTTACTTCCCACAGGAAGCAGCTTAGAGAGGTTAATTAACTTGCCCAAGTTCACACAGCTATAAAATGGCAGAACCAGGAATCAGACCCAGGCATCCAGCTACAAAGTCCGTGCACTCAACCACAGCCTATGTAAAAAACTGCTGAGAAAGCCCAGAAAGGGGACAAATTAGTGGGCAGCATTTCAGCTGATACCCAGTGCCAAGCAGAGCCCTGACTCATAATAGACGCTGACTATTTGTCAAATGAATAAATGGTGCCCTGGTCTCACCCATGTGCATTTGACATCCTCAGACTGCAAGTGACTTGATTTCTGGGAAAATACTTTATACTGCTTCTATATCCTCCTAAGCTGGAGGTCCATAGTGGGTGCTAACAATTTTTATTTTTAGGAGAAAATGAAGAAGCAGTCTTGATTGGAAGAAATATCCTCTCCACCCCACCTTAGGGAGGATTCTTATTCTTTCATCCACCTTACATTTTTACCCTGGGCAGCACTTCCAGAAATGACTTTTCTGGGTGGTCTTGATACCAATTCTCATCTCTGCTCTTCTGGGAAAGCTTCCTTCAGAGACCATATCTAAGCTATTTGCCAGTGGACAGGGGCTGCGGGGTTCCAAGTGCTGCAGACTCGTAGATCTAAGCAGGCATCTTCCCGACAGAGCCCAGGTAACGGCCCTGGATCCTGGGCATGGTGGGGACAGAGAAAGCCCGTGGTCTGGAGCCAGCCCCTCCCCTGGCCAGGGTGTCTGCGGGGTCCAGCTTGGAATTCACAGCTCTGCAGGTTGGTGCTTCTTCTCTAAATAGGCCCTGTGCTAGGGTCTGAAGTGGACCACCAAGGGATGGGAGTAATACATACAGCATTCACCCACTCACTCACTCCCTTATCCATCCTATTACCGATACTTATTTGAACACTAACCAAGTTCTAATCACTCTTTCAGTTGCTGGGGCATTAAAAAGAGGAAGACCAAGATTCCTTCCTGATACCCTCCTCCCAAAAGACACCTGCTCATTCTCCTATGAAGCTGAGACTCTCAGGGGATCAAGCATTAACTAAATAATCACACACATCACTGAAAGGACCAGGAGCTAAGAGAGCATATGACGAGGCAGCTGGCAGAGGTAGGGCTGGCGGTGGAGGAGGGAGTGACAGCAAACAGCTCCCAGAAGAAGTGATATTTGAGCTGAGCTCAGCAGAGCAAGGGGGAGTTCAAGGTGAAGTGGGTTGAGGCAAAAGGCAGTCAGGCAGAAGGAAGAGTCAGGGCCAAGGTGGTGAAGAAGGACTGACAGAGGCAGTGCGGGTGTTGCAGAGATCAGGGGAGGAAGGAGAGATGGGGCCGGAGAGACAGGAGGGGCCTGACTCTGCAGGGCTTTGTAGGATTTGTTGGGAATTTTGTCTTTCACTAGAGGACACTGGAAATCTAGTCCTGGGTATGGGTTTATGAGAAAGAGCTGTGATTCAGTTTCTATGTTAGAAAGTCCCACTGGCTATTGTGGGGAAAACCAGAATGGATAAGGGCAGAACCATTAAGAGGCTATTGGAGGAGTCCACAGAGGAGATGATGGACGTTTGGACGAGACTGATGGCTGTGGAAAGAGGTAGCATGGACAGAGTCAAGAAATGTTTAGGACACAAGTCAACAAGACAGCTCTGGGACCAAAGTGGATTCAGAAATGTGTTTTCTACTCACCCCTCTCATCCAGGACAATCGTAAGACTCCATGGGCCCTAGACACTTGTCCTTGGAGGCCATGCCCCACATTCATATAAAATACCCACAGCTCACATCAAACATGGTTTTGTAGGGTTTTTTAAAATTGAAAATATTTTAATCATTTTGCCTTTCAAATTTTCTAGCTACATGTATAATTAATACATTGAATTTGCAAATGGTCACAGTTTCTTGGCAATCATCAGGCATACCCCAGAATCCTAGCCAAGGGAGAAAATCAAAACTACAAACTGTTTCCAAATATAATCAAAAATGTTTGAATGTTACTCTGGATGATAAATTAGGTCAACATCTTCACACAGTCCACAAATTTAGAACTTTGAACGTGACCTCCGCCTAGGGCAGATGCTGTCATTGTTTTTATTCTGGGTGTGTCAATAGTGTTGATTGATTCAATATGCCACAATTTTGAGAACCCTCTTTTGGCATTTCTTCACCTGAAAAAAATTAGATTTACTGGGGTACCATTTACATCCAGTAAAATTCAGTCTTTTTATGTGCATAATTCTATGGGTTTGACGAATATCTATAGTTGTATAAGTGTGACCACAGTCAAAATATGGAATATTTTCCTCAGCCCCAAAATTTCCCTGGATCCCCTTTTGTATTCAATCCTCTCCCTTCCCCCCATTCCCTGGCCACCACTGGTATGACGTCAGTCCCCAGGGTCTTGCCTTTTTGAGGTCTTCTGATGGAATCACAGAGCATGGAGCCTTTTGTGCCTGGCTTCTTTCACTCAGCACGTGCACGTGAGATCAATCTAATTTTGCACATATCAATGGTTTGTTGCTTTTTGCTGCTAAGTAGCAGTTCACTGTATGATGTAGTACCATGAACTTGTTTATTTTTTGTAAATTTATTTACAGAAATTTATTCTCTCGCAATTCTGGAGGCCAGGCTTGCGACCCCTCCAGAGGCGCTCTGGGAGGTTCATGTCCTTATCTTCTCCAGCTTCTGGAGGCGCCAGGGGTCCCATGGCTGGTAGCTGCATCACTGCAGTCTCTGCCTCCATCCTCACATGGCCTTCTCTTTCCCTCTTGTCCTTGGATTTAGGGCCCACTTGATAATCCAGGGTGATCTCATCTCAAGATCCTTAATTACATCTGCAAAGACCCTTTTTCCAAAGAAGGTCACCTTCACCGGTTCAAGGATCAGCACACAAATATGACCTCTGGGGGCTGCCATGCACCCTATTACATATGGATAGATCACAGTTTGTCTCTTCTCTCACTAGCCGATGAGCATCTGGGTTGTTTCCAGTTTGGGGACAGTATAAATACCCCTGCTCTGAACATCTGCAGGTCTTTGCACTGACCCACGCTCTCCTTTCTCCTGCGTGTGGAATGAGGGTGTCATTCCCCTACTTGGTGACACAGGAGGCACTTCAAAACAAAGCAGTGGCCTGTCCCGCTCTGTCCACCTCTAAGCGGCTGTGCCCTGGGGCCTGCGTGTCCCCTGCCCCCTGGTCCCAGGCCCCTGCACTTGGAGAGTCAAGAGCATTTATATAAATGCGCTCTTGGAGAGGAAGAGCCCCAGCAGGGTCAGGGACTGCATCTCATTTCCCCGGGCAGCTTCCTCGAGCGCCAGGCTCCAGCTTCAGACGTGGCAGTTTCTCTTCCCGTCAGTGTCCCTGGCACGTGAGTCCCGGGCAGGCTCGGAAGCCAGACACCCGGTGCCGCGGCTGTGAGTCTCTCTGCCACCCCACACCCACTGGGACCAGGGCGCACCGACCCAGACGGGCTGATGGGACCCCCCTGGGATGCAATTTTATCATCAACCTGTAACTGCGTTATCTCCAAAACTAAATGAACAGTCGATCTTGCTAATCCCCTCGGGTTCCCTGGCCGAGCCTGCCTTGTGTTTGGCTACACATGTCCTCCTGTGGGTTCAAAGGAGTCTCCTGTTTAACATCTACATTTGCTTTTGAACCCTTTTCATTTATTTATTTTTTCATTGTTTGCCTCTGCTTGTCCTTGCCCAGTGTGGGAACACCTGGATGCTAGGCCCTTCTATTCTAAGGCGCTCTGCCCCTGTGAGATCCTGCACACCTGTGTGACCCTCACCCACCTGCTTATCTCGCGCTGACTAGGACACCTTCAAACTCCCCGAGATGAAAGCGCCAATGGAGTTGTTTAGAAAAAGTGCTTGCTGGTGACCTCACCTGCTCCCCAGGGAAGGCTGCCTCCTAGCCTGCAGGGGGAGAAGGCTCTTGCTGGGGGGCTGCGGAGCCCGGGTTCAGTCTCCACCTCCTGGTTGAATTCTGTGTCCTTGACCTTCGGCTGTACTGCAACACTAACTGTCACTGCTGCACAGAGTATAGTTCCCTCCAGGATTCATTCCCTCCATTAAAAACAAAAAAACAAAAAAACCCTTTCTAGCCTTCTATGGGTTGAAATGCCTGGGTTTTTTGGGTTTTTTTTACCAGAATTCAAAATCCTAACAGAGAGTCCGCTTCTACGGCAGAGATGGAGAAATCTGCCTAATTTCCTCCCAGTTCAACTTTTCTATTCTCTGCTACTCCGGGGGCCTCCTGAATTTTGTGCAGCCCTATTCACAGTGACAAACATGGTTCCTGGGAGGCTGAGAACAGGGAGCATTCACCCTTCTTACTAGAGAACTCAGATGACTGCTCAGACACAGGTGAAACCGCCCTCAGGTTTCCCACAGATGAGATCTCAGTGAGGTGAAAATGCAGGTGGCTTCAAACATATGACAGGTCTGCGTCTTCTCTTCCAAGCCACTGGCTCCCGCCTAAATGTGTAGCTGGGTTTCCATGGGACCCAAATCAAACTCAGCATTACATGAATGCCTACTTTATGCCAACCACTTTACATATTTAATTGCATTTTTATGTTTATCAATAACCTCAGTGAAGCAGATATCCTTCCCTCCATTTTACAGATGAGGAAACTGAGCTTTAGAGAAATAAAGTGAGGTGTCCAAGACATCAAAGCTAGCTAGTAGTGAAAGAGGAAACCTGAACTTAAGCTCACGTCTCTGTGTCTCTAATGCTCATGGTCTTTCCCTGTCCATGCTGCCTTCTCCAACTCTGACGTAATTCACAATGTGCCTTTGAACAAGTTATTCAGCCTCTCTGAGCCTCAGTGTCCTTGTCTATGAAATGGGAATAGTAAGTCCTGCTCCCCAGTGTTCTTGAGAGCTTTAAAAATGGGATCAAGCAGGTAAACTATTTAGCATATTCCTGGCACATAAATGTTCAGCAAGTAGCACCAACTTCTATTTTCTAGTAACAGCATTCAAGCTTTTGGTGGTAGAGTCAGATCATAGAATCTTCCAGCTAGAAGCACCTTTAAGACCATCTTTTACAGTCTCCTCACTTTACAGATGAGGAGATAGAGGCCAGAGAGTTTAGGTGAACTTCCTGTGGTCAGACAATGTGTTAGTGAAAAACTCAGTCCATGTTCATGCTCTTTCAAGTACAGGTTCAAGTTCTTCAAAACTGACTTTTGGAAGAAAGGAATGTTTATATCTTGCCCTTTGAACTTCTTAACTGCATTCCAGGCTGTCCGGTGTGGGGATGGGGGATGGGGAGTAGTTTCTGTTTTTGTTTTGTACCAAATCACAGTTGAGGAAAAGTTGTAAAGGAAAAGCAGATATGGGTCAACACTCCTTGCCCTGTGGTTCTCAATGTGAGATCCCTGGGTCAGCATCATCTAGAAACTTGTTAGAAATGCAATTTCTTGGGCTCCAACCCAGATGTCTTGAGTTAGAAACTCTCTTAGGGACTTCCCTGGTGATCCAGTGGCTAAGACTCCATGCTCCCAATGCAGGGGGCCCAGGTTCAATCCCTGATCAGGGAACTAGAGCCCACATGCCGCAACAAAGAGTTTGCATGCTGCAACTAGAAAGATCCCGCGTGCCACAACTAAAGATCCCGCATGCCACAAAGAAGATCCCGTGTGCTGCAACTAAGACCTGGTGAAGCCAAATAAATAAATATTAAAAAAAAAAAAAGAAACTCTCTTAAAATGGATTTTATAATAAATACTTCATTTGAAAATGTATCCATAAAATACACCAAGAACAGAATGTTATGAAAAAAGGAACAAGAAAGAGTTTTTGAAAACTTAAAAAAAAAAATGAGAGCCAAAATGAAAAAGTACAAAGAAGGGCTGAAAGGAAAACTAGAGGAAATCTCTCTGAAAAATGAAATAAAAAGACAAAGAAATGGAAAACAGGATAAAGATAAGAAAATTAAAGAAGCAATCAGGGTGGTGGTTTGGGAGGGTCATCTGACTGGTAGGAATTCCAGAAAGAGAGAACAGAGATAATGGAGGAGAACAAACTTTCAAAGACATAACACAAGAAAACTCCAGCAAAGTTCATAAATATTATTTATTTATTTATTTTTGGCTGGGTTGGGTCTTTGTTGCTGCACACGAGCTTTCTCTAGTTGTGGTGAGTGGGGGCTACTCTTCGTTGTGGTGCGCGGGCTTCTCATTGCGGTGGCTTCTCTTGTTGCGAAGCACAGGCTCTAGGTGCATGGGCTTCAGTAGTTGTGGCTCGCGGGCTCTAGAGCGCAGGCTCAGTAGTTGTGGTGCACGGGCTTAGTTGCTCCGCGGCATCATAAATATCTATTTTGAAAGCAACCACTGAATGTCTAACATGTGTCTGAAAAAGAAAGTGTACAGCAACACATGTATGTCAGTGTACAATTTTACAAACCAAGGATTGAAAAAAATCCTAAAATCTTCCAGAGAGGGGGAAAACAAACAAATAAATAGAACCACACAAATCAACTGTAAGGAAAGACAGTTTAGAAAGGAAAAGGCCCATAGGACAAACAGCAGTTAGAGGTCTCTGGAAGGATGACTTTCTAAGGAAAAGTAATGGTTTTAATGATTATCTGACATGTTTGCATATTTGGAAAATAACAATGATGTTTATTTAAACAAATATAAGCTCCACAAAGGCAGGGATTTAATTAGTTTGCTCACTGCTGATCTTCAGTGCCAAGAACAGTGCCTGGCACATAGTGAAAATTTAGACTTAATGAATCTTATGGAACATTTGGAAATAAAGAGACAGTAGGTGTATAGAAAACTGAGTAGGGGTAGTGGGGGAGAAAAATGTCGCTTGTATTAACTTCAGAAGAAACAAAAAGTTATACTAAAGAGGAAACATAATTATAGTGTCCTATCTATTACTGTATACTCTCAAGAGTGAATAATTAAACAACCATAGTAATGTAAGCACTGACCAATGATTTAAATAAAAACTGTATTATATTTGGAGGAAGGAAAGTAAGAGAGGAATGGGAATCAGGGTGGAGGCAAGCAAAATCCTCAGCTGCCACGGCAGGGAAGTTGACAGATAATGTTTAAATTAACAAGTCAAGAAACAGAGAATGAGGACCGAGAGGCAGCAAGGCAGAAGGTGAGGGGCACCAGGCGGACTTTGGATTTTACTCTGAGCAAGATGGGAAGCCAGTGGAGGTCTTTAAGCATCAGAGGGACACATTTTCAAAGACCCACTCTGGCCGCTGTGGAGAGTAGACTGCAAGAGGGCCAGGTAGGAAGGTGGAGGTGCGGTCAGAAAGCGGCTGTAATACGCCCCGTGAGAGCCGATGGCGGCGTGGCTCTCGGTGGTGGAAGTGGTCAGAGTTTGAACATATTTTGAAGGAGCCACTGGCTGGCTTTCCTGATGGCCTGGAGGTGGGGCACGAGAGCGAGAAACAGTCAGCCTTGCCTTCGAGCTTCTTTCCCTGAGCAATTGGAACCGCGGAGGAGGCTCCGTGTAGGGAAAGGGGAAGAACGGCTGGGTGAGGAGGAGCAGCTGGAGGCGGGGGAAGGGAGGAAACAGGAGCTGGTTTCAGATCGAAGCCTGAGATGCCTATGAGCCTTCAGGTGCCAAGCAAGCAGCTATATCTACAATTCTGGAGTTCAGGTGAGAAGTCAGGAAATATGCACTGGGGAGTCACCCCCATAAGGATCTGAGACGGGAGAGACCACGGCGGGGAGTATACGGTAGGGGAGGCGGAGGGGATCAGTCTTCGCTCTGGGACCATCCTAGGTTTGCAGGCTGGGGAGCTGAGAAGGAACCAGCAAGGCAGGCTGAGAACGAACAGCCAGAAAGTTTGGTGTCCTGGAGGCCGAGAGAAAGAGTCTCAGAGCTGAGGGGGGTAATCAGCCGTGTGCCGTGTCAAGTGAGTAAAAGGGATGGACAACGCTCCAAAGCCACGCTGTAATAAACCACTCACATTTAGCTAATAAAATGCGGGCTTGCACACATGTTTCTCTAACAGCTCAGAAAGCAAAGTATTTCATATGCTTTAACATGCTGCTTTCCACCTTTTAGAATACCTCCACATTTGTGACAAAGGTTAAAAAGGAAAAAATACAAAAGCGAAACTTCAGGTTGCCCTGGGCTCCAGCACCAACACACAAAGCCAAGTCTTTCTCTACTTGTCCTCGGTGAACCAAACTCCAGTAAACGTGCCCAAAGCTTTGCTCTTTACACACACTTGGCTAGTGTTGAAATCACATGACAGACAGAAAACGTTAAACATCACATTCCAAAAAAAGACTCCTTGGTTTGGTTGAAATATTATCAGAGCAGGAGTGTGGTTGTGTGTGTGTGTGTGTGTGTGTGTGTGTGTGTGTGTGTTTGTGTGTGCGCGCGCGCACCTTTGGGCCCGTAACATTTCTGAGGATCTCTCACTCTATTTTGCTTCTCTGCTCACCTGGCATCTATATCCCATCCCTGGAAAGAACCTGTGTATTGTTTGCTCCATTTGGATCTAAAATCACAGGGAGGGGAAGAAAACATGGCCTTCTTAGAGCCAGGCCACAGAAAGTTTCTCTGCGGAGAAGCTTAAGTGAAGGGTCTGCCTCTCTCAGCTCTGAGGGTTGTCTGTCTGAAATCTCATTAGCACCCGGATGCCACTCATTTGGGTTTTAGGTTTTTGTTTTTGTTTTTTTTTAAATATTTATTTATTTATTTATTTATGGCTGTGTTGGGTCTTCGTTTCTGTACGAGGACTTTCTCTAGTTGCGGCAAGTGGGGGCCACTCTTCATCGCGGTGCATGGGCCTCTCACTATCGCGGCCTCTCTTGTTGCAGAGCACAGGCTCCAGATGCGCAGGCTCAGTAATTGTGGCTCACGGGCCCAGTTGCTCCGCGGCATGTGGGATCTTCCCAGACCAGGGCTCGAACCCGTGTACCCTGCATTGGCAGGCGGATTCTTAACCACTGCGCCACCAGGGAAGCCCTGGGTTTTAGGTTTTTATGATAATTTAGTCTCTCCGAATTTGTAGAATTGCACTCAGGAGTAAGGGAACCCAATTAAAACTGAGGGGTTTTTTTTCCCCCCCAAACCAAAGAGTTTTAAAACTCAGGCGCCCTTCAGCATCCCTCTAACTTTCATCTTGGATGCTCTAAGGCTCTGGAGTTTATGACACATGGTTACGTAACGCAGGCCTCTGTGCCTCGTGACTATGATTGCACATGAGCACTTCGATCTTTAGACAGGCCGCATTATCAGCCCTGTAAGGAGAATGTGATGAGCCCATTCGCGATGTGGTAACAGAAGGTCTTCTCAAGGGTAGAGAGAAATCTTGGCTCTGTGCTTCAAAAACAATAAGGCTAATTCTAAAACCATGATTAGTGAGTTAATGCTGACTTGGAAAACAATGATGTTAGCTAGAAACGATCACTTTTACGAATCAAAGAGGCATGTTACTCTTTTAGTCAATCATTCCCATTTCTGTCTGGGCGTAAGTGAGGGCCTCGCTACCCCAGGTGGGGTCTCTAGACCTGCATTACCAATGCAGCATCATTAGAAATGCAGGATCTCAAGACCCATGTCCACTGACCTACAGAGTCAGACTCAAATTTCAACACTCTCCCCTGGGGTAGTCTAGCACAAAAAAGTTTGAGAAACACTATTCAAACAGGGACTATTGGGGTGGGGGTGGGTCTTGGACCTCTTTTCTACCTATTCTCCTCCCCCGAGATCTCATCAGGCTGATGGCTTTAAACTCCGTCTACATGTGTTTGACTCCCAAACGTGTATCTCCAGCGCCCTGAGCTCCCGATCTGGAGATCTACCTGCTTACTTGCCTTTCTAACTTGAAGTCTAATAGGTGTCTCAGGATGAGCCTACGTGACTCTGACTCTTGCCTTCCTCCCTCTGCAACCTCCCTCCAGCTGCATCCCCGGGTAGGGAGAGGCCACCCTTTAATCGAACCAGCAGAGATGGCAGAAAACTGTGGTGTGGGCACCAGGGCCCCTGCAGGGCTCCTGCCTCCCCTCAGCCTTGCTCCTCTATCCCGGCCTCCACCAGGGTTGGCTCTTCTCTGAGGAGGGGCTCTCTCTGGAAGCTTCCCAGAGCCCATGTAAGTCGAGTCCTCCTGGCACATAAGCATCCCATTCACAGCCTGCTTCCAGATGGGCTTTCCCGGGCAGAAACTGTCCTGTAGTCATCTCTCGACCGCCCACAGCTCACAGCCCCTCACCCTGCCCTATGTACATGTGCCCAGGGTTTACTGCAAGGTGACTGAAAGGGACCCCAAGAAAGACAACAAGGACAAGCCTAAGTCCCTCAGCGGGCTGCGCACGACCGTGATGTGTGTACAGCACCTCCGCTGAAATGGTCGGCGAAGTACTCGTTAGAGACAACGGGTTTTTATATTGAATGTTACCTACTCAGTACTTCTAGGACACAGTAATTCTCACCCACAGATGCCCCTGGATGCTGCGGAGGGCTCTTGATGGTCAGATTCCATTATCTCTGGGCTTGAGATGGTGACATTTTCAGTAGGAGCCCTTTAATACGTAAACATGCATAGACATATACCTGTATTTATTTTTGCCTGTCTCTCCCCACTAGAAGGAGAGCCCCATGAAACAGGATTTTATTACATATCTTCAGTTCCTGGCTGGAGAAGAACTAAATTAACTCATTCAGCAAAGTTATTAATACTGAGTAAAGGGCAGAGGCCAGGAATCTTACCAAATGGTAGGTCCCTCCCACAAGGAAAGACATGTGGTGCAGAGAACCATTCCCCCTAACAGACATGGCAGGAGATTCTACCTATCGGACGCTGGTAACCTCTTAAATTTATACACAATCATGAAACAATCAATTCCTACTGCTCGCATGGTTCCATTACTCTAGGGAACCTGCCTGGACTACACTCCTTGCCTTCCGTCAGCCCATCCACTCCTCCCTGTTGAAATCCTGACTGCCTCACTCTTTGAGACACTGTTCAAATGCTCCCATCTCGATGCTCCCCTAGATGTTGGTACTGCCTCCAAACCCTTACCTTCCCTAACTCACTCAGGTCCAGAGGGCCTGGGCTTGAATCACAGCTTTGCCACTTGAGGCTGCAGAACCCTAAAAACGACCCTTGCCTTTTTCTTAATTTCTTCATCGATGAAATTACGGTAATAAAGGCAAGACTTTCCTATTAGGACACCAGTTGCAAGTAACATGAACCTATTCAAGTTAATTGAAGCACCGAAGGGAAATGATAAAAATAATGGGTTATCTCTTGGAACTCAAGGGCAGGAATACAGCTGAGCCTCAGAAAGGGGCGGGAACCGGGAATGCTCCCACCTTTCTTTGGATGTCTGCTTCATTCTTCTCCCTGCAAACCAGTTCTTTGCTTCTCGGTTGACATGTCAATGTTGACATGTCAAAACAAGGTCCCTGAGATCTCCTGTTTGCTTCTTGCCCAATCACCTGCAGAAAGCATGAGGAAGTCTCTCCAGTGGTTCTATCGGCTGCCATGGGGGTGAGAAAAGCAGGTCAGAGTTCCCGAGAGCCCATCCTGCGGAAGGGGCGTTTCTCGGGAAGGCTGGAAGGTGGAGGAGGTGGGAGGGGTTTTGATGATATGGCTGATCACCTGAGCATCCTTTTCAAAACTGCCTATTAAATTGACTCAGAAGTTTGAGGAATAAGAAATATTTCATGTAAAGCCCTGAGCACAGAGAATACACTTAATACATTTGACTACAGAATTTGTTGTCTGTAGCCCTCTAGAGGAGCTCCCTGGCACCTATTCCCCAAACCCAGCAACCTCAAATTCCTTTTTTGGGGAATTCTCTCTTCCCCTGTTGGTTCTAAATCTAGGCCTGTGATCACACAAACCAAAGAGCCCCTAGAGGTTCCTTTTAACTGACCCTTCCTCTAAGTGCACAGGAACAGGCAAGTGACCTAGGTTCACATGGCCGGTGGCTCTCATCTGCGAAATTGAATCTGAAGCAGCTGACTTAAGGATAAAAGAAAAGGGGGAACGCTCACAGCAGTGGCGCCCTGAGCAGACCACTCCTACGATCCAGGGTTCCTTAACTCACAGGAGCTGCCTTCCTTGTATTTCTAAACGTGATCCAGGCTGCCCTTCAATCCTTGAGCTTCTGCTATTCTTACAAAATCCCCTTTCCCCAAGTTAACCAGGTTTGGTTTCTGACTTAACTCTTGTAACTCTAATAATGGCTATCATATTGAAGGTGTATATTTTCAAATCTTTGAAGTATTAAATGCAAAACCACCATATCACTGTTTTCTTGAATGAGCAGCAAAAAGCCTGAGGGCTAAGCTCACGAAGGTCCTGGAAGACCCAGGCCAAGCGTCCTCCTGAGCTGGATGGAGAGCAACCACAGCAGATACCTGGGCTCTGAGGTAAATACAGGACAATGGCTGAGGGCTCTTCATGTGTGCTTCCTTCCAAGTGCTGTGTCATTTACCTCCCAACTATGAATGAGATGAATGAGCAGTGGCAAGCTCATCTGCCACCCCGAGGACATTTATGATTTGAACACCAATCACTCAGGTTCCACACCCTGGTCTCTGAGTTCTGGTCTTATTCATATGAGGTCCAGAAACTCACTGAAGTTTGAATTAACTGTTAGATTTATTCAGAGATGAAGATCCATTATCTTCACCTGGAAGATGGAAAGGTTTTGAAGTTGTTTTTATCATTATTTTTATCATTTCCCTTCAGTGCTTCAGTGAACTTGAATAGGTTCATAGATTTCGAATTCTCTCTAGGGTTGTATAATTTAGCACATATTTATGTGTAAGGCTTGGCCAGGGGGACTAAGAACATTAACCAAGAGGTCATGATATTAAAATAATAATAAAACCAAACGAACACCCGGCAACTGGATAGCAGTTTCAAGTGAATAAAGCATTTTCAATCCATAATCATGTTTGGGTTTTCAACTTCTCTAGGTCTCGGTTTTTCTCAACTGTGAAGTGTGAGGACTGAAATAGAATGGCTGTTCCCTATAAAGTTTCTTAAGAAGACAGAACTTGTCCCAGAACCAGCTCCTAGAAACCCTAGTCCCTGCGCCTTTGTGACTGAGACGTCTCGTGTGGCACTTGAGTGTGACTGAGTCACCTGGGCCCGCATCTGAATCCCAGCTCTGCTAAATTAACGTTATGACTTTGGGCAAGTCCTGAGCCTGTGTCTTCACCTCTAAAACAAGCATATTAGCTCATAGGGCTGGGGTGAGGATTAAATAATGGCCATAAAACAATTCACAAGTGGCCAAAGTGACTTCTCCCTCAATCTTGCCTCTCCCCTTGTCCCTCAGCCCAAGTCTGTTCACTGTCTTGGCTAACCGTTGAGAATCCCCAACCAGAACTTAAAAATGCAGGAAACCTAAATACCATCCTATAGATTGGTATCCAGTATACTGAAACTGTAACCCAGAAAGTTTTTAGGAAGGGCCCTGCTATGGACTGAACTGTTCTCCCCCAAATTTCATGCTGAAGCCCTAACTCCCAATGTGGCTGTATCTGGAGATGGGCCTTTAGGAGGTAATTTAAGTTAAATGAGGTCATAAAGATGGGGTCCTAAGGGCTGTGGGCTTAAGAAGAGACAGAGATGTCTCTCTCTGTGCCATGTGAGCACAGAGCAAGAAGGTAGCCATCTGCAAACCAGTAAGTGTCCTCACCAGAACCTGACCATGTTGGCACCTGGATCTCAGACTTCCAGCCCTCAGAACCATAAGAAAAATCAATTCCTGTTGTTTAAAGCCACCCAGTATTTTATTACGGCAGCCCGAGCAGACTAAGACAAGCCCTTAGTGAAAATTTTTAAGAAATGGCCACACCCTGAATGAGCTCAGAGCCTAGAACATTACTGGCCATTTAAAAATTCCTGGTTGTGTCTTAACTAATTCCAACCTCTGGCACTACCCAGAAGTAATAGGGATAGATATTTATGCTTCTAAGCAGAGAGATGCATATTCCATTATCCTTCACCTGAGGGTCTTCTCAAAGATCACACCATTTGCACCTTTGGAATCTTACCAGCTACACTAAAATTCTCAGCTGACAACTGTTAGAGCTACTCCCTGGGACAATCGGTGATTAAAGTCATGATGACTATCTTCGAATCAATCATTTTCCAAAACTTTTCATTATATCATCAAAGTACGTGCATTAAGAACTTAGTTGTGAAGGTTTAAGGAGCAGGAGAAAACCACAATCACTGACTTTGTGTTGTGTTGTGAGCAAGGACAAAGAGCAGCCTTGTGGGGAGAAAACTTCGTTTCAGGATAAAAGAACAGCTGCCAAAGACGGCTCAAGAGGCTGCTGGGAATGACCTCGTCACACTCTTTACTCCTTTATATGAAGATGGGGCGGCGTTCTGGATTGAGAGTTTGGGATTTCAGCACCAGTGGAAATGATCGACCAGGCAGAGGTGCCAGAAATGATGGACCCGCACGTTGACCGTACTCAATGAGCAGGGTAGTAGAACACAAGGAGGTGAAAAGCCGGGACTACAATCAATCATGCCAGAACCTGATACACACCTAAACCTCATACTTACCTTTTAAAAAACTTGTCATAGAATTCCACACTTTAAAGTGCTACTTCCGAGATTTCTCTAGGTCCTGTTGGGGTAAGTTCCTGGACTTGGCCCTATTCAGAATTGGCTGGGGGCAGCAGGGCATGGAGATCAAGCCGTGGTGGCTGGTGCCTGAAAACTTTACCTTCCCTTTGGAATTTTACATAGAAGAGGACCAGGAGGAGCTCCTCTTTGGCCCCCTGGACCTGGACCTGGCCCGCGTCGAGGCACACAACCAGACCCTCATCCAGCTGGAGACGCGCCTCACGGCCGCGAGCCTGACACGCGTCCTCATGTGGGGCTGGCTTAGTTGAGGCACTGGCTGTTCCACATGATCTGGAGCCTTGGGACTGGGACCCCCAAAGCCGGGCTGGAGGACGCGAGATGCTGCGGCTGGTGCGGAGCCAGCCCCTGACCACGAACCACCTGGCCGACCCCCCAACCCCATCCATCGTGCTGGACCCGTCCGGCCTGTTTCCATCCTGCAGGAAAGGGAGCACCCTCCCTCTTCGGCCTTCGCAGGCTTGCCCTTCCCGCATGCTTGGTTCTAGGTGCCTTCAGATTTCACCGTGTCAATAAAAGGATTTGGCTCTCCCCTGGGCAGTCGAGACTTGAGGGGAGTTTTGGCTCGGGCATATGGGTAAAAAGACCTGAAGGGCACTGACACAAGGCTGCATTTGCGGCCCAGTCTTGTCCCTCAAAGGCCTAAGTCCCCCGGGTGTAAGAAAGTGGTCCACCAGCAAACATCCAGTAAAACAAGTGGCCCAATGTGAAAAAACAATAAGAATAAAAATTTAAAAAATAAAGTGCTACTCCCGCAAAGCAAAACATTCTATAAATTCCGTTATAAAACAACCTAGCTGTGTTCATCATGAATGTTTCTTGTTAGAGTTAAAACCTTGTTCCTTTTCTGTATTAGATAATACTTACCTGCCTTTTCTTTAAACCAAGATGAGTCATGATTTCTTACATACGTGTGCATGACACCTTACACTATTTATTGAACACCTGCGTGCCAGGCACACAAAAAATCTTATCCTTAACACAAAGAACTGTGTATAACTGTCCAGTCTTGCAGGTCCTACGGGAGCTGCGGCACCAGTTCTATCCCCCAGCCGTAAGCTTTAGGGTCTAACCTGTAGGTCAAGGTGAAGCACCTCATTTGTACTTTACATACATCAACTTAATTTGTTGTCCTCATTGCTCTGTCTAGCACTAAACTAGGGTTTTTCAGGGGTTTTTGTACTGTATCTTTATAGATTTTTGTTTGTTTGAGGAGAGGACTTGCTTCTGTGATCCCTCACCACTAGCACCTGATGTAGCTTGCCCTCTGCATGTTTTTAACTGGCAACCATCTACGGGTTCAAGGACAAAAAATATACATATATATACACTTAATGGACCTTTCATTAGGTTGCTTAGAAAGTGATAATATACTATTTATAACAAGGGGTAGAAATATATTATTCCCATCTAAATTCTAAACCAAGAAGCTATTACCCAATCTATACATAGACTGGGAGTTTGGAACTGATATGCACACACAGCTATATTTAAAATAGATAACCAACAAAGACCTACTGTAAAATAAATAGTTTTTTAAAAAAAGAAGCTATTACCAATCCTAGCCATTAAAGCCTCACAACTCAAATTCCAACTATATTGTTTCTAAATTATTTAACAATCACTATTTTTAGATGTATTTAGCAAAAATTCTGATAACTTTGCTTATATTTTTTTCTTTTGGGGGAGGTCAGATAAATGAACTTGTTATGATTGAAAAAATACGTAACAACTTCCCCCCTTTACTTTCTATTTCCCTATTAAACAAAGTACGCTTTCTCTCCAACGAGGAGCTCCCACCAAAAAGGAAAAAAGGAAAAAACATTCTATATTCTTTCATACACCAAACCAAATGATAACCTTACACTGGAAAAGCAAGCTACTGTTAAATAATGCTCTCCAATCTTGTTGAGATTAGCTCGAAAAGTTCCTGAATTGGGAGACAACCCTTGAGTGGTGAAGTCCATTTCCCCATGAAGAAGGAAGAACCACCCCCGCCCGCAAAAAAAACTTTCTCTTTTTAAAGCACTGTGTAGTTTAAAACATTAAAAAAAAAAATCAGCACAGCCATCACTTTGATGTGATGTAGATTAGATAGCAAGGTAAGACTGTAAATATACCAACTGTAGTATGGAATTTAATTTTATCTCTATGAAGTATTCTGAAATCAAAGACGATAATACATGCATCAGGCACATCCAACAGAAGACTTTTACAATGGTTTACATTTCCTTTTTATTTATTTCTTGAAACTGCCCATATTGCAGGTTTCTCACGGATGAAATATGGAACTGAGCAGATTCTTTTTTCTACAAAATTATGGTATAAACTTGCTCAATTTTCTATCTTATTGCTAATAAACCTTACAGGTGCACAGTTTGTAAAATAAACCCCTTAAGGACTGAATGCGTAGAGCATGCTGCAAGGTACAAGAAATAAGCTAAAAATGAGCATATAAACCTACATCTGGACCAACACAGTACTGAATGCTGGCAAACATTTATCACGACACATGGAAAAATTAATAAAAGGAAATACAGTTCAGTCCTGAAAGGGTTAAATAGAAACCCTAATATATTATTGTTTCTAACCATCATCCCACATTACAGTGCTTGAAAACAAAGTCGAAAGTCTGGCACAGAAAATTACACACATTTGTTCAGTACTCATCAGAAACACAGCTGCTTTTGAAATCAAAAATAAGTAACTTGGTTAGTAATTGAATAACATTTTGTTTCAAAAAGGAACCCCCCCACCCCCTGCATGGATTATCTGATTAAACATGACTAGTTAGTTTAGTTCTTAAAAACTGTGTTGGAAATTGAGGGCACAGATGGTACTAGTTTCATTAAAAAAAAAAAAAAAAAAAAACCCAAAAAACAAAAACCTAACCAGTTACAACTGCAAATAAGTCTGTGCAGTACGAGTGACAAATATTTCACTAATTAATACATATATGAGGATGCCTTTAGTTGCCACAGTTTAAGAAAAGTCAGCAGCAGGGTAAATTTTATACTAGTGTTCAACTCTGAAATCATTCAAAATAAAAAGGGCATTTTATATTTAAAGCCTTTAGCTTGCCATCCCAATCTATGTGATCAAATTCAACAGAACTAATAAAAACATATTGGATAACAGACTCAGCTTCTATGCCTATTTTCAGAAACTGCATAGAATCATAAGAGCATAGGCTACACTTCTAATACAGAACTTAAAAAAAAAAAAAAGCTTGAATGTACTATACTTTAACTGAAGTGGTTACCATTCTGAGAGTCTTTATAAGGGAAAATGACCAGCATCTCTAATAATGCCACCATTGGAGGTGGGGCCATGTTCTACCATAACCAGACGACAAGGCTCCTGGTAAATTAAACACTGAAAATAATTCACAAAAAAATTTTTAATCAGCTGACAAAAGAACTACTAGTAAACAATAAGCCACAACAGACAAATCATTTCAGTCTTTAGTTTGTGGTATGTAGAATGTCATAAAATAATGGGGGGAGAATGCCTGTATATTCTTGGACTTTTCAAAAAAAAAAAAGAGGAAAAGGGTTTACAGTCTAATATTTCAATTATCTTATTAAAATAAACAAAGAGCCAAAATTAGATATAGTTAAACAGTAAAAAAGCAAAAGTTCATTTTAATAAAGCCATAAACTTGAAAAAATTATTTTGAGTTGCAATGCTGGGTAGGAATAGTTTGTTCTTCAAAAGCATCTCATCTGTTATCAGTTAATTTAATATAATTTGGTAACTAAATACCAAACCTGGGAAGTGGAGGAAACTTGTGGCCCATTCAAAGTAAGGCAGCACTGAAAACATTTCGGCGCTCTGAACAAAAAGCACTGTGTAAAGACTACTTCCAGACTCAACAGAGAGAAGAATAAATACTACTCAGAAATAAGCAAGTTTGCAAAAAAAAGCCAGTAAACAGTTAAAACAAAGAAAGATAAGGCCACAATGAATTCTGCCCTTGGTCACTGAAACAGATTTAAAGTGTGAGGCAGGATTAGCTTACAAGAGAAGCTAGTGACGGGAGCAGACTTAAAGAGAGAAAGGCTATATATAGTATAATGCAGCCTGTGAGTAATTAAAAAGGCTTGCAGTAAAGAGAAGACCACAATAACTTTTATTTAACCACTAACATGTTTTACAAATGACTTCCCCCTTGAAAACTGAGGAAAAAGTGATGTAAAGACATTAGGAATTGTATTTACAATGGCAGAGTCTGAGCAAAAGAATGAGTAATGAAGATGTCAAGGCTGGGGGTGGAGGGGAGTGGGGGGAAGCTACTAACAATGATGTTTTTAAAAGTCTACAGACGGAAACTTTTCAAAATAGCCCAGGACACCAGAAAGACAACTTCTGTATGGAAACTGCAGGAAGTTACAGTTTTGCATTCTTAAGGTACTTGTGGCTCCTGTTTTATGGGACAGTAAAAGCTTACCACAATCTAGAGGTAGTTTTTACTCAAAGAAAGATGATTGTATTACTAGACCATGTCCTGTAACATTACACACATAGTTCCTGTAGAAAACGTAGCCCAATGAGTCTGCTGCAATTTCTAAGAAACCGAACACAGGCATGCCCAAAGTGCAGGAACAAAACCAACGTAAAACTGGTGAGCCCAGCACACACAGACAGCACACAACCCCAAATGCAACCAAATCTTAACTGAATGGAGAAGAAATGCTTTCCAAGTAGGAGACATTTGTGAAGATGCTCAGTACTGGGTATGAGAAAACAAAAAAAGGCAGGGAGAGAAATGGAAAGATAAAGTACATTTGCATTTTTATAATCTTACAGCTATCTGTTCCTAAAGTACTGTCTTCCAGCTATTTTAGTTGGTCATCTAGTAAAAGCATCTTGTTTCAAGGTTACAATGATGTTCTGGCCTAGGCTACCCACCACAAAAAAAAGTAAATAAAAACATGCTTTTGCTGAGATTTTCCTCATTATACAATAAGGGCACCATCTACCAACCGGTAGCAAATACTTCTGATGATATTTTTTTGCCATATGCCAACAAGGCAGAAAAACACCCTGCTGAATGAAATCACTGGGAATATTCTAACTTCAAAATAAAATGTTTAACTTACACATAATACAAGTTATGTACAAGATTAGGAGGAGGGAAAACCTGAACAAATCCTGGACCGTGTAGATACATTTCTGCACAGGAAAAGGGAAGGGAACACTGTAAAAACCAACATGTTCCACGCCATTAACTCATTAATGACTAAATGGCCACATTTAATTCCAGGTAAATGTTAGAACCTCTTGGATTACAACTATAAATACATTTTTTTAAAAAAAGGAACACACAGAAATAACTATCAACGGTGTCTGAGAACAGAGACTAAGTCAACGTACGTTGCATGTATTGCAGGCAAGGCAGAGGCATTTTTTTTAAAGCTTTTGCACAGACTTCAAATAATCTTAAAAGAAATATGCAGGCCTTTACAAGATTTGACTTGCTGAAATCAAAACACCTTCCACTCATGAAAAGTCATAAGACTTCAGCTTTTAAAGAAAATAATAAAATAAAAAGAACAGTTCCAGCCTTAGACCAAAAAGACCTGGAGGAGTATGGTAATTAGATTAAACAAGCATGGTCAGGCTTGGAACCTGAATGTACTTAAGAGCAAAAGCTCAAAGGGGGTGGGGAGGAGAACAACCTATTTGGTAACAAAGATGTACTATATATACTGTGATATAAAAAAGGTATGGTGAAAATGTACCTTTTACTAAAGCTTATACAAGTTCCTTGGTCCATAAAAACTATGTTAGATTTTCGTCTTCTAGTTTGATTACCTTTTACTCCAGCCACATCTCTATTTCTTGCCCATTTAAACAAAACCAAACAAAAGCCAACCAAATAAAAATAACAGCTGAAAAAAATCAATTTCCAAAAGTTTGCACATTTTGATGTTTTTTTGTTTGTTTTACTGTGGCTTCTGCACTTCAAATCAGCACTTGCAGGTAATGGGGTTTTTGAATAGTATCACTGGGTATGAAAAGTTTTCCCAAGAAACCACAAAAGATTGTTCATTTTTTTCTTTCTTTTTTTGTCAACATTTTGCCGCACTCAAGTCAGTGTAAGTCCTAGCAAAAAGACGGTAGTTAGGACACAACTGTTGCTGTAGATGACGTGACATTGGTTGAATTTGTGCTGACATTTGTGTAACTCCCCTCGCTGTTTGTGTTTGACTCATTAGGGGGCACTTGGCTGGAGTTGGCTCGAAGGATTGCTCCAGCCGCACTGCAATGTGGCCGTGGCCCCGGTTCTGGGGTGTAGGTAAAGGTAAGGCTGGTGGAATAAATGATTCCATCATTACGGACCAAAGTTACTGGAACCTGCACTGGCTGCCGAACCCATCTCCAACCTTCTCGGAATGCAGAAATGTCTGGGACAACACAGAGCATACTCTCTCCACATCTGAGGAGGAAATAGAAATCACTTAAAAGCACAAAAAATTTTAGAACTCAAACTTAAAACAAGGTTGCTTAAATACAGGACAATCAATATCAGGAAAGAGTCTCATGTACCCACACCCCCATCAAAAACTCTGGATGATGTAAAAAATTATATTAAGTACCTGTACATAGTTTCAGCTTCTACATCCCCAAACCACACTCGTAAATTTGGAGTGAAATTCTGTCCTGTAAGTTCAAGCATTGCTACGTCCCCACCGCCATTCAACTGCAATGCACAGAAAATCAGAACAATGTTGAGAAAACTTTTCATTTTTCATTAAAGTACAGTTTCTCATTCGACTACCATGTGCAAAAAAAACGGATAAATAAAAAGCTTCCTTTAAATGACATGATTATAAAGACAAAGTGAACTAAAAATATCTCAAGATAATATACAAACTGATTTCCATTTAAATTTCCTTGCATAAAATTATGCTCCTCTCATTTTCTTCTTTTTTTTTTTTAAATCAACAAATGATGTGTAACAAAACCTCCAAATCACAAGATTTGGAGAAAAATCAAATTTGTGAAATAAAATTATGCCATGTCATAGCTGAGAGCAGCTGCAAAGAGCTAAAAGTCAACTTGTAAGTGGTCTCACCTGAAGACTTTCTACAACAGGCACCGGAGTGACTGGGGCAAGGACAGGGCCCATCCCCTCGTAAAATGTATACTCTGCCTTATCCGTACTAATGATTGTCCAGGAAGCGCCATCATTTATCATCTCTTTATTTGGTTCTTTTGGGCATGGAGTGGCCTTATGAAAAAAAATGGTTAGAAATTGAGTTTTATATACACTGCAGTATAAGACACTTTAACAAAGTAACACTCATAGACTGGCATTAACATGAAGAGAATTTAGTACAAATTTATAAACTTCCCAAGCACAATGCTTTGCCAATCCCTAAACAAACAGAATATTAACATGGAAACCTCACATATAGCAGGTTTTATTTTAATACAAAATATTTCAGTGACATACTAAAAACTAATAATACCTTCAGAATAACCATTTAAGTAAGAGTATACCAGTACCTGTATAATTTCTTTAATAAAAGATCAGTATCTGTGATGTAAATAGCTGTTTAAAACTCTTTAGGGATCCCTGAGAGAGAGAGAATGGGAGCCCCCTCCTGCTCAGAGAACAGCTAGAAACTTACGTACTTTCAGCTGGAAGCAACCAAAATGTTGACTGACAATCCCCTACCCCTACCTCGAAACACCTAGGCCAGACCATCAGTGCTGGGTTGAGGAGACTGGCTGTGTGTGGTCATCTCTCTGGAAAGTCTCCAGATGTTCAGAAATGAGTTTCATTCGAAAGTATAACTATTCTATTAAATCATCTGTTCATGTCATAAATGTCCTCATGAAAGCCTTCTGAGTAAATAGTTAAAAATTAGCTTCTGAAATGTGTCATCATTACTATCTTAGAAGACCCCAATATAAATCTGATGAGAATTACAAACGCTCCTCCAAAATAGGCATGCATCATATACAATGTTGTCTGCACATAATTTCAGGTGATTTACTGAATACTCAACATCTACTTTTGGATAATCTGAGGGGCTCTTTGTTCCTCAGAACTAGATGTTAACTGCTTCTTTTAGAACATTTTCATAGTTTTGAGTTCTTCCTTGACGTAGGATGACTACTATATCTGAGGAACATGTGGGTTAAGGACCCTTGAACTTGAGATAAATATCTGAACACACAGCTTCGTGTATTTGGATACAATTAACATTAAGCGAGAGTTTCATGTTTCTAAATGCTGCTAACCTAATAGTTTGCACATTTTAGATTTTACCAGTAATTTAAAAACATACCTGAAACTGAATTATTCTTTCTTGAGAAAGGCACAAGTACATTCTTTCTGTATCCTTAAGGTAAAATGCACATTTATGGAGCTGTGACACAGGATCATCTGCATCCAGTAATGCGGTCTGCTTATCAACTTTCCTAATTATCTGTATTTCAACAATTAAAAAAGAAAAGATCATCACATCTGGAGAGTTTTCATTTCGTACACTGTCAAGAGTACACAGAAAGAATCTGCCATATAACAATACATCACAGGTATTTGTCACATACCTACATACACAAAAGCATTTACAAACAATAAAGCTAGGTATAAGAATACTTTTAGATTGCAAGCATGTTAAGAATGTAGAGATGTTACCTTTTTCCTTGAACTCCTAAAAAAATAGGGCAGACTGGCACCTGTTTTCTAGATCAGTGGTTTCCAAACTTTAATGTCCATACAAATCATCTGGGGTTCCTGTTAAACACACATCTGTTCTGATCCCACAGATCACATACGGGGCCTGATATTCTGCATTCTAGCAAATTTCCAGCTGATGTTAATCCTGACCTTTCCAATACTATACAACGACAAATATTCCAACATCAAAGGGGAAATTATCTCTAAAGACCACTATGGGTGTGCTAGTTGGCACCTAACTCCAGTATCATACTTATATGTTGTTTTTATTTTAACCTAAAAGAGGTTATCATTTTGCAGATTAGGAAACAGGCTCAGAGGTCAGGTTAAGTTCCTCAAAATCACCTGGTCGGTAGCTGAAGGACCAGAATATGATTCCAAGGCAGGCTGCCTGTCCAGCCTGAACTCTTTCCATTACACACTATGACCTTATAATCCAAATATTCCACAAAACACATACGGATATCTGAAAGATAATCCTATCAAACCTTAGATGTTACTTATCACATGGAAGGTAATCACTAAGTGTTTGAGGACTATGAAACTCACTCCCAACAGCATACAAACATGTTAGAACTATTTCTCATCTAAAATCAGAAGAAACTCCTTCCTTGACTACACATCCCTGTCCTTCCCTCTCACCACCCTGTTTCTCTGCTCTCCTTTACAGCAAAACTCCTCTTCCTCACCACCCCAACTACTGAAATCTCTCCAGCCTTTTGTCTCAAAATTGCTCTTGGTGAGGCCACTAAGGACTTCAAGACAGTTGAGTCCCATGAGCACTTCTCTGTCCTCATCTTATTAGCCTTCTCAGAGGCATCCAACCCACACATTCTTCCTTCGGGGATACACCTGCTCTAACCGGCCTTTAGTCTCCAGAGCTGAGTCCCCAGATCTCTTCTCCTCTCTCCATACTCTATACTTTCTATACTATTTAGAAGTTGGCAACTCCTAAATTTGTATCTCCAGCCATAGCCTTGCTCAGGCACTCAACGTGTATATTTAACTACCTATTCAACAGTTACACTGAAAATGTCTATTAATAGGCATCTCAATCTTAATCAAAAACAGAATTTTTTATTTCTTCCTAAATGTGATCCTCCCTCAACTCATAGCTCAATAAATGACACCACGTTCACTCAATCCTAAAACCGTGGAGTCATCCTTGACTCTTTGCTTTCTCTTACACCCAAGCTGTCAACAAATTCTGTTAGGTCTACCTTCAAACAAATCGGTCACCTCTCATCACCTTACCAGTACCATCCTAGTCTAAGGTACCATCATCAACTTCTTGCCCGAATTTTGACAAAAGCCCAACCACCTTTCTCTTTGTTTCCACAGCTATGTCCCTATGCTCTCTTATCCACAAAGCAGCCAGAATTATTCTTCCAAACATAAACCAGTCATCATTCCCTGTTTAAAACTCTCCAGTGGGGACTTCCCTGGTGGCGCAGTGGTTAAGAATCCGCCTGCCGGGCTTCCCTGGTGGTGCAGTGGTTGAGAATCTGCCTGCCAATGCAGGGGACACGGGTTCGAGCCCTGGTCTGGGAAGATCCCACATGCCGCGGAGCAAATGGGCCCGTGAGCCACAATTACTGAGCTTGCGCGTCTGAAGCCTGTGCTCCGCAACAAGAGAGGCCGCGATAGTGAGAGGCCCGCGCACCGCAATGAAGAGTGGCCCCCACTTGCCACAGCTAGAGAAAGCCCTCGCACAGAAACGAAGACCCAACACAGCCATAAATAAACAAATAAATAAATAAATAAATATTAAAAAAAAAAAAAGAATCCGCCTGCCAGTGCAGAGGACATGGGTTTGATCCCTGGCCCAGGAAGATGCCACATGCTGCGGAGCAACTAAGTACGTGTGCCACAACTACTGAGCCTGTGCTCTAGAGCCCATGAGCCACAACTACTGAGCCCATGTCCCACAACTACTGAAGCCCACACACCACAACTACTGAGCCCACACACCACAACTACTGAGCCCACACGCTCTAGGGCTTGTGTGCCTCAACTACTGAGCCCGCGTGCCGCAACTACTGAAGCCCGTGCACCTAGAGCCTGTGCTCCGCAACAAGAGAAGCCACTGTAATGAGAAGCCTGCACACCGCAACAGAGTAGCCCCCGCTCGCCACAACTAGAGAAAGCCCGTGCACAGCAATGAAGACCCAATGCAGCCAAAAAAACAAAACAAAACAAAACACACAAAAAAACCCTCCAGCGGCCTCCTATCTTACATAGATAACAGAAAGTCCGTACTGTAGATAGAGAGAGGGACTTGACAAGATGTTGCCCATGGCTAACCTTGCAGAATCACTTCCTGGCACTTCCCGCCCCCCCCCCCACCGACTTGGCTCTAGCTACAATGGCTTCCTTGCTAGTCCTCACACGTTCCTGTCTTAAGTTCTTTTTGCCCTCATTCTGTGAGCCTGAAATGCTCCTCACCCAGTTTCTGCTTTCCCAACTTCATTCTGGTCTCTGTTCAAATAGCCCCACTTCAAAAAGACTTCTCTGACCACTCTAAGCACTCCCATTTCCCTATCCCTTTATCCTGTTTTAATGTCTTATCACTTACATTACCCTTTTAATACATTCTATGGGTATTGCTTTAGCTGGTTTTTGTTGACCTCCCTTCCAAAATGTAAGCTCCGGGTTTCCCTGGTGGCGCAGTAGTTAAGAATCTGCCTGCCAATGCAGGAGACACAGGTTCGAGCCCTGGTCCGGGAAGATCCCGCATGCCGCGGAGCAACTAAGCCTGTGTGCCACAACTACTGAGCCTGTGCTCTAGAGCCCGCGAGCCACAACTACTGAGCCCGCATGCCACAACTACTGAAGTCCATGTGCCTAGAGCCTGTGCTCTGCAACAAGAGAAGCCACCACAATGAGAAGCCTGCGCACCGCAACAAAGAGTAGCCCCTGCTCGCCAGAACTAGAGAAAGCCGACACGTAGCAACAAAGACCCAATGCGGCCAAAAATAAATAATAAAATAAAATAAATTAATTTAAAAAAACCAAAATGTAAGCTCCAAAAGGAAAGAAAGTCTACCTTGTTCACCAATGTATCTCCAGCATCTAGACAGTGCCTGGCCCATGGGTTCAGGGCTATTTGTAGAATGCACGTATGCATGTAGGACTGTAATACTTTGCTCCACAATGAACATCCTTAACAGTACTCACAGAATATTGTGAGGACTAAATGAATCAATATATGTAAAAGTGCTCAGAACAGTGCTATTAATATTATGCAATATTACTGGGTTTTTATTACTTGATTCACACCTGACATATTCCAAGATGATTTTTCTTTACTTAAGCCACAACTATTAAAAATCCCAATCTTTTAAAGTCAACATTCTTCATATTTACACATTTTTAGCTCTGCAGTTTATTAGTCAGAATATTTGTCATTCTACTCACATCACCACTAATTTTTGAGTTTAAAGGGAGACACTACACTTTTAGCAATTACAGCTTCTAAGATATTCTGTGAGACTAATTAAACTCAAGCAAAATGCTTCCATTCAATGCTAGTCTTAAAGGTGTATTTAAATTTAATGATGTTTGGATTTTAGGGAAATAAGTGAATTTTGAATGATGTAAGTTTAAAGCTTACTGTAAGTCTACCACACTCACCTATGACTTCACCACGTAAGAGTCAACATTTGCCTAGGACACTGTCATTTCTGTAATCCACTGTTTCTCCACTACCTAGTAATAATAAGCATATTGAGAACATGGGCCATGTTTGGTTCAATTTTATTTCCCATAATAGTTCTCTGGACATAGACGCTGCTGAATGACCTAGTCTCACTAATAAAGAAACCAGAGATGTCCCCTACTATTTGGTATCAAACTTGCTGTGATCATTTCTAATTCTTAAGGATAGGAAAGAAATCTGAGAAACCAGATAATACGAATGTTCTAACAAGCTATGTGTGATGAATTCTACATTCATAAGACACCAGAGGTTACTCCAACTAGCTCTCTCTCTTCTACGCTGGCTTTGTAGGTTATTGGTACAGTATTTTCCATATTTCTGAGGTAAACAGGATATAGCTCTTAAGGACAGAAAACATATCTTATTCATATTCCTAGCACTATACCTGGTAAATGCCCAGGCTGAATTCATGTCGCTGATTAGTTTATCTAACAGATTTTAGATGTCCCAAACCTCTGGGGCATCTGACAGCCTTGAGGACGTGGGATAAATACTAACCAGTGTTTCTTGTTAGTTGGCTAGACCTACATAGACTGTGCCTGTTTTTAAAGTACCCTAAAAAACAGGATTTCTCACTAGGACATTCATCCCATTGAAACTTGGTCTTGGAGGGAGAGTGTTTTCCAAGCAAAGATCTCCAATAAGGCTAATATTCTAGGAAGCATAGCATGCAATGTTCAGATATTAAGTCAGTGTCATCCTTCTTGAAAGCACATGAAAGCTGTAGAATGCCTCCTCTGAAAAACGTGCCTTTGTTGAAAACTGCACGTTAAGTGGAGGTAAAGGAGGGCAGGAAGTAGTGCAGACCATATAAAGCCTAGCTATGACTCTGAGGAATCTAACTCCTCAGTCACACAATCTCTAGAAAGAGGTATTTATCGGTACATTGTTAACGATGGTACTGCAACTTTTCCTAAGGCATTCTCTGGATCAGGTTTTTTATTGCAACATTTTTATAATCAGAGCCACATACTTTTGAATGTTGAAAATATTCAATTAAAAATGACGTTCAAGGGGCTTCCCTGGTGGCGCGGTGGTTGGGAATCCGCCTGCCAATGCAGGGGACACGGGTTCGATCCCTGCTCCAGAAAGATCCCACATGCTGTAAAGCAACTAAACCCGTGTGCCACAACTACTGAGCCCGTGCTCTAGAGCCCGTGAGCCACAACTACTGAGCCCATGTGCCGCAACTACTGAAGCCCGCGCGCCTAGAGCCCGTGCTCCACAATGAGAGAAGCCACCACAATGAGAAGCCCGCTCACTGCAACAAAGAGTAGCCCCTGCTCACCGCAACTAGAGAAAGTCCGCGCGCAGCAGCGAAGACCCAACACAGCCAAAAATAAATAAATAAAATAAATAAATTTATTAAAAAAAAAAAAAAGATGACCTTCAAAGCAAGGCAGACTGGTACTTTACATGAAACTAAGTGAAAACACTACTTTAAGATTTGAGTCTGTCTTCTAAGTGGCCCATATATAAGCTGTTGCTGATCAGAGGCATAGGCCTCTGAATAGTGATTCTGTAGCACAAGCATTTAATACCAAAGCAAATAAACATTATCCTTGGAATACAGTGACACATAATGAATGAAAAGAGAAGAACTTGAGTAAATGTTGATTCAGCTTGTTTTTTGGTGTGTCTTTCTTTCTAATTTATGCACCCTTCTTTCCCTACCTTTCCCCTTTTTATAATTTGCCTCAGGTTCAAGGTTTTGTAAATTTATATTACTATGTTTCACATATTTTGGCTTATGAAGTTGAAATGGGAAATAAAATCACCTTGTACAACCATGACACAGAAAAATATAACAAAACAAAAACAATAAAATGATGCATTTACTTAGTTATAGATCAACCCAGCTTCTGCTGAAATAGTCCCAGAAAATATCAGCCAATGAAATATTTCATCAAAGAGACACAAAGCATATTCAGGAAAGGAATACTAAAAGTTCTTCCATTCACTTAACCCCCTCCCCCAACCTGACCTTGAATCAAACTTACTCATAAACCCCCTCCATCTTTAATATAACTAAATTGTGTTCTGTTTCAGAAAAGGAGGGGGAAGATGACAAAGTGTATATGAGGGGCTTTTGCTTCATTCTGCTAAGAAAAGCAGTTCTTTACAGTTTCAAAAAGCCCCAAACACTATGCCTCTCTACCAGAGTAAGAAATACCAATTTTATTTAATTTTTAAATCCATCTTCCTTTGGGAGAATAAAATAATAAAAATTATGCTTATATTTTTAAAGAAATTTAAAATTCTATGCTTTTGAAAACTTGGTCCTGTGTTGGGATGCAGCAGGTACCACAAAGAATGAATAATGTATCTACATTAGTTAAGAAAATGAATCTTAATGTAACTTTATAGTGCCCTCTATTGAACATATCCAGATATACAACCAAAAAGGGAAAAGGCCACCAACGTTTATTAGAAACAGTCATGAAGTCATTAAGGCCATACCAATCTTGGGAGTGCCATGCCAGTAACTGAACACACAAGTTTGACTGTTTGTCCATAATGGATGTATCCATCGCGGACTGTGAATTCTTCTCCTTCTGATTCATCGTCATCCACTGCAGTGCAATGGAAACAGATCAAATTATCATCTTTTAGAACTTATTAATCTGCTTATAAAAATGACAAAACTTAATATATCTGTATGTCTTATGAGTAAAAAGAATTTAACAATTTCACACGAAAAAAATCAAATGCATATTTTTATACTCACAGAGATGAATATAAAATGCTCCCCACTGCTGAGAACTGGCATGGAAATTACCTCCTTCTACATGCAAGTATCTGGTACTAACTGTCTGGGATCGAAGTCGATTAAACAGAGCCACCTTTGTTCCTGAGGCAATGCATACTGCAAAGAAAACACAGCTCCTATTTATGTGAGTGGGGTTTGGGGGCGGGGCAACAGTGGAGAGCAAGAAGGGACCAGTACCCGGTGAGTCAGGACTATGCTTTACTATCATTTAATAATTAATGGATTCTGCTAACAATTTTTTTAACCCTCTAAGAAAATACAGATGATAACCCCCCAAAAATCAAGGTAACTCTATCAATAATGTCAAGCTAAAGATACATAATACGTCCATAAAAATCTTTTTTACATGAGAGTTACACAGTATGTTCAATGTGGTGCTGTTTTTTAAGAGGAAGTTACTTTTAAAATAATAAGTGTCCAACAGTAGGAAATCGATTAAATAAATTATAATATCATTCACCTATTTGAATAATGTGTATTTAAACACATTGGTAAGAAGATATCTCCCTGATACATCACTGAATGGAAAGCACACTATACTGTGGTTTCATTAGGTAAACATATACATTTTTATGTGACAGCACGTGTCTCCGTGTGCTCACATCTAATTCTATGGAATACATTCAAGGAGAGGGGTGTGGAAGGATGTTTACCAAAGCTGATGGCAACTGCCTCTGGACACTGTGATTTTAGAGATTTTGTTTCCTTCTAAATACCTTAAAGTACAGCATTGCATGAAATTTCTTGAAAACACAACCACACCTATGTAAGCAAGAAAATACTCTGAAAATGAAATATGTTCTCTGCCATCAAGTAACTGAGAGTCAGTAGAAATACAAAATTAAAGAGGTTAAATAAAATCCTGTAATTTGAATTGGAAACAGCCTAAATACATGACATTATACCTCCTGATGCAAGAACACTACATCGCTGTGAAGTAGGCTTGCCCTCCAGTAACAAACAACAAAAAAGAACCAAAGAACAACAACCTTAAATCTGATCAAGTTTCTAAATTTCCTGACAAAGACTCTCTCCTTCACCAAACTTTAGACAGGCTCCTCTGAGCCCTTTTTCCACCGGGACTCTTCCTTGGGCTCTGGCATTGGCCTGCCTAGCCCAGTTATTGCCAAGAATCCTGCTAAACCATCCTCCCATCCTTGATATCTGATCAAGTTCCTCCCCTCCACCTTTACATCTGATCATCTAGGACTGTCTTTATAAAAATTCTGGTAAGCTAGTTTGTCAAGAATCCCCCTACCCTTGATGTCTCTCTCCTCTTAGTAACTTTTCATCCACTGACCCCCTCAACTCTGTTCCTTGGCTATAAATCCCCACTTCTCCTTGTAGTATTTGGAGTTGAGCTCAGTTCTTTACTGAAATCTCTTTTCCCTATTGCAACAGTAGTGAATAAAATCTGTTTCTAACCACCTTTAGTATCCAGCTCTGTTCCTCTTTGACACTACAATTTATAGAAAATACATTAAACTACACCAAGGAAATACAATTAGCAAATTCCAGTAGGTGGAAATCTCTCATGGTCAACGGACTCAGTCTCTTGAATAAATAAACTACAAGAGAGAGAGAAAGAGAGAGATGAAGAGAAAATCCACAGATTAAAAAAAAACTCAAGGACATGTCAACACAATATATAGAATAATATCTGGTGGATCTTATTTGAATTTTGATTCAACCAAAGGGCTAAAAAAACCCCCCCACATTTTAGATAATTTTAAATTTGAGCACTAGCTAGGTATTTAATGATACTAAGAAATTATTTCTTTTTATAGTTGTTTTATGTTTGTTTTTATGTGATCATGGTATTATAATTATATTAGAAAACAAGAGACCCTATCTTTCAGAGATACACAGAAATATTTACAGATGATATAATGTCTTGGATTTGCATCAAACTAAAATGAGGGCAGAGGAAAGTGTGGGTGGGGTAGGGTTACAGGTGAAGATAAATCAAGACTGGCTTGAAGTTAAGATCACTGCTGCAAGTTAGAGGATGAACACAAGAGGTTTCATGTCATTATGCAACTGTCTACTTTAGTATGTTTGAAAATTTCCATAATATAAAGTAAATGATGGTGATAATAATGACTGAGCAGACTAAAAACCATCCACTATATAAAATCCCATTAAGTTCATAATAAAACAAAACAAAATAAAAACAAGCAAATAAACCAAAATCCTAAAACCTCACTGGTCACCTTCAAAGAATACTATTGTTATTCTGCAAATTAGTAAATAAGAACTTATCCTGGCTTTTCTACATAAACTATACTTAAAGCAAACAGCTAACAAATGCAAAAGTTAAGAATAAAAGAATTAGAAAAATCATCATTTTGCAGCCCTTAATGAAATACTAGATTTAAGCAGGCATCATGAAGGGCTACTAAAATCATTAGGTTAAAGGTTGTTGAGGAACTTTATAACTGGTGGATTAGACTAACAACAGCTCAAATTACTATAACCAATCTTAATATAACAAGAAGTGGGATGACCAGATATTACATGACTTCTGATCTGATAGAAATGAACATACATAGGATCAGCTAATTCTAAAATAAAAGTTTAACCAACAGTTTGTAGAAAATATGAGAGACAGAGGAACATGTAATCAGCCAGATCCAGAATATGGAAATTCCACAGGAAAAATGACCCAGTTTCAACAAATAACACAGAAGGAAAAACAGGCTGGTGGAAAGAGAAGAAACTATTACAGATTAAAATGTATGAACCTTGTTTGGATCCAAGTTTGAACAAGCCAACTGTTAAAAACAACAACAACGCTACAACTGTAAAAAGATATTTCTGAGACAATGTGATAAATCTGCACATGGATTGGCCATTAGATGGCATTAACGAACTACCATCAACTGTTGGTGGGTATAATGATGTTTAAAAGAAAATTAGCTGTTAGAGAGTCACTACTGCAGAGATGGTTGAAAGGATAGGATGTCTGAGATTTACATTAAAAAATTCCAGCAGTTGGAGGAGGAAGGGGTGGTGGTGATAGAGATGATAAAACAGAATTGGTAAAACCTGTTGAGGCCAGGCGGTCACCTTATACTACTTTCTCCCTTTTATGTAAGTTTGAAAGTTTTCATAATAAAGAGTTAAAATAAAGAAAACTGGGTACAGAGGTTGAAGTGTATAATTCAAACAGCATTTATCTGCTATAGCCTAAAAATGTGCTGATGAGGCAGCAGTCTCTGCCAGTGCAACTACGTTAAAATTTTTGTTCAGGTTCTCAGGACAGCCTTCCAAAGCCCATTTGATGTAACAGTGTTTCTCAAAGGGGTGCTTTTGATATTCTAAGTGAATCAGTTCTTCGTGGAATGGGAACCTTCTTGGGCACTGCAGGACATTCAGACACCCTAATGCGAACATTACTCCCCCCAGTCACTGGGACAGCAAAAGGAAACTCCCATTTCTCCAAATGCCTCTGGGTGGCAGTGATGAACCAATTCTGTTTAAAAACCACTTCCCTACACCAGGTATTGCCCATTTTTAATTAAAGAAAAAGACAATAAAGCAGCCGTAATAACTGAATATGACTTTTTCAGATAAAGTGAAGACCACAAAAATATTTGCAAAAAATGAATTGGCTACTGAAAAGCAATTTTTAATTTAAAAAATAGTTGAATTTGTCTTATTAGTTCGTGCTGGGAGTTGAGGACAAAAAAGAAAACAAGTATACATACAGTCAGCATTTTTCAATGACTGCTTCTTTTTGGAAGGTTTGGAGATGACTTTTATCCGCTTGCTGAGGAACACACCAATGTCATCACTATTGCCATAGAACATCTTTACAGAGAGCATGAAGTGCTTTCTCTTGTCTGAATCAGATATATACAATGTTTTGGCCGTGCAATAGTTCTGTGAAAGAAAAGGCAAGTTTTAATAGCACCAAAACCCTGTCAGCTGTACCTACAACTCAGTATGGCCACGTCTAAGTTTGATCAGACTTAAAGGCAGTAATTCCAAAGAGCTGATAAAACCAACTGTGAAAAGTACTGATCTCTGAAAACAAAGTACAAAGCCTTCCTTATCAAGTCTACGAAATACTAACACTGTGTTCGGTTTTCCCCTCTGAAAAAGGCTTTTAAAAAATAGTCTTTTCTTGTTTTATACAGCTCTACATCTATTTCACAGAATTACCAATGTTATAGCAGTAATTTTTTAAAATAAAATTTTACAGTTAAAAAATTCCATGACTGTCTTTCTGCAAATAAGATATAAAGAAGGCTATCAGAACTCAATTAAATTATGTAAAAGATTTTAGCACTGATTCTTCTCAAAATAGTACATACAATGTTTTTTCTTATATAGCCGAACACTAGAGCAACCACCCATGAGTCTGAGGAAAACAATATTTTTTGAAATAGCTAACTTTGCCCAATGGGATAATTCCTATTGCATCACCAAAAGAACTGAATTTAAAGGTACTAGAGAAAGCAAACGCAGCAAAGTACTATGTCAGTTTACCAGAAATTAAATTCTGGTAACTGAAAGGATAGTATTAAGGAGTTATAGCACTTGTAAAACAACAAAGATACTCTGAAATGCTACTATTTCAATTATATATGACAATTCTAAAATCCTTCCTATTCCCCTGATCCCTGTGAATGAGGGAAGAGGCTAAATTATTGATCTCCTTTTCCAGACTGGGTAAATAATGCTCAAGTACGGCTTAAGTATTTAAAAATCTGAAACATATATATATATATATATATATATATTAAAAATCATTGCTCTACTTTAAAATTAGGCTAAACAAGTTTCTTGACTACCTCTGCTGTGCGTTCCTTTTAAAAAGTAGTGCAAATGCCACTCATTTAGAAAATAACTAATGGGCTCTAGGTTTTTAATCTTTAAAATATTACTCACAGCCAATTTTAGTACCAGAACAAAAATCATGCCATAGCAGAACAAAAATCATGCCATACTCTATTTCATTTCTCAAGAGCAAAGTTATATAAGAAAATTTAGGTACCATCTTGAATATTTTACTCAATTAAGTTTTTATAAATTCAAAAGGGTGATAAAAGCTTTGAGAGGCTTTGTTCTGCACAAGGCAAAGTTAAGATAAAGCTCATAATAGTAATAAGAAAAACTAAAACAACAGCCTTTGCACTCACTCAGCTCCTTTCACTCAAGGATCTCTAAGTGCTCAGGGATGCTGAACCATGGCCCAGCCCTACTTTAAAAAGCTCTGAAAGTCAAATAAAGCCTGAAATATGGAATTATTCTACAACGTAAGACAAAGTCTAGGAAAATGGTTATTGATACACTAAAGCAAAGTACTCCCATGGAACAAAAATAAAATGTGTATCTAAATGAAAGCAATTAAATTCTAATGGCAAAACTTAAAAATGATGAGATCACTTAATTTGAGTGTTAACATTAGGGGATATGATCTATATCAGAAAAGAGAAAATACTGAAATCTAGCATAAATGATAAGGTAGACTGGCAAACAGGAAAGGAAAAAAGAGCAGAGAAAATTGGGTCGTAACACAGACACTCAAAGGGCTTTATTTTGTTTGGAAAAAGCAACATGTATATATCTCCTTGGAAGGAAAGGAAATATACCCCTAATTACAAAAGTGAGTAGTCTGAATCCACAAAAAATTCTAATAAAGCTATCTCAGATACAATTTATTATTTTTTAAAAGCTATAAAGCTACTGACCAGAAACTACTCAAATTTCACAAGAAAAAAAAAAAAAAAAAGGACAAGTCACTGATTCAGAAAAAGTATTATGGCTTTAAGACACTAAGTAAATAAAAAGTGAAGTTACATTTGCTTCATCATACCAAAAGGCTAAATTAGCTAATAAAATTCTAAAACAGAAAATGGCATATAATAAATCTGTCTATAAACAATGAACAGTTTAACTTAAAAAACAACTTTCTGAAGACAAGATCTTCAGGCAAGAAAAAAAATCTGCCCTGAAATAAAAAAGAAATACCAAATATAATGCTACAAAAGTTTACAGAAATATTTGAATTGTAGAATTTGAATTATATAAACAAAACAATACTAGCAACATAGGTGTAGGGGATGTAATTCTTTAAAATAAAAATACAAGTGTGCTAATTAGGGAAGTAATTCATGTTGCATAGCTTACCTAGCTCCAACTATGTAAAGACAAAAACTGAGGAAATGAATAGTTAACAAATTAAAAACATCAGATCCAAAATATTACCAACATATAGTCAAATGCCATGACCATAAAAATAAGGGCTGCATATATTAGAACTCTGTTGTAATGAAGATTAAAATAAGGACAAACACCCAATAATGCAAAATAAAATCCCTCCTTTTTCAATAATGACTAATTGTACCATTCAATGAACAGACTGTTGAAAGAAAATAATATTACCTTAAATGAATGGAGGTTAAGTGAGATAGGACCAAAGTGCCTCTTTCTGAAACTCAGCATCTATCCCACTGCTTGGTCCATCTTTGCCTACCTGGACCCAAACTTACCTTGTTTCTGTACCTTGACGATCCCAGCATATGATTATGTTGTTCTTTCTGCCTGGAATGACTTCTGCTGACTCTCAACCAGTCTTATTCTCTATAGACTTCTCTAATAGCATTTTTCATTATAACTAAATATTAACACATAATTTTGGCATATAGACACTGTACTACCCTGTAAGTAGGTGTTTTAAGCACTATTTAATGCTCAAGCTCTCAGGTATTCTCTTCTGCAAATTTCTAGGGCTTGGGGAAAGGATATAATAGCAGAAGTTGAAGATGTACTAAGCCATTATGCTGAGAAAAGCAAGTGGGGATGCTGTTTGTTATTACCTCCCTTAAAATTGCTGGAAGCTGGAAGTGTTAAAGCAAGCAATGAAGTTCAATTAACACAATTATATACAATGGTAGCTAGAATCCCTGGCTTCTTACTACCTATCTAATCTAATTATCATTCACAGTTCCAAATGTCTAGATGCACAGCTTGGAGACACATCACTAAGACTTTCTATATAACAGAAAAACAGTTGAGACATGACTAAGGCCTATTTGTTCAACCCACTACTTAAATATATCTTTTACCTTGGCTCAAGGGTCATAATTCAGAAATATTTTACACTGCTCTATTTTAAGATGAAACAACCTTTATTGTAGTAAGTTTTATCCCAAACCTAATTTAAAATACATAGTTGACAAGCCTTAATGATAAAAATATAAAGATACAAATGACATAAATATACGCAAATTTGAAGGAGGTTGATATTAAGGCTCCTTATTCTCAGTGCTCATTATCTGTAAAATGACTAAAATTGAATGAGAGTACAAACCCGCTAGCTCACCACCCTCAACCTTGCCCTCCAAACTCCCATCCTGAGTGTCGGCTACAATACAGCAAACACTAAGACATTCAACAAAGACCTACTGAATGAGAAAACAGCTATTTATGCAGTACTTTAAAAGACATTCATGTGGTCACTGAAATCAGAAATAACCATTTTTCAAATTTTAATATCAAGAGAAAACAAAGTAATAGTTAATGCTAAGTCAGTGAAGAACTACTTTTGAAAACTAAAGGTACAGACTGAAATAACTGCTTTCTAAATCCATAAAATACAATTAGTAAAACTAGCTCATAAATTTTATTCCCTAGTAAAGTAATCAAAGAAAATCCCTAAAAGTCTGAGTAAAGGTAATCATGGCTGTTCTTGTCTACACAGCATAGTTCCGTTCCACACTGAAGCTAAGTAAAACATTTATGATGTTTATAACCCATAATACTTTGTTCCTAGTATAAGACTAAGATTAAATGAGTAGAATAAAACATTATTGAACTATGTATTTTCATTGTTGTTTGACTATCATGCCCCTGTCAGATGGATGAGCAATTAGCCTCCTATACTGGCCCAACAGAAATCTGATTCACAGCCTGCTAAAATTGCTAGCAAGCTGAGGAAGCTTATTGTGTGCCACCTTTAGATGTCAACAGCTCAAGCTCCACGAATCATGACTAAACCACAGCTACTTGAGAAGTTTATTTCTGGTTCTGATTTATATATTCAAAAAAGTGCTACCAATTGCCATAAAAGGAAAAAAAAATCACCACTACAAAAACAAGTAAGAAAACTGCGTTCTGGTACCATGGTTTCTCTTTACCTTTCCTTCCAAGTTCAGCTGCTGCATTTCTTGGTCACTATTTCCTATTCCAATAAATGCACATGGTTGAGACTCTTGTTCAGAACAACCATCACGTTCCATTTGTTCTTTTTTTTTCTTCCATCCGCTGCCCATAAGATATACACAAGGAGGAGGGCAAAAAAACCTGAAACAATGAGGGGGAAAAACACAATGCAATTACATTCAAGAAAACATTTCCTTTTCTTAAACACATGAATACAAAATCATGTTGAACTGCACAAAGTTAGCTCCTAATGAAACATTTTGGTGAAGTCTTTTGTAATGCAAATAATCATATCCACAGCACAGAAATCAAGACTTCCACTTCCATTTGTTCAGGTAAGGTTCATCTATATTGATGTTACGCATTCACTTAGCCCAGATACTTTTTAGAGCAGGGAACATCTCTTTTCACATAGCTCAGAGTTTTGAACTACTGCAGTTCAACAAATCCAAAGTACTCTAACATATACAAAACATGGTATACCACCACAGAATCTGAAGTTACTGATTAATGTCTACTCAAAATGATGTATCATTAATTAATGACATTCTTGGTATGGATATTACTCTTAACTTCATTTGGTAATTAACCTGGAAAACAGAATTAGAGCAATGCCCAAAGTAGAAAATTTCTAAATACTAATACAACTAAGTAAAAGAATTAAAAGCAAAATGGATCATTGGATTACTATATATCTTACATCCTGAACACGTGCTGTATGTGGATGACTGAAAGAACAATATACTGTATCCTTTCAACTCACAGACAACCAAGAGATTTGTTTTGCTAGTTGCCAAAAACCCGCCCTCACAAATTCTTCCCACCTAGAATAATTTCCTTATAATCTTCTCTTAGTAATTACAAAATATCTATTTCAAAGCCTAGCTCAGGCCCCACATTTTACATAGTTCAGACTATCAATCCAGTCCTTATGTAGGGTGTAATTCCTTTGCTCAATTACACACACTGACTTACACATACTTTAAAACATTTATGTCAGGACTTCCCTAGTGGCGCAGTGGTTAAGAATCCACCTGCCAAGGCAGGGGACATGGGTTTGATCCCTGGTCCAGGAAGATCCCACATGCCGTGGAACAATTAAGCCCGTGCGAAGCCCATGCGCCTAGAGCCCGTGCTCCACAACAAAGAGAAGCCATCTGCAATGAGAAGCCCTCGCACCGCAACGAAGAGTAGCACCCGCTCGCCGCAACTAGGGAAAGCCCATGCGCAGCAACAAAGAACCAATGCAGCTAAAAATTTAAAAAATAAATAAATAAAGTTTAAAAAACATTTATGTCATGTCTCATCAAGGGGCCTGAAAACTCAAATACCTACTCAAATAGTAGCCAAGTAAATTCAAATAGCAGCCAAGTAAGTAATATAAATGGGTGGATCAGCTGTACAATAAATAAGTAGAAATATCCCTTAATTACCCAAAGAAGTAGGTTCCCTCCCTTCTTTCTTGAAGCATACAGCCCTCATGGTAATTCCCACTTTTTGTATAGTTATAAGCATAGAAATTTCTTTCTTAATCTTTTAAGCCCACTGTAAGAAAAAAAAAAAAAAAAGGGCTTAACTGCAAAGAGCATCAGCCAATGCTGTGTGGCTCTGATGACAAGGAAACAATTGGGAACAGCAAGCATGTGAGTATACACTCACCCACCCACTCACAGGGCTGCACTATGGGCGTGGAGGCCTAGCGCTGGCCACATCCTCCAACTTCCCAATAGCTGCCTGAAATCAAGTTTTACATGAAATTCCTAATTTTAAAATTTGGGGGCTTCCCTGGTGGTGCAGTGGTTGAGAGTCTGCCTGCCAGTGCAGGGGTCGCGGGTTCGGGCCCTGGTCTGGGAGGGTCCCGCATGCCGCGGAGCGACTGGGCCCGTGAGCCACAATTGCTGAGCCTGCGCGTCTGGAGCCCGTGCTCCGCAACGGGAGAGGCCGCGGTGGTGAGGGGCCCGCACACCGCGGTGAAGACCCAACACAGCCATAAATTAAAAAAAAAAAAAAAAAAAACTTAAAATTTGGCAAATAATTCATGCTTTTTAGGCCAACAGCGTACAGACTTAAAAAAATAAAAAACTAAAGAACTGTACACAGGCATGCGTGTGTACGTACACACACACAGATACCATCATGCTGGATTTAGCTTTCAGGCCACCCTAAAGGTAGTAGAGTGGGAGGTTGGGGTTGACATATATACACTACTATGTATACTAACGAGAACCTACTGTGTAGCACAGGGAACTCTACTTAGTGACCTGTGGTTACCTAAATGAGAAGGAAATCTAAGAAAGAGTGGATATATGTATACGTATAACTGATTCACTTCACTGTACAGTAGAAACTAACAACACTGTAAAGCAACTATACTCCAATGAAAATTAATAAAAAAATAAATTAAATAAAGGTAGTAGAGTAGTGTCTACTTGTTTGCTTCCCCCTCAGCACCTACTACAATATTGACTGAATTGAATCAAAACATAGGGCACCTACTTTTTGTCAACTCTACCAAAGATTACTCTAGAGGCAATCTACATACAATTTACAGGAAGTGAGCTGGGTTTATTTAATTTTCAATAATTCACAAAAATTTATTACACCCCTAGTCTGTACTAGACACTGGGAATATATTAGTAGTTAAAACAAACAAATAAAAATTCTTGTCCTAATGGAACTCATAGTCTAATAAGAAAGACAATTTTAAAAAGCTAGATGACTAAAATAACATATATACTCTGTTAGCTGATGGTAAGTACTGAGGGAAAAAATAAAGCTGGGAAGGGGTACTTAAAAATGTATAAGACCTGGGTGGCCAGAGAAAGCCTATTTAAGATGATGACCTTAACTCATGACCTAAAGCCATGGGTATCTAGGGTAAGAGCATTTCAAAAGAGGGAATAGCAAGTGCAAAGGCTCCAAAGTAGAAAGGACTATAATGGACAGCGGAGAAACAACAGACCAGCGTGGCTGGGGCAGAGACGAGAACAACAGGAGATGAAGCCGGGGTAATGGGGAAGTAGACCTAGTAGGTCGAAGGGATCAGGCTGAGTTAGGAGGAAAATCTTCTGGGGTCTTCTCATATGTATCTAAACCAATAGAAAGGAATCAGAGCAGCTTTTGTTCCTGTATACTCTCTGTCACCATGGACAGAGAGGTCACAGCCGAGGCAGTGGGCTCAGTTCCAGGTCACTCCAAGTTTGGAGGGATGCCTGGATTAGCTGGGCTAGTTCAGGAGTTGGCTCAGTTCAAGTCTGCACCACGGATCTTTCTGGCCTCTAATGCTGGGAACCACCCAATACTTACCATGGCACAGACTCAAATATCTAGCTGGCACACTATCAGCAAGTTGAGAAGGCATCAATTTTGGAAGCTTGTCTACTATTAGTATTTTATTGACAGATGTTAAGCCTCCTTAGTAAGCTGGTATATCAGCTATAAAATTCGAAAAGCTATGTTTTACTATAGTGTACCAAATGTAGTGCTGGTTTTCTCAAGAGTACTGTGATAAAATGGCGTGAAACCAACAGGGCATAAAAATCAGACAGGTTGACAAGAAATTCTTTACCGCAAAACACTGACCTAGGTTCTATATTGAAAGTGCTTTCCAATCGTAATAAATTAAGAAAAATGAAGATTCTTCAACTGCCTCCGAACTAGCCTTATCTTTATATCAACTCTACAAGTATTCAAGAAAGCTGTGATGCAAGAAAACAGCAAGTCCAATATAAACATTAAGATTATTTCTACCATGTGATGATGAAATCATATTTTAAACATCCCAATATTGTCACCCCCTAAAAATCAGCTAATGAATCAAACCAAATTTCATTTCCAGAAACTTCAGTAGTAATATAATAATCAAATAGAAGATAAGCATCAATACAAACAAATTTACAGACAAATGAAAGGAAATTAAAGGGAGGAGGGTAAGGAAAAAATGCCACCTAATTAACAAAAGAAAAATTAACATACACCTTTATAATGGCATGTGAATCGATGATTCTTTGAATTTGGACAGCTGGTCAATATGTACCAAACATTCAGTGAAAAGTTTGACCAAGTGGCTAGCTTTTGGAGTTTAACAGCTGCTATAAAAGGACACTTTATGAAACAATGTGCCTTTATTTTCTGATCTAAGCAACTATGACAAACAATGCTTTTATTTGCCACTTGGTGGCGATATGCACACATTTATGATTTCATTCATTTCCTAGTTCAACAGTCAGTCTTTATTTTCAGAGAATGATTCAACAACTTTTTCCTCAAATCCTGAGATGAGATCCGGAAAATACCTTACAGATTCAAAGAAGCCTTTTTATTCAGCCCAATATTTAAGATTAGACAAAATCCAAACACATCATTTACATTTTTTATTTTGGCAGATTCATTACCCTTTGATGATTATTCACACTTCCCCTAACACAAAGTTGAAGAAATGTTAACATGTCTAATGGCATTTCCATATCTTTAACAGAAATTTGCCTCTAGACAAAATAATTTTTTCTTTATTTTTCAATTTGAAAAGACCTTCGATGAAAAAGTAAAACTAGCCACTAACATACTAAGCGGGATACCAAATATGTTACGCAAATAAAGACTCATCATTAGGCACAAAAGTGAATCCTGAGAACGATTTAAAATTTTAGGATAAAACTTCCTACCCAAATATTTCTAGCATCATTCACTGGAGTTATTTTGTAAGCCAAGAGGACTGTGGTCATGTCCCCAGGTTACCTCATGCCTAATGCAAGAAAGAAAGCAGATCTTCCTCTTTCCGCTGCACTCCACTAAGGAGTAAGGGACAAGACCTCTTCCAGTAAGAAGCCCTGCCAGTCACCCAGGAGGCTGACCTGTGTTAGCAGCCCCTGACGACTAATACCTTTTTTAAATCAAGTAATTTTAATAGGTTTTTACCTTTACTGTAAAACTAGTGCATGTCTCTTCTGGAAATTTTAATAAACATAGGAAAGTAGTTACTCTGGGTTTTTCATCTTTTTTTTTTTTTCATTCTTTGGAGTCAGAAGCTTAGATTCTTTGAGCTTTCCTTTGACTGGGGTTTTAGACCCACCAGGCTATACCCCAAATAATAGAAAGAAATTGAAAATAAGGGCAACCATAATAACAGTTAACCATTAAATCACCTATTTTAACTTGATAAACCACTATAGCTTTGTATTTTTAACAGTGACTAACAAACAGGAACCTTATCTGGACTCTAATTTTTTGAGCAGCTCTTCCCCTTCTGTTATCTGCACTGGGCCTCAGTTATCCACCAAAGTATTAAATGACATAGTGACTTTTAAAATTCCCATCCAAGATGCTTTTGCACAGTACCTGGAACCTAACAGGTTGTGAGAAATAAAGAATAAATGAGTTAATAAATGAATCCAATTGTACTAAACTGAGCAACACTGCCCAGGTTGGCAGATTATACAATGAACATGTTTTCCTATCTTCATTAGATTCAGTCCAATCTCACTCTGCTAATGGTAAAAAGAGAATCCCAGACAAAGTGAAGTTTACAAAGTTTGTGTTTTTTAGACATCTTTAGGTTCTTCAGGTGCCTTTTCCATCTTCAGGCCTTGCTGTAGATAATTAACACTCAAACACAAAATGCAAGGCTATGAAAATTAGGGAAATGAAAAAAATATGAAATTTGGAATTACAGACCCAGGAGTTCCAATCCTGGCTCTTATCAACTCCTAACTAAAGTGAATCTGGGCATATTTAAAGTCTCTGATCTTTAGTCTCCTCACTCACAGAATGGGGATTAAAGCTTGCCTACTTTACAAGATTATTCTGAGGATTAAAATTTAAAGACATTTGTAAGGCATTTCCAGAACAATGTCTAGCTCGTGACTGGATAAAGGGAAGCTGTTCCTTCTTCAGATTCACTATGAAATACAAGGCTGACCCTTTAGACCCACCTCAAGTAATGAGGGTACTGACTTAAGCTGTTTTGCTTGGTGCGGGGGAAGGAGACAATCTCCTATATATACGTGATTTCATTATTGGCGGGGGTAGGGGGGGGAAGAGCGGGCAGAACACCTGAATTTCCAGTACCAACTTCATGCCAAAAGGGGTCACTATCTCGATTTGGTTTCTATGTCCCAAACTGTAGGTACCAACTTCTTCACATATTTAACTCTAAATCAGATGATTTAAGTTTCATTAGTAAAGTAATCAGAAATTTAGTAAACTTGAATAACTAAAAAAGAACACTTGGCAGTATTGAGGCCTAAATGCTGTTTTCAGCTGTTCATCCTCTTTGAGGATAACATTATCAACTAAGTAGTTTCACCTTTTTTTCAGCTCAGATTTAGAGGACTTTGAGAAAGAGACTATTTAAAATTCTTCCAGCCTGTAAATTAATATACTACCTTTCCCTTCTCTTATGCATATGCTAAGATCTCCTTTATCTCACAAACTCTAAGATTCTGCTCATTCCTTTCAATCCAACACCCAAACCTGAGTTTTCATTCCTTTTCCCAATTCAGTTTTGGTGCCTTTCTAGCCAATCCAAAAAAATCTTTCATCTTCCCCCATAAGCAGCCTTTGTCCACAAAATGCTTAACACAAAAATGCTGTCTGAAAGACAAAGACTTGAGAAACTATTATCAAGAAAATGTCAGGAACCAAGTGAAAAAATAAATAATAAAAATCCACAATTATATACCAAAAATGCTGAAATTTAAAAAATACTAAGACAAACACTAAATATTAAAATCCCTATTATAATTTAATTTTGGCTAATCTGATTTATAAGTCATTTCTGTAGTGCCTCATTCATGTGGTATGAGTACCAGCTCAGCTTTGCTGTTTTTTTTTTAACCTGAATAGGCACAGGGTCAGGGTGGAGAGGGTTGGGAGTACTTTTCTTCACAATCACTCCATAATTCAATTTGGGGGTTCGTTTAAGCCTTTTTCTTTTTAAAATGGTACTTTAGGGGTCATATTTCTTTATAAAACTACATTTTCCACCGAAAGGAAAGCTACTTTTTGAATGAGCTAATGTATCACAGAAATACTCAGGGAACACCATGCAGCCCCAAATAAAAACTATGGATTATTTCATTTTGTGAAATCACAGATTTAACCAGAGGATCTTTACTAAATAAGCCACAATTTACTTTGTTTCTCCCTCTTAAATAGAGACAAATCCTGTACTTTTCATTTTGTACTTGTAAATTAACCCAATAGAAATCATCCTCTTACTTGTATATTAATACATCACTTGCAAATTCATGATAGCTATTATTAGCCATTAATTATCTATCTACCAGAAAAACAATAATCTTACCTTTTTTCATTTCCATATGACTTCTGTGCAACTTTTGCATGAAGAATAAGTACTGTTTGATCCCCTCGCTCTTTCAAATAATTTCGCATAGCTTCCCTAAAATAAAATATAAATATCACCATTACAGGGGTAAGATTTAGAGTATTACTATGCTCTGTAATGAGAATACTTAAGAATATGTTTCAAACAAGCAACTCCAAAAATGAAAACAATAAAGCAAAACAAACCATGAACTAAATTTAAAGGATATTATACAATGGGGAAATATATACTGCTCATCTTTAACTCTATTCTTCGTTCTTTGAAAGAAGCTGTCCCTCACTCTTGGAATTTATGATATAACTCAATTAAACCACAATTACAACTTAGAGAATAACTAGAATCACTATGTACACTGCTAATTAGGCTTTAAACCCTTTATAAAATTAATGACATGCAATACTTTTGTATTTAATAATCTGATTCACTACCACCACTAGCCCCTCTCCTCCAGCTATTAGAATGAGTATTTTTTACTGAATACAAAGCCATAAGAAATCCTTAGGTCATACAAATTTATTATTACATGTTCTTAAAGTAACAACCCTACAAAAGGACTAAGGGCTACCATTTATATACAGATACATAATTACTCTCAAGGATGTTACTAAACACATAAAGTTAATAAAAGCTAATGCAAATTAGTGAAAAACAATTAAATTTTGGAAAAAATACAATGTTAATTATTTCAAGCACAAAATACTCCAACTATCTATTTATTATGCAAATGTTGTATAAAAAATTCAATGTCTTAAAAATATTTATTCACCCAATTATTTTGCTAAGCAATATAATAGAGTATAAAGAATACAAGGTCTACAAAGATCAAACTTTACATTTCTGAATCAGTAGAATCCCAGTTCTTGAGATGTTTAACACATTACAAAATAAAGCAAAAGTGCTTCAAAGGCAATCATCAAGAAACACTTTTAATAAATTGAATGCTATTTTTATTTATAAGTAAAAGACAAATGTATAAGGGGATAGCTATAGAATAGTAGTAAGTTATTAAACGTGGGGAATTCTAGACTTCTGGCACTTTGAAACTAAGTGGCCTGGAGCAAATCTCTTAACCTCATCTAGCTTTGGGTTTCTGTATCTGATAATAACAATAATGCTGACATAACATAGAGTGGTTGTGGGGATTAAATGAGATGACAGCGTTTATGTTTACTGACTGAAAACATTTTGGCTCAAGGCAGGAATGGTAACACTGGAATCCAACAGATTGCGAATTATTCCTTACCACTGAAACAAAGCTCAAAGTCCAGTAAAGACGCAAAAAATGTTTGGAAAACAAATTGTAATGAGATTCATATTCCAAATAGAGGTATGACCGAAGAGCTCCAATAGGGAGTGCCTATGTAAAGGAGGGGAGAGGTGATAAAGGACCACTCCTAGGAAAATTTTCTTAGTAGAGCTAACTTCTGAAGGAAAAGGAATAGTCACAGTAAGTGGGAGGAAGAAAGAGTAAGGCATTCCAGGGCCAGGGAGAGAAGTATGGACGAGCAGGAATGACCCTGCAAATTTGGGTACAGTAAGAGATTCAGGCTGAGGAGTAAACCAGCCACAGAAAACAACAGTAGCTAAGATTTCTTCAGTGTTTACTATGTGCCAGGCCCTGAATAAATGCATTATTTCATTTAATCCTCATAATCCAAAAGGTAAGTGTTGTTAAGACCATGCTGAATGTCTTGCAATTAATAAACGGTAGTCAGGAAACTGAAACAAATTCTCTAAAATTCTAAAGTGAGCCATGGCAGTGAATAAAATTGAGAAGTTGGGGAGAGTCAAATTGTGAAAAGCCTATCAAATCCCTTGAAAATCTGACACTTGTAAAATTAAATACTAAGTATAAAAGTTTAAGCTAATTCAAATATCACCCTATGATAAGATGATGATAAAAGTGGTAGCAGGTAATAAACATTTTAAGACACCTAGAAAAAACTTAAAATCTTTAAAAAAAAAAACCATCTCTTTGAGAATTAGGAAAAGATCATTTAATTTTATCTCCACTCCATTATAGAAAAACACCATGCTGTGGAAAGTGGATTTTCAATCTACACAAAAGGCAATGCAAGATCTTGAGGTTTCTTTTAAACATACAGTTAATTTTCCTTTTTATTTAATTCTAGTGGTGAAATAGAGAAGGGGTTTTAGAAAGCATAGAGAAAAGACAAACTTGAAAAAAGGCTGACACACCAAGAAAGAGGTAATAGAAGACAGTACAGGAGAAGACAGGCTTTAGGTCTTTTGTTTTAGGAGAAGCAAGTGTTTAATAGGTTCTATTGGACAAATGTCAACTCTGAAGTGCCCCAGAACTCCAAGCTGGAAGTATTTAATAGGTTGTTGGAAACAACCATCTGTAGTTCCAGAGAGGGATCTGGGATGGAAAAGTAGGGTTCATTGGTACACAGTTCACAAATAAAGCCATGGTAGTCAATGAAGTCTCCCAGAAAGAAAACACAGTGATAGGAGAGTCAAGAAGAAAATGTATAAAAGGAAATGAAGAACCAGTAGGGGTAGAACTGAAACTGTCTATTAGATGCTATGGAAGGAGACAACCTCAAAAGAGGGGAACAATCAAAAGGTAAGATGCTAGAGAGGTGAAGGTCACTTTAATTTTAGCAAGAAGCCTAACAGCCACCAGCTAAAGCCTCACAAGTTATTTGTAAAATGAGAGGCCATTGTGATGCCTAACAAGTAAAAGAGCCATAGGTACTATTTGGAAATACCCTCTACGGAATGGAGAAAGAAGCTGACAAGTACAAGTAAATGATTGAAAATCGGTATTGAAGGACTGGCTAATGCTGAAATCCATAAATGATAGTGTCAAGTCCCACTAACATTCCAAGGGAATAGAGACAGCACATTCTCAAACCTGCTGGGTGCTGGACAAGAGGTGCAGCGTGGAGAGGATAACAATTAATAAGGGATTTGAGGTGTTACTAAGTCACGTGACTGACCATAGCGTTCAAGGTAGATAAGAAAACAAAAGCTAAGCCAGGAGAAGGTCAATATCTTGACAAAACTGGCACAGAAGCCCAGTCACTGGCATAAAAAGTGAAAAGTTGCTATATACTTGAAAAAAAATTTTTTTTAAGAAACCATTTTAAATATATTTCCCCACGCTGAATTCTATTTGCATTTACAGTCTCTATCTTATCATTTAGCAATCACTTGATATGTTTGTCAGATTTCATGCCTTTTTTCCTTGTCTTCCCAAATAGTATGCAAAGCCTTTAAGACACACTATTAGGTACATTTTAGAAATGGAGGAGGGGTTAAGTAACTTTCCCAAGATGATACTTAAGTCCCAGGATTCAAATTTAGGCAGTCTGGCTTTGGAGGACAAAATTAATACTATCAGATATTTTTGCACTGGTATTATGAGCACAGCTTTGGTATGAAACAAACAGGGAGGGGTCTGAATCTTGACGCCTGTCAATTACTAAGCCTGAGTTTTCTCACCTGTTTAAAAAAAAAAAGACAGTAATAGCTCATATTGTGAAAAATATTTTAAATTAAGTACCCCCACAAACTGACAAATATCAAGTGTCAGTAAACTCTACCTATTATTATTATTTTCTGAGAACAATGGTAGGAGGGAGGGGGAGATGGAGGTGGAGGTCGGAAGACTTACACTGAAGTCTGAGGGCAAACTTGAAAAGGATCTGGACGTAAATGATCAGGTGTCTCACCTGACTTGCAAGGCACAAGTTTTTGCAAGCATAATAGGTAAGCTGCACTTTTATCCATCTTCCCATTAAAGATTTATTGAGAACCTATTACATCCCAGGCACTGGTTATCATGCTAGCTGAACTGTTCACAATAATCATTATGACAAAAGATTACAGATCTCAAGGTATTTATGATGAATGCAAGATGACAGCTCTAGTTTTCCTTGTCTTTTCCCTTCATATTTATAATACAAATTCTTGAAAAAAGCAACTAGAACCTTAAGTAACCATTAATAATAGTTGTCCTGTAGTAGTAATTTGCCAAAGAGCTTCTTTCAACAAGAAAAAATTTTGCTTTGTTAATAGAATATCAAACATTAAAATTATGTTATCTGGCAGTTAAAGGTTGACAGTTTTGTTGTGCACCATAAGGAGCCGTTAAAAAAGATAGAGGCAATATACTCAAAAGAAACACAATTAAAAAGTAGTAAAGACCATGGAATGACAGCCCATGTGCTCTTCATTTAGTCTAGGGTTTGGTTAATTGAATAGGGTTTCAATTTCAGCACTGCTGACATCCTGGGCTAAACAATTCTTTGTTGTGAGGGAGCTGTGCTGTGCATTGGAAGGTGTTTAGCAACATCTCTAACTTCTACCCATTAGAAGCCAATAGCACCTTTCCTACAGTTGTGACAACCAAAAATGTCTCCAGATATTGCCAAACGTCAGGGGGGTAAGGGGGGAGGTCACCTGGGTTGAAAACCAGTGGATTAAAGAAAACCAAAAATGTTCCAACAGTAAGATGAGAAAATCACTCAATGTCTTTTTAAGAAAGAATATGGGAAATTTTGTCATTTGAAAACATAATATAGGTGCTGTAAGAACGTTACCAGTAGAATTACTACTTTGTATTACAGAATTGTTAAAAAACAGTAACAACAAAGCTAAAACTCATAATTTGTTATAACAGTTACTATCTAACAAATTTTGAAGCTTATGTATTCTTTGTTATTTCATTTAATAATTCCTTATAAAATATTCATTCTGAATGAAAGCCAATTAACAATTATTTGAAGAACACCATGGAGCAATTATTTTTGAAAGAGTTTACTCACTTAAAACACATTAGCTTAAACGTTTAGAAAATCAAATTTTTACCAGTATTTTTACTAACATGAAAGCATGGCAAATGCCATTCTAGTTTGACATGTTTAAACTATCACCATCTTCATCAAACTTTTGGCTCTTTTTTCCTTTATAAACGTCTACTTTTTTTTTTTTAATATCGCAAACAAAATTCACAAAAAAGAACGTCCTTAACAGTGTTAACCCCTATTCTTCTGAAAATAGAACCCTTACTTCCTCACCACATTCATATACGCCGCCATAATTAGGCCAAGGGGCACATAAGTGATTTAAACCAGATGTACATGTGCGTGCCCACGTTGGGGGCTGGGGGGAAAGCATTTGAGCTGGGAGCTAACCATAGCCAGTCCCAACTACTCAAGGAATGAAGTGGCCCACAAAGTTGGAAAGTCCAGACAGCCATCCTTACCGATAGGATCAGTCCCTGTACTACTCAAAGTGGATTTCTGTCACTTGTGAAATCCAAATAATAAAGGTTCCAATGTGAACTGTCTTCTGGTAAAGAAACGTAGTTTTGTTGTACCAAGTGTGCCCAAAGTAATTCCATACACACACTCTGTACCTGCAAACATTTTAGAGAGCTGCAGAGTATACTTTGAGAAATACTACTACAGGCCACAGGTCAGCAAACCACACCAGCAGCCTGTTTTTGTACTCTCTAGGAGCTAAGAATGCCTTTTACATTTTTAAAGGGTTGTAGAAAAGAACAGAAGTCTATGCAACAGAGATAGTATGCAGACCTCAAAGTCTAAAATATGTACTACTTGGCTCTTTACAGAAAACATTTGCTGACCCCTGCATAAGCAATAAAAAATAAAATGATTTTAAAAGAAAAGTTGCAAAACTGGAATTTCCCCGGTGGTGCAGTGGTTAAGAATCCGCCTGCCAATGCAGGGGACACAGGTTTGATCCCTGGTCCAGGAAGATCCCACATGCTGCAGGGCAATTAAGCCCGTGTGCCACAGCTACTGAGCCTGCGAGCCACAACTCCTGAAGCCCACGCACCTAGAGCCCATGCTCCACAACAAAGAGAAGCCACCGCAATGAGAAGTCCGCACACTGCAACAAAGAGTAACCCCCACTTGCCGCAACTAGAGAAAGCCCGCGCACAGCAACGAAGACCCAAAACAGCTGCAATTAAATAAATAAATTAATTAAAAAAATTTTTTTAACGCTGTGTCAGCAAAACTGTGCTTTTAGAACACTACCTAAAAGATCATCCTCTAAATAACAACACACTTTTTCACTGTTGTTTAAGTTGGAAGATGGGGGTTAGGATAGAATAGGGTAGGTTTAAGAGATTTTTTACAAGGGAAAGAAACCCTCTCTGAATTGAAGTGTCCAACCTCCATACACCCCAATGAAAAGCGATATAAAATTCCTTATTTATTTATTTATTCATTCATTCATTCATTTATGGCTGTGTTGGGTCTTTGTTGCTGTGCGCGGGCTTTCTCTAGTTGCGGACAGTGGGGGCCACTCTCCACTGTGGTGTGTGGGCCTCTCATCGTGGTGGTCTCTCCCGTCACAGAGCACGGGCTCTAGGCGCCGAGGCTTCAGGAGTTGTGGCTCGTGGGCTCTGGAGCGCAGGCTCAGCAGTTGTGGCGCACGGGCTTAGCTGCTCCGCGGCATGTGGGATCTTCTCGGACCAGGGCTCGAACCCATGTCCCCTGCACTGACAGGTGGATTCTTAACCACTGCGCCACCAGGGAAGCCCTAAATTATTTTTGATCAAATACAAGACACTAAAATTTTCCTAAAACGGAAAACTCTTTAAAGGAGAAATGAGAAAATATGGTGAAAAAGAGCCAGATGGGACCTAAACTTGCTATACTGTCAGAAGGGAAAATGTCCTGATTTTTGAGATTAAGGTTAAATTTTTATCACAGAATTGGGAATTGATTTTACATTCCAATTTTCTGTTTTATACAAACTGTTTTACTAAATTGCTTTATACTAGCTTTGATAATAAAGAGTAAAAAATCTGTAAGCTTGCCCTCTTTAAGACACTTAAACAGAAATAAAGCTTTCCTAAATTCTCCCCTAGAAGACACACTAATTTCTTTTAAGGTATTTTTAAAGGGTAAAATGCTACTAAAATTTTTTACAGCTTTACTGAGGTTTAATTGAAATACGGAAAAATGCATTTATTTTCAAGTGTATAGTTTGCTAGGTTTTGGCATATGTATACACCATCAGCACAATCCAGAAAGACAGACAGTCATCATTCCCAAGTTTCTGTCTCTCCCCAACCCCAAGAAACCACTGATCTGCTGTTATTAGATTAGTTTGCATTTTCTACAATTTTATATAAAATTGTACTTTTTCCTGACTTCTTTAGAAAATTGGACATAATTATCCTAAGATTCATCTATGTTGTTGCATGTATCAATAGTTCACTCCTTTTCATTGCTAAATAGAAAGCCATTGGAGAATATACCACGATTTGTTGGTCCATTCACCTGTTGGTGGGTATTTGAGTTATGCCTATATGGCTATTATAACTAACACTTCCACAAACATCTGTATTCAGGTCTTTGTATTAATACGTTTCCATTTTTCGTAACTGAATATGTAAGAATGAAATGGCTAGGCCATACGGTAGGGGAGTTTTAACTTCTTAAGTACCATTTTATTGTGCTTCACTTTACTGCACTTCACAGATATTGTCTTTTTTTTTTTTTAACAAATTGGAGGTCTGTGGCAACCCTGCATCAAGCAAGTGTGTCAGCACCATTTTCCCAACAGCATTATTTTTTAATTAAGGTATGTACTTTTTTTCCCCAGACATAATGCTATTGCATTAGACATAACGCTATTACATTATAGCGCAAACAACTTTTACATGCAAAAATATTTGTGACTTTTTTCCCCCAAAATCAAAAGAGCTTTTATTGCATCTTTAAAATATCACAAATGAGTCCAAAGAATCATCTGGCATCTTGCTGTTTCTGTAGCCAGACCATTCAAATCTTATTCATCAGCCTGCTGAACTGTTTCTTTTTTCAGAAACATAGATACCATCCAAAAATTTTCTGATATCCTTGTTTTTAACTGTTGTGGCTTGCTGAATCAAAGCAGCTAAATTTGACACAAGTTCAATGTCGTTTCCTTCAAGAATCAACTCATCTTTCTGGGCCTGAGATACTGAACAAGCAACACCTGGCCTCATCCAAACCCTGCGGATGTGTTTTATACCCCCAAAATTTTGGATTTCAATAAGAGAACCATTCTCTTGAATATCAACATTAATGGGGAACTGAGCATATACAGACCTCATCTTATAACAGAAGCCCAGTGTAACACCCTTGATCATGTTCTGTATATGACTACAGACAGTGCAAACAGTCGCCAGTTCCTTTCTATTTCCCCACCATTTGTGAAGCCGGAGTCTCTTCTTTTTCTTTCCAAGGAGACTGAGTTCTACATTGATGTGACTGAAGTCCCTCCACAGGGTGCCTCTAGAAAATTTGTGTGTCTTGCTTGTTTTCGTCTAAAAGCTGCATAATTTGAAATTTAACATTTAGGTCTATTTTGATCTAATTTTTGTATATGGTTCCAGGTATGAATCATAGTTATTCTGTGTATGTTATGTAAGTGGTGGGTGCATATGGTTATCCAACTGTTCCAGAATCCTTTGTTAAAAATCCTTTAGCTGACTAAACTGCCTTTGTACCTTGACTGAAAAACTTATCTCAAGAACAATTTCTGGCCACTATTCTGTCCCAATGATCTACTTGCTATCTTTAAACCAATACCATCCTTGATTACTGTAGCTATCTAACAAGTTTTGAAATCAGGTAGTGTTAAGTTCTTACTGCCCTTTTTCAAGGTTGTTCTGGCTAGTCTAACACATTTGCATTTGCATTAAAAATTTTAGAAACAGCTTGTCAACTGCTATAAAAGTCCATTGGGATTTTGATTGGGATTACGCTGAATCCATAGATGAATTTGGGAAGAACTGACACTACTCAGTCTTCTGCCCAAAGAACATTTATTTAGGACTTCTCAGCAATGTTTTGTAGTTTTCAGTATATAGTTTTCGCACACCATGTGTCAGATTTTTTCCCCTAAGAATCACATATTTTTTGATGCTATTGTTTTTTTAAATTTCAATTTCCCACTGTTCATTATTAGTATAAAAAACACAATTCATTTTTGTATGCTTTATATGTTGACTGCGTAGCCTACCACCTTGTTAAACTCACCTATTAGTTCTAATAACTTTTTTTTTTGAAGATTCCATAGAGATAATAGTGATGCCTACAAATAAAGTCAGTTTTACTTCTTTCCAATTTAGATTTCTTTCTTTTTCTGGCCTTACCCGTACTAATTAGAACCTCAAGTACAATGTTAAATGGTAGTGGTTAAAAGTGGACACCCCTGCATTGTTCCTGATCTTGAGGGAAAACATTCAGTCTTTCACAAGTATGATGTTAAATGTAGTTTGTTTATAGGTAACCTTTATCAGAATGAGGAAATTCCTTTCCATTCCTAGTTTGATGAAAATTATGATGAAGAATGAAATGTCAAAAGCTTTTTCTAAATCCGAGATGACCAAATGATTTTCCTTTTTTGTTGTTAATGTATTAAAATGACACTGATTGATTTCCATTTCTGAGATAAATCTCATTAGATCACGATATATTATCCTTTTAATATATTGTTGGGGGACTTGCCTGGTGGTGCAGTGGTTAAGAATCTGCCTGCCAATGCAGGGGACACGGGTTCGAGCCCTGGTCCAGGAAGATCCCACATGCCACGGAGCAACTAAGCCCATGCGCCACAACTACTGAACCTGCGCTCTAGAGACTGTGAGCCACAACTACTGAAGCCCGCGCGCCTAGAGTTCCTGCTCCACAACAAGAGAAGCCACTGCAATGAGAAGCCCACGCACCGCAACGAAGAGTAGCCCCCGCTCGCCAAAATTAGGGAAAGCCTGTGCACAGCAACGAAGACTCAATGCAGCCAAAAATAAAAATAAAATTTAAAAAAATAAACAGATCTAAAAAAAATAAAAATACTGTTGGATTCATTTTGAAAAACTGTTAAGACTTTTTATATCTGTGTTCATAAGGGATATCAGTCCACAATTTTATTTTATTTTAATGTCTTTGCCTGCTTTTTATTATTTATTTATTTATTTATTTATTTATTTATGGATGGCTGTGTTGGGTCTTCGTTTCTGTGCGAGGGCTTTCTCCACTTGCAGCAAGCGGGGGCCACTCTTCATCGCGATGCGCAGGCCTCTCACTATCGCGGCCTTTCTTGTTGTGGAGCACAGGCTCCAGACGCGCAGGCTCAGTAGTTGTGGCTCACGGGCCTAGTTGCTCCGCGGCATGTGGGATCTTCCCAGACCAGGGCTCGAACCCATGTCCCCTGCACTGGCAGGCAGATTCTCAACCACTGCGCCACCAGGGAAGCCCCTTTGCCTGCTTTTAGTAACAGGGCATCACCATCCTAACAGAATGAACTGGGAAATATGTCCTGCTTTCCAGTTTTCTGGAAGAGTATGTATAGAACTGGCATGATGTATTTCTTAAATGTCTGGTAGAATTCAATAGCAAAATCATCTAAGCCTGGAACTTTCTATGTGGAAGGTTTAGAATTACAAGTTCAATTTCTTTAGATATAGGGTTATTCAGGTTATCTATCTGTTTCTTTTTGAGTAAGCTTTGGTAGCTTGCCAGTTTCAAGGAAGTTGTGTATCTCTTCAAAAGTTGTTGAATTTATTGGCAGAAAGTTATTTCTAATATTTGCTTGTTATCCTTTAAATAATCTGTAGAATCTATAGTGATATTACCTTTCTCATTCTTGATGCTAGTAATTTATACAGAAACAGATTTCTATTTGATATGATTATCCTTCAGCATGAAGGATTTCTTTAACTTTTTTTGTAGCTCAGGCCTGTTTATGATTAATTCCTTTTCCGTTTCTTACGTCTAAAAATGTCTTTATTTTGCCTTTGCTAGGTACAGAATTCTAGGTTGCCATATTTTTCCCCCTTGAGTACTTTAAAGCTCTTGTTCCACTGTCTTCTCCCTAGCAAGGTTTCAGATGAGAAACCTCTGTCATCCTTATCTATATCTTTTTTCCTCTGTATATAATTTATCTTTTTTTCTCTGTTGCATTTAACATTTTCTCTTTATCACTGACGTCAAGCAATTTGATGATGATGTGGTTTAAAAAAAATGATAGTTTTTGCACTTGGGGTTCACTGAGTTTCTTGGAACTGTGGTTTTATAGTTTTCACCAAATTTAGAAAATTTTCAGCCATTATGTCTTCATATATTCTTTTAGTCATACCTTCCCCTTCAATGACTCCAATTACATGTACATTGGTGTATTTGAAAATAAACCACAGCTCATTAATGATCATTTTTTTTTCCAGATATTTTCTCTGTGTGCTTCATTTTGGATAGTTTCTATTGGTATGCCTTCAAGTTTGCTAATCTCTTCTTCAACAGTGTATATCTGTGATTAATCCCACCAAGTGTATTTTTTCATTTAAATAATTTAGTTTTCATCTCTAGAATTTGCTTTGGATCTTCTTTTTTTATCTTCCATGTCCTCTATTTAAGTTGTTCAACCTCTCCTCTAGCTCAGGGATCTGCAATTACAGCCTGCAGGTTGAATTCAATCCACCGCCTATTTTAGAAATAAAGTTATACTCCAGTATACCAGAAATGTCCATTGGTTTACACATTGTCTGAGGCTGCTTTTGTGCTACAACAGAGTTGAGTAGCTACAACAGAGGCTGTTTGGGCCACAAAAACAAAAATACCTACCATTTTACCCTTTAACAAAAATTTTATACACTCCTGATCTTAGTCTTTTTTTTAAACATCTTTATTGGAGTATAATTGTTTTACAATGGTGTGTTAGTTTCTGCTGTATAACAAAGTGAATCAGCTATATATATATATATTTATCCCCATATCTCCTCCCTCTTGCATCTCCCTCCCACCTTCCCTACCCCACCCCTCTAGGTGGTCACAAAGCACCGAGCTGATCTCCCTGTGCTATGCGGCTACTTCCCACTAGCTATCTATTTTACATTTGGTAGTGTATATATGTCAATGCCACTCTCTCACTTCGTCCCAGCTTACCCTTCCCCCTTCCCATGTCCTCAAGTCCATTCTCTACGTCTGTGTCTTTATTCCTGTCCTGCCCCTAGGTTCTTCAGAACCACTTTTTTTTTTTTAGATTCCATATATATGTGTTAGCATACGGTATTTGTTTTTCTCTCTCTTGCTTCACTCTGTATGACAGTCTCTAGGTGATCTTAGCTTCTTAAACATAAAGAAGACAAATGTAATAACTGTTTTAATGTCTTTGTCTAATTCTATCATCCGTGTCATTTCTGGGTGGGTTTTAATTGACTGATTTTTCTTACTATGAATTATATTTTCCCTACTTCTCTTTACGACTGGTTATTTTGATTAGATGTTAAGACACAATGAATTTCACCACCTTTTTGAGTGCTGCATATTTTTCTATTCCTTTAAATATTCTTGAGCTTTGTTTTAGGACACAGTTACTTAGAAAAAGTTTTATCCTTTCAATCTTGCTTTTAAGTTTTGTTAGGTGAAATCAGAGCAGCATTTAGTCTAGGCCTAATTTTGTACCACTACTGAAACAAAACCCTTCTGAGTACTCTTGTTGATGCACTGTGAATTATGAGATTTTTTTCCACTTTGGCTATTGGGAACAGGAACAATTCATAGTACTGAGGGAGCTCTAGGAATTCTTTCCTCTAATTGTTTAGGTTGTTTTTCCTCCCAACCTTGGGTAGTCTCCTCACACAGGTGGTAATTAATACTCAGCTTAAGACTAGAGAGGACCCCTCTGTAGATCTCTGGAACTCTGCATACCTCTTTCCTCTCCAGTTCTCTGCCCTAAGAGTTCTGGCCACCTTAGCCTCCTTATAGCCCCAGCTCTACCTCCACAACTCAAGGTGCTTACTAGGCTCCACCTGGATTCCCCTTCCCTACATCATGTACTGGAAACTTTCTCCAGGCACTAAGCTGAGGCAATTGTAGGGCTCACCTCATTTGTCTCCAGTCTCTCAAGGATCACTGTCCTTTCTTGCCTGCCATCCAATATCTTGAAAACCACTGTTTCATATATTTTGTCCAGGTTTTTAGTTGTTTTAGGAAGAAGAGTAATTCCAGTCCCTGTTACTCCATCTTGGCTAGAAGCAGAAGTCCTAAAAGCTACTAAAATTTTCCGAACAGGGAAAATTGCTTAAAGGGTAAATGGAAAATCATGATAAAGTAGATGGGACCTAACTATATTATTGTATATATTTAAGGAAAGGAAAGGAAATTTTCCTTACATATGCAAGTAACTATTCATCAAAATATATTTTATCGGGGACTTCCCTGGTGATCCAGTGGTAAAGAATCCACCTTCCAAAGAGTCTGTCATACAGAGTGAAGTAAGTCAGAAACAGAAAAACAAATACCATATGCTAACACATATATATGGAATCTAAGAAAAAAAAACAAAGTTCATGAAGAACCTAGGCGCAAGATGGGAATAAAGAGACAGACCTACTAGAAAATGGACTTGAGGATATGGGGAGGGGGAAGGGTAAGCTGTGACAAAGTGAGACAGTGGCATGGACATATATACACTACCAAATGTAAAATAGATAGCTAGTGGGAAGTAGCCGCATAGCACAGGGAGATCAGCTCGGTGCTTTGTGACCACCTAGAGGGGTGGGATAGGGAGGGTGGGAGGGAGGGAGATGCAAGAGGAAAGCGATATGGGAACATATGTATATGTATAACTGATTCACTTTGTTATAAAGCAGAAACTAACACATCATTGTAAAGCAAAGAAAAAAAGAAAAAAAAAAGAATCCACCTTCCATGCATGCAGGGGACATGGGTTCAATCCCTGGTCAGGGAACTAGGATCCCACATGCCGCGGGGCAACTAAGCCCACGTGCCACAACTACTGAGCTCACGCGCCTCAACCAGAGAGCCTGTGTGCCACAAACTACAGAGCCCACGTGCTCTAGAACACGTGTGCCACAACTACAGAGCGCATGCGCCCTGGAGCCTGTGCGCCACAACTAGAAAAGAGAAGACCTGCACGCCAGAACTAGAGAGAAGCCCGTGCGCCACAGCAAAAGATCCCGCATGCCTCAACGAAGATCCCACGTGCCACAACTAAGACCCGACACAGCGTAAATAAAGGAATGAATGAATGAATAAATATTTTATCATTAGGAGTCACTTGAACCTACTGCTGCTGGTAATGAAATTAAAATATTTATCTATTAAATTTTAAATTTCAAAATGCCTATATATGTGAATTAAGCAATTCCAGTTAGAATTCCAAGATATATAAAAATAAGTAATTGAAAAAAACATTTACATGGACCTGTGAGATAAGTTATATTTTCCCAGCCCACTTGATCTGAAATACTCCTTAAAATTTCTTTTTTTATTTTGAATTTCAGGCATACAGAAAAGTTACAAAAGCACAAACAATTCCTAGTCCCCATTTCCCCCAGACTCTCGAGTGTTAATATTTTACCATATTTGTATATTATGTTTTTAAAACCGTTTAAGAGCACATTATAGACATAAAGTCCCTTTACCCAAAATACTTGTGTTTATTTCCTAAAAAGACAGTCTCTTATACAACCACAATGCAATTATCACTGATAACAATACTTTTAGCTATAGATTTTATTCATATGTTTCCAACTGTCCCTCTAATGTCTTTTATTGGGGGTGGGAGTATGGAGCAGTATTGAGAAATAGCTGTCCTCAGGCCAAATCAGAATAGCCTCCAGTTTGTTTGTTTTTTTAATTAATCTGAGCTGGAACACAGACACACCATTCATTTACATATTGTCTACGGCTGATTTGGGGATGCAAGAGCAGAGCTGAAAAGTCAAAACAAACTCAGTGTGCCCCAAAAAGCCTAACACTTTTATTATCTGGCCTATTACAGAAAACGTTTGCCAACTCCAGCTTTAGAGCACAAGAAAAATTTGTTCCTGGTCCAGGTTCAGTTGAATTTGTCATGTTTAACTTAGCTGTCATGTCTTTACTGGTCTCCTTTACTCTGGTACTCCTCAGTCTTCGTTTTTTGTGATTTTGAAAATTTTGAAGAGTAGGTGCTGTTTATTTTATAGAAATGCCCTTCCATCTGTGTCTGTCTGATGTTTCCTTATGCTTAGATTTAGCTTATGCATTTTTGGCAAGAACGACTACAAAAGTGATAGTATGTCCTCAGGATGCATATGATGCTTATCTGTCCATTACTGGTGATGTTAATTTAGAACGCTTAATTAAGGTGGCGTCTGCCAGGTTTCTTCACTGTCATGTTACTATTTTTCACTTTATAATTAACCATACTTTGTGAAGATATGCTTAGACACTATAAAAACACTTTGTTTCTCATCAGACTTTAAACCAGTAGTTTAAGCATTCACTGATGATGTTGGCCTGAAACGATTATCACTGTAATGGTTGCCAAAATGTGCTTTCCTGGTTCCATGATTCCTTCTATACTTATTAGGTGGAATTCTTCTGTAAAGAAAAGCTATCTCCTCTCCTCCATTTATCGAATTATTTATTTAACTCAGTGTAGATTTCTAAACTGTCATTTTATTTTATGGGTTTTAATCTATTACTATCATTATTTATTTTGATGACCAAAGTGTCCATGATTTGGCTAAAAGAAGCCTCTTCAAACTGGCTCCATTTGTGTGTACTTCTGGCATGCCCCTGCCATTCTTTGAGTGAAACAGCTTTTTTAATAACAGTAATAATGCGGAAATAACCCAAATGGCCATCAGTGTGAATTAAATAAGGAGCAGTGGGAAGACAAGGAAAAGCTATGGAGACACTAAGGAGAACAAGGCAGAAGATCTACAGTTAACAGAACAATGGTAGAGTATGATGCCAGACTTCAAAAAGAAAAAAGACAGGTATATGTTTATACACGCATACGATTTTCTTGAAAGATACTAACGACACAGGGTAGCATTAACTCTAGGACTGTAACTGTGGAACTGAATGTCTTATTTTTATTTTACAATCACTGATTGTTAGAAATTTTTAAAATCATTTTCAAGACTAACACTTTTAAATTTAACATGTGTAATTAAAATGCATACTGTAAAAAATTACATAATTAGAATATAATATTTATAGTCTCATTAAAAATGGATAATATATTTTGTTTTAAAATTCTTTTCTAAAAGCATTTAAGTATCTTTCAAGTTCCAGTTGTGATCAACAAATTGTGACTGGCTAATGAAGCTAGATATAGGAAACTATCTTTACATTGTAGCCCTTGTTATATTAACTATATAATACTCAATATTAATTCTTGAAAGGTTTCATTTTTCCCTTTGAACTGTATCCTCTTACCCTGTTTTTTGAAGGGAGAAAAAGGGGAGATGTGGGGAAGGGAGGATGGAAATACACTTATGATCTAGATACCATTATGTGAATAACTTCTTGTAAAGAACACCTAATACCGTTTCCAAAATGACAGGATCTAACACTTTTATGAAATGTTTGGGTGAAAGACTAATATAATGCTTACCTAGTAAGTCGTTTAGGTGGAGGCCGCTCACCAAATTTTCTAGAGAAAAAATAAGAAAAAAAAATTAAATAGGCTGTATGACACGCTCCACAGTAAGCTTTTTAGGCACCATGAAATCTCCTTTATGACTTATACTTCAACCCTACTAAAGTCTGGTGTAAAAAGAAATCCTCTAGTAAACACCTATACCCAGTTATAACAAAATACATTCTTTAAAACCATTCCTAAACAAAACAACACACCCTAACTAGGCCTGACACATCCACTCTGAGCATGTACCATGCTGATTAGATGAGGATGACAGGTACCTTCCAGAGACACCTTGCTAAAAAACATCTAACCAAAGACCCCCCTGCCCCAGTCTCACATAATCTGGAGCACTCAGAAAAATCCTCACAGCCCAAGAGGTGGTGTAGAGCTCACAAGTGTTTACCATGTGCCAGGCACTATGTTATACATTTTTTTACCCTTTTTAATCATTATAAAATAATTCTGGAAGGTACATATTGGCCCATTTTAAAGATGTAGAAAGCAAGTTGCCCAATGTCACATAGTAAATTAAGTGACAAACAGAGTTAAGATTTAAACCTAGATGTTGACTACTTAATTAGTTTATAGCATATGGCCCTTCAAAAATAAATATGCTAAATGTACTAGCATAGAAGCATTTCAGTTGTTTGGGAGAGGGCAAAGAGAAAAGCATGAGCAAGGATAAGCACAATTTAGGTTGGAATTAGAAATACATACACCATGCAGGTTAAGAGAAAGACTCAGAGTGAGATTAGCTGAATTCAAATCTATGATTTGGTATTGGGTTGGCCAAAAAGTACCTTTGTTTTTCAAGCAGAAATAAAAGACACATTTTTCATTTTCACCAAGAACTTTATTGAACATATTCACCGTTTTGTTCTACTACCTTCTGCCATTTTTCAGGCAACTTCGTAATTCCGTCTTCCCAAAACTTTTTATCTTTTCGAGCAAAGAACTGTTCCAGGTCCTTTTACAGGCTTCCAGGGAATTGAAATTTTTTCGGTTAAGAGAATTTTGTAAAGACCAAAATAAATGGAAAACCAAAGATGCAATGTCTGGTGAATACACGAATGAATCAGAACTTCCCAGCCAATCTGTAACAGTTTTTGCCTGGTCATCAGAGAAACGTGCAGCCTTGCGTTATCCTGGTGGAAGATTATGCGTTTTCCATTGACTAATTCTGGACGCTTTTTGTCCAGTGTTGCTATCAGTTGGTCTAATTGGGAGCAGTACTTGTTGGAATTAATCGTTTGGTTTTCCGGAAGGAGCTCATAACAGAGGACTCTCTTCCAATCCCACCATTACACGACATCACCTTCTTTGGATGAAGACCGGCCTTTGGTGTGGTTGGTGGTGGTTCATTTCGCTTGCCCCATGATCCCTTCTGTTCCACATTATTGTACAGTATCCACTTTTCATCGCCTGTCATAATTTGTTTTAAAAGCGGAACGTTTTCACTACATTTCAGTAGAGAATCGCATGCGGAAATACAGTCAAGAAGGTTTTTATCGCGTTATATGGAACCCAAACATGAAAGCGATTAACATAACCAAGCTGGTACAAATGATTTTCAGGGCTTGATTCAGATATTTTGAGTATGTCTGCTGTCTCCCGCGTGGTATAACATTGATTGTTCTCAGTTAATGTCTCGATTCGATCACTGTCAACTTCAACTGGTCTACCCAACCGTGGAGCATCGTCAAGCGAGAAATCTCCAGCACAAAACTACACAAACCACTTTTGACGTGTTCGATCAGTCACAGCACCTTCTCCATACACTGCCCAAATCTTTTTTTGCATTTCAGTTGCATTTTTGCCTTTCTTGAAATAATAAAGCATGATATGCTGAAACTGTTGTTTTTCTTCCATCTTCAATATTAAAATGGCTAAACAAAAATTCACCAATTTTGATAAGTCTTTTTTTAAATGCATGCTGATATGACAGCTGTCACATACAATCTAACAAAATTGTCTCAAATGAAGTTTCAGACAACTAAGTGCTACTAGAGCCATCTTACGGAAAAAACTGAACGAACCTTTTGGCCAACCCAATATTTACTTCCTGTGCAGCCCTGAAATCATTTGACTCTCTACACCTCAGTTTCCTTCATCTGTCAAAAGGACACAGTGGTTGTACTGACCTCAAGGAGTTGCTAAAGGGATTAAATGTGCTAATTAACATATAGAAGACATATAGAACAATGTCTGGAATGCAGTAAATGACCAATAAATGTTAGTAATTATTACTGTTTTTTAGTTATAAATGGTTAAGCCAAAATAACTAAAGATATTAAGTGTGATATTAATAAAGATAAATAAGTATAAGAGGAAGAAACTAATCCTTATGTGATGACCTCCTATATTTCCTCTGAAATAAGAAATGAGGTCTTCTGAAAGACATGGTGGCACATAGCACTTGAAGAAAAATGATCAATAGAATTTTGTTTTCTTTTTAAAGAAAGACTGCAGTTATAAATAGTTTAAGTAACTTGTTCATAATCACAGTTATAGGTTTGTGAAGCCTAATTTGACTTAAGATTTCTCTACTATATTTGTGGTATTTTACATAATTATTAACTTCGATGACAAAAGTCTTAGAATCTCATGTACTTCCTTTTGTTGAGTAATTTAATGCTATATGACATTGTTTATGAACTCCATTTATAAACAATGGGCATCTGTGACTTTGAATATTTTGGTATTTTAGTTAACTCTAAAATATTGAAAAGTGACTTTAATTGAAATAGCACTAAAAATGAGCAAATAATCCAAGTTTTTGTCAGAAGAATTAATAACAAGTAATTCTCATTGATTTTATCATATAGGATATTCAATTTTAAACACAATGATTTAGTAGTAATATCAGCAAGGCTGCTGAAGACCGTAGGTTTTAAAACACTGAACTATTGGCTAATCTATGATGTGAACCCCAAATATGGAGTTAAAGGCAAAACTCTACTCCTGAATCTTTTTCCACAGGAAAGACTTTTTTTGAACCTTTGAGATTGATTAAATGTACCACTGCAGCATATGATTAAAATAAAACTGCCTCACTAGAATATTTTACAAAAACCAGGAAGTTTAAGACAATCTTTAAATTACTTCTTCACATATGTATTTAAGAGCAGTTATACTTTATAAAGAGAAGCAAAGTGAGGTGTGGCCAGAATCTAGCTAAGGGCTTAAAATGGTGAAAATTTTAGAGAGAGACACAGTTAACAAATGAAATAAAACTTTTCAGTGAGAATCACGATGCCACTAACCCTTCCAACTAGCTAATAACTCCAACCATCAAGCATCCTTTGGGATCTAACACAGAATTTAACATAAGTTTATTACATGGCTAGTAAGAGATCCACTGCACTCAAAATTCAAATGCAAATTTTGTTTCTTGGTGCTCTGAAATGCTTACAAAATAAGATTAACAACTGAATGTTGATTAAAATGTGTGTCTACAGTCTTTTTTGGAGCTACCCATTAGATGAAGTCAACAATCATATAGCATGCTTGTGCAATATCACTCCTGCCCCAATAGAAAACATGAGCAAGAGAACTCAGCAATTTGCCTGCTGAGCCTGAACAGCATTTCAAAATGATGCACTGTTCTATCTAGGTGCTATCCTAAGGCTAGAAAGCTTATAAATGTTAATAAGATTCAACTGGTTCTTCAGTATATAATAAAGCATCTCCAATTGTGTGCAATCTCAATCCTCTCTTTAATGCATATGGCATCACATTCCTATCTATCCCATTAAAAACTAATGGTTAGTTACTGCAAATATCATATGATATCGCTTATATGTGGAATCTAAAATAAAAGGGTACAAATGAACTTATTTACAAAACAGAAGTAGAGTCACAGATGTAGAAAACAAACTTATGGTTACCAGGGGATAAAGGGGGAGGGATAAATTGGGAGATTGGGATTGACATATACACACTACCATATATATATAAAATAGATAACTAATAAGAATCTGCTGTATAGCACAAGGAACTCTACTCAATACTCTGTAATGGCCTACATGGGAAAAGAATCTTAAAAACAAAACAAAACAAAAAAAGAGCGGATATATGTATATGTATAACCGATTCACTCTGCTGTACACCTGAAACTAACACAACACTGTAAATCAACTATACGCCAATAAAAAATTAAAAAAAGAAAACCTAATGGTTACTGTATCTATTAGAATGGGGGAAGGATAAGAAAATGAGGTTTCTGAGAAAATTCATAAAAGTGTTTAGTAGGTTCACAATGCATAATTCTGAAGCTCACAATTGAACTAAATTCTAATTATTCAATAAAATTCATAGGTCTACGTATTTAAAACTGTTGTTATACCAAGATACTATATGCATCCCATACTTATCAAGATCCATTTTCCTCTACTAATCTGATGCATCGATAGAATATACAAAATTTCAGGAATTATCTACTACAGAAAGAAGGCCCATCTTTAAACATGAGTGACTCAAGAAAATTCATGATGTAGTATTTACATTATGCAATCAAAATAACCAGTTTTCAGCAGAAATGACAAGTCAGCTAACAATTACTCAGAGACTGATTATGATTTAAAGATTAAGTTCTATCCCTCCCTTTTGCAGTAGGGAATGGTGAGACAGGCTGGTACAAATTTTTTATCTTTACTTGTAATCTATTTTTTTGAAAATTTATTTATTTATTTATTTATCTTTGGCTGTGTTGGGTCTTTGTTGCTGTGCTCGGACTTTCTCTAGTTGCGGCAAGCAGGGGCTACTCTTCGTTGTGGTGTGTGGGCTTCTCATTGCGGTGGCTTCTCTTGTTGCGAAGCACAGGCTCTAGGTGCACGGGCTTCAGTAGTTGTGACTCGCGGGCTCTAGAGCACAGGCTCAGTAGTTGTGGTGCACCGGCTTAGTTGCTCCGCGGTACATGGGATCTTCCCGGGCCAGGGCTTGAACCCGTGTCCACTGCATTGGCAGGCGGATTCTTAACCACTGAGCCACCAGGGAAGTCCCTTGTAATCTATATTTAAAACAAGATATCTATTGACGTGCTGACAACTGAAAACCAGAAATAAATTGGATCAACCAAGTTCAGACCACTATTCCGTAAGACACTTTTCATAACAGGTGCACGGTATATTTAACAATGCAAAAACAAAAAAAATCTAAATCCTTAAGTACCCTAGGGACACCTTTGATTTTATGAAGTACTGACTTAATTCCTCATTGTAACAAAGAATCATTGTTATCCAATTTATCTTTTTGATATTATAGGTTGTCAATATCTCATTTGCATGAGTAGGTTTCTCAAATTTTTTGCACACTATATAAAGCATACTTTTGATTAAATGTGATAATCAACCCTGTTATATATTTAAAAGAAAAAAGTTGTAATTCTGGACTTTTTTTAAGTATCAAGCAAAGGTTAGCTTATATAAAAAGTGATTACACCCTTTTCTTCTTCTATTATGTATGCTTTTCCCTCAGATTGGGATTGGTGAACAAAACACAAAAACCTGTGTGCTAGACTTCCCTGGTGGCGCAGTGGTTAAGAATCCACCTGCCAATGCAGGGCACATGGGTTCCAGCCCTGGTCCGGGAAGATCCCACATGCCGCAGAGCAACTAAGCCCGTGTGCCACAACTACTGAGCCTATGCTCTAGAGCCCGCGAGCCCCAACTACTGAGCCCACGTGCCACAACTACTGAAGCCCGTGTGCCTAGAGCCCGTGCTCCGCAACAAGAGAAGCCACTGCAATGAGAAGCCCGCATACCACAACAAAGAGTGGCCCCCGCTCACCACAACTAGAGAAAGCCCGTGCGCAGCAACAAAGACCCAACGCAGCCAAACATAAATTTGAAAAAAAACAAAAAAACAGAAAATCTATAAGCCATCATTACTTAGTCATGCTCATATAATACTATGGCTCAAGAAAACTTACATTGTCCAAAGTATCTATGTTGTAAGTATAATTTTAGGCTAGCAAACTCATTTTACTTTAACTTCACTAGCTTTCCCTTTCTAAGATAACAATGATCTTTTATTCAAAATAGAGCGAGCTAGGGAAAATATTATTATAGCTAAATCTATTTTCATATACCTGGCAGTGTGAGGATTTTTAAAATTTTGCCATCAATCACTAAACATAGCACTTCCTACCTGTAAATAGTATTGAGGTTCCCAGATATCCTCCAATCCATTAGAATTTTCAAATAAGTAAAAAACCTGCATACACTTTACACACTTCTTTCACTTCATTTTTGCTCATGGTGGAGATGTAATATTGTTTTCCCCACAACAGATACATTTCCTTCTATATTAACCAATCTGTTAAGGAAGTATATGACCCCAAAATGTATTGAGGACAAACATGATAATATCAAAACTTCACCGTCTTAACACCTTTTCTAGGTAACAGATGATTCACACGAGAAAAACCAAGTCAAAAAGCAAAAGGCGGGTGTGGAAGGATAAGAAAAAACTTTTTTGAATATAGAACAACTTAGTAATTACACTGCTAGACTACTGTCTAGTAATGATATTAGAACTTCCGAGTTTAAAAACATAAAACTAGATGGAAAAGCAAGCTCAAGTCGTGTGGGAAACTATTCTGCCCTTGGTTGTAGAACTAAAAGTAATTTCCTCTATTTTTTTGTATTTCACAAATTTTTTGCTTCATGCAGAAACGAGATTACAATAAATTAACTCAAGAAACACTGGTGCGGTATTTGCAGGAAAAACGCAGAAAAGAAAGCATGAACAATTCAAACTCATAATTAAGCCAAACTTTGCACCAAATCTGCTGTAAACAGTATACAGTTCAAAAAAGTACTAGAATTCTTGAAACATGATTCAAGATACTGAAATTAAACAACATCTGATGGGAAAATTAGGAAACCTGATTCATACACTCAAGAATCCATACCTGATCATTCCACCAGGAGAAAGAAACAAATAGGTGATATACACTATCACCATAGTCTATGCTAAAATATAATATGAAAACAAAGCAAGTGGTACTAGGAAGCTGTTTAGTAATTTACTCACAAAAATAGAAGAGGCTAATTAGAAAGGACTACACATAGCACACCGTCTTTGTCTCTAGATTCATTCACTCACCTAGTATGTACCAAATATAGGTACTTGGTATATACATCAGTGAACAAAAGAGACACAAAATCCATGTCCTTATGGAACTTACATGCTACTAAGACAAATGGACAATGGCATATGTTCAAAAATATTATCTATATAGTTTATAAAAACAAAAATGTAAGAAACAACTTAAATATTATACTCATTGAATATGATTTAAAAGATTAATATTTGACTAATCTAAAAAATATATTTAAAGTAAATATGTAACATTTTTACTTCTAAAAGCTTATTCGTTCTATACCTATGGCAGAAAACAGCCTACGTATTAAGTCACATAACTTTGAGCAAGACATGTCACCCTTTGTCGCATTTCAATTTCTAGCTTTGAAACTACTCTTACTTTAAGAACCATATTTAGTGGCAATAATGCTCAAAACCTGTCAGGGTGTAACTAGTGGTCTTGGATACTGTAACAAAGACAATCAAGGCATGATGTAGTCTCCTGAACCACCACATTTATTAAGCATGTTTCTATTAGAACAAATATCCTGTGGGGTAGACTTCAAAGACATGCCACGCTTGCAGTTGACCCCATCAGGTGGAGAAACACGCTCCCCTTCTTACTAGTATACTGGGTAGAACATTTGAAAAGCACTGCTTCCTTAATTTTTAAAGTCCCTTTATTCTACCTTTTCTTTTTCAATTAAAACAACAACAGCAACAAACTTAACTTTGTAACAGTCTGTCAGCAGTTTGTGTAAAGAAGCAGGAAGAGTGGAAAGATACAAAGAATGAGTGACTGGGACTATCATTTCCAGCTATTCTCAGCATCTGGCTTTTTAGGTATCTCCAATATTATTATTACCAGGTTAGGGTAAAGATGTCTTTCCTAAAATCCATACCTGAGGAGGGATTTCCCCCAACTAAATCTGCAACAGCCATAAGCCTCACCACCCAGTTAGCACAACTGAGTTATGAGAACACTGGCATCCATTAACATCACATATAAAGATCTTACATGAAAAGTATATGTCTCAAAACCTATGGCTCAACAAGAGGGAGCAATGAGACACTGAGCAAACTACTCCAATTTCATGTCAAGAGACTGAATAGGACAAATTGACATCAAATGCCTCCTAACATGATGCATAAGAGCACAATATCACTTCTGTGATTATCACTGACAAAAAAACACAGAACTTGAATCTAAACATGAGGAAACATAACATACCTAAATTGTGGAACCATCAACAAAATAAGTGGACTATACTTTTAAGAGCATCAAGGTTGTGAAAAACAAGCAAAAAACTGAGAAACTGGCCCAGATTAGAAGGGACTAAAGATACATGATCACTGAATACAACAAGACTATCCAGAATTTACTCTGCTATAAAAGGACATTATTTAGACAACTAACAAAATCTGCATAAAATGGTAGATTAGAAAATAGGATATCAATTTTAATTTCTGGTTTTGACAGCTGTACAGGGGTTCAATAAGAGAATGTCCTTATTTTTTAGAAACACTCACTGTAGTGTTTAGGGAGAAAAGGGCATGATGCCTAATTACCTTCAAAGGGTTCAGGGAAAATAAGTATGTGTGTGTGTATATATATATATATATATATATATATATATATATACACACACACACGTGTGTGTGTGCATGTGTGTGTGCGCGCGCGTGCGCACGTTTGTGTATAGATACACAGAAGGATAATGCAAATGTGGTAAAACCTTAATGACTGAAGTATCTGGCTGAACTTATTTGTAATATTCTTGCAATTCTTCTGTAAATTGAAATTATATCAAAACAAAAAAGGCAGAGCCTCCCATCAAGCCTCTTAGATAGCCTCAACCACCAGAGGGCAGACAACAGAAGCAAGAAAAACTACAATCCTGCAGCCTGTGGACCAAAAACCACAGTTACAGAAAGACAGAGAAGATGAAAAGGCAGAGGGATATGTACCAGATGAAGGAACAAGAAAAAACCCCAGAAAAACAACTAAATGAAGTGGAGATAGGCAACCTTCCAGAAAAAGAATTCAGAATAATGATAGTGAAGATGATCCAGGACCTCGGAATAAGAATGGAGGCAAAGATTGAGAAGATGCAAGAAATGATTAACAAAGACCTAGAAGAATTAAAGAACAAACAAACAGAGATGACCAATACAATAACTGAAATGAAAACTACACTAGAAGGAATCAATAGCAGAATAACTGAGGCAGAAGAACGGATAAGTGACCTGGAAGACAGAATGGTGGAATTCACTGCTGCGGAACAGACTAAAGAAAAAAGAATAAAAAGAAATGAAGACAGCCTAAGAGACCTCTGGGACAACATTAAACGCAACAACATTCGCATTATAGGGGTCCCAGAAGGAGAAGAGAGAGAGAAAGGACCAGAGAAAATATTTGAAGAGATTATAATCGAAAACTTCCCTAACATGGGAAAGGAAATAGCCACCCAAGTCCAGGAAGCGCAGAGAGTCCCATACAGAATAAACCCAAGGAGAAACACGCCGAGACACATAGTAATCAAAGTGGCAAAAATTAAAGACAAAGAAAAATTATTGAAAGCAGCAAGGGAAAAACGACAAATAACATACAAGGGAACCCCCATAAGGTTAACAGCTGATTTCTCAGCAGAAACTCTGCAAGCCAGAAGGGAGTGGCATGAAATACTTAAAGTGATGAAAGGGAAGAACCTACAACCAAGATTACTCTACCCAGCAAGGATCTCATTTAGATTTGATGGAGAAATCAAAAGCTTTACAGACAAGCAAAAGCTAAGAGAATTCAGCACCACCAAACCAGCTCTACAACAAATGCTAAAGGAACTTCTCTAAGTGGGAAACACAAGAGAAGAAAAGGACCTACAAAAACAAACCCAAAACAATTAAGAAAATGGTCATAGGAACATACATATCGATAATTACCTTAAACGTGAATGGATTAAATGCCCCAACCAAAAGACATAGACTGGCTGAATGGATACAAAAACAAGACCCATATATATGCTGTCTACAAGAGACCCACTTCAGACCTAGGGACACATACAGACTGAAAGTGAGGGGATGGAAAAAGATATTCCATGCAAATGGAAATCAAAAGAAAGCTGGAGTAGCTATACTCATATCAGATAAAATAGACTTTAAAATAAAGAATGTTACAAGAGACAAGGAAGGACACTACATAATGATCCAGGGATCAATCCAAGAAGAAGATATAACAATTATAAATATATATGCACCCAACATAGGAGCACCTCAATACATAAGGCAACTGCTAACAGCTATAAAAGAGGAAATCGACAGTAACACAATAATAGTGGGGGACTTTAACACCTCACTTACGCCAATGGACAGATCATCCAAAATGAAAATAAATAAGGAAACAGAAGCTTTAAATGACACAATAGACCAGATAGATTTAATTGATATATATAGGACATTCCATCCAAAAACGGCAGATTACACGTTCTTCTCAAGTGCACACGGAACATTCTCCAGGATAGATCACATCTTGGGTCACAAATCAAGCCTCAGTAAATTTAAGAAAATTGAAATCATATCAAGCATCTTTTCTGACCACAACGCTATGAGATTAGAAATGAATTACAGGGAAAAAAACGTAAAAAAGACAAACACATGGAGGCTAAACAATACGTTACTAAATAACCAAGAGATCACTGAAGAAATCAAACAGGAAATAAAAAAATACCTAGAGACAAATGACAATGAAAACACGACGACCCAAAACCTATGGGATGCAGCAAAAGCGGTTCTAAGAGGGAAGTTTATAGCTATACAAGCCTACCTAAAGAAACAAGAAAAATCTCAAGTAAACAATCTAACTTTACACCTAAAGAAACTAGAGAAAGAAGAACAAACAAAACCCAAAGTTAGCAGAAGGAAAGAAATCATAAAGATCAGAGCAGAAATAAATGAAATAGAAACAAAGAAAACAATAGCAAAGATCAATAAAACTAAAAGTTGGTTCTTTGAGAAGATAAACAAAATTGATAAGCCATTAGCCAGACTCATCAAGAAAAAGAGGGAGAGGACTCAAATCAATAAAATCAGAAATGAAAAAGGAGAAGTTACAACAGACACCGCAGAAATACAAAACATCCTAAGAGACTACTACAAGCAACTTTATGCCAATAAAATGGACAACCTGGAAGAAATGGACAAATTCTTAGAAAGGTATAACCTTCCAAGACTGAACCAGGAAGAAACAGAAAATATCAACAGACCAATCACAAGTAATGAAATTGAAACTGTGATTAAAAATCTTCCAACAAACAAAAGTCCAGGACCAGATGGCTTCACAGGTGAATTCTATCAAACATTTAGAGAAGAGCTAACACCCATCCTTCTCAAACTCTTCCAAAAAATTGCAGAGGAAGGAACTCTCCCAAACTCATTCTATGAGGCCACCATCACCCTGATACCAAAACCAGACAAAGACACTACAAAAAAAGAAAATTACAGACCAATATCACTGATGAATATAGATGCAAAAATCCTCAACAAAATACTAGCAAACAGAATCCAACAACACATTAAAAGGATCATACACCACGATCAAGTGGGATTTATCCCAGGGATGCAAGGATTCTTCAATATACGCAAATCAATCAATGTGATACACCATATTAACAAATTGAAGAAGAAAAACCATATGATCATCTCAATAGATGCAGAAAAAGCTTTTGACAAAATTCAACACCCATTTATGATAAAAACTCTCCAGAAAGTGGGCATAGAGGGAACCTACCTCAACATAATAAAGGCCATATATGACAAACCCACAGCAAACATCATTCTCAATGGTGAAAAACTGAAAGCATTTCCTCTAAGATCAGGAACGAGACAAGGATGTCCACTCTCACCACTATTATTCAACATAGTTCTGGAAGTCCTAGCCACGGCAATCAGAGAAGAAAAAGAAATAAAAGGAATACAAATTGGAAAAGAAGAAGTAAAACTGTCACTGTTTGCGGATGACATGATACTATACATAGAGAATCCTAAAACTGCCACCAGAAAACTGCTAGAGCTAATTAATGAATATGGTAAAGTTGCAGGTTACAAAATTAATGCACAGAAATCTCTTGCATTCCTATACACTAATGATGAAAAATCTGAAAGAGAAATTATGGAAACACTCCCATTTACCATTGCAACAAAAAGAATAAAATACCTAGGAATAAACCTACCTAGGGAGACAAAAGACCTGTATGCAGAAAACTATAAGGCACTGATGAAAGAAATTAAAGATGATACCAACAGATGGAGAGATATACCATGTTCTTGGATTGGAAGAATCAACATTGTGAAAATGAGTATACTACCCAAAGCAATCTACAGATTCAATGCAATCCCTATCAAATTACCAATGGCATTTTTTACGGAGCTAGAACAAATCATCTTAAAATTTGTATGGAGACACAAAAGACCCCGAATAGCCAAAGCAGTCTTGAGGCAAAAAAATGGAGCTGGAGGAATCAGACTCCCTGACTTCAGACTATACTACAAAGCTACAGTAATCAAGACAATATGGTACTGGCACAAAAACAGAAACATAGATCAATGGAACAAGATAGAAAGCCCAGAGATTAACCCACGCACCTATGGTCAACTAATCTATGACAAAGGAGGCAAAGATATACAATGGAGAAAAGACAGTCTCTTCAATAAGTGGTGCTGGGAAAACTGGACAGCCACATGTAAAAGAATGAAATTAGAATACTCCCTAACACCATACACAAAAATAAACTCAAAATGGATTAGAGACCTAAATATAAGACTGGACACTATAAAACTCTTAGAGGAAAACATAGGAAGAACACTCTTTGACATCAATCACAGCAAGATCTTTTTCGATCCACCTCCTAGAGTAATGGAAATAAAAACAAAAATAAACAAGTGGGACCTAATGAAACTTCAAAGCTTTTGCACAGCAAAGGAAACCATAAACAAGACGAAAAGACAACCCTCAGAATGGGAGAAAATATTTGCAAATGAATCAACGGACAAAGGATTAATCTCCAAAATATATAAACAGCTCATTCAGCTCAATATCAAAGAAACAAACACCCCAATCCAAAAATGGGCAGAAGACCTAAATAGACATTTCTCCAAAGAAGACATACAGACGGCCACGAAGCACATGAAAAGATGCTCAACATCACTAATTATTAGAGAAATGCAAATCAAAACTACAATGAGGTATCACCTCACTCCTGTTAGAATGGGCATCATCAGAAAATCTACAAACAACAAATGCTGGAGAGGGTGTGGAGAAAAGGGAACCCTCTTGCACTGTTGGTGGGAATGTAAATTGATACAGCCACTATGGAGAACAATATGGAGGTTCCTTAAAAAACTAAAAATAGAATTACCATATGACCCAGCAATCCCACTACTGGGCATATACCCAGAGAAAACCGTAATTCAAAAAGACACGTGCACCCGAATGTTCATTGCAGCACTATTTACAATAGCCAGGTCATGGAAGCAACCTAAATGCCCATCAACAGACGAATGGATAAAGAAGTTGTGGTACATATATACGATGGAATATTATTCAGCCATAAAAAGGAACGAAATTGAGTCATTTGTTGAGAAGTGGATGGATCTAGAGACTGTCATACAGAGTGAAGTAAGTCAGAAAGAGAAAAACAAATATCGTATGTTAATGCATGTATGTGGAACGTAGAAAAATGGTACAGATGAGCCAGTTTGCAGGGCAGAAGTTGAGACACAGATGTAGAGAATGGACATATGGACACCAAGGGGGGAAAACTGTGATGAGGTGGGGATGGTGATGTGCTGAATTGGGCGATTGGGATTGACATGTATACATTGATGTGTATAAAACTGATGCCTAATAAGAACCTGCAGTATAAAAAAACAAACAAAACAACTAATACTAAACTTTCATTGGGTTATTTGTATGGAAATATGTTAATATAAATGTTTCAGACATTACATGAAATTTCTAAAAATCTTATATTTGTATTTGTATGGAAATATGTATGGAAATATGTTAATATAAATGTTTCAGACAGTACATGAAATTTCTAAAAATCTTATATTTGTATTTGTATGGAAATATGTATGGAAATATGTTAATATAAATGTTTCAGACATTACATGAAATTTCTAAAAATCTTATATTTGTATTTGTATGGAAATATGTATGGAGATATGTTAATATAAATGTTTCAGACATTACATGAAATTTCTAAAAATCTTATATTTGTATTTGTATGGAAATATGTATGGAAATATGTTAATATAAATGTTTCAGACATTACATGAAATTTCTAAAAATCTTATATTTGTATTTGTATGGAAATATGTATGGAAATATGTTAATATAAATGTTTCAGACATTACATGAAATTTCTAAAAATCTTATATTTGTATTTGTATGGAAATATGTATGGAAATATGTTAATATAAATGTTTCAGACATTACATGAAATTTCTAAAAATCTTATATTTGTATTTGTATGGAAATATGTATGGAAATATGTTAATATAAATGTTTCAGACACTACATGAAATTTCTAAAAATCTTATATTTGTATTTGTATGGAAATATGTATGGAAATATGTTAATATAAATGTTTCAGACATTACAGGAAACGTCTAAAAATCTTATATGTTCTGGTATAATGTTATAAGTAATAATCCTAGTTATTACTTTAAAATGTATATCTCAGAAATAACTAATTTTCTTGTCAACTGCATTATTATGAACTTTCATCAAATGTTTAACCATGGTCATTTTTAAGTCTTTTGTCATTTACAGACAGTTCTGGGTGTACTCTGATGATTTTGCAAATATGTTCCTATAAAAGAGTTTCATCTTCAAGAAATTCATGGAAAAGACTCTGACAAGTACAGGTTTCTGGTAACTGACTGTACTGCTGAACTGAATGAATAAGCATTTTCAGAACTCTAATGAAAAACTGATGAACTCATAAAAGTGCTAACAAAAGATCAAGATGAAAAAAAAGAAATTAATTACATGGGACTGAGTGAACTGATGAGGATGAGTATAATTTTTGTGACTTTCTGTCTGAATTAAAAAAAAAAAAAATCCCACAAGGACTCAGAGGAAAAGAATATACAAATCAATTTTCACTGCAAAGTAAAGGAGCTGTTACAGTGGAGGATTACTGGACTGAATGTCAATGTTATGACATAGTATAAGTGTGTTTCATGTTTGGTAAAAAAAAAAAAAAAAAAAAAGAACACCCTTATACCTTTAAATGTAAAAAAAAAAAAAAAAGAAGAGGCAGGTGTTTCTCTGGGTCCCAATCATCTTCACACATTAGCTGCACTGAGATTGATGCTCTGACGCCAGCTTCCCAACCAGTCCTATTGGTGTTATACCTTTTGGCATTGGAGAACATCCGAGACTTCCTTGCCTTGCATGTTTGAACAGCTCTGGTCATGAGATGTTGCTGATAATGAGCAGATTCCAGCCCCTCCTCCACCTCCATCTCATCAAGTAAGTAACCTTTATAGAACACCGCAAGCAGCAGTAACAGGCTATCCAGACTCCAAGAGATTGAGGGAGGACATGAAGAGGCGCAGGTCAGTCATCTAAAGCTGTTTCATGTCAGTGACTCTGCTCAGGTAGGGGAAGCACAAGCAGGCATCTGAGATATTTTGAAATCCTCTGGGGAAACACCAAGGTGGTACGGCCTGACCCTCAATGCTAAAAGGACACTCACTGCTTTCAAATTCTGTGCTTCTGAGGTTACATCTCAGTGTGCTCTGAAAACCTACACACAACAAAAATTTTCACTCAGCTTAGAAACTCATTCCTGCCAGTAGAACTCTCCTATCATATAACAGCAGCTACTTCATTTAGAGATAGAATTATAAAGTTGCTGGAAAAAATGAATAAAGAAAGCAAAGACGACCTGAGGAAACCAGTAGAGAATACTGTTCATTACAGTATGTTTTTCAAAGTGCAGGTTGAGATCCTTTGGGGGCAGCGGGGGGAGAGGTGAAATCAATTTGGTGAAACCAAATACAGGCATACCTTGAAGATATGGCGGGTTTGGTTCCAGACCACTGCAATAGAGTGAATATCGCAATAAAGTGAGTCACACAAAAAAATAAAAAATAAAAAAAATAAAACTCCTAGACAGTAACAGGCAGAGAACAGAGGATTTTTAGGGCAGTAAAAATACTCTGTATGATACTATAATCATGGATACTTGTTATTATACATTTATCCAAATCCATAAAATATGCAATAGCAAGAGTGGATCCTAATGTAAACTCTGAACTTCGGGTGATAATGATGTGTTAATGTAGGTTAGTGTACAATTGTAACAAATGTACCAGTCTAGTTAGGGATGTTGACAATGGGAGAGGCTACGGATGTGTGGAGGCGGGGTGTGTATGAGAACTCTGTACTTTCTGCTCAATTTTGCTATGAACTTAAAACTGCTCTAACCAGCAAGGACCTACTGTATAGCACAGGGAACTATACTCAATATTTTATAATAACCTATAAGGGAAAAGAATCTGAAAAAAAAAATAGATATATGTATGTATAACTGAATCACTTTGCTGTACACCTGAAACTAACACAACATTGTAAATCAACTATACTTCAATAAAAAAAACTGCTCTAAAAAAAAAAAAAAAAACAAAAAAACAAAAAAACAAAAAAAAAAAAAAAAAAAAAAAAAGGCCACAATCAGAGAAGCACTAATCTCCTGATCAAGTTGCTGGTCTGACCCTAACTGCCACAGAACCTGGTGGTGACAAACCTATCAAAAAACATTCAATGGAGGCGACACATAAGACACTCTACGGCCAGCTTCCTGGCATAGCTCTTATGTTCTTACGACAATCATTTAAGAACTGTTGGGACTTCCCTGGTGGCGCAGTGGTTAAGAGTCTGCCTGCCCATGCAGGGGACACGGGTTCGATCTCTGGTCTGGGAAGATCCCACATGCCGTGAAGCAACTAAGGCCATGCGCCACAACTACTGAGCCCACGTGCCAGCCACAACAACTGAAGCCCACGCGCCTGGAGCCTATGCTCCGCAACAAGAGAAGCCACCACAATGAGAAGCCCATGCACTGCAACGAAGAGTAGCCCCCGCTCACCGCAACTAGAGAAAGCCCACGCGCAGCAATGAAGACCCAACACAGCCAAAAAGAAATAAATAAGTAAATTTATATTGAAAAAAAGAATCATTGTTGTAGATTTAAAGTTTGATAATACCCATCGTTGACGTACAAGTAGAGAAACAGGAATTCTCACGCACTGTTGGGAGTTTAAATTTGTGCAATCTTTTTGGAAGGCATTTGGCAGTGTCTATTATAATTCAAGATGTGCATTTCTTTGAATTCCTAGCCATTTCTATACTGGAAATTTATTATATAGGTACACAACTGTGACTATGCAAAAATTTGTATATGAAGATATAAAATAAAACATTTGTGGCTGCCCTGGTGGTGCAGTGGTTGAGAATCCGCCTGCCAATGCAGGGGACATGGGTTCGAGCCCTGGTCTGGGAAGATCCCACATGCCGCGGAGCAACTAGGCCCGTGCGCCACAACTACTGAGCCTGCACTCTAGAGCCCGCGAGCCACAACTACTGAGCCCGCATGCCAAACTACTGAAGCCCGCGCTCCTAGAGCCCGTGCTCCTCAACAAGAGAAGCCACCGCAAGAAGCCCCTGCACCACAACGAAGAGTAGCCCCCGCTCACCGCAACTAGAGAAAGCCTGTGCGCAGCAATGAAGACCCAAAGCAGCCAAAAATAAATAAAATAAATTTATTTTTAAAAAAGCATCATTTCTATTAACACAAAAAATTTTAAATCCATGTGTACAATTAGGAATAGATTGCTGGTTACACATAGCACCTCCCAGTCGTGCCCACACACACACACACACACACACACACACACACACACACACACACACACAAGGAGAGAAAGAAAAGGGGGGAAAAAGCTATCCAATTAGTAGCATTAATCTTTTTCTCCCCCTACCCCCCGCCATGCCGTGCGGCATGCGGGATCTTAGTTCCCCGACCAAGGATCGAACCTGTGCCCCCTGCAGTGGAAGCAAGGAGTCCTTACTACTGGATCACCAGGGAATTCCCAGTAACATTAATTTTGAATGAGGAAATGAGATCTACATTTTCATCCTCTTTCCCCAAGTGCATATATAAAACAACACACAAATACATACACCCTCCCCCATGCCCAGTATTAGTGATAATGGTGGGCAGCAGCAAAAATTCCATTTTGCTCTAGAATGTATTATACAATTTGACAGATGTTTTACTCATTACTAATTAAGTGTGGCTTAGGTAAACAGCAAAATAAAATTTCAGTCTCTAGACATCAGTTAAAGCCACTCATACACCAAGTCTAGAATACAAGTGGCTTAAAATAAAAACAGAGAAAAACATGTAGGTTAAAAATTTACCCCCATGGGGACGTATATACATGTATAACTGATTAACTTTGTTATAAAGCAGAAACTAATACACCATTGTAAAGCTATTATACTCCAATAAAGATGTTAAAAAAAAAAAATTTTACCCCCAAAATGGTCTCAGTAAGCAAATTTCACTAGGGGAAACATTTTAGAAAAAAAGTATGCCAGACGCAAATAAAGAACACACCTTTATGGAAAACATACTTCCAAAAACGGAAAACATAATGCAACTTAAAGAATTTTAAAGAGGTTCCAATCTTAACCGTCTGTTTAATTTTTGCTAAGAACTTCTTCAGACACCTCACTTGATCTTACGCACTGCCTTTTAAGACAATGTCTAAGAGGTGAAAAGTGTCACCTGATGAGAGCACACACACAGTTTGTCACCAATGCAAGTCATGGGAGAGGTAGCCACATACTGTGGTAAGGTCACAGACTCAGGAGCTAGATTGTTTAAGCTCATATTCCACCTTTAAAGCAAACTAGTGGAAGTTACTTAAACTCTCTGTGTCTCTTTTTTCTCAACTGAAAACACAGATGAAACATGTCCATATAGGATTCTTGCAAGAATTTAAAAAGTTCCTAAGTGTACAGCACCAAAAAGAGTTCTAGGCACTGAGTAAGCACTAGACAAAACACCACTACGGCTTCAAGAGTGGATTACTGAATATCTGCCCTAACAAATATGGACAAAACACCACTACTGCTTCAAGAGTGGATTACTGAATATTTACCCTAACAAATATGGTAAAACTGAAATAGGCCCTTCAAAACAAATACATATCTATATTGCTTTAAAATATATATAATTAATCATACATCTCACAAAGAGATTAATATCCAGAATACATAAAGAACTATAACTCAACAATCAAACACCTGATTTACAAATAGGCAAAGGACTTGAAGAGATAAGAAGATATGTATCTCCAAGAAGATATACAAATAGCCAATAAGCACATAAAAGAAGCTCAACATTACTAATCATTAGGGAAATGCAAATCAAAACCGTAATGAGGGCTTCCCTGGTGGCGCAGTGGTTGAGAATCTGCCTGCCAATGCAGGAGACACGGGTTCGTGCCCTGGTCTGGGAAGATCCCACATGCCGCAGAGCAACTGGGCCCGTGAGCCACAACTACTGAGCCTGCGCGTCTGGAGCCTGTGCTCCGCAACAAGAGAGGCCGCAATAGTGAGAGGCCTGCGCACCGCGATGAAGAGTGGCCCCCGCTTGCCACAACTAGAGAAAGCCCTCGCACAGAAACGAAGACCCAACACAGCCATAAATAAATAAAAAATAAAAATTATAAAAAAAAAAAAAAAAAACCGTAATGATACCACTTCACACCCATCAGGATGCCTATTATCAAAAAAAAAAACAAAAAATAACAAGTGTTGGTGAGGATGTGGGAAAATTTGAACCCTTGTATGTTGCTGGTGGAAATATAAAATGGTGCAGCCACTGTGGAAAACAGTATGGCAATATCTCCAAAATTAAATGTACAATTACTACATGATCTAGCAATTCCACTTCTGGGTATATACCCAAAAGAATTAAAAGCAGAACTTCAAATAGATACTTGTACACCAATGTTCAGAGCAGCATTATTCACAATAGGCAAAAGGTGGAAATAACCCAAATGCCCACCGATGGATGGATAGATGTGGTATACACATACAATTAAATATTATTCCACCTTAAAAAAAATTCTGACATATGCTACGTACAACATGGATGAACCTTGAATATATTGTGCTAAATAAAATAAGACAGACACAAAAGGACAAATATCCTATGATTCCACTTATATGAGGGACCTAGAGTATTCAAATTCAGTAGAATGGTGGTTTCCAGGGACTGATGCCAGGGGTGAGGGTAAGGGAGCATGGAGAGTTATTGTCTAATGGGTACAGTTTGGGAAGATGAAAAAGTTTTGGAGATGGATGGTGATGGTGGTTGTGCAATAATATGAATGTACTTAATGCAACTGAACTGTACACTTAAAAATGTTTAAAATGGTAAATTTTATGTTTTATATATATTCTACCCCTCAAGTAGTACATTTAGTTTTGCTTAAACTATGGCTTAGTGAGGGATAACAGCTCAGCTTTGAGGGGTATCCTATGTTACCGCCAGGTTAGGTGGCGGCAGCTGCCCAGTAACTTAGAAAAAACAAACAAGTGGGTGCCACAACAAACAAAAGAAAAACATGAGAAGTGTATGTATATATATAGAAATGGTTCCTACTACCATCAAGGCAAAGATACAAAAGGAAAGAGAGAAATCTGTCCTAGAATCTACACTTCCCAAGGTAGGGCAGCCCAGAAAGCATGCAAACAATCCATCAAAGACTGTTTGGGGCTGAACATCTCCCATGGAAAATGCCAAGTGATCATGGAAAGCAGCTTGTACATGAGATGAAATCACACAGTTTTTGCCATTGCACCCCCCCATTACTTCTCACCCCCACCTCAAATTATAAGCAGTGAAGATCTTTTTTCTCCACAAAACTTCTGCCAAAGATGTTAAGGTTGTCAGTTCTCTGAGGTCATTTGAAAATTCTTTGCAGGAAGAAAGAAATCTGATACTAATCAGAAGTTATTAATTTTCTCTCATCTTTTGAAATGCTCTTTCCAATCCTAGTGAGACTTTAAAAAAAAAAGAAGAAAAAAAAAAGCCAATAAAAGTAAATGGGACTTCCCCCCCCCCTTATCCCCTTATCTAAAATGAAATTTAAAAAGCCATAGATTATAACTATCCATAATAGGATGTCTTCACCTGTTCTCCTTGGGTCCTATTCTTGAAAAGGTATGCAACATTTAGTGTGTAGTTCATTTATCTAGGAAGGGGTCCAGTTACCTACATGCTAACCACTGTTCAGGACAGGTGTTTGGCACTGAGAGATCAGATCCCCAAGAAGTGACCATCAATGGTTTCTGGTAGGGAAGCTTGACTATAGCAGAGAGGGCCAAAGAGATTTTTAGTGGGGAAGGATATGAGGAAGATGAATAAGTTACATTTCAGGAGGCCTCTCAAAGTAAGTTCTTGCCCCCATGGAATTAACAACCTATGGAAAAATAGGTGATTTTCAGTTAAAAAAGAAAGCTACTAAGCCAATAGACTTTGCAATTTTAAAGCTGGGCTCTATATTGATTCCTAACACCCTAGAAATAAAAATTTCCAAGTAACTGTTGAGGAATCAAAGGATTAAACTTGGTAGAGAGAGACCAGAATTATACTACTTAGCTCCCATCACAAGGAAAATATGAGTAGAAAAAAATATTTCCCTGTAAAAGTTAGGTCCAGTGGACCTCTCTCTAAATTAATTGATTCAGCCTGTGGAATGGAATAGCCTCAGAAGCAACATCATGCAATTAGGTGGTACGTGAAGGCCCAAGACTTTTCCTTAATGAAAGTACACCTGAGAATATAGTGATACTGATAAACCATTGACAACAGTTTAAAATACATGCTTGTTGACTTGAGATTATTACTGCACATGTTCAAAAGTAGTCAGAATGCTATACCCCCACAAATGTGTATACATGGGTACCAACAGACATCTACAACAATGTCCACAGCATCATCAGACATAATAACCCCAATCAGAAACTCAAATGACCACTGTCAAAGGATCAAATAAATTATAGAATAATCATACAATAGAGTGCTATTCAGTAATGAAAGTGAACAAATTATCATTACATATGCAATAATGTTGATTACTAGAAAAAGAAGTCAGGCTCAAAAAGGTACAAAAATTGTATGATTCTATTTATATGAAATTAAAAAAAAAAAAAGCAAAACTAAATCTACTGTGCTCACAAGAATACAGGTTACCTTTGAGAGAAAGGTACAGACACTAGGAGGAGCTATAAGAAGGGTCCCTGAAGAGCTAGTAATATTCTGTAACTTCATCTGTGTGATGGTCACCCATGTATATTCACTTTGTGAAAATTTACTTTATTGTACATTTATGATTTGTGTGCTTTGCTTTTCTGTAGGTATATTACTTTAATTGATAAATACATTTCTAGATATATAAATATCTAAGTTTCTTGAATGAATGGATGGTTTTGAAAAAAAGTTCTTTCCTAGACTTTATTCCTATTGTCTTCGGATTTTATTTTAACATCAAAATTTAGAAGCCGGTGATTTCTAGTCCTTGGCTATACCATTCCAGAAGGTATGTATTTCATATCAAGAAAGGTTAGTATAAGGGTATAAGTCCTGACAAAATTGGTCTTCTTCTCTCCATCCAAACTGCAGATCAGAATTTACAATCTCCTCTCCTAATTAGTAGGCAAAAAATCAGGATCAACTATGGTCCTCTGTTGGGACAAATCTATTCCAGAGTATGCATTTTTTTAAAAAAATCACTAATTATTCAGTGTCACAGAAAAAGGCTGAATGTGTACTAGGATTAGAATCTTCCTACTGTTAATTTTTTTTTTTTTTTTAAAGGATTTTCTTATTTATTTATTTATTTATTTATTTATTTATTTTTGGCTGTGTTGGGTCTTCGGTTCGTGCGAGGGCTTTCTCCAGTTGCGGCAAGCGGGGGCCACTCTTCATCGCGGTGCGGGGACCGCTCTTCATCGCGGTGCGCGGGCCTTTCTCTATCGCGGCCCCTCCCGTCGCGGGGCACAGGCTCCAGACGCGCAGGCTCAGCAATTGTGGCTCACGGGCGCAGCTGCTCCGTGGCATGTGGGATCTTCCCAGACCAGGGCTCGAACCCGTGTCCCCTGCATTAGCAGGCAGATTCTCAACCACTGCGCCACCAGGGAAGCCCCCCCTACTGTTAATTTTTAAACTGGCTTCCTATGCCTCCCTCAACTAAAACCAAGATGTAGGAGAAGGACAGAGAAAGTGGCATAATTAATTGTTTTCTTACAGTCTCACTCCTTTGTTCTTTCATTAACATTTAACACATATTAAAGTGCCTACTGTATGTTAGGCACTGTAGTAGACACTTGGAACATACAACAGCAAATAAGAAACATGGTCCCTATGCATACAGAATACACTACAACAGCAGCATCAGGCTATGCACTGTGCATGCATATCTCACTTCACACACACACGTCAACCTTATTAAGGTAGGTGCTATTATCCTCATTACACAGATCAGCTTAGAAATTACCTTGCCCAAACTGACACAATGTTAAATTTGGTTTAAAACGTAACTAGAGAGATAGCCTCATCCACCACAGGGCAGACAGCAGAAGCGAGAAGAACTACAATCCTGCAGCCTGTGGGACAAAAACCACATTCACAGAAAGATAGACAAGATGAAAAGGCAGAGGGCTATGTACCAGATGAAGGAACAAGATAAAACCCCAGAAAAACAACTAAATGAAGTGGAGATAGGCAACCTTCCAGAAAGAGAATTCAGAATAATGATAGTGAAGATGATCCAGGACCTCGGAAAAAGAATGGAGGCAAAGATCCAGAAGATGCAAGAAATGTTTAACAAAGACCTAGAAGAATTAAAGAACAAACAAACAGAGATGAACAACACAATAACTGAAATGAAAAATACACTACAAGGAATCAATAGCAGAATAACTGAGGCAAAAGAACAGATAAGTGACCTGGAAGGCAGAATGGTGGAATTCACTGCTGCAGAACAGAATAAAGAAAAAAGAATGAAAAGAAATGAAGACAGCCTAAGAGACCTCTGGGACAACATTAAACACAACAACATTCACATTACAGGGGTCCCAGAAGGAGAAGAGAGAGAGAAAGGACCCGAGAAAATATTTGAAGAGATGATAGTTGAAAACTTCCCTAACATGGGAAAGGAAATAGCCACCCAAGTCCAGGAAGTGCAGAGAGTCCCATACAGGATAAACCCAAGGAGAAACACGCCGAGACACATAGTAATCAAAGTGGCAAAAATTAAAGACAAAGAAAAATTATTGAAAGCAGCAAGGGAAAAATGACAAATAAAATACAAGGGAACTCCCGTAAGGTTAACAGCTGATTTCTCAGCAGAAAATCTACAAGCCAGAAGGGAGTGGCATGATATACTTAAAGTGATGAAAGGGAAGAACCTACAACCAAGATTACTCTACGCACCAAAGATTTCATTCAGATTTGATGGAGAAATCAAAAGCTTTAAAGACAAGCAAAAGCTAAGTGAATTCAGCATCATCAAACCAGCTCTACAACAAATGCTAAAGGAACTTCTCTAAGTGGGAAACACAAGAGAAGAAAAGGACCTATAAAAACAAACCCAGAACAATTAAGAAAATGGTAATAGGAACATACACATCGATAATTACCTTAAACGTGAATGGATTAAATGCTCCAACCAAAAGACACAGGCTTGCTGAATGGATACAAAAACAAGACACATATATATGCTGTCTACAAGAGACACACTTCAGACCTAGGGACACATTCAGACTGAAAGTGAGGGGATGGAAAAATATATTCCATGCAAAAAGAAAACAAAAGAAAGCTGGAGTAGGAATACTCATATCAGATAAAATAGACTTTAAAATAAAGAGTGTTACAAGACACAAGGAAGGACACTACACAATGATCAAGGGATCAATCCAAGAAGAAGATATAACAATTATAAATATATATGCACCCAACATAGGAGCACCTCAACACATAAGGCAACTGCTAACAGCTCTAAAACAGGGAATCGACAGTAACACAATAGTGGGGGACTTTAACACCTCGCTTACACCAATGGACAGATCATCCAAACAGAAAATTAATAAGGAAACACAAGCTTTAAATGCAACAATAGACCAGATAGATTTAATTGATATTTATAGGACATTCCATCCAAAAACCGCAGATTACACTTTCTTCTCAAGTGTGCATGGAACATTCTCCAGGATAGATCACGTCTTGGGTCACAAATCAAGCCTCAGTAAATTTAAGAAAACTGAAATCATATCAAGCATCTTTTCTGACCACAACGCTATGAGATTAGAAATCAATTACAGTGAAAAAAATGTAAAAAGCACAAACACAAGGGGGCTAAACAATACGTTACTAAATAACCAAGAGATCACTGAAGAAATCAAACAGGAAATAAAAAAATACCTAGAGACAAATGACAATGAAAACACGACGATCCAAAACCTATGGGATGCAGCAAAAGCAGTTCTAAGAGGGAAGCTTATAGCTATACAAGCCTACCTCAAGAAACAAGAAAAATCTCAAATAAACAATCTAACGTTACACTTAAAGGAACTAGAAAAAGAAGAACAAACAAAACCCAAAGTTACCAGAAGAAAAGAAATCATAAAGATCAGAGCAGAAATAAATGAAATAGAAACAAAGAAAACAACAGCAAAGATCAATAAAACTAAAAACTGGTTCTTTGAGAAGATAAACAAAATTGATAAACCATTAGCCAGACTCATCAAGAAAAAGAGGGAGAGGACTCAAATCAATAAAATCAGAAATGAAAAAGGAGAAGTTACAACGGACACTGCAGAAATACAAAGCATCATAAGAGACTACTAGAAACAACTATATGCCAATAAAATGGACAACCTGGAAGAAATGGACGAATTCTTAGAAAGGTATAACCTTCTAAGACTGAACCAGGAAGAAACAGAAAATATGAACAGACCAATCACAAGTAATGAAATTGAAACTGTGATTAAAAATCTTCCAACAAACAAAAGTCCAGGACCAGATGGCTTCACAGGTGAATTCTATCAAACATTTAGAGAAGAGCTAACACCCATTCTTCTCAAACTCTTCCAAACAATTGCAGAGGAAGGAAAACTCCCAAACTCATTCTATGAGGCCACCATCACCCTGATACCAAAACCAGACAAAGATACTACAAAAAAAAGAAAATCACAGACCAATATCACTGATGAATATAGATGCAAAACTCCTCAACAAAATACTAGCAAACAGAATCCAACAACACATTAAAAGGATCATACACCATGATCAAGTGGGATTTATCCCAGGGATGCAAAGATTCTTCAATATACGCAAATCAATCAATGTGATACACCATATTAACAAATTGAAGAAGAAAAACCATATGATCATCTCAACAGATGCAGAGAAAGCTTTTGACAAAATTCAACACCCATTTATGATAAAAACTGTCCAGAAAGTGGGCATAGAGGGAATCTACCTCAACATAATAAAGGTCATATATGACAAACCCACAGCAAACATCATTCTCAATGGTGAAAAACTGAAAGCATTTCCTCTAAGATCAGGAACAAGACAAGGACGTCCACTCTCACCACTATTATTCAACATAGTTTTGGAAGTCCTAGCCATGGCAATCAGAGAAGAAAAAGAAATAAAAGGAATACAATTGGAAAAGAAGAAGTAAAACTGTCACTGTTTGCAGATGACATGATACTACACATACAGAATCCTAAAAATGCCACCAGAAAACTACTAGAACTAATCAATGAATTCGGTAAAGTTGCAGGATACAAAATTAATGCACAGAAATCTCTTGCATTCCTATACACTACTGATGAAAAATCTAAAAGAGAAATTAAGGAAACACTCCCATTTACCACTGCAACAAAAAGAATAAAATACCTAGGAATAAACCTACCTAGGGAGGCAAAAGACCTGTAGGCAGAAAACTAAAAGATACTGTTGAAAGAAATTAAAGATGATACCAACAGTTGGAGAGATATACCATGTTCTTGGATTGGAAGAATCAATATTGTGAAAATGACTATACTACCAAAAGCAATCTACAGATTCAATGCAATCCCTATCAAATTACCAATGGCATTTTTTACAGGACTAGAACAAAAAATCTTAAAATTTGTATGGAGACACAAAAGACCCCGAATAGCCAAAGCATCCTTGAGGGAAAAAAACGGAGCTGGAGGAATCAGACTCCCTGACATCAGACTATACTACAAAGCTACAGTAATCAAGACAGTATGGTACTGGCACAAAAACAGAAATATAGATCAATGGAACAGGATAGAAAGCCCAGAGATAAACCCACGCACCTATGGTCAACTAATCTATGACAAAGGAGGCAAGGATATACAATGGAGACAAGACAGTCTCTTCAATAAGTGGTGCTGGGAAAACTGGACAGCTACATGTAAAAGAATGAAATTAGAACACTCCCTAACACCGTACACGAAAATAAACTCAAAATGGATTAGAGACCTAAATGTAAGACCAGACACTATAAAACTCTTAGAGGAAAACATAGGAAGAACACTCTTTGACATAAGTAACAGCAAGATCTTCTTTGATCCACCTCCTAGAGTAATGGAAATACAAACAAAAATAAACAAATGGGACCTAATGAAACTTAAAAGCTTTTGCACAGCAAAGGAAACTACAAACAAGATGAAAAGACAACCCTCAGAATGGGAGAAAATATTTGCAAACGAATCAACAGACAAAGGGTTAATCTCCAAAATATATAAACAGCTCATGCAGCTCAATATTAAAAAAACAAACAACCCAATCAAAAAATGGGCAGAAAACCTAAACAGACATTTCTCCAAAGAGGACATACAGATGGCCAAGAAGCACATGAAAAGCTGCTCAACATCACTAATTATTAGAGAAATACAAATCAAAACTACAATGAGGTATCACCTCACACCAGTTAGAATGGGCATCATCAGAAAATCTACAAACAACAAATACTGGAGAGAGTGTGGAGAAAAGGGAACCCTCTTGCATTGTTGGTGGAAATGTAAATTGATATAGCCACTATGGAGAACAGTATGGAAGTTCCTTAAAAAACTAAAAATAGAATTACCATATGACCCAGCAATCCCACTACTGGGCATATACCCAGAGAAAACCATAATTCAAAAAGACACATGCAAAAAAAAACAAACAAACAAAAAACAAAAGACACATGCACCCCAATGTGCACTGCAGCGCTATTTACAATAGCCAGGTCATGGAAGCAACCTAAATGCCCATCGACAGACGAATGGATAAAGAAGATGTGGTACATATATACAATGGAATATTACTCAGCCATAAAAAGGAACGAAATTGGGTCATTTGTAGAGACCTGGATGAATCTAGAGACTGTCATACAGAGTGAAGTAAGTCGGGAAAAGAAAAACAAATATCGTATATTAACGCATATATGTGGAAGCTAGAAAAATGGTACAGATGAACCAGTTTGCAGGGCAGAAATAGAAACACAGATGTAAAGAACAAACGTATGGACACCAAGGGGGGAAAGCAGTGGGGGGTGGGGGGGGGGGTGGTGTGATGAACTGGGGGATTGGGACTGACATGTATACACTGATGTGTATAAAATGGATGACTAATAAGAACCTACTGTATAAAAAAATAAAATTCAAACAAAAATGTAACTAGAGTATAATGTCCATGATTTTCCATATACTCTGCAGTAAGATAGAATTTAATTACAGTTCAATTCTGGATACTAACATATGAAGAGGTATGAATATAAAAATTATGAAAAGATTGTAAAATGTACTAACTGACCCTAAAAGTTTCTATGCTATAGTATAGACCTGTTTTGCTTCAGTGAGGGGTCAACAAAAAACCAGAAAGGAAACCTTCTTTCATTACGCTCCCAATACTTCCGCTACTGACTACATTTTATAAGTGTAAAGGATAATTTTTTCTTTGATTACTAGAAAGTGAAAAAATCTTTTCTAAAGCTATAAATGCATAAAATTCAGGAAATCTAAAGACATCCGCTGTGGGAGCCATACCTTAGCTATTGCATAAACAGACACACATGTTCACACATATCTGTATGTCAAATTTTTGATGATTACTCTTTCATATTCCCTGCACAGACAGTATGTTATACTGTTCATGTGATAGTGTCTACACTATTAATCATAATTTCGCAAAGTACATTTTTTTCTGAGTTGAAAAGGACCAAGAATACATAGACATCTTCAATTTTCTAAAAATTATAAAGATGGTACCAGCCCAACCTCTATCAAACCATTTTTTGGCCAATTTCTTAAACAGCCAAACCTCTAGGATACAGTTTGGTATTCTAAAGTATTTGAATTCTGCAGTGCATCTGCCTTTTATTTCCCTTTTAAATAACACAGACCAGAACATTTATGGATGTGTAGCCAAAATAAGGTCTAATTCATAAAGGAAAGGCTACGATTCAGGTTTACAAGGAGTTAAACCTTTTCAAAGAAGCCTGTCCCTAAGGGAAAAAAATAAAAGATGGCAATTATCATTTTAAAACATGCAAAATAGGACAGTGAAGGGAGACTATTCAATAAACAACAATAATAAAATGGTCAAAATTCGTATATTCAGAATAGGGAAGAAAAGATTTCCAGAACATTTTTTATAACACCACTGCATGAATAAGGAAATGCCTTTCTGCTTGAGTGTTTATACCCAAAACAATACATTTCTTTTGAACCGTAACTTAACTTTCTGTTATCACGTCATGTTATAACGATCAAACCTACATTTGTGGTAAAGCCAAAAACCACTCTGAAGAAGTGGTCTTAACCACAATTCAAAGCTTAAAGAATGGCTTTTCTGCCAAACCTTATCTGAGCCATTAACCTGTCGTGCTTTCATACACTGCTAGGACCAAAAAGACAGGCCCAGCAGCTAGCATCTGCTCACGCAAGCCTCACAAGGAGGCCATGGGGCTCTGCAAGGGGAATACACAGCACAGGCACGGAGGTTGATGGTACAAAATCTGACAGCATACTGCTTTGCCTTGGGTGGTACAAGAGGCAGCCTAATACTTCAACAACCATCTGAGGAGCCTTGGCTCGGCACAGGCAAAAGAAAGATTCTGAATTGAGAATCACCATAAAGTGAATGAAAGTATAGACAATGAGTAAATTATAGGAGTAAAACACTAGAACAGGAGGCAAAAGCCTTGGGATTTGATAGCAGCAATGAGGAAAACAAGTCTATACTCTTAGCAGGTGTAGACTTAACTGTCACAGTTTGGGACATTCATGCTATATATTTACTTGGTTATTTTGCTGTGCTATAAATTCAAATTATGCAAACTGCAAAGCTGTTGTGTTACAAATTTACTAGTTAACTGGCTAGTCAACTGCCCTAACATGCGTTGTCTAACTAGAAAATAGGAAGGCACAGTTTTTCTTTAAAGATGAGCTGCTCCATTGCAGCAGCTAATTCTTAACATTCCTTTCTTACCAACTTCTACACATGCATGTTCCCTAAAGACATGGTGGTCTCTCTTCTCTACAGTACTAGTATTATTGACCTCTTCCCCTCATTCTTGCCTTCCATCACAAGCAATTCATTGACAAATGCTATCAGCTGCATTCCCAAATTATCTTCTATATCTCCACTCCCTGATTCCATAAGGTTAGATGAAGCTCTTATTACAACTTTTATATCCATAGGATCCTAAATGGGCCTCATGTAGTAAAACAGACAAGCACATAAAAACAAACAGAATATATCTGCTTTTATATGCTCTCATTTAACTCTCATTAACAATTCTGATAGGCATTATTTCAAACTTAGAAGGGAAAACTGAAGCTCAAAAAGTCGCAAGGTAGGACTTTCCCGTTTCTGATTACACACTGATCATACTAAGGTTGAAGATTACATATAAATATATAAGGAAGCCATAGTCTAGTCTTTAAACCACTTTTCTTTGCCTTCGCAAAATAATTGTTTTTTCCCCAATTCACTTATAAATTAATTTCTATTTGCTTTTTTCCATTAAACAAACCACGTATCATATGAAAATTTATTTAAATGTTTCAGAAAAATCACTTCTTAACCTGTAAACTATTTCTCAGCAAACCAAAACTGCTGATTCTCAAGGATGAAATGCTGTAGTAATCCAACTAGAGAATACAGAATGATGCCACATTTAAATAAACCAGGAAAATCTGACTGTGTTAACAGCTCTAGGAATTAGTCAAATCTAGAGCCTTTAAAGAATTATAAGTATCCCAGTAATGAAGACAATGCCAACCTGTTTCCATAATAAACTGAAGATGCACAGGGGATTTTTTAGGCCGTAACTTTTATGCTGGACAAATTTTTTTTTTAATGGCAGAAGTGTACATTAGAGAAATATGCCCAACGCTATAAGCATGTACTGTTCATAATTAAAGTTGACTCAACTGCATAAAATATTAAGTTTTCAAATGCAATTCTGTACACAGTGTGTGCTCACTAAATGAATGAACCATAACAATAGCAAGTCATCTGTTAAAAAAAGGATAACAAAACAAAGAACTGTCATGAAATCGTAGCTCTTAAACTATAATATTATTTAGACCAACTATTTTGAATTAACAAATGATTATGAACAAACTGATCTGAAATGTCTAAAAAGTTATTTTCTACAGTGGAGGAGAAAATTATAAATGGTCCACCAAACGAGTTCATACTAACTTCACAAATTTTATAATGAGGAGAAAAAGGAATTAACTATTTTACCAAGTCCAAAGAGCTAAAATAATGATTAATTTCCTCACCCTAATGAAACTGTCTACTTTTCCCATAGAGAATGCCCTGCAAAGATACCATGCTACAGGTAATTACTGTTACTCGCTCTACAACAGCAATGTAGTTTAATGTGGCATGCTGACACTTCAAAAAAGTGATAATCGATGTTGTTGACAGATTCTATTAGGAAGTGGTATCAAGACCTAAATGGGGCTACAAACAATACAGCTGAAAAGAGGTCCTTAGAAGTTTATGTTTTTTCATGTAATTTTGTTGAGTCAAACTAATTGCTAGGAAAACTTGCATACACCAGGTGTAAGTCTTGAGCAATTTCACGCAGGCAATTTTTTACTACAATAACAATAAGCAAGTACTAATATAAGATCCATTATGTGTAAGACAATAATAATGATGCCATTAACAAATTAACGTCCTGGGCTTTTAAAATGGTAGTAGCTCTTAGGTATGAAGGATAGTTTAAGACTGAAGTTAAATCCTTAATTCTAAGAATAAATTTGGACTCTGGAATGAAAATCAAAGTCAAAGGGGGGTCATTCTAATTGCTGACTGTTTTCCTGGATATCCATCAATGCCTTGGCTTGTTTCCAGTATTCCTCTCAAGAAATTAATCCTACTTGTCTGGCCATTATACTCAACGACTGTTTATTCTGAAAGAGGAATATTATTTTGTCCTGAGTCGGCCCTCTTCACTTTTGGACAACTTCCTAGGACCTACATTCTATGCTGTTTTCATAGCATCCTCATTTCTCACTTGGCTTGCCAGGTTCTCGGACTCAAAAGCACATTCACTGGACTTGAGGACACAGGGAGGGGGAAGGGTAAGCTAAGATGAAGTGAGAGAGTAGCATGGACATATATACACTACCAAATGTAAAATAAACAGCTAGTAGGAAGCAGCCGCATAGCACAGGGAGATCAGCTCGGTGCTCTGTGTCCACCTAGAGGGGTGGGATAAGGAGTGTGGGAGGGAGACGCAAAAGGGAGGAGATATGGGGATATATGTATATGTACAGCTGATTCATTTTGTTATACAGCAGAAACTAACACATCATTGTAAAGCAATTGTACTCCAATAAAGATGTTAAAAAAAAAAGCACATTCACATATTACTCTAAACAGTAAGAATGTAGAGCTAGTGTTCTTATTCATTTAGGTTGCATGTAAATGAGGGAGAGAGAGGGCTGAGAGGTAGGAAAGAAGAAAGAAGAGAGAACACTGCAGTGTAAGAGAGCAGTAAAAAAGATGGAAGAGGAAAAAAAGATTGCTTGAGGAAGTGTCAGAGGCCACCAAGTTGAAGAGACAAAGAGAGCAATGGAGTGTCTAGTGGCCATAAAAGGGCAACGGTCCACCTCCTAACAAACCAAATCTGGTCAATACCTAATATGGAAATGTTTTCGTTCAAATACAAAGCTTTTCTTCTGTGGGATATGAGCACAGATCACAAACGTCTTTCCCTATAAAAAAATCTCACACTTGGATGTCTACCACTGTGAGAAAAATATGTTGAATTATTGTGTAAACTATTTCCAAGTTTTACTCCCCCAAAGTTCAGGACTTTCTAACAAAGAAAACACTCCAGCCCTTTCATAGTTATTCTAGAGTTTCTTCAGTCTCCACATCTGTAAAATAGGAAAGTTAATTGTAACAACTTGGAGAGCTGTGTGAAGATCGAGTTAATACCTGTAAAACACTTGAAAAGGGGCATTTTGTAAGTGCAATACCCACTAAATGTTAGCTATTATGCACTCAGATTTTCTCAGCCTTTAGACTTACAAACCCCAACTCACAAAAGAGCTAACTGACGACAAAACTGTACAATTAAGGTAAGACTAGGGACTTCCCTGGTGGCACAGTGGTTAAGAGTCCACCTGCCAATGCAGGGGACATGGGTTCGATCCCTGGTCCAGAAAGATCCCACATGCCACGGAGCAACTAAGACCGTGCACCACAACTATGGAGCCTGTGCTCTAGAGCCCACGAGCCACAACTACTGAAGCCCACGCGCCTAGAGCCCATGCTCTGCAACAAAAGAAGCCCCCGTCACCACAGCTAGAGAAAGCCCGCGCAGCAAAGAAGACCCAACACAGCCAAAAATATATAAATAAAATTTTTTAAAATAAAATAATAAATAAAAATTTTTAAAAAGTAAGACTACCTCCTTACATATCCACTCATTCTATTTGTAAATTAAGAGGTTAGTTAATAAAAGAATGGCATGTTGGGGCTTCCCTGGTGGCGCAGTGGTTGAGAGTGTGCCTGCCAATGAGGGGGGCACGGGTTCGAGCCCTGGTCTGGGAGGATCCCACGTGCCGCGGAGCAACTGGGCCCGTGAGCCACAATTACTGAGCCTGCGCGTCTGGAGCCTGTGCTCCACAACAAGAGAGGCCGCGATAGTGAGAGGTCCGCGCACCACGATGAAGAGTGGCCCCCGCTCGCCACAACTAGAGAAAGCCCTCGCACAGAAACGAAGACCCAACACAGCCATAAATAAATAAATTAATTAATTTTAAAAAATGGTCCACATCAAAAAAATCTTTAAAAAAAAAAAAGAATGGCATGTTCTGCCATGACAGGACAGATGCATGTCTTAAAAATCTAGGGACTTCCCTGGTGGCACAGTGGTTAAGAATCCACCTGCCAATGCAGGGGACACGGGTTCGATCCCTGGTCCGGGAAGATCCCACATGCTGTGGAGCAACTAAGCCCGTGCACCACAACTACTGAGCCTGCGCTCTAGAGCCCGTGAGCCACAACTGCTGGGCCCGCGTACCACAACTACTGAGCCCGCGCACCTAGAGCCTATGCTCTGCAACAAGAGAAGCCACCGCAATGAGAAACCCACGCACTACAACGAAGAGTAGCCCCCACTCGCCGCAACTGGAGAAATATTTACTGAGTACCTGCTATGACTAGTCACTGTCCTGGGGCTGGGGATACAGGAGTCAACAAAATAAAAATCTGTATAATGTAGAGGGGTGGGGGTTGGGGAGGAGTAGGATTGGAAACTGGCTCCCTGCAGAGGAAGCTACAGCTTTTATTTCAAAAGTGAATGCTTTCAGTGGATTCTACCTGTTCCAAGTCACACCTGTTTTATATATTTATGTTACCTGCCTCTGCCCTATCCCTGCGCCTAGGCTAGAATTTCTCACAGAGTACTTTTTCCACAGGAATTTCAACAATAAAGGAATTCTAATAAAATTAAATTTCATGCACACAATTAATCTAGCTGCTATCACCAGCACTTGTATGTACATTATTAATCACCTTCACCCACCCATTGCTGTGATAAAACACAAAAGCACTCAATCAAAGTAAATGCTTTGAAAGTGTTTTCTGTCCTATCTCCCCACCCCAGGAAACCCCAGGATTCCTTATAACAAATAATTAAGGGGCAGGGGGAAGGAGGCAGTTGCCCTTCCTGACCACTGTCTGCTAAACTAGCACATTTTCAGTCATTATCTTTCAAGATTGTATGTTGATCTGATAATTGTTAAAGCAACACCCAAAAACTTGTGGAGGTCTGTTAAAGATGTATGATTTTAATTGCCGTTCCCTCTTCATCAGCTATCAGAGCCTCACAGAGCTCACTCATTCTGAGGTGTAGGAAGCTGGCTACAGAAGATATGGTCTCCATAATGAAAGCTGTACTTCTCATTGAAGTGACAAGTTTGGCATTTCAAAGGAAGAATGCATGCACATTTTCCTGCTCAACTACCTACACTCCTCATAAGTCCCTAACAATTCAACAGTACAAGATCAACTGACTTCACTGTATTTTTCAAAAGAAAGAGATTCCTGATTTTCATGACAATTACTGACACAGCATATACCACTTTTCAATTAGGTTCATACTGGAGATGGGTTCTAAAGCACTCTTTTAATAGATATCCCAGATCCCATAAAAATGCAAAACAGTATTATTTTTCAAAGTAATGAAATACAAATTAGTTTGAGAAAGTGCCTAATTCTAACAATACTACCATATACGTAAAAGATTTTTTAAACTTTGTTATCTTCAGAATCTAAAACATCTTTTAAAATACTCTCAAATAATCTAATCTTCATTCTTAGAGGGTGTTTTTGACTTGTTTTCAGTAACCAAAAGTATACTGGAGCCATATCTAACAGCTGACCCAGTAATTTATAACATGCTCTTTCTTCTAATTGTAGACATGCGGTTGGGGTGCTGCCTCCGGTCAGTACTCTCAGTTCTTGGTCAACTAAACTAGAAAGTAGTTTAGTTTCTTCCTAAACTACACTTCAGGAACTTCCTTGGTGGTCCAGTGGCTAAGACTCCGTGCTCCCTGTGCAGGGGGCCCAGGTTCAATCCCTGGTCAGGGAACTAGATCCCATGTGCCGCAACTAAAGATCCCGCATGCTGCAACTAACAAAAGATCCCACTAGCAACAACTAAGATCCCGCCTGCCACAACTAAGACCCGGCACAGCCAAATAAATCAATAAATATTTTTTAAAATAAAAAAATAAACTACGCTTTAGGAGGAAAAATCTTTGAAAGAAAAAGATGACAAGCTGCTCTTGTGTGTTATGATAACCAAAGTAAAAGGAACACAGTTGTGCACAAACAAATGCCACAAGATGACAACACGAAACCTTGCACTCAACAGGATAAGCAGCGTGAGGCAGAAAGTGATGACGCTGGAAGTAAATATAACTGAAATAATGATGAAAAGCTAAGCAGTGCTACTGATAAGAGGAGAAAAGGTTGGACAGTCTGGGAGAAGACCAGGTTGGGGTGTGGGGGGGGGCACTTGGGGAAACAGTAATAGAAAAAAGGGATTCAACTCTACCATTCTCTGAATCCACAGGCTCTTGTTCCCCGCCCGCATCACTAGCAACAGTATGTCTTTACGCACTGACGCAAAGACAAGCCACCATCATGAAGGCAGTTAACCCACGGGGCGGGAGGGAGGTGGGATTTCTTTACCTACCTTCTGTAATTCCAAAAGATAATTTCTAGGTTTAATACATCATACCCAATTCAGAGCAGGAACTATATATGTTTTTTTGACTCAATTTCCAAGAACTTGCAGAGAAACATGAATTGTACTTATTATCTTTTGGCCTCTTATTTTGGCAAAGATTTTACCCATTGTTCAACTCCCAAGTGTAGAAAACTAATGTACAAATTCCATTGTTGTGAAACAATTTACCAGAAATCTTCATTCTCGTATTGTTTTCTAGGAAGGAGGAAACTGTATTTCAAACACAATCTTAAACATGAATATGCTGATACTGTCCTACTCTGAAGCTTTATTTTTTAAAAAATATTCACCAGAGGGGCTTCCCTGGTGGCGCAGTGGTTGAGAATCTGCCTGCTAATGCAGGGGACACGGGTTCGAGCCCTGGTCTGGGAAGATCCCACATGCCACGGAGCAGCTGGGCCCGTGAGCCACAATTGCTGAGCCTGCGCGTCTGGAGCCTGTGCCCCGCGACGGGAGGGGCCGCGATAGAGAAAGGCCCGCGCACCGCGATGAAGAGCGGTCCCCGCACCGCGATGAAGAGTGGCCCCCGCTTGCCGCAACTGGAGAAAGCCCTCGCACGAACCGAAGACCCAACACAGCCAGAAATAAATAAATAAATAAATAAAATCAAGTAAAAACTTTAAAAAAAAAAAAAAATATTCACCAGAAACTCTGTGATCATCCTCAATATATCTGTAAAGCAAATCTCTGCTGTTATAAGGACACTGGAATAGGCAGAGGCACTAATCCAAGAAAAATAAAATTTTAAATATTATCAAAATCCTCACAAAAACAGAAGTTCTAACATTCGGCTACCTTAAATATTTGTGACATATCTAATTTAAGGTTAATTTTTTTTTTGCAACATTAAACTTTTATATTTACCTTCTGAAGTAAAGAAGCACCTGGTATATGAAAAAGTCCTAAGATATAAGGAATGGGAAAATGAAGTGGGTGGATTTTAGTATGTATCATCAGTTTTTTTGTACTTTTTTAATTGCATGGGTCATTTTCATCAATGCAAAGAAAGTAAATTCCTTCACAACTAGGAAATATTATAAATTTCTTACCTATGAGCCTTTAAATATTTACAAGGGCAAGCAAGAAAACACATACACACACACGCCCCAAATAACACAACAAAAAACAAAAACAAGGTTTCATAGCTAACTGTTTCCTACTGTCAGAGAGAAAACTACTGAGCTAACAATCCTGTTTTAGGTATCTGAAGTCTTCTCTGGCTCAGGTCAGTTTGGCAATATAGATTCATAAGGCTGAGTGCCATACAGTTTCCCAGTTGATCATTACCAGAACTTAGGTCTGCAATGCAGTACACATACATACCCTCAAAACAAGAGTTTTACAGAACTATATCATATGATCCATTCATGACATTTCCTATTCTGTTCTTTTCTGCTTCATATAATTTGCAGGGTGGGGGGGAGTAGGGGAGGGCAGAAACTTATTAAACTGACTCCAGAATGGGCTACCACTGGCAGTTTGAAAACCACTGATCTATGAGTTGATTAACACATTAACAGAATGCATGCCAAGGGGCAGTTTACTAGATTACTCTACTTGATAAAATATCCTTAGTTAATGTCACTCAACAGCTGCTGCTATTATGTTCCCCTTTTCTCCCTGCTCCTTAGATATTCCCCTGAAATAAACTTCACTTCAAATGCAAAGCATGGTAGGGAGATCCTTGAAGATGATATAGAGAGTATGTCATACCATTAGAAGCCACAGACTGGAACCTATCCTGGTCACTTTTTCTCAGCAAGGAAAAACAATATAAACCTAATACCACATCTCAGGGACATCTGTGACTATGGGAGGCATACATTTAGTGGAACCAAAACGATCCAAGCAACATACACATAAATGTGCATGTATCTTGCTTATTTCAGCTTTTTTTAAAAAATGAAACAAGTTTTTTTTTTAAATGCTCTTTTCTACATTCACTGCACTGATTTTATTTTCTATTACAATACATGTCTTAATGCTGATCGTAACCCCCCACTAAATCGAGTTCTTAACCAACTAAATCGTGTTCTTGACCCAGTAATGAATGGGTTGAAACCTGCAATTTGAAAAACACAGCTTTAGAGGACACACAAATCGACCTAGCTGGATAAGAGGACCAGAGATAAATTACCAGTCTCTAGTGGCCATCTTCTTTCACTGATGAGAAAAAGCTCAAAGAATTGAAAACATTAGAGTGATTGTTTATTTAACTCTAGGAAGATCATAGAAGAAAGTATAAGATTCAGGAAAAGAAATAACGTAATAGCATCTCTCCCCACAAAAAAGAGGTTCCTGATCTGGCATTTAATAATCATCATCAGGCTTCCCTGGTGGCGCAGTGGTTGGGAATCCACCTGCCAATGCAAGGGACATGGGTTTGAGCCCTGGTCCGGGAAGATCCCACATGCTGCAGAGCAACTAAGCCTGTGCGCCACAACTACTGAGCCTGTGCTCTAGAGCCCGCGAGCCACAACTACTGAAGCCCACGCGCCTAGAGCCCGTGCTCTGCAACGAGAAGCCACCGCAATGAGAAGCCCGCACACCACAACGAAGTGTCGCTCGCCGCGACTAGAGAAAGCCCGCGGGCAGCAACAAAGACCTAACGCAGCCAAAAATAAATAAAATAAAATAAATTTAAAATAAAAAATAAAAAATAAATCATCATCATCACTGTTAATCTAACACTGGCTTCTTGCATGCTCAATCCTACACTAAATGTGTATGGAATTTATTTACATATATGTGTGTGTATATATATACATACATATACACACACATATATAATGTAATATATAATTATATAATTACGGTATTATATTTTTAATACACAAGTTTATTTTTTTTCCAGATCATTCTTTCAACCTGTCAAAACAAAAAAAGTAGTGCCAGATTTGAAACACAGATCAGCTGGCCACAGAATCTAAGCTCTTAACCACTAAGTTATAAACTCTTCCAAAGAGAAAGGAGTTCCCAAATCTGGCTGTGCATCAAGAATCCTCTGTGGCATTAAAACAAAACAAACAGATGCCCAAGTACTACCCTAAAAAGAGATTTTTTTTTTAAGTTGAAGTGGCAAATATTATGGAGAAATATATTTTGTAAACAATGTATCAAATACCAATGCATCTCCAAGCAAAGAAAAGATCTTTTTGGAGAGCAGACACTGTTATATTGGACATAAAATACCTGGTTGACCTTGGTTAATAGGCAGCTGACTTCACCTCGAAACTTGATTCACTGTCATTATAGACCAGAATTTAATAAAAAGCAGTTTTGTCTTAGGTTTAATAACTAAATTCCATTAATAATTTAACTGCTGACACATCAAAAGGATCTTAACATAAGGTAGACTAAATGATAAAAATTACAGGCCGCACCAACGTATTTCTATTACATTTATATATCCATGACATCTATCTTCCCAACATATTTTCCTTCATTACCTAGAAGATAAAGAATTATGAACCCGATGTAACATTATGAACTCAACATTCTAGTGGTTGATTCACTTCCACTACCCCAAGAAAACATTCAGTAGCAAGCAAACAGTACAAAATTAGGAGGTTTCCAAGGTTTCCAATCATTAAGAAATGGTTTTGACTACATCACTCAAATAAAATGTTATGAACATAAAAACCTTAAAGATTTTTGATGGTTAAGTGGGTAATATGAAGCCTAGAATTACCACTACTAGCAACCACAAGTAACAGTGGGACTACATAACCACAAACACATGAAAGATTAACTGTATACATATGGTGGTGAAGAGACAACAATCACAGTATTAGTAAAGAATCACTCATTTTCCTCTCAGTAAAAATTCTTTGTAAAAGACAAAAACAAGCACAAACTATAAATGGTCCAAGTAAAAATTATTTCGTTTGGTCAAATTAATACTCCAACTGAAGAACTGTATCCAATTATTTCCTGTTCAGGCTACCATGAAATGACAGCACTACAGAGAAACTAGTCTATGATGTAAACCAGAAAGATAATTACAGACTAACATATGAATAATCCCTAAACTATTTCGTGAAAGAAACTATAGCCCATTACTATTAAAATCTAGCAAAAATATCTACCCTAGTGCCTCCTATAACCATATCTCAAAAAGGGGGGGAAAAAAATCACTCAACAAGCTTGTGATACATGTTTTTTTTACAACACAAAATACTTTTGCCATAAATCCATAACCACATCTGCAATCTAAATATTAAAATATCTTAAAATATGCAATAATTAAATATAGAACCATGAGTGTTCACTCTACGCATGACCTTGGGGCCACCGGAAGATTTCTAAAGCATACCTTTTAATCCACGCCATGGTACTTCAAGAACATGTTAAGGTAAGCCACAGGCTGGAACACTTCGATGCACCTCAAAACACCTCAGCCAGTGTATCTGTATCATTCTCCTTTCCTTTTGAGATCATAATGGTTCCGAAGAACTATAATGCTTCCATTTGAATGATAGTTTCATAATTTCAATGACTTAAAAACAAAAACAAAAAATAAGGACTTAAGTGTTGGTATGTTAAGCCACTAGTGAGTGCACTGTGTTAACTGCTGCCACAGCTAAGAAAAACAAAGCAGCTACTGCTACTACCACTAACACTGTCATTTTTAATATGACCCTCATGTGAATGAGGAGTACATGCTTAGTGGTCAGAGTGACAGCCCTTGCTTTATAGAGATCTATCCAAAGCCCACAAATCTCTTTACCCCAACTGATTCTTCAGTTTTCTTCTCAAGGAATGAAAACAACCTAAAAGACAGGTCTGAATACTTGGTAGGTGCCAGGTTCACCTCTGACCAACTATTCTATTCTTTGTTGAATGAGAGCTGGAAACCACCCACACACCTGCATAAAAGGGAACTCATTAATAGACACAACAGGGATTCCTTCAAACAATGCCCCTTCTGGTGTTAATATTACTGAATCATTTTAATTCCATGGAAGTCATTAAACTGTAAAAAGTTACAGTTTCTAAAGCTTACTTCTATGAAGAGCATGCAGATAAATGAACAGATCCATGGCTAACTATCAGGTTTTAGTGCTTCTCTCTGATTGCCTTGACAGGTTACCTGATTCCTCCTTCCTCCTCACTCCACTCCACCTTTCTTACATGAAAACATTAAAAACACTTCATTATTTAAATGATACAGTAAGAAGTCTATGTATCATATTTTAAGTCTAAGAATTCACTCTACTTCTGCTTCAAGTTTGGCACTCTATAGTCACAAGAATGAACGAATACTCAACCTACACAAAGGAAGTAAAACTGATAAATTATCAGTAATACAGATACATTTATATCATAAAGCAGTTAACATTACTTTAGGATGACTTGATAGGAAACTTTTAATAAAAGCAAGCAATAAAAGGGGCTTCCAAGGAAAGAAAGTAGCTGGGAGAGGTTTGTTGTACTTTGGGTTTGTGGGACAGCTCGTGCAAAGGTTAATAGACAAGGAATGGAAGACGACAAAGTTTCCCAGCTAGAGCTAAAAAGTACGTGCTAAGAGAAAGAGAAATGATTCCCTGTTTGAAAGGGTAGATTCAACTGATGAAAACTTTTTAGGTCCACTATCAGAAAAATTACATATTCCTGAGATTTAGATTTATTGCAGGTTGTAGGGAATACAGATTACAAAATGTAGGTCACTCTTCAGAAAGCTGGTAATGGTGGCATAATTGAATACAAGAAAGAATTCTACCAGGGTAGGTGGGAAAATACTAAGGAAGAACAGAAACAAGGGCCCTGGTCCAATGAAATCACTGTAGCCACAACCATCTTTAAAACTGATCATTTTACTGCTTTAGTGCAACCCCCTACCCTTCCCCCTCCAGCTTAAAACCTTTCAAAGGCTCTATGTATGCTACAACCTCCTGGAAGGAAACCCACATTGTTTCCTTCACTCTGTTCCTCCAAATAAACTCTGGACTATCAGGTTAATGTTCCTGAAGTACAGTTCCTCCCTTGCACATAAAGAATGATGTTAATCACTGGGAAACAAGGCAAGATATAAATACATTAGATAATAAAGGAAAGAATAAAAGCCTAGGTCTGTAACACTTACTCATTATCTCATTTAATTTTTCATAACGCCATTTTACAGAGGAGAAAACTGACACTCTGTGGTCAAGTGACTGACCAAAGAAAACACGCAATATGAGAAAAGAACTAGGACTTCAATCTAGACCCTCTAGCTGGAATTTCAACACTTGTTCTATGGAACATTTTTGTAAAATATTGCTGGAGGAAGGAGGTGGTACTGGGGCTAACATTTGTTAACAATATGCCAAGAATCATGCTAGGGACTTAATGGTATTTTATTTTATCCTGATTTACCACTCATAAGACTGACTAGTTGCCTCCTTTTACAGGTGAGGAGATTGAGGCTCATGGACATTTAAGCATTAATCTGTTCAACATAATGCATCTGAGACTGAAAGAGGTTGGTCAGATATTCCCTCTCATACGTCCAACTCTAAAATTCACACTCACGTTGCTATGCCAATCTATCTCCCAGAAGCAATCAGAAGAAATCAAGTCCAAACTTAAGTTTTATTTTTCAACCTGGCTGATCTAGCAATAATCTAATTTTATAAATGCTGTTTACTCAAAATGTAGTCAGTATATATAAACAGATTTTTTAGCTATGGTTTAACAAGAGACTATATGCACATTCAATAAAGCCACTAAGAAGGTTTAGAATCATATTTAATAACTCAAATCAGAAAGTTCATTTGATTCCTACAAATGAGATCCAGTTTTTTCATGACGTTATGCACTTGAAGATCTTTTAAAGTTGACTTGTAAATCATGGTAGTTACCAATATAAATTTTAGTTGACAAAACAAAAATAAGCATAAAAGTTACTTTCCTTAAGAGGGTGCACTACCATGTTTCCCCATGGACTGCTACCAGTCTTAGCCTCATAGGAAGCAAACCATTTATTAGGTGAGGGAGGTGAGGCCATTCAGTCAGATTATCAGTAATTAAAAAAAAGAGAGAGAGAGAGAGTAGATGGTCAGCTCTCTACAATGCTTCAAACCATGATTAAACTAAGAGTAACAAAAAGCACTGGAAAAATTCCCCAAATTAAGGACAGGAAACTCCTAAGTAACTTCAAATTTGAATAGAAACCAGCACTCACGTTGCATTCCAAAACTGCCTGCAGAAGTGATCAACAGAACTACTACACCAGTGTTTTCGGTAACAAGTTAGATGACCCAAAGAAACCATTTTTTAAATTGCTGAAACAAAATTTTGCAGAATTACCATATTTAAGGGTTCAAAACTGTTACAGGAAGAAATTAAATAGTTATTTAACAAATCTTCATCAGGGACTTCCCTGGTGGCGCAGTGGTTAAGAATCCGCCTGACAATGCAGGGAACATGGGGTTTGATCCCTGGTCTGGGAAGATCCCACATGCTGCGGAGCAACTAAGCCCGTGCACCACACTACTGAGCCTGAGTGCCAGAGCCCGCGAGCCACAACTACTGAGCCCACGCGCCACAACTACTGAAGCCCCGTGCCTAGAGCCCGTGCTCCGCCACAAGAGAAGCCACCGCAAAGAGAAGCCGAAGTGCTGAAACGAAGAGTAGCCCCTGCTCGCTGCAACTAGAGAAAGCCCATGAGCAGCAACAAAGACCCAATGCAGCCAAAAATAAAACCCAGAAATTCTGATGCCCAACTATATACCTTTTTTTAAATAAATTTATTTATTTTTTATTTACTTATTTTTGGCTGCGTTGGGTTTTCATTGCTGCGCACGGGCTTTCTCTAGTTGCGGCGAGCAGGGGCTACTCTTCGTTGCGGTTTGCAGGCTTCTCATTGCGGTGGCTTCTCTTATTGTGCAGCATGGGCTCTAGGCGCACGGGCTTCAGTAGTAGTTGTGGTCCTGGGCTCCGTAGTTGTGGCTCGCGGGCTTTTGAGCGCAGGCTCAGCAGTTGTGGTGCAAGGGCTTAATTGCTCCGCAGCATGCTGGATCTTCCCGGACCAGGTCTAGAACCCGTGTCCCCTGCATTGGCAGGCAGAGTCTTAACCACTGTGCCACCAGGGCAGTCCCCCAACTACATACCTTTAATTGCAAAATTAATGTGTATTAAAACCCTATGCAATTGTCTACAAAACATTTCACTTCTTTTGGAAGAGACAGAAATACATTTTCATGACAGTTGTTACGGCCTCCTTCACTACGCTGTGTCCAAAGGGGATAGCTTTTGTCTTTCATCTCTGTAAAACTATTATCTAACCACCAAAGCCTGGAACACAATTGGCACTAATGACTTAAGCATGTGAAAATGTTATAAACCCCATTTGGGACACACAATCGACAGCTAAATACAGAACGTTCGTGATGGAGTGCTTGTCTCACGTGCTCTAAAATTTATTAGGCACACAAATATTCCAGTGATTTGAAGAAATTATTTAGAAATGGCTTATACATGCTGCAACAATATCAAGGACAACAGAGACTTTGAAAGAAGATGATTTAGCGTGGATACCATTTTTTGACTACCGAATTTTGTTTGCTTTGTTTTTGACTACTGAATTTATAATACACAATGATTATGAAGGTATAAGATCAGCACTACTGCTAGAACATAAGCTTCAGGAATGTAATTAGAAACAAATGTCAGTAACTTCAAACTTCTATGCTTTTATAAACAGCCTCACATAGTAAGCTGAAATGACAATAATGAATGCATTCCGAGGCTCACTGCAATCCTACCAAGCAAGGACTGGGAATCTCCAACAACACAGGAATAATTAAATCATGGCACATCCAGATGATGGCAATAAGTCAGTAATGTTGAAATTTATAACATGGTAATATTCTAATTATAAACATGGTTAGTTAACTATATATAGTGTTGGGACTTCCCTGGTGGTCCAGTGGTTAAGACTCCGCGCTCCCAATGCAAGGGGCCCAGGTGCGACCCCAGATCAGGGAACTAGATCCCGCATGCCGCAACTAAAAGATCTCACACGTGGCAATGAAGATCCCACGTGCCGAGACTAAAACCTGGCACAGCCAGATAGATTAGATAGATAGATAGATAGATAAACAGATAGATAAATGGTGTTTTCTCACATTACACGTTGTGTGTGTGTGTATATATAAAGTATAGAAAATTATAAATATATTTATAAATATAAATATGTTAAGTTCCATGAGATCAAGAACCATTTCAAATGTATTGCCAGCATTTATCACAGTGACTTCACACAGCCAGCAATAAAGCTTGGTGGTTAGAAGAATGGACTCTGAATGGGCTTGGGTTTGAATCCCAGATCCATAACTTAACAATATATAACTCTGAGCAAGTTAATCAATCACTAGGTAACTTAGTTTCTCCTTTTGAAAAATTGGGATAAAAATTTCATGTAATAGGAGAAAAAGTGATCTAATATATGTAAATCGCTTAGAACAGTATCTGGCACATAGTGATGACTCAATGAATGGGGGTGGGGGGTGGGGTAGGGAGGAGAAACAGTAGATTCTCAAATACCCAAGTAAATGAATAGACATTATTTTTAAAACATACACAGAAATGTTAGTAGGTATATGCAAACATTAAACAGGGTTTTTCAAACTTTGCTAACCGCAACTAAAAGTAGGTTTTAACATAACAGCCACACACACACATTCAGGTAGATAAAATCTATTCTATTTTATATCATGAATTTACTTAAAATGCTGGTTGTAACCCAATAAATGGATTTCACAATTAGTGAATCACTTTCTAAATGATGGACTCACAAATAATTTCTCCTTTATTTTTATCCTGCAACTTTACTTTTCTCAACAAGGAGCAACAAAAATTCACTATTATATCAAGAATCTAAGGTCAGAAAATACTCCAGGTTGGGGAAAGGTGCGGGGGAGGGATAAATTAGGAGTTCAGGATTAACATATACACACTACTATATATACAATAGATAACCAACAAAGACCTACTGTATAGAACAAGGAACTCTGCTCAATGTTATGTGGCAGCCTGGATGGGAGGGGAGTCTGGGAGGGAATGGATACGTGTATATGTATGGCTGAGTCATTTTGCTGTGCACCTGAAACTATCACAACATTATTAATTGGCTATATTCCAATATAAAATAAAAGTAAAATAAATAAATAAGTAAAAATAAAATGAAAAAAAAAGAATCTAAGGTCAGAAAATACTCCAGACTGGGGAAAGGTGGAGGGGAGGGATAAATCAGAAGTTTGGGATTAACATATACACACTACTATGTATACAGTAGATAACCAACAAGGACCTGCTGTATAGCACAGGAAACTCTACTCAATACTCTGTAATAACCTAAATGGGAAAAGAATCTGAAAAAGAATAGATACATGTATATGTATAACTGACCCACTTTGCTGTACACCTGAAACTAACACAACATTGTAAATCAACTATATTCCCGTATAAAATAAAAATTAAAAAAAAACTCCAGAAAAATCTTTAATCTGTTATATATTTTTAATTTTGTTTTATAGTCTTCCAAATTTTATTATTTACTTTTTTTTTAAATTTATTTATTTTATTTATTTATTTTTGGCTGCGTTGGGTCCTCGCTGCTGCATGCGGGCTTTCTCTAGTTATGGTGAGCAGGAGCTACTCTTCATTGCGGTGCACGGGCTTCTCATTGTGATGGCTTCTCTTGTTGCCAAGCACGGGCTCTAGGCACGCGGGCTCAGTAGTTGTGGCTCATGGGCTCTAGAGCACAGGCTCAGTAGTTGGGGTGCACAGGCTTAGTTGCTCCGCGGCATGTGGGATCTTCCCGGACCAGGGCTCGAACCCGTGTCCCCTGCACTGGCAGGCGGATTCCTAACCACTGCGCCACCAGGGAAGCCCTTGTTTACTCTTAAACCACCAGAAATCTCAATAGAAAACTTTAAAAGATCATCAAAAGGTGATACAGATATTTGCCCGCTTTTAAAATACACCTAGGTAGACTTACTCTTGAAGTTCTGATAAAGGGAGAACGCAATATTAAGAGGTATGAAAGAAAAAAGGTTGCTGGGTTTGGTTTAATTGGATAACTGCAACAGGATCCTTCCTGATCCAGCTTCTGGTCTCCCCCTAGCCATACAAATAAAACATATGTTCTGGCCACACTGGAAGTTTGTACATTTCTCAGAGGACACCATGGTGTTTCAGATCTCTGGACCTTCGCCCCACCCTCCCACATCCACAAACTGCAGGAGCAGCGGGTAAAACAAAATTTAACGTCACATGATATTGTTTAAAAGGAGAATATAAGAATAAAGGAGGGAAAAATGAAATAGGTGAGACTAGGAATGAAAAACAAAATTTTTTAATGTTTTTGGTGCCTGCAATAGATGACATTCTACATGCTGAGCTAAGTTAGTGTTTTTCCATAAATTCTCACAGGCTTATTATATGTAAGATATTTTTAAAAAGAAAAATACTAAATACTGAATTGATGAAGCAACGTATTTTTAATTAGATACCATAATTTAGGGAATGTGTTCTACAGACACTTTAATTTTAAATGAATTTTGTCAATGAAGTACTTGGAAACAGTCTTGTTAAATAATGACAGAAAATTAACCATTGCTATCATCTAAAGTATGAAAATCACATATTCTAGGTATTTCAATTCTAAACTTGTTTTTGCCAGTGATAATAAAGGTTTCAAATCTGGTTTGAGGGCTTCCCTGGTGGCGCAGTGGTTAAGAATCCGCCTGTCAATGCAGGGGACACGGGTTCGAGCCCTGGCCCAGGAAGATCCCACATGACGTGGAGCAACTAAGCCCGTGCACCACAACTACTGAGCCTGCGCTCTAGAGCCCATGAACCACAACTACTGAAGCCCGCGTGCCTAGAGCCTATGTTCTGCAACAAGAGAACCCACTGCAATGAGAAGCCCGTGCACCGCAACAAAGAGTAGCCCCCGCTCTCAGCAACTAGAGAAAATCCACGTGCAAGCGAAGACCCAATGCAGCCAAAAATTAAATAAATGAATAAATTAATTAATTACAAAAAAAAATCTGGTTTGAGTAACTTTCAAAGAATCTTTCTGAGAATCATAAACTATTCTGATTCCACCGTAATAGTAAAGCTGTAACTCCTTTTCCAACTAAACACTGGGGGCAAGGGGAAGTCAAGCACCTAAGAGGCTAAACTGAAGATCAATGAGACCCACTAACTAAAAGACGCTTGACATCTAACAATTCTGGAAGATGGAATATTCAGCTAATTTTATTTCTGAGGAACTCCCAACTGGGGAAGCTCTTTTCTCAAAATGTATATCCTAAAATTTTCAGTAACAGCATTAAAGAAACTATCAAAGTGCCTGATGCTGCTGCTGCTCTTAAAGTGGCAAACATCCAGGGTGTCAATTGGCATATGCCTGAATTTTTTGCTAGAATTCTAGATGACACAGTATGGACAGGTATAATTTAAATATAAATACACACATGCATACACACACACATATACACACAAACACACACAACTATCCTTTTTCAAATAGATTAGTGTTAGCAAGTTGACCAAAGCTAGGAGGGTGGGGAACGTGGAAAGGGCTATGGAAGAACTACACTGTTCAAAAGTGCCGAGTAAAGGATGTTAAGAAGGGAAAAGTAGTAATACAGTAAATCAGCTCATAAAAACTATTATACATTTATTCAAAACAAGCAAATCAACAGAAGCTTCTTTCCTTTCTAAGATTTGAGAGGAAACTAAGGAAGAAATGCTAAAGAGTCTGAATCAAATTTACCTCTACTTTCTTTTTTATGTATATATTTATAGAAATGGTTATGAGTGAATTCAGTTTCTCCATATCATTTTCTTTCTCCTTTGGTTTCACTGCTTAGGTCTCTTTTTGTTTAAAATAAAACATAAATTTTGGTGGCTTGAAAAATTGTGTGGTCATGAGTATAAAGAATGTGCTGATCAAGTTCTGGGCTTGGGAGTCAGGCGTCATAGGTTAGAAACGCACTGGATATGTAACTTCTGACCAGTCACAACTTCTCTGTAGATAATAAGAGAATAATAAACTACATTAATGCTTAAATACTGCTTAAATGTGAAAGTACCTAGAACACTGCCCACCAGGCATAAATATTTACTGACTTTGAAGACACAATCTGATAATCAGTTACTGCTAATGTCACAATTCTAAAGCCAAAATAAAATATTTTCCTAAAAATTTTTTAATTTAATGTTCAAGAAATACTTATGTTTAAGTTTTAAATTTTTCACACTTATGTTTATTTCAATTATGTGGATGATGATCCAATCTGTACCTCTTAATTCATGCCTTCAAGCATTCTCCTTTCTCTTGACAAATTCATTAGTTCAACAAATATTTGAACATCTACAATGTGTCAGCCCTTTTTTAAGTACTAAGGATACCTCACTGTACAGATAAGACCAAAACCCTTGGCAGCACAGTTTACAGTGTAAATATAATGTCAGATAGTGGTAAATGCTACGGAGAGAAACAGAGAAGGAAAGGATAAGGAAGACAGGAGGTGAGGTGCGATTTTAAATAAGCCCTCAGTGAGGTAATATTCGAGCAAAGATCTGAAGGAGGTGATGAAAGGAGGAAGATGTCATGCAAAGGGAACAAACAACAGGTCCAAGAGCCCTAACGCAGGAGTGTTTCAGCGAGGAACAGAGACTACAGGAGAGGCGTATCAGGCGACGAGAGGTTATGTGAGTTTGTGTGAGTACGGGTGGCGGTGTGCATGTTCAAGGGACACCACAGATCACAAAGGTCTTGAGCTTTTTACTCCAAATTTTGAGTCAAGGAAGATCCAGATCTAAGAAGAGGAAGATCAGCATGAATTTGGCTGCTGAGCAGAGAAACAGAAAAGGCATTAAGGGAAAAAGCAGTAGAGACCAGTTAAGAGGCTATGGTGACTATCTAGGTTAAAGATGACAAAGCCTCACACAGGGTGGAAGCAGTGGGAAGTGTCACAGGTGATGAAACTATGGGCATATTTTAAAGACAAAACTAACAACATCTGATGACACTCTGGATCGTGGAGTTGAAGAAAAAAGAGGAAGAGAGCAATGGTGACTCCAAGGTTTCTAGCCTAAGCAACCCAAAGGATAAAGTTACTTAATGAGATGGGGAAAATTTAAGGAGAAGATCTGGGGCGGGGAAGGTTCATTTCTTTAATTTTGTATCTATATGAGATCGTGGTTGTTCACCAAACTTATTGTGATGTATGTAAGCTATCATTATGCTCTACACCATAAACATACAATGCTGTATGTCAATTATATCTCAATAAAACTGGAAGAAAAAATACATTAGGAAAAAAAGAGGGGGTTTCAGTAGCTCAGTTTGGATATAATAAATTGGATATGCTCAGATATTCTAACAGAATTTATTACAGTTTATCAGAACTTTCTGCAAAGAGTAGGGAGATATGACAAATCAAGTTAGTCTATTTAGTTCTTGCTTGTAGTTGGAATTTTTAAAAAATGAGGTAAATGTATTATTTACTAAACAAATGTTCTAATAATCTTAGCATTTTAATTATGCATCCTCTGCCATCTATATCTGTCAGTGTTAAATAAACAATAATGTGGTAAAAATATTTAAGAAAATCTCTAATTACAGAGACTAATTTAAGGGAGACAGTCCATATTCAAACACTGTACAGGTAAAATAATAAAGGCAATCTCAGATAAGAACAGGAACCTATTACCTGATGCTCTCTAGTCACCAAAATGCTTCTCAGTCTCAATCCCATAGATTAGAAACAATAAATTTAACAGACAACACATATGAAGTGCTTTCCACATGCTAAGCATCTCATTTAAATTACCAACTACCTTCTATTAGCTTACCTATTACAAAGAGGCTGAAAGAAATTAATAAAGCTAAAGAACCGACCTATAACTTTAGCCCTACTAGAAAGAACTAGTTTAAAAGTCTCTAAGGACTTCTTTTGATCTGTTGCTTTAATTTTCCATCACCATTCTTCATCTAGATTTTGTGTTCTCTTCAGGCTTTTCAATTTTCCAATGCCAAATGATAGGAAAGGAACATGAAGGAAAATGATATATTAAAGAGTTCCAAAACATAACACATGTTCCTGAGATGGAACTGTGTTGAAATGTATTAACACAAGTCACAATTTCAGGCTGTGGGCCTAGAATTACAACTCTGCTTAATAGAAATGAACTGCAGAGAACTTGGAAAGTGAATATGTGTTTTCTAGGGAGTAATGAATAAAAAGAGAAAGGAACCTCTCTGATATATTTATTCTCACCTCACTGCTCTTAACTTCAATTAGAAAATTACTGCCACAAAGTATCAAGATTTTAGAGACACTTTCAAAATTAACAGGTAACACTTACTTGACAACTCATCCCTATTTTAGGATAACCTCATCACTTAACTTTTTTCATCAGATGCAGGGGCTGTTTTATTTCACCTATCTAATAGTTCAAGTTCTTCAAGCAGTTCTTCAGTCAACCAGACTAGAACATATATTACAACACCATCTCTGTTCTGGGCACTTCAAAGTGTACATAATTTTGTACATTTTACTGAATCCTCACAATAATCCAATGATTATATTAAAAACCTCAAGTCTTCTAAGTCCAGTTAACTTTATACTATACCTCCATTGTGGTGTCTACCACTAGTAGGTTAAGCATTTTAGGTCATTTTTCCAAAAGCCATAATATATTTGAGTTGTACAAAGTATTTATATGATCTTCTGTAATCATCCTTGTGGCAGCAAACACTATTTTCGAACAGTGGGTCTCTGCAAGACTGTAGTGGTTTGCACAGTTTTATCAAACTCAATTTTATTATATGCAATCTCCAATAACAAACAAAAAACCCAAGATTCCCACCAAAAAAACAAAAACACAAAAACAAACAAAAAACTCAAACAAATGCAACCCAAATGTCCACCAGGAGATGGACAGATTTTTAAAATGTGGTACATGCGTACAATGGAATACTATTCTACCTTAAAAAGGTAGGAAATTCTGACATGCTACAACATGGATGAACCTTGAAGACATTATGCTAAGTGAAATTAGCCAGTCACAAAAGGACAATACTGTATGACTCCACTCATGAGGTACCTAGAACAGTCAAATTCATAGAGATAGAAAGTAGAATGGCGGTTACCAAGGGCTCAGGGTAAGGGGGAATAGAGTTATCGTTTAATGAGTTCAGAGTTTCAGGTTAGGAAGATGGAAAAAGTTCTGGAGATGGATGGTGGTGATAGTTGTACAACAACATGAATGCACCTAATACCACTGAACAGTACAGTTAAAAACGGTTAAAATAATAAATCTTACGTTACATATATTTTGCTACAATAAAAAAACTGAACACACATCATGGAAATACATCAACAGCAGATAGTGAATTATCTTCTTCCTTATATTTTAATAAAGTTTCCCTTATTTTACCCCAAACCTATTTCTCATTCTAGTTTTGTTTTTGTAAATGGTGCTGCCTACCCACTCAGATAGCCACCACATTCAGTTTCTCTGTTCTCATCCTAAGCCACCAATCTTACAAACTGGTTTTAACTCTATACCACTGCTTGAATCTGATTCTTTAATTTTTAATGTCACGAACTTCATTACAGCATTTTATTACTATAACAGTCTCATAGCCAATTTCCCATCTCAAAAACCTAGCCTTCACAGTTACTGCTTTTGAAATAAAGCTCATGTGTAAAACCTTTCCAAAGGCTCCCATTGTCCATTCAAGTTTAAAGTTCTGAGCAACACAGTACAAATACTTCACTATTTGATCCAACCTACCTTTCTAGACTTGTCCACAAGCCCCTCTTGCTTCCTATACTCTACACATCAGATTCTTTACTCCCTTTTGTCTCACCATATTTACTAGGCTGTCCTGCCTCCATGCTTTTTCTGACACTCCTCCATCTGTACAGAAATCCCTTCTTCTCAATTTCTATTGAAATCCAGTCATCAACTCTCACACACTGCTATACATACGGGTGTGAGTTAATATAAGGTTCTGGAGCTGGCAGTATCTATCAAAACTACAAATGTACATATCCCTGCAACCAGCAATTCCACTTCTAAGTGTATGTCCTACAAAAATACTCATGGATATGTGGCTACTACACAGAGTTGTTCCTAAAAGAGAAACACAGGTAGTTGTATGCCAAATGCAAACTGGCTAATAAATTCTGTTGCATCTATATTATGGATATGGAATACTACACAGATTTTTTTAAAGAAAATTATTTTTTTGTGTGGGGGCAGGGGGGGTGACCGCGCCACGCAACTTGCAGCATCTTAGTTCCCCGACCAGGGATGGAACCCAGGCCCATGGCAGGGAAAGCATCAAGTCCTAACCACTGGACCACCAGGGAATTCCCAAGAAAAATAATTCTAAATGTATGCTAAGAACTCAAGAATGATTCACTTTTTAAAGTAAGCATAATATATAATATACAAATACAATAATATGAGCCCATCTGCCCTCTAGAAAACCCAAAGTATGTGGGAAATTGTTTGGAAGAATATATCTCAAAATTTTAAAACTGGTTACCTCTGGGGAAAGAAGTAGAACTGGAGGCTTCTAAACTATCATAATAATGATACAAGAATATATTCCTGTATCAATTGCATAACATTTCAAACAGGCAGGAAGAGCTTATACAGACAATCTCTCTCACTCCTGATCTATTTGGCCTGATCTAGCTCCTACTCTATTTATCCAATGATACAGAACTTAACTGAATGGCACTGGCTACACAGAGCAGAAGCACAAGCAGCCTGTCTTGGCACAGATTTATCTTGGCTCAGGCTCCCTAATGACATTCACAGCTGCCAGTGACACACGCCTCAGGTCCAGGGAGAAAACAGCCACATTCTCACTCGGCCACTACTCAGGCTTACCCTTCGACTGACTTTGTTTTCCTCCACTTGAAGGAATGTTTACAAACTGAGCACTCATGGTTTTTTAATTAATTCATCTGTCTCCTACAAGAACATCCTGACTGGGAGGGACAGAGGACGGAGAGTACCCCAGGTATTCCTCTTTTTTTTTAACATCTTTATTGAAGTATAACTGCTTTACAATGGCGTGTTAGTTTCTGCTGTATAACAAAGTGAATCAGCTATACATATCCATACATCCCCATATCTCCTCACTCTTGAGTCTCCCTCCCACCCTCCCTATCCCACCCCTCTAGGTGGTCACAAAGCACTGAGACGATCTCCCTGTGCTATGCAGCTGCTTCCCACTAGCTATCTATTTTACATTTGGTAGTATATATATGTCAATGCTACTCTCTCACTTCATCCCAGCTTACCCTTCCCCCTCCCTGTGTCCTCAAGTCCATTCTCTATGTCTGTGTCTTTATTCCTGTCCTGCCCCTAGGTTCTTCAGAACCACTTTTTTTTTTTTTTTTAAAGATTCCATATACCCAGGTATTCCTGAACAAAATCTCGTCTCCAGATTTCCACAACTCACCTTCCTGTAGCACAATTTAAAAGTTTAAGGGGAATTCCCTGGTGGTCCAGTGGTTAGGACTCGGTGCTTTCACTGCTGAGGGCCCGGGTTCAATCCCTGGTCGGGGAACTAAGATCCCACAAGCCACACAGTGCAGCCAAAACAAAAATTTTTTTTAAGTTTAAAAATAAGAAGAGGAATAAGAAATCCTTCATGAAGGCTTTGCTGAAATCCCCAGTCCAAATTAATCACTCCTTCTTCATCTGTACTTGTGAAATGTCTCTATTATAGGAGTCATTATGTTCATCTTTGTATTACAGTAAAAGTTATGAGCATAGCTGGATTCCCCACTAAGGTACAAACAGCCAAAGACCAAACTGTCTTAACTCATCTTTTATAAAACTTAAGGTGTTCAAAGATCTTGCCTGTAACAGGTTTTCAAGAAATGACTCCTCAATAGAATTTGTTGAAAATAGTTTAGTGCACGGTACTAAGAATAAAAATGTCAATAGGAAATATCAAATCAAATAAGAAGGATCAATGAGAAGTTTTAAATGGAGTTCCAGTTCAACTTTTTTGGTTAAATGAAAGCTTTGAGTTGGAAGAGAGAATGTAAACCTTAAAAACCACTACACGTCATAGGCAAAAGCAGTATAGAACTTTTAACAGCGTTTAAACAGAAAAAAGTTCATCTCCTTTGCAACCTAAAGGAAAAAACCTGTTTGTATCCCCTTACATCACACGAGCCTAAATACAATTACAGCTTCTTCATTTTCTGATTATTTTACCAGTTTCCTATATAAAACTTTGCCAAAAAAATGAAAATACAAATCTCATTTATCACATTTTGCGTCTGTTTTCCTTGTGACCTATATTTGACAGTAAAAACAAAATCCTGCCTTCTCATATTTTATATTAAATAAAATTGATAAGCATCTAAAAATTATTTGAAAAATGTTCAACTTGCTGAAAATATTCCTTGACAGTGGTATATGTTATGCCACGCTCTGAAGAGTACTATGAATTATAAATGACAACTGCAAATGAAGAGCTAACACTTACTATTAGTAAATTCAGTGTGTAAAAAAAATTGTCAGGTATTATCTCCTTTATTTACTACCAAACTCTATGGACAGGTATAATTAATTCCATTTTACAGATACACAAATTGAGGCTTAAAGAAGTCAAGTAACTTGCAGAAAGTGACATTTAAGGGATAGAGCCAGAATTCAAAGCCTGATTCCAAAATTAATACAGTTGATCCTTGAACAACATAGATTTGAACTATGCAGGTCCACTTACACACGACGGATTTAAACTATGCAGGTCCACTTACACACGGATTTTTTTTTTCCCCAATAAATACATACCATAATACCATGCAATCCATGGTTGGGTGAATCCAAGGATGCGGAACTGTGGGTACAGAGGGCCGACTGTAATGCTATATGAGGATTTCCCACTGCACAGGGGTCTGATGTCCCTAACTGCCAAGTTGTTCAAGCGTCAGCTGAACTCACCTGCCACTCACCCTATGCATTTAACAAATCAAATCAAAACAAGTGTAAAGTCTGTTCTGCTATAATGTGTGTTCTTTGCTGTGAATTACTTCTTAGGCAACTAGAAATAGGGGAATGATGCTAGTGTAAAAGGAAGTTACGTTGCTTCATACACTATTCTTCCTAGCATGTTAATGTTTTGAGGCAAATAGGGAAAGCTTTTCCACAAATAAAGATGAAAGCTTAGTAAGAGATAAATATTTTAAGGAAAAAGCCCTGAAAATCTACAAAAGTACTTTTCTTTCTTATGAGTAGTAGCTGGTTTAGCGGCTTCAGGAATTGCTACTCTTTCAGCTAGCTGGGTTAACCTATTTGACAAAGCTGCCTGTGCAGACGAAGAAGCTGCAAAAAATTCCCCCTGTATTAAAACAATGGATTGGGACTTCCCTGGTGGTGCAGTGGTTAAGACTCCATGAGCCCAATGCAGGGGACCCGGGTTCAATCCCTGGTCAGGGAACTAGAGCCCACATGCAGGCCGCAACTAAGAATTCGCACGCCACAATTAAAGAGCCCGCGTACTGCAACTAAGAAGCCGGCGAGCCGCAACTAAGACCCAGAACAACCAAATAAATAAATATTAAAAAAAAAAAAAACAATGGATTAATGAAGAAAAGTTACACATAGGATTAGATTTTTAATTTTAATGAAAATAGTCTCTTAGAAGCAATGTCCTTCCAGGACCTACAACTAGAAGAGGCTGAATCCAAGGTTCAAGATTCCAAAGATTGATGGTAATACAAGATACAAATGCTAGTCCTTTGTTTTTTTAGGATTGCTATTGTTTTTAGTTAGTATCCAAGATCACAGTTTCATGGAATTTCACTAGTCTGTCCCAAGCCTTTTTTCCCCATGAGTCTTGTTACTTTCACTGCACAATTTTGCAAATCTCAAGTTTTCTCAAGGTACATATTCATCCCTCAGTATTTGCAGGTGATTGGTTCCAGGACCCCCTTGGATACCAAAATCTGCAGATGCCCAAGTCCCTTATATAAAATCACACAGTATTTGCATATAACCTATGCACATCCTCCCGTATATACAGTTTTATTATTGTTATTCTTTTCTTTTTCTTTTTCGGCTGCATTGGGTCTTAGTTGTGGCATCCGGGATCTTTCATTGCAGCGCACAGGCTTCTCTCTAGTTGTGGTGTGCAGGTGTTCTCTCTTTAGTTGTGGCACGCATGACCTCTGTAGTTCGTGGCACACAGTCTCTCTAGTTGAGGCACATGGGCTCAGTAGTTGTGGCACGTGGGCTTAGTTGCCCTGCGGTATGTGGGATCTTAGTTCCCTGACCAGGGGTTGAACCCGCATCCCCTGCATTGGAAGGCGGATTCTTTACCACTGGACCACCAAGGAAGTCCCCCCCTCCCATATACTTTAAATCATCTCTAGATTACTTATAATACTTAATACAGTGTAAATGTTCCATAAATGCTATGTAAATAGTTGCCAGCAAGTGGCAAATTCAAATTTTGCTTTTTGGAACTTTCTGGATTTTTTTTCTCCCCAAATATTTTCAAACCACAGTTGGTTGACTTCTCAGATGCAGAATCTATGGATACAAAGGAGCAACTGTATATGGCATTATGGCAGAAACTCCCATGTGCATTAGACAAAACAATCCCTATGAATCTTCAGTACATGGATTTATCAAAATGCCATGGATAGTTTTTTGTTTGGTTTTGGTTCTGGCTTTTAAAAGTGTGACGTAGGGCTTCCCTGGTGGCGCAGTGGTTGAGAATCTGCCTGCCAATGCAGGGGACACGGGTTCGAGCCCTGGTCTGGGAAGATCCCACATGCCACAGAGCAACTAGGCCCGTGAGCCACAACTACTGAGCCTGCGCGTCTGGAGCTGTGGTCCGCAACAAGAGAGGCCGCGATAGTGAGAGGCCTGCGCACCGCGATGAAGAGTGGCCCCCACTTGCCGCAACTAGAGAAAGCCCTCGCACAGAAACGAAGACCCAACACAGCCAAAAGTAAATAAATAAATAAATATTAAAAAAAAAAAAAGTGTGACGTAAACGTCAATGCTACAGAGAAAATAATAAAAGTGTGTTAAAACTGCTACCATTAGGATAAAAATGCAGTAGTAGCGATTAATGATATTTTGATGATTTGTTGTTGATCTTTTTTTTAAATATTTATTTACTTATTTATTTGGCTGTGCTGGGTCTTAGTTGCAGCAGGTGGGCTCCTTAGGTGCAGCTCAAGGGTTCCTTAGTTGTGGCACTCAAACTCTTAGTTGCGGCATGCAGGTGGGATCTAGTTCCCTGACCAGGGATCGAACCCGGGCCCCCTAAATTGGAAGTACGGAGTCTTAACCACTACACCACCAGGGAATTCCCTGTTGTTGATCTTTAAACAAAGATCCATGTCAACTAATCGTGATCCCAAAGTAGACATGAGGGGCACGCACGCACACACACACACACACCCCCCCCCAGAGCAGTCCTTAATGTACTTCATTTCTTAACGCAACAACTAGAGAAGATGATCCTATGGGGAGTGATTCTATTGAATAATCTATTATATAAACTAAGGCAATGGAGTCTACCCAGCATGCATGTATTTCCAAATTTATAAATACAGCATCAAAACAGAAAGCTCGGGCTTCCCTGGTGGTGCGGTGGTTGAGAATCCGCCTGCCAGCGCAGGGGACATGGGTTCGAGCCCTGGTCTGGGAGAATCCCACATGCCGCGGAACAACTGGGCCCGTGAGCCACAACTACTGAGCCTGCGCGTCTGGAGCCTGTGCTCCGCAACAAGAGAGGCCGCGATAGTGAGAGGCCCGCGCACCGCGATGAGGAGTGGCCCCCGCTTGCCACAACTAGAGAAAGCCCTCGCACAGAAACGAAGACCCAACACAGCCAAAAATAAATAAATAAATTTAAAACAGAAAGCTCACGTAGAAAGATAAGCATAGTTTGTATAGAAAACAGGCCATATAATGCAGATATTTTGATACACAGTTGCCCAGAATTAATTGTTTATAACATAAAGCATTCTCAGAAAAAAATCATTCAAGTGATGCCTGGAGACTGAAGTATGTGGTTAAATGTAGGTTCAGGTTCTGGTACTAATTCCAACATGGAAAGGGGACTTCTCATACCAACAAGCAGTTCCCTGGACAGCAGAAAGGTATCCTACAATTCAACTCAATTCTGACACTATCTACCCGGAGATAGATCTCCGAGGTTCCAATGACCTCCAACTTGGGTTTCAGAAGCCAGTCTCAAGCCCAACTTATTACATGTGTTTCTGACCAGCCAGCTATATAGATCAGAGGTTCCCATGACCCCTTCCTTGGGTTCGATTAATTTGCTAGAGTGGCTCACACTTACTACATTACCGGTTTCTTATAAAAGGATATAACTCAGGAATAGCCAACTGGAAGAGATGCAAAGGGCTAAGTATGGGGAAAGGGCCACAGGTTACCTCATTAACATAACAAAAGACACCTTTATCACTCAGGAAATTCCATGGGTTTTAGGAGCTGTGAGCCAGGAACTGTGGACAAAGCCAAATACGTATGAGAAATATATTCTGGTCATCTGATGACCAGATTTATAAATCACAACATCACAGTGGTAAAAAATTTGTTTCTTCTTCCCATTAGTCTTAATATTATACCTCCCTATTTCCCTGTTTCTATCTAAACAGTCTCAGTATTATGATCCTCGTATGTCAGAGATTACATACTTATCTATACAATATTACCACATTTATTGTTTAAATCAACAGGGTTGGGGGCTTCCCTGGTGGCGCAGTGGTTAAGAACCCGCGTGCCAATGCAGGAGACGGGTTCGAGCCCTGGTCCGGGAAGATCCCACATGCCACAGAGCAACTAAGCCCATGCGCCACAACTACTGCGCCTGCACTCTACAGCCCATGAGCCACAACTACTAAGCGCACGTGCCACAACTACTGAAGCCCACGCGCCTGGAGCCCATGCTCCACAACAAGAGAGGCCACAGCAATAAGCCCACACACCACAATGAAGAGTAGCCCCCCCCTCGCCACAACTAGAGAAAAGCCCACATGCAGCAACGAAGACCCAATGCAGCCAAAAATAAATTAAATCAATAAATTAATTATTTTTTTTAAAAGAACAGGATTGGGAGAGACGTTTTGCATTTTAATAGAATAAAGCAAGAAAATTTCAAGTAATCATTTAAGAAATCCAAAATTATTGTGTAAAACACTCATTTACTCCAGGAAAGTTCCCTTCCTTTATTAATTACCTTTGGCTTGAGCAAATAAATTAGTTTATCTTCCCTAAGTGTCATCAATTTATAGTGAAAGTTATTCAAAATCACATTTCTTGCCTGAGTGACATTTTTTGATCCATCACCATGCAAAATCCAGAAGCCATGCCAGCAAATTATTCCTGTACATACATCCTCATCTCCCAATCTCACACCCAAAACCTGTTTCCCATATCAAATGATGGCGACCCTGTAATTACCATTGCTCAGACCACAACATGAGGTTCGCTTGGATTCTTGTCTTTACTTCACATACCATATCTAATCTAGGCACGCTTTGCCTCAGGGTCTTTACATTTGATGTTCCTTCTTGCTGGAATGTTCTGTCCCCACATACAACATGCCTCACATTCTCACCTTATCCTTAAGGTCCTTTGCTCAAGTGTCACCATCTCAGAGACCCACTTTATCTTGTTGCAACCTCTTTCTGATACTCCCTATCCTATTTCCAACACTCTTTCTCTTCTGAAGCCTTTATCTCAGTAAATATTTAACTTATTTGGTTTTCGTCTCTTTCACTAAAATGCAACCTCTATACACTGGCAGATTATACATATTTTTATATATATATTTTGGTCTGTTTTGTCCACTGGTATATCCTGGTGTCTGGGACATAGTTGGCACTCAAAATCCTCTGAATACACCACTAGGGCTCAGTCTATGTCAGATGATCCCAACCTGAGAGAATAAAAGGTGTTCCACAATGTGAAGGGTTGATAATGGTGCCCTCACTGACTGATCTGTTTCAGCACATCACAAATTACCTAGTTTAATGACCTGAGCCCTCAAAAAACAAGTGAGGGACTTAAGATAATTTCTGCAACAAAAGAGGTATTGGAGATAGTACTAATAATTTAAGCACACTAAATAAATAAATGGCAGAAGGGTACCTCTTCCTCCTAGTATTCCCTCTTTACCAAGTAAAAATAATGATTAATCAGACCTAACAAGACAGTCAAAAAGAAGATAGAAATAACCAAGATAACTTTTTAAAATATAGATTTACATCTACTATCAACAGTAACTTCACTGTATATACAAATTTTGCCCCAAAATACTAGCAAATGACAGTGCAATCACAATTAGTAAAATACTTAAAATTTTAAGTACTTAAAACATAACAGGTCTCTATAGGTTGTGAGTTTTTTCTCTCTGGCAAGGCTTAAAGTCATGATTTTCAATTCAGTACTTTAGAAAATGTCATTGAGTTTACATGCCTCTTTTGTGACTTCTTATAAAAGCAGTGTAAGATAAAAAGCCACAGGGACTTCCCTGTCGGTCCAGTGATTAAGACTTCGCGCTTCCACTTCAAAGGGCACAGGTTCGATCCCCGGTTGAGGAACTAAAATCCCGCGTGCCGCGGTCAAAAAAAAAAGAAGCCACATATCATGGGAATGACTTATTCTTCCTGTCATGGTAGAAAAGGCTGAAGTATGACTTGGGGAACAACATGAACATAAACCAAAATGTATTTTTCTGTCAGTAAATTACTATATAAATATGCACAGAAAACACTGTTGAAGATTATGGGGGGGGGGGGATTGGTATTAGAAAAAACTACATAGTGTGGGAAATTTGTCATACAGTAGGTAGTTATGTTTTTTCTGATATGTCTCAGTTTATTTAGTATTTGCTGGCTTCTTAATGAAATGCAAAGTTTTCTAAGAAAATATCTATAGGAAAACATATTCTCAACTGCAAATTCATTCTACAGTTAAATATTTACAGAGTGCCTTTTACATGACAGGAACTCTTATAGGTACAAGGGATAGAAAACTGAACAAAAAGACAGGATGTCTTCAGGACGGAGCTTCTTTGACCTCTTTTAATTAAAGCTTTTTATGGAAAATCAGTTAAGAGTATTATCTGCTATGAGAGTGGCTGCTTTAAGCAAAATAAAACAAGATTTCTATAAAAAGCTTACTGAGATCCCATCACACAAGAACCTCATTCATTTCATCTTTCAATTAGGAAGCAAAGAAAATGACAACAGAATGACACAAAGTACTACCAGATGTCATGGATATGGCTAGTTACACTATATCTTCATGAAACAGGGAGTAACCATGAAAACCTTTTGTACCACATAGAGGTTTGCTCTTCATCTTGTGGCAAAGCACTTAAAAGGTTTTGAAACTTGACGAGTTACTCATTTTTCTTACACAAAAAGGTCCCCAAATTGATTACTTTTCCTGTGAAGACACGCAGCTTCCTGTAGTATGTGATCTAGCAGTTACTTCTGTAAAATTAAAAACACTTAAGGTAAGCATGGCATTTTAAACAATGGCTTTTCAACTATGAAAATCACCTGATTTGTATAGAAATAACTTAAAACTAGCCCTCTGAATGACTCTCACAAAGTATTAACCAAGATTTTTAAAAAATGATGCATATTATATATACCACAATTTAAAAAATAACAAAGTAAACTTAAATACACTGCTCTCAAAAAATACTTGTGAAGATAAAAAGGGGCTCTACCATTCTATTCAAAGTATCTTCAAAATTTTGTTTACCTCATTTTTATCACAAAATTTTTTAACATTTGAAATTTCTATAGATACTTCAATGTGTATATTAGTAAAGTACAACACTTCATTATAATTTATTAATACACAATCACATATACTGGGGTACATGTTAACTTTCTACTGATATAGGTAAACAACCAAAAGTCTAGAGACTATAGTATAGTACAAAGCAAAACAAAGTGCTGCACAGGCCACATAGCTCTTGTAGTATATGGATCAAGACCCCAAAGACAGGCAATCTTCTTTGGCTTCATATGAATTAATTAACTCCATCACCTCAGTCACTAGGGACACCAAGCAAAAAAATATGGAAGAATCAACGAATAAACATCAACCCTTCAGGAGAAAAACAATACGGAATATTTTCCCTCATAAAAATGAGATAGTCAGGACTTCCCTGGTGGTCCAGTGGCTAAGACTCCACGCTTCCACTGCAGGGGGGCACGGGTTCAATCCCTGGTCAGGGAAGTTCTACATGCCACATAGTGTGACCAAAAAAAAAAAAAAGAAAAAGAAAAAAAATTTTTTAAATTAAATAGTCAATGTGGAAAGACTCTGAAAACTTAAGAGAATCAAGTTCATGAATGTCTTCATTGTCACGTTACTGAATATGTGCCCCTCTCCCCAACAAAACCCCCTTTAATGTTGACTTTCCATTAATACATGAGAAGCTGCACAATGTTACAGAAAAGGCGCCAACAGGAGTTTCAATTTAAATTTCATCCCCTTCCCTCTTTGTGTTCCTTCCAATAAGCATCTAAACAAGTCAAGCCTATTCCTCCATCACAACACCTAGGTTCCATTCCCACCAAGTTCTGAACCACTGCTCTTGAAAGAGCTGTCTCCACTTCCTCAACCTGTGTCAAACCACATTTTAGCTCCCACCAGTTCTTACCAACTTCAAGCCCTAAAGTGCTAAACTAGTGAGCATTTGTGTTTATCCCATTTGCCCTCTTTGTAGCATGTGACACAACTGACAAGTTTCCCTCCTCCTAGAAGTACTCTCTTCATTTTTGTGATATTACACTGTCTAGGTTTTTGTCCCACCTCTTCTATTATTAGTTTTCCTTTACTAGTTTTTATACCTCTACTCACTCCTGAAGTATTGATGCTCACCAGTGGTTTGTCTCTGCTTAACTCCACCTCTCCCTGAGGAGATTTTGCCCACTCCCAAGGTTTTAATTAACATCTAACAGTCTTCAAGTAGGTGTGTAAAACCTTGACCTCTCTCTCCTGAGCTCCAGGAACCACACACATAATTTATATATGTAACTGGCCACTGGATATCTTCATCTAACTCTCACAATGGCCTCAAACAAAACACGTTCAAAACCAGAAACTCCCCACCAACACTAACTCTACTCTTCTACTATGCCATTCATCACAGTGCCATCTAATCTTAACAAATGGCACCACCATCCCCCACCCCAACAAAATGTGTAAAGCGCCAGAGTTTTTTTCCTTCTTGACAATTTTTTTAAATATTTATTTATTTATTTATTTATTTAGTATTTATTTATTTTGGCTGCGCCAGGTCTTAGTGGCAGCATGCGGACTTCTTAGTTGTAGCATGCATGCGGGATCGAGTTCTCCGACCAGGGATCGAACCCGGGCGCCCTGCATTGGGAACTCAGAGTCTTACCCACTGGACCACCAGGGAAGTCCCTTGACAAATTTTTAATAGCTCCAAAATCGAGATATACCCACCAAGACTCTATTCATTCTTACAACTTACCCCAACCAGTTATACTAAAGAAATAAAGCCCTACCCTGTCTTTTCAAAAGGTAACCTGTCTTCACAAATTTTGTCACTAGATTCCTTTCGTATATTTAAAAATGACTTCAAAAGTACAGATAATTCTTGCTGCAGAATAAATATAGCTTACAAATGCAAAGTTTTTAGAATCCTAACAGTTGACTCGTGTTTTTGAAATTTTAGGAGCATAAGTATACGTGTGGCTCCCCTATATGCGTTTGTTTTAAAATGTCCAACAGGGGAATTCCCTGGTGGTCCAGTGGTTAGGACCCTGCACTTTCACTGTCGAGGGCACGGGTTCAATCCCTGGTCAGGGAACTAAGATCCCGCAAGCCACACAGCGCCGCAGGGCCAAAAACAAAACAAAACAAAACAAAATGTCCAACAGAAAAAGGAAAACAGACACATTAAAAGGGAGAAGATAATCCTATTAATAGCAAATAAAAGCTCACATTAGAGCAGAAAAAAATGTGATTTTGTCATTTCAAGTAACTGTATCACTGTATTCTCTGAAAATCTTCCTTGTACACCACAGAAACCTATCCTTAATCCTAACAAAAACCTACCAATGCCTCAAAGCACTGGATGGGCTAGTCATCTGACCAAGCAGAAATGAAAACAGCACAAATGTCAGAGCTAATGAAAGTCAAAAAGTGTAAGAGGTAGCTAAGGAATCCCTGAGAGGACAGCTGAGGCATCAGTATCCATTACTAGGTGATTCCTCTCACAGGAACAGACTATCTTCCCCCAGGAACGTGGGAATTATATATACTCTCAACTTTGGTAAAATCTCAAGTTCACTAAGTCATTTTAATATCTACATCATATTCTATTGTCAGGTGTCATCTTTCAAAAGTACACCAAGTTGGTGTGATTAGGAAATCATCCAACATAAACAGGAACCTCAGTAGCACTGTTAGGGACCAGTGCTGGAAAAGCCATCTGTTTATGGAAATAATACTTCCATTTCCCTAGTGATTATAGCCACCAGTGACAACTGTAAGATCCCAAGAGAAAAAAAGAAAATTTAACTGCCTCAAAACTTTAATTATTCATATAAACTAGCCAAGAAACTAAAGTTAAATGTTACACAAAGGGCTCTCTAACCCCCTAATATTTTTTGGCTAATTATTCCTTCAGTAGCCCACATCTGCTCTGCTAAAATCTGATTATGAATCAGAAGTAACTCACTGGGAATGCTTTTTTTTTAACTTAAAGGAATAAAACACTTTATTTTAAAAATTTGAACATGCTTCAAATGAAAGCTGCCCCTTTATTAAACACCCACAAGTTCCAAGCTTTGTACAAAACATTAGAACACTTGTTCATACTCTTTTAGAGCAAAATTGCCTGTTCTGCCGCACTTGTTTTTTCTTGACATTGACATTTTAGCTCCAGTCATAAAATGACCAGTTCTTTAAGATTTGATCAAGAAACAAGTTTCTGATCCATAGAAGTAGATCATGAGGTTAATGCAGAAGTCAACTGGCGAAGTTTCTGTCAACTGTTACACTTCATGTCCTCTTCCACCTCTGAAACCACCACCTCTAGCACCTCTGCCACCTCCTCTTCCTCCTCCTCCTCGACCTCCTCAGCCACCGCCTCTTGGAGATCCCTTCTCACCTGAGGTTGAGGTAGAAACCTCTGCAACGGCAGCGGCTTACATGGATCTATATAAAACTTCTGTAGTTTTTTAAAGGCAGATGCCTTCATGTTCTCTGACAATTTAACTGAAAATAAAAATCTCTAAGCTGTCCAAGTATTTCATCCACTTTTCCAATTTGTTCTTTGTTTTCTAAATAAACTGGAGCACTGAAATAAGGCACCTTATTCTCATCTGTGGAACATTTACAAACTATGTCATCTTCACAGGGGTGCAGGAACTCTCCTAATAAAACTACTTGCTCTGGAGGTCCTTGGTCCTGGCCTTTGTTAAAACCTCCGCGGCCGCCCCTCGTCCAAATACTCCTCTGCCGCCGCCGCCTCTGAAATTACCGCCGCCTCCACCTCGGAAGTGGTGGCCGCCGCCGCCGCCGCCGCCGCCGCTGCCTCCGCGACCTCCGCCTCGAAAAGACATGCTCTGCTCCCACCGGAGCCACGTGCATCTCAGGCCCTGGGAATGCTTTTATATCTAAAATAACTGTGGATAATAACCACAATTCACAAAAACTGTTATTTTTAATGTGCATAAAATGCTGTCCCACACAATAAAAGAACAGAAGTTACTGTCAAGGTTTAAACTCTCCTAACTACGAGGAAAAATGAGGCAATTTAACAACAAAAAAGTTCATTTTAACAGCATATTCAACCTCTACTTTTAGAATATCTTCAATACTAAGCAATTTGGGCTTCCCTGGTGGCACAGTGGTTAAGAATCCGCCTGCCAATGCAGGGGATATGGGTTCAAACCCTGGTCCGGGAGGATCCCACATGCCACGGAGCAACTAAGCCCGTGCGCCACAGCTACCGAGCCTGCGCTCTAGAGCCCGCGAGCCACAACTACTGAGCCCTTATGCCTAGAGCCGGCGCCCGTGCTCCGCAACAAGAGAAGCCACTGCAATGAGAAGCCCGCGCACCGCAACGAAGAGGAGCCCCTGCTCGCTGCAACTAGAGAAAGCCTGCAAGCGGCAAGGAAGACACAATGCATCCAAAAATAAATAAATTTATAAAAATAAATAAATACATAAATAGTTTAGAGATTTGCAAATATATACTCTAATAACTTCCTAAATACTGACTATTATCTCACATATACAGTTATGGGGGGTTTTTGTTTTTGTTTTTTTTGGTCAGGGAGCCTCATTTGTTTCAACTATCGCTCTACCACCCTTCCCTTTTTTTTTCTTTTTTTGAAATAAATATTTTCTAGAATTCTTTTCATTGGAGAAATTTATCTTCTAGATATTTTGACAGAAAATACCAAGGCTCAGCTTATTTCTTGTAACTCAGCTCCAGGTGTGAGCTTTAGTATCTCAGAGTAAAACTACTTTTAATAATTTATAGTTAACTATTTGGATCTGCTCAATAACGTATTAAAACCATATACTTTTGAAATGAAAACAGGTATACACATTGTGCCTAAAACTATATGTATGAGCTAATCATACCAAATGGAAAATATTTAGTTCCAAACAATCCAACATTTAAACAGCAGACACAGGTAAAGCATCATCCATAAGTGCTATTATACACAGTAATTGCTGAGGGCAAAAATATTTAATGACATAAACCGTGTCCATAAAACAACTAAAATTACAATTTACCTTTACACATATCCAAGTAATACACTTAAAGATCATCAAAAAGTCAAGCAAAACATTCCAAATTCCTTCAAAGTCATAAGAAATAAAGAGCAGTAGCAGAAATGACTGCTCCAAAGATTCCCAGGATAGAAACACTCTCTCAATTTGTACTATCCTAACTCACTCCCCTCAAAACACATTCACCCTTAGGGAACAAACACAGAATTCATTGCAACTGTGGCTACAATTTGTAAGCAGCCTTTCATTGCTCCATAAAGGCTCATCATTGTAGAAGTTCATCAGTTTTTAAGCCACATCCACAGCTGCTGTCTTAGTTAGAAAAACAACAAAATTTGACAGCAGAAACTTTAAAATAAAACAGACTTACATAAAACAAAATTAAAAGTACTCCAGTATAATAAAAAGAATGAATGTATCTAGAGTACCAAAAACATGAGACTCTTGAGTCATTTTTAATAGTGATACCTTTCATTTACATGGTGTGAGAATTACTCTCTAGGCTCTCTGGCACATATAGTATCATTTCTAACTTAAAGCCTAGTTCAAAGATATCATTTACGCAGAAAATAAGCAAAGCAGGGATGTTACCAAATTAGTGGTGAAGAGAATCTATTTCATGACCACCAGCCTGTGTTCTTTCCACAACCTTCCTTCCAAAATCATATTCTAAAATTCAGAGGCAAAAATCCCACATAAAACTGTTCTAAAAAAATATCTATTAAAAAAAGTCTATAAAAAAAAAATCCTGGGCTTCCCTGGTGGCGCAGTGGTTGAGAATCTGCCTGCCAATGGAGGGGACACGGTTTCGAGCCCTGGTCTGGGAAGATCCCACATGCCGCGGAGCGACTGGGCCCGTGAGCCACAACTACTGAGCCTGCGCATCTGGAGCCTGTGCTCCGCAACAAGAGGCCGCAATAGTGAGAGGCCCGCGCACCGCGATGAAGAGTGGCACCCGCTCACCGCAACTAGAGAAAGCCCTCGCACAGAAACGAAGACCCAACACAGCCAAAAATAGATAAATAAATAAATAAATTTATTTAAAAAAAAAAAAAAAAATCCTGCATAAACCAATTCCCTATTCAACTTTACCCTCCTGCCTCAGATCTATTCTCTGCCTGGACTGAGGGAAGGGGCTCCTCTGGTTAGTGAGCACAGGCAATCATGTGTTGATGGATGACTAAGTGTTAACTACATATGGGGAAGCATTATCACATATGAGACTGCACAATCACTAGAAGACGTTCATGGCAATGGAATTGGAATCCAGAGACATGAGTTCGAATTTCAACTCTCCCACCAACCAACAGGTGAGCTTGCTTATTAAGTTTCTGTAAAACAGAGGAACACTATCTTCCTCACTAGAGGATGGCAAGGGCTAAATGCAACAACAGACCTCAAGGCTACTGAACACCATATTCAGGTAATAGATTATATTTAAAACACATTAGATGAATCTGTATTTATACCAGGGGGCTTATAAAATTTTATAAGTATAACACATAGTAGTAAAAGTAGGACTTCAAATCAAGGAGAAAACAACAGACCATTCAAAAAGTGACGCTGTTAGAACACTTCGCTCATTCATTCAACAAATACATACTGAGTACCCACTACATGCCAAACACTATATTCTAGTGGGGAAGAGAAATAAATAAAAGGCAAATAACATATATTGTTAGAAGCTGACACATGCCAGTGAGAAAAATAAAACAGGGAAGAAGCACATAATGTGGGATAAAAAGTAGGATAAATGTAGTAAAATCAGAAAGCACTAGAAAGGAGACCAAGAAAAAGGTGCCAGTGAGGTGGGAAACTAGAAGTGTGGTATCCTAGAAGGCAAAAAAGTGTTTGAACAAGACACCAAATGCCACTGATCAAGTCAAATAACATTTGAAAAAAAAAAAAACTACTACATTCACCTGTGTGGAGGGAATTGGTAACCGTGAGAAAAGCAGTTTTGCTGAAGTGGTCCAGACAAAAAGCCTGTTTGGAAAAGGTTTAGGGGGAATGGAGTAAGAGTAACTGGAGATAGAACGAACTCTTCATACGAAGTTTGTTGCAAAGAGGAATTAGAGAAATAGGAACTAGAGAGGAGTGCAGAATCCAGAGAAGAAATAACAGCATGTTTGTATATTGTCAAGAATGCTTCACTAGGTCTTCCCTGGTGGCAGCAGTGGTTAAGAATCCGCCTGCCAATGCAGGGGACACGGGTTTGAGCCCTGGTCCAGGAAGATCCCACATGCCTCCGAGCAACTAAGCCCGTGCGCCACAACTACTGAGCCTGCGCTCTAGAGCCCACGAGCCACAACTACTGAAGCCCGTGCACCTAGAGCCCATGCTCTACAACAAGAGAAGCCACCGCAACGAGAAGCCCGCGCACCACAACAAAGAGTAGCCCCCACTTGACGCAACTAGAGAAAGTCTGCGCGCAGCAGTGAAGACCCAACGCAGCCAAAAATAAAAATCATAAATCAATAAATTTATATATATAAAAAAAAGAATGCTTCATTAGAAAGGTAAAAATTGAGACCAGAGGAAAGGCTAGTGGGCTAACCAATGTCCTAGAGTAGCTGAGAAGGGAAGGGATCTAGGGCACAAGTAGAGAGTTTGCCCTAAAGTTTGGAAGTATACTCGCCCCACTGTAAGCAGTGCATTATCTCTGGGGGTTGAGATTTAGGTGTGAAGAGGAACTATCTTATTCACTTTATACTGATTTCAGTTTACAAGTAACATGTATTTGTCTAAATTATTTTTTAAAAAACTCAAGACAGGATTTTAGGATGGTGGTGGCAGCAGCATAGTTTTTCAATCTCTCCACATAAAAGAGCACCTAGACAACAAAATCAAAATCTATGGACACCATTTACAACAAAATTAGGTTGCCAAGTAACCCCAAACCTCTAAATACTAACAACTGTACACTAGCAAACCACCAACAGCCATAGACTAAAGAAGGAACTGACAAGGCTATGACAGTGGTCCAACCAAGAGATGAAGCTGACCTGGAGAATAAAGCAATGGCAGTGAGCAAGGAGAGGAGAGCCCAGAATATGAGACAAGTAATCTGGAAGCAGAAAGGGAATGATTTGGTCATCAACAAAATAAGAAAATACAAGAGTAGGAGGAAATGAGGAAAATACGGAAGTTCATTTTTACCTGCTGGATGAACAATGGCATTAATAACAGATATCAAGCCTATTTTATAAGATGGTATAACAGGTCTAGTTGGTGGAAAAAACATGTTGTTTTGGAAAAAACAAGTTTGGTGGGCCTACAGAACAACCAGTAGTAGTTTTAGAAATATGGATCTAAACATCTGAGGTGATGATACACATATCAAGTCAAAGAATAGATAAGACAAAGAGAGAAAGACAAAGATTGCAGACCACAATATTTAAGACTAGAGGAGGAATAGGTAGAAAAGATGGAATGTCCAAGAGATAAAGATAGTGTCTTATCAGTCATGAATAAAGACACCATGGTCGGGCTTCCCTGGTGGCGCAGTGGTTGAGAATCTGCCTGCCAATGCAGGGCACACGGGTTCGAGTCCTGGTCTGGGAAGATCCCACATGCCACGGAGCAACTGGGCCTGTGAGCCACAATTACTGAGCCTGCGCGTCTGAAGCCTGTGCTCCGCAGCAAGAGAGGCCGCGATAGTGAGAGGCCCGCGCATCGCGATGAAGAGTGGCCCCCACTTGCCACAACTAGAGAAAGCCCTCGCACAGAAACGAAGACCCAACACAGCCATAAATAAAATAAATAAATAAAATTTGAAAAAAGAAAATGAAAAAAAAAAAAAAAGACACCATGGTCAACTCATGAATAAAGACACCATGGTCAACAAAAACAAAGGAGGCAGGAAAATTAAACAAGATTTTGGGATCCAGTTGAAGGGTTATTTATTGATGGCCTGGGATGAAAAACCAGATTTTAACATTTAACAAAAAAGGTAAGTGGTAAAGAAGAGATCTGGCCCTGGCTTGAATGAGAAATAAGAAAGGAAATCAACAGTAAGCAATTCTTACAGAACAGCCTAGTCTGGCAGCCCCTTGCATACATACATTTGATCCTCACAAGAATTCTGAGATATGCTCCCCACTCTACAAATAGAGAAACTTAAGTTACAACACAATTAGGTAACTTGTCCAAAGCCAAACAATGTGTATACAAAATAATTAAACCACCTGAAAATTGGTCTTTAGGCAGAAAAGGAATAAGAGGATAGATAACATAGATAAAAACTAAAAACACAAATAGAAGAGGATTAACTGATTTAACATCATCCCAGGAGTACCTGACAAGATTATTTTTTAAATGATACAAAATTTTACTTAAAGATAAACGATGCTACTTCAGAGAACCTTCTGAGTTCAAACACTAGTCAAGAATATATATTTATTTTTAAAGTAATGTAATAGAGAAGAATATAATAATCTCCTTTTCCTTAAAGCCTTGTGTTAGGCTTACCTGTGTCTGGGACTGTCTTGCCACCTAGTAGAGAGCTTGGAAGCTTTCAACTGATTAACATTTAGGTGGAGAGATAAACAATAGCTCTCTGAGTACTTGGTAGTGCAATGACAAAGGCAGAAGGGAAGCTGTGTGAACTTGGGATAAATCACTAAATCCCTGACCCTCGGACATCTATAAAATGGAGATACTATCTCCCTTCACAATGTAGTTGAGGACTCAGTAGTCAACAAAATGTCAGTTCCCTAATCCCCTTAAATATTCTGTTTGCTAAACTACTGACGTCTTTAATATATCAATAAAATAGAATGTTAGCATTTCCATTTAAAACAAAAAAAGTTGAAGAATATGCTCCCAAATTGATAACAGTAGTTAATTTCCCGGTAGAAGACTACAGTGGCTCACTTTACATGACATATTTAAATAACTTTTGAGTTTCTTTTAACAAACATTATTTTTCCAACAAGAAAAATAATCAAGATGAGTGTTTACAGATGACATTAACTAGCCCTTAAGGAAAACTTCCACTCAAGATAGTCACTTCCCTGAAATGATTTTATAAACAAGATAAAATACAATGAAAAAATACATCAACTGCACACCTAAGCTACCATGTGAATTTAAATTGTAATGTAATTTAAACGATATTTAATGTACCAACTGACAACTTCCAGGACTTACAGCTAAGAAACTAGGATTAAATGAAGAACATGCCACTAAATTCTGTATTAAAACGTACCCATCACACTATAGCATAGGAGAAGGCCAGGATGAAAAATACTTGTTTACCAATAATTATGAAATCGTCTTTGAAAGCTATGGCTCTCCAGGTTTGTTTTTTTAACATTACAACAGTGAAGCAACAACCCCCACTAGTTCAGTACAATCCATTTAATCAAATAATGACACTCATTACTGTAAGCTGTAAATAAAGTACCAAACCAAGACTATCACTACTATCTTTGGAATGCTGAAATGGATTTAATTCACTTCCTTGACATTTGGATAAGCACAGATGACAGACACAACAGATTTAACGAATTCCATAATCAAGAGTGTCATACTGTTTTGACATAAATACACTAAAAAATATCACTGTATGAAAATCACCAGGTTCATAAACAAGCCCATCTTTCAGTATATGATTTCAAGTTGTGGCCTCCTTCCCTGTATGACAGTCTTCTTTTTTCTCAATCTCCCCTCCTGTCCATTTTCTCTTCCAGAAGCTTTGGAAATAGCCAGCTGCAATTTAGTGCAGGTGGCAAAACTAAGAAGCTAAGGAGACAAGAAGCAGAGACTGGCGTGAACCAGGGGTAAGTGAACCCAGGCAGTTCTTGCATAGGGGCAACTAAAGCAGGCTGGGTGAGGAGGTGTGCAGTGAGAACAAGTGTGTGGCCACCCTGGTCAGTCACAAGTACAGTACAAGATAGAGAACGCAAGCAGCATCAAGAACAGGAAAACAGCAAAGGAAGAAAGAACAGGCAGGCTCAGAGCTGACCGCTTATTAAGCAACACTGGCAGCAGCACTCCCGGGCTTGGGGCTGAGAAATTTGTATTCTTGGTCTAAGCCCACAAAAATAGGGGGAAGAAAGTATTTTAAAAAACAAAGTGCATGTAACATTAAAAGGCAGCTGAGTGGTATAAATACAAAAGAGTGAAAGACCAGCATAAATCTCTCCCCTTAAAAAACAAACCAGAACAAGTCTCAGCTCAGGCACTGAACGTGTCTCAGCCACTAGCTAATTGTAAATTATTTACTCTGTCTCTGCCTATGTTTAAATGAGTGGTTACTTTAGAACATATGATTAACAAGGTCTTTTCCAGGTCTGAAGTTTCCTGAATCTAACGGATTTAACAATCTATAACATTTGTCACACAGGATGTAGTTACTTTCTATGGTATGTTTATTACTCCGCAACAGAGAGAGCACAATACACCAGAATATAAATAAGAGAATACAGAATCGTGTCCAGTATCCCTACAGTCCACACTTCATCATCATCTCTCATTAAATCCAGGAACAAACAAATTCCCAATCTTCTCCTTTAAAGCAATTCACAAAGTCTTAAGAAAAAACAAGGCCTAAAATCTAAGCACCAGGCTTCACTTTAAATACACTCAGAGATGGGTAATTTAGTCACTGTGAATTTTAACTGAGCTTCACTTCAGTTCCTTTTTACAGGACATATTCTAATGCCATTACACTTTTCTGTTTTTCAACACTCTGAGGTTTCTATTTGCTATATGTTTCATATCCCACTTCAAAAAGTATAGTCCAGAACTGGCAGAAAGCTAAATAATCCAGGGTGTCAGTTTATCAGTGGGCTCTACATACAAAAACCAATCTATGCTGAATTTCAGCTTTATCACTTAGACTAAGTGCCACCTAGTGGCAAGTATTGTATTTTATTAAATCCATTCAAGTCATGTTCATCCAGCAAGTACAATCTGGCCAATAGCAGTTGCTCCACAATTATGCAACAAAAGTAAAATAATGGCCTAGTCTTTACGAAGCTCGCTGATAGATTAGATAAATGGATATAGACAGAAGAAAAAAAAAGATAATACAGGTATATTTACACAATTGCAGAAAAATGTTAAACGTTATAGCAGAAGCATGCAAAAATATTCAGTATTTATTTAAAAGCTAAAAGAAACAAACACTGTTATGTAGGCTCTCTTATACCTGTTCACCTCACTCAGACTTTCCCACCTGTAAATACGTCATCACCCAGGTTTCAATCGTTCAGTTTCCCCCCACCCCGTCCCACCTTCTCTTCCATTCTTCTCCCCACCCCCATCTAATATCCTTTAAATTCTATTCCAGAAAGGAAGAGGAGAACCTATTTTTTGAGCACTTACTACTCCCAGAACTGAGTTAGGCATTTTATATCCTGTATCTCATTTAATCCTCATATCGATACCATGAAGTATTATTTTCTCCCACTTTTTAGACAAGGGCAAGACTTAGATTAAGTGACATGCTCACAGCCACAGATTTTATCTACTGCATCGATTCCAAAGCTCCCTATACCACCCACCCTGCCCCCAAAAGTGCTGCTTTGTTCCTTCCACTCCTAGGCTTTCCAAGATCAGACTTTGCTCATATATATTTCTCTTATGTTCTCCATCAACTCCAATCTATTTTACACTACAACTGACCCTCGAGCAGCACTGGTCCACTTACATGAAGATTTTTTTCAGTAATGAATACTAAATACCACGTGACTCGGGCTCGTTGAATCTGAGGATGGGGAACCATGGGTACAGAGGAACCTCAGGTACCTGAAGGTCCTACTACAAGCTATTCGCCCCAACCCACCCCCCCAACCTGTGTTATTCAAGTGTCAACTGTATCTACACCCAGCCTCACCTCTTCAAAACTCGGTCAGTGCCCCCCCCATCCCTGTTTGATATTCAAATCCTTGGTTTAGCACTCAAGGTCCTCTAAGAAGCCCCAACCACTTTTCTAGCTTTATTTTCTACCACTCCCTATGATCTCTCCTCTCAAATTAAAAGATAATCATTTGCACCCATGTTCCCACCAACATTATATACATCTGTTATACACATATAATCTCCCTTATTATCTGTGTACTTTCCACTAAATCATGAGCTTCACTGGACCATTTTTTAGCCATCTTTAAAAGGTTTTATACAGCGGTCTTATACCTATTAAGTGTTCAATAACTTTAATAAATACATTATTAAAACAACTATAAAGAACCACTAAAGCATGGTTATACTCTTCATTTCCCTTAACCATTCCTTCATGTCTGGGGATCTCAATGTTTCTAGCTCTTCCACTTGGTGTATGGATCAGGAGCTCTGTACAGAACTACATAATTTTTTCCATGAAAAAGTTCCTCATACTCAAACCAAAAGTTAAATGATTTGAAAAAGTATGCTGAAAACAATGGAGATAATAAAAAGTTCAGTGGTTGCAGGATGGGATAAGGGAGGAGAGAGCAATGGACAGGCAGAGCACAGAGGACTTTCTAGGGCAATGAAACTACTCTGTTTGATACTACAACGGCACATACATTTGTAGATACGTTATACATTTGTCCAAACCCACAGAATGTACACCAAGAGTGAACCTTAACGTAAACTATGGACTTGGGGAGATAATAATGCATCAGTTAAGTTCATCAGTTATAACAAATGTACCACTCTGTTGGGGGATGGTGGTAATACAGGAGGCTATTTGTGGGGGGGGGGGGGCAAGGAGTACACAGGAAATATCTGTACCTTCCCCTCAATTTTGCTGTGAAACTAAAACTGCTCTAAAAAATAAGTTCCAATTAAAAAAAAAAAAGGAATTCCCTGGCAGTCCAGTTGCTAGGACTCGGCGCTTTCACTGCTGGGGCCCGGGTTTGATCCCTGGCCGAGGAACTAAGATCCTTCAAGCCGTGTGGCACGGCCAAAAAAAAAGTATTCTGGATAAAAAAGCAAGATCTTAGTGGATCTGCAGTTTTCCAAAAACGGAATACCACTGTTCCAAAAGAAGTTGTTTAAAGAAAAAATATGTAACACTGATTCTCTATTTTATAAGGCAACTGATATTGCAGTTATATAACACAATCTTTAAAACACTAGTAAAAAATAACAGGGTTTCATAAAGTGATAAACACTTTTCCTAGTTATATAAACTTTTTATGAGAAACTATTCTTACTCATTTACAACTCTATCATCTAATTAACAAACGCACAAAAAACATTAGTTCTAAGACCAAATTAAAAATATGGAATATAGATGGGACTTCCCTGGTGGTCCAGTGGATAGGACTCCGCGCTCCCAATACAGGGGGCCAGGGTTCGATCCCCGGTCAGGGAACTAGATCCTGCATGCATGCCGCAACTAAGAGTCCACACGCCACAACTACAGATCCAGCCTGCCGCAACTAAGACCTGGCGCAGCCACAATTCATTAATTAAAATACTGAATATAGAAAAGAAAGCACGGGAGGGGAATTAAAAAGGGTCAACTTGATTTTCTAGTGTACTCCATCTCACATCCAATCAGCACAGCATTTTCATTGCAAGGCTTTTGCAACTTAGGATACCCAAGATGCAGTGGTTTCTATCTTTTTGTTTTTGTAAATTTAAATAATTTAAATATTCCCAAAACTGCCATGAACTTACCAATGTGACTGAAAAGCTGTCATGCTTATCACTCTTCATTGTCTCAACACAACAAACCTACACAAATATTTATACAGATAAGTAATTACTACCAATTCTACAAACCAAGCCAGAGTGACTCCAATGCTTGTTTTTTCCCCAGTAGTAAGTTGTGTTCAGGAAATGCATTACCCTTTTCACACCATTAGGATATCATTTCACTCCCTGAAGCAGAATCAGGCCTGATGAGACATAAGTGACATCATGATGTTGTATCAGGCCTAACAGGCATCCAGAACTATGGGCAAGGTGTCCTGAGAGATGGTAGCAGCTGGGCATTCAACATTCCTACATCATTATGGCTGTCCAAGCAGAAGAGAGCAGCAAGAAGCAGACCCCAAAAAGTTGGGGGTGACTCAATGACAACATGTGTGGTCAAGCAGTAATGTATCAAATATGTCTGCTCAAAATGCCAAGGCATATATTCAAAGTGCTGCAGTCCTCTGCACTAAATACACTGCTGCCTTCCTAAGACATGATCCACAAACCACAGGTTGCAATATAAGAAAGCTCATCTTGAATCCTGCCGGTGAAAGGTTACCAAAAGAAACTGCTTATTAAAATTAAAGTATTTGTATACAGTGCTTTACAAATCACTTACACATCCATTGTTTTATTTGACACATATTTTACCTTACTTGATAGTCACAATGTGTCCAGCAGATAAACACAACAAAAATATCATTCCTTATTTCATAGAGGTAGAACCTGAAGCTTAAAGAAATTATAAGTAATCTGTCCACAAAACCTGAGCCTTCCTGAAGATTATAAACTTCTTATTTGGTTCAATTGTGTGGCTCCCCCAAAAAAGCAGCCTACAGTGTCTTAAGGTTTAATGCATGTCCCTGTGCATCTAAGAAGTACTTAAAACACTTAAAAATAATGAAACCTTCTGAAAAACACTGAATAGTCAACCATACAAAAAAATATATGTATGATATTTAAGCTTGTCAGTTTGTACAAACAATACACTATTTTCTAAAAATCCAAAGGAACTTTTGCCTAAGAATTTTACTACAATGTTGTCAGGGGCTATAAGACTGTCTTTGACTGAAAATATCAATTCCTTTGGGTACTTCAGCAATTAAATACCCTATAGAATCAATATATTCTCTGTACACATCAAATTCTGCTTACACAAACCATGTTGCATCATGGTTTCAAAGTTCTCTGAGTCCTTTGTTCAAAAAACTTTTTACTGAGTCCCCATCATGTTCTAGACACTCTTCTAAGAATATATAATTTTTTTTTAACATTATCTGTCATCAAGTAACCAACAGCCTTTGGGTATGACAGACAATTACAATTCAGTATGACACTTCCAAGTGAATTATACCCGGTCCTTTAAGAACACACGGGAGGGGTACTGAACCCAGCCTGGTGGATCAGGGTAGAATATCCTCAGACCAAAATCTTGAATAATAACCTACCTAACACCAGCACTTTTCAAGCACAGGGATACATTAAACTGCGGAGCCCATACAAAGAACTCCAAGTTCTTGAATATGGCTGGAGAACTGAATATGAAGGGAGAGAAAGGCAAAACACTTCAGCTGGAGAAAAGGTAAATGAAATAGTTATAGAGGACCCTATATGCGTGCTAGCTAACATTTTTTGAGCACTTGCTATATGCCAGGCATCCTAAAATGTTTTCTTGCATTTAATCCTCACAGAGAACCACTGAGCTAAGAATAATTACCTTGCAACTGATGGAGGAGGCAAGGAGAGGTTAGATCGTTTGTCAATCTTATAGAGGTTTTAAGTGGCAGAGACAGAACTGGAATCCAGTTCAGATTAAATCCTAAAAGTGAGCTCATAAACTCTCCACTCCGCTGCCTCTCTTAATGAAGGCTGCTAGGGGGAGCCATTGAAAGGTTTTTAAAATAAGGAGTGAAGTGATCAGATTTGCTCTTTAGAAAGACTATGTGGAAGCTGGATAAAGGGGGTGAGTCTAGAAGCAGAAAGAGGAAGCTGCCAATGTCTGTAGTAATCCAGGTGAGAAACGATGAGAGCATGAATTGCGGCAGTGAGGATGAAGGAGACAGATTCAAGAGTTTTTCAGGAGGGAAAATTATCAGTTCTTAGTGATTAAACATAAAGAGTTAGTGTGAGAGAGAAAACCTGACTTGGGGAACTACTGGGACATGACATAACCTACCAGGAATAGAGAAACAACTGGTTTTGTTTTTTCAATAAATATCTACAGAGTGTCTCCCAAATGCAAAACACTTTTCTAGGCCAAAGGTCAAGTCTGAAATTATGGTCTTGGTTGTTAGAAAATATTGAGAGTAAATAACAAAGCATTAAAAAATATAAGGCATATTGAAAATTAGTCACTACTATTAACAGACTTGGCCTAGAGTCTAGTGAAAACATTTTGTGCTACCATTTAAAACAAAATAGTACCACATGCAGAAAACAAATCAACAGAGGAAAGGCATCCCACAATTTTAAAATGTGTTATTACATTTGAGTTTGACAGATCTTCACTCTCTTACACAACACAAACACACACACACCACCCTGTAATGTGTTTTACTTATCCCTCTCCCTCTTAAAAACAGTATCAATTTTATTACCCTAACTATAATACGTATTTGGGGATTTTTCATCCCACTATCACCACTGTGATTTGCCAAGAACTTAGTTCATAACCTCCTACTTAATTTCCTATAAAATATGACCTACTTCACATTGGCTTAATTCAGTAACAATTCCTAGATTTTTTAACCACACCTTTCATCCAAGGATGCTCTCTGCAAATCCTAAGGCACAGCAATCCTGTGCAGATGTGGCAAGTTACTACAATTCCCATTTTACTACATAGTTAGGAAATTGGCCCAGGGGAAGTAGAGTAACTTGGAAATAATCACAAAGCCAGATGCCAAAAATAACAACTTTTAGCCAATCCATGAGAAAATACTGCCCCTAGTTGAAATAACATGAAATTTAGTATTAAGGAAACAAAATGTGAAATAATGTTTTAAAGCCAAGTCCTGGGTTTTTAAAATATATTTTTAAAAATGACCGAATACTAGAATTGAGATTTGTAAGAACTTTCAAACACACCATTTTTTTCCCTAATACTTTATCCATCCAGAGCGCCAAAGATTATTTAATGAATTACATCTGGCAAGAGTAGCTTCCCTCCCACCCACAAAACGTTTTTTATCTTAGCCACTTAAGACACTGATAGAAATCTGTGGGTATAGAACAACAGGTAAGTTTTAAACAAATCTACTTAAGAAGCATATATTAGAATAGGAGTGAAAATACCCCAAGTGAGCCTCTTATATTTTTTCCTGAAAATGAAAGTTTCCCAATTACAACTAATGCTGTATGTTTCTAAATATGCTGCTATTTAATATAATTTAATAAAGGTAGTTTTATTTGGTCACGAAGTAAAGGTCTTACATGATTTAGAAACAGAAAAACACAACTTGATTTTTAAAAGTTGCTTTTATGAGGTTTGTGTGATCATTCTTATCTGCACACGTCAGAGCAAAATACCTTCCATTATTACAAGGTATTTGCTTACAGTCAGAAACAACAGTGTGTGCTCAAGATTTCACCTTCAAAAAGAATGATTATGTCCTAAGTACAAGTAAGGAAGACAAATGATTATCGGTGGAATCCACTCATGGAACCCAGACTGCAAATTTTCACAGAAGCCTCACATATCAATCATGAAAGATGATTTTCCATTAATTAGAATTCAAACTAATTCATACTAATTCTAATCACAGCCTTAAAAAAAAAATGCTTTCCTCTCCACCAACATTCCTCACACTTGTATATCCTCTACTAGTAGCACTTCATGTGGTTTACAAATGAAATGACACTCCAAGTGATTTTATGGATAACATATCTTCTAAAAGTAGTGATCAGTTAGTTGGGGCGGGGGGGACCTCCTGAACAGTCTACTCAGCCTAGTAATACTGGTAAATCTAATACCTCTTATTCCAGCACCAGAATATCCAGGCCATTTAAACACACCATACCACCCTCCCCCAACTCCCACACCAAACTCCAAGCTTTTAACATTTCCATAACAATAAGCACTCTGAACAAATTAAAGCTCCTTTAACACTAGAAGTGCCTTTACCTTAAAGACTATTACTTAAATGTCTTTTAATTGCATTTGATTAATGCATTCCACAAAGATTCCAGAAGCAGTATTCATCAACCCAAACTGCACTCTTAAGCGCTTTCCTCGTTTCAACTTCGACGATAGGGCAGAAGAGCTGTCATAAATCTACAGAGCAAAAGCACATAACTGTAAACTATCTAAAAATTAAGAAAAAGTAAAATATTCATATCAAATTTCCAAGCAGGGTGCCCTCCCTTTTTCCTTGCGAAGCAGCAGTTACTGGTAAACTAACTGAACTCTTGAAAATGCTGAAATTCTCCATCCCAAACCAACATTCACAAGTTTTTTAACACCAAATACGCAACTGCTATGCACGTACCAAATGAATATCCAACGTAACAACTGAAACTATTCTCGCACACCAACAGAAAAAAAGCACCTTTCGTCTCTACAACACCCTCAGGTAACCCAGACGCAAAGCTACGACAGCTGCCCTTGGCCTAGGCCATCAGAAACCAAGGGGCGGGAGGGCGGGTATTGTGGGGGGGGCGGGGGAATAACCAAGAGACCTTTTTCCAGGGCTACTGTTGCCAAGCAAAACAACCAGGGGCCCAAAGAGACCGCGAAGAAAACTGGAGACACTGTAATCCCGAGAGAAAGGGGTGGTGGGGAGGTGTGCACGCAATCCCGAGAGAAAAGGGTGCGGAGAGGAGGAGCGCTGAGGAGGAAACCAAGTATCCCCGCGCATCTTTCAGACGCACAAAAACAACAACAAACCCTAGGGTCTGTCTGTACTTCGGAGCACCAGATGGAGTCCCGGGGCTGAGACAGTTCAGCCGACAAACACCGTGGGTAGTGGATAAATCAACCGATGGTGGGAGGTGAAGGGGGTACCAAGCGAATAAACCACTGGACGGGGGAGACAAAGCCTCCGGGGGTGATCAAGGACCAAGCAGAAAGGTGAGAGGGAAACGCCAAGAGAGAAATAATGGGAGAAAAATTAGAAGAAAAACAGAAATCTGGTACCTGGGCTGTGGCAGGTCACTGAGCTACCGAATAGAGAGGGGCACAACAAAGGGGCAAGGGAGGAAGGACAGATGAGGGGAGGAGATGGAGAAAGGATGCGGGGCGCGACGGGTCGGACAAAGCGCCCAAGGCGGCGAAACAAAGGGCCGGGGGTAGAGAGTCGCGGGGGGCAGCGGGGAGAGACAAAGCGCCCGGGGCCGGGGGCACCCGCCCGGGAGAAGGCGACGACGGCCTCAACGAACAAAGCTGCGCGGGGCCGGGAGACAGGGCCCGCGAGCGGCGGCGCGGAAGGCGCGCTGCGGGCACGGAGCCCGCGGGCCCCGCGCGCCGGGCCGCACTCACGCCCGCACCCGCCGGCCTCGCCGCCGTCGCCGCCCGCCCTCACGCGCCGGAGCCCGAGCCACAGCAGCGCAGAGCGGGCAGCGCACGGCCACACGCCGCCGCCGCGCTCGGCGCACGCTACACCGCCCCCGCGGCCCCCGGACGCCAAGCGTGCCGCGGCCCTCGAACCCGCCGCCCGCCGCGGGCTGCGAGACGCCCGCAACTTTCCCGGTTCCCAGCGCTCCGATTCCCCCAGACTTACCCTGTCACAACAGGCGCCATCTTCCACAAACTCTCGCCAAAACTCCAACCCTCGCGAGATTCCCCCTGACGCCTTCCCTGGTCCCTCTCCCCCGCCCCTTCCCTTTTTCCTCACTCCTCGATTCCACCCAGCCCCCGCGCTCCCTTTCCCCTCGCAGCAGCCGCGAAGAGCCAGACGCCTCGCGCCGCCAGCGGAGTAAGGGATACAGCTCACTGCCTTCCCTGGAAACCTACCCAAGAGATGGAGCATGCGCAGGCGGCTCCTCCGCGGGCGAGCCCTCCATCTGGTCCATGGGGAGCGCTCCGGTTATCCGGGTTTTGGGACGCGCCCTGAGGGACGTACGTGGAGACTGAGGAAAACCGGAGGGGATTACAACGGGGACGGAGAATGGAGGGGTCAGGAGGCGGAGCCGAGGGGAAGAGCGGAGGGGTCCTGGGAAAATCTGCCGCGTTTCACAGGCCTAGATGAAACACCTCCTCAAATGGGTGTTTTCCAAGTGGCTTCCCGCTCACTCTAGTTCCCAGCCCTTTTCATTCATTCAAACGTTCATTGGACGCCTCCATTATGGTAATGTCAGCGTTAGGTGCTGGCGCTACAAAGATGCCTGGAGTTCGGACGAGTGACAAACCAAGAACTATCTTAGTTCATTCGACCCCCTTGCTAACAGAGAGACAGACAATATTACAACGTGGTCCGACCCTCCAGAACTCTGTAAACGGACAACTTTTGCAGTTGAGCTCTATTAGAGCCTAGCTTTCTTCTCCTTGGGTGTGAAATGAGGTCAGGCCAAGGCCTCTGGCAAAGACACCCCTACTGTGTCCACTCTGCATACACACGCCAGAGCACCGCGAAGCTTTCTCCAGAAGTGAAAACTGCGTTGTAATTGAAAGCCACCACTCCCCCACCCCGCACTCAAGCCAAAGGTTTTGCTTGGGCAGAGAGCTGCCTGTAGTGTAAATCTCCCTAGGACCTCATCGCAGCCCCCAGACTTGTATACGGGGACACACTGACAAGGTCCTCCCGTGGGCCTGGCACAGTCGAGGACGCTGCTCGTTGGCCGAAGTGCATCTCAGACGATCTAAACCTGGAAGCCCCCGAGCAAACTTGGCCCGTCTGGGCACTTACTAGAAAGGTGCAGCACCCGAGCCCTACCTCTTCCTCCCTACCTGCAGCACCCCTTTCTTCCCCCCCACCCTTGCCCTTTCAATTCCTAGAGATTCCCAGATTCAGCACTGCCTCCCGCAGGGAGCCCCAAAACCCGGAGAACTGGAATCCAGAGCCCGAAACCTGCTGAAGGCGCTGCAGGATTGGCGCGGCACGAGCGAGCGGCACTGCGCATGTGCCCAATGCGGGCAGCCCAGTCTCACGCTACACCTCCTTCCCACCGCCTTCCACTACTCGATTCAGACACAACACGGGCCGTGGGAAATTTCTTAAACCTCGCGAGAACCCTCCCACTGTTGCCTATGCTTTCGCTCCAAATCTCGCGGAGCCCAGGAGGGACAGGTGTTTGTCTACAGCAGCTCCCGGCGTTGTTCGTGCCGCGCGTGCCCGGGCGGCGGGCGCGGGCGGGGTGGGAAGAGAGCTGCTCCTGGAGGAGGCGCGGGGGCGGGCTGGGGGGAGCGCGGAGCGGAGCGAGGCTGGGAGCGCGGGGCGGAGGGCGGCTGGGAGGGGCCCGACGTCTCGCACACACACGCTGCGTGACGCTTTGTGGAAGGAAAATGGGGGTGGTGGACAGGCAGCTTCTGAAAGAAGAAGGGGAAGCCTGGAGATTAGAAACTCCTCCTGGTGTGGATGGTAAGAGGTCAGACTCTAGGGCAGGAGGAGCCCCAGGCCGGTCCCCGGGGAGGTTTCCTGTCGCCCTCCACGCGCCTGGTACTTTCCTAAAATGTTTTTGACGCCGCGCCCCCGGCCTCCGGGAGCTGACAGCCCCCAGTGTCAGGTTTGAGTCATGCCTCTGAGTCACCCAGTCTGGCCACCACTTTACTTGCTTTAAAACACGTTTGGATTCCCTTAGCTACTCTCTTCTAGCGAATGGTTGTTTTCTTTCTGAGGTACCCGCTCGTCTCGCGAGTTGGGTAGGGAAAAAATTCTGCTCTGTGCGCTCTTGCGTTGTAGACTTGCATAGATTCCGCCTCCCACTCAGGGACACATTTTTTAAATTTCTCCCCCGTAATCTCTTTAGCCTTTTGAAGTAATCCGTACATATCAGTTTCTGTTTTGTTTTGTTTTTCCTTTCCCCTAATTTAACTTAAAATGCTGGTTTTGCTTTCCTTCACTTTTTTATGTGTTTGTTGAAGTATTCATTCCAAATTTTAGGTATTGTTTCATCAGATGCTTTAGTGACAACTGTTTTAAGTGCATTCCTTCTTTTTGGTTTATTTATTTGTCCAGTGAATTCCGGTTTGCATTCTTCAATCAGGCACATGTCAGATTGCCTTGGTGTGGTTTCTGTAACCAGCCTAGCCTGGCATTGTCTAGGAACTGGTGTCTTGATGACATCGTAGACCCACAAATGTAGAGTTGAATTGAGTTTTTTATTTTCGGAGAACAGTGAGTTCTTTAATAAGGGTTCATGTTCTGCTAGTTATGTAGTGGACAAGAAATCAAGTTTTTTAGTTGTTTTCAAGGTTAGTTGTGTGTGTGTGTGCATGCATTTGCATATCCTTTTGATTAAGTATTTCACAAAGAAAAAGAAGATGCAAGAACATTTAATGCAGTATCTCAGTGCAAGGCTGATTTGGAATAGGCTAGCACCAGGAGGAGAACGATGCCCATGGGCACACATTCCTTTGAGCCTTCATCCCAAGAAGGCATTTCAGTCATGGCCTTGTCTAGGCCATTAATCGGATCTGGAATCATGGCCATCTGAGAGCCCCAGCCACAGAGAGCCATGGTAACCACAAGTCAAATCACAACTCACCTTCACCCTAATACCTGCTCTACCTGCGTTCTTTCCCCATCCCAGTAAATAATTCCATTCTTCCACTTATTTAAGCCAAGAAACTTGGAATCATTCTCACCTCCTTTCCCCCTCACATCCAACATCCAGTCTAACAAAATCTTGCTGGGTCCACCATCAAAACTGACCCACAGTCCAAACACATCCACACCTCCATGGCAACCAGCCCAGCCTAACCCATCTCATTTCTCACCTGGTTTCCAGGAAGTCTCCTAACTCATTCTGCCTTCATCCATTATTGCCTTCCCTCAGTCGGTTCTCAGTAGAGCGTTCAGAGTAACCCTCTAGAACTCTCCAGTGGTTTTCCTATTTTCCTGTGAGGCCTGCCGCCCAAACCCCCGACCTCCTTGATCTCACCTCTTCCCCTTGCTCACTGAGCCCTAACCAGCAGCCTTCCTTGCTGTTCCTAGGACATACCAGGCACACCCTCAACTCCTACCTTTGCTCTTTCCCCCGGATGCCTTATAAATCCTTCCTTCACTGCTTTCAGGTCTTTGCTTAAATGTCACCTTCTCTGCAAGGCCTTCCCTGACCACCTTTCACGAAAGTAACTCCTCATACCCCCTATTCTCTCCTTCATTTTTCCCATGGCACTTATCGTAAACTAACATACCATATATCATATCTGTGTATTGTGTTTACTCTCTGCCTTGCCCCATTATAATGTAATCTTAATGAGGGCAGGGACTTCTGTCTATTTTGTTCATTGTTCACGCCTCAGCCACCAAAACAATGCCTGGTACAGGATAGATGCTCAGTAAGTATTTGTAGAATGAATGGGATGTCTTCCACTTCTAGAACAGAGTAGAAATGATTCTGAAGACTCACTAAGCCTTCTAGGGTTCAAAACAATACCGAGGTTAGACCAGTAATGAATACCCCAATGCCAGCTTGCCTGGAGAGGAGAAATGAGCCTACAAAGCAAACACCTGTGTTGACTTCTTGCAAAAAATATTCTTACTCCTGGGTTAGACCAGTAGATGAGCCTATACTTACTTGAAGGGTTTCCTTTACTCTCCATCCTAGAACCTCAGGAAACAAAACACTATTGGCAGGTTATAAAGAAACAGGTATTCTCATGTGTTGCTAGTGGAGTGAAAACATGTATAATCTTTATGAAAACCATTGTGATAAAACTTATCACTACCTGTTAATCCTACAATTCTGTTTCTAGACATCTATCCTACAAATAAACTCATAGTGTGTGAAACTACCTGTACGTATATTGTAGCATTATTGATAGTAGAGAATACTGGTAACAACCTAAATGTCGATCAAGAGATGTCTTATTAAAAGAAAACCACCAGGCTTCCCTGGTGGCGCAGTGGTTAAGAATCCGCCTGCCAATGCAGGGGACACGGGTTCGAGCCCTGGTCCGGGAAGATCCCACATGCCACGGAGTAGCTAAGCCTGTGCACCACAACTACTGAGCCTGCGCTCTAGAGCCCGTGAGCCACAACTACTGAAGCCCACGCGCCTAGAGCCTGTGCTCTGCAACAAGAGAACCCACCACAGTGAGAAGCCCGCGCACCGCAACGAAGAGTAGCCCCCACTCACCGCAACTAGAGAAAAGCCCTCATGCAGCAATGAAGACCCAATGCAGCCAAAAATAAATAAATTAATTAAATTAAATTAAAAAAAGAAAACCACCCTGATATATTCATAGAATCGAATAGTATGCATCTGTTAATAAGCAGAGGCTGCTTTTTATGTGCTTATGTGGAAGGATCACAAAGTTTAAAAAAACAAGGTGCAAGGGACTTCCCTGGTGGTGCAGTGGATAAGACTCCACACTCCCAATGCAGGGGGCCTGGGTTCAATCCCTGGTCAGGGAACTAGATCCCACATGCATGCTGCAACTAAGAGTTCGCATGCCGCAACTAAGAGTTCACAAGCCACAACTAAGGAGCCCATGTGCTGCAACTAAGACCCGGTGCAACCAAATAAATAAATTTTTTTTTTAAAAAGTGCAAAATAGTGATAGATAAATGTATACTTATTTGCCTATATGTATCTAAAAGAGTTCTGGAAGTACACACGAGAAACTGTAGCAGTGACTGGTTCACTGTAAGGGACTCAATTGTTGGAGGATGTAGGTGAAGAGGTGGCTTATCTTGGATCCTTTGAATTTTGTACCAAGCACATGTACTGCCTGTTCAAAATATAAAACATTTTAATTAAAAGGGGGGAAAGAAAGAAAAGGAATAAATGTGCAAGAAGAAAAAAATGACCAAAGTGTTTCCTTTTTCCCACCTGCTAAAAAATTATTTTCTCATAGAAGTCATGTACTTGATGTACCGTCTCAATAGAATTAAAAACTGCAGAACTGTCAGGACTTCACCCCAATCATTTGGTAACACTGAACTCAGTCCATTCAAGCAGCAAGTTCAGAGTCCCTACTACTCTATGTCAGGCATGATCTTTGGTAGTTTACAAAGGATAGGTAGTGCAGAGACCTCAGGGGACCCCCCCTCCCCGCCCCCGGCCAGCAGAGTACACAGACCAGTTGCAGGATAATTCTAGGGTAGAGGCATGAGTTTAATGGCATTGGGGTACAGTGGAAAAAGCACCTAACTCTTGCCTGATGGGCCCAGGGAAACCTTGCAGAGATGACTTTTGAACTAAATCTTAGTGGAGTGGGAGTTCAGAAGACAATAAGAGGAGGAAGCATAAGAAGCACAGGAAACAGCATGTTCAGGCTCTGAGGTGTGAAACAGCATCTTGCATTCAGGGGAACTCCAGGTGGTGCATGTAGAAGCGGGGGTAGGCAGCGTAGGCAGGGTCACAAGAAGGACCTGGTAGAAAGGTGGTCCTCAAAAGTTGGTGGGCCCACTCCCTAAGACTTTAAATGAGTGAATCTGGGCTGAAGCCCAGGAATAGGCTTTTCTAGCAGGCTGATCAGGGATTCTGATGCAAATTGTCCATGAACCAAGCTTTGAATCTTTGTGGTAGGAGTTTGGTGTACTCTTTCTTCAGGAGTTTCACATTAAAGGGACCAATGGTGTACAGTTTCTTTGTTAAAACAGTAAATGAAATATTTAACTATTAAGAGGAATAAGTTTGGAGGCCCCTACGTGTATATCCAATAGACATGTGGAGCAGATAGTGGCCGTGAGATCAGCACATTTGTGATGGGATCACGTTTTGCTGTGGTGGTTTAAACACAGCGGCACGTTTCAACATTGCTTTCATTCTAAAGTTAAGTTACACCAACTCATATTAATGAGACACACTAAAACATTGAAAATTTTATTGAATACTAGGCAGCCCCATGATGGAGAACACGGGTTCCAGCACCACATTGCATGGTTCCAGCTGTAAGACCTTAGACCAGTTATTTAACCTGTCAGTGCCTGTTTCCTCACGTATACAATGGAGAAAATAGCAGCTAATTCATAGGGTTGTCATGAGGATTCAAAGTGTTTATTCTGTCTAAAGCACATAGAATGATACCTGTAACATAATTGCTATAGTAGTGTTCATTTTTATCATTATTATTTTTATTTAATAAATCCATAAGTTGCCTTCATCCCATGAAAATTCTTGCAAAGCATGTCAAAATGTCTTTAATGCTCCAACAATGTTAAAATAGCCAAACATAGTGATGATTTTATCCAGATTGATGTTGATTCATTTCTTTATCATACCCATTCAGAAATGGCAATATCATTATTATTATTTAATTTCTAAGAGGCTCACATGTCCAAAAAGGTTAGGAAACCTGCTGTAGATGGCCAACAAGAGCAGGGCTTGATGTGATCAGATTGTGAGGTGGTTGTGTGCCTAAGAAAACCTTACTGATAACTCACGTTAGAAATTAGGAGACTTTTACTCCACAGAAGTCTCTTAACTCATGGTTTTCATTCATCCTAATACCTCCCTTTTTTAATAAAAGTATCCCTATCATTTTCTACTGTGTGTTAAAGTTAATAAAATGTATAGAAGATTGAAAAGGTGTCAAGAAGGATTCCATAAAGACTATGTGATTCTATAAGGAAAATAAGCTCTAATTCTAGGATTAAAAGAAAGAAAGAGAACATTGAAAGTAAGTCACAGAGTGGGCTTTAGGAGAACTTGAGAAACAAAAATAAATATTCACCCTTTGCTTTCCAATTGCGTTTGATTTTAAACAGGATTCTTTGGCCCTGGGAATTTGATTTATTTTCTTTTTTTTTTTCTTTCTTTTTTCTTTTAGGTCCAAGTAAAGCAAAGCTTAACATGTGCAGCAGTTCAAGAAGGTGAAACAGGGGACTTCCCTGGTGGCGCAGTGGCTGAGACTCTGAGCTCCCAATGCAGGGGGCCCGGGTTTGATCAGTGGTCAGGGAACTAGATCCCACATACATGACACAACTAAGAGTTCGCATGCCACAACTAAGGAGCCCGCGTACCACAACAAGCAGCTGGCGAGCTGCAACTAAGGAGCCCTGGAGCCGCAGCTAAGGAGCCCACCTGCCACAACTAAGACCCAGCGCAACCAAATAAATAAATAAAATAAAATAAAAATTTAAAAAAATATGCAACGTAACAAAATATTTTTTTTTTAAAAAGGTGAAACAAGAAAAAGAATGAGCCATTTACTCTAATGATGTGGAATGCGAATGGAATCAAATATACCTTCGGTGAGAATGGGTACAAGGTGAATAATCTGTCAAAAGTTGTTGCTAATGTAATTGAAAGAAAATGTTTCCATGTGTGATTGATACATCTTGTTCTTTCTATGACATAAACAAGATAAAGCCAGTGAACACTATCTATGCAGTAAATGAAAACACCGTATGAGTTGTAAAATTCCAGTTATCTGTTTATAAAAGAATATATTTGAGTTTTGATTTTCTAAATGTTCCCCTTTGTCATGTATCATATATTGTGGTTTTTGGTTCTGTGTTGGGTCAATGTTGAACACTCATAATTAACAAAACAGCTGGGGTATAAAGGAAAAAGCATTGGACCAGCTCTCCCATTGAGTCCTACATCCACCACTAGCCAGCTGGCTAACTTTAGGCAAGCTAATATTTCCTCATGTGCAAATGGGGAATGTAAAACCTATGGCTTACGGTCATTTTGAAAATTATTTGAGATATTACGTGAAATAACTGGGTACATAGTAAGTACTCAGTAAATGCTGCTGCTTTAGGAAATTCTACCACCCATGCCAATGCTCAGTTTTCTTTTCTATTAGATGGACTAAAGACTCCCTGCCTTAGAGATTTGTTACACAGATCAAATCAGATAATGACATAGATAATTAAATGGCAAGAATTATCTTTAAATAAGTTTATTGTATTTATTTTTTGGCTGGCACATTTATTTGTAAAAATTTGAGTATGGTTTTATAGCAAATCAATAGAACAGACAAAGATCCCTAAATTTTCTCCTCTGGCCCATGTTACTATTAACCTGGGGTGCAAATGACCTTTATCAGTTTTTCAAAGAAAGCCTACCAGAAAGGTTTTACTCTTTGCATCTGTGTTGTTTTGTGTCAGAGATAGTGTAATGATAAGCATCAACTTGCAGATATGACCTTTGTGGCTAGCATCCTTGTCCAAAATAGACTAATAACTGAGAAGATCAACTTTGGAACCAGTCTATTCAACCACTGACAAATAGTGAAAGAAATCAAACAATTCCTATCTTGTGAAATACCAAACTCTGTCAAGGACAGCTGTCAAGGGCAGCTGTCAAAGACAATGGAGAATCCCCTTGAACATCATAATCAAAGTTGTACATTGTCACTTTTAAAACAGCCATGATGTCAGGATGTCAATATTTTTTATTTTAATTAATTAAAAAAATTTTAATTGTCATTATGTCAACAAGAGGAGTTTAAAAATGAAATCTTGTTAAATTACTGCAGGAAAAAATATATAAGATAATTTCTAAGTAAGCTATCAATAAATATTGAGTACAGATTTAGTTTAATGCAATAGGAAAAACAGAAAAGTTTCATCTCAGTCCCATAATGATGTACTTAATTTGTAAAATGCATTAGAGAAACTCTATTTAAAGGAACCTTTAAAGACTTGGTGTTGCATATTATAACTGGTATTGTTCTACATGTCCTTTTTTTCTCTTAAATGGTTATTTAACAAAATTCTATCATGATTAGCATTCTGTGGAAGGTAAAATAAATTGTATTAAGGTGTTACTAATATCCCACTAGTGGAAAAAACATTTCTCAAGATCTTAACTGCAAATCTCCTCCCACTTAAGTACTTTGGGCAGATTTGGAAATTTATGCATGCTTTTTTTTTTTTTCTTTCTCCCAGCTTTCAAAACACTTGGCTTAAATTCTACCCTCAGAATTACTTCTGACTTCAGTGAGAGTTATAAACTATTGTTTGGGAGAAACAACTGTCGCCTACTTTTCAAGTCTAAAGTTCTCCCGAAATGTTCTTATGAAATGTGAATCTGATTTTCATCACGCAGTTTTACCTACATAGCATCATAGTTTCCTTCACCAGCAAACACTAAGTATTTTATTTTTAACCAGCAAAGCTATATCTGTATTTGCATGGTACTTTCCAACTTTCCAAAATAGGCAACAAATCACAGAATCTAAGCCAAAGAAAAGGACTTAAGAACTGAAAGATAACTTCTGAAAAACATATTACATACAGAAGTACTCAGTTTTATGAAACAGAGGTTTTTTTTAAAGTTGTATGCCAATTTAACAGGCAACAGAACCCCTTTCTATTTAAACGGATACTGTGATATGCAATTTGTGAAATGACAATATATATGAGCAAGTCTACACCATCCCAAGCCTTCTCACAAATATCATCTCAGTCAGTCCTCAGGACAAAGCTGCAGGTAGGTAATTTTATTCCTGTTGTAGCTGAGGCTCAGAGAGCATGACTTGTACAAGTTATAGTTCTGGAAGTGGAATTTATGCTTGTGAGGTTTGTTTGGACTTTTTTGCTATAGAAATTTAAGTTATTTTATTATTACAACCTGGTAGAGAATATCTTGTGTCATATACTCCAAGTATCAGATTATAATTTTAAAAATTATTTACAAAAATATAAATGCTGGGCTTCCCTGGTGGTTCAGTGATTAAGAATCCGCCTGCCAATGCAGGGGACACGGGTTCGAGCCCTGGTCCAGGAAGATCCCACATGCCGCAGAGCAACTAAGCCCATGTGCCACAACTACTGAGCCTGCGCTCTACAGCCTGCGAGCCACAACTACTGAGCCCGCGAGCCACAACTACTGAAGCCCGTGCACCTAGAGCCTGTGCTCCACAACAAGAGAAGCCACCGCAATGAGAAGCCCGTGCACCACAACGAAGAGTAGACCCCACTCGCCGCAACCAGAGAAAAGCCCATGCACAGCAACGAACACCCAATGCAGCCAAAAATTAAAAAAATAATAAAATAAATAAAAAATAAAAATATATATAAATGCTTAAGAATGCAAAAGATTTATTTTTAAATAGCAGGTAATATTTTATATACATAAATCAATTGTATGAACTAGTAACAGTGGCTAAGGATGGGTAGCCAAAGCAGGGAGAAGACCTAATACCCTTGTGGATTTTTTCCCGTGTTTATTATTTTAAAAAATAATTCACCAAAGACATTACAAGAAAAGAAACCTACAGAACAATAAGTATAAACACAAAAATTCTCAACAAAATTCCAGCAAACACTGAACAAACTAGGAAGGGAACTTCCTCAACCTGATAAAAGCATCTATGAAAAATCCAGAATCAATGTCATTTTTAAACATAAAAGACTGATGCTTTCCCACTAACATCAGGAAGAAGACAAAGATTTCCATTTGGACCATTTCTATTCAACATTGCACTGGAGGTGCTACCCAAGCAATTTGGCAAGAAAATTAAATAAAGGCATTCAGATTGGAAAAGAAGAACAAAAAGTGTCTCTATTTTCAGATGATAGGACTTTATATATACAAAATTCTAAGGACTCCACTAAAAATGTATTAGAACTAATACACAAGTTCAGCAAGTTTGCAGGATACAAGGTCAATATTCAAAAATCAATTGTATTTCTATATATTTGCAAGGGACAATCCAAAAATAAAATTGAGACAACAATTCCATTAGCATCAAAAAGAATAAAATACTTCAGAATAAATTTAACAAAAGGAATGCAGTTCTTATACTCTGAAAACTACGAAATGTTGTTGAAAGAAATTTTTAAAGATCTAAATAAATAAATGGAAAGACATTCATGTTCATGGATTGAAAAATACTAATAAGATGGCAATGCTCCTCAAATTGACCTACAGAATCAACACAATCACTATCAAAATTTCAACCGTCCACTTGGCAGAAATGAACAAGTTGTTCCAAAAATTCATATGAAGATTTAAGGAACCCAGAATAGCCAAAACAATCTTGAAAAAAAAAAAAAAAAAACAAAGCTGGAGCAGTTACACTTCCCCTTTTCAAAACTCACTATAAGCCTTCAGTAATCAAGACTGTGTGGTGCATGCATGAGGTAGACATAAAGTTCAATGGTGTAGAATTGAGAGTCCAGACATAACCATCACATTTATGGTCAACTGATTTCCATCAAGAGTGCAAAACCAAATCAATGGGGAAAAATAGTCTTCATAAATGGTGCTGGGACAACTGGATATCCACAGGGAAAATAATGAACTTGGGCCCCAAACTTCACAACATATATTAAAATTACCTTAAAATGGATCATAGACCTAAATGTAAAAACTAAAACCATAAAACTCTTAGAGGAAAGCATAGATCTTCATGAACTTGTATTAGCAATGATTTCTTAGATGTGACACCAAAAGCCCAAGCAACAAAAGAAAAAATAAATAAATTGGACTTCATTAAAATTAAACTTTTGTGCTTCAAAGCGCACTCTGAAGAAAGTGAAAAAGACAACCCACAGAATGGGAGAAAATATTTGCAAGTCGTATATCTGATAAGGATCTAATATCTAAAATATATAAAGAATTCTTAAAACTGAATAGTAGGATAAACCATAATGGAAAAGAATATTAAAAAAAAAGAATGTATATACGTATAAAACTGAGTCACTTTGCTGCACAGCAGAGATGGCACAACATTGTAAATCAACTATACTTCAATTTTAAAAAAACTAAATTAAAAAAAGGGAAATAATCCAATTTAAAAATGAGTAAAGGCGCTAAATAGACATTTCTCCAAATAAGACATGCAAATGGCCAATAAATACTTGGAAAAATATTCAACATCATTAAGCATCAGGAAAATGCAAATCAAAACCACAAGGAGATACCATTTCATACCCACTATGATGGCAACAATCAAGAAGACAGATAACGACACGTTGTCAAGGATGTAGAAAAGTTAAAACACTTGTACACTGTTGGTGGGGATGTAACATGATGAAACCATTTTGAAAGACAGTCTGACAGTTCCTCAAAAGGTTAAAATAGAGTTACCATATGACCCAGCAATTCTCCTAGGTATATACCAAAGAGAACTGAAAACATATGTCCAAACAAAAACTTGTACATGAACAGTCATGGAAGCATTATTTGTAACAGCTAAAAAGTAGAAACAAACCAAATGTCCATTAACTGATGAATGGATAAATAAAATGTAGTATATCTATAAAATGGAATATTATTAGGCCACAAAAAGAAATGAAGTACTGATATATACTATAACATGAATAAACCTTGAAAACATGCTATATGAAAGAAACAAGTCACAAAAGGCGCTCTGTGTATATGAAATATCTAGAATAGACAAAATTATAAAGATAGAAAGTAAATTAATGGTTGGCTAGGGCTAGGGAGTATTGGGAGGGGCATGTTGTGAGTGACCGCTAAAGGGTATAGGACTTCTTCCGGAACAATGAAAATGTTCCAAACTTGATTGTGGTGATTATTGCACAACTTCGTGAATATACTAAAAACCATTGAATGTACACTTTAAAGGGTGAATTATATGGTATGTGAAGTATATCCCAGTAAAGCTGTTAACAAAAAAAGCAGAAAAAAATTAAAATTTAACTTTATTCATTTAGATGCTTTAAAAGTCAATATGATCTTAACCTTTACCTTAGCCATATGCTGGTATAAATGTTCATGTGTAGACAAATAAATAATAAGCTCCATAGAAAATTAGAGAATCGTCATCACTATGTCAATTGATTTACCCTCTAGCATCATAGTAAGTTTGAGATTATATTTCTGGCAAGGATGAGATTTCTTAACATTTTGGAAGTGAACTGACCTTGTTTTAAGATAAAATTAATAGCTGCAATTGTTGAGTACCAACTTAATCCAAGGGACTTCATGTCCAGGATCTCATTTGATGCTCTTACACCCCTGAATAGGACTCCTCCCCCTTTTAATAGCTAAGGAAGCTATGGCCCAGAGAAATTAACTAAATTTCCTTAGCTCACAGTTACAGATATAGCAGAATATGAACATTTCCTGTCATTTGCCCTATGCTGGACCTACTGGGTCACTTTCTCCCTCCTTACCTTTGATGAATTAAGAACCCAAAGTCCTGGGACTTGTAGGGTAATACATGATAGGTATGCTAATGTTACCTTGAAGACCTAAGGATTGGGACACCACCTCTAGGCTACTCCTGAGAGCTGGTGATGGGGAGTTGGAGGGTGGGGGTGGGATGTAGAGGAGTTGGAAATGGAAATTCCTTATTTTCAAATGTGGAGGAAGTGATGAAGAAATTGAAAAGAAAACCGCAAAGTTTCCTTCCAGCTCTAAAGCTCAATCAATTTAAGATTCCACCTTTGTGGAGCTGAAGGTAATTGGAATTCAGATAACTATTTCTTCCTCTCCTGACTTAGTCTTATCCCAGGATCCATGATTGAGAAGGTGTTTCCTTTACGGTTCCAATGTTTACAATTTCATCAGGAAGTGTGTTTTCAGACTTTTTTCCCCCTTAGCTGCACTATTCTGGCAAAATGCATGCCATCAAAATCATCTTTGCAAACTTAGTCTTTTTGTACTTATTTAAAAAAATTATCCTTAAGTGTCATATTTAACTTCAATCGATAACGATGTCCACTTCCAGTCCTTAGCTAAAATTGCCTTTAAATATGTGACAAACAGCAAAAACTGCCTTATTAAATAAAATTATTTTATTATTTTATTATTTCTAGAATGGGTCTTATGTACACATGAAACAAAATTTTAAATTCACAGAAAGGAATGCACATAGGGTTGCCAGATCTAGCAAATAAAAATGCAGGACACCCAATTACAGCTGAATATCAGATAAACAACAGCAACAAAATTTTAGTATAAGTTTGTCCCATGTAGTATTTGGGACATACTTATCTAAAAATTATTTGTTATTTATCTGAAATTCAAATTTAAGTGGGCGTCCTGTATCTTAGCTGGCAACACTAAATGCAGAGAAATGTAAGACTCCCTTTGGCTGGGGTCTCCCAGGGACCCAGTTGCCCTCTCCAAAGAAAATCCTATCACCAGTTTCTTGAGAATCCTTCCAGGGATATTCCATAATCAACTTTCTTTTACAGGAGTCACTTTATCAAGCCTCAGCACAAAATAGAATCTGAAAAAAAAGGATCTAAACAATATAATGATGTCCGTATTTTTAATTTGGACTCATAACAGTTACTAAAGGAACTTAATGGAGGCTATGCAATGCACAGAGGAGGGATTTTAGTTCATACCAACTGGGTATGTTCCTTAACTTCTAGGATTCTTTACAAAAGGAGGTAAATATTAATAATCACCTCATATGTTTGTAGTGAATAATATACATACAACATACATACAAAATGCCTGTCATAACAAGGTAGGCGTCAGATCAGCAGAGTCCCCTCCCTGTTTGGGTGTTTTAGGATACTCATCTGTAACTTTCTTAAGAAGTTCAACTTGAAGGCCCCTGAATGGAAATACAGGCCAGATTAACTGAGGGTGTCTCAGTATAATCTTCTAAATTTGCAATCAAGTAACTAACTCAGTTGCCTCCTTATAGCCTCTATTCCATCAAATACCATTCAGGGCCCTGATGGCTCAATTTATCCTATCCTACTTTCACCTTATTGAATCTATCCCTCTGTCATCCATTGATTGAAAAAGAAATATTTACTGAACACCCACTCTGAGCTGGGCACTCTTGTAAGCACAGGGGAGACAGGTGTGAGCCAGTAAGACAAGATCACTGCCCTCAGGGGACTTGTGTTCAAAGATAGAGACATAGATAATAAAGGGGTAAACAAATAAGTAAGACCATTTTAAATAATGATGAAAGCTAAGCAAAAATTAAACAGGAGTGAAAAATGCTAAGAGGAGAAGGAAGCTGATTTTATTTAGATCAACTGCCCTCTTAATGGTAAATTCCTTTCATTGTGCTTAAACTGCTCGGAAGTACTTTAATTGTGTAATTCTTTTAAAAAGATTTTCAAAAAATACAAGTGGAGAGCAACAACCTTTACAATTTTAAGTTTACTCTTTATACTCTAGCAGGATGTAGATACCGAGGTCTTTCAAAAGTATAGACTTGGATATTTCTACCTTTCTTTGGTAAAGTTTACATAGGAAAAGGAAAGTGATTAGCATTCAAATTCTGAGTGCCAATTATAAATGGACGAAGCCTCTTACCAGCTATTCATGTTTATAATCCACCTCCCCATACCCCTATCCCAACCTCCCACCCAGTGCTGGGAGTTAGATGTTTTTATGTTTATTTTATAGGTGCAGGAAGTGAAGCTCCCAAAGTTCAAGTGATTTGACCAAGGATACCCAGGTCAGAAGTGGACAGACCAGATTTGATGCCGTCTTTCTGCCTCCAAGTCAAGAACCCTTTTACTCATACCAGGTAACCTATAATTGCCATTCCCTCTAAAACCTTGCTACTTCATTAAGAGGTTTTCATTTAAAAAAATTACTGTGAAGGGAGTTGGGGTATGTTGAGATTTGGCATAAGTGTTTCAGCATCGTTAAAAAAAAATCACAATATATAACTTCCCATTTCATTTTTTCTGTTAAGTCACATATTATCAGAGCTAATATTCAGAAATAATTATCTATTTGTAAGGGGAGTGATTACTACACTTTTTTAAAAGCAGTCTTAACTATCTTTTCTTTTAACTATCTTTTCTGAGAAGCAGCTTGTTGTTTGCCAGGGTAATGCAAGTCCTGTTTGTATATTATAAAATTAGCAAGGTTTATATGAAGAAAACCTTTTTCCTTTGTTCCATCCAGTGAAATGATGCCTTTTCATGATGATTAAAAGCAAAACAGCCTAAAATGCTATATTAGTTCACCAAAATTTCTCAGAATGGTGTATTAAAACTGAAACTGAAACATTATGGAGGTGGTAAAATCTACTCACATTCAATTATCTATGAGCAAAAAAAAATTAGATACTATCAGTATCTGCAGATCTACACTATGTGTTAATAATGATGTTGAAAATAGCATGAAATTTAGGGTGAATCCTCTAGATAAGGATTCTTCTAAACAGTTATAGAAGAGTTGATAAATTAGTAGACCCTTACAGTTAACTGAGGTGCACAATTGGACACACTTAAGATGTTATATTAAACTTTGCTAAGAAGATAAGAATCATTTTGAAATGTGACTGGTTTCCAGCTTCTTAGTTGACTCTCCCTCCCCTGCCCTGTCCCTAAATAGTTTCTCTTTTGAGGTATAAAGTATTTATTTCATAGCCTCATTCCTATGTTGGAGTTCTTTTCTTTCATTTTTTTGGAGCTGGAGGGAAATGTGATGTTTCTAAAGGACAGGTTGTATATTTTGAGATAATAATACAGCTTTCTCTGTCTTACCTTTCCCCTTAGAAGTCTAGATTTTAAATGCCTCTAAAATGGTTAGTCTTAATTCTACTTAAATACACTTGACAGATTTACTTCTTAAAAGTGCTTTCTGTTTTTACTTTTTGCATTTCAGTAACTTCACTGGTCTTCCTGCCTCTAAAATGTGGATTTTCCTGACTTGGTGACATCATTTTTGGTGTTGCCCAGTGTTCTCCCCGCAATGCGCTCCCACCCTGAATCAGTCTCCACGATTAATAATCACCTAACTAATAAGAACAGGCCTGTCAAGCATACTGCCTTGAACTTGAGTTTTATAGGAATTTATAAGCCAGACTGTTTCCTCAAATCATGGTTATATTGAACAAATATTAGTTATTAAGAAGATCCTTTTAATGCCTCTTCTTCCTCTTCATTCACTCTAAAGTGTTTGGTTTCTTTTGGAGGCACACAACTAGTCTGGAATTTAGCTTTGTCCATCTCGTGTAAATCCCCTGTAGGGTTTGTAAAACTGTAACCCATAATCCCCTCTTGAAAAAATACACTGATTATTTGTGCTTATCCTAGTTCTAAATATTACAATAGTTTCTGGATTTTTGCCACATTCCTCTCTAGATGGTCATTTGGGAGACTTTGTTTATAATATGTGTTTTGAATGAAATTTTAAAATTCCAAGACCACAGGATGTAAGACTCAATTGTGGGTTAAACTTAATTTTTGCATTTTTTCAAAGAGGCCTTACTTAGATTACAACAATAGCAAACATTGAATAGAAAATGAGAGAAGGTATGTTTTTTCCGAGGATTAGTGTTTGAAAGAATATAAGAAACCACGGTATTTCCAAGGATTAGGGAATGTTTTCAAAGTGGTCTATACTATTCAGTTGGTGGTTTAGGTAAATTAAAACATTAAGCTGTTTTATGTACATCAGGAGAAACATTTTCTTTAGTGATTGTGCTAATTGTGATTTTAAAATCAGAAACAAAACCTTGAATTTAAAATAGTACCCCTCCCCCAAAAAAGTAGTTAAATTCATCAGGATAAACAGTATAATAGCTTTTTTTTTTTTTTTTTTCAATTTGAGGCAATGTTAAAAATATAAAAGCTCCTCTGGGACTTTTTCCTTCTAATAAATGCTGTTTCTTCCCCTCTTATTCTTTGTTTATTTTAGAAGCTGATTCTCATTAAAGGACCCTCATAGATTTTTTTGACAAAATGAATTGGGTTTTTTTTAATGTAAATTAAGGCTTTTTGCATCTGATTACGACTTCAGGAAGTTTTTTAACTTTACAAATGATAGACTTAATAAACCGGTGTGTCTGACTTTAGTTGTTTTGTGCTCTGGTTCTTTTGCCTTGAATATATCCTTTTACTCCTCTGCTTAGAAAACAGAAAACTGCCCACAATAAGGAACACTTGTAAGTTAAGGCCAGCATCCACTTTAAACATTCTCAGTCACTATACACTGATGGATTTCTCCTCAAGATGTTTAAGCTTACATTCTCTCTATAAATCAATCTCTCTCTCTCCCTCTCTCTCTCTTACACACACACACACACACACACACACACACACACACACACATATGCCAGTGATTTCTATGACATAACCTTTCTGGAATTCTATAAACACAGGATATGCAACATGGGTTAACCACTTGTCTAGAAAAGAAAATAAGCAGACAGTTGCCCACAGAACACATCTTACATTTGGGCTCCGACCTATGCCAAGAAAGTGATCCAATGAAGTGATCACTTTGAGTCCCTGCCTGAATAACAGCAGGACCTTGAAAGCTCTGTTGCTATTTTAGATGGATGTTGCTTGTTAACAGAATGCAGAATGAATTATAACCTCTGTATTAAGCTCTTTCATTGTTGACCTTGATCTTCAGAGAGGGTGAGGTAGGTAGCCAACTGCAAGTATAAAGCTTATATTAGGTACAAAGGAAAATATTCTACTTAAGAGAAAATAGGATAGAAACATTAAGTCACAGGCTAAAGTAAAATCATTTGTTGTTCATCAAGGTAAAGAATACGATATTAACCGTTCAGGGCTTCTCTGGTGGTGCAGTGGTTAAGAATCCGCCTGCCAATGCAGGGGACACGAGTTCGAGCCCTGGTCCGAGAAGATCCCACATGCCGCAGAGCAACGAAGCCTGCAAGCCACAACTATTGAGCCTGTGTGCTACAACTACTGAAGCCCGCGCGCCTAGAGCCTGTGCTCCGCAACAAGAGGAGCCACCACAATGAGAAGCCCGCACACCACAACGAAGAGTAGCCCCCGCTCGCCGCAACTAGAGAAAGCCCGAGTGCAGCAACAAAGACCCAACGCAGCCAAAAATAGATAAATAAACTTATTAAAAAAAGAAAAAAATTAACCGTTCATATTTAGCAGCTTCCTTAGAACACTTCTGAAATAGAGTGAAGAACAAATGAGTAAATAAATGCCCTAAGTATTGCCTTTCTTCCCTAAGCTGATAGACTGATATTGAGCCTGATGAATATTGCCCTAACACAGGGACACCGTCCGCAACTTTAAACTTAGCAGCTACATTCAACAGCAGAATTTTAGGTCCAGTTCTACTCCCAGCTACGTAGGCATTGTTAGAAGTGGGGTAAGTAGGGATGTGACTAATAGTCTTGTGTCCCTGTAATCATAGTGGGAGATCACTGTGCTAAATGTTTGCAACTTTTCTATTCTACAGAAGCAATGACATCAGGAAGTGATACTACTAGTGGTGATGACAGAAACTGCCATTTCAGGGAGTCAAATTAGTTCCTCTAAATTCCACTTAAGACAGATTCAAAGGAAGGCTCTTCAGTGGGGGCAGAGGGAACACTTTCACTCCACTGCACCCTGATGGACTCGTTTGGGCTCATTAATTCAGGAGCTATCATAGCAGTTCTAAATGGGAAGAATCTGTTTTCGCAATTACTGATATCAAATAAGCATCACAGTGAGGCGGGAGATAGATGAACTCCAGGCTAGACATTTACAACTAGCCTCCTGTTTATATTTCTTGAGGCAAGAAATAGATGGGCTCCAGGTTGGACATTTACAGCCAGCCTCCTGTTTACACTTCCAGATAGAAATAACAACAGGAACAGGGTAAAAAGCTGGACTTTGCCTCCGGTGGACACTTTAAGGTAACAGTAATGGCAGGGGCAGAGAGTAGCTGAGTCTTGTCCAGATAAAAGATAAAGAGACCACATATTTCTCATTCTTGAGGTCAAGGAAACCTCCCCGACTACACATGCTCAGAAGGGCTCTTTAGGGGTCAAAAGGGAGAGGGTGCCACCCCATAATGGGTGTTGTCAACCTTCCCATTGGCCTCTGCACTGGAATCCATCTTGGCTAAAAGATGCACACGCATGTCGGGTAGGGACCTAGGACAGGTCAGGTGTGGAAAAAGAAGTGAGATAATTGCCCAAAGGTAAACAAAGATCTGGAACTTTAACTGCCTGTTTACCACACTCCTCGTTAGGGAGGATGCCCACACCCTTTCTCTCCAGGTGTGTATCTCTGCATTGCTGCTGTCTTAACTAAACAAACTGCTTCTCTGTGTGCTTTCCCACATGTTGTGCTGTGTCTCTAATAATAAACTTTGTACCTATTTTTACAGTTTTTGCCTCCTTGAAATATTCTTGCTTTCAAACAGGGCAAGGGCCAGGGGAACTTTGTTTCTAGTCTCTAGCCCTTGCTGGTCTAGCGGCTAGGATTTCTGGTTCTCATCCAGGCTACCCAGGTCCAGTTCCTCGACAGGGAACCGAGATCTCCCTTCAAGCCATCACCTACTGCTGTCTCCACAAGATCATCAGGAGTGAAGTGATTTACTATGGTTATACAATTACACAATTCCTCTAATTTTACCCCTGGGGTAACTCAACAGCATCACAATCTGAATGTGAACCCAGCGGAAGGGCTCAGATTGTGGAGGCAGGGAATTCCTTAGGAGGCTCCTTTCCCTTCAGAGATCCTTGAATTAATCATTACTGGGCAAGCAGGGACCAAGGTGGTGAAGATTCACCACCATTGCCATTCCTTTGAGCTCCAAATCAGCCCTGTGATTGATTCTTTGGAGCAGCATGGCCAACAAGGATGGAAGGGACCTCCAGCAAACTTGCTTTTTTCACGGGACTGATTCTGAGAATTGGGTGTAGTAGGGTAAAGTGGTCCTTTGGAATCACTATCCTTCTTTTACCTCTCCTACTGCTATCAGCATTTTCCTCTCACTCCCATCTCCTCAGTGTCCTAGTCCTGCATTCCATCTTGTCATTTTCCTAATATTTAAAAATATTTAAATATTTTCAATTATTTACAGCGCTTCATCCCCAAGCCCAAAGCTACTTGGTCCAAACAGGGCAACACTCAACTAGGTACTCAATGATTCATCCTTGATTCCTCTCTTTTCATCATCAACCCTATCCAATCCATTGGCAAGTCCTGGTGGTTCTATCCTCAAACTCTGCTCCACGTCTAATAATTTTTACCGTCTCCCCATTACATCCTAGTCCAGGGTACCATCACCTCTCTCTAGGTACCTGCATTACCCCCCCACCTTCTCTCTACTTCTACTCTATCCCCTACAATCCATTCTCTGCAGGATATCTGGAGTGATCTCTTAAAAATGTAAATCATGGATCATGTTACTTTCAAATTTAAAACTTTCCATATACAAGTCTATCATTTTTGTTATTCCTCAAGCATTTTGTCATCATCATTAGCATTGAAAATCCTTGAACAACAAAGCTGTGTCCTGTCTTACAGGAAACAAAGAAGCTGGGAACTGAGGGCACCACCTTCCAGAGGCAGGAGAAAGGGTGGGTGGTGATGGCCATCAAAGGCAGGAAAGCTAGCAGAGCCCTGGGGACCTGCAGTCAAGGAAGAAAGGAGGCTGCTGAGAGCTGACTTGGGCCCGAGGAGGGGTCTAGGCTGAGCAACAGAGGACCCCTAACTGGCCTCTGAGGCTCTATAGGGTGTGGCTTCTGCCCCCTCTCTAGCCTTTCCCTTCACTCTCACTCCCTTCCCTGAGTCCTGTGCTCCAGCTATTTTCAAATGTCTTTCCTTCCTCAATGCAGGAATACAGACTTGCCCTGCCATTCTTCTTCTCTACTTAGAAGGACTTTCACTAGCTTTTCTTCCTGGTAAATATTTATTCAGTTCATACAATTCCCCAATAGATTTCCCCCACCACAATTTCTTTTTTTTTTTTTTAATGTTTTGGCCACACCACACAGCATGCAGGATCTTAGTTCCCTGACCAGGGATTGAACCCTCACCTTCTGCAGTGTAAGCGCAGAGTCTTAACCGCTGGACCGCCAGGGAAGTCCCAGCTCCCACCGCATTTTATTATCTTAATTTTCCCCCTTGCTCTGAAGTTTGTACAATTGTTAAGCCTATTCTTTTACTCTAAATGACAACTTTGTAATAATATCTTCCAGTAGTTTTCCAACTTTTGAAGTTTTCTACATGCCATGAAAATTAATACTTACAATTCTATTTGATTAGAAAAAAAAAAGATTATGCTGAACAATGGCCTATTGAATTGGAAAAGCAATGCATCTGATGCATTGTTAAGGCTAATGCAGATGTTAACCAATGGATCAGAAGAGCATCTAAATATACTAGTCATTCTGACAGGTAGCTTCTCTGCTCTGATCACCTCCTTTTCTGGACTCTGGATCATTGCACAAAGAGTAACACTCATTTCTCTCTACTCTTCCCATGTACATTAATTTTTTTCTCTTTACAACACTTCTCAAACAAGTATTATAGAAATATAGTTAAGAAAGAGAAATCAAAACCTTACAAGTGAATATCTATTTGCTCAGAGTACATAAACAGTGTTCAGGGAGAATGCTTTTTATTTTTTTAATGAAGGATTATTTACTTTATTATCTATTTACTTCCTTGAAGGAAGACCATCTGGTTTAGAACAGAAATAAAGGCTGTTAATTTTTATGTATTTCATTCACAATTCTATTCCGGAAGGAGGATTCCCATTAATAAATAGAAACATTTATAAGTATTATAATATCTAAATAAAAGTACACTAAGTCATTTACTTTGGGGTTAATATTTAGGGTGTATATTTCAGCTCACTGGAGAGTTCCTGACAGAACCAGAGTACTTGGAAGAAGGCACATTACTGAAGCTAAACTTGAGTTCTTTTATGGCAGGACTGGACAGCTGCTTGCACCTGCCTTAACTTTTTTTTCAGGCTAAAGTTATCTATTCCAGGAACCTATGTCATGCGGTATAAAGCTTTGGTTTCAATCAGTCACTAACACAGGAGCTTGGATATACTTGAAATTCCTTTTGGGGGAAAAAAATTGGCCAAGGCTTTTGGCAGCATTGCTTCTCACACCCAGGCCAAAGTGGGCTGGCTCTCTATGGGGACAGGAATGTGTAATGGTATCTCACCCTTAAAGTCACAGAATCATAGCAATTTGGCCCCAGAAGTGACTTTGGAGTTCATGTGGTCCAACTTACTTATTTTACATTCTTCTATAACATTATGTTAGCATTCCTTGCTCCCTTATGGCAGGTAGCTGAAGCCCTTAATTTAATTGACAATATAGAACATTTGTACTATAGGTGCCTGGTAGAGGATGTCAAGGCAAAGAAATAAGATTAGGCAAGTCATTCAAGCACTCTCACTTAGAATTCCGGATACTTAAGACAGTCCAGCAGACAGATTAACCCCCTATTTATGTATATTCTCCACATTACATTTCTTAATTTAATAAAGTAATTAGAGGGCAATGAGCCTGGGACACATTTTCCTTAGCCTCTTGCTCAAATATATTCACCAAATTAAGGGTGAGGTATGTTCTCTGTGAATATATACAGGGTTGAAATGAGAACATCTTCCACACAAGCACAATTGGAGATATTGACCACAGTGTCAAGTGGCACTGTCTCTACACAGATCCATGTAATAAATTCCTTCTTGAATTTAGTCTCAGGCAGTGATAACTTGTATGCTTGCGCCTGTCAGAAAGTGAAACCCCTGTAGCCTATCATGTTTCTCTTTTCACCTTCACTCTCAGAAATATATGAACCAAATTTATTGCCAAGTGTTGTAGTCTGATCAACTCTGGTGCCTAGAGGTATTTACTCCTCCTGCTTTCTTCCTAAATATTTTATTTGTAAACCACCTCAAGTAATTTTAGAAGTATGTAAGTTGACAATAGATATCAAAATTAATAAGATGGGTAAAAAAAATTAGTAGGCAGTAAGGAATAGTCAAACTTGCCAATGACTTGTCTGTGCAAAGGCCTTTTTGCCAATTTTCCCATTTGAAAGGGAGTGAAGAGATCTTTGTGTTTTGTGTCAGAAAACTTGGTTTTAATTCCCGGCTATAAAACTCACTTGCTGGGCTTCCCTGGTGGCGCAGTGGTTGAGAATCTGCCTGCTAATGCAGGGAACACGGGTTCGAGCCCTGGTCTGGGAAGATCCCACATGCCGTGTAGCAACTGGGCCCGTGAGCCACAGCTACTGAGCCTGCGCGTCTGGAGCCTGTGCTCCGCAACAAGAGAGGCCGCGATAATGAGAGGCCCGCGCACCGCGATGAAGAGTGGTCCCCACTTGCCGCAATTAGAGAAAGCCCTCGCACAGAAACGAAGACCCAACACAGCCATACATAAATAAGTAAATAAAAAAAAAAAAAAAAAAAAAACTCACTTGCTGAATAACCTTACAAAAGTCACCTAGCCTCCATTTCCTCATTTTTAAATGGGGATATTAATGTTGTCAATCCACTAGGTCGTTGTGACAAACAAATGAGAAAACATGGGGAGATGCTTTACAAACAGTGAGTCACTGTAGAAACATTCGTTGTTGAAATTTCCATACTCTGTCTTGCGTGTTGACCCACTCTACTTTAACCAGCACATGATGTTCATGCGGGTTTTAAAAGAAGTTCACGAATTCATAAACAAATTCACAAATTTGTTGATACTCTTCCTTTTAAGAGGTTGAGCCTCATTTCTCTCCCCTAAGAGCATGGGCTGTATTTAGTAACTTGTTTCTAGCCGATAGAATGTGGCAGACGTGACAGTGTGACTTGTGAGACCAGGTCATTAAAAGCATAATGCCTTCTCCTTGCTCTCATGCTTAGGTCACTCATTACGAGTGAAGCCAACACTCAAGCACCCCGACAGGGAGGTCCATATGATGAGCAAATTAAGTCTCTTGCCAACAGCCAGTTGAGTGCTCCATCATGGAAACACACCCTCTGGCCCCAGTCAAGTTTTCAGAAAACTGTACCCCCAAACAGCTTAACTACAAACTCCTGAGGGATTCTAAGTCAGGACCACACAGCTAAGCCACTCCTGGGTTCCCGGCCCTCAGAAAATCAGTAAGAGAATAAATATGTATTCTTGCTTAAAGTCCCTAAATTTGTGGGTAGTTTGTTATACAGCAACAGATAACTAATAAAATGTCTACAGTTATGTACCCATCCTCGGAGAACACTGCTGAGGACCAATAGGAGACCTGGCTCTTCCCAGATGTTTTTATTCAAGGAAATTCTTAGTGCCCCAGCACCTTAGATCATTGTATTGGAAATCACTTCAGAGCCATGTGGTGCAGTTCTCTAATTTTGCAGAAGGAAAATTGAAGCAGAGAGGTAAAATGAGATGTTCAAGGACATTTAAATGAATGGCAAAATTGGGGCTAGACCCTTCTCTTTTCTTCTTCTATTTTATGTCAGCTTTTCTTTTCTTTTTTTAATTTAATTGTTATTTATTTATTTATTTATTTATTTATTTATTTATTTATTTATGGCTGCATTGGGTCTTCATTGCTGCGTGCGGGCTTTCTCTAGTTGCGGCGAGCAGGGGCTACCCTTCGTTGTGGTGCGCAGGCTTCGCATTGCGGAGGCTTCTCTTGTTGCGGAGCACAGGCTTCTAGGAGCACAGATTTCAGTAGTTGCAGCACGTGGGCTCAGTAGTTGTGGCTCGCAGGCTCTAGAGCGCAGGCTCAGTAGTTGTGGCGCACGGGCTTAGCTGCTCCGCGGCATGTGGGATCTTCCCAGACCAGATCCCTTCCCAGGGATCAAACACGTGTTCCCTGCATTTGCAGGCGGATTCTTAACCACTGCGCCACTAGGGAAGTCCTTTTCTTTTCTGTTCTCTTTTTTGTATATATAATTTTTTTTTATCACTGTGTTCTGAATTCACAGCATTTTTAAAGTTTATTTTTAATTTAATTTAATTTATTTTTGGCTGCATTGGGTCTTTGTTGCTGCGCGCGGGCTTTCCCTAGTTGCGGCGAGATGGGGCTACTCTTCATTGTGGTGCGCACTTCCCATTGCGGTGGCTTCTCTTGTTGCTGAGCATGGGCTCTAGGTGCACGGGCTTCAGTAGTTGTGGCACATGGGCTCTAGAGCGCAGGCTCAGTAGTCGTGGCGCATGGGCTTAGTTGCTCCGCGGCATGTGGGATCTTCCCAGACCAGGGAATGAAGGAAGATTTAAGCTTAACTTGTTCTAGGGATAAAGGTCACACAACAGGCTTTGCCATCCCAAACAAAAGAGAAAAAATGAGTTGATATGAAGCAGATATGATGCTCTGGGGTACTCTCAACTTGGTAATGTCAGTTTCTAACCAAATAGTTGTTACTCAGTTGCAGAACCGAAATTTAGTTCCACTAAGTATGAAGTTGAGGGCTGAAAAATCTTTTTTTTTTTTTTTTTTTGCTGAAAAATCTTAATTACAGTAAGGGGTTAGTAAGCGGAAGACAACCTTTACAAACCCAGCAGCACAACTACTAAGGAATACATTATGGTTTGTCCTGATGAATGAGTGTGAAGTCAGTAGCCCTGTGTTTTGTAACCTTTTTTCTCTTCAACCCTTGTTTCTCACTTTGGGATTTTGTAGGTAGCATAATATATCACAGTAAAATAAGTACTGTTAAAAAGAACTTCCCAGTTTGAGAGGTGCTTTTAATAATTATTACCATATTTAATCCTGTAATTTGGATATATTGATTAATTCGGATATTATGAGAAAATGAAGACTTGGGGTTAGGTGACCTGCTCAATATCATTTGCCTCTAACTTGAATCTTCTGGACATCTTAGCAAACCACAAAAATCACTGTATTTGAGTGGGGCCCTCTCACTGTCCCTTGCCTACGGCACGTGCATCCCAGCCTTACTGCCTTTGGTCCCTCAATCCCTCTTTCCCCCCACTCTCACCCAAAGAAATGTGTCACTCAGTTTGGACCTATTGAACAAGAAAACGAATCCCATCTTTACCAAAACTTCTTCTCCAAGCCCCCAGCCCCTCGTTGATCTTGCATCCCCCAGGTCTCATGCAATTGTGGTCAATACTGTGGTAATCTCTAATTGTAGTGACTGTGTAAGTGTGCATTAGTTGTGTCTCCCCGGCTAGATTGTAAGCTTCTGGACGACAGCGACTGCCTCTACAAAAAAATTTAAAAAGTACCTCCCCCGTCTTGTACAGTGTCCCAGGACCCTGCTGGATAGTGGAGGCGCACCCAAAAAAAAAAAAAAAGCACTGTATTTAAAAGCTTATTTACATGCACTCAGTAGGAAAGAAGAGAAAATAGCTTCTGACCCTTTTCGCTTTAGAAAATCCTATAAGATATCTTTATTTTAAAACTCAGAGTCTACATTTAAAAAACAAAGGAGCGATATTTTCGTGGTCTCAACCAAGTATTTCCTTTTATTATATCAAACTATTAAGAAATAGATCAAGCTCATTTGATATGTTCTCATTTAAATTTCTTAGATGCTTATTTGAATATGAAATCTATCATTCAACTCTCTTGCACCAGTTTATTTATTTATTTGTTTTTGTCAGGTGATTTCAGTTCACGTTTTCATACTTAATTGGAAACTGGAAATTAAAATTCAAGCGCAATCTCATAGTAGCATGGGATTTTAACATGGTGTTGGCAATTTATCCCAAAAGAAAGAAACGCATGGGACATGGACATGTTTTTTTTCAAGGATTTATTTATCCTGGTGACCATCAGGATATGGACCTACTGTCCATAGCAGAATTCTTTTTTAGATGATTCATAGGCAAGATTTACATTAGCAAAAAGAAAAGGAGGATTAAGGATGAAGGCAATTATTTACGGCTCATAAATCCCTTGAGAATTTGATAAAACTTTGACCTTCTCCCTAGATAAACACGTATACGTATACGTCATGTTTGCATGAAAATTGCGTGTGGGGACGGTCCTCCCTGATCTAAATAATTTGGAAAGATGAAGCACTTTCTTTGAAAGAGCTCTGTAACTCAGAAAAGGAGGATTAAATTAAAACAAAAGGATTTTAAGAAATAACTTTATAAGACCAAGACTAAGAACTGTTAAATTAGCATAACTCTTTGTGTTCAGACATTAAGGAATTAGAGGTCTAGTGTCTATTATTTACATGTAGCCAGTTGAAGATGGGAATAGACTTACTGGATATTTCCATCTTTAGGATTTGCCTGTTCTGAAGGTAAATATACATCTTACTTATATTATGTTTTCATTGCCTGCTAAAAGCAACTCACACAGTATGTCTTTTTCAAACACTAAACGTTTTACAATTGTAACAATAAACAAGTCAGAGAGAATTTTAAAGATGATGCAGTAGAGTGGTTCCAAAATTTTTTTTTTTTAAGCAATGGGACTCTCAAAAGTATTTTAAAATACAATATATTAAAATGGCATTTTTAGCATAAATTTTTTTATATGCTAAAATTAAAACTCCTCATTATAATGTCATTCCAAGAAGCTGTTTTTGTTTAACATAAACAGAAATAGGACCTAATGGAAAATCGTTATAGCCTCATCATCCAATGTGTTTCAGTGTTTAGTCTTAGCTAGTCAATAAATATCAAAAAAATTCTAATTTGGATATAGATGTAGTTACAAACTGCAACAATTTTAATAAAGTTACCTTTGACCTCAGGATATTCTTCAAATAAAGATGGAAGGAAAGGCCTTATTCAAAGTCTACCTAAAAACTGGAAAGCATATGGGAAGTCCATATTTTATGAAAATTTAGTATATAACTAATCTGAGTGTCCATTTGTTTTAAAATTTCTTTAATTGTAATAAAATATATATAACATAAAATTTACCATTTTAATCATTAAGTGTATAATTCAGTGGCTTTAAGAATATTCACAAGTTGTGCAACCATTACCACTATCCATTTCCAGAACTTTTTCATTATTTAAAACCATTTGCTTTTTTTTTTGTAAAGGTTTTCCAGTTCATTTTTTAAATTAATTTATTCTGTTGCCTTCTTTTAGGAAGATTCACATTAGGAAGATGGGTGAATTATCAGTCATCTAATTCACATCATTAATGGGAAAGAGCTGTTTGCCGAGCATTGGAAATATTAAGACCATAAGACCAGGAACTCCTCACGTGGGTTTTTCATCCCCTTCCCCTCCCTGCACCACCCGTGTATGACAGCTGGTCCAGAGCAGAACCCTCCAGGGGGACTCTACCCGGACTGTGGGGCGACTCTGACCACAGTCTCTTGACTACAGGGAGGCTGAAGCAGTGAGCTGGGCCTCGGGAAAATGCCTTGTCTGGCATTAATCATACCATTTGCTTTTAATAACCAATTTTTAAACAGTGAAAAATGAAATTTGAATCAAATGTTTGCAAAGCTACTAAAGCGCTTTCTTCACAGAACAGTTTAAAAAGTATGGTCCACTCAGTTTGAGGCGCAGAGGATGAACGGGTCTGGACAGACTGGTCCAGATGAACTGGTCTGGACAGAACTGGTCTGGACAAACTGGTCTGGTTTGCCACTATCGAGGGTTAAACCAGGGCAAGAATGGTGCTCTCCTGGCTCCCCAGCAGTGCTGATTTTTCTCTTCTACCCTTCCATCCCCGAGGAGGAACAATCTCTTTATGATTCTAGTCCTTGAAAGACAATTACAACTCCATTCCTCAGAAGCCTTTCACCTCTCTCTACTTGAAAATGAGAAGTTCAATTGTGGCATGCAAAAACCTGCTATCTTCTTGGGAGGTTTTACTGAAATTCATCACAGCTGGTCTTAGAATCATCCTAAATTAAAAGCAAGTCTAAGCAACTCCAGGAATTGGTATAAACATTTCAAATATCTTTTGCAGAACAGCCTGCTATGCAAGACTTGTCTTCTGCAAGTGGCCCCTCTGTTTATGGCTAGGCTCAGACCACCATCCTTCTCTACCCCACCTGCCCTTCTATTCAATCAGGTTTAATTTAGTGAAGTTTATTAAGAACTACCAGGTAGGACAGATGTTCACCACAGAGTTAACATTTATTGAGTACCTACTGTGTCCCAGGAGATTTTGCATCTATTTCTAAATTCCTCTTGGCATTCCAGATCACCTACATATATTTGTTCTTCAGATTGTCCTTTGACCTGGTTTTAACATCTTTCTGGTTCCCTTATGAATGAATTAATGAGTTAAAGTCTTTAGCACGTATTCATTTTATATTTGTATGGGAGTCATGGTTTTATCTTTTTGAAAATTATATTTTAGCACCTTATCTTTAGACAAAAATTGGAGATGAATATGAAGCACATATGATAAAGTAACTAGAAAGCAAAGGCAGCAAAGAGAGGATAAAGGGGCAAATCACTGAAGAGGTCCTAATCAGAATGTCAAAATCTTGGCATTCTCGATCACAATGCTATATACACTGCTTAGTACATAGTAGGTGCTCAAGAAATATTCAGCAAAGAAGCTAGCTTGGAAAACAAGATATATATATATGTATAGGAAATATATATAGGAAATAAGCGCATATATAGGAAATAAGCAGCAACTAGGAAAAAGAACATGAAGATATCACGTACAAATAACTTGTAAAGATGACATGGACGCTGAGTCCAATTTTTAATAGCATGACAGAAGCCTATGGGGAAAAGTAATACATTTAAAAACCCTAATCCTGCCAGCAAAATGCTTCCTCTGGGCCTTTGTGGCTAGAGAGGGTCAAGAGAACATTTCTCTCAGGGAAAAATGTGAACCCGCACATACAAGCCAAATCTCCCTTCTGCTAACATTTGCCATCTTTTCCTCCATCACTACCACCCTAGATAGTTTTAAATCCTGCAAAAGAAATGAACTGGTGCCCTCCACCCCTGTAAGGCTATGTGCCCATCACATCATGTCTCTCACGGATCAGATTTTCTGTAGTTCTGCCCCTGCTTTCTTGGACACCTACAGCTCGGCCAGACTGGCACTCACCTACACGACTTACAAAGGTAACCCACAAGGGCCATGCATTGGAGAATCCAATCCTCCATGGCCCTCGGACTTGTAACCTAGTTCCAGACCCAAGAGAGGAGAGAGGCTCCTATCTGGTGTTGCAGGAGGTAGAGCGGAGATTCCTAAATCATTAACTAAGGAATTCCGTAAACATTGGATTTTTCATGAGTGCTAGTGTTACAGAGGGGGATCAGAGCCCAATTTTCACAAGTTTGTCTTTTTTACTTAGAGAAAATCATGTGGCCCAATGATTCTGTTCCAGCCAAGATATGGAATACCATCTAGCCAAAAGAAAACAAAATAATTTCAAAACCGACTTCACAGGTTGAAGAAGGAAGATATTATTTGACCCTGCCCTTGCCGCAAGGGACACAGAAAGATTTCTTTGCTAAACAGTCTTCTCCAAAGATACAGGGACACTAAACCTAACACTTGAAGTTTGCCTGTTTAAAGTTTTTTCTTTAACACAGTATGTACTCAAACATCAAACAATTAAAGCCACTACTCTAGGTCTGGTGTCTTGGTGAAGTAAAGACTTGTTTGTATTTTTCTCTCCCATTTAAATGATTCAAAGGGTTTCACATACAGCATTTAACCAGCAAACCCAGGAAAATGGAAAAGTAATCAACAGAGTCAAGCATTCCAATGTGTTAACAACAAAGCAAGTACAAGCCTGGAGCCCGAGGCCACTTTAGCTTTTCCATAGATTGCGTGTTAATTGACTTCTGTGGATTCACCAGAACATGTAGTATCCACGCTCATATGCCCAGCCTTCCTCGCCCAAGCAAGATCCCTCAGCCCCAAGAGCTCATCTAGCATGCTACAATTTCCAAAGCTTCGCTTTAGTCACCTTATGGAAAGAGCTTTGCAAGTAGGACTTTAAATTCACTACAGCTTCAGAGTTAGCATGTCATTCTTAATCTCTCTTGAGCCAATAAAACTTTGTGGTTTGGAGAAGAGGCGACAATTGTGACTTGTCAAGACACCTCCTGCCCCGGTGGTTTTTCTTCAGACCACTGACTTGACATGTTACTTAACCACACAGTGAGTCACGTAGTCTTCCTGGCTTTTAATTTCTTCTTCCTATCCCACCGGGCTTTTGGGAGGTGTAAACAGAATTATAAAACGCCAGGTCCCACCTTTTTTTTTTAATTTATAGGGAAACAGGTACACACAGAGATTCAGAGCCTTGCCTAAAGCTACCGAGGTGGGATTTGAAATCTCATTGTGGTGCATTTTAACTGAATCTGCTTACAATGCCAAATTACCAGCCTTTGCCCTGAACTGGAGTCAGGGAACCAATGGCAGCACATGGGAAAGAGCACCCTATAGAGTCAGACACCCCTGCCACTTTCTCTTGCTGTCACCTTGGGTAAGCATGGAAACTTTCTGTGCCTCCACTTCTTCATTTGTGTCTTATCAACAAAGACACCTAACCACTAGTAGTTATTGTAAACATCAAGGACAAAGCAGGCACCTCTCCTTCACTTAAATGCTATCTTCCTCCATGCCGTCTCATGCTGGCCCTCCTGCCTTGGTATTTTAGATTCTCCCTGATCCAAAATTATACCTTCCTGTATCTTCCTTTTGGTTTCAGAAATTCCTCAAATTCATTCACTCTTCAACAAATACTTATTAAGCACCTACTATGTACCCGGCGCTATTCTAGGTGCTGGGGGTGGAGCAGTGAACAAAGTAGCCCAAATTCCTGTGCCCCAGAGTTTCCATCCCAGAGGCTGAGGGTGGAGCGGGTGGGGTGGGCAGTGGAGCAGGTGGCAGAAGATAACAAAAAAATAAAGAAGTAAAATGGGGCTTCCCTGGTAGCGCAGTGGTTAAGAATCCGCCTGCCAATGTAGGGCACACGGGTTCGAGCCCTGGTCCGGGAAGTTCCCATATGCCACGGAGCAACTAAGCCCGTGCGCCACAACTACTGAGCCTGCGCTCTAGAGCCCGTGAGCCACAACTACTGAAGCCCGCATGCCTAGAGCCCGTGCTCTGCAGCAAGAGACGCCACCGCAATGAGAAGCCCACACACTGCAACGGAGAGTAGCCCCCGCTCGCCACAACCAGAGAAAAGCTCGCGCCCAGCAACAAAGACCCAATGCAGCCAAAAATAAATAAATAAAATAAATAAATTTATAAATAAATAATAAATTTTTTAAAAAAAGAAGTAAAATGGAATGCATGGACAAAGCATGTTAGGAGGTGACAAGTGTGATGTAGGAAAATAAAGCAGAGAAGAGGGCAGCAAAGGCTCCCTTGGGGTGGGGGGCTACACCTGTGGTCTGGAAAGGCCACATCTGAGCAAAGACCCGTAGCCGCAGGGGAGTGGATCAAAATTAAACTCTTTTCCCCCAAACCAGAGATGACACAGATACCACCAGGAGAAGCAAACATGGTCCTGAACAGATTCCCAGGAAGGTGCCGATGGAGATGACTGACTTTTGACCGTTCAAACTTTTAAGAAGAGGGAAGAACATCTGGAGTCCTGAGCTCTGGGACTCAGACATGCAAGAGTGGCTGCAAAGGGCTCCGGGGAAGGCTGTGGTCACCGCGGATGACAACGACAGCCCACTTCCCCACTTCTCCCTGAAAGCTGATGAGGGGATAGAGGCAATTGCGTGACCAGCTCCCTGGCCCAGGTCTTTTAGGCTTTTCTGAAGGAGGAGGTGCATCTTTGAGTAAAAAGAGTCAATGGAGTGGTTCTTCCCTGGTCTTGTCATGTGCGCCCTCCATGTCTTGGGTTCCAGAACGGCTCTGGAGGTCTACAGCCCTCTCTGCTGCCAGCCTTTCAGCCGGCGAGCTCTGGAAAAGTTTTCACCCTTGCTGCCTGCCAAGGCCAGGGGACTGGTGTGGCATCCCACCCTCCCGGAGGTCGCCAGCCAGCCAGCTTTGGAAAACAGGGAGCTTGGAAAAAAGTCACTTGAATTTTATAAAGTGGTAACTACTGCGAGGCTTTAGGTAATTAAACCTAAATGCCATTTTCCTGCTAAAGCTCTCGGGTGAGGTAACAGTTCTCTTTAATGTCAACTCAGGAAGTTTTACCCAAGAAAAAGGAGGTGGGGGGAGCACTGTTTGCCAAATCAGGAAATGTGAATTAACTGACAAGGAGCTGAAAATAAAGAGACAGGCGACCGAGAAGAAGGGAAGTTGGACAAATGAGTAAACTTGGGAAACACAGGTCAGTGGTCATTGCAAGTAAATTCTGCTGGGCGAAACTTCCTTTTTTATTGTGGGTTGCTCTGAAAAACTTGGGAGGAAAGAAAACCCCAAACTTAATGCCGTCCTCGTGGAAGGAAAACCTAAGGCATTAACAGGGATTCCAGCCTCGGTAATGTCAACATTCACCTTGGGCATGGAAACTCTGGCTCCAAGAGCTTGCTCCAAGTTCCCTCTTTCACACCACAAATCTCACCAACGCCTTCTGCACAATGTATGATTTTAAACAATGAATACACTATGTAGATCAAGTCGGACTTTCCTCCACCCCACTACCCCTCCCCTGGTATTAGACCTACCTCATGGTTTCAGACCTGGTTGGCACTCCCCAAGGGCAGAGAGAAGAAAGCCATGTTTTTAAGCAGGTGTTCAGGAACCAAGAAGAATGAATCACTTTGGAAAAAATGAAGGCAAAATGCAAGTTCATCTGTCACCAAATCTGTAGTGAGTTTTAGAAAACAGAATTAGCCTTTTTTTCATTTTCTCTTTCCTTGCAAATATCTTTTGGTTTTATCTAGACGCAGAAGCCTGCAATACAAGGAACTTTGTCCAAAGAGGTTTCGCCCTAAACAGCTCTTTTTTCCCCTACCTAACTTTCAGACTTTTAGTTAGGGCTGTCCTGGACAGAAGGCCTTTAAAGGGATGAGGTAAGTGACCCCAGGCACTGGCCCTGAAGAGATCTGGAATCTATTGGAAGCGTGTGTGCACACTGCATGCATGCATGTCTGTGTGTGTGTATGAGAGAGAGAGAGAGAGAGATACTGGGCAGAATGAATGAAAGGACATCATAGTTTATATTCTGGAGTCTCCTGGTCTCTCCACATTGACAAACCTGGCTTTCCCATAGAAGGCTAGGTCTTCAATGAAAAAACACTCCACACTAATAGGACCTCGGTGGGACGGAGGGGAATGAAATGCTTTCAGGAAAGACCACATCAATGCTTTTCAAACTCTAGTACCCTGGGTACTTGTTAAAAAATCTCCGAGGTCCCACCCCCAAGAATTCTGTGTTCCTAGTCCAGGGTGGAGCCAGGAATAGGTTTTTTAAACTACCAGACCAACAATTTCACTGGTTGAGGAACACCCGTTGACTTTATGAGCCAGAGTCTGTTTCCACGCAATCTTTCCCTTAACTCTTTAGTAAGTGTTGCTTCCTTCTGAGGGCCTAGATCCTTCTTAAAAATAGATATTTGCTGCCTCAAAGTAATTTGGGATGCCAGCTTGAACTCTCTGCTCTTCTTTCCCCCAGGCATTCCCCTCCCTTCTCTCCCGCTTCACTTCCCTCCCTTGAATTCTCCTCACCCCTCACCTAGTCCTCCTTTTCCTTAGTTTAGTTCCAGAAGCCATTTCATGAGTTTCCTCTAAAGTTTAAGGTGCTGGGGTTATCAGAATGAATTAAGAAGCTGAAGTCTGGTTGAGGAGACAGACAGATTGAACAGATCATTTCCACAGGGAGAGAGCCACGTGTTAAAATAACAGCAAGTCCTGGGGCTCAGAGGGAAGGGTATTTGAGAAAATGCTTTGAATGGCCCCAAGTGCTATGGTTTTCCAGTAGCTGGAGTTGGGGTACGGGTCCAAGCTTCCCAGTTCCTCCCCCCCATCAAATTAAAGCACATGCATTTGCCAATTGCTGATTTTTACCAGGTGAATAACCCAAGAAGCCAAATATCAGAGAAAAAGAGCAAAATTAATTCAAAGTTATAATTAGAAAATGATATGGTATCCAAAGTGCCCAGGAATTGAGCACACGTTTATCAGGTTAATATATGAAGTCTGTTCTAAACAGGTTTTCTAAATTTAGATTTTTGCTTTCTTCATTTGCATAGAAAGGGTTTTGTTTCCGGGATGAAGCAGAGGAATTGGGAGATTATATTTACCCCCCCGCCCGTCCCTCCAACCCACTCCACTGCCCCTCCCTCTCCTTCGGGCAATGCTTGACCTTGGATATGACACTTTCTGTTTTTTGGTTCCCAACTCATAAAGTAAGCAGAACAAAATAGCTTTGCTTCCAGCTGCTTGACAATGACACTGAGAAGATTTATGCACTAATACTGTCAAAATCACCTGAGATCCCTGAAGGAGCAAATAGTGTGTATGCCTCTAGTGAGGAGAAGGGAGAGACAGAAGAAGCACATTTTTTTTTTTTTTCACTGTACTCCTTGCTAGCTAATTAGAAAACAGATTCATTAAGGCTCAGGTCCAAAGAAAAAGCCCAAAGCGTGAAAGAGACCAGAGAGAATTACATCATTTCCTCTGTATCTTCCCTGAGGGCATCCTGGTTTTGGAGAGAATGACTCAGGCCACAGACATGAAGCAAAAACAGCGCAACTTCCAATGCTGATTATTTTGGACCAGAACCTTACACAAAAGAGAATACTTTTTTGGAAAAACAAAGGAGTGAGGCAAGCAAAGAGCATGGTTTTCTGACTGGGCTGAAAATAAAACAGAGGGAAGTTGACGCTAAGTCAGAGCATGTGCTGTACTTTTCCTTCTTCCCTCTGTATAAAAATCAAAACAGCTTACAGACTTACTCAACTAAGTTTTAGGAAATTTAGATCAGTAAAATTCTTGGAATAGAAGCACTTGTTTAGAAGTTTACTCATTTTTTTTTCACTCATTTTTAATTTTCACAGGAATGTCAGATGTAATTGGGCAGGTAAATTAAGTAGGAAGATCTTTTTTTTCCACCTCCTGCAAGTAGCTGTTGCTCTTAAAATGAAATTGTAACGTTTCCTGCCCTGTGAATGCCTCATTAAATTCATTCCTTTGCCTCTAGCAATAACCTGCACTTAGAAATCTATTGTCTTTGGGCTTCCCTGGTGGCGCAGTGTTTGGGAGTCCATCTGCCAATGCAGGGGACACGGGTTCGTAGCCCTCATCTGGGAAGATTCCCACATGCAGTGGAGCAACGAAGCCCGTGCGCCACAACTACTGAGCCTGCGCTCTAGAGCCCACGAGCCACAACTACTGAAGCCTGCATGCCTAAAGCCCGTGCTCCGCAACAAGAGAAGCCACCGCAATGAGAAACCCGCGCACCGCAACGAAGAGTAGCCCCCGCTAGCCACAACTAGAGAAAGCCCGCGCGCAGCAACAAAGACCCAACTTAGCCATAAATAAATAAATAAATAAAATTAAAAAAAAAAAGAAATCTATTGTTCTTGCTCAGGTGATGATAGACTGCTGATATTTACATACGAATACGAGTTGTTTCTTTTTTTTCGTTTTTTTTTTTTTTTTTTTAAAGTTAGTCCAATACACACAGAGGAACCCAGCAATGACCTTTGGGCAGCGTCCATGGCAAATTCCTAAATTGGGAGTTTGTTATTCTGGCTGCTGAGTTGCTATACACTGGGAGGCGGGACCCAAGACAAGCTTTGTCCTATCTCCAAGCCCCACCCCTCCAGTCTCCAAGACTCTGGAGCACACACAAGCAAATATACTTGGGGAAAATCGGGTCCTCTTTTTTTTTTTTTTTTTTTTAAATTACTTAGCTACAGATAACTTGTCTAATTTTTTTAAATAAATTTATTTTTGGCTGCGTTGGGTCTTCGTTGCTGTGCGCGGGCTTCTCATTGCAGTGGCTTCTCTTGTGGAGCACGGGCTCTAGGCGCACAGCTTCAGTAGTTGTGGCACATGGGCTCAGTAGTTGTGGCGCACGGGCTTAGTTGCTCCGCGGCATGTGGGATCTTCCCAGACCAGGGATAGAACCCATGTCCCCTGCATTGTCAGGTGGATTCTTAACCACAGTGCCACCAGGGAAGTCCCTCAGGTCCTCTTATATTTACCCATTTAGAGATCCATCATGCTCCATGAGCCCCAGGAAAAACAGGTAGAGTAAATGTTAGGCTTCTGTGTAACCCCATGTCCTACTCTATCTTGAAATCAAGAGGAAAGACAACTTATTAACCATTTGCATCATCAGAAAGTGCAAGTTTAAGACCATTTGGGTTTTAAAAGTTAATGTATGAAAGAGAAGAAAAACACCTCTTTGGAACTTTTGCAATAAGACGATGATTAAGAGGTTCAGATTTTGGAAAGAAATTTGGAAAACATTTTTGATTATTAATGTTTCTACCTTTAGTACAATTTTACCTAGGAATTGTGGAGTTTCCACTACTGAAGGTTTTTGTTTTTGTTTTTTTTTTGACCATGCAGCATGGGGGACCTTAGTTACCCCGGCCAGGGATCAAACCCACACCCCCTGCAGTGGAAGGGCAGAGTCTTAACCACTGGGCCACCAGGGAAGTCCCTACCTGATCTTGTTTAAAGTTGAACTCAGTGGCTCAATGGCTCCTCCTAAATGTCATCCATCTATCCATCCATCCATCCATCCTCTTATTTCCAGGATGTAGACTATGTGCTAAGCAATGTGTTAAGTGCTGGGAGCACCACAGGGAATAAGATGTGGCAGGGCAGTCTGCTGGGGGAGAAGCACTTGATAACTTCAGGCAAATCATAAAATAACCCCTACAGTAGGTAGAGGGCCATGGGAGCACAGGGTAAGGGCACCAACACCATCTTGAGAGCTAAGGGATATCCTCAACAAAGTGACAGACTAAGCTGAGACTTGAGGGCAATGAGCAGTTAGCCAGGGGAGGGGCACGGTGCTTTGGGGGGAAGTATCAGTGTTTGAGTGTGGCTAGATTGGAAAGGGAGTGAGTATGTGTGTGAGAGTGTGAGTGAGGGTGTGTGCATCTGTGATGGGAAGGAATGTGGAAAGAGAGCAATGGTGAGAAGGAAGGTTGGGAAGATGAACAGGAAGGGAATTTACATGGCAAAATAAAGCGTTCTGAGGGCAATGAAGGACTATTGAAGAGTTTTAAAGTAGAGGAAATGGCAGGATCAAGTGTACAGTTTAGGAAGATCCCTATGGAGGGACTCTGCTATGGAGGGGCTAGGAAGGGAGACAGGGAGGTCAGTTAAGAGGCTGCTGTAGTACTCCAGGCTAATATGCTAGAGCAGCGGTCCCATCCTTTTTGGTACCTGGGACCGGTTTCATGGAAGACAATTTTTCCACGGATGGGGTGGCGGAGGGGATAGTTCAGGCGGTCATGCGAGCGATGGGGAGCGGCAGATGAAGCTTCCCTTGCCCACAGCTCACCTCCTGCTGTGTGGCCCGGTTCCTAACAGGCTGCAGACCGGTACCGGTCAGCGGCCGGGGGTTGGGGACCCCTGTGCTAGAGCTAGATTAACAAGAATTTACTGATTAACTCAACACATATTTTTAGAGGCTTATTGAGACTGGGTTGTGAACAAAAATGCATCTGCCCTAACATAGGTTAAAAATCTGGTGGTAGAAATAGACATTAATGATGTAATTGTACAAATAAATATAAAATGGCAACTGTGATAGGTGATATTGTGGCAGAGACTGCTTTCCCCCCAAATCTGTTGTTTGCTTCTTTGCCCAGGTAGACAGCTAACTACATTTCCCAGCCTCCCTTGTAGTGGGGTATGGTCATGTGACTGAAGTCTAGACAATGACATCTAAGCAGAAGTGATGGAGTGTGGTAGAGAAATAAACAGAGAGGAGCCAGACCCGCTAAATGTGTGGAGGAAAGTTACACTGACAACCTGAATACTAGGCCAGGAGTGTTACGTGAGTAGGAAAATAGTTCCTGATGATTGAGCAATTACTTATTTGGGTCTATTTGGTATACCAGCTTAGTCTACCATAAACTAATATCTATTGTAAGAGAGAGGCACAGAGTAAAATGAAAGAGTAAAATTGGAAGACCTGACAATCTAGCAAAGGAAAGTCAGGAAGATTTCATTGTAGAGTTCTGAGGATGAGTAGGAGTTAACTGAGATGGATGGAGCTGACTGTTCAAGAAATACTCAACAGGTAGACTCCATGGGACCAGATAACTGGATGTGTAGCTGAAGGAGAAATTAAAGATAACATCCAGTATTTTGCTTTGGGAAACTTGACAGATGATTGTGCTGGCATAAGAGCATACAGGAAGAACATGTTTGAGGGGGAAAATAAGATCATTTTTGGACATGTGAAGTTTGCAGTGCCTGAGGACCACACTAGAGGTGTCCAGACTATTTGAATTATGGTCCTGAAGCTTCGTAGAGGGGGATTAGGTAGCGAATAGAGTATGTTGAGGGTGTCATCTGTTTCTGAATAATAATTGAAACAATGGAAATAGAGCAGATGTTCCAAGGAGATTGTGTAATGTTAGAAAAGCAGAGAGTCAAAGATGGACTCTCAAGGAATGCCAACATAAGGGAGGAATCTATAATAGAAGAGAAGGCTTCAATGAAAACTCAAGAGAAGCGGTCAGAGTGGAAAGAGGAAAGCTGATGAGAAAGCTATCCTAAAAGCCAACAGAGAAGATATTACACATCTATCTTTAGTTTCTAATTTAAACAAAATTAGAACTAAGTTTTCTCTGATACTTTGCATAATGGGCAGGATTCTGGTGTCAAACTTAGGATGGTCATAAGACATGCTAGATTAGACAGTCATTTGAAAGTTCTGGTTTAAAGTGGTTGAAAAGTTCTTATTTGATGAGAAACAATTTAAACATATGTTTTAGAAGTTTTACCTACAGTTATCCAAACTGCACAGAATTTCTGACTCAAAGCATCACAAACTTGGTCACATTTGTGGTCCTGATAAATTATTCAATATCTCAGGGTGCTGTTTGGGTCTACATCATCGTCAGATTAAAGCAGAAGGTGGAAGTAACTTTAAAAGAATAGTAAAATATTCCATTGTAACAAGTAAAGTATAATCTAGACTTAAGTTCCTTTCGTTGTGGTTTTCTTTTTTCCCTTTGATTTTGCAAAGTTGTCAAAAACTGATTTTGTGTGGAATAATTTTAATAACCAAAAAAAGGACCAACCACTTCCCTCTCTTCTTCCCCTTTATCCTCTATTTACTTTTCTCAGTTCTCTTACCTTTGACCAAGGGATAGAGCCTTCCTCATTTTTTTCCTACTTCCCAAAGCCCAAATTAGCTCTTCTGGTTGACATAAAGCATTTTCCTAAGGAGATTATAAAAATGCTTTTCTGCCTTTTTCTTCTGCCTTTATCTCCCACTTCACTTAAAAAAAAAAAAAATCTCCTCTTTGCTGCTTGTCCATTCATCTCAGCCCTCTAGTGATGCATCTCTTCCTTTCCTGTCTCTTCTCATTCTTTCTCTTCTTCCTCATTTTAGTCTTTGCCAGTCTCCTCTACTTCTACTTTTAAATTGTCTCCTTCTTTGCTTCTGCACCTTGGTTTAGGGCCACCATGAGTCAGTGCAATATTTTCCTCAGTTCCCAAATGGTGTGTTTTTTCTTCCTCATCTATAAAGTGGGCATAATCATGCCTTTCCCATGTATTCCCCTCATTTATTTTTTGATACCTTTTTTAAAATTAATTTTTATTGGAGTATAGTCGATTTACAATGTTGTGTTAGTTTCTGCTGTTTTTCATACCTTGCATATGCAAGATACTGTTTTAGGTGGCTCATTTTCTCTGCCTTCAAGGAATTTACTATAAAAAAGTAAAAATTTATGGTTTTCTAAAACTAATTATAGTGACATATGTCATGCCTGAACAGCATAGCCAACTAGTACTAGTGAGGTCAGAGAAAAGAGGGATCAGGTGGATTCTGGAAACCAGGATGGGCTCATGGAAAAGGAGAGGATCCTTGAATGGGACTGTGAAGGATTTTCATTTTATGGTTTGGCAAAGTCAAGGCCCCAGGGAAGTACAAAGGAGTAAGAGAGTAGCATGTCAATGAGGAACACTTCAAAAATACAAAATGGTCTGCAAATTCAAGGTACTATTATTTCCATCCCCTTGTAGGTCAACACCATCAACAAAACAAGTTCAGAAACCTCCATTATTTGGCCATTTAAAAATGTCAGATTTATCAGAGCCTCTGGGTTACAAAAGAAGAAGACAGGTAACAGCTGCTTTTTTGTATCCTGAGTCAACTAAAATTTTTCACTATAGATTCAGCAGGTAAGAGAGTTGAGGATGAAGAGCATTAAGAGAGTTTATGGTGTCCAATTCTGAGTGTGCCACAGCTAATAATGGAGCTATAGCTGAAGTCTACAATGAGAGAATTGTTAGCAATGACCCTTTATTTTTTGGTTTCTACCCTTAAGTTTAATAATCATTTTATTTCAGCAAAAGCTTTTGTCCTGATTAGCACCATCAGTACATGAAAGAGGATTTGTATTTGTACCAGACAAGCCATACAAATTGTTTGCCATGCTCAAAGTTCCCTTCTAAACGTATAGGTCATGCTTTGTTCTATATGATCCTGCTACTTTGGCTGCAACTAATGGACACAAAGATGTTTCTCTGGGGAGGAGGGGTGGTGAGTGGGAAGGCAGCCATCTATAGACTTTGAGATGGCTTGGTGTGAGCACTCTACCCGATGGGAGTACCATCTCCTAGATGCACCAGTAGATCTACTCATGTACCTGCTCAGATTCTCTCTTTCTCATGGAGTTTGATTGTGAGCCCTACAGGAAAAAAAAATGGGTGATAAATAAAGAAGTAATAATTAAAAATAAATAAATAAAGAAGAGAGATCAGAGCAGAGAGAGACAGGAGAGAGAGGTAGGAGAGGTGAACACAGGAAAGTCAATCGGTAGTGAGTAGGTTGAGAGATAGGGGACCAGCAGAGAAGTGAAGTAAGTCATGAATGTGGTGGACAACTAGAACTGCTGTTGAATGACTAGAGCTACTACTGCAACCTGAAGAAAACTGAATGATGTTCCCTGAGGCCTGACTGCAGCCACTGAGACTGTTTCCTGTGCTTTCTCACCTTTCTATGTGTTCTTACCACAAATTTCCCCACTAACTGACATAACAAGAGCCTGTCTCTGCTCCTTCTTGCAGAAAGAATCTAGCTCACTTAGTAATTTACAAATTATGTTTTTATACCAGGCCACCATGTGCAGAAAACATACTTTCATGGGCCATATCTATAACTGTTGAAGTTTAAGCATTGCTGATACCATAATAAAATCCTGGATTGTCCAACTTATTCAGGTTGCAAATGGTCTTCTCTCTTTTTTGGCTCCTCTATCTTTAAATGTCTCTACCACCAGCTAATATTGAGAAGCTAGGTGAATGCAGGGAGAAGCAGCTCAAGTTAAGCTATTGGGTTGGCCAAAAAGTTTGTTCAGGTTTTTCTGTAACATCTTACAGAAAAACCCAAATGAGCTTTTTTGGCCAACCCAATACGTGTTATTTCTTCTAATGTTTGGTGATGGGAAAGTAGAAACTAATGAGTAGGTGGTATAGCATAGAGAGGTTGCATATGTATTGGTTTAAGGGTATGTTTGAACTTGAGCATGACTCAACCACTTTAAGACTCAGTTTCTTCACCTATAAAATAGGAGTAATACTACTACTTTATAATTTAGAGGATTAAATGATTTATTAGATGTAAAAGGCTTAGAAAAGTGACTATTCCCCCTCTAACTCCCACCCATAGGGCTAGTTGGGGATTAAATCAGATAATACAGGGACTTCCCTGGTGGCGCAGTGGTTAAGAATCCGCCTGCTAATGCAGAGGACACGGGTTTGAGCCCTGGCCCGGGAAGATCCCACAGGCCGCAGAGCAGCTAAGCCCATGTGCAACAGCTACTGAGCCTGTGTGCCTAGAGCCTGTGAGCCACAACTGCTGAGGCCCGCACGCCTAGAGTCTGTGCTCCACAGCAAGAGAAGCCACCGCAATGAGAAGCCTGCTCACCACAACGAAGAGTAGCCCCCGCTCGCCGCAACTAGAGAGAAGGCCTGCATGCAGCAACGAAGATCCAACGCAGCCAGAAATAAATTAAAAAAAAAAACTTAGAAAAAAAGAAAAGGATAATACAAGTAGCACATATTAGAGTACCTGACACATAAACTCAAACGAATATTAGCAAGTACTATAACAACATTATAGCAATGAATACTGTAACTCCTCAACTGGTTTCGCAGTTAATGGACTGATAATTTTATATTCCAATCCACCATGTTCTGTGAGGGGTTGGCACATATGATTGAACTTTGCAAGTCACTACAGCTTCGTGTGACGAGAAAAGCGTGGAACCCGGAGATCAGAGGTTTTGTTCCAGCTCCAGCCCTAATGGGGTCTATGACCTTGGCCTAGTCATTTGAGCTCTCTGAGTTTCAATCTCCTCATGTGTTAAATGAAGGTCGCAATGTTCTTCCGGTTCATAAATGCTGTGATTCTAAGCCTTCATGTGGTTTTAAATATTAAAAACTTGGTTTGTAGGTATGCATTTACAAGCATATGAACATCTGTCTTTGCAGCTGATACTGACTTCAGTTCTAGGCATGGAAGAAATTCGCTTTTTCATTTCCTGAGATCATTTTTCACAGGATCTGAAAGAAGGAATGGTGTAAGTTCTAGTGTATATCATTGCTATCTAATCATCACTATATTGTTTTTTAATGTATATTTCTAGCACATTGTAACTAAGTGGCTAAAAGTTGAGCATGTACAAGGATAGTCACTGTAATTAGGTATGGCCTAGAAAAAGTAATTTAGGAATTGTCTCTGGCAATATCTAAAATCTGATATCGGTCTCCTATTATCTTCATGAAGTTTATTACATTAAAAAATTTATAAAGTTGTAATCAATCCTGTCAGTTGCACCCTGATTTCTCCAGAAACACCATACTAGTTAACATTTGTGCAGCATTTTTTTTGTTTTTGTTTTTTTCAGAAGCTGGGGATCCTTGAAATTCCATTTTTATTTTCAAAGGCAGGGTGGGGCTGTGGCTTGGCAGTGGAGGTGTGGTTTTGATGGGATTGGCTAGGCAAGGGAAAATGAACACTACAACAATTGTGATGACAATTCACTGTCTAGAGACCATACGTCCTTGAGAGGTCTGTGTTTATGCATAAAATATCTCCAACTGGTTTAGAACTATCCATGAATCCAAGGAGTGCTGCTGACAGAGGGAGGGAGGGGTGGAAGGAGGGAGAGAGAGGAAAGAGGAAAGAGAAGGAGAAGGAGGAGGAGGAGAGAGAAGAAAAGAAAGGGAAGGGGGAAATAATATTTGAATATGAACCATGGAAATATAAAACAAGAAGTGCCCTTAATGATCATCTAGTGCAGCTTACTAATTATTCATAGGGGAAACCGAGGTTCAAAGAGGTTCAGTACTTGCCAGAGGTTACTCCATTACTCAGAAGCCAGGACTAGAACTTGGTGATTTCTGAAGTTGGGTATTCATTCATTCATTCATTCATTGATTCAAGCAACGTTATTGAAAGACTTCTATGTATAGACGTCATATTAGGCATTGAGTGACAAGGCACTCCTGCGGCTTACATTCTATGGGGAGAAATGCTATAGCATAAGCTAGTTACCCAATAAATGGTAAAGATGAAATCAGAGTGTTGAGTGCTTTAAAGAAAATAAAAGAGGACGTTGGACACGGGGTGATGGCATGCATGGGGAGGGAAGACTTCTCTGAGGACTTAGAGAAGGAAGGAACTGTGCAAAGATTGTGGAACAGAGCATTCTAGGCAAAGGACTAGGCAGAGAACTTCCCTTTCTTCTCTCTTCTCCTTCTCCCCCACCCCCCTTCCTCCTCCTTCTTCTTCCTCTCTCTCTCTCTCTCACCCCCCCCAATACTTTAAACATGTTAAATATAATCTTTATAGCAAACATGCAAGTTCTGGATTATTATCGGTCTCTAGTGTAGAGAAGGGACAGCTGACGTTCAAATGAGGTAGTGCCAAAGTCAGGGAGTGTTAAGCCCCTAAAGTGGGAATGCCTTTGGAGGATTTGAAGAAAGAAAGCCCATGAAGCTGCAGCACAGTGAGCAAGGAGAGTAGTGGTATGAGTAGAGGTGACAGAAGGAAGCCTGGGACAGATCAGGAGAGTCTTAAGCAGGTAGTGACATGATTTGATTTTGTAGTTAAGAAAGGCTAATCTGACATATTGTATGGAGAGTGGATTGGAAGGGGCTGGAGTGGAAGCAAGGAAACCAGCTAGGATGCTATTGCTCTTGTCTGGGTGCAGTATGATGTGCACCAAGATGGTTGCAGTAGAAGTGGAGAGAAGTGGACAGATTCTGATGCTCAGAGAAGACACAATTAGGCATGTCCCCCAACCTTGTTACTCAATGTTCTTTTTACTAATAAGGGGGAAAATGGAATTTATAAGTAAAGCAAAATTCCAAAACCTTTAAACAAGATTACCATCATTTTGCACCAATATTGTTTTAGACCATGTAACTATTTCAAATATGATTACCATATCTAAACTCAGAGGGAGAAGAATCTTCCCCCCCATTATATTCCAATTATAGAATAAAAATAATCCATCACAAGAAAGCAAACAGGTGTCAAGATTTTCATAAATAGAGAAATAAACGTCCAGTTTATGATTTGAAGTCAATGTAGATTTAGCTCAATTTCATGTATGCCTTATACATTTATACCCACATAGACATTCACATGTCAATGATTTCAGTCTGACCAGCGATGCTGAGGCAAATCCACAAAATTTTACTGTATAAAAGTGGATTGGCAGGGACTTCCCTGGCTGTCCAGTGGTTAAGACTTCACCTTCCAATGCAGGGGGTGCAGGTTCGATCCCTGGTCGGGAAGCTAAGATCCCACATGCCTCGTGGCCAAAAAACCAAAACATAAAACACAAGCAATATTGTAACAAATTCAATAAAAGACTTAAAAAAAAAAGTGGATTGGCAGACTTCGGAAATATTTTCAGTGTTGAGGGTTAAACTACCTGCTTTAAAAAATTTAACTAACCAGGAGAAGTTGATAAAAATTCAATTAATTAGACTTTAAGAGTTTTTACTTTGTTTTGTTTGTAGTTTTGTATCCTATAATAGCATTGGCAAATATTGCCATTCCTATAGTGCACCTGATGTCACTGAGTCTGCAATTAGAGCGAACTTATTAGGTTTGCCTCTATTCTTTTTCTGTTAGTTCTTGACTCAGCATCATGGCAATCATAAATATAATAGTAAACAAGGGTACCGACATTGGTTGGCAATACTTGGCTAGAAACTGGTCATTCAGATGATCCAAATAATGCTTACAACTATATTTTAGTTTATCTCACAAATGTAAGCACAAAATTTCATTTTATAAATAAAACGTGTGGACTTAGAAGAGTATGTCTGTGGAAACATAGGGTTCCACGAACTCCACTTTGAGAAAGCTTGTGTTTACATTCTATAGTCTCAGTTTATGAGACTAGGAAACCGATATCACCAGCTTTATTTTTTATACTTTTATATTGTATTGTTAGATATTTTACTGTGGACATGATTTAATTTCGCAACCAAAAAATCATCTCTTAACCTCATTGGTTAACAGGAAATTGCAAATTAAAACTACAATGCAATACCATTACATATCCACCAGAATGTTTAAAATGTAAGAGAAAACCAGGGTTGGTGAGGATATAGAGCAACTGGAACTCCTTTATATTGTTAGTAGGAACATAAACTGGTATAACCACTTTGAAAACTATTTAATAATATCTATTAGAGCTGAAAATACAACTGTCTGTGAGCAGGCAAGTCCATTCCTTGATGAACACTCTACAGAAAATCATATATGTTCATCCAAAGACATACAATAAAGTGTTTGCTGCAGCACTATTCTTAATACTTCCAATCTGGAAACGTCCTAAATGCCCATCAACAACAAATTGGATAAATAAGCTGTGACATATTCATATAAAGAATTATTATACAACAGTGAGAATAAAGAAATTATTGCTACATATCACAATAACATGGAGGAATCTCAAAAATACAATGTTGAACAAAAGAAGCCAGATACAAAAAAGTACATAGTACTTATGTTCACACACACGTACACACACACACACACACACACACAAAAGTACATACTGTATGATTTTATTTATACAAAGTTTAAAAACAGCTAAAATAAATCTATGCTTTTTGTGATTACCCTTGGAGTGGGTAGTGGCTAGGAGGGGGCTTAAGGGAACCTCTGAGGAACTGGTGATGCTCTATTTCTTGTTTTAATTGGTGGTTAGTTGGACATAATAATTTATTGAGCTATATAATTTGTACACTTTTCTTTATGCATGCTATAGTTTAATAAAATGCTTACTTAAAAAAAGACCTTTCAAAAGTCATCTCTCAAAAAAAAGTCATCTCTCTTGGTATTAGGTATTGACGCTTTTTCTTTGGCTTTTGAAGTGTTATTGTTTTTCTCTCTCCTTGTCTATTAATTCAACAACAAAATTTTTTTTGATGACCAACTGTATACAAGGCATTGTGCTAGGCAAAGAACTCTACTACACCAATAGGAAGATGACAAGTTAATTTAGAAAGCTTGAAAAACTCTGTTCTAGAAGCTGCTTGTCAAGACTTTCTATTAATCTTCAAGATTCTTTCCAATCAGAGCTTCATATTCCCTCTTTGGCTTCTGTATTAAACTGTTTTGACTTAGTGGTCACCTCCCAGCTGGTGTTTTTGGCTTTTGCCCAAGAAAATCCTGCTTTCTGATCTCTGGTCTCTTGTTCTCCCCAGCTGTTCCTAATCTTTGAACTCTTACCCTGCCATCTTGGATATATCAGATTCTTCCTGGCTCCTCTCTCCCCTCAATTCTTTTAAGAATTTAAGGGATGAAAAATTCCTCCAAGTCTCTATTTGTATCCCATGGAGACTCAAGCTTACTCTGCATTCAGGGAATTATTCACTATTATATATCCTTATATATTTTTATATATTATTATATTAATATTTTATATTCATATCTACATTATATATATAGTTGTTGCTATATCCCCAAAATGATATAGTTTACTTTCCTGTTTGGTATTAAAGCTCATATTGGCTGTGAAATTTTCAAAAGCAAATACTCTTGACTTCAGTAATAGGTTAACAAATGTCATCACTATTACTTAGTATTATTTGGGAGGATCTACTATGTAATAAGACAGGAAAAGCAAATGAGAATTTCAGATATTGAAAAAGAAAAGGCAAAGGTATTTCTGTTTGCATGTAATATACTTTTATGCCTAGAAATCCCAAATGACCCATTTAAAAATATTAAAACCAATAAGATAATTGGTATAGTGACTGCATATAAGATAAATTTTTTAAAATTGCAGTATAGGGCTTCCCTGGTGGCACAGTGGTTGAGAATCCACCTGCCAATGCAGGGGACACGGGTTCGAGCCCTGGTCTGGGAAGATCCCACACGCCGCGGAGCAACTGGGCCCGTGAGCCACAATTACTGAGCCTGCGCGTCTGGAGCCTGTGCTTCGCAACAAGAGAGGCCGCGACAGTGAGAGGCCCACGCACCGCCATGAAGAGTGCCACAACTAGAGAAAGCCCTCGCACAGAAACGAAGACCCAACACAGCCATAAAAAAAAAAAAAAAAAAAAAAATACACTTAAAAAAAAAATTGCAGTATAGTTGATTTACAATATTGCATTAGTTTCAGGTGTACCACATAGTGATTTAGTTATTTTTTTTCAGATTATATTCTATTATAGGTTATTACAAGATATTGAATATAACTCACTGTGCTACACAGTAAATCCTTGCTGCTTATCTATTTAATGTATAGTAGCTTATATCTTTTAAGCTCATACTCCAAATTTGTTCCCCCCCACCCCCTTTTGGTAACCATAAGTTTGTTTTCTATGTCTGTGAGTCTGTTTCTGTTTTGTATATAGATTCATTTATATTATTTTTTAGATTCCACATTTAAGTGCTATCATGTAGTTTTTATCTTTCTCTGTTTGACTTACTTCACTAAGCATAATATTCTCTAGGTCCATCCATGTTGCTGCAAATGGCAATATTTCTTTTTATTCTAAGACCAAGTAATATTCCATTGGATATATATATCACATCTTCTTAAGCCAATCATCTGTTAATGGGCACTTGGGTGGTTTCCATGTCTTGGCTATTGTAAATAGTGCTGCTATGAACATTAGGGTACATGTATCTTTTTGAATTAGAGTTGTTGTTTTTATCCATATAAACCCAGGAGTGGGATTGCTGGATCATATGGTAGCTCTAGTTTAGTTTTTTAAGGAACCTCCATACTGTTTTCCATAGTGGCTGCTAGGATAAATATTATTAAAACAAATAAGTTTTCTGTATATTAGTAATAATGAATTATACATAGAAATTACACAATAAATTCTTTAAAAATAGTGTCATAAATAAATTTAACAAGGGGAGTCTAGAACCTATATAAAGTAATAAAATTTAATTGAAGGAAATAAAGCATGTCTTAAATAAATGGAGAGACATACCAAAATCTTGGATTAGAAAAAAAATCATGAAAATAAAATCCTTTCCAAGTTAATATAAAAATGTTATTGATTGAATCCAGTCAAACTCCCACTAAGGACCCAGTAACGAAAAGGATATTAAAAAATAAAAATTCAAAAATTGTCAAGAGAATCTTGAACAAGAACAATAAAGGACAGTTTGCTATACCACATATTTTAAAAAGATACTATAAAGTGACTGCAGTAAAAATATTACAGTATGTCCTATAGATAATACTTTTACAGCTCTACAGACCTTTCTTTTTATGAACAGGGTGATTATAAATGAGCCACATCTGACAATAGGCTGTGAGGCCCCTCAGCAAGATAAGATCCCATTAAGCTCTGTCCCCTGAGTAGTTCCATTTTTTCCCCCTCCACTTAGTCAGTGAATCAGGCAAAACACTCCAAGCAGGCACCAGACTGAGCTTTAGAGAGAAAATTGTGCAGAAGACCCTGTTACCGCTCTCAGAGAGCTTGAAGTCCAGTGAGAGAACCTGGCAGTTACAATACTGAAGGACAGAATATCTGCCTGTAGGGTTCTTGCCTCTTCCACTTCCATGGGTGCACCTGAGCCCACAGTCTGACAGGTTGCATGTTTATGGTCCCTTAGCCAATGCCAGCAGCATTTTCCCAAAGAGCCAAGCTAATGAAATTCCCAGAAAAGTTAATGTCCTGGTAGCATGCAATCAGAATGCAAATTATATCTCACTAGAACAGCCGGTTTTCAAACTTAAACACTCTTAAATATTATAGCAATCAGTATACCAAAATCAATTTTATTTCTATATACTAGAAATGAAAATCTGAAAATGAAATTAAGAAAAGCCTATTTACAATAGCATTGAAAAGAATAAAATACTTAGGAATATGTTTAACAAAAGAAGTATAAGACTTGTACACTGGAAACTACAAATCATAAAATAAATGAAGACCTAAATTAATAAAAAGCCTATGTTCATGAACTGGAACATTTAATACGATTAAGATGGTAGTACTCTTCAAGTTGATCCACAGATTCAATGCAATCTCTATGAACATGACAGCTGACTTTTCTGTGGAAATTGACAAGCCGGTCCTAAAATTCATGAAGAAAGAGAAAGGGTCCAGAATAACCAAAACAATCTTTAACAAGAACAACAAATTTGGAAGACTCAGACTTGCCCATTTCAAAACTTATTACAAAGCTATAGTAATCCCTGGACTGTGTAGTATGGGTGTGAAGATAGATACAGAGATCAAGAGAACGGAATTGAGAGTCCAGAAGTAAACCCATACATCTATAGTCAAATGGAATGGTGTGGTCAAATGAAATACAGGATCCCCAGTTAAATCTGAATGTCGGACAAACAACAAATAATTTTATAGTAGGTCCTGAGCAATGTTTGGAACATACTTATACTAAAAAATTGTTCGTAGTTTATCTGAAATTCATATTTAACTAGGCATCCTGTATTTTTATTTGCTATATTTGGCAATCCTAAACAGGGAGGCAGGACAGACAAATTTTGCCCACGTTGTCATCTGCCAAAGGCTCTGGGAAGGGGATGCTGGGAGTCCTAAGTATTTAGTTACTTAAATTTCTGCTAAAAGGATTCTATTTTCTGTATAATAACATCCTTTACAAGAAAAATATTGCAAAGTGGTAAAATGCGTTTTACATCCCGTTAAAAAAACTCTTGGCTTTGAGTAGAACCACGATTAAAAGGATTAAAATGGCGAATGAAAGAGTGTAGCTGGATTTACCGTAATAACTGAAGTAATTAAGGAACATTCCCCATTTCCCCATAAACAAACTTTCATTCTATCAGGCTCTTCTCTCTCTCTCTCTATCTCTCCAACGCGCTGTGCCTGGTCTGGAAAGGTACCCTGGGATCTTGGGTTGGCATTTCCTTTCAGTACCTTCTGAGGTCACTCTGTGCAAAGTTTACAGTTTTTTCCTTGATTACATTGTGCCTAAAGTGTTAACCCTGTTAGCAGTCACCGCACAGATTTCCTCAATGAGACTCTTGTGCGCCTGACAATGTAACTATTTATTTGAAAGTCACTACCATTGACATTTGTGCTGCTCAAAGCTAAGTGTTACCAGTGCTTTCTTTATGTTACTGTTTCTCTTCAGTTACCAAGAAAAGCAAAACAAAGTACAAATAACTGCTTATTCAGAAAGAAATCTCAGATTGTTCCTTAAACCTGCTCCCGGCAGCACATAAAGACTTTTGAGTGATCTGGAAAATATGAAAAGCCCTTGGCTGGGAGACAAAACCCAAACTGATCTGCCGTGATGGCAAAAGCAGAAATAGGAGCTCAATAATAAAAATAAATTTCTGTACAACTGATAGTGGCTTCGGGAGGGAGGAGGAGCTCTCAGAAGTTCAACTATGATATGTGCGGCCAGTGCTTGGGGGCCTGCATGGGGGCAGGGAGGGAGACGGGGCTTTGATTCAGGGCTGGTCCCTCAATTGTTGGCTGATTGATTGAAAAAGGCAAATGGGGCTGCCGTCTCCCTGCCAAGGGTTTTATTTGGCCTCGGCCCTCCCTGGGTGCCTGGAGTGTGGACTCTCTGTGGCCCTCACCTGCTGCTTTGTTCCGACAAAGCTGGCGTCTGGCAGCCGCTGCCACTCACTCCTCTGAGCCGTTGTCCCGGCTGTCCTGAGTGTGTAAACCCTGCCATCCCCATCTGCCCAGCCACCTGCCTCCTTTAAATATCTTCCTGCAGCCCCACCGCTTCTGGAAGCTCTCTGGAATCATTGCCACCCACTTGTTTCTAACTGCCCACACAATCCTCTCCTCGAGCCACCCTGAAAATGACCGTGTCTCATTTCTGTTGATTGTATGCCCCAACAGAGGGCAAAGCACATGCACTCTGAGGCAGGTGGGCTAGGGTTCATTAACTGATTTTTGTCCCTTGCCAGCTCTGTGACCTGCGGCCACACAGTCATGATGATACCTAGACAGCGCGCTCTCGCAGTGTGCCAAGCAAGCGCCCAGCAGGTCACATGCTCCCTTTTATTTTCTCCCCCTGTAAAGCTATGAGTTAGGTGCAATTATTCACCTTGTTTTACACACCAGAAAGCTGATAGAGAAGTAAAAGAACTTGGTCAAGGTCAAATAGTGCCTTCATGGTGGAGCTTGGTTTGGAACCCAAAGGGTCAAGCCCTTACTGGGACCCAAATATCAGGTGAGGTAACTTTATTATTTAATTTTCTCAATAGCCCTATGAAGTGTGTATTATCCACATTATACTGATGGGGCACCTGAAGGCCAAAAAATTTTAGTGGCTCATCCATGATCATGCCTTTAGGAAGCAGGCAATACTACCAAATAGGAGGCTTACACCTGCAGTGGGGAAAAAAAGAAAATGCGTGTTTTGGTCTAATGAGTTTGCAAAATGCTGGGTCAAATCTAACTAACAAGGTTTTTGGTTTTTGTTTTTTTTTCCTTTTAATGTTTAAATTGTTTAACCGTAGGACTTCCTAGGGTTTTGAACATTGCACAGAATGCACACTCTAAGTCTCCAAAAAAGGATTTCATAGGCAGCCTTTTCAAATGTATTGGACCATGAAGCTTTTTTTGAGATCTACCTATTGACGTTTTTTTGCAGTAATGCTTCCCTGAATACAAGTTTGGAAAACACTGCACTACGCTGTTTAAGTGATAACACCTGCAAAATAAGGATGTAGCTAGAGATTCATTAGTTGTTGCTGTTGCTGTTTAGGTGGTAATGACAAGGTACTTCGGGTGCTTCCCAGCCTGTTGAGCCTGCCAGGGCTAACCAGCTACCCCTGGTCCTCAGGAGCCTGGCACCCAGGTGCCACTTGCTTTATTCATTCATTGAACTGATATTTGTTGTTGCTGCTGTTTTGCCTGAGTTCTGTGGCTTTCTGGGTTCTTCCCACTGGGTTCTAATGTGGGATCAAACATCTCACAAGGTAGCTTCTTGTTAAAATCCAATAAAATTAAACTCAGGGCAGAGTTTAGAGTCAGCACGAGGCTTACTGTAAGTTGGCGTTTAGCAATTTAGAGATTTTGTAGTAATAGCTACCATTTATTCAGTGTTTATTATGTACTGGGTTTAATCCTCCTCATAACCTATGGGGTAGATACTGGTGTAGAAGCCTCCAAGATGACCCTGTATGGTCCCCTCCCACACTGAATTAGGGGCTGCCTTGGGTGACCAATAGAACACGGCAGAGGTTGTGATATGTGACTTCCAAGTCATAAAGGTATAACGTCACTGCAACTTCCATCTTGGTCTCTTGGATTGCTTGCTCTGGGTGAATCCAGCTGCCATTTGGTGAAGACACGAAAGCCACACTGTGGAGAGGCCCATATGGAGAGGAACCAACTTGCCAGCAATGTGAGTAAGTCTTTTTGGAAATGAATTTTCCATCCCCAGTCAGACTTTCAGGTGACTGCAACCCCCAGTTGACATCTGACTGCAACCTCATGAGAGACTCTGAGCCACTCCCAAATTTCTGACCCATAGGGATGACTATTGTTGTTTTAGGCAACTACGTTTTGGAGTGATTTGTCATAAGCAGAAAATAACTAATAACAGGTACTTTTACTGTCCCCCATTTTTCAGTTGAGGGAATGGAAAGTATAAGAGAGGTTAAGTTACTTACTCAAGGTCACAGGACTTACTCAAGGTCACAGCCAGAGTTTATGTAGCTGAGGTGGGATGGAGCAAAGGACTCTTCCCCTCACACCCCAAAATATTGCCCCAGAAGTCTGCTACAGAATCCAAAATTCTATTACTAGGCTCGTTTATTCAGCGCAGTGATGTGATAACACAGAAAATTTTGGATTCTGTCCATTCTTTACCTCTCATGAACTTTAGGTCCTCAGAGAGTAATATCATTTACCTGGTTGCAGATGAAATAATTTAATATCCTGAAAGCTCAGGCAGAGTCTAGGCACTGGATATTTTAAGTTTCCTTCCCTTCCAATTCCTCCTTTAGCATCAGGCCTCACTTTGGCGGTGAGGGAAAAAGGTTAGCCCAGCCAACAATCTGTCATTCCCACCCTAGAGGGAATTAGCTCATCAGGATCCAGTCCTAACTGGCAGCAGACTGAGGAGGCAGACTTTTCGCTTGGAGAGCAGAGGACAGGAAGACATAATTTTTGAGTATGGTTTACTTCGGGAGCAGGCAAGCTTGGATGGGTGCCCCAGGAGGCTTTTGGAACACCTAGAGGGCATCAGAAGAGCCCAGAGAAGCCACTGTAAGCGGGAGGGAACTTTTCTTCACAAATTGACTTAAGGCCTGCCCTAGGCAAGTCAAATCAATGAAGACGATTGTTGTGCAAAGCATCACTTGAATATCTGCTGCTTCAGTTTCAGTCAGGAGAGGCTAGGAAAAGAATGCAGTGATTCTGTCTTCAAAGTTTTTTTGTTTGTTTTGTTTTGTTTCGAAGTCTTTGGCCCCAGGTAGAATATATTTATCTTCACAGATCCACAAAAACCAAAATTAAGTGCCTTGGTTTAGGTCACAGAGTTTGGTCTAGAACCCAAAAACCTGTGTTGTAATCACTATGTTTAATTAAATCAATTTGTTTTGGGTTGAGGGGCACACATTACTTCTTCCAAGAAACCTCTCCTCATTAACACTGCCAAAGGTCATCACTTATTTTGAAAAATTTTAGCACTAATATGTAGTCTGACATACACTATTAAACACTTTATTAGGCAAGTTTTTTGAACACTTACTCTGTGCCAGGTATTCTATTACCTGCTAGGGATTTGGCAATGAACAAAATGCAGCCCCTCATGCTGTTATGAAGGTTACACTTAGAGGTCGGGACATTGTAGGATAGATGATAAATTATGTAATAAGCTAAAAGGTGACTGAGAAAAATAAAACAGGAAAAAGGAATAGAAACAGGGTTTGTGGGGTGGGTAGTGCAATTTATATAGAGATTGGTTAGGGGAGTTCTTACTGAAAAGGTGACATTTGGGCAAGACTTGAAGGAGGTAAGGAAGTAAGCCATGTGGCTATCTAGGGGAAGAGCATGCCACTAATTTATATGTTACTGGGGAATTACTCTTGGGTTCCTTCATGCTTGCAATTTTATTATTCTTCTGTCCCCTAGTAAATCCTCAGGAGCGTGTGTTTCATCTGCTTCCTTGGGTCTAATGTAAGTGCCTTCTGCAGAATGTTATTTGTACCGCAGGCTTTTAATAAATGCTTGTTGAATATTTTGGTTAAAGTCATTTTCTCACTATTGCCCTTTTTAGGCAAGAAATGAAGGGAAAACTACAGTAGTTCAGTACTCTGTCCAATAGTCTAAATTACTTACAATGTCCAAACCAACATTTAACTGCACTGTCCAACATTCTGGGTTGGTATCCTTTGCCTTCCATAAACATTACATCGAAAAAGATTTGTGAAAGTCTTGGCTTCTCCTAAATTCAAAACAGGAAGCCTCTATAATCTCTAAGCTGTCTTTATTCACCTCCAAACCCCAAACTGGAATCCACCATTACTGTTTTGTAATTATAATCTTTTTGTAAAATGAGCTCTGACATTTTTTGAAAATGATTTCCTGCCTAAGCTAGAGACATCCTGTTATTCTTAATAATATTCTATGCCACCTAAATATTAAGGTACCTTGAATTCATAAGGACAGAACCATACATGGCTGGTAACTTACATGTTCCTCTTTGATTTTTGCAAAAAGAGACACTTCACAGAAACTCTTTCCAATTTCTTTTTGAACAAGATTCTCAGTTTTCATATCAATGAGACCCTGACCTTTTTGATTCAGTGCTTTCCTCAAAGGTACATAACCTGTGCTTGTTTTATTCGCTCTTGATTTTGTTTTGAAACGACAAATTGAAAATGCAAAGAATTATAACAATGTTGAAGATCCCAATGACGCCAACAGTAATGGTGTTGGGGAAAATTTAACAGAAAACCAAAGTCAGAAGACAGAGTCAGCAGCTGAGTAATGAGCTAACATTATACATAGGAAATGGAGACAAGGGAACATCCTAACGAAGCTGAAGGGACTGGGGAGTCAGGGGGTATAATTCTCTAAAGGATAAACTGGTTAAAAACCCAAATGGGGAAGACAAACTCATTGTAAGAGACAGATCAGATGGTGGTAGGTAATAAAGTCAAATGTGTCAAGAAGAGCTTGCTACTTTGACACCTGTGGTCATGTAAATGCCTCTAAGGAAGAATATTAGGATAATATGGATGCAATCATTCAGGGATTTTTCCCCAGTATTTCTTTTTTTGAATTTTATTTAATTTATTTTTTTTATACAGCAGGTTCTTATTAGTTATCCATTTTATACATATTCGTGTATATATGTCAATCCCAATTTCCCAATTCATCACACCACCCCAACCCCCTGCTACTTTCCCCCCCTTGGTGTCCATATGTTTGTTTTCTACATCTGTGTATCTATTTCTGCCCTGCAAACTGGTTCATCTGTACCATTTTTCTATCCACATATATGCGTTAATATACGATACTTGTTTTTCTCTTTCTGATTTACTTCACTCTGTATGACAGTCTCTAGATCCATCCATGTCTCTACAAATGACCCAATTTTGTTCCTTTTTATGGCTGAGTAATATTCCATTGTATATATGTACCACATCTTCTTTATCCGTTCGTCTGTTGGTAGGCATTTAGGTTGCTTCCATGACCTGGCTATTGTAAATAGTGCTGCAATGAACTTTCCCAGTATTTCAATTTCTAGCACATATTCTTTCAGTCAGTCTTCAGATGTATTCAGTAATGCTTTACTCACCATCTGGGGTAATAAACATCCAATCAAGCACCAACTGTCCCGAATCTTAATCATTTCAGGATGTCAGATATAGAAAAAAAGGGACTGCCTTAATTCTTTCTACAGTGCATATGATACTACTTGCACATCTGGAGAGGGAAAGACAGCTGCTCGCTCTGTATGTGAGACCTTGGGCAAATTATTTACCATTCTGAACTTCACTTCCTTTAACTGTAATATAGGGATAAGAATACAAAACTTAGATGGTGCTTAGGAACATGAAAACAATAGCCAACTGAGACAAGGTTCCAGGCATGCTTCCAAACACTTTACGTGTATGAATGTATTTAATCCTAATAACAATCCTATGACATAGGTATCATGATTTACGGATGCGAAAACCAAGTGCAGAAAGATCCAAACCATTTACTTGCAGCCATGCAATGGTGAAACTGGCTGCAGAGACCTCGTACTCAACTGCCCCTCTGAAATCTCTCTCTAATGATGGATGTAGAGCACATAGTCAGTGCTCAATAAATGGCTATTATTGTTGTCATAGGAAGAAGATGCAATATTTCTTACCTAAGCAGATTCAAAGTGATTGCTTTCCTGAGACTCCAATACTCATTCAGGTGAGAAGAAAATCAGAACTGATAAAAGCAGACACTTTAAAAATAATTGGATCGTGTACAACTTTTCCTTTTGGACCGCATGCCATAGATTTACAATTGGGCTGAACTGACTGCTCATCTCAGCAAAAAAAAAAAAAAAAGAAAAAGGCTCGGTTAAATGAAAATAGCAGTTCAAGCTAATTGCTTGACTAAATTGTTTCATTTTATTTAAAATAATCAACCTGTCAGTTCAGTGAGGCTCCAGCCTTATTCCTATAGTTCTGTGGTTCTTTGGGGGTATAAAATGGAGTTAAAATATCGATCTCATTCCTTCAATCAACTAATCTGTAAACAGGTCACATCACTGAAATGGCCAGTCTTGCCACCTACACATTTTTATGTTCAGAATCCATCACTTGTGCTGATGTGTATAAAGCCCACTTACATGTTTCCTTGTTGGATGTTGTCGGAGAGCCTGGGGGAGGGATTTATTCTTGCCACGATCTCAGTGAGGTGATAAAAATGACAGTCAAGTGGAGCACTTTCCTCAAGGTGTCAAAATGTATCAGTGGAGATATTTTATCAGACTTCATTACAAGGTGGCAGAATGCAAAAGCTATGCTTGTCATTTTTATTTTGTTATGAATATATTTTGTGGGCCATTCTGATGTTAGGACAAAAGTGGAAAGCTAATGACTATTTGAGGAAAAAAAATAGAAGAGAAATGAACTAAACTTATTTGCAAGGACATGAAAATAAAACATCAGTTGCATCAGAAACAAAGAGCATCTAGCGAAACAAAAGAACCTTTATAACAGACCAATTATTTGTGGGGAGTAGGTCTAGAGGTTAGAACAAGGACTTATCTGAATGAATCTTTCAGATTCAAATGCTGACTGCCACTTACTTGCTATATACTGAATAAGTGTTAAATGTTATTATTATTGTTACTATTATTATTATTGGTACATTTGTATGAGTTATAATAAAAACGTAAGTTTGCCTAAATTATGGTACCTAGTAATGTAAGAATGAGGCAAAAAGCCAGTCAACCTGGTTGTTTCCACCTTTTGGCTACTGTGAATAGCGCTGCAACGAACATGAACCACATTGACTTTTTAAAATCCATTTTACAGGTAGTGGTACAGCACAGTCATCAAGCACGTGGTCTCTTCACTCAGACTACCCTGCCTTCTAATACTGGCTCGGTCGTTTACATGTGTTATCTCATTTTATCCTATTGTTCTTTTCCTACTATTATCCTACTGGTCTTATACTACTATTATTATCTTATAATAATGTCCATACATTATTGGCACTATTATTTTTCTTTTTTTTTTTTTTAAAGATTTATTTTTTTATTGATTAATTGATTGATTGATTGATTGCTATGTTGGTATCTTATAATAATGTCCATACATTATTGGCACTATTATTTTTCTTTTTTTTTTTTTTAAAGATTTATTTTTTTATTGATTAATTGATTGATTGATTGATTGCTATGTTGGGTCTTCGTTTCTGTGCTAGGGCTTTCTCTAGTTGTGGCAAGCGGGGGCCACTCTTCATCACGGTGCGCGGGCCTCTCACTGTCACGGCCTCTCTTGTTGCGGAGCACAGGCTCCAGACGCGCAGGCTCAGTAATTGTGGCTCACGGGCCCAGCCGCTCCGCGGCATGTGGGATCTTCCCAGACCAGGGCTCGAACCCGTGTCCCCTGCATTAGCAGGCAGATTCTCAACCACTGCGCCACCAGGGAAGCCCTATTGGCACTATTATTAATCCACATTTTATAGTTGAAGGAAATGGAAGCTTAGAGTGGTGAGGTCCCTCTGAACAAGGACACACAGCTAGTAAGTGGCAGAGGTGGGATCTGAACCCAGATCTAGCTACACCTAAGCTTGTGCCCTTCATGATTACTTTATCCTGCTCCCAGTGAGGGGAACTTTTTGCTGCAGTGGAGTGAGATGGAAAAGTTAAGAGGGCAAATACTTCCAGATAGGAAGAGACACTGGGGATGGGGTGCAGTTTCTTCAAGTAGCCAAGTTCAGAGCAGTCCAGGCCAGTGGGTGCTCTTGAGTGCCCAACAGAAGGAAGAAGACACAGAAATAGAGGCCAGCTCTGGAACTCGTCACTCATTCCTTAATTGTGCCAGGGTTCAGCCCTAGAGGTCCAAGCACACTGATCCACTCCTGAGGGGTTCCTCTCATTTCCCTCAGCTACCTTTGGTTTTGTTTTTTAAATTTTTAAATGCACCACACGGCATGTGGGATCTTAGTTCCCCAGCCAGGGATCAAACCCAGGCCCCCTGCATTGGCAGCGCGGAATCTTAACCATTGGTCCACCAGGGGAGTCACAACCTTTGGTTTTTTAACTGCAGCCCAACTCAACTGAAGAGGTGATTTGGTTCACCACACCCATAGAACTTTCCGCCCTATTCTGGAAAACATACCCCCTGAAAAAAGAGAAGAAAGGCACAGAGTTTATTAAATTTCTTTTAGGCTCCCTGCCTGATTCTCCACCCCGCAGCCTAACTTGTTTTAATTTCTCCCAAGGAAGCCCATGGGTATATGCTGATTTGCTTGGCTATAGTCATGGGTACTTTTTAGAAAAACAAAGCCAAGAAGAGCCCTAAAGCCTCCCGTGACTTGAACCATCTGCCAATAGCTGTTTTATTAAGTGCTGATTCTGCCTGTGGAGCTGACTTAATGGAGGTGGGGAAAAAAAAGTCAGGGCTAAAACAAGGCACCATTCAGATGCGGTATTGAAAATATCAAGGTAACAGAGAGTTTCTGTACCCAGCCCTGCAGGGCCAAGTACTATATGAATGAAAGGGGAGCGGCTGTTCCACATCCAGCTGGTCGAACTATTCATAGAGACCCAGCAAGAGGGAAAAGACCTATTACTCACCGCCTCCGCTCCTAGCCAGCTCGAGATTCTTCCTGATGGGAGAGTTCCTTCCATTTTGTCCAATTTCATTGAAAAATTTGAGTTTTACCTAGAATTTTGTTGATTAGTCACATGTGTTCTTGGGTGTTGTTTTTCTTCCCCTGCTTTTCAAAAGAGGGGAATTGCAGAGACTTGCAGGTGCAAGTCACAAAACATAGGCTCGAATTAAAGAACCTTGCAAAATGCGAAACGGGGAACAAAATACGAATTGGAAGGGGAACTGAAAGCGATATAAATCATGGCTATCAGGACAAAACATCACTATTAATGACAAATCCTGTGGCAATGAAATCTAGACAGGTGCCTCACTAGAATTCTTCCCCTGGACAGTATGCCCACATGTGGGTGTGAGCTCGAGTGTGCGCATGCGTGTAATTGTGTGTATGAGTATATGTTTTAGAAGGAATAACCCAAACAGAGGCGGTCTGCAAAGCAGCAACTGGGGAAAATGGCAAAATGAGGAGGGATGGATAAAGTAGCCAAACCAAGAGTCTGCTGCTGAAATTACAACCAGATTGCCTCTGAAAAGCAAAAAGCAAATAAGCTCGAACAAATAAACCCGTGGCTAAACCTCTGTGGCAGATTCGCTTTCACAAGGGTACCTGCGAGACAATGTCCAGATCCCTCCTTCCAGTTGAGAGGCCGAGGGCTAAGAGGAGGAAGAGGGGTGATGCTGGCTGCAGAATCGGGGAAGCCCTGAGTGGTCCCAGTGGCCTGCTCGTCACGGTGGGATCGACACAGAGGTGAGACCTGCTGGGGAGGCCTGGAGACAAGTAGCAGTTCAGGAAACGCAGAAAGCAGAGATGTTAAGAAGCTTTGGGAATGAGAACGTAAAAGCAGCAGGAAAAGGAATAGGCCGGCAGAAAGACGTGGAGCAAATGTGCTGACATCTGACATCTATCAGCAGCACCCAGACGATCCGTGACTAAAGCGAAGGCTGCTGTGTGTTTCTGGATTTCCACATCACAAGCGGCAGATTCTGGGAGAGCATTCTTGGAATGAGGTGGACATATGGTCATGCACCCTGGGCCTGCTGCCTCGGATGTTCTGAAACGGCAGCAACTCCAAGTGAAAAAGAATAAATGAATACAAGATGGTCCAAAATCCACTCCACTGGCGGGGGGGGGGGAGGGATGGTATTAATTCACTTAGATCCCAATATAGACTCTCATCGTGGGCCCTTTCCATGAACTAGATGAATATTAAAAATGATCATTGCTAATATTTATTATTGCTTACTGTGCCAAGCTCATTATTTGGATTTTCTTATTGACTTTTCACAGCTACCCTACGAGGTGGCCATCATTAACATCCATCTGCGTTTTACATAGTTGTTGGGTAACTAGCCAAGTCGCCATAGCCAGGACAAGGCAGAACTGAGGTCTAAACAGCAGGTCCTGCTCACTCCAGAGTCAGCTAACCACCCTGCTTGATGGACTGAGGTCCTGAGCTCAGTTGAGAAATTACCCAGGTCTTTACAATGGCAAAGGTTACAGGAAAGGATTCAAATCTAATTACATGGCTGCCAGTCACGCAGGCTCCAACCATCAGATGACTCAAATGAGAGATTTTTTATTCTTCTAATGTTGCTGCATAAACATTCTCTACTCTGCTTTCCTGAGACAGAGACACAGGGGAATATCTGGGAGTTATGCAAAAGAGCTACTTCCAGGGCTCTTCCTCATGGTCAGTGAGGATTCATCCACCTCTCCCAGCCCCTATGTCTCTGCAGTTCTGAAAAAAGAAGTGACATTTGGAATGACACAGTGAGGCCCTGCTGGATTCTGGAGTGCCTTCCTTATCACTAAGGACTCATCACTGAATAAATTTAAATTTCGTTTGGCCTACTTTTCTCCTTAAACCAGTTTTATTGCACGCATTCTAATTCTGAGAAAATAGGATGGCTATGTATGGTATCCACGGCAACCTTCACTTAAACAGAATATGAAATTAACCAGGCCACTCTGTGCCTCTGACATTCCAGAAAAATGGAGTTAACCACAGACAGAGCATGTTGGCAGTCTTTTCAAGGCAATTTCAGGAATTCTATGCCCATAGGGTCCTAGAAGTGTCAGATTGGGTCCTGTCTAACCCCACTCGGGTAGACGAAGTTAATCAGAGCCTCAGTTTTCCCATTTCAGAATTGTAGAATTTTGGTGGTTAGCTCCTTTAATTGTTCCCCCATCCCCTATTTTCATTGGATTGACCGCAATTTTTATTTTTTTCCCCTCCTTTAGTGGCGTGGCAGTTGCATATATCCTACTTCTATTTTACTACTGTTTGCCCTTGATTTAAAAAAAAAAATGAATAGGCTTATTTTTTACAGCTGTTATAGGTTTATAGAAAAGTTGATCAGAAACTACAGACTTCCCATATATCCTCTCCCCAATCCCCAGTTTCTCCTGTTATTAACATTTTGCATTGGTGTTGTACATTTGTTATAATCGATAAACCTACAACAATACATTATTATTAACTAAAGTCCATAGTTTGCATTTGGCTTCCCTCTTGCTGCTGTATGTTCTATAGGTTTTGACCAAGGTATAATGACATGTATCCACTATTCCAGCATCATACAAAATAGTTTCATTGTTATAAAAATCCCCTGTGCTCCCCTCCAAATCCCTGGCAAACGCTGATCTTTTTACTGTCACTATAGTTTTGGCTTTTCCATGTCATGTAGCAGGAACCAAGCAGTTATAGCCTTTTCATACTGGTGTCTTTCACTTAGCTGTATGCAATTAAGTCTTCTCCATGTCTTTTCATTGCCTTTAATTTTTCTTTTTTTAACAAACATGTAAACCTATATTTTTCTGCCAAAATAAAGAATCAGTATCTACCCTGCTTTCCTACCACAAAGCAATGCAAAATCTTACTTCTGTTTTCCTTCATATCAGCTACCTCCAACACAGGTTTTGTTGAAATTTTGGTTCCAGATAGGTATTAAATTTTTTTTATATTATACCTCTTATATTGGACAAATCTTTTCTTAATGTACGAAGCCTCACTACTCCATTGTCATCAATTGTTTAGACTTAACTCTATGTGTCCCTGTTTTTTTACTTCTTACTTTATTGGATTCTTTGTCTTGGCTCTAGTTTCTAGGGCTCTCTTTGGGGCTGGGTAAGCAGAGGTAGATCAGGCGGGGCAGGAACTCATTTGACTGTTGGAGTTCCATTGGAGATGTAGCTAGACTTCTAACTCCAGCCCTCCTGGACTGCCTCTGGGAAATTGGACTGCCTTGCTTGGCATAAATTTAGCAAGCTTGTATTAAGCAACTGCTACATGCTAGCACTGGGCTTCAGGAGAAGCATATGTCACTTGGATTCTGTTGTCAAGAATGTTCTATCCTCACTGCTGTGGATGAAACATCAGGGGGAAGGGACAGGATGGTGGTACTTGGTGTCCGAGACACACTCTCTGAGTCAGAAAATAATGGAGAGCAAGTCAAGATAATTAACCAATATTAATACAAAAAATATTAATGATTAATATCTATTGAGAACGGCAGAGATTCTCCTAGACTCATTAAATTCTTATAACAACTCTATGAGGTGGGTAATATTATTCCCATTTAGGAAACTAAAGCACAGAGAAATCAAGTAACTGCCCAAAGTTCAGAGAATTAGTAAGTTGTAGAGCATGGATTTCAACTTGGGCAATTGCCCCCAGTACTGGGCTAAAGTGGGGGATTAAAGAGAGTTTCTCAGCGCTGAGTCTCTCCTGGCCCCAATCTGTCCTCTGATGCCACTCTTGCTATATCCCTAAGAAAAATTCTGCTCCTGTCTCTCCTTTTCTGATGGCTTTGCTTCCTAGGGGCAAAGCTGGGAGCACAAAGCCCTTTACCACCTGGTCCAAGGCCCTTTACCATCCTTTAGTTCTGGCTCCTCTTTTGCCCTCACTTCAGCCTCCCTGAGTCTTGACTCTTCTCTGCCTCTGTCTTGCCATATTAGGACTCTGTCTCTGCTCCTTATCTTTCTGGAATGCCTTTCCTCTCCTTTATTACTTGGAAAGCTCCTACTACTTATATTTCAAGACCACTCTCAACCATAACCTCCTTTGTGAAGATTTTCCCCAGATTCCTAGGCAAAGTCGGTAATTCCATTCTCCAAGCATCCATACATCTACTCATAGCTCTGTTATAGCCCATGGCAAAGTGGGATGTACATTGCTATCTGTTTACTTGTCTGTGACCTCCTCAGTGTCAGAGAATGTGTCTTATTTATCTCTGTGTGCTCAGCCTTTCATGGAACCTATCACATGGTTGTCTCTCAACGTGTAATTCATATAAGAACAAGCAAGTGCTGTGGTCCCCCATCTCATGGAGTGCCCTTCAAAGAAGCATATTCACCATCAACAATTAATGAAAGTATTATAATGCTTACTCAGTTGCTCAAGGAAACTTCCAAGGATTGTATTATTTTTTTTTCCATATAAGAAGAATTTTTGTTTTTATTGCTGGTTATATTCATTTTAGCAGTAGTACTTCCTTTATTTTCTCAGTTGAAGTTCCTTCTACCACTTGAAAATAGAGTTTTTATCTCACATTCTGATTTCATATAGAGTCCTTGATTACATGTGCCACTGGTATTCATTATGCCATTTAGATTTTGTTCCGAAATGGTAATTGAATTACTTTACTAAATTGCCTTGTGATTGCGTGGTTAAAGACCTTGATTGGATCCTAGGTACCGAGTTTGCCAACTGATTGTTTTTTCTAATTAATTAATTAATTAATTAATTTTTGGCTGCGTTGGGTCTTCGTTGCTGCATGCAGGCTTTCTCTAGCTGCGGCGAGCGGGGGCCACTCTTTGTTGTGGTGCGCAGGCTTCTCACTGCGGTGGCTTCTCTTGTTGCGGAGCACGAGCTCTAGGTGCGCAGGCTTCAGTACTTGTGACACGTGGGCTCAATAGTTGTGGCTCACGGGCTCTAGAGCGCAGGCTCAGTAGTTGCGGCACATGGGCTTAGTTGCTGGAATTGTATGTTTGATGCACTGTAAAGCCTTTAGAAAACTCGCCTCCTTGTCTCTGCCACTTTCAGTTGCCTCCATAGACATGGCAGCTCCTCATTCATTCATTCATTCATTCACTTGTTTGGTCATCTATTCAATCAGGAAACATTTATTGAGAACCTACTAGGTGCCAGGTACTCTTCTTGGCACTGTTTCCTCCAAAATGCTCTCTCTCCTCTATTCTCACTTTTCAAATCTCAAAATTCTCTCCAGACATCTAATGCAAGGGCTTTGCTATCCCTTTCCTCTCATACTCCCTCTTGTCTTTATTCTGAAGATCAGCTAAACCTTTCTGGTCTCTTTATTTTCTCTGTTGGTCCATTAACAAGATTCCTCTTGAAAAATCATAGCCTAGAAACTGACCCAGAAAACTAGAATCCTTGCTCCTTTCAAATGGAAGGGGAATCTATCTAAAAGGAAGGGGAAAGATTATGAAAATTAGTGGTGGGAATGTAAATTGGTGCAGCCACTGTGGAAAACAGGATGGAGGTTCCTCAGAAAACTAAAAAAATAGAACTACCATATGATCCAGCAGTTCCACTCATGAGTATATATCCAAAGCAAATGAAAAGACTAATTCAAAAAGATACATGGACCCAAATGTTCATAGCAGCATTATTTACAATAGCCAAGATATGGAAGCAACCTAAGTATCTATCAACAGATGAATGTATAAACGTAAAAGTATCCATCAACAGGTGAATGTATAAAGAAGATGTAGTATATATATATGCACAATGGAATATTACTCAGCTATTAAAAAGAATGAAGTCCTGCCATTTGCAATAACATGAATGACCCTAGACAGTATTATGCTTAGTGAAATAAGTCAGACAGAGAAAGACAAATACTCTCTGTTTTCACTTATATGTGGACTATAAAACACAAAACAAATGAAAGTATATAACAAAACAGATGTATAGAACAAACTGATGGTTACCAGTGGGGAGAGGGAAGCAGGGAGGGGCAAGATAGGGGTAGGGGATTAAGAGATACAAGCTACTATGTCTAAAATAAATAAGCAACAAGGATATAAAGTACAGAACAGGGAATTATATCCATTATTTTGCAATAACTTTAAATGGAGCATAATCTATAAAAATGTTGAATCACTATGTTTTACACCTGTAACTAATATAATATTATAAATCAACTATACTTCGATAAAAAACAAATAAATAAATATATTTAACATCAACCTTGAACAAAAAGAAAAATAATACATTAGTAATATTGGTCCTTGTTACAGGTTAATGTGTATATATACAAATTAAAAAGTAAGGATCCATGCAAAAATATTCTAAGTTCCAAATGAATGATACAATCAGTAGATGCTATAGGATTAAGGGCCAAAATATGTGTTTGGCCCCCAGATGAATTTCCTCAGAGTGATGTAACTACTGTAGTGCAGTGAAATCAACCCTGGACCTGGGGCCAGGAGACTTCAGCTCCTGGCTCTGGCGCTTAGCATGGGTGGGAGGTGGGGCATCTGGAATAAGCACCTTAACTCCTTTTGATCCTCTAGTTTGTCGTCTCTAATATGGGGCTGTTTATACCAGCAATCCTCCTCTCTGAGGCACTCAGGGGCTCTAGGACATAACAGATGACTGGTCCTTTGGAGTTCAGGGAATGGTTGTTCAATCTGAACCCTTCGGTTCTGAATTCTTTATGTGTGGGACCCAGTGAGAGGTAGAAAATACTGGGACCAGAGTTCAAGGTCTGTGTCACAACAAAATAATTGAAACCCACCAGCATATAAGCTCTGTCAGGGCAGAAATTTTTGTCTCTTTTGCTCACTGATCTATCCTAAGTGTCTGCAACAGTGGCTGGACACTCACTAAATATTGTAAGAGCTTACTAAACATTGGTTGATTTTTTTAAAAAAGTTCCTATAGCAATATGAAGATGTATTTCAGTGCCTTTGAAACATAGGTCTCAAACACTGTTACTGAGAGTGACTACTGGTACAGCCTTTTGAGGGGCAATGAGGTGGAATCTTTCCAAGTTTAAAACGCACACCTTTGCAGGTGGAATATAAACGCCTACCCTCTGGTTATTCAATTAGATATTATTGCAACTCATCTGCATATTTTCTAGGTCTGCATGTATCATTTATGGAGCACGTAAAGTGTGTAAAGTAGTGGCTGAGAGCACAAACTCTGAAGCACAGTGCCTGGACTTAAACCCTGGCTCTGCCAGATACCAGCCAGTGTGCCCTTCATCAGGTTACTTAGCCTTCTGCATCCTTGTCTGCAGAACATGCATGATAACCGCACCTACCTACCTTCTAGGGTTTTCCCAGAGCATTAAAGGGATTCAGCTGTGTAAATGTGTGGAGTAGCACCTGCTCTGTGAAAGTACATGCTCACTTTTTATTCCTGGGGATTTTGGAGGCTCACCACAGCCCTTTTATAGCCAAAGTCTTGGAAAGTTAAAAACGAAGGCCAGGAGCCACCAGTCAGCTGCAGAAGCAGCACTTGAACTCTGGTGAGTCTACCCCAGCACCCACGGGCTTGCCCATCTCTCTCCCCAGCGACCACAGGCAGTACCAACATAGACTCCTTGACTCACAAAGTGTTTTTGTCTTGATCCATATTTTCCAAGTGCTCTGCTCTGATTCTGGTCACAATCACCCTGCCTGCGGTCAAGAAAACACATACAGGGCTTCCCTGGTGGCGCAGTGGTTGAGAATCTGCCTGCTAATGCAGGGGACATGGGTTTGAGCCCTGGTCTGGGAGGATTCCACATGCCGCGGAGCAACTGGGCCCGTGGGCCACAACTACTGAGCCTGTGCGTCTGGAGCTTGTGCTCCGCAACAAGAGAGGCTGTGACAGTGAGAGGCCCGCGCACCGCGATGAAGAGTGGCCCCCGCTCACCGCAACTAGAGAAAGCCCTTGCACAGAAACGAAGACCCAACACACCCAAAAATAAATAAATAAATAAATAAATAAATTAATAATAAAAAAAAAATAGAAAACACCTACATCATCTGCCCCGGGTAATCCTGCTTTCCTCAATAATCTTGCAGGCTGGACGGGCAGACTCTCATCTGGTGACATATCAGGGTATCTGGAGGGTCTTTTTTTTTTTTTTTGACGTGGACCATTTTTAAAGTCTTTACTTAATTTGTTTTACGTTTTCGTTTTTTGGCCATGAGACGTGTGGGATCTTAGCTCCCCGACCAGGGATCGAACCCACACCCCCTGCATTGGAAGGCGAAGTCTTAACCACTGGAAGTCCCGGAGGGTCTTCTTAAAAACCAGCCCTCTCTCAGCCTGACCCCCAAACCTGAATTTCTTCATTAGATAATCCTATTCTTATTTGTCCTTGACTTGGTTTTCTGTTAATTTTACTTCATTAATGGTATCATTTACATTTTTAAAAAATCCTTGGCATCTAGGGGTTGAGGGTTGGCCCTGAAAGGGGCCTCGGCCCGGCCTTGGCTTCAGTGCCGGGTCTGAAGCTCTCTGTGGCTGGCTCTGGAGAGAGGCTGGAGGGGAGAGGCAGGCTAATCCATTTCTCCTCGGTGCTAAGGCCTGTTTCTCGTTAGAGCTCCGACTCCATGCAGCTCCATGCGGCTTCCTGCCCTCCCCCCACCGCCCCACACCAGGCATACTCTTTCCGGCTCTCAGCATCCTGACACGGCTTATTTTTAGGGTTAATCAACAAGTGGTATTGAGTGCCTGCTGTGTGCAGAGATGGGGCTGGAGACCCCGGTGGGGAAGGGGAGGGGCCGTGGCAGAAACCAAAGGCGAGGGCCCGCTCTCAGGGGTTTGCACTTCTGGCACAGACGCAGCAGCGTGGTCAGAGGGCCATCTATGAACCAGTAGGCTGTCGGGTCCCAGAGTGGTGGCCCTGTTTGAACCCATGAGCTCGCCCTGGTAGGAGTGCTTATACTTCAGTGCTTTTCGAATGGAGTATCCTTCTGTGGGGAGAGAGGACTGGATGGGAGCAGAACCAAACATTTCTGCCCTCAGGTCCGCCTGGGTGCTTCAAGGGGAATTTCCTCAGGCAGCCACGGTTCTGGGATGGACTTTCACGTCTGTCATTAGAGTCATCTGCTTGGTTGCCTTGGTTACGTCACTGAAAAGCTGTCTGCACTCCCTTCCCTCTCAGCAGCAGAGAGGCCGTGGATGCCCGTGGCCACAGGCCACAGCTGGGGGGATGCCGTGGGGCGGGATTACCATTGCCCGGGGTCTCCTAACCCAACTCCTCACTGGAACCAAGGTGAAACTGAGTCCCGCACAGGGCTCTGGGCTTGCTCAAGGTCATACAACTAGAAAGACCCTGAGTGGACCTGAGTCTTCTCATTCCCTGCGCAGAGCTGGTGGTAAATCAACACTGCTTCTGCCAAGATGATCTTACTGTGCTTTAATAAGGTGGAAATGCCCTGTTCTCTTTGGTTTTATTCTTCCCTCTTTCCAAGAGCACAGGTCTACCCCTCCGTGAGGATCTCCTGAGCACGTCTATGTGCCCAGCACTTGTGAGACCTGTAGGAGCCACAAAGATCCAAAGACTTGGGCTTTGTCCCCATGGAGGACTGTAGAGACAGACAGGGCCAATCATGAGACAAGGACCGTGCAAACCCAAGTCAACCTTGAGAACAGCCCCAGCTACAGAGTAGGCTGGGTCTTAGGGGGGAATTTAGAAGTTTTGTGTCAGAGTGGAAGGAATTGGGTGAAAATACCATATACCGGTTCGTATTTTTGTTGGTTTTTTTTCCAACTGGGCAAATTTTCCATCTACTTCTGGTTTTACATTGATTGCAAGCGATGCTGCCAAGAGTGGAAGGATGTTCTCCTTTCAAGTCAGGAGGCCCACAGCACGGTTCTGAGTGGAGGGAGGGTGCACAGCCCTGAATGCTGGGGCAGCTGCTTCTCACAGCCTTTCGAGTTACAGGGCACTAGATTCCTGGAGACAATAATTGGGCTTCTGGGGTCTGCTTGGGTCCTCTTGGCACTGGGATGCTGGCTAAAATATCTCAGGCCATAAAAATACCAGCATGAAAGTACTTGTAGCAAACCACACATCCACGTGTTCCAGGCAGAGGCTATAAAAGCTCCCAATTACACCAATATTGCTCTTCAAGGGCACAAGAGTGCACAGCTGAATGGAAAAAGAAGGGATATTTTCAGGGTGAAAATGGTGAGTTCAGCACCATTATAAGCTTTCATTTGTCCTCCTAAGAATGTCTTCCTCAAGCCTTTAAAATTAATTTATAAAGGTTGACTCCCTTTTTAAATGGTTTTGCCAGGCCACAATAAGGCACGGTCTTTACATATTGCCTTCCTCAATGTGACCAATCAAAGCTCTGGTGGGGAGAGACAGGGTCCAGTAAAATTTGGTGGTTCTGACCTACCCTTTCTACCCTAAAATTCTTCTGCTTCTCTCCTAGCCCACATCCATTCTCCACGAGCCACAAGACTTATTTTCCTCAAATGCACACCTGGCTGTGACCCTCCCTTGCTTAAAATCTCAGCCGTTCCCTGTTGCCTCCAAGTCCAAACATTTTCCCAGAGCTTAGCAGGCCCTTAATGATCTGGCCCTGCCTAACTCCTCTGACCTCGTCCCGCACCATTTCTAACTTGGTTCATGTCCTTAAGATGCTCCACGCTCTCTCTTCAAGGTCTGCAAACCTTCCAGGTCCCCTGCCTGGATGCTTTCTCTCTCTCCTTCACTCAGCTAGTTCATGTTCACATTCAGGTCTCAGTTAATATCCTGTGGGAGGGTGGAGCAAGTCTCTCACTCATTGCTTACAGTTGGTTGAATGATATGCCCTCCCCACCGTACCCCACTCCCAAGATATGTCCATCTAGTGTCTGTGACTGTAACCTTGTTTGGAAAAAGGGTCCTTGCAGATGTAATTAAGGATGTGGAGATGAGATTGTCTCGGATCATGTGAGTAGGACTTAAATCCGATGATAAGTGACCTTATCAAAGAAAGGCAGAGGGAGATTGGAGACCCACGAAGTGAAGGCCATGTGTAGATGGAGGCAGGGACTGAGTGATGCAGCCACAAGGCAAGAAGCACTTGGAGCCCCCCAGAAGCTGGAAGCAGTAAGGAAGGATTCTCCCCTCGGGCCTTAGGAGGGAAGGCAGCCTTGCTGGTTGGTTTCAGACTTCTGGCCTCCAGTATCAGAGAATGAATTTCTGTTGTTTTAAGCCACCCAGTTGGTGGTAATTTGTTGTGACAGTCCGAGGAAACACATACCCGGCTGTACCGCTCACACTCAACACACTGCCCAGCACTGAGGGCCCCAAACAATTTCTTGAATGAACTGAGTCCAGGAGACTGGCAGGGAGATGAGAGGGTCTGGGGAGAGTCAGGGTGGGGAGATGTGCTGAGAGGTGCTAACAGGTAGCAATTTCCGGATACGCCTCCCATACAGGGGGTCACTCTGCCCTTAGATGAGGGGCCCTGGAGTGTGTGGTTTGCAGTCTTATTTACGCAACACTCCAATGTACCTCCTGTTACCTCAGGAGGTGCTGCAAAATCTCAGAAATGTTCTCTCGGCAAAATGAGTTTCATTCACTTTTAATAGGTAGTTGTTTATTTGAAACATATTTCAATTAATTAGCAAGTATATTTGAGTAGCTATGAGTCTCTTCAAACTTTACATGAGTTGAGCAGACTCTTGATTTTTCCCCTGAAATCTGTACCTTTTCAGGCCTCTTGTCTTGGTAAATGGTACCACCCTCCCCTTAGCTGTGCACGCCCCAGACTTGAGCGACACCTTATTTTCCCTCTTGCCCTCACCTCCACCAGCCAGAGCTGTTAACTCCATGTTCAGAACACACCTCCTGGTACTCTGCCTCTCACCTCCTCCACACCTCCCCTCTAGTTCAAGCCACCATCCTCTCACTCCTGAACTTCCACAACGGCCTCCCCACGGATTCACAGCAGGCTTGCTTGCTCTCTTACCATGTAGTCTCTACCCAGTAGCCAGAGTCACCTTTCCAAACATAAATCTGATCTCCACAATCCCCTGATTGAAATCTTTCAACTGCTTTTCACTGCATTTAGAAAAAATCCAAACTTACTACCACGGCCTCCTGAGCCACTGTGGATCTAGCCCCCGCCTACCTTTCCATTCTCATCTGGTACAGCTCTCACCTCAGACCACCATGCCACAGCCTCACCCATCATCCTTCAGTCCTTCCAACAGTCTAATCGCTTTCCTACCTCAGGGCATTTGCATTTTCTGTATCCTCTGTGGGAACACTCTTTTACGATTTTCGTAAGAGTAGCTCTTCATTTTTCCACGCCAGGCTTCTTCTCAAAGAGGGCTTCCAGTACGACCCACTGTACAAAGTAAAAAGTAGCCCCCTTCTGCAACTATCCCATGGCACCCTTATAATTTCCTCTGTAGGCAGGCTACAAGCTAAACGATGGAATTCGTTTGCTAGGGCTGATGTAACAGAGTACCACATACTGGGTGCCTAGATGAGATCAAGATGTTGGCAGGGTTGGTTCCTTCTGAGGACAGTGGAAGAGAATCTGTTCCTTGCCCCTCCCCCAGCTTCTGGTAGTCTGCTGGCAATCGCCGGTGTTCCTTGGCTTCTGCTGCCATCACCCTGATCCCTGCCTTCAGCTTCACATGGTGTTCTCTCTGTGGATGTATCTGTTTCCAAATTTCCCCTTTTTTATAAAGGGGATAAGGGGCCCACCCTATTCCAGTATGACCTCATTTTAACTAATTACATCTGCAGTAACCCTATTTTCAAATAAAGTCCCATTCTGAAATGCTGAGGGTTAGGACTTCAACGTATGAATTTTTTTTTTTTGGGTTGGGGACACAACTCAACCCATAACAGAATTGTTCACTTGTTTGATTACTTATTTATTGTCTGCTCCAATAGAAGTTTCTTGAGGGCAGAGATGTCCTTCATCTTGTTCCCACTGCTGTATCCATTGTACTAAGAACAGTGCTTAGCACAAAGGTTCTCAATAAGTAATCCTTACTATATAGTGGGAACAGTCACACAACTCTGTTTATACTAAAAACCACTGCATTGTACACTTTAAAGGGGTGAATCTACGGTATGTGAAGTATATCTCAGAAAAAATTTCCTCATGAATGTATAGGTGAAATGATTATGCATTGTATAAATATCTATTCTTTCTGGGACTCACTTTATCTCTCCATCATACGTCCTAATTCCTTGGAGGTTTAATGACATGAACCTTTTTGAGAATCTGATGAACATCTCTCCCCAGTAAAATGCCAACAGGCACATGCATGTATATCTGCAGACAGGGCTGCGTACAATACTTTTTATATAACTTCAGAGAGTTCATGGACACCTTAAGTAAGACTGCTTCTGTGGACTGAAGTAATAATGCTTAGGTTAGAGGATCTCACCAAAGACCCTTTTAGCTCTGAAAATTATGGGATTGCACACACCTGTGCTCTGCAATGCACAGGCGCTCTAGGTAGAAATAAAATACTTTGCCACTGTTTACAGGGAGTTTATGGTCAACTTGGAGAGAAAAAAATCCATATAATCCAAAACCACGTGGAGAAAGGTTTCATGCAGGCTCTTGGGTTGAAAGCACCCATGGCTAGGCTTTCCTTTGGCGCACTGACAAAAGAACCAGGCATATGTAGAAAAAAGAAAGAGAATGCAAGCTTGCTTCAGGGTTTGAGAACCAGTGTCACCAATAAAAATGGGGTTGACACAATAAGTTTAACAAAAGTCTTACTGATAGGGCTTCCCTGGTGGCGCAGTGGTTGAGAATCTGCCTGCCAATGCAGGGGACACGGGTTTGAGCCCTGGTCTGGGAAGATCCCACATGCCACGGAGCAACTAGGCCCGTGAGCCACACCTACTGAGCCTGCGCATCTGGAGTGTGTGCTCCGCAACAAGAGAGGCTGTGACAGTGAGAGGCCCGCACACCGCAATGAAGAGTGGCCCCCGCTTGCTGCAACTAGAGAAAGCCCTCGCACAGAAGCGAAGACCCAACACAGCCATAAATAGATGAATAAATATATTAAAAAATATATATATACGTCACATTAAAAAAAAAAATTCTTACTGATAATTGAAATAAAAGGGATTTTTCTTACTCTCCTTTAAAACCCTGTTAATGTCATATAGCATCTATTTAAAAAAAAGATTATTAACAATGTTTTTTGATGCAATGAGAATAATTGTGAAGCAATGTAATCACATTCTGCTGCTCTCTGCGCCCGGACAGGCCCATCAGCCAAGCTGTCGCGGAGCCACTTTCTCCACGTGGATACGTCTAACCCTCCCTCCCTCCACTCACGTGCCAAATAGAAATTCTCATAACAAGACGTTTAATAAAGAGGAGGGGGTGGGCTAGTGGAGGAGGGGAGAAAACTGGCAGTTAGAACCTTTATAAATTCAGAGAAGACAGCATTCCCAACTGTAAAATGTTGTAAAACTCTCCCAACTGTGTTGAGGGTTATCTCTTTGCCTCTGAAATGACTGTGGCCAGTACATATCTCATTAAGAACACTTTAGGAACCCCAAATAAAGAGCTGAATTAGAAGAAAGAGTTTCTGGAAAATTGGCTAGAAGGAAAACCAATCCAACAGTTGTTTTAAGTTCTACAGCGGTTATCACATGGGTTTAGGTTGGCAAGATCACTGGCCTCAAAAGTGTTTTCCTATCCCACCAACGTCATCGTTAAATCAACAGCAAAACCTACCACTCAAAATGAAAATGGCATGAGAAGTTAGGGAGGTGAAGTGATGGAAGAAGGAACGGAGGGAGGAAAGAAGGCTGGAGACAGAATGGAGCTTGGTTGTTTGGTTGGCTTAAGATAACAGATTTTCATTTTTTAGGTCCATCAATTTAAATACAGACCCTTTTCCACAACCTGACTCTGGAATGACTAGGTGAGTGATTGCTACATTGCTAAGGCTGGTATTTCAAATTAGCATATATTCGAACCAAAAGCCTTTGTTGAGATGGAAAACCAAAGTCACCATATCCAGCAAAGATCATATTTTTGGGGAGAGCCACTTGTACCAGCTTAATAGAATCCCTTGTTAAATATTCAGGAATTTTGCAAGCTCGTTGACATCATGCTGGTAACATGAAATAGGCCACCGTGAGAGTATTTATCATGGGAAATGTTAGCGACCAAGGCCTTTTTTTCCTGGAGAACTGGCTGCTAAACATTTACCAGCACACTGTCTTTATACGTGAGTAGTTACCATTTTAACTGCAAGAAAACAAAGAAAAACAAATACCTCTAGCCACCCATTTGGAACAAGCACAAATACTTCTGAAGAGGCAACTTGGAATTCATCTTAAAGATAGTCATTCAAGCAGGCAGCAAACATTAATTGAGTACCTAGGTTAATCCTGAAGGGACAATGAAAGCATCCAGTATAGATCTCAGTCTTTGAGTATCTTATAAATTGTGTGGGGAGACAGGATGGGCATACATGGAATAATTATGTAAGAGTACAAGTATAATTACATGTAATACTGTCTTGTAAAAATTGGGTGCTGCAAGAGTTCAGAGAAGAGGAAGATCACAGGGTGGTTAAAATAAGCAAAAAAACCATGCAAATCATGGTCGTCTGTTAATTCAAAGCAGTAACAGATAAACCAGCTTCATCCTAATGGGATGTTTGGCTTGCAGCAAAGGGATCTTCAGACAATTTAAAAAAATCCTTTGAGTTTCTCTCCCTCTTACTTAATATAACGATTATTCTTGAAATATATTATTAACACAGAGACTATTGTGCTTTGTAATAGATGGTGACACCTCTGGTGTGTGGCTAGTCATGTATTCCTGGGCAGTTGGTCAACGGGCCCAACTTCTTTTCTGCACTTGAGAGAGTACACTGCCCTTAGGCCCAGAGCTGCAGCTACCGTTTGAGGAGGCTGCTTAAGTTTGAATGACCAGAGTTTGAATCCAACCTCTGTCACTTTTTAGCTGTGTGACCTTAGGCAAATGATTCAACCTCTCTGTGCCTCAATGATCTCATCTGTAAGATGGGGAAAATACACACGTTTATCTCATTGAGGTGTTTTGAGAATTAAAATGGGTTAACTCATATAAAGAACTTAGAACAGTGCTGAGCATGTAGTAAGCATTATATTTATTATTATCGATATTATTCTTCTGAGCTTGAAGCCCAGCCCTGCCATGTGGGTTTTGTGCCTTGTGCAAGTCACTCTTGGTCTTGAAACTGGGGTTTCCTCATCTATAGGGAGGGAATGATCATTTCTGTCCACCCTGCAGGGCTATTGTGAGGACTATAGTAAGTAGTATATGTGAAAGCTCTTGGCAGACTGGAACGTTCTGGACAAATATGAGCTGTTGGGGCTGGTGGGAGATATCTGTGCTCAAAATTAGCCCCTGGGTTCTCGGCCTCGTGATGGCTTGGTGTGTTTGGTGTGCTGTCATGGTTTCCAGAATCCCATCGCTGTGTCCCAGAGCACAGAGTCATGGCTTGCTGGCTTTCAATTGTTTCCTCTTCCTGTGTTTTGTCAAAGCATCATGTAAATGTACTCAAAGTGTCTGCCCTAAAAGATTAGTTCATTGTTCATAATCTACATGCTCCCCTCCCATTAGAGCATCAGCTCCCTGAGGGCAGGGCTTGCTTGTCTGTTTTATTCCTGGCTGGACCCCAACAGTCTGGACAAGAGTCTGGTACGTGATAGGCACTCAATACACATTTGTGTCAGGAATGGATGTTCTCTGTTCTCAGCTCACGTTTCTCCAAACCAGAAGAGTGAACTGAGAGGCGTCTCCATAGAAAGGAATCGGTATCCTCTAGGCATCCACAAAGGAATCACTCAGTCCATCAGTCAGCTGGTTTTCAGCTGTATGTGTGTACAAGCCTCTCTGCTGCGTCCTTTGGGGGAAGGCAGGCATGGAGGGGAAGGTACAGCCTCTGTTAAAACCCTTTTTTCAGATGAAGAAGATGCCCAACTTGAGATCTCACAGATCTATCTATTACCCCACCCTAGTTCCACATCCTAAAGCTGACCTGCTTGTCGCTGACACCAGCTCCCAGAAATGGACACTCGTCTGCATCTAGAATAACCACGAGGAACTGGTTTCTAACACCATCTGCTTACCATTTACTCGCTAAGGTTTTCCATTTCAGAATCAGACGTGAGCCACAGAACCCTTTGCCTTCTCCAAGGGGCTTAGAAAAGACTCTGTCATTTCCACATTAAAAAAGATGGGTGGGAAGGGAGAGGGTTGCTTGAATCTAAACCTGGAAAAAGCTGAATTGATTTATGGAATTCTGCAGGTGGGTAGCCCTGGAGCAGAAAAGCAAACCTTAGTCACCTGTGCAGCTGATATGCCATGATTTTCAGGAGAGGCACAAAGGTTTAAGGGATTTTATGTAGATATTTAGCACTATCGTCCTTTTAAAAGCTACCAGAGTTCAGAGAAAAAAAGACCCAAAAATGTTTTCTTGGCTATCTTTCTTATAGTGACTGTGAAAACCCATGAAGGAGGAAAACTGGCCAGGAATTTTTTTTTTTTGAGGGTATGAAAGCCTCTCATTTTTATAGATTTGAAAATCCTTGGAGTTTAACTTTGAACTTTAACCAAGAAAAATTATATCTTATAAACAATGGCATTTGTTGATTGGATGAAGGACTAGATCAATATTGGTCTTGGCAACTCTTTTTGGCTGCAGCTGCCTCCAGAAATATGCTGGTTGTGGTGTTAAAAAATTATGTCAGTTCCTCACCATGTGCCTCTTTTTCTTGGAGTTTGCCTGAGCATTAGTTTCCAAAGATACTTCCAGAAGTTAACCTAGAGCCTGGCCTCAGCAGTGAAGGAAGTTACACATAAACTCTCAGAAAGCAGCCACCACGGTGAGCTTCTGGGAGGGACAGAGGAAGAAATCTCAACTTTTGGAGAAAGGAGATAACCTAGGGCAACTTTGAATTCCCAGAGGATGGCTGCATTCTCTCTCACTGCTAAATTTTTCACTTAGACTCATTACACTGAGAAGGGAAAAACCCCAAACTAAACAAAAATAAATCAGTGTTGGTAAGTGAAAACCATTGCTTTGAAAGAAAATAATCATATTGCAGACACGATGGAGCTGTCTACTTTAGAATGTCTTAAATCTTTCCATTTTGGGTTGAGGGGGAGAGTGGTGTTGGCTGGGATGTTTAAGGAGGGAAGTAGTAAAGGTTTTAGTGTTTTATTTTAGACTATTGTATTAGCAATTTATTTTGGGCATAAGACTTTATGCCACATGTTTACTTAGCACATATTTATAAAGAAATTACGCATATATTGATTTTACTCAACTCAGCAGATTGGTTTGGGTTATTTATCCTTATTCTTTGTAACTTTGGTCTGGATTTTCACTTTAAGTGTAATAAGTAGAGCAATGCCTGACTGTGAAAAGGGGAGCAATAAGAAAAGTTAAAAAGGAATCCGGCATATCACTTCTGAGTCTGCCAGCCTCTTTTGCCCTGCATGGCTGGTCTGCTCTGGGTTCTCCTGCACTGTGAAGAGCATGGGGCAGTGTCCCTTACACTAAAAGTTGGCAATGAAAAATGGCACAGGGCTGGAGCTGCCACTGTGTCCCTGCTCCTAGTGAAAGATGAGTGCAAGCCTGCCACTGCCTGGGAAAGACTGAGCCAAGAGCTGCGTGCCCCCTCTTGAGGACCTGCTGGCTGAGCCCGCCCTGTGCTCCTAGTGGCCAATGGGCACCCTTGGTCCTCCTAAGCCCCACCCCCCATGTAACTCTGCTACCAGAGACATCTCCTTTCAGCCACGTGGCCCCTGGCACCAAGGCCGGGACCTTGGCATGTCCCTTTGGAAAGGTGGCCAATTCTGCACTTGCCAGATTCTCACAGTTTTCTGACCTGTGTCTCGGCTGACATGAGTGCAGGGGGGGTGGGATTATTTTCAGCCCAACTCAGGGAGGTTGTGCTGGCCATAGACTAACAATCATAAAACAAGGCTACTGTGAACGTTTATTGAGCCCTTACTGTCTACCACGCATTGTGCTAAGCACTTTGCACACTTTTTTATTGAGTCGTAACAACCATTTTATGAGAGTAGCACTATTTTCCAGATGAGAAGCTTGAGGCTGGGCATCTCACGGCTAGCAATAGTGCTGGGATTTCCTCTGGGGCTGTCTCCTTGCGGAGCCATGGCACTTCGAACTTGGACTAACACACAGGTCATTTTGCCCCACTGTGCTACCTCTTTGCAAAGCCACATCTACGAGGGTCCCCACCAGTTGCCCTCACTCATAAATACATTGGGTGACCACACAGATGGCGATGGCGGAGCTGCACCTACCTGCCCCAAGGACCCGGCCAGCCTGTGAATCATTTCCAGAACTCTCACAGCCTTACTGAACAGAGCACTCAGGGAACCCTTCCTTATGTCCTGTCTTCAAAGATTATCACTTCTTTCACTGGCATGAGAACAATTTGCTCAGCTAGATTCAGTATTCCCTGAGTGCAAGAACTGTGTCTTCTATTTCTTCCAAATTAAAAAAAAAAAAAAAAAAATCACTGACTCTTAGGGTTAGAAAGGACCTTTAGAGACCACCTGCCCAGTTCTGTCATTTTAAGGAGCTGGATGGAGGCCCCGTGAGGTTCGACAGCATGGCTGAGGTCCCGCAGCAGGAGAGGCAGCCTCAGGACCAGAAGAACCTCTGGCTCCTGACTGTCACGCGCAATAAATCCTCCTCTGGTTGACCTGAATTGACCTATTCAGCTACAGTGGGGAAGAGAAGAGGGGCCGTGAAGCAATCACCGACAGGTCAGCCTCAGTGGTCTCATCCCTGGTGCATGTCACCTCCCTCACTCCAACCTACTCCTTAGCGCGCGCTCGGTCAGCGATGCTTGTGATGGAGAGATAACCCCGGGCTGTGCCTTAGAGGAAAAATACATCAAAGCGTCTCCCCCGTCGGGTGAAGCGTCTTCCCACAGGACCCCGCGGACACACAGCCGCGGGCCTGATCTGGGCACAGGTCTCCCGCAGCCCCTCTCCGAGCCCCCCTCGTGTGGCCTCGCCAGACTCGCCGGTCCGCAAACACACCGGGGCGGAAACCGTTCCCCGCAGCGCGGGAGCGCTCCCCGCAGGGCTCCTTGCCTGTCTGGCCCCGGGCCCTGCTTATCTCGATGGATCCCCGGATGCTTTGTGCGCCCTCCAGGAGGCCACAGCGGCCCCCAGGGCGGTGCGCTGGCGGCGACGGGAAGCAGGAGTCCCCAGGGAGCTGTGCCGCCGAGCCCCAGTGTTGACTGCGCGCTCTCAAAGTCACCTCGGCCACAGGGATCAGGCAGCCCTTTGCCTGGCCGGGCCACCTTCTCCAGCGTCCTCAGGCCTGGGCCGAGCCGACTTCTGGTAGGGCAGGTCGCTGGAAGAAGTAGGATTGTGTGCAGAAATCTTGACAGGTTTGAATGGGCATGTATTTAGGAAATAATTCAATGAATACTATTGATTTTAGTCCCCCCCTACCCTTCCCAGGCTAAAAGGACTTTACATCAAGAGTAATAGATAACACTCATTAAGCATGGACTTCTAGCTTGAAATTGTGCTTGGTCATATGAACTTTATGTTATTTCGTGTTTTCTGTCCTGGCACATGGCAAGCATTAGTGAATATCTGATGAAGGAATGAATTTATTCCTCACAGCAATCCTACCGTTGTCTCATCTGCAACTGACGGAAGCTCTAAGATTTGTACAGCCCACCTCTCTCCAATCATGAATTCCTTTGATGTGAAATTTTACTCCACCTGCATAACAGGGGCTCTCTCCCCCTCCCTCCCTCTACGCCCCTCTTCTGCCAAAAAAATCCCTAAGGAAGAAAAAACCCATCTCTTCCTCCATAGCTCACCTCTCTTATGAAAGGGACCAACATTTTACGAAAATAGTAGTGAACACGTATCATGACTCCAAGCACTTAACATGAGTTAACTAATTTAATCCGTACAACAAACTTACAAGGGAGAGACTCATTATTATCTCGATTTTGCAGGTAAGGAAAGTAAGTCACAGAGAGGTTAAAAAACTTGCCCCAAGCCACACAACTGTTAAGTGACCAGGATTTGGATAAAAGAAGTTGGTCTCCAAAGTCTATTAAGTATTATGCGATATGCGCTGCCTCTCAGGGTTCTCCTTTTCTCCAGGAGAAAAGTAAGCAGTTTGTGTGTGTATTTGAAAGGTGGTGGTGAAGTTATAGTCTGCAAGACAGGGAGGAGGTGTGGCGGGGCAGAGAACTACGCCCCGTTCCAATGCTGAACCCCTAAGGCACAGGGTTACCTGAAGATGGCTGTCTGGAAAGCTCTGAGGGCTGAGCACGAAGGGCAGTGAATGTGGGAACCTTGGCAAAGATCAGAGAGGGAGAAGCTGCTGGCAGCCATCCCCTTCACAAGGGGTCCACAGGTGGCCGCAGCAGTGGCCAATCATTTACTCAACTCAACACACTGAGCCTTTAGTCTGAGCCAGATCGTGTGCAAGAGTGGAGCATGGAGAGGTGAAGAAAACAGACAAAAGTCCCTTCTCTCAATGAGCTTACATTTTAGAGGACGGAGAAAGACAATTCAGAGTTAAATACATCTGTGACAAATCATGCTAAGGGCTATGAAGAAGAATAAAGCTGGTAAGGGGACAAAGAGAGACAGGGTTAGGGGATGCATATACAGGCTGGTCAGGGAAGGCTCCACTTAGAAGGTTGCATTTCAATACAGACATAAAGGAGGTGAGGGAATGAGCTGGGTGAGTATTTGGGAAAAGGTATTCCCAGCAGAGAGAACCACATCATGTAAGAACTTGCAGATCATTGTAAAGTCTTTGGATTTTCCTCTGATAGTGATGAGAAACTATTGGAAAGTTTTGAGGATAGAAGTGATATAATCTGACTTTTAACTTTAAAGCAGGGTCCCCAACCCCTGGGCCATGGACCGGTACCGGTACGTGGCCTGTTAGGAACCGGGCAGCAGAGCAGGAGGTGAGTGGCAGGCGGGTGAGCAAAGCTTCATCTGCCGCTCCGCATTGCTCCCCATTGCTCGTATTACCGCCCGAGCTCCGCCTCCTGTCAGATCAGCGGTGGCATTAGATTCTTATAGGAGGGCGAACCCTACTGTGAACTGCACATGGGAGGGATCTAGATTGTGAATTCCTTATGAGAATCTAATGCCTGATGATCTGAGGTGGAGCTGAGGAGGTGATGCTAAGGCTGGGGAGTGGCTGCAAATACAGATTCTCATTAGCAGAGAGGTTTGGCTGCACAGAGACCATAATAAATCAATTGCTTGCAGACTCATATCAAAACCCTATCAGTGAGTGGCAAGTGAAAACAAGCTCAGGGCTCCCACTGATTCTGCATTATGGTGAGTTGTATAATTATTTCACTATATATTACAATGTAATAATAATAGAAATAAAGTGCACAATAAAAGTAATGAGCGGGCTTCCCTGGTGGTGCAGTGGTTGCGAATCTGCCTGCCAATGCAGGGGACACGGGTTCGAGCCCTAGTCTGGGAAGATCCCACATGCCGCGGAGTGACTAGGCCCGTGAGCCACAATTGCTGAGCCTGCGCGTCTGGAGCCTGTGCTCCGCAACAAGAGAGGCCGCGATAGTGAGAGGCCCGCGCACCGCGATGAAGAGTGGCCCCCGTTTGCCACAACTAGAGAAAGCCCTTGCACGGAAACGAAGACCCAACACAGCCATAAAAAAAAAAAAAAAAAAAAAAATGTAATGAGCTTGAATCATCCCAAAACCACCCCCCACCCTGGTCCGTGGAAAAATTGTCTTCCATGAAACTGGTCCCTGGTGCCAAAAAGGTTGGGGACCGCTGTTTTAAAAGATTACTTTGGCTGCTCTGTGAAGAACAGATTTAGGGGATAAGGATGGGTGTGAAGCAGGTAGACACTTCATAGCAATAATCCAGGCAAAAGTATGCTGGTGACTTAGACTAGGATGGTAGAAGTGGAGGAGGTGAGAAACTATATGACAGTCACATTTGCTGATAGGATTGAATCAGTCTATCTATCTATCTACCTATCTATCTATCTATCTGAGGTGAGGGAGTCAAGAATGACTGCAACGTTTTTAGCCTGAGCAAACAGTACAATGAAGTTGTCTTTACTGAGGTAGGAAAGAATGAGGACGGAACCGAATTGCAGGGGAGGGGGTGATCAGAGTTTGGCCATGTTAAATTTGGCCATTGGCAACTAAGTGGAGATGTCAAGTAGGCAGTCAGCTATAGGGGTCTAGAGTTGATGGGACAAGTTGGAGTTGAAGGTCACTTTGGAAATGATCAGTGCAGAATGATGATATTTAGAACCATGGGGCTAGAGGAACTCATTTAGACAAGGAGTGAAGAGAGAGAAGGAGTCTAAAGATGGTACCCCAATTTTAGAGTTAGAGGAGAGGAGGAGGAGCCCACAAAGTCACTGCCAGAGAAGGGGAAAGAGAGAAAGTTTTTTGGGAAGAGGCAGAAATAAACCATGTCAAATGCTGTAAGATGAAGACTGAAAAAATTACCATGACATTTTGTACTAGCAGCTCCTGGGTATCATTGAAAAGATGGATGGAGGACCAGGGACCTTCCCTAAATTTCTGTTCTGAGTAAGCCCCGAGTTTCTTATGTGGTGTAGGGGGCAAGGATAAATCATGGAAAATTGCTGGGATTTGGCAACTCTTGATCCTTTTGAATGGAGGGCATGATAAAGGTTTAATTTGGTTGAGAACATTAAAGAAATGTGGCATTTTTTTGTACTCCAGGGTGTCACAGAACCATCTACACCTGTTGCTTTGAGATTTACTTCAATGTCCGTTTTGTTCCCAGAGACCATGAGTTGTGAGTCATGCCTGTTGGGGGTGGAAATGCGAGGCAGAGGTAAAGGCAGGGAAGGGTGGAGGTTTTTGCAATGAAGCTGTGGGGGTAATACATGGAAAATGAGGGCAAAGCCCACGTGGTCCTTGGAGTCACACTGATGCCCTCTTGGGGAGGAGGATGGAGGCACCTGTAATGGGAGGTCCATGACATGTTTTTTGGCACAAAGCTCTCATAACAGAGCTAAAGCTCTTTAACCTTGAGTACCAGAGAGGGAATTAAGAAATACCTACTCAGCTATGTCACCCAGCTAAGTAAAAGTTACACCATCCTTTTTCCATCTCCAACATCCCAATTACACCACAAGTTTGGGATCACAATTAAAACCAGGAGGACAGACCCCAGAGGCAAAAAATAGTCAGCAAGTCTGAGTTACAAAATATAAAAAGCATCGAACATTTGGAAAGAGAACCCATTGGGGGAGAGGAGCTTTACATTATGTGCGTTATCCATAACAAATAAAAATGAATTTCCAAAGTTTTTGGAAATTACAGACTAGGGAGATCCTGAAAAGTTTCTTAAGAGTAAAAGATGGTAAATGGAATTCATTCACTCCTTCAATTTCACTTTGGAAAACCATCCATATGCCAGGCCCTGGGGATAGATCAGAGAACAAGGTGGATGTGATTCCTGCCCTCACACCACTTACAACTGGTACAGCTGAGTAAATAGGCAATTATGGCCTAGGGTGATCAATAATGCAAGTGGAGAAATATAGGCACTAGAGAGCCATAGAGGAGGGGCACTTAATCAAGGGGTCAAGGAACCTTCTGAGATGAAACAAGGTCTAAGCTGAGATCCGAAGATGAGGAGAATGAAGTGATTTCTGGGTGCCTATCATATGAGAGGAAACAGTACAATGGGCACTGGAATCCATTGCCTGGGTTCAAATCTGGGCTCTGCCATTAGCTGTGGAGCTTGGTGAAGCTAGTCATTTGTCTATGCCTCAGTTTCCTCATGGTATGATATACTACCTTTTTCTTTTAATTTAACTTTATTTTTAAAAATTTTATTTTATTTTATTTTATTTTTTTTGGCCATGCCACGCAGCATGCAGGATCTTAGTTCCCCAACCAGGGATTGAAGCTGTGTCCCCTGCAGTGGAAGCGTGGAGTCCTAACCACTGGACCGCCAGGGAAGTCCCCATACTACCTATTTCAAGGAGTTGCTATGATGATTCAAGTACATCTGTAAAGCATTAAGTACAGCACCTAAAAATAGCTACGGAGATAAGTTGAGTAAAATGTCAATAATATCTTCTTCATTTGAAATCTTGTTTCATAGCTTTGAATGTAAAAATATATTTCTAAGAGCTTTACTAACTTCATTCAACACCCTACTTTCCTTACAATGTTTTAAATTCCTCAATAGCAAATGCACCTACTGCCAGGTCTCCAGGCTCTGTCCTTGAGGCGGAGGAGGGGAAATGAGATCCATCAGGACTTGAGGTGGAAAGGCTACTGGAGGGTGGCTGGCACTGCCCTCAGTCATTGAAAGAATAAATCACAGGGCACTCGCCCAACCAGAGACACTTACAAAAGGAAAGAGCACGGTCGCTGTGACTGAATGATACTGGCCAGGATTTGTGTATTTTTTTTTTTAATATGAAGAATTCTTTTTATTGAGCTATCATTCATATACCATAAAATACACCTTTAAAAGTGTACATTTCAGTGGTTTTTAGTATGTTCCCAAGGTTGTGTGATCATCACCACTATCTGATTCCAGAACATTTTCATCACCCCAAAGAGAAACCACTTGCCGGGTTTTTGAATGGTTCGAATCTGTGCCAGAGTTGCTGATGCAGAAATAAAGTATCTGTGATCAAGAAATGTATAAACAGCAGCAGATTGGAACTATAGAGCTCATTCCAAGGATTTTCTTCGTCCTGCCTCCTCATCCCCTGAAGATTCACTCTAGACCTTCAAACTGACCTAGATGAATTGTCTCACAGCAATACTGTCTGGTGTTCCATTCTGACTGTGTGTATATTATATATACAAGTATATATATAGGGAGTGTGTGCACGCGTGTATGTGTGTGTGTGTGTGCGTGTGTGTTAGTGGGTACCTGTTAGTTAGCAGCTGACCTGTGCTTTTAGCATCCTTCCTCACCCTGTCTGACCCTGGCGTACACAGGAGGGGCGAATCACACCAGCAGGACCTCTTGGTTCCTTTCCCTGGTACTTCTTGACATCTTCCCTTGAGTGTTTCACAAGACTCTCAATTGAACTTGTCCAAAATGGAACTGATTAACTTCCCCCCCAAACCAGCCCCTTTATCTCAGTGAATGGCTGCATGTAACCACCACCCATTCAGTTATCTGCACTAGAAACCCAGGCATCATTTGTGACACCTCTCTCTCTCCCCCCATCTCCCTGCAAGCGCTGAGTCCTGATAATTCTGTTCCCACAGTTCCTCTTGAACCTGCCCACCATCTGCATCTCTGCCGTGGTCACTCTCCTGGTTCAGAGAACACTCATCTCTGGCCTGATTTACACAATCACCTCCTACCTGGGTCTCCCAGTTCTCAGTTCTGTCCCGCCTCCCTTTCCGTCTTCCACATTTTCTGACATGCAAACCTGATTATGCCACCTTCCAGCTTAAAATCCTTCTGCAGCTCCAAGTTGCTGTCAGGACAAAGTCCATATTCCTTCATTGGGATTACAAGGCCCTGCCCACCACCTGAGCCTTCTTTCTCTCTATGCTCTTCCCACGTCATACCTCACCCCACCTCCTTCATCACTGGGCACTTCCTCACGTAGGTATCTGGCATTCTGGTCTTACGCATACTGTTCCCTTTTCCCTGGAACACTCTCCCTGCCCTCTCTCCACTTTCCCCCAGCCTCCTTCATCCAGCTAAGCCTTACTCAGACTTGAGGTCTCTGCTTGGATATTGCTTCTCCTAGAAAGCCTTGAACGCCTCCTGTGTGTTCCCAGAGTTCGAGCAACTCTACCTCCAGAGCATGGAGGGTCACACTGCTTACTCTTCAGTGGCCCCCACGATAATGCTCACCGGCGTATCCCCGGGGCTTCAGCAGCGCTTGGAACCTGGCGGGTACTCCTCCATACCTGATGAGTGAATGAAAGAAGGCAGGCCCAGAGAAGCTAGGGGGGAAGACAGTTTCTTGGTGCCAGTCTTCCAATCTTCCCTTTGAGCCTTTCCTGGGTCCCTCCACGTACTTCTGTTGAAAGCAGCTCGATGGCCTAACCCCCTCTCTGTGCTCTCAAAGGCCTCAAAATCCTTAAAAACTGCAAGAACAAATGACTCCTTAGTGGTAGAATGTTCAAATTTATAATTGCTAACAGGAAAGCAAATTTCAAGGTAGGAATTCTTTTCTGTTCCTCTCTAATCATTCCACACAGCTGATTTCCCAGTCCAGCGTCTAACCCTGGTTGAATTCCTCACCTGTGAAGAACTTTATAGGAAAGGGGAGTTCATGTTTAATGGGTACAGAGTTTCAGCTGGGGAAGATGCAAAAGTTCTGGAGATGGATGGTGATGATGGTCACACTACAATGTGAATATACTTAATGCCACAGAACTGTAACTTAAAAATGGTTACAATACATGCAATTTTATGTTATGTATATTTTACCATAATTTTTAAAAAAAGAATTTTACAGGCTATGGTTGTAGTAGTTTGTGATCAGACAGTTCTCGGTTTGAAACCTAACTGGTTCTACAAGTTGTGGGACTTTAGTAAGAGGCTGAGTTTATGCATCTGTAAAATGGGTATGATCATTCATTCAACAAATATTTATTGAATATCCATCAGGAGAGAGGCAGAATAGCATCATGGTTAAAATCAAAGGCTGGTGGCCTGGATTTGAATCCTGGTTCCATAGCTCTTTTTGTTTTTAATTTTAAAATTTTATTTATTTATTTATTTACTTATTTATGTATTTCCGGTTCCATAGCTCTTTAGCTGTAGGGAAACAGGCAAGACAATTTTTTTTCCCCTCTGTGTCAGTTTCATCATCTGGAAAGTGGAGAGAGTAGTTTTTCCATCACAGGGTTGTTATGAGAAATACTTGAGTTAATGCAGGAAAATAGAAGTGTCTGGCACAAGATAAGTGGTAGCTATTACTATTATTATTATTATTACTCTTTGCTTCAGTTGTGTGAAAGCACTTAGAACAGTGTCTGGTATAAGTGTTACCTATAATTATTATATGTTATTATGTCCTAGTTCTTGAAACTGGACATATAGCCATGAACCAAATAAAGTCTTTGCCTTCCTGGAGCTTATTATTTAGTGAGGGAAACAGACAATGAGTAAGTAAATGTACAGTATAGCAGGGAGCATCTAATGTCTGCCTCACAGTATGAGTGCAATTACATGAGACTGTATATGTAAGGTGGCTGATGGGGCCAGACCTGGCTCATGATGGGCACTTAATAAATGTTAAGTCCTCTCTCTTCTCCTCTCGTCTTTCTCTCTCTCTCTCTCTCTTTGGAGAGAAGCCAGTTAAAGCCAGGCAGCCTCCGGACCCATCAGCCGAGGAAGTGGAGGGAGCAGCTCAGGCCAGGGCTTTGAAAGGTTGGTAGCAATTTCTGCACCAGGTAGTTTCTCTCTTGCTACGTCAGAGGAAATATGAATCATCTGCTGTTTGGCTTCCATTTCCTCGGAGGCTGCAGGCCCAGGAAATCTGTGGCTTGAGCATCAATGCGGAGATCAAATGAAACGGCTATTGGCGGTGGAGGGTGTTGCTAGGACCACTGACAATTATCTCTTGAGCCAAGTGACTCATCTTGAGCTGACACCTCAGCCCTCTGATTGCATTCAACTCACGTAATGAGTCGAATTTCCAGGCATGGGGTGATTCTTCCTTAAGTGTGCTGGCTGGTGGAGCACACCCGGACCAGGCTGGGGCAGGAGTAAAAGGGGTCCAGCCTGCGTTCCTGTCTCCATTTTACAGATGATGGAAAGGAGGCCCGGGGTCACCAACCCCTTGTATGTGCGACAGCTGATGGACAGTGGAGTCAGGAAAGCTTCCCCTGATTCCTCGCCCCCCCCATCATGCTGTTTCCCCAACTGTTAGTAGATTCTAGCACATCCAAACCATTGGTTTCACCACAACCTTGCCCATACCCACCTTGGTTAAGTCCACTTATTTGACGCAGCTGTACTGCAGTATAGCAAAACAATTGGGTCAATTTCGTGGAGTTTTTGAAAGGAAGATTACCACTTGTTAGAAAAACAGAGAGAGGGAGAGACTGTTACTGATGGCAGATGTTAAGATAAGAACATTCATCAAATATTTCTATATCATTCTTCCCTTGGGGTCCTCTTTCTCTTCCAAACAATTAGTTCGAACCAAGGAAATCCCCATAAACATTAACGTAAAATGAAGGAAAAAGGGCTCTCCATGATAGAGGGATTGTACTTAATTCTACACACCTCAGTGGGGTGATCTGGTCCTCTCCAGGATAGTAGATCCTTGTACAGGATAGAGAACACTGTGACATCAGTGACACAGTGGAGAGAGCTGGGGAGCTCTGAAGCCAGTGCAGAATCTCAGGCGTGGGTACCTGGATGTCTGCTGTATGATTTACTACTTTTATGTATTTTGAAATATTTCATACTAAAAAGGCATGGAATTTGAAGTCAGAAAATCTGAGTTCAAATTCCATGTCCTTGGACAGGTCCCCCAATTTCTCAATGTGCTTACCTGTAAAATGTGGATGACAGTAATTCTCAGGTTTGTTATGGTGATCAAGCAAGATAAAGCATTTTGTAAATTCTGGATCATGTCATAAATGTCATTAGTGGTCATGACAATAGCAACAACAATAGCGAGTTGCCTTACTAAATTGTGAATGCTCCTCACTGAAAGAGTTCAAATGCAGGGTGACAGTCAAGAAGAGGACACCTGGGGTGTGAATGAGGACTCCTTTTGTCCTGTTTTGTGGGGAGGTCAGACTGGTGACATCTTTTCCAACTTGGAGATTCCATGATGGTCTTGACCAGAAGCTGAAAACTCAAATTCCTGGGCCAGGCAGAAAACATCATTGAGGGAATTGGGCAAGCTTGGAGTTGGGCATGGGGAAAGGTGGAGATTGTGGAGAACTGGAGGAATCATGATTCATTAAAGGGGCATCTGCTACTTAGAGCAAGCCAATACAATCCACTATTGGTATAGATCTATATCTCTATCAACACGTGCATATATGTCTACATATATTTTAAACAATTCTGTGGGTTGTTTTTTAGTATATTCACAGAGTTGTGCCAACCATTGCCACACTCAATTCTAGAACATTTTCATCACTCTAAAAAGAAACCCCATACCCATTAGCAGCCACTCCCCATTCCTGCTTTCCCCCAGTCCTACGAAGCTACTAATCTACATTCTGTCTCTATAGATTTGCCTATTCTGGACATTTCATATGAATAGAATCGTACAATATTGGGTCTTTTGTGACCTGCTTCATTCACTTGGTATAATGTTTCAAGGTTCATCCACGTTGCAGCTTGTATCAGTACTTCATTCCTTTTTATTGCTGAATAGTATTCCATTGTGTAGATCTACCACATTTCATTTATCCATTCATTAGTTGATGGAATTTTGAACTGTTTCTACTTTGGGGCTATTATGAATAACGTTGCTATGACCATTCATGTACAAGTTTTTCTATAGACAGATGTTTTCATTTCTCTTGGTATGTACCTAGAGGCTGTCAGATATTTCAGTACTTCAACAGAACTAGAACCAACAGAACCCTTTCTGTGTGTGTCTGTGTGTATGTGTAAGCATACAATTTAAAAATATTGACTCAACTTAAAAAAATAATGTGGGCCAAACACAGAACATATTAAGGACCAGGTTTCAAGATTGGTTAGACCTTATTTCTTTTATCTGCAAAAAGGGAGAAGAGAACCAGCTGACCTCCATGAACTAGTTTAGCTTGAAAACTTTACTTTTCTGGGATTTTATTAAACTCTCACTTACACATGCATTCATTTATAAATAAAACCCACTTCTATTTCCCAAGAGATTTTGAGGTGACTTACAATATTGACCTGATAGGACAGTTAATCAGTTCAGAAAGAGCTCATTTTCGACAAAATTCAACACCCATTTATGATAAAAACCCTCCAGAAAGTAGGCATAGAGGGAACTTACCTCAACATAATAAAGGCCATATATGACAAACCCACAGCCAACATCATTCTCAATGGTGAAAAACTGAAACCATTTCCTCTAAGATCAGGAACAAGACAAGGTTGCCCACTCTCACCACTATTATTCAGCATAGTTTTGGAAGTTTTAGCTGAGCAATCAGAGAAGAAAAAGAAATAAAAGGAATCCAAATAGGAAAAGAAGAAGTAAAACTGCCACTGTTTGCAGATGACATGATACTATACATAGAGAATCCTAAAGATGCTACCAGAAAGCTACTAGAGCTAGTCAATGAATTTGGTAAAGTAGCAGGATACAAAATTAATGCACAAAAATCTCTTGCATTCCTATACACTAATGTTGAAAAATCTGAAAGAGAAATTAAGGAAACACTCCCATTTACCATTGCAACAAAAAGAATAAAATACCTAGGAATAAAAACCTACCTAAGGAGACAAAAGAGGTGTATGCAGAAAACTATAAGACACTGATGAAAGAAATTAAAGATGATACAAACAGATGGAGAGATATACCATGTTCCTGGATTGGAAGAATCAACATTGTGAAAATGTCTCTACTACCCAAAGCAATCTACAGATTCAATGCAATCCCTATCAAACTACCACTGGCATTTTTCACAGAACTAGAACAAAAAATTTCACAATTTGTATGGAAACACAAAAGACCCCGAATAGCCAAAGCAATCTTGAGAACGAAAAATGGAGCTGGGGGAATCAGGCTCCCTGACTTCAGACTATATTACAAAGCTTCAGTAATCAAGACAGTTTGGTATTGGCACAAAAACAGAAATATAGATCAATGGAACAGGATAGAAAGCCCAGAGATAAACCCACACACATATGGTCAACTTATCTTTGATAAAGGAGGCAAGCATATACAGTGGAGAAAAGACAGCCTCTTCAATAAGTGGTGCTGGGAAAATTGGACAGGAACATGTAAAAGTATGAAATTAGAACACTCCCTGACACCATGCACAAAAATAAACTCAAAATGGATTAAAGACCTAAGTGTAAGGGCAGACACTATCAAACTCTTAGAGGAAAACATAGGCAGAACACTCTATGACATACATCACAGCAAGATTCTTTTTGACCCAGCTCCCAGAGAAATGGAAATAAGAACACAAATAAACAAATGGGACCTAATGAAACTGAAAAGCTTTTGCACAGCAAAGGAAACCATAAACAAGACCAAAAGACAACCCTCAGAATGGGAGAAAATATTTGCAAATGAAGCAACTGACAAAGGATTAATCTCCAAGATTTACAAGCAGCTCATGCAGCTCAATAACAAAAAAACGAACAACCCAATCCAAAAATGGGCAGAAGATCTATATAGACATTTCTCCAAAGAAGATATACAGATGGTCTACAGACACATGAAAGAATGCTCAACATCATTAATCATTAGAGAAATGCAAATCAAAACTACAATGAGATATCATCTCACACCGGTCAGAATGGCCATCATCAAAAAATCTAGAAACAGTAAATGCTGGAGAGGGTGTGGAGGAAAGGGAACACTCTTGCACTGTTGGTGGGAATGTAAATTGATACAGCCACTATGGAGAACAGTATGGAGGTTCCTTAAAAAACTACAAATAGAACTACCATACGACCCAGCAATCCCACTACTGGGCATATACCCTGAGAAAACCATAGGTCAAAAAGAGTCATGTACCAAAATGTTCATTGCAGCTCTATTTACAATAGCCAGGACATGGAAGCAACCTAAATGTCCATCGACAGATGAATGGATAAAGAAGATATGGCACATATATACAATGGAATATTACTCAGCCATAAAAAGAAATGAAATGGAGGTATTTGTAATGAGGTGGATGGAGTTAGAGTCTGTCATACAGAGTGAAGTAAGTCAGAAAGAGAAAAACAAATACAGTATGCTAACACATATATATGGAATCTAAGGAAAAAAAAAAAAAAAAGGCCATGAAGAACCTAGTGGCAAGACGGGAATAAAGACACAGACCTACTAGAGAATGGACTTGAGGATATGGGGAGGGGGTGGGGTGAGATGTGACAGGGTAAGAGAGTGTCATGGACATATATACACTACCAAATGTAAAATAGATAGCTAGTGGAAAGCAGCCGCATAGCACAGGGAGATCAGCTCGGTGCTTTGTGACCACCTAGAGGGGTGGGATGGGGAGGGTGGGAGGGAGGGAGATGCAGGAGGGAAGAGAAATGGGAACATATTGTATATGTATAACAGATTCACTTTGTTATAAAGCAGATGCTAACACACTATTGTAAGGCAATTATACTTCAATAAAGATGTTTGAAAAAAAAAAAAAAAAGATGATACAAACAGATGGAGAGATATACCATGTTCTTGGATTGGAAGAGTCAACCTTGTGAATATGACTATACTACCCAAAACCATCTACAGATTCAATACAATCCCTATCAAACTACCAATGGCATTTTTCACAGAACTAGAACAAAAAATTTCACAATTTGTGTGGAAACACGAAAGACCCCGAATAGCCAAAGCAATCATGAGAAAGAAAAACGGAGCTGGAGGAATCAGGCTCCCAGACTTCAGACTATACTACAAAGCTACAGTAATCAAGACACTATGGTACTGCCACAAAAACAGAAATATAGATCAATGGAACAAGATAGAAAGCCCAGAGATAAACCCACACACCTATGGTCACCTTATCTTTGATAAAGGAGGCAAGAATACATAATGGAGAAAAGATGTTCTCTTCAATAAGTGCTTCCTTTGTGTTCTCAAGTTTGAAAGACATGCGCCCGACTCTGAGGAGCTCACGTCTCTTAGGGAGACACATAGGTCCACACAGTTAGAATCCAATGAACTAAGTGCAAAGATAACTTTGGTTACTCAGAGAAGTATTCTGAAGTGTGGTGGTGGTGACTGGGAGTCCAGAAGGATCAGAAAAAATGTCCTGGGGTTGACTGATCGACTGAGCTCTTTGAAGTCATGTGCCCTAGCAGCTCCATCACCAAAAGGCTGTCTGGCTTTGGATAAGTCGTTTCATCTTAATGGACTTAGTTTCCTCATCTGTCAATGGGGACAAAATAGTACCTGCTTTACAGGTGATTTTTTTTTTTTTTAAATTAAAGAAACAAAGTGCTTAACATAATGCCAGGTATGCTGGATGTGCTCAGTAGTATCATTTATTGTCATTATATCAGTCTCCCTTAGTGTTTCCTCATCTGGAGTAAATGTGTGTGTGTGTGTGTATGCATGTGTGTGTAGTGGGGGATGGTTATAAGCTGAGGCTGAAACCTCTGGGAGCACCTCTTACCTGGGGCTGCAAATGGTAGCTGGTTCATGGGAGTGAGTATCATAGTGTCAGCTGTCCAGTGGGGAAGGCCAAGTTCAGAAAACCAGAAAGCAGGTTAGTAGGTCAGTACGTAGCCAGGAAATTCGAGATAGATGACATAGGAAACCACAGCTCAAAAATAAGCAGGAAAGATGTTCTGGACCCACACCCGTGTGTGTCTATCAAGTGCTGCTACCCGTGTCTTTGCAGGTGACGCGGGGACAATTGGAGGTTTCATTGAGCTGGAGAAGGAGAGGACAGAATTAGTGAGATGGAAAAGGGAGCGACTATTGACATAGGTAAAGGAAGCAGAAGGTGCAGGGTACAGAGGCTTGAGAGAAGCTGCCGGGTTTCGGGTTTCGGAGCACTGAACAGCTTGGTAGGGCTGGAGCACAGGAGAGTGTAGGAGAGAGATGCCAGGTGAGGTCGTGGGGCAATGGGGCGGGGAGGGGTGGATGTGTCACAAGGGACTCTGGATATCAGACTTAGCAGTCTGCTCTCCATTCTGAGCGTTATAGGGATCAGGGAAAGAATTTGAGGACAGGAATGACACTGTCATATTTCTGGAGTAAAAAGCTCCCTCTGGCTGCTGTGTGGAGCCGAGCTCCAGGAGGACCATCTGACGGCAGAAATAACAATTATGTAAGAGCTAAAAAGGTGCTTACTTTGAACACAGGGTAATAGTTACATGATTGATTGTACTAGCAATTATAATAATGCCAGTGTTCTGGAGCGATTTAAATAGCAGAGTTAGGGCTCAAACCCAGTGGAAAAATGCTCAGGAAGGGAAAGTTTAAAAAAAACTTCAAGTGAAAAATTGACACTGAAACAAAGAAAAGGGGGAAAATTTCAAAGAACTACCAGAGTCAATTTTGTAAAAGTAAAAATGAGAAAGCGTCTCCGTGGATAATCTCCACTTATTCCAAAACTGAGATAAGGGGCACCTTCATTTTCAATACGGAAGCAAGAACTTGTTTGTTGCTTCTTAGCTGCTCAAATGTATTTCCTGGTTTTATCTGGGCAGCAAGCATGTTGCTGCAATCGGCTTGTATAAAATGGTTTTTGAATGTTCACACCCTCCTCTTATCAGTGCCTTTTAATAGTGTGTTGGTGATTGTATCAGTCTCCTGTTGCTACTGTAATAACTTACCACAAATTTAGAGGCTTAGAACAACACAAAGTTTTAATTTTACCGTTCAAGAGTTCAGAAGTCTGCTGGGTCTCATGTAGGTAAAATCAAAATGTTGGCAGGGCTGTGTTCCTCTCTGAGCGCTCTAGAGGAGAATGCTTTCTTGCCTTTTCCAGTTTCTAGGGGGTGCCTGCATTCCTTGGCTCGTGGCCCTTTCCTGCATTTTCAAAGCCAGCAGTCACATCACTCTGACCTCTGATTCCACCGTCACATCTCCTCTGACTCTCTTCTGCCTCTCCTTTTCACTTATAAGGCCCCTTGTGATGATGTTTTGCCCACCTGGATAATCTGGGGTATTCTTGTCATCTCAGGATCCTTAACTTAATCACATCTGCAGAGTCCCTTCTGCCACCTATTCATGGCTTCTGGAGCCTAGGGCATGGACATCATTGGGGAGCTGTTATTCTGCCTACCACTGTGGTTAGTTATGGAATGGAAGTAATGAGAAATGGACTCATGTGCCAGAGAGGCAGTGTGTGTGACGGATAACCTGAGCTCCAGGGACAGGCATCCTGAGTTTGCACACTGCCTCCCCCAACTGCCACTCCTGTGGGCTCTGAGTGTCCATTTCCTCATCTGGTAATGGGAGTGTTAATCAGACCCAACTCACAAAGCTGTTGTAAGGACCAATTAAGTGCTAGTATATGTCAATAACTTTGAATAGTGACTGGCACATAGTTAGTGCTCATTAAAATAGTGGCCATTACTATCTAACGGATGGGTATTCTATAATCCTTTTTTTTTTTTACTGCGGTTGAATTTCATTATTATTGTCAACATCTGTGTGTGTGTGTGTGTGTGTGTGTGTGTGTTGGGAGAATTCGTGTGTTTAAGAAAAGTCTGATTTCTCATCCCTAGGACTTGTCATTAGCTGGAAAAGAGAGTGCCTGACAACAGGTGAGCAGTCCAGGCCAGTTCATCATGCTAACTCTTAATAGATGTAACTGGAATATTTTCTGGAACTACTAAGATTTCCATGATATATTGCATAAAACCTGCAGATAGAAATTTTAGGTTGTGTTTTTCAGATATTGTGTGTGCTATTCCATGAGGTAGAGAGAACTGATTTTATAAAATCATATATGAATTTCCTACCTCATATGAATACTTAGGATTGTGATACATGCTGATCTGATTAGTTTTAGTAGTATACAGATACGTATAGTTTTCCTATTAAATAACTTCATTAAACAGAAAAGTTTGAGCATGAGAGCTAATTAAATTAATGAAATTACTTCTGATTTTTAAACATAATTGTTATTTAATTATTCCCTAAACCACACATCAGAGTCAGATGTACACATTCACACTGCTTCAGGAAAGGATACTATACCTTCTATCATATTTCTGGCTCCATAAATAACATAATTTTAGCAAAATAGTATGTCATTTTATTGCAAATAAAGTAATGAGAAACAGCATTATTATCCTGTTTTACACTTGTAAAATTAAGTATATCTAATCTACATCAATGTAAACTTGGCTGCTTTTTAGGAATCTATTGTATACGATGAATTCCATAATTTATTTCTCAGTAGTTTTTATAATATTCTCTAAAATGAAAATTAAGACAGTTTAGTTGAAAAATAAAGTCACACTTCTAAAGACAAGAAATACATCTAATCTGGCTGATTGGTTTGACAATTAGGCTTTATGATGGAACATTTTTCATCAGTTGAATGAGCCAAATCTGAAGCTCCAAGATTTTGACAAAATTTTATCTCAGGCACACAGCAAGATAAAAGCATTAAAGTGGTTCTATTCTAAAAGATGTATGGAAATAAATATTTTGCTTTTCTCAACTCTTACTGAGAGAAATTTAACAAAGTACCTCTGAGGGAAAGGATAACAGGTAAAATAATAGTAATTTAAAAGTCTTGCCCTTTTTGGTATACAACACAGAATGAGACATTAATGACTGAATAATAAATCCTTTCTCAAGTCACATGGTTTCCAATTATTTACTTTCAACGAAATTGAAGGAGGACCTAATCAAAGTGATAGATGCTTAAGAATTATTACACTGTGTTTTGGGTGTGCAATTCAGAGGGAGTTCAAAGAACTGAATGTTAGTGCTTTGGGAAGACTTCCTTCCCTTCCCATCTCCTTTTTTATGTGAATAAAAGTTCTCAGTGGTCACATCTATGAAACAGAAAAACAGGAATAGAAATGATTCTAAACTCTGTCTCTCTCTAATTGTAAGTAATCATCATTCCTGAATATATGAGCTAGTGGGGGAAAATATCTCCACCCATCTCACTGAGATGCATTAAAAATTACTTTTAATATTATAATTATATACCAAAAGTTAAAATCTATTGATGTTTTGATCAATTGTATACTACTAACAACTTGTAACGCTTAAATCTGGAAGGATTAAAAAAAAATTTTTTAGAGCTTGGTGGCTAGAGGAAAAAATATTCATATATGTGTTGTAGATGCACAACATAACTTATAAAAAATACATTAAGATAAAATTCTGAGAAGGAAGAGAAATAGAAATAGCAGTTCAAGGAGGTAAAAGAACAATGTAGAATTTCTGAATGTGAAAGAAAAGGTTGTTTGTGCCTTTTTAAATGGGTGATAGCACAGCAAATTGCTAGGGTATTGCTGGGGTGATAACTCCAAGGGATTCGTTTAACATAGTGATATAACTGTTTTCTTTTCAGACATCCATTTTTATAATATACTATAGGGATTTTTGGCAATCATTTAATCTTAAACTGAAATGATAAATTAAAATTAGGTAAGTTAAGAATGTGTGCAGAGGTGTAGTTTTCAAAATTCATTTTTTGGGAGTATTAGAGTGAAAAAATTTGAAGTCTGCTGACAGTTTCTGAGTGGACGTTAGCAGGTCTGTGAAAGCAAATGGCCACGCTTGGACCTGTGTCTCCCAGTGGCCCACTTCTTGGTTTGCATTTGAAGGACTGTTCAGCCCTGACCTCAGTGTGTCCCACTCAGGCTCATTCAGCAGGAAAGAGAGGGTCAGATCTGCAGGGCACAGTCAGCCAGCATCGCCCTTCAGATTACTTCACTTGATTTGGTTAAATACGACAATTTTCTCCAAGTGTATTTATGAAACACAGATAGTACTCACTATGTACCAGGCACTATTCTAATTGCTTAGCTCATTTCAGCCTTGTAAAAACCCTATTAGGTAGGTATTGTGATTATCCCCATATTATTGATGAGGAAACTGAGGCACAGAGAGATTAAATAACTTGCTAAAGGTCACACAGCCAGTAAATGGTGGAGCCAGGACTTATACAATGATTTTTTTTTAAGGAAGCAGAAAGAAATGATTCTATTTTCTGTACCCAGGGTTGACTACCATCAGATTCCTTTCTCCCCAACATGCCTGGTACTTCATGCTCTTTTTTCTATACCCAGCACTTGTCTGGATTACAGGTACGCTCGATTTGCCTGTGAGGATCCAAAGAATCCAGTTGTGAGATGCAACGGAGTTGAATTTCAATGGCCTGACGCCACTGAAGCCACTGACGCTGGCTTCCACAACTGTGAATCATCATATAAATGTCTTATTCAGACAGAAATGCTGGGTTATTAGTATTGCAGGTCACTAGTAAAAGGCCTCAGAATGTATCAAACCATCCCCCAAAACTATTTTTCCTGGCCTCCTCCATACGACCTCGTATCTCCAGTTTCAGAGGCTTGGAGTGGGCAAAGCCCTCTTACAGTTTCCTTTACATCAGTGAGGAAAACCAATTACCCTGGCAGAGCAGTTGAGGGGAGAAATCGCTTTTCTGCCATCTGCCCCGCCTTCCAAATGACTTCCATGGGGCTTGCCACTTGACATAGGCACAGGGGTCAAAAAAGATTGCCAGAACTTTGAGGGTGAAAAACACCTTAGGAAGTTTGCCACTTTGCAAAAGGAAAACCGCTTTAAAAATACAACCCTCTCCTGAAAAAAACCAATCCCTCCTCTCCCCCAGACAATATAACTATCTTAAAAAAAAAGTCCTGCATTTGGAGATAGATTGGTATCTATTACCAATAGATACCCAGCAAGCGAAAATTACTTTGGGGCATCTCTGGGACATTTTAATATCCTTCATATTATATAGGGCACTGCAGAGCTGTGAGCCAATCCCCACTCCAGCTTGTTATGGGGATAAAGCATCATGGGCTATGAGTCCTGGTAAGAAGGATGCCAGGATCAGCCAGTGCCTACCGCTACCTACCAGCCTTAAATCTGTTAGAAAAATTTCCCAAAGCCTCATTTATTTCTTCCCTGCAAAGATTAAACTGCCTTCTAGTTGTCTGAGTTGTTGGGAGCATCAGGAGATAGAACTGAAGTGAAAAATTAGCTTTGCTTTAAAAAGAGCTATGCCAGGGTCAGGCTCTATATGCAGTGCTGTAGAGACTCTGTGTGTGATGGGATAGATGATTATTAATATGACCCTGTGGCCTCATTCTTCCCTGTCCACTGTCCTGTAAAAAGGAATTAAATAATAAAAAAATTGGGAGACTGAGGAGAAGTGTCGGAAGAGAAGATCATCTTTGTGGTCTAAGGGTATAAAGAAAAGCATGGAAGCAGCAGCATTGGGTTTGGGAGAATTTAGGAATTATCAGAGTTGCCGGGGGGTTAGGAATTGGATCCTCTTTAATTTCGTTTTGAAAGATGCAAATCAGAGGTTAAAAATATACTTTAAAAATTTCCTATGGCTATTTTGACTGTGCTTCTTTGGATATGTCCTTATGCTGATATTGTATTGGCCACATGGAGTTAGAGCTGCAGTAAAAGCAGGAGAGGAATCAGCAACAATTAATAACACATTTTCCACTGATAAGTTTTTAGGGTTCCAGAGCAGGGATGGTTACTGCTCATGTTGGGCTGTTTTTGTTCTGAAGAAAATGGGGGGATAATAGATGACATCATTGCTATGGTCTGAATATATAGCCCCCCTGCACCCCGCCCCCCGCCCCCCGCTCCAATTCATATGTTACATCCTAACCCTCAGGGTGATTGTATTAGGAGGTGGTCTGTTTCCAGACCAGTGGAGTTCTGAGAATTAAATGAGATCTGGGAAACACATCCATTCCAGCTTGTTCCACATTACAGATATTCAACAAATGTTCATTAATTCAGAATTACAGATTAAAATTCAAATGTAAACGCATTTTTGTTGCAGTAGGGGCCCTAAATGTTTCAAATGGGCAGTGGAAAACATCAAAAATACATTAACTATTTCATTTGAACCTTACCAAAACCCCGTAGTGTAGATAAGCTACGTCAGCTGCTTTTTTTATGAAGGAGGGGCAAAGTGCTTTAATGTGTTGTCTAAGGTCCCACACCTAATAAGTGGTGTTGGCAGCATTCAGACTCAGGACTTCTGACTCTCCAAGTCCAGTGCATTTTTCTGCAACACCATTTGTTATGGGCTGAATTGGGTCCCTCCCCCTACCAAATTCATGAGTTGAAGTTCCAACCTCCCGTGCCTCAAAATGTGACTTTGTCTGGAGACAGGGCCTTTACAGAGGAAATAAGTTTAAATGAGGCTGTTAGGGTGGGCTCTAATCCAATCTGACTGATGTCCTTGTAAGAAGAGGAAGGTGAGACACCAGAGGAAAGGTCATATGAGGACACAGTGAGAAGGTGGCCACCTGCAAACCAAGGCAAGAGGCCTCAGGAGAAACCAAACCTGCTGACACCTTGATCTTGGACTTCAGCCTCCAGAACTGTGAGAAATTTAATTTCTGTTGCATAAGCCACCCAGTCTGTGCAGTTTTGTCAATGGCAGCCCTGGCATGGCACCCGTCTTGTTCCTGTACTAGAAATGTCAGTGGCTCCCACTGACTATAAATAAGGTCTAACTCCTTAGCCCAGCATTTAGTATAATCCTTAGGACTCTCCTGACTGTCTCTAGCCTACTAAACTCACTTGATTAGGACTAAAAGCTTTTTACACCCTGGTATCATCTCTCCTTTTTTGGTGATATTATTTCCTTTCTATACCTAGGGGTTGAACTATTTCTGGGTCTTTAAGGCCCAGACCAAATACCACTATCTTCCTGGCCTTCCTCATTCACTTTGCTTCTAGGGATCTCTTACTTAAGGTTAGGTGAACAAAGTCTCTGGAGGCAGATGACCTGGGTTTTGAATTCTCTCTCTGCTACTGATGCTTTGTGACCTTGGGCAAGTTACTTAACCTCTCTAAGCCTCATCCTTTCCCCTGTGCATGGGAACACCAATAGTACCATTACATAGAAGTTGTGAAGAATAAGATAATGCCTGTAAAGCCCATTGTGAGTATCCCTCCTCCTGCAGCATTGTAAATGTCCAATGTACATAATTTATTGCCTTATTACACAGGTTTTGTTATTCGTAATATTTTTCGTTAATTCTTATTTAATTCTTTTTCTTATTTTTTAAAGTTTTCATAATATTTTATCTGTACTAATCTAAAAGCGCTTGGGCCTTTTAAAATTTTTTAAAATTTTGTTGAAAATTCTGATTATTGAAGTCATGCATGCTCATTGCAAAAATTTCACTAAAAACAGAAAAACAAAGGGAAAAATCACTTATAATCTTGCCATCCAGAATATCTACTCTTAACATTTAATATATCACCTTCCATCTTCTTTCTATGTGTAAATGCATGGTTTTAAAACAAAAAATGTGATCATATTAATATATTACTTGTATAAAGTGCTTTTTTCCATAAAGGTAGGTATATGTCCATATTAGCAAACGTAGTCTGCCTGAGTTTCACCTTGGTGGCTTGTCCTGATCTAGCCTATAGGTACATTTTGTTTAGTTTGCATAGTTTAAAAAATTTAGCCAACTTAAAAAAATCAGGATATTTTCCAGAAAAGTCACATTCTCCTGCTTTGGAAAATCTGAAGTTCCAGCCACACTGGGCCTGGGTTCCAGGAAGCCAGTTACTGGCTAGAACTGAGTAGTGCTTTTACATTGTATTCCTGGCCCATGTAGATCCCTGGTCTCCATCATTACTGGTAATGTGTGTGTAGCATTTTCTGGCTATTTGTGAACACATTTATTCTCCTCAACTAGAATAGGAAATTTGAGGGCAGGGCCTATTCTACTTTATCTTTTAACCCTTAGACTCTCAGTGCCTCCCACTTACTTAGCTCTTAATAATTACATGACATAAATATGTGAATGAATGAACTCAGTTGTGACATCTCACATATTCACATCACTCTAGGAGTGCAAGGAGGATTCTGGACCCCACCAGAGCATTGGGCTTCTTTTGTCCCTTGCAGTGGCTCCCATAACTGGACTCAAAGCGGGGTTCCATCCACACTGGTAACTTTGGGGAATCTGACATCTTTCTTCCAGGAGGAGCCTTAAAAACTTTCAAAAGGCAATACATGGTAACCACTTCACTTCCCACCCATAAGCAGCCAGCTCTCAAGCGGAAGATGACAGCTCCTGAATAGCACAAAGAAGGCTTTCAAAACATCTAACATTGGAAGAGAGTAAAGGAAAAGAGGTTTGTCATCATCTACCAGTGGTTGTGCTTGCTTTTTTGTTTCTCTTCACTGTCTTTAAGCACCGTGAGTGTCTCTTAGGAGCCATGGGGTGCATTCTGCATGAGTTCCTGTGGGTGCCAGTGCTCAGATTAGAAGCTGGATTTTGGGGACGGCTGGAATGCTTCCTCGCTGCTCCACCCTGCAGGCTGCACGTGAGGCCCAACCACAGGATGCGAGGCGGGCCCCTTTAATCCTACACCAGGGTCTTGACTTCCAAAACCTCATCCTCCAACATTTGGACTTATATAACTTATTTGTTTATTTTTAAGCCAGCCCTGTCCAAGTTGAGAACACTTAAGACCCTTTTAGAGGAAATTTGGAACCCAACATTATCATTAACTGAATCAGCAAGCAACGGTTCTGTAAAAACACCAAGTGGCACAGTTCTGAGGACTTTTATCGTCATGTTCCTGGTGGAATTACATCGTGTGGTAGTTTGTCTGAAAATTGTCCTTGGGATTCTTTCCCTCTCTCTCTCTGTCTCTTCCTCTGTCTGTCTCTTGCTCTCTTTCTGTCTCTCTGTCTTTCTCTTGTAAACCATGGCCTGAGTTTAAGGGAGGCGGGGGTGGGGAGAGCTGAGCCTCCCTGCTGTGTAGGAACCCCTTTCATTTGACAAGGGACTGGGTCATTCTTATTCTGTAATTGACCACAGTGGTTCTCCAACGAGTTCAGCTGGTGGGGCCTCTGGAAGACATAGTACTCTTTGTAGAGCATGGTAAAGCAGAAAACATGATAAGACACATATCTTTGGGTCAGATTGGATGCCATTTTACAGTAGAGTCTAGACAAGAGGGAACAGGTGCCAAGAGTCTGATAAAAATGTATGTGAAACCAACAGGGACCTACTGTCTAGAACAGGGAACTATACTCAATATTGTGTAATAACCTATAATGGAAAAGAATCTGAAAAAGAATATATATACATATACCTATATAACTGAATCGCTTTGCTGTACACCAGAAACTAACACAACATTGTAAATTAACTATACTCCAATAAAAATTAAAAAAAAAAAGTATGTGAAGTTGTTCACTGCTATACTATTTCTATTAGGGACAACACTAGAAACACTCTAAATGTTTAGCAAGAGGAGAATAATTAAATTACCTATGGCCATTTTCAATGCGTCCATTTAGGATTCATCAAAAGTTACAAAGACTCTTTGGAGAGTCTTTAACAATGTTGAGAGAAGTGTCTATGATTTGTCAGGTTAAAAAAAAGTGGAAATAAAGTCATATATGAAGTATGAGACCAATTACATTTATTATATGGACAGAGATCCTTAGGAAATACACCATAATTTTAGGACAGGTTATAGCTCTGCATGATGGAATTATGGGTAGTTTTTATTGCTTATTTATCCTTTTCAACATCTTCAAATGTTTCCATGATGAGCATTTATTGCTTTGATTGTCAGAAAATGAAATGATTATAAGGTAGTCAACTTCCCTGGTGGCTGCAGATTTGGGTCCAAGTTTTCTTTCAATACCATTTTTTTTTTTTGTCCCTTACTACCCTCTGTCCTCCTAAAGCTCCTCCAGTGAGGATCTGGAGGAAAAGGCTGGGGTTTAAGATGAGGAGGGTGAGACGTGCCCCTGTGCGCAGAGCCACAGCAATTTCCCTGGCGACCCGGAGGTTTGTGGGCACCTATGAGCTACATGCATTCTGTCTGGATTCCTGTCTGCAGATTCATAGAGCTTTACTAATTTAAGAACGAAACGAGCCTGAAGGAACTTTGAATCAGCTGATCGATCTCATCTTCGGGTGAGAAAGAGTTCTAGCAGGACCCCCCTTCCCTCTTCTTATCCCCACAGCCTCTGCTTCCTTAAAACAACCCTGAGGGACATGCAGACACATTTTCAAGTTCGGGTGGGGCAGCCTGGTTCAAGCAAGGCTACTGGACTGCACATGCTGAGCTTTCAAGGTTGTCCGGCCAAGAGGCGACTGGTTTATTCCTTGGGCCAGGCAATTCCTTCGGGCCTGTGGGTTTCCTCCATGTGTGAAATGGATGTAACACGACTCAAAGCTTCTCTTGGAGCTGTGTCCCATGACCTCATCTACCACTGCCTGTGCACATGCGGTGAAGTGCTCCCTCCAGGCACTGAAGGGTAATGTTGAAGGACTTGAGCTGGGACTCAGGAACAAGTCTTAGGAGGATTTTTAGGAAAGGAGCCAAGTCTTTTAGCTGCCAAGCGTGGCAATAATTCAGTTCATTATATCCACCCACTGTTTATTGAGTGACTGTCTACATTTTGAGCCAGGCATCCAAGAATCCCCCAGACTCCTTAGAGAAGCCTCAGTTTCCTGCTTTAGCATCCCATCTATCCCTTTCGTTTAAGGCCTGGATCCCTGCGTGGTGTGGAACCAGCAAGGGTCCTGAAATTGATGGGTCTGGGTTGAAATCTCATCTCTACTCTTGTCACCTTGCAAGCACTGTGGCTTTGGGCAAGTTGCTTAGTCTCTCGAAGGCTTATTTTCCCCACATTTAAAATAAGAATAATAATGCCAGCCTCATGGGGTTGTTTTTGAGTAGGGTTGCTAAATTTAGCAAATGAAAATATAAGCACCCAGTTAAATTGGAACGTCAGACAAACAACAAATATTTTCTTAGTATTATTAGTATGTCCTAAATATTGCACAGGACATACTAATTACTAAAAAATTATTTGTTTATTATCTGACCTTCCAATTAACTGGGTGTCCTGCATGGTACCTGACAACCTTATTCTTGTGGCTGAAATAGAGGGATTTATCTGAAAGCCCCTGACCATGGCCCAATGAGTACTCTTTCCTCTGTACCTTCCTCTCCCAGGGAGGGCTGCATGATTAGTTGCTTCCCGTTTTCATGGCAGGGGAAATAAAGACTGTGTGACCAGGTTGGTGGGAGAAAGGTGAGGATGCTCAGTTAGAGGGGGACGTCTCCACGGGAAGAGTAAGAGAGGAGGGAAGACATGCAGGCTGGCATGAGCTAAACCTCTAGCAAATAGTGTCCCTTCATCCTGTGTGCCTTTAACACGCTCTGCTTGCTCTCTGCAAGCCTGTCAGAGGAGATGACACCTTGGGGCCATGAGGCGCCCAGATGGGGATGCTGACCCCAGGGAAACCCCAGCTAGGCATGACCATTCATAGGCTTCAAAGGCCAGCTGTTGTGTTAGACAGAGGGACTTTCCTGGACGTGATTTTTACAAAGAAGGGGTAAAGGGGACTGGGCGCCCCAGGGGCCTTACTGTGACTCGGGGGAAACCCCGGGGTACGAGCTGACAGTGGCCCGTCCTTCTGCCCCTTTCCGTGGCTCCCCCCCCCGCAAACTCGAATCCCCTCTGACTTCAGCTCCCCCGGCTCGTGGGGTGGAGATGGACAGGTGGCAGGTCACACTCTGCCTTTGTGTGCATCAAGGGCTGCTCCAGTGCCCCCAGAAGCTCAGGGTGTCATTTTCCTTTTCTGATCATCCGAATTCCGGGTGAGGAGCTCAGCTGTCGTCGGCTTCAGGGAATTTTTCCACCAGGATTGAAATCGGGGCCAAGAAAGTGTGGGCATGCAGAAGGCATTCTTTCTACTATTCAGATGTGCTTTCTCTTTAGTTTGGGCACTAGAAAAGGCTGCCTTTACCCAGAGTCCCAGATGAAAGTTTTGAATTTCATTATGGTGAAAAAACACACGAAGAGAGGTCCTAATCTCTGCCACATTTTCCCCATCCCTCCTTTTAAAATTTAGACAACAGTTTAACATATATTATTTAAAGTTAAGAAAAAGAAAATTAATTCAAGCCATGCCCAGTGCAAAAAGGAAAAAAAAAAAAAAAAAAAAAAGGAAAAGGAAAAGAAAAATTTGAAGGGAGACCTCTATCTCTAGTCTCTACTTAAGGATCAGTCAGGTTGTTATTTTTATTTTGGAAGAGATGATGTAACAATTGACTATTACTTACTAAATAGTTTTCTTTAACTTAATAAGCTTTCTAAAATTTTTACTTCATCCTAAGAAAGAATATCTTTAAATGTAGGATTTGATGTGCTATATATATTTCCCCCTTAACATATGAAGATAAACATATGCTATTAAAAATTTAAAATGCTCATCTGTGTATCATTTAAAACTCTTTCAGAAACACAGTTCTTGAATAACTTCATGAAGTTATTTGAAGCCAGAAATTCCTATCTATCACCCAGTTAACAATAGGCAGATTTAGTGAGACGTTTACTCCATTCTGGGACACGCACTTTGCACGTATTAGCTCATTAGTCCTCCCAGGAACTCTATAAAGAGGGTGTTTTTATTGGCCCCATTTTATAGATAAGGAAACTGAGACTGAGAGAGGTAAAGTCAAGGTCCTATCGCTGGTAAGTGAAAGTCAGATTTAAACCAGAGCAGTCTGAGTTCAGAGTCCATGCAACACCCCCCCCCCCTTTCTAACCTCTTAGGAAAAACAAAACAAAACAAAACAACAGGTATTGATACCACCACTTGCCAGGAAAACAGCAGGCAACAGTTCTGTTGTAGAAAGAGTTCATTCAGAATGAAATGGTAAGAGCTTCCTTCCCATAACTTCTAACGCATTGCATGCAGTTCCCAACTTGCAGAGGGGTTGGATTCTAAAAGTTGATTTAAAAGCAATTTCGCTGTCGCCTTGCTCTGTGCTCCAAGGCGCTTTGTACACACCTCTCCTATTACACTCAGCACGTTGGCCCTTAGTTGCTTACACGTCTCTCCCCTACAGGGCTCCAGGCTACTCAAAGCCAGGAGCCTTGCCTTGTATTTCCTTTGGTATTCCCAGCACCCAGCACAGCGCCCAGCCCGCGAAGACCCGAAGTGTACACGTGTTGTATTAAATTACGAGTCATTTGTTTGGAACTCAGCACACATTTCCCTAAAGAAATGCATTACAAATGGGAGTGGAAGCCTTGTGTTTCCAACCAGCCCACATGAGTTTATTTAACCTTTCTCCTAGTCTACCAAGAGTACTAATAAGTTATGCGTAGCCGTGGGTGGGGTGAGAGGTGGACGCGGAGATAGATAGAAATCTTTCTCTTTCTTGGGTCAGACCTAGATGAAATTTCACATGGGTCATAGTTCATCTTTGACTCCCCACAATCTGCTCTTTTTTTCTATATCTACCATCTATGGTCATCACTGTCTCCAGGCTTCCTACTCAATATCAAGCTGTGGTCCCTTGCCCAAGTCTTCCCTGTTCTTTCCCCGAATAACCTACTTGACCCCCTTGCCGATCAAAATTCCTGTTTCCTGAATGCAGCAGAGCACAGTTGATGTCCAGGAGGAAATTCATAGATTAGCAGGAATTAACTCAATTGTTGCTAATCTGTGAATGATAGCCTCTAATATCCCTCCACCACCACCCACCTCACCCCCACCCCCAGTGCTAAGCACGTGACAGTTTATAGCACAGTAGTTAAAATTATAGGATTTGGAGACAGATCTAGGTTTGAATACTGATTCTACTTCTAAGTTATGTGGCCTAGGGAAAGTAATTTAATTTCTCTAAGCCTCAGTTGTCTCATCTGCAAAATGGGAATAACTGTAGTTATAAAGAGAGCTAATACCTTGTTTTTTGTTCTTAAACATTTTTAAAAATTTTATTTATTTATTTATTTTTGGCGCGTTGGGTCTTTGTTGCTGAGCACGGGCTTTCTCTAGTTGCGGCGAGCGGGGGCTACTCTTCGTTGCGGTGTGCAGGCTTCTCACTGCGGTGGCTTCTCTTGTTGCGGAGCATGGGCTCTAGGTGTGCAGGCTTCAGTAGTTGTGGCGCACGGGATTAGTTGCTCCTCGGAACGTGGAATCTTCCCGGACCAGGGCTTGAACCCGTGTCCCCTGCATCGGCAGGCGGATTCTTAACCATTGTGCCACCAGGGAAGTCCCTGGGTTTTTTTTTGTTGTTCATTTGGTTTTTTTGGCCGTGCCAGGTGGCTTGTGGGAATTTTAGTTCCTTAACCAGGGATTGAACCAGCGCCCTCCGCAGTGAAAGTGTGGAGTCCTATCACTGGACCGCCAGGGAATTCCTGAGAGCTAATACTTTAAAAACATTTAGTGTTATGTCACAGTGCTAAGGACTTTTAGTTCATTGATTGACTTTATCTTTGCAGCAATCCCATGAGGTAGATACTTTTATTATTAACTGTTTTAAAGGCAAGTGATTCTTGAAAGAGAATGTAATGGTAAATTAATTATTATTTACTCCCTGCCTTCCTTCTTCCAAAAAGGCTTTGAGGCAAAATGCTACATTGATAAAATTTCTGACAGCACGGATGGGAGAGGACAGTCATTCCTGGGAGGAGATTTTTCAGGGCAAAGGGAGCAGGGACTGCTGCTAGATCACCCATGGCTGAAAATTTACCCTGAGAGTCCATTCCCTTACGTGGTTCCTGTTTCCACAGCTTCTTCCCTTCCTCTGCCTCTGAATGTGCCGAATCTGCAAGTGGTCCAAGTTTTTTTCTATCCCCTTTCTTTCTTTTTTAATTTTTTCACACAGCCCGTGGCAGCTGCAAGGTGGTGGGGACCAGGCGGGTGGCAGCAGCTGTTTGTATGTATGGGATCTCTGTAGTCTTTCTTTGTGAGTCAGGGGCTGTCTGGTCTGTATATATCACAAGCTACCACCTGGCAAGATATTTCGTTCCATCTATGTTGTTTAAATGTTTCCTGGATGATATCATAAATGCATACGGATGGGAGGAACTTCAAGATGTTGATTTCCAGCCCCTCATTGCCCTACACGGGGACATCCTAGGGCGATTTTCTCCTCTAGCTTAGGAGACAGCTTGAAATTTGCTTCTCGGTCCTTCCCGTTTACCAGATGCGGAGATTTTAAAGCCAGTGGGGTAGGCATCTGAACAGAAGCCACAGTGTGGTCCTGGAAAACACTGAGCAGAAGCTGAGCGCAGAGGCAGGTGGCAGGCTGACCCCCTCGGGCCCCCTCAGTGACGTCCAGTTGCTTGAGTAACTTCACTTCGCTGGGTCTCAGTTTCCTCTTCAGTCGAACAAGGAGGGTGGGCTGAATTATCTCTGGTCTCCCCTGAGCTTTAGGACTCTTTGATTCTCTGATAAATTACCCAGGACAGATGGCTGTTCATCCTTTGTGATGCTACCCTCAGGGTGGACAGTCCATGGTGACCCATGTACGCCTGTTCAAAGGTTTCGTTATCCTTAAAACTGAGAAATTTCCCTTTATGCTAATAAAAATTTCTTGTGATCTGAGTGTTTTCTTTTTTTATTTTTGGTTGTCGTTGTTATTTGGACTTCTAAAAACATAAGTAGAATTCTACCTGTATTCCTATTTTATGGTGATACCTTTGTTATACACACAGTGACATGTCTGTTTTAACCTAGATGATGAGTTTTCGAAGACTTGATAGCAATGAAATTCTATTTTTATATGACATTTATATTTAAAAACTATTTCACATGTATCATTTCATTTGACCCTCAGACTAAAAATAAGAAGAGAAATTATACTCATTTTTATAAGAGGGACTTCCCCGGTGGTCCAGTGATTAAGACTGCACACTCCCAATGCAGAGGGCCTGGGTTCGATCCCTGGTCAGGGAACTAGATCCTGTATGCCACAACTAAAACCCGGCGCAGCCAAATAAATAAATAAATATTTAAAAAAAAAAAAAGAATTTAAATATTTATAAGTGAAGAGATTCAGGATGAATAAAGCTAAATTCCTTGAAAAATATTTCATCTTACAATTACTAAGTGAAAGAGTCAGGACCCAAACCCAGGTCTTTTCTCAGAGTCTAGTACTCAGGCCACGAGAACTCATATTAATTTAAGGCAGCACCACCAGCCGACACACCAGCTCCCCCTGCTTGAGTTTCTGCTGTGTCCTGGGTACACTGCTAGGTGCTTTCCATACAACATCTCGAATCCTTGAAACAGCTATGCAATTGAAGTATTATCACACTCATTTGAGAGATGAAAAAAATTGTTCAGAGAGATTAAGTATTAAGTAACTGCCTGCTGGCTAATGTGCGCTGAAAGCAAAATTCAAACCTAAACCCATTCTTCTGACAGTGCTGTCTTTCACTTAAATACGCATTGCCTAAAATGAGACCCAATATAGTTTAATCTTCAGGATTTTTTTTAAGGCCACATGAATTATGGTTCCCTGAAAGTACAGTTAACAGAAATGACAAACTGATTGAATCCCATTAAACCAGCTGGAATCTCACTCAGTTGCCCTTGATTTTTCGTGTTGTACATCACTCTGCTTCTTGGGCTTTCTTTTCTAGATTTTTTTCCCATTTTTTCGAAAATATTTTTTGTTACTTTTTTCCCTGCATCCTCTTAAAGTGTCTCTAATTTTAAGAGATTGGCATTTAAAGTGAGCGTGGCATTCTTAGAACTCGGATGATGACCAGTAGGAGAATGAGATTTTAGTTTGCCCCCTCCTTCCCAAATTCTGGATTACATGTCCCGAGATCATTTTTTTTTCTTTTATACATTTATTTATTTATTTTTGGCAGCATTGGGTCTTCGTTGCTGCACACGGGCTTTCTCTAGTTGCGGCGAGCGGGGGCTACTCTTCATTGCAGTGTGCAGGCTTCTCATTGCTGTGCCTTCTCTTGTTGCAGAGCTCGGGCTCTAGGCGCGCAGGCTTCAGTAGTTGTGGCACACGAGCTTAGTAGTTGTGGCTAGCGGGCTCTAGAGGGCAGGCTCAGTAGTTGTGGTGCACGGCCTTAGTTGCTCCGCGGCATGTGGGATCTTCCCGGACCAGGGCTCGAACCCGTGTCCCCTGCACTGGCAGGAGGATTCTCAACCACTGTGCCACCAGGGAAGTCTCTGTCCCAAGATCATTTTAAGTTTATTCGTAATCTATTTTCCTGACATTTTACCTAGCTAACCCTTGCCCATTTTGTATCTACATAACTCACTGTCTATTCTTAAACACTCTAACTTCATCTATGAAATGGGGATAATGTGTACAGTGTGGGGAATATGGTCAATAATTATGTTACATCCTTGTATGGTGACAGATGGTAACTAGACTAATTATGGTGATCATTTTGAAATGTATAGAAGTATCTAATCACTATGTTGTACAATAGGAACTAACATAGTGCTGTAGGTCAGTTAAACTTCAAAAACAAACAAACAAGCAAACTCATAGAAAAAGAGATTAGGTTTGTGGTTACTAAAGGTGGGAAGTGGGGTGGGGAGGGGGAACTGGATGAAGGCAGTCAAAAGCTGCAAACTTCCAGTGAGAAGATAAATGAGTCCTAGGGATGTAACGTACAACATGATAAATACGGTCAACATTGCTGTATGTTAGGTATGAAAGTTGTTAAGAGAGTAGACCCCCAGAGATCTCATCACAAGGAGAAACATTTTTTTCTATTTCTTTAACGTGGCATCTGAATGAGATGATGGATGATCACTAAACTTATTGTGATAATCATTTCATGACGTATGTGAGTCAAATCATCAGGCTGTACAGTGTAAACTCATACAGTGCTACATGTCAGTTATATCTCAATAAAACTGGAAGGAAAAACAAAGGAATGAGAATAATGATTTCTGTCCTGTCCACATTTCACAGACTTGATGATATTCCATCAAACAATATGTAGGGAAAGCACTTGGAAAAGTATAAAGAACCATGGGCATAGAGAATTAGAGTATATTTTGCTTTTGAAAAACTTAAACTGTAGAAATGGAGCTAAATAATCAGGATTGTTCAGTGAGGCAAAGATTTGGATGTTCTGGGTTTATTTATTAGTTATGTGTATTATATACTAATTATATAAAATAATTTGGTATGTCATTAAATCATTTTAAAAGGACTTTATATACATTATTTAGAGTACTGTCCTTTTCAGGCCATAGACTGACATGGTTCAGGGTTGTTTAAACAGAGGATTGATGCCTTCTCTGCTTCTCCCCACATCTCCCTGGTTTTTTGCCTGTAGACTCTTGGCTGATCTCCTACAAACCCCACACCTGGTATTACTATGTACCCTGTGTTAGCCTTCTCTTTCAGAAGTCCCCACCTCTTTTGGTATAAGGAAATATTTTTTAAATGTTAACTCTTTCTGTGCAGTTCCACGATGATAATCAACTTCTGGCAACCACTGACTGAGAAAATACTCAATGACAAAAGGATATTACAAATTCAGAAAACCCTTTAAATGGGTTTATATTTAATCGATTACAACTGCATCCAAACTCTTTTGGAAAATACAGAGACATATCTGAGTCATTATTCCACCAGGCATGTATATGAGCACTCAGTAGATATTTGTCAGATAAAGGCATGGATAAGAAGAGAATGAAAATATGCAGACAATGCTTGTGGTATCTGTGGATTTGTGACCCTTTTGTCATAACTCCATCCCCAACCCCTGCCCTGGGGGGAGAGCTCAGAGCTTGGAACCCCCTTGAATGGTTTCCCAAATACCCAGTATACAGTAAGCACTCAATTGCTGTGTCCTGAATGTATGTAGGAATGAATGCTACTCTTGTCTCTTAATTAGATTACAATTTTGAGGATAGCAAGTACATTGCAGGCCCTTCTGTATCGTCAGCAGAACCCAACCTTGTACTGAGAGAAAGCTGCCTGCTTTCAAATAAACCAGGAACTTGATTAGTATCACCTACCAACAGATGCATTTCTGAAGGACCTTATTAAAAAGGAAACATCTAAAATTCAGACTACCTAGAAGGAACAGAGATGTCTTTGATTCCAGAAAACTTGTGTTTCTCTGCTGGGTAAGTGAAAGAAATTATGGAGTTAGAAAATCACGAGGAGATGGGACAGGGCCTACGAAGCAGTGCTGTTGGCTCGAGGGCAGGAAGAGCATAGAAACTTTGTCCTTTGAAGCCTGCCTCAGTCTCTGCTGAGTAATTTACGGCCGCATCAGAGAGGAGGCAATGTGACCAGAACACTCCTGGGTGCAGACTGAACTGGCAGAAGAGATGGTTAGTTTATCACGTCTTGAAGTGGCAGTGGCAAAAAAGCAATTTACTGATTCATAAATCACGAACTAAACCATATTACATATTTTTATGGCCAATGTGACATCAAGAATTCATTAGAGGATTCACTCACCTCAACAACGCTGGGTAGAGCAGACCAATCATGTTAAAGAGAAACTCTTAATACAGGTTCTTCTTGGAGGCTTGAGTGAAATGAAACACTGCAGAGAGAGCCTTGTGCACCCTGAATCTGGTGCCCGCTTCACCTTGCAGCAAAGGAAGTGAAAGTGTCAAAACAAAGAGAAGAAAGTCAACATTCTGTCTTAGGGGAAAAATGCAGACACAAGCATTTTTTTTTTTTTTTTTTTGATGGGGTGGAGGGTTCGGAAGTGCTTTGATTATAGAGGATCGCTGTAAAGGCAAACAAGAAATCATCTTTCCTAGTTGTTTTTCCTGGGCTTATCCTGAAATCTGAAGCCTGATTTTTATATGTAAATGCAACCTGCAAAACAAATTACCAAAGGGAAAAAGGAGAAAAGTGATGCTACAGCTGCTTTAGGTTAATCTGATGTTCTTTCATGTTTCAGAGCTGCCTTGGTATTCCTGACCTCAGTTCTTCCTGTTGAATTGAAATCGTTGGGTGAATTGGATTCCCCAATCCTAGACAGAGCCTTAACCATAGAATTGTAAGAAAAACAATCCCAGAATTGTAAAACATAATTGACATTGAACGCGTGACTAACGGAAGAAAAAGAATGAATGAATTAGCAGTGTGATCTTGGTCAAGACACTTGACCTCTCTGGTCCTTTCTAACTCTGCTTAAGTAACATCATGCAGATCTTGGACCAGTGGCCCTTGCCATCGGGTGACCAACCTGTCACAGGCTTTGTCGGCTTTAGCACGGAAGGTCCCACATCTTGGGAAACCCCTGATACAGGTAGACTGGGACAGTGGTTACCCTGAGCCTCTGTGACCCTTGCTATGTTCCAGGGTACAGTAACGATCCAGCTCTTGGGCCTTGAGCTGCCCTGGCCTGTATCTGTCACTCCACCTTATCAATGAGGAGTGGATTGTGGTGTGTCACAGACACTAATAATCGTTTTTGCCAATTCATCTTCCCTCCTCACCTCCTTCCTTGTTGGCAGAGTCCTGATTTCATCCTTTTGTTCACCTACTGAGTGGCCCAGAAAAGGTGACTGTAACCCCAGTTCTCCAAAATGGGGGAGGATCTTGATTAATCTAATCGAAGCATGCAATTCTAGTCTCCTTGCCAGAGACTGAGTTAGCAGGGGAACATGGTACGCACTGGTATGGTATTACTAGTTGTTAAAACTTCGAATGCTTTGTAATGGTCGGTAAAGAGGTGTTGCCCAAGTGCCCTGGCTCCTGCCCCAGGATTTCTGTGCTAAACCGCTCCCTTTCAGCTACTAAAGGGTTAATGTCTAGCAGCACTGGGGGCTTCCTGGACTCTAGGTCCAGGTCTCTTGCTTTTTTGGTTCACTGCCCTTTCCTTTGTGTGTTATATATTTTATAGACTATCTTGCCTGTATGTGAGCTAATTCTGGGGACGGGTGGCAGCAGTAAGAGCTCCATCCACTTTCCTGAGGACAGTGGTCCCAGTGGCCGCTACCAGGGTCCCCGGTCCTGGGTCACGGTATGGTCTCAGTGCTGGTGTCCACAGCAGCAGGTATAGTGGTTCTGTGCCAGCCCAGTTCTACTGTGTCATTCTGGGCACAGCCTTTAAGCCTCACAGTGCCCTGGTTTTTCAGGGGATACAACCTTTTGATCAATTCCTTTTCTGCTTAAATCACCATGCCAGTTAGCTTTCATAAGCCCCACGCTACCCCAAACTTAGTGATGTAAAGCAATAACCATTTATCTAGCTGTGGGTCATCAATCTGGACTTGGCTCAGCTGGGCTCAGCCATGTATCTGCAGACAGCTGCTGGGGTGGCTGGAATGGGCCTATCTGGAGTGACCTCAGCTGGGATGGCTCGTTTCTACTCCATGTGACCTGTCATCCTCCAGCAGGTGACTCCTCCAGGGACTTGATCACATAGTGATCATATATTGATCCCATAGTGAGGGCAGCCTTCCGAGGGAAAGGGAGTGGAAGTGTACAAGGGCTCCTGAGGCCCAGAACTGGCATGGTGTCACTTCTGCCTCATTCCATTGGTCAAAGCAAGTCACAAGCCCAGACCAGATTCAAGGGCTGGAGAAATAGTCTCTGCCTCTTGAGAGTGTGAGTGTAGATACAGGAAAAGTAGTATATGGAGACATTTTTGCCAACTACCACAATCATCCAGAGCTTGTATTTGGTGCTCCAACTGGCACAGCATGGTGGAAGATCAGGGCAAGGGAGACAGAAGGGGACCCTTTTCTCCTCAATAGACTCAGGAACACTGCGGGGGAACCAGGTGGATCTGTCTAAGCCTCCTCAACTCTAGGAGTAAAGGCCTGGCTTGAGAGAGATGCATGTGAGCAACGCTACGAAATACCATCAGGCGCTACATCGATTTCCTCAGGTTTAGATGTGGTGGTGTATGATTCATCTGCACTCTTTGCCCTTCTGCCCCAGCAATCAGGACTGTTCTAGATGACAGCGCCTCCAACAACCTTCTCACAGAGAAGAACAGACCCTCTCTTCCTAACCCTAAACCCACTACGGACACATAGTCGAGTGAGAACTAAATCGATGTTCTTTGAAACTCCTGAGGTTTGAGGTTGGTTTTTCCTGCATCATTAACTATCCTATCCTGACAGACAAAGTATTTAATGAAGTACCAGTCCTGAGGAACATTGCATAAAAAAAAGACTTTTGTGAGTAAATAAATTTGGGGACGAGGAGAAACTGTTAATTTTCCTTTGGTGCTTATTCTCTTTCTGCATTTTGGTGATAGAACGCTCTGAGTTTTGGCCTGACGCTTGAGTACCTAACCAGAGACTGCATCTCTTAGCTTCCTTTATATCTGTGTCCGTATGGATGAGTTCAGGCCAGTGGGATGTAAGCACAAATGATGGTGTAATTCCATGTTATCTCCATAAAGGGAAAACCTCTTGTCCTGAACTCTCTATTTCAATTTCCCCTGCCTGAGAAATGGTAACCACTGTTGCCATCTTGGAAGCCATGTGTTGAGACTGGAAGAGACTTGGGCCACTCTCTGTATTGATAAATCAAAGAGAAATTAACTTCTATTTTGGCCCTTGTATTTTAGAGTCTCTTGGTTATGGCAGCCTAGGACCATAACTAATATCACACTGTATCTTCCCCTTGGAGATTCATTTTAAATATGCTAAAGATTCAGAGATGTCCAGTAGTAAAGAAACTAGTTCAAATCTTATTTACTGAGGGAATGCCTCTTTTTTTGTGGAACATTTATTGATATCACAGAGACAACTTTAAAATAAATTTGCTTTGGGGGAAGTATTGAAATAGGCTCACCTTGGTAGCCATGGAAGACCGTGGAGTTATCATTTCTAATGACTGTAAATAAGGGGCATGACACCACCCACCCCCAACTCCTCAACTCAGCTTCCATTGCTTTCTTCTTGGAAAAGCAGGCAGGTGGTAGAAAAAGCAGGAGAGTGAATGACAACAAGCCTGGACTGGAATTAAGGCTCTGTGACCTTGGGCATCCTCCTTCACCTCTCCAGGCTTCTGTGTCCTCATTTGTAAAATGAGAATACCTATGTCTACTTCACAGGGTTGTTTGAATCCTGAACTTAAAAGCACCTGGCATACAAATGTCTCTATCCCTCTTCCTATTCCCCTCTGCTTTTCCATGAAATTTCTTTCAGGGTCTCATAATCCTTCTAAAAAAGAAGTTCACTCTCAGGTCTCCTGTAAACCCTCCCCTCCCAAGTAAAAGTAAAAGCGAAAGTGAAAGACACGATCAGTAAGATGAATGTTTTTTCTTGTATTACCTGAATTCTAAAAGGGGTTAAAGAGAGAGAGAGAGAGAGAGAGAGAGAAAGAGAATGAATAAGTAAGTCTTAAAAGTCACAAGGAAAAGCATTAGATCCCTTTTGGGCTGTAGGATACTCAGAAAGAGAAGTGACTTTTAGTTCCTCATCTTTCAAGGATATGAATGACCTTAGGCAAGTAGTGAAGAATCAGATCTGCTTGTGGGTTTTCCCGGTAAAGCCAAGGATGACACATGGTCTTAGAATTCAAGTTAATTAGGAATAATTCAAAGTGTATTGACTTGGCAGAATTCTCTTTAGTTACCAGTCTACAAATCAAGGGAAAAATGGAGGCAGCAAGTTGAGCCAGGAGGACTCTTACATTGGAGACTCCATGAGGGTGAGGTTGGTGCCTTCTCCTCACTCTTTCCTCCTCTGCAGAGGCCAACATGGTGTTCTGTGTACAAGGAACACTCAAACATCCTCACCGACTACCTTTTCCTGGGACTATGGAGAGTCAGACTCTTCAAAGGGGACTTTTATTTTAAGAATTTTGGGGTTGTGGGATTAAGAGATACAAATTACTATGTATAAAATAGATAAACAACAAGGATATACTGTATAGCACAGGGAATTATGCCCATTATCTTGTAATAACTTTTAATAGATTATAATCTGTAAAAATATTGAATCACTATGCTGTACACCTGAAACTAATATGATATTGTACATAAATTATATTTCAATAAAATTTTTTTAAAAAAATTTGGGAGAGGGGACTTCCCTGGTAGCGCAGTGGTTAAGAAGCCGCCTGCCAATGCAGGGGACACGGGTTTGAGCCCTGGTCTGGGAAGATCTCACATTGCTGTGGAGCAACTAAGTCCATTTGCCACAACTACTGAGCCTGCGCTTTAGAGCCCGCGAGCCACAGCTACTGAGCCCGTGCGCCACAACTACTGAAGCCCACGAGCCTAGAGCCTGTGCTCCGCAACAAGAGAAGCCACCACAATGAGAAGCCCACACACCGCAACGAAGACTAGCCCCCGCTCGGCGCAACTAGAGAAAGCCCGTGCCCAGCAACGAAGACCCAATGCAGCCAAAAATAAATAAATTTATTAAAAAAAAAAAAAAGAATTTGGGGGAGGGTGTACAGGCAACAGAAACCAAAGCTAGCTATGTTGAGGAGAAATGGAATTTATCTGAAGGATACAAGGGAAGCTCATCAAATCTAAGGAACTAGAACAACCAGGCCTTGAAAAGAGCAGAACCAAGGCAACCCCAGACCCTCAGCAATGACAGCTGGGGGGCTAGCCATCTAAAACACTGCTGTGATGTGAGAGGGAATGTGATAGGTCCAATCTCAGACAGGATTTACTCTTGATCAAGAAACTATGACCAAGGCAATGTGACTTAGGGGATAGTGCCTAGAGATTGAGGATTTACTGTGAACCTTACAGCCACCCACAGAACTGCCTGTGAAAGACTTTGTGCATGCGTTATCTTTTGTGCATAACAAACTGTCTCAAAACTGTTTAAAACAACAACTATTTTACTTGCCCTTGATTCCGTGGGTCAGCAATTTGGACTGGGCTCAGCTGGGTGGTTCATCTGTTGGTTTCACTTGGGGTCAATCTCATGGCTGCAGGTATCTGGTAGCTTACCTGAGGCGGGATAGTCCAAAATGGTTTCACTCACATGTCCGGAAGTTAGTGTTTGTTACCAGCAGGGAAAGCCTACTGTTATTCCATGTGACTTCTTATTGTCTAGTAGGCTACTCTGAGCTGCTTCACCTGGTGGTCTCAGGGAAGCAAGAGAGGGCAGACCCCAGTGTGCCTCTGTCTACATCACATTTGCTATTGACCTATTGGTCAAAGTGAATCACACAGCTAAGCCTAAAGGCAAAGGAGTCAAGAAACAAATTCTTATCTCATGATGGGAGGAGGAGCAAAATCGTATTACAATGAAGAATGCATACAGGGATTACAGACATTTATGGCCACTTTTTGCAATCCATTCCACTTTATATTGGCCTCTACATATTCCCTAAAGCAGCATAATTAATTTAAAAAATCTTTTCATTTTTTTACATAAAAAGTAAAATAGGCTTCTTTTTTTTTTTTTAATTTATTTTATTTATGGCTGTGTTGGGTCTTCGTTTCTGTGCGAGGGCTTTCTCCAGTTGTGGCAAGCGGGGGCCACTCTTCATCGCGGTGCGCGGGCCTCTCGCTATCGCGGCCTCTCTTGCTGCGGAGCACAGGCTCTAGACGCGCAGGCTCAGCAATTGTGGCTCACGGGCCCAGCCGCTCCGCGGCATGTGGGATCCTCCCAGACCAGGGCTCAAACCCGTGTCCCCTGCATTGGCAGGCGGATTCTCAACCACTGCGCCACCAGGGAAGCCCCAAAATAGGCTTCTTAAAGTAATAAATTTAATCTATAGGAAGATTTAGTTTTGATCAGAAATCCCAACTCCGTAATTTTCTGAGTAAATCTGAAATGTGGGAATAGTAAAAGAGACTGGATAAATCCTTAGTCTGATGTTTGCAACTCATTCTCATGCGTTTTTGAAAAGCAATTCTTTTTCACCTGATATTCCTAACACCAGATTGCCAACTTGACCTTAGATTCTATTAAAGACGACAGTAGTCATTCCTTGAATACTTATTGTGCACAGATGCTTTTGTACAATATCTTTAATTCTCACAATGCTCTGTGAAGTAGGAATTCTTATTCCCATTTTATGGCTGAGGAACTGCAGCCCACAGGCTTACCTCCTGCTTCCATTACAGAAGTTGTTCATATCAGAAACGGGATTTGAACTCGGGTCTATCTGAGTCCTTGGACCCTGTCTCTGCCCTTCTTGGCCTCTCAGTAATATTTGTCTGTGTCCAGGAGAGACCCTGAATTACATGGATGACATGATGAAGAAACACCCACCATACTGTTTTTTCAATTTGGTCAATTTTATGAATGGAGAGAAAATGTCAGTGTGCCAAAGGTCAAATGGAACTTCTTTCCTCCGCACCTTCACTGAAGAAACCTCTGGGCTTTCCAGCCCTGACCTTCAACCTTCACTATGGAAGGAGTTACATGCTTAAAAAGTGTTCCTTACTCTGACCCTCTTAAAAAAAAGGTGAGGAGCTCAATGACTCAGAGGGCATGGGCCTCAGGTTGACTTTTGGGTCCCCTGCTCCGCACCTCAGCTTGAGGGCTGAAGGGCTGAGGAAAAAATGGGAATGGTATTTTATTGGTCACTGTTTGGTAACTGTAGGAGTTAGTTGAAAATGGTCAAAATGTATAATTTTTGTTTAATGATTGGAATAAATACTTTTGAGGAAATGATTGGTACAAATACACACACGCATATGTATTTATCTCTCATTTCCAATGGATTATGATCCATGTTTGCTGGGAGGTATTTGGAACATGGTTTGCATTTTCCCCTGTAAATGATATTCCACAAAATAATTAGTTTCCAAACCTGTCTGTGGTTTAACTCAATGTTCTTTAAGCTCAGCCCGCTTTTCAAGACATCCAGACTCCATTTCCAAACCACATTCTCAGGGCAAAGACGTGTGTTCAGGTCCAAATCAAATCAGGAAACACACCCATCTGGGAACCAGCAGCTCCTTTGGATTCAGCCGGAAGTGGTGTGTTGTGGGTGTGGTTAAGGGCAAAGGGCAAAGGGCAGACAGGAAAACAGAGGGTCCACACAATGCTTTTTGGGTAAATTCCTAAGGGAACTAACATCCATCAAGTACCTGTGATATGCCAGGTCCTGCCCAAGGTACTTGTCAAATGACCCCATTTTCTCCTCCCAATAGTCCAGTGAGGTAGGCATAATTATCGCATTTATTCCGTTCTACAGGTGCAGACTTACTTACCCAAACAACTTGCCTAAGGTCCCAAATCCGGTAAGCAGCAAAGTCAGAACTTGAACTCTGATCTGTTTCCGTCCAAAGTCTTTGTTGTTTCTGTTCCCCATGCACGGTTGGTCTATTGTCAGAGTGGACGGTAGCTCTTATATTTTTTGTGCACTAACAAGAGAGAAGGTATGAACTCTGGGTCAGTAGCTGAGCAGGATTTCTGAACTGAGGAAGGAGTTAAGCAGGAATGGAGGAGTGTCAAGGAAGCACTGAATACTTCCACCTCCTTTGTTCACCCACAAGGTGCTCCTTGGTAATTGTTCATAAGTTGGGGCAGTTCACATTACTCTCTTGACTTAATAAGTGCACGAGTACCAATCTGACGGTCTGACAGTTGTCAGCACATTCATTCTACTCTTTTCAATTTCTCAAGCTCTGTGTCCTGAAGAAGTGAACAAGGATAAGGCACGAATTAGTAATTATGAAACTAGAACATGAATTCAGAGCAATCTGGGTTCAAGTCCCAGATATAGTCCTTACAAGCTGTGTGAGCCAAAATGTCCTTGATTGAAATATTTGGATAAGAACTATATATATAGGTTATGGGGTCATTGCAAGGATTAATTAAGATAATATATGGCAAGCACTTAGCATGGTTAATCCAACTTAGTAAGCATTCATTCAATGCTGGAGAACCATTTGGGCTCAATCATGTACTAGCTGTGGGATCTCATGCAAATTTACCAGTTGGGAGAGACTAGATCCTGCTGCTGTAACAACAATCTGGAAACATCAGTGGTTTACCACACAGCAGAGAAACAGGGCTTGGTCACACTACGTGGCTGTTATGGACCGGCTGAAGCTTGGCTTCTCCACCCCTCTCTAGGACCCAGGGCAGCCTCTATCTGGAACATTGCCTGTCTATGTGGCACGTGGAAGGGAGAAGCCCAACACGAGTTAGGAGACGTGTGTCGCCTCTGTGTACTTTTTTGTTGGCTAACACAAGTCATACAGCCACTCCTGAGTTCAGCAGTGCAAGGCTGGAAAATCCTCCTGCAGGGGGGGAAACTGAAAGGAAGAAAATTGTAATTGTTTATCATATAATCATGTAATTTACCAGCTAGTCATCCTGAGTTCCAGCTCTCGGTAGAGTGTCTGCACATAGTAAGCAATCTTGAATAAGAATATTATCACTACTCTCCCAAGTGCACTTGGGGCTCCCTTTCCCCCTGTTTGGCTTAAAGAGGTGTCAGACCCAAAAAGTCCAGTTGTGCCTTATTTAGCTCAACATCTGGAGAGACTCAGCTGTACCACATATTTGTTCCTAAATCACTGAATTGCTCACTGAATTGGCCGCCGAGCCACCTTTTCCAGACAGAAGAGGAAAAATTTACTTGCAAAGAGAAAGAGAAGGTTCCTCTTGGCTGGGCTGAGGCCTGTTTTGGAGATCAGCCATAATAAACAGAGAAGATTTATAACAATGAAGACGCCCCAAACAGAGAGTAAAATGGAATTCCAGGGGATCGGCAGGGAGGAGTGGAAGGAAGGGCTGATGTACCATCAGAAGGCTGTCATCTGCTGGCAGTGTGATCTCAGACAAGCTCCCCACTTCTTTGTGCCTCAGTTTCTTCATCTGTAAAAAGGGGTGGTTGTGGTGGGGATACTGACTATCTCTCATTGAGATGAGAGGGGATGAGAAGAAAAGGAAATAATATATATGACGAGTCTTACAAACTATAAAAACCATTCCACCATGGTTTAACAAAATAGTTAAATTTAACAAAAAAGTTAAATTTAACAAAAAATATGGCTGTGTATGAAATATACCTGATTATAACAATAATTTGGTAATAAACATGAAGGTGGTTGTTGAGTTCCAAAAGCACCGAACAAATTCCCAGTTCTTAAAGCTCTTTCAAAGGGTTGCAAAGAAGAGAAAGTTATATTATTTAGGTGTTCAATTGCTGACAATCATCTGACTCTCTAATTCAGCATTAGTCCTGGTTGACTAACTTTTTCTCTAGAAAATTAGGTGGAGCGTGCAAACACAGAGACACAGCATGGCCTCCTGGAACAAAGCAAGATATACCAAGTCTTGGGGCAAGACTGAGAGATCAAAGGCCAGGTGGGCTGCTTGCTTGGCTGCTTGGGCCATTTGGTATCGTTTCCGTATTTCACCCGGTTGGTGTTGCTCAACTTCCACTCTCTCCATCATCAAAAAGTATTTTTAGTCCCTTTCATTACAGGAAACCTTTGGCATTGTTCACAGGGTTGGTCAGATGGAACATGAGTTGTCCAGTGTTAGTACGCCTGTAAATCAGAACTAGCAAAATCATCTTTATGTCTTGGAAGGAGTATTTACTCTCATCTGAAGCTGTGTTTCGTATTTGACCATTGGAGGGGACTAGAGCAAATGTCCCCTCTAGTCCCCTAGCATGAAGGTGGCTTAGCTCTTTGCCAAGTAGGTGGCTTCCTAGGAAATTTTCTCTCACCTGCTAAGACTGGGGTAGGTGTCCGTCTTCCTCCTCCGTGTTCCTGCATCTATCACCATCCTTGTCCCATTATTTACACCACAAATACTTAATCAAGTAGCACTTGCTCTGTGCCAGGTACTGTTCTAAGTGCTTGAAGTGTGTTAACTCAGGAGGCTGTCACACCAAACCCTATTTTTGGAATCCCCCTTTTCAAATGGAGAAATTGAGACCCAGAGAGGTTAAGTAGATTCCCTCAGGTTGAACACCTCAGGCTGTTATGAAGAGTAAATAAGGTAATGTCTGTAAAGAGTTTCATACTGTACCTGGCACATAGAAGGTGCTCTACAAGTGTTTATAAGCAAATATGCAGAGTCTGAGACCAAGCCAGACTTCAAGGGGCTTGACACATCTGCACCAGCTGGGGGCCAGAGGCATGCTTTCCCTACCCTAGTCTTAGCAGGTGGGAAGAAACTTCCTAGGACGCCACCTCCTTAGCCTCTCTCTTGCAGTGGGATCTTGGCCATGTGAGTCCCTGCAGAACCTGTGGTCCTCATCTGTAGGATGCATCTGATGATTGGGCAGACCTTGTCCAGGTTGCGTAACACATGACAGTAAGTGCGGTTGTAGAAAATATGGCTAGAGAATTTGTCATCAACATCTAACTTTTAGGAAGAGCTCTGGGGTGCAGGCTTGCTTGTGCTGCGGGAGATTTTTCTCTGCTGAATTCAGAGCCGCATCTGATAAAAAGGGGGCTCATATACACACTACTATATATAGAATAGATAACTAATAAGGACCTACTGTATAGCATAGGGAACTGTACTCAATACTCTGTAATGACCTACATGGGAAAACAATCTAAAAAAGAGTGGCTCTATGTATATGTATAACGGATTCACTTTGCTGTACACCTGAAACTAACGCAACATTGTAAATCAACTATACTCCAATAAAAATTTTAAAAAGGGGGGGCTCATTTCTGAGACATGCGAATTCCTAGAACCTCAGAATCAGAGGCGGTGATAGCGTCAGAAGCATGGTTTAAGGGCGTAGAGTGTACCGTTAGTGTGGGAGAATTCTTAAATGTTAACTGCCATAGCATTTGAGGGGCCAGGAAACGTAAGTTCAGTCTCTTGAGGTCCTGGGGCAGCGTTGATGCTGGAGGAGGTTGGTGAGGTGGGTAGATGTAGCAGGAAAGTGGGGAAGGGAGTCGATGAGGGAGGACCAGCCACCAGAGCGGCAGAGGTGTGGATTCCCCAGTCACCCATTTCTTGAGTGGGACACTGGTTATTACTGTTACCCAAGATAATAGGTAATATTGAGTCCACCCAGCCCTTCTGCCATCTTCTCACCCTACCAGGGTCATGATGTTTGATGGATGGCTGAAGGGAGGTCTAGAGAGATTAAGCCACTTCCCCACCTTCTCACAACCTTGCTGAAGTTGGGGAGTATTTGAACTTTGGATTCTGAGTCTCATACAGGATCCTTCTCAGCCTTCCACAGATTCACGCGATATGAACTTTTCCATTTCCCTTCTGACTTTGGAAAAACTGCTTCTCACTTCCTTCTTAAACCCAACTCTACAAATATCAGCCCTTCTTGAAGCACTTCCTCATGGGGGTCAGTGAGGGGAGTGCGTCCCCCCCTCCCCGTGCTTCCACTTTCCCTCCACTCCCAGGAGAGAAGTGTGAGGGGGAAGCCCATTTGCCGCTCTTCACTCTTCTTTCCTCCCCCCTAGAGAGAGAAGTGACTTTCTCTGGCTGGTGAGATTGGGGAAGGGTCTTCTCACCACTCTCCCTCAGAGCAGCCTGGCCTCTGGAAGCAGACCAGGGGTTAAGGCTCCAACCCATCTTCTGGAAGATGGTTTGTCCCAAGATCGCAGTCAGGGGAAGAAGTTCAGAAACCCAACCATGTCTTAGATAGAAACCTCCACATTTTCCACCCTCACTGCCAGAAATAAGGGGATCTGGTGGGGAGGTGAACATGCAAATAAGCAAATAGAAAACTGAAATGGTTATTGCAGTGGAAACACACAGCGTGCAACAGAAGCGTAAAGAGTGTTGACAAGGGGTGAGGAAGTGGGAGGCCTTCATGGAAGAAGGAGGTTTGAGCTGGGAGGTGACAGATGTGGAGTTGGTCAGGTGGCCCAGGATAAGAGAGGGCGTCCTTTCATACAGAGGGGCATATGCCAAGTCAGGGGGGCACAAGAGAGAATGGGGTACTCAGGAGCCATAAATAATTCCCCACGGCTGGAGTTGGAGTGCTGGCGGGTGGGTGGGGAATGGGGGGCAGGGGGAGAGGGAGTGGCAGGAAGCTGGAGAGAAAAGACAGGGCCAGTTTACCAAGCCATATTTGTGCTTTGCTAAGGATCTTGAAATTTATCATGAGGGGCAGGGTTTCTCAAACTGGGTGATACGCATCACTTGATTGACACGATAAAATTTTGGATGCCCCACCCTCACTCCAGAACTGTAAGGAGGGGATTGAGTTAGCAAGCACCCTGATGATTCTTAGAACCAGGAACATTTTGGAAACAGTGCCAAGCTATGGGGTTTGGGGCAAAGGAGTGGCATGGGGAGAAATTGCCTTTTCATGAACTCAGTCTGGTGCGTAGAAAACGCATTGGAGGCAGGGTGGCAAAATCGGAGGTCTGGGGACAGGTGAGGATACTGTTTGTCTGTATGATGAGACTCTGATGAGGGGAGGGGTGGAAGACATGGGAGTTGAGGAGAAGGGTTTGAAAGTACTAATGTAGCAATGTCACAGATTCATGTACCCTACACTCACATGAGCAAAGAAAAGTATCTTCTTAATATTACATGTCTACTGTGGACTGAATCATGTCCCCCTCCCCAGTTCATACATTGAAGCTCTAACCCCAATGCAATGGGAGTATTTGGTTCTCAAACCTTAGCAGGCATCATAATCATCCGGGTGGTTTGTTACAACCGAATTGCTGAGCCTCACTCACCCTCAGTTTCGGATTTAGTAAGTTTGGGGTGGGGCCTGAAATTTGCATTTCTAACAAAGTTTTCAGAAGATGCTGATGCGGCGGGTCGTGGGCCCTACTTTGAGAACCACTGTCCTATAACATAGTATCAGCCTATCAAGTCTCCCATTATCCCTCACTGGAAATACTGCACCAGACCCCTCATTTGGATTCATATTTTTATTCTCATTCCATTTAATGGATTTTATTGTTTTCTGACTTCCTAGTAATTTTTAAAAAATAAATTTATGTATTTATATCTTTGGCTGTATTGGGTCTTCACTGCGTGCGGGCTTTCTCCAGTTGCGGCGAGCGGGGGCTACTCTTCGTTGAGGTGCGCGGGCTTCTCATTGTGGTGGCTTCTCTTGTTGTGGAGCACGGACTCTAGGTGCACGGGCTTCAGTAGTTGTGGCACATGGGCTCAGTAGTTGTGGTGCACGGGCTTAGTTGCTCTGTGGCATGTGGGATCTTCCCAGACCAGGGCTCGAACCCGTGTCCCCTGCATTGGCAGGCAGATTCTTAACCACTGCACCACTAGGGAAGCCCCCTCCTAGTAATTTTCAAAGCACCCTTCTTATATTTGGGAAAATTCCCACCTTGCAAGTTTTAATCCCTGAATTTAGAACCTAGAAACCTCAAATTCCTAGCTTCCCACGAGGATGTAACCTGGTGACCAGGCTCTGCCAATCAGCATGCTTAAGAGACTTTGATTCAGCAGTGAGCAGCTTGAAAAAGGAAAGTCTTTGCAGAACTTTTTTTTGGTTTTTTTTTGAAAGAGCAAAGGCGACAACTTTGGGGGCAGCAAGGATGCCAGAGTTAAGTTCAACACACAGAAGTATCACCAATGGGGCATCAGCAGTGGGGGCTCCCCCCTTGTGGCTTTAGGAATTGTCCCTGGATGCTCTATCCTGAGTCTTGTTTTTCAGGTCCTCCAAAAATATCTACGAGTTGCCCAATATTCTTTTAAAATAAAATCCTTAAAAAAAAAAAATTAAAATAAGTTTCTTTTTGCTAAACCAGCCAGAGTCAGCTTTGTTATTTGGAACTAAGAACACTGAGTGATACACACTTTTGGAATCCATTCTCTGTTGAGTAGAGATCATATTCTGATCTGATTCAATCACATTTGAGGACAGACCCCCGCCCACACACACACTTCTCACCTTAGTTCACAAAGCCCTCTGGGACCAGATATCCTCCTAAGGCTCCCACCCCATCTGGTATCACTCTCCTCCTTGCCCACATTGGCAAAGCCTCACCTATCATCATTCATTGACTCAAACATGCCAATTGTATCCACCATAGGGCCTTTGCACATGCTGCTGCTTCTGCCTGGTGGTACTCGCTTTGTCTCTTCTCATGATTGACTTTTTGCTTGTTACTCAGAGCTCAGATTGCTCAGTATAAATGACTTCCCAGCAGAGAACTATTTCCTAAGTAGACAATCTAACATGGCCAATATCCAACATATCACAGGCATTTTGTCTTCTGCAGGGCACTAATCATGATTTGATATTTTGTTATTTGTTAATTTGTTTCTGTGTGCCCCACTCCCCCCGCCCATGCCCTCTAAAGAAGATAAACTCTGTGAGAGCAGGAGTCCTGTTTGCAAATATTTTCTCCCAGACTGCTGCTTGTCTTTTCATTTTCTTACTGGTGTCTTGTGAAGCACAAAAGTTAAGTTTGATGAAGTCCAATTTATCAATTTGTTCTTTTATGGGTCGTACTTGTGGTGTCATATTGATGAAATCTTTGCCTAACACAAGGTCTTGAATATTTTTCTCCTATGTTATCTTCTAAATGTGTTATTGTTTTAGCTCTTACATGTAGGTCTACAATCCAATTTGAGTTAAAGTTTGTGTATAACATGGGGGTAAGGGTCTTTTTGCCTCTGATTATTCAGTTGTCCCAGCACTAATTGTTACAAAGGCTATCCTTTCACCAGTGAATTGTGTTGGTACCTTTGTTGAAAATCAATTGACCATAAATGTAACAATAAACATAAGAATTTATTTCTGGACCCTCAATCTTACATGTCTGTTTAGTGATCTGCTTTTGCATCATATATGTCTTTAATCTTTCTAGAATTTATTTTGATTCATGGCATGAATTTAAGGCTGAAATAGAGTTTTTCCTCCTCTTCAAGATGTCTAATGAATATCCTGCCATTGTTTATTGAATAATCCTTTTCTTCTCCATTGATTTGTTATGTTTATTAAATGGTTAAAAGGCCTTTTTATAGAAACATCCTGAATGTTACTGTGACTCATCCCATTTTTTCCCCATCCAGCATTTGAGAAGCCCCTAATCCTGTATTCTGTTTAACCAAATAACAACAATTGTCCCTGCCTCAAAAGAACTTACATCGGCAAATAGGAAGAGGACGTTGACATATTAGAATAATAAACACAGAACAGATATTTGCATTGGACCTCAAAAAGGGTTAGTACATTTATGGAACAGTCACTGAAATGAAGGGATTCTCAGGGGAGTTTCATATTTACTTTGGGTGGGGCTGTGGACACTTCATCTTAAAGTCACCTAATCCCTGCTGGGATAGTTCCCACCTTTTTGTCTGACACTAGTGTTTTTGTGTGTTTTTTTTTAGTATTACCATTTACTGGTGACAAACACTAAGTTTGACTTACATTGCATGGGGAAAAAAAACTTCCAGTGTAAACAATAAATCAGAGCAGTAGTTAACTTGCAAGGCTACCGTGCTTTTCATCTGGATCATACGCAGGACCTTGTTGGACACATTTCTGTGCACAGCAGCACGACCTCAAAAACAACACAGTTTAGAGATAAACATGGTGTCTGACACTATTTTAATCTTCTGGCGGTGGTTGGAGATTTTTAAATACTAAATGACTATGAAATTCTGCAGGAAGACTCCACCCACTCCAACAGAGTTTAAAAGTTCATTTTTCTCAATGAAGACACCCAAGACACATTTGTAAAATTTCCAAAAGACCTAAGGCAGAGAGGAGCAGCTTGTTTGTTTTTGTTTTATAAATTTATTTATTTATTTTTGGCTGCGTTGGGTCTTTGTTGCTGCACGTGGGCTTTCTCTAGTTGAGGCGAGGGGTGACTACTCTTCGTTGTGGCGTGTGGGCTTCTCTTGTGGAGCACGGGTTCTAGGCACGCGGCTTCAGTAGTTGTGGCATGTGGGCTCAGTAGTTGTGGCTCTGGGGCTCTGGAGTGCAGGCTCAGTAGTTGTGGCACACGGGCTTAGTTGCTCTGTGGCATGTGGGATCTTCCTGGACCAGGGCTCGAACCCGTGTCCCCTGCATTGGCAGGCAGATTCTTAACCACTGTGCCACCAGGGAAGTCCCAGAGAGGAGCAGCTTGTATAAGTGTTGATCCAACTAAGGTTCAATTGGACTTGACAGGCTGGAAGCACTGTTGAAAACAAGAAGATGAAATAAAACTCTGAAAAATGTAAACGACTGCACTTTGTTTCAAAAAAAAAAAAAATCAATGCCAGGGTGAGGGAGGCTTCATAAAAGGAATGAAATTTTAGCTGCCTGAAAACTCAGTGTGGTTGTATTGACTTAGGCCTATTCTATTTGCAAGGAGCAGTGACACACACTGGACTAGAGACACTAGGGAAGAGTTAAGGAATCACAGGGAAGGAACACAGGGAATCAATTTCACCTGCCCAGTATCCAGGCTGGTCTCTCCAGCAATACAATGGAACTGCATCTAGCTTGGCGCTGGGTCAAAGGCACCACTGCCACCACTGCCGCCAGCAACTACATGAAACGAAGCATATTTAAAAACACCCAAGGAGGGCTTCCCTGGTGGCACGGTGGTTAAGAACCTGCCTGCCAATGCAGGGGACACAGGTTCGAGCCCTGGCCCAAGAAGATCCCACATGCCACGGAGTGACTAAGCCCATGCACCACAACTACTGAGCCTGTGCTCTAGAGCCTGCGAGCCACAACTACTGAGCCTGCGTGACACAACTACTGAGTCCGTGTGCCACAACTACTGAAGCCCACGTGCCTAGAGCCCGTGCTCTGCAGCAAGAGAAGCCACCGCAACGAAGAGTAGCCCCCGCTCACCGCAACTAGAGAAAGCCCGCGTGCAGCAACGAAGACCCAATGCAGCCAAAAATAAAATAAAATAAATAAATAAATAAATAAATAAATAAAATAAAAACACCCAAAACTTGTCCAAATTTCCCAAGTCATCAGGAACTGGGTCCTTGGTAGCTCATCCTAAGAATTAACTTATTCCATTTCTTTTTGCCTTTCCCTTCCTGGGATTTTTGAGGACAATGTCTAGTTTACACAGTAAGGGGTTTAGAAATAAATGAAAATTTGTTTTCTTTCCCTCTTGCTCACTTTCCCTCTATAAAGAAATTAGAGCAAACAAATCACTGGCAGTTTTGTTAAAATCTTGAGTTGCATTTTGCAAGTCTTTTATACCGATTATAGAGGTGAATTTATTAAAAATTCAAGCTACGTGAGAACTTTATAGATACTTTGTATACTAAAAATGTTTTTTAATTTTACACATACTATTTTGTAACCTTTTGAAATTTAATGCGTAATGAAGCATTTATCTTTTCATTAAATATTTTTCTATAATAGTGGTTTTTGAATCTTTTCAGCAGTGAACTTTAAAAAAATGTGTGAAATCTTAATGACTATCTATTGCTGCGTAACAAAGCATTTTAAACTTAGTGGCTCACAAAAGTTACGATTGTTTATCCTTCATGATTCTGCAAATTCTAGAGGCTCTGCAAGAAAAAACTCGTCTCTGCTGCACGTGATGTCAGATATGGAGGCTCTGGCAGCCACTTTCAAGGTGGCTCACTCACATGGGGGCCACACACCACCCAGGGCCCTGAAAGCCATTCATTGGAAGAACTTTGGCTTTTGCCCTTTGTGAGATGGGAAAAAACTGGAGGCTTTTTTTTTTTTTTTTTTTTTAAACCATCCCCTAGGTAACCTCAGGGAACCATGCTTCCTGTTTCCAATTATTTTATTTTATTTTATTTATTTATTTATGGCCGTGTTAGGTCTTTGTTGCTGCACGCGGGCTTTCTCTAGTTGCGGTGAGTGGGGGCTACTCTTCGTTGCGGTGCGCGGGCTTCTCATTGCGGTGGCTTCTCTTGCTGCAGAGCACGGGCTCTAGGTGCGCGGGCTTCAGTAGTTGTGGTTCGCGGGCTCTAGAGCGCAGGCTCAGTAGTTGTGGCCCACGGGCTTAGTTGCTCCGTGGCATGTGGGATCTTCCTGGGCCAGGGCTCGAACCTGTGTCCCCTGCATTGGCAGGTGGATTCTTAACCACTGCACCACCAGGGAAGTCCAGAACTGGAGGCTTTTGAGCACAAGAGCGACATGATATAACTTAGTGTTCACAGGATTACCTTGGCTGCTGTGTTGAGAATAAACTCAAAAAGGGGTGGGCTAGCAAAGGTGGAAGAAGGGGGACCAGTTAGGAAGCAATTGCCGTAACCCAGGTGAGAGACCATGGTGGCTTGGACAAATGAGGCAGCAAGGGGAGGTGATCAGATGTGATTGGATTTGGATTAGTATTCACCTATGCTTTCTCCTACCTATTTCATGGAATTACTGTGCTATGTGAAGTTAATTGGGTGTAAGTTTGAGGTAGTCATCAACTAGACAAATATTTCTCGACCGTCTAGTCTTCATCTTGTGCTTTCACAGTGTGGGAAACCCACTGGTTACTCCAGAAGTATCTGTCGTTTTGACATTTAGCTTAGCTCAGATAATATTTGAGCACCTGCTCCGAAATCCACTGGTCCTCTCCTCTGGTAGGGATGTGACACTAGTGAACACTTTGTAATTTAGCCCCTTTCAAGGTAAAGCCAGCTCTTCCCCAGCCAGGAGTGTACTCCCACAGTGGGCAGAAACTACATCTACATGATCCTTTTGAGTCGCCATCTTCCCCTCACAGCTGCCCCGTGAGGGCTCAACAGAAATGGGTTGAACTAAATTGCCTCCCATCAGCCTCCATGAAGGTTGGAGTGATATGGAGTGAGATTCCTAAGAATAGATCCAATTCTTGGAAGCCTCTGAGCGCTGGCATATTCTCCTGGGCTACGTTTGCCTTTTTTCTTTTCTCTCTTTCCCCCTTCGGGGAGCCCCAGTGTTCTGCAGCTGTTACATCAGCCGGCTGCCCCGGCTGCCAGATGAGCAGAACAAAAGATGCAACTTGGAGACTATTCACATCTGTACTTCTCATAAGCAAACAGAACAGATGCCCTTAGCAACGGGGCTCTCTGGCTCAGGGCAGGGGAAATGTACCCTGAAGGGGGAAGTTTCCCTTCTAAGAGCTGACAGAGCCACTTAGGATGGCAAGGAACTTCATGAAACAGAACATTAAACTTTCATGAACTACAAAGCCTGGGAGGTTTAAGCTGAGAGTCAACAGAGAGGTCCTAATCTATATAAACACTCTGTATGCAAATGCTGGCACAGATTTGGGTCTTGTTTGGATCGAGTTTTTCACTGCTTCCCTCAGCAGAGAGGGCTAGGAAGGCAAAAAGAGATGCTGTGTTTTTCTTCTGAACTCAGGGGTAGGGAGCACTTGCTAGGAATTCCTTGGTGCTGGCCGGTTCCCACCCTCGGGCCTGTGCTCCAGCCTGGCCTTCCTGGGTCCTATACTTCTTGCCCTCGCTCTCAGAGGGGAGCCGGTCACTCAAGGAGGGCCCTCCCTGCCCCCTTCTCTCCCCTGAAGGCTGTGGGCCCAGAGCCCAGCGCTGAGTGAGACAGAGCAGAGCTGGGTAGGAACACCCACACACTAATAACAACTACAAGTACAAATTCATTATTTACTGTGGGCCAGACAGGCACTATTCTTTTATTTAATTCTTACAACAACGCTGTGACGTAGGTAGGATTATTGCTCTTGTTTTATAGGCAAGCAGACTGAGGCCCAAGGCGGAACAGTCAGTTGTCCTGGGTCACAGAGGCAGTCAGCCACAAAGCCGGAATTTGCTCCAGGCGGTCGCATTCCCAAGCATGGATTCTTCGCCGTCAAGCTACAACTTGCCCTGACTCTCATTTTTGGAATGGAAAAAGGCGATGAACTGCTTAGACATGTTAAGGAAAAAGAAAGCAGACATTTTCCTACCTATAGGATCATCCTCTTCTGCCATCCTCAAATATTGCAAACTTTTTTTTTTTTTTTTTTTGTGGAGAGGAGTAGTGGACAACTTCTGTTTGGACGTCCATTTCTCTACATGGCTCAATTTCTGCCTCTGGGGGTGGCCCTTGACCCAGACCTTGCTAATCAAAACACTGGTGACTATTACATAGCAAGGAGATTGGATTGAGGGCTTTTGTTTGGGCCTGTAGGGAAGTAGTTCCATTCTTTTCTCACTAATTTTGAGCCAGGGAGGAGGCAGCTCCTGCCGCTATTGGCAGCCATTTTGTGAGCATGAGTAGAGATCAGTCTGAGAATGGAGTTAACACATCAAGCAGAGAAAGTTGACAGAGTGACACTAGAGCCTGACGTCACTCTGAGCATCTGAACCAAGCCATGCACTCTTCAGTTATATGCACTCATAAAATCTCATTTTTGGTGAGATTTGGTGCTCCACCTCTGAGTTTGGGGCAGGTTTACTGCTACTTGTAACCAAAGGAATCCCAGTGGCTACATTAACCCTGTAAATTTGTGGTTGGCGCCACACTCTGGGCTGTAACTGGGCAATTAAAAAGGCCCTTGGAGGGGCTTCCCTGGTGGCGCAGTGGTTGGGAATCTGCCTGCTAATGCAGGGGACACGGGTTCGAGCCCTGGTCTGGGAAGATCCCACATGCCGCGGAGCAGCTGGGCCCGTGAGCCACAACTACTGAGCCTGTGCGTCTGGAGCCTGTGCCCCGCAACGGGAGGGGCCGCGATGGTGAAAGGCCCGCGCACCGCGATGAAGAGCGGCCCCCACTTGCCGCAACTAGAGAAAGCCCTCGCATGAACCGAAGACCCAACACAGCCAAAAATAAATAAATAAATAAATAAATATATAAAGTAGCTATAAAATTAAAAAAAAAAAAAAAAAGGTCCTGGCCTACTGGCAGTGGAAGTCAGCAAAGGCTTCCTGGAGGAAGGGTCTTAAAAAAAAAAAAAAAAAAAAAAGGCCCTTGGAGATTTCCCTGGTGGCACAGTGGTTAAGTCTCTGCACTCCCACTGCAGGGGGCCCAGGTTCGATCCCTGGTCAGGGAACTAGATCCCACATGCATGCCGCAGCTGAGGGTTTGCATGCCACAACTAAGGAGCCCACCTGCCGCAACTAAGACCCAGTGCAACCAAATAAATAAATAAATAAATAAATAAAATATTTACAAAAAAAAATAAAAAGGCCCCTGGGTCTCAGCTGGGAGCTCAGAGGCTTGGGAAGAGCTGCAGGGCTTGGGGGAAATATGGATTAGGGCCATGGGAACAGTATTAGTAAATACTTTACCAAGCTTTTACCAAGCACCAAGTACTGTTTTGAGTGCTTTTATACATATTAGCCAATTTAAGTTACCATTATCACCATTTTTTAAAAAGATGGAAACCAAAGGCACAGAGAGGTTAGAGAACATGTCCAAGATCACACAGCTCTCAAACTGGGAGTGTAGTGGCGCTGGGTTCCAAATGCAGCCACCTTGCTCTGGGCGTGCCCTCCGCATTCTGCCCCACCACCTATCCTGACCTCCACTGAGGGAGCGGAGGCTCCAAGTGCATTCATGGGACACAGGAATATTCTTGTGGAATAGAGTCTTTTTAAAAAAAAGAATTATTTTCTTTAACTTTTAACAATGAAATACAGAAACATGGGTGAAAATTCAAGGGCATTGGTTAAGGAAATTCTGAACCACATAAGTAGAGACAAAGACTCTCATCCCTTTGGTTTTCCCTCGGACTTGCTGATCGACCCATGACCCCAAGAGGAACAGGAAACAGGGGGCCATGGACAGGCACCCACTTGGCCAGCTCTGTGCAGTGCCCCTGCTCTCCAGGCCCCATTTACCTCTGTCTGTTCCTGCCTGTTTCTCCAGGCTCTGCCCTTCCTAGACCCCAGAGGCAGCCCACTGGGCGCTCCCCAGTGAGGCCTGCCCATCCCCATTTCAGAGGGGCCTCACTTACGGCTGGAGGGAAGGCCTTGGTCCAGCCCCTGTGGGGACTCGGCTTCCCTGAGGCTCTCGGAGCTGGAGGGTGAGCTCTGGCTCTCGTCCACCTCTGCATCTGCAGCTGGGAGCCTGGCCCACCGTAGATGCAAAGTGTTGAGCGATTGGAGACGGGTGAGCGTTGGGCTCCTGCTTTGCTCACTGTCGCTTCCCCATTGAATCTTAGCCCCCCTTCGCCCCAGTAGCCAAGGAACTGTCTTGTGTTGAGTTCAACTGTGTGCCAGGCCTTGTCCTAAGCATTTAACATGCATTTATTCATCACAACAATCTTATAAGGGAGGAATTATTGTTATTCCTCTTTTCCAGGTGAGGAAACTGAACCTCTAAGAGATTCTTTGAGGGAACACAGCTAGTATGTGTTGGAGCTAGAGACTGGGGGTTGGGACTCTACCCCTCGTGGACTCTCCCCTTGGGGAGGGACCGTCTCCCTAAAACCCTGCTGCTGTGATGTGTTCCCTTCTCTTGGAACTTCAGGTGCTGGCAGTCGCCTGACTTGCCCCTGAGCTGGCCCAGCCCATTGGATGTCCCGGCTTGTGGACATCCCCAGGCCCACCTCTCTCCCCCATCTTGGGTGCAGAGCAATCTCAGGTGGTCCTAGTTGTCTCCAGCTTCTTGCCTGGCACGTCAAGGAACCACTAAGCCTCATGCCTTGTCTCAAATCCTGCTACCAGGAGGGGCTGTGTTGTGACCTTGAGCTCTTGTACTCACTGGTCGTGAGATTGGCCCTCAGGCCTCATCTCATCTTGTCCTCCGGGTCAGGATAGAAGTGCAGAGGAGGAGGAGCCAGCAGGACTGCTTACAGGCAGCCCTCCCAGTGTCTATGAAATGGCTTGAGGTGTCCCAGATGGGTCACTAACACGAGGTGGCCTCTGCCCCCAGCCCTGGAACTCACTCTGAACATGATGGTTTGTACCTCTGGAAAGACTCAGGATTCCAGAGCGGTGATATTTCCTTGGCTGTACTTGGTGGGGATTATCACTCTTAGCCAACTCTTGATTATCTGTGGGAGAAGGGAGAGGATGGACATTGACATTTCCAAATAATTTTGGAATTTATTCTGGCCAACAACTCTGAGTGTCCCCTGTCGGACCTCTTTCCAGAGCAGCTACCAAGAAGTCAAATTTCCAGACTTGGCTTTCAAATCCTTTCTTCTTTTCTTCTCTCCTCTTTTTTCCCCTGTGAGAAAGAGGCCTCCAGCAATGGACAAGGAACGAGAACAGCAAGAGGACTAATATAGCAGAGTACTCTGTTGTGATTAACAGAAAATCCAACTCCAACTGGCTTAAATAGTGGAAGACATTCGTTTAGTTAGAAGAATAAAAAGTCTGGTGGTTGGGATGATATCAGGTAAGGTTTGCTCCAGCAATGAAAGGCACCAGCGTTCCATTTCTCTCCTTCTGCATCCCACAGCATGGAGTCTATCCTTAGATTTCACCTGGTGGTCCCCTGGCCGTTCCAGGCTCTTGCTTCATGCTAGCCAATAGCTATGAAGTGTCAGACCTCACACTCTCTGAAGGAAGATATCATGTCTTCTTTAGTTCCTGTTACTGACCCTTTTGAGTTGGGCCCCAATAAGGGTCCTCCTGCCTGGTATTGCTTGCACCAATAGAATGAAGCAGAGTTTGGTTCAGAAGCAAAGGAAAGCTTCATTCTTGGATCAGAGAATGGAAAGGTGTGAGCTCACACTCTATAGCACACACTTTCCCTGACAGGCGGTGGACGGGGCTGCTTTATAGGGGTCTGGGCTGGGGGGGAGGGGCCAGAGTTAAGTGCGGGCACAGCCTCTCTGCATGCAGCCCACTGCTGCTGCCATCTTTGGTTGAGGTGCATGTGCAGCGCTTCTGCACATGGCCGGCTGAGCTGCAGTGTGTCAGCGCGGCAGTTCGGCACTGGGAAATCTAACCCAATGGGACGCCTCTGCACACGGCCCCCTACAGGTAAGCGAAACTAGAGTAAGCACAAAGGAAGAGGTTAGACCTTATCTTATCACCTAGATTCCATCTTATTTTTCCCTGGGGACCCCAGGGGGTTTTGCTGGTGACAAATCCCTCCTCTTTCTTCTTGCTTCTCATTTTTTTTTTTTTTCAGCATCTTTATTGGAGTATAATCGCTTTACAATGGTGTGTTAGTTGCTGCTTTATAACAAAGTGAATCAGCTATACATATACATATATCCCCATATCTCCTCCCTCTTGTGCCTCTCTCCCTCCCACCCTCCCTATTCCACCCCTCTAGGTGGTCACAAAGCACCAAGCTGATCTCCCTGTGCTATGTGGCTGCTTCCCACTAACTATTTTACATTTGGTAGTGTATATATGTCCATGCCACTCTCTCACTTTGTCCCAGCTTACCCTTCCCCCTCCCCGTGTCCTCAAGTCCAGTCTCTAGTAGGTCTGTGTCTTTATTCCTGTCCTGACCTTAGGTTCTTCATGACCTTTTTTTTTTTTTTTTTAGATTCCATATATATGTGTCAGCATACGGTATTTGTTTTTCTCTTTCTGACTTACTTCACTCTGTATGACAGACTCTAGGTCCATCCACCTCACTACAAATAACTCAATTTCATTTCTTTTTTATGGCTGAGTAATATTCCATTGTATATATGTGCCACATCTTCTTTATCCATTCATCTGTTGGTGGACACTTAGGTTGCTTCCATGTCCTGGCTATTGTAAATAGAGCTGCAATGAACATTGTGGTACATGACTCTTTTTGAATTATGGTTTTCTCAGGGTATAGGCCCAATAGTGGGATTGCTGGGTCATATGGTAGTTCTATTTTTAATTTTTTAAGGAACCTCCATACTGTTCTCCATAGTGGCTGTATCAATTTACATTCCCACCAACAGTGCAAGAGGGTTCCCTTTTCTCCACACCCTCTCCAGCATTTATCGTTTGTAGATTTTTTGATGATGGCCATTCTGACTGGTGTTTGCTTCTCCTTTTTGAGGGATGCTGATGGCCTGCTGAGTTTGGGTATCACTGTCATAACCCCGGGGAGCGTAGCAGAACTTCTTCACTGCTGCCTTTAGATCTGTTTGCTGTCCCCAGGCCTCAGCCCTAACTGTTTGTAGCTCTAAGCGACCAGCATTTGACATTTTATAGATTCTAACCTTTTGGAGGCAAAGGACATCAGACAATTTAAGATATGTGGCCCACATATCAGCAAGAGAACAATGGTTGTGAAAGGGCCCAGGAAAGGAGAAACCAAGTGATACTGGGGAGGCCTGTTTTACCCCGTTCCGCATTTGTTCGGCCCAATGAGGCTGAAGGCCTCCTGTTAGTCAAGTTGCTTTTTCCAGTAGCCTATCTGCACTTCTGCAATGGGGCCACTTGCAATGACATAAAAACAACACAATGTATTGGCCAGAGCACAGAGCCCTCCCTGGTAATCTAGGGAGAGGTTCACAAGAGTAGTCAGGGGGGTCTGTTGCCCCAGGTTTTCTCTCCAGAGGTTTGGGCTGGGGGTCTTTCACTGGAGTGTGACGTGCCCACGGAGTGATGCCCTGCAACTGCAGGGCAGAATGAGTGGTGAGGATCACCAGGCAGAGTGTGCTCTACTTAGGAGGGAGCTGATCTTGTGAGTTGCCGGTTCTCCAGGTTTTTAGGCGCACCGGTTTCTTGGCCGGCAGTGGGTGGAGAGCCAGTCGCTGGGTGGGGGCAGCATGTGGTTACCGTATTTCCTGAGAGCTTCCGTCGTTTCTCCTACCTGGAGGACACAGTTGAGTTGTTCCATTTCAAGGAGGTTAACATGTCCCTCCTCTGGGGCTTGGGGAATGGGTCTACCATACAAGCGTTCAAATGCACTTAACTTGAACTTATCCCTTGGGGCTACCTGCATGCGGAGCAGGGCAATTGGAGTTGACTGACATAGTTTAACTAAGGCTGTTTCAGGGTCTGATTGGATCTCTCTACTTTCCCCCATTGGGGTCTCCAGGCTGAGTGCAAGGTCTGTTTTATGCCCAGGGCACTCGTTATTCCCTCTGTCACTTGAGATGCAAATGCTGGACCATTATCATTTTGTAAGGATCCTGGGAGCCCAAACCTGGGGATTATTTCTTTTAGTAATGCCTTAACCACTTCAGCTGCCCTTCTAGTTCTAGTGGAGAATGCTTCTATCTACCCCGAAAATGTGTCTACTAGCACCAAGAGATACCTAAAATTACTTGGTACTGTTGGCATGACAGTGAAATCAGTCTGCCAACTTTCTCCAGGATATGTCCCCTGGTCTGAATGGGCCTTATCTGGGGACCTCTGGGGGGTCTGGTGTTGGGGTTATTTGTTGTGCATACAGGGCAGTCCTCAACTACCCAGCCACTTATGTTTTTCATTCCCAGGGTCACCATGTTTTCAACCAGCCAATTATATAGGGCTTCCCTCCCATAGTTAGTCTCTTGATGGGTCTGCCTGAAGGTTTGACAAGCTACAGTTTGGGGAAAGAACTGTCATCCATGTTCATTAACTAGTCACTCCTGGCCTCCCAAATCCCTATTGAAGACCCATTTTCGGGTTTTGTCTAATTCTACCTTTGTGTAGATTGGGGAATAAGTGACTGGATTTGGCCTTCGAGGTATGAGGGGTAGTTGCCAAGTTACTGGTTCTAGGGCCACTCTTTCAGCAGTTTCATCCACCTTGTTGTTTCCCTTTATTACCTCTGCATCCCTCTTTTGGTGACCCTTATACTGAATCACTGCTACCTTTTTTGGAAGCTATACTACTTCTAAGAGTTTCAATATGCTTAAGCCATGTTTCATCTGTTTTGTCTGGTTCCAGAAGTGACTCTGGAAGATATTTACATAATACAGAGATCATGAATACCGGCTTCAGGGCCAGGAGTACTTGGATTTGAGTTTGAGGTCCACCACTTACTGTGTGACCCTGAGCAAATGACTTTAGATTTCCAAGCTTGAACTTTCTCATCTATGAAACAAGTGAATAATAGTCCCAGCCCCTTAGGGTCACTGGGACAAGACAAGTAAAGAAATTAGACATGCTAAATGCTCAATGAATAGATTACTATGCAAAGAGTAATGCCTGGCACAAAAAAAAAGTGGTAAAAATAAAGTTACCAATAATGACGATGAGGGTGATGATTATGATGTTTCTAAGTGCCCATTATGATGGATTTTTTTTCCCCATCTACGTCATCTAAATTTTTGACAGGCCTGAGTACCGCAGAATGCTGCCAGTGGCAATCTAGGGTGGAAGCATGCCCTGGGGCTCCAACAGCAGGCTGTTTTCCTGCAATGTCTGCCACCATCTGGGCCCATTACTTCCCCTGCAGCTCTTTGCTTCTGGGTCACTCGAGGGGGACTGCCCTCCAATTTCCTATCCATGGCAGCAGGTGTGGAGGCTGGGGGTATGGGAGTCAACAAGGAAGGACTTGTGGGACAGACTGTGTGGCAGTGGGTGTGGTTGGTCTGCAGGAATAGAGGTGAGAAGAGGAGCAGGAGGCCTGGTTATGGCGTCTTGGGAAAGAAGGGATCCTTTCAGCTTCCTGGATTGTGAAGCTGGATCCACATCTGACCTTCCTCCCCAAATAGAGCTGACAGGTGTGGCCCTGGAAGCCAGACACCCACCACACCTGGGATCAACCTCCTTAGGTCCCATTTCTTGCCAGAGGTGCTTCTCCAACAGAGGCTGATGCAACCTTTGTGTGTGGGCCGCCAAGGTCAGGATGCCATGAGCCTCACTAGGCTGAGGCTCCCTCCTTCCAGCTGAATTCAGTGCCTCCTTCTTAAGTAAGCAGCAGGGCCTCTTAGGTTTCTGATGAAGAGGACTGCTATAAACTCAATGTGTCCCCCTCCCAAAATTCATACTTCGAAACCTGATCACCAGTGTGATGGTTTGGAGGTGAGGCCTTTGAGAGGTGACTAGGGCATGAGGGTGGAGCCCTCACAAATGGGATTAGTGTCCTTTTGAAAGAGACCCTAGAGATTGCCCTTGCCCTTTCTGCCATGTGAGGACACAGGGAAAGGCTCTATGAACCAGAAAGCAGGCCTTCACTAGACACTATATCTGTTGGCACCTTGATCTTGGACTTCCCAGCCTCCAGAACTATGAGAAATAACTTTCTGTTGTTTATAAGCCACCCAGTCTATGGTATTCTAACAGTCCAAACAGACTAAGACAAGGATGGAAGGAAGAAAATTTGGAAAAGCACAGAGAAAGTGAGCTGGAAAGAGCCTGGGGCCTGAGGTCAGGTCATCTGGGTTCAAATCTCAGCTCTTCTGCTTGTAGCATTTATGTTTGGAGAACTGCCTAACCCATTTGGGCCTCAGTTTCCTTAGCTCTAAAATAAGAATTGCTAATATATGTGTTATCTGTCTTGCAGGGTTGTTGTGTTTAAATCCCATGTCTACCATGTCCTATGAAGGAAGGCCACAAATTGTCCTCAGCTTCCTCATCTGTAAAATGGGGTTACAGACCTCCCTCAGAGGGTTGTGGTAAGGCTTAAATGAAGTGAGGGATACAAATTGCTCACCTCAAGGAGGCTATCAGGATGTCTAAACTCCAAGGTGCTTTCATATCCCATGTTAGGGAAGAAGCCCCATTTTCCTTTGGGAATTGAGAGGGGCTTAGATGTAAACTGGGGTCTACCTGTGGGGCACAATGAGGGTACTGAGGGGAGAGCACGTACTTCTGCAGCACCCACGTGGCTCCTGGGGGCAGAATTCAAGAAGCAGGAGGAGTGCTTGAGGATCTCAGGTGGAAAGGCAGTGAGGAATGAGGCAGACAAAGGCTATCCCAAGGCCAGCCACTGTTTGGGCTGCTGTTCCTCACAGGGAGTTTTGTTCAGCTGAGGATGCTTCACGCCATAGCACACCAGGGATCACAAATGTTAAATCTCCTGGTGGCTGGCTCTTTCAGTTCACAGACCAGTGGCTCTTTCCTCCAGGGCACACATAGGGGACCAGGGCCACTGGGTCAGCTATATACTGGGGTTTATAAAACCATCATTTTCAGGGAGTTAACTGGGGTTTATAAAACCATCATTTTCAGGGAGCTAACTGTCTAACTTCTTCAAAGAGAGGTTGACATTTTCATTAGAATCTCTGGAGATCCTTGTTAAAACACACATGTCTGGGCCCTACCCCAGAATCAGAATAGGCTAGGAAAGCACTGGGAACCTGCATTTGCAGAGAGCCCCCCAGATGGGCTCCATCCATAGCTGGACAACCATAGACTGACTGGAAAGGAATGGAACATTTCATTAAGAACTAAATTCTCCTAACACTCTTCCCAAAAAACAATCCTCCACTTTCAGGGCTGGCTTCATGGATGGAAACTCCCATGCTTAGAAGGGCCCCACCTTTGGTTTAATGCTCTTGCTGTCGCCATCTGAGGAGGCCCTGAATTTTCATTTGCATTGGGCTTCACAAATTATGTAGTGGGTCCTGTCCACTATGCAGATGAGAACTGAAGAAAGGATAGACTTGCCCAAGGCCACACAACTAAGGAGTGGAAATGGGTATGGAATCCTAATGTGTCTGACCCGAAGTTCTGCTACACCATGACTTTGAGACTCAAAAAGAATGGACTCTAATAGTGCAGTTCCGATTTCAGCCACGTTGTCAGGTTTCAGGGTGAGGGGAGGGCCTTCCCCAGGCATCTCACACTATACCAGGTAGGTTTTCATCTGTGCTACTACTTATAAGCGTAAGACCAATGTTTAAACTCATTCAACTTCAAGGTAGGGAAGATTCTGTGTAATTCCAGGCTGGCAGCCCCTGTTGGAGGGAGAGGGTGAAGAATTCCTCTCTTCCCTTTCCCTAATTTTAGCTTTACTATACACAGAGGACAAGGCAAAGAGGTGCAGTGGGCAGTGGACAGGAGCAAGAGCCAAAAGATGGGCCAGCTTTGTCACTTACTAGATGAATAGCATAGAGTAATGGGTCTCTTGAACTTGAAGTCTCAGTTTTTTCATTTGTAAAATGAAGTGATGCAAACACAACCAATATCCAAGTTTGTGGTGAGGGTCGGATGGCCAAATGTACGTGAAAATAGTATGTCAAGGTCAATACAAGCTCTAACATTCAAGACTCATAGGGTTGGTTGGTGCGTGAATAAGGAAATGGTTTGGCAAGAGAGAAGGACACCTGGGTCATGCAGAGGGAGGTTTCACCTCAGGGCAGGACCTCTGGTGTCCCTAAGGTGGAACTGGAGTCTGAGGTGACCTGGGGTGGGAAAGAGGTGGGAGGGGGAGGGTCGGGTGCCACAGGGATGGGAACTCCATGTACTGGTTGCTCAAAACTTTTCTGCTACAAAGGAAAGCAGAACTACCAATACTACTACTACTACTACTACTACTACTACTAGTATAACCGCCTACGATGGGGCAGGACAGAGAGGACTCAGGAGGGCAGAAACAGGCTCTTCAGTTGAGATAGGGGTGTTTGGGGTGCGAGCACAGTTTTTGCTTGTTAGGTAAGGACCCCACCTCTTACCAAGATTAGTAAGGACCCTAATCTTGTGTCAGAGCCAGGCATGAGGGATAGCGGTTTGAGAGTCAAGGAGAAGCAGAAAACAAGCCCCAGAAAAAGAAGTTTGTTATACCTCAGAGGTAGTGTTTTTATTTTGTTTTGCTTTTAAAGCAGCATTTTATTCAAAATCTTTGCTTCTAAGACCATGGGGCTAAGATAAGTCAGTGCTCTGAGACTATAGGCAGCAAAGAGCCCAGGGCTCACGGGAACAAAAAAACTCTGAGGTCCTGAGGCTGAGCCAGGTGGAGGACAGGTGAGGCCAGAAGGTCAGAGTGGTTCCCAGCCTGCACAGCCAAGGGCAGGTCCACTGAGGCCTGAGACCTGCCCTAGTGGGCGCTGGTCCATGTAAAAGTGCCACATTGAGGTGCAGGAGCCAGGAGCAGATTAAGAAGGGAGAGCAGGTGGGTACAGCCTGTGGGTGGATGAGCCCACACAAATTAGGCTTAAGGTTCAAGAGATGTAAAAAGATAAATACTTGCCTGATGCTACAGGGAAGTTGATTTTACTGAGTTTCTCAAACTGGGGTCCGAGGGTCTTTCAGAGCCTGCAGATGAGTCTTGGGAGTCCACAGATTCTCTATGAGGATATTTAAATTTTGTATTGTGGGGACTTCCCTGATGGCGCAGTGGATAGTACTCCACGCTCCCAATGCGGGGGCCCTGGGTTCAATCCCTGGTCAGGGAACTAGATCCCACATGCTGCTACAACTAAGAGTTCACATGCCATAACTAAGGAGCCCGTGAGCTGCAACTAGGGAGCCCACGTGCCTCAACTAAGGAGCCGGTGAGCCGCAACTAAGGAGCCCGCCTGCCGCAACTAAGACCTGGTGCAACCAAATAAATAAATAAATAATTTAAAAATCTCAGTGACTTTAAATAAATAAATAAATAAATTTTGTATCTTCATATTGATGGCGACCTGAAAAAAAAAGTTACTCAGTCTAAGCATATTCTGGGTCATCTGGATTAGTGCCCTTCAATCGTTTTTTTTTTTGACATCCACCCAGAGAAGGAATCCATTTTACTGGTGACCCAGTTTCCCATACACTGATATTCACGCACACATAAGTAGGGCTGACAAGCAGCCCATCCAGACCAGGGCAGCTGCACCACTTGTGAAAATACGAAAATACTGCAAGCCAATTGGTAAACAGCTATGAGTCTCCTAAGTGTCACCATCCCCACCTCCCTGATAGTCTTGGTGCCTCCTCTGGGATCACCCCTGAACCACCCCAGGACGCAAGAACCAGCAGAGGTGAGGGGAGAGGGCAAGTGTAGTAGCTTCCTGTTACTGCTGTAACAAATAACCACAAACTGGGTTAAAATAGCAGATATTTATTCTCCTACAGTTCTTGATGCCAGAAGTCTGAAATCAGTTTCACTGGATCAAAACCAAGGTGCTAGCAGGGCTGTGCTTCTATCTGTGTCAAATCTCCCTCTGCCTTTCTTTTTTTTTTTTTTTTTTTTTAATGAGGATCTTGAATCAGATGCGTATGTTTGATTGATTGATTGATTGATTGATTTTTTGGCTGTGTTGGGTCTTCGTTTCTGTGCGAGGGCTTTCTCCAGTTGTGGCAAGCGGGGGCCACTCTTCATCGCGATGCGCGGGCCTCTCACCGTCGCGGCCTCTCTCGTTGCGGAGCACAGGCTCCAGACGCGCAGGCTCAGCAGCTGTGGCTCACGGGCCCAGCCGCTCTGCGGCATGTGGGATCTTCCCAGGCCAGGGCTCGAACCCGTGTCCCCTGCATCAGCAGGCAGATTCCCAACCACTGCGCCACCAGGGAAGCCCCTGCCTTTCTTTTTTAAGAACACTTAGGATTGTGCAAGTGTGGCCCACACAGATAATCCAGGATAATCTATCCATCTCAAGGTCCTTAACTTAATCACTTCTGCAAAAGCCCCTTTTCCTTGTAAAGTAACATTTACAGATTCCAGGGATCAGGACCTGATATTGTCAGGAGCCATGATTAGGCAACAACAGTGGGCTTGCAGGGCCCTGCTCCAGAGGTGATGTAGTATCTCTTTGGATTGGTCACCCCTGTGTGTGTGTGTGTGTGTGTGTGTGTGTGTGTGTGTGTTTGAAACAATTTCCTGTATACAATACTTATTCTGACACCATGTGACACACTTTGATGTTTTTTCTTTTCTATCGTTTAAAAAAAATAGTCAGTTTTTAATCTAATCTAATTTTATTTACTTATTTATTTTTCTTCCAGTTTTATTGATATATAATTGACATATAGCACTGTGTAAGTTTAAGTTGTACAGCACGATGGTCTGACTTACATACATCATAAAATGATGACCACAGTAAGTTTAGTGAACGTCCATCATCTCATATAGATGCAAAATTAAAGAAACAGAAAGAATTTTTTTCCTTGTGATGAGAGCTCACCCATGAGAGGATTTACTCTCTTTCATATATAACGTACAGTGTGTTCATTATATTTATCATGTTGTACATTATCTTCCTAGTACTTATTTATTCCTGCCTGGAAGTTTGTATCTTTTGACTGCCTTTGTACCCTCCCTGAACGCCCTGCCTATAGTAACCACAAATCTGATCTCCTTATCTAGGGGTTTGTTTGTTTTATTTTTATTTATTTATTATTTTTGGCTGTGTTGGGTCTTCGTTGCTGTACGTGGGCTTTCTCTAGTTGCCGTGAGCAGGCGCTACTCTGTTGCCATGCGTGGGTGTTGAGGTGCACGGGCTTCTCATTGCAGTGGCTTCTCTTGTTGTGGAGCACGGGCTCTAGTCACACGGGCTCAGTACTTGTGGCGCACGGGCTTAGTTGCTCTGCGACGTGTGGGATCTTTCCTGACCAGGGCTCGAACCCGTGTCCCCTGTGTTGGCAGGCGGATTCTTAACCACTGTGCCACCAGGGAAGCCCTGTTTGTTTGTTTTTGAAGTATAATTGACCTACAACACTATGTTAGTTCATGTTGCACAGCACAGTGATTCAATATTTCTATACGTTTCAAAATGATCACCATGATAAATCTAGTCATCATCTGTCACCATACCAAGATATTATGTAATTATTCACTATATATACCACACTGTACATTTCATACCTGACTCATTTATTTTGTAACTGAAAGTTTGTACCTCTTAATTGCCCTCACCTATTTCTCTCTTCCCCGCACCCTCTCCCCTGTGGCCACCAGCTGTTGGTTCTCTGTATCTAGGACGCTGTGTCTAGTTGTGTTTGTTCATTTGTTTTGCTTTTAGATTCTACAAATCAGTGAAATAATACAGTATTTGTCTTTATCTGTCTGACTTATTTCACTTAGCATAATACTCTCTAGGTTCATCCATGTTGTCATGCAAATGGCAAGATTTCATTCTTTTTTATGGCTGAGTAATATTCATATAAAATACATCTTCTTTATCCATTAATCTATTGATGGGCACTTTGATTGCTTCTATATTTTGGCTATTGTAAATAATGCTGCAATGAGCATTGGGGTGCAAATATCTTTTTGAGTTAGAGTTTTCACTTTCTTTGGATAAATACCCAGAATCGGAATTACTGGATCATACTGTAGTCCTATTTTTAATTTTATGAGGAAACTCCAGACTGTGGCGGCACCAATTTACATTCCCACCAACAGTGCACGAGGGTTTCCTTTTCTCCACATCCTCACCAACACTTGTTTTTTGTTGTGTTTTTGGTAATAGCCATTCTGATAGGTGTGAGGTGATGTCTCACTATGGTTTTGTCTACATTATTTTTTTAAAAATGCTTGTTGCACCCACTATACTGATTTCACGACCTACTATTAGCTTGTGATTTAGTTTAAAAAGCATCGCAACCATGTTATAACCCAGTAACCTAGAAGTGCCACGGTTTCCACTGCCTGTAATTGTGTCTTTATGACAATGGCACTAAACCCACGTTTTTGCAGGCTAATGAGAAATGAATAGAGAGAACTTTAATATGTAAATGATGTAGAATTTTTGACAAGAGTGCCAAGAATACATAATAGGGAAAGGATAATCTTGGATAGAGTATCATTTAATAAATGGTGCTGGGACAACTGGATATCCACGTGTAAAATAATGAAATCAAATGCTTGACTTCGGGCACAAAAACTCAACTCACAAGGGATTATAGACTGGACCTGGGAGTTCCCTGGTGGTGCAGTGGTTAAGAATCGCCTGCCAATGCAGGGGACATGGATTCGATCCCTGGTCCAGGAAGATCCCACATGCCACAGAGCAACTAAGCCCATGTGCCACAACTACTGAGCCTGTGCTCTAGAGCCCGTGAGCCACAATACTGAGCCTGTGTGCCTAGAGCCTGTTCCCTGAAACAAGAGAAGCCACCGCAATGAGATGCCCGTGCACCACAACGAAGAGTAGCCCCTGCTTGCCGCAACTAGATAAAGCCCACGTGCAGCAGCGAAGACTCAATGGAGACAAAAATAAAGTCAAATAAAATAAAATAAATTAATTTAAAAAAAGATTGAAAAAAAAGACTGGACTTGAAACTGTAAAGCTGATAGAAGAAAACATAGGGTAAAATCTCCTTGACATTGGCCTTCACAATAATTTTTTGGATGACACCAAAAGTTCAGACAACAAAAGAAAAAATAAAAAAGTGGGACTACATCAAGCTAAGAAGCTTCTGCCCAGCAAAGGAAGCAATCAACAAAATGAATAGGCAACTTATGGATTGGGAGAAAATATTTGTACACTGTATATCTGAAAAAGGGTTAATGGCCAAAACATATAAGGAACTCATGCAGCTCAATAGCAAAAACAAGAACAAACACAAAAACAAACAAACAAACAAAAGACAACAAAGTAACGTGATTAAGAAATGGGCAGAGGACTTGACATTTTTCCAAAGAAGACATACAAATGGCCAGCAGTTATATGAGAAGATGCTCAATATTACTAATCATCAGAGAAACGCAAATTAAAACTACAATGAGGTATCACCTCACTTGTTAGGATTGCTATTATCAAAAAAAAAAAAGATAAGTATTGGTGAGGATGTGAAGAAAAGGGAGCTCTTGAACACTGTTAACAGGAATATAAATTGGTATTGTCATTAGGGAAAATAGGATGAAGGATTCTCAAAAAAATAGAACTATCATATGATCCAGCAATTCCTGTTCTGAGTATATACTGAAAGGAAGTAAAATCAGTACTCCTCAAAGAGATGTCTGTGCTCCTGTATTCATTGCATCATTAGTCACAATAGCCAGGATATGGAAACAACCTAAGTATCCATTGATGGATGAATGAATAAAGAAATTATGGTATATATATACACAATGGAACATTATTCAGCCTTGAAAAAGATCTTGCCATTTGCAACAACATGGATGAACCTGGAAAACATTATGCTAAGCCAAGTAGGCCATACACAGGAAGTAAAAATGACATGATCTCACTTACATGTGGAATTTACAAAAGTCGGATGTATAGAAGCAGAGAGGAGAATGGTGGTTACCAAGGGTGGGGGTGTGTGGGAAACAAGGACGTGTCCGTTAAAGATACAAGGTTAGAGTTAAGTAGGATGAATAGGCCTAGAGGTCTAATGTACAGTGTGATGACTGTCACTAAAAATACTGTATTGAATACTGGAAATTTGCTAACAGTAGATTTCAGATACTCTCATCACACACACAGCAAGGTCACTATGTGAGAAGATATGTTAAGTAGCTTGACTAGTAATCATTTCACTGTGTGTGTATCAAACCACTATGTTGTACACCTTAAATATATACAGCTTTATTTAAAAATATGGAAACGATGCATTTATGATAAGCAAAGGCCAGTTGGTGTGTTGAACAAATGAAGACTTGCCCGTAGTTTGGATGGCAGAAAAAGATGGCAGGATTGAGTGGCCCATAATGGCACAGGCATGCCAAACGCTAAAGAGCCCACGCTGTGACAGCCCATACCACAGTCACATCCTGTGCAGACATTTCATTTCAGCAGTTTAAAACAGCATTGTCTGCCACAGTAAATTAATACTGTTAGTTAAGATTTATAGTGTTATTTGTACTTCATTTGTAAGGTTGATTTGGTCTTATGTATCATATGAAGGTTGTAAACCTAAGGATTAAAAAAAACCCATTTTTAGATTTGCGCATGTCCAGGTGATATAAAAAGAAAAACAATTTAAGTCAATTTTAGCAGAGTGGTGGTGGTGGGGAAAGCCACAAGAATTTTTTTCTTCTGATAAATTGAGTAGCACATCATACACGTTTAAGAAACACTAGTCTACTACAGGAAATGTAATGAGAGACATGAATGTGAAAGTACAGAGATAAAAATGGTGAAAAAAAGAAAAGGAACAGCAGCAGGACCTTAAGCTTGAAAAATCAGGATTGAATCAAGGCAGGGAAATCTTGAGGAACAGCTTCAGCCAGCACCCTTCTAGAATATCTAGAGATGACCCTACCAACAGAAGATGACAAATCTAGGTGGACAAATATGTCGTCCAAATAGGAGGATGACACAAAAACAGACCAACAGGGAGACTTTGTCTCCAATTACTCGTAGTTAGAAGATTTAACCACTCCCTAGGAAGAAGGACAGGCAGCAAGCACACAACACCTGTTTTCATCTAATGAGGTGAGATACCTGGGGCCTAACTTACCTGTTCAAGAAGGTGGAAGTGTAGATTTACTTTGATTCTTTTAAAAGAGTTCTTCTGCCTCCGCTGTTAAAGAAAAAAAAATTTCATGTGATGCCCAAGTAGAAACACTCCATGTCAATTAGACCATCTTGTGGCCAGGTGGGAAACACCTGGGAGTGAACGGGTAGGTTGTCACTACACAGATGCTGGTTTCCTCATCAGCTCCATTTCGAGACTATGCTGATTTGAGTATTTCTAGGTAACCCAGTCTTACAATGCCATCAGCTTATCTGAAACAGTTGGAAGGAAACATGAGTTCATAAAACCCAACCTGCTGGTTTTTCAGAAGAGAAAAATGAGGCCCCGGAAGGTAAGTTAATCGAGGTCACCAGCATTCATGATGGAGCAGACTGGAACCCAGGAGTCCTGACCCCAAACTCAGATCTCTTTGCACATAATCTTTACTCCCATGTCACTTAATGCTTATTCTTTAGGACATGCCCACTATGTAAAATACAAGCACAAAACCAACGTGTAGTCATTCTGAGTACATTTAGGGTACATACATTCATTATGTATATTTGGATACAAATATTCCTAGGCCCCTTTGAAATGACTCACAACAGGGTAAACTGGGAAGGAAGACACTTATTTGAGGTCCTAATGCAGCCACTCATTGGTTTTGTATTCACTTTATTTTCTCTGAGCCTCCCTTTCTTCATCTGTAAAATGGGATGACTCCCTCATTGGACTAATATGAAGATGAATTGAGACAATGCACATGAAAGAACTTTGTGTTAATAAATCGTAGAGCATTTTCAGCCATCACTCCATAAGATGCCAGTTAAATCATCAGAACACTGGCTAATAGTACGATTGAGATGCAGGGTGTACTCGGGCTCTAATCCACTTACAAGATGGGTAATTTCAGGCAGAGCTACTTAATCCCTTCTGTGCCTCTATTTCCTCATGAGAAATAGGGACTAGGGTAGCATACAGTTTATAGGGTTTTTATGGGGACTATATGGATTAATTCCTATAAACTATTGTTTGGCACTTAAGTGCTCAATAAATATTAGCTATTATTGTTATCTTGCCAACTTGCTGATGGTGATATCTTTTTCATTGTTGTAAATGTCTTCTTCACTGTTGTACTTGTGTGATGCTTTAGAAATCAGCAAACATTAGTGCTTCTGAAAACCATAGATGGAACCTTTACACCTCTCCTGGGAATCCTTTCATTCTTAGTGCTGAAATAAGAGCAGCAGATGTCTTCCAGAGCCAAACTGGCAACTAAACCCACCTGTTGGCCCCCTTCCCAAGGCCCAGCTGCCATCAGTGGGAGCCTCACGGTATGTGGATTTGCGTTGACCAGTATTTGCATCGACCTGGTTGCTGCCGTTGTCTAAAGGGCAGCAGGGGCCCCAGGCCAGGCCACCCCATGCGGGGATCCTGGCAGAGCACACAAGTCAAACAGGATCAGGGTGGGGCATGACTTGGCCCAGGAACTCACTGGCACCAGCTCATGAAAGGTGGGAACAGGGAGTGCCCCAGATGATTCAATGAGTGGCATGTTTCCCTGGGAGCAGCTGCCAAAAATGCCTCCCAGGCACCTGCTTAAAAGGCAGTGAGTACAGGGGTGGATGAAAGGCAACCCCTCAGGGGCCACTCATATTTCTCTCACACTTCTGTGCCTGTGTACCTATGACTCTCTCTGCTTGGAATGTCTTCCTCTACCTACCTGCTGGGCAAAACCCTGCTCCTAGCTCATCCTTCAAGTCCTAATTCAACTGTGGGGAACCTTTCTGGGCTCCACTAGGCAGACCTAGGTGTTTGGGCAGTACACGAACGGTACTTATATATATATCTTTCACCCACTAGAGACTTACATACTTTATCTTATATACTTACATGCTCCATCCACTATAGCACATTACAGTTGTCTGCTGGTATATGGTCATGCCATTGGGATGCCCACCAACAGGATTTCCTCCAGCCCTGCCCACAGACCCTGTCAAAGGGGTAAGTCTAGAAGGGCATGTTTCTACCTTATGATCCTGCTTCCAATCATAGCGAAGTGGACAAGGGGAGCCAGTCTCCAGATGGTTAGTGACCTGTGATGTGGGCCAGGTGGGATCAGATTCTGCCAGGGATTTGAATTGGGAGAGATTCCAGCAATGAGCAGTCGGAACTGAAGCTGAAAGGTCATGACATGCAGAGAACCTCATGGAGTGGACGCTGTGCTGTGCTGCTCAGATCCCATTCGGACATGAAGGGTTTATTCCCCCTGCTGCTGGGAGTGCTGCCAGCAGACGTCTCTCAATTGTCAGCTCTCTTTGGGAATTGTCTCTCTTGTAGAGTCCCCCACCCAAGGTCCTGCACCCTTCCCAGGGAAGCCCATATCCGATGTATAGTTGACACAGAAGCAGGGTCAACCTCTTGGGAAAATTTTGAAGTACCATCTCAGCTTCAGAGTGACCTGTATAGTTGGCTGAGGCCTTCGTCAATACTAGGGTGACCGGGGCTTCCCTGGTGGCGCAGTGGTTGAGAATCTGCCTGCCAATGCAGGGGACACGGGTTCAAGCCCTGGTCTGGGAAGATCCCACATGCCACGGAGCAACTAGGCCCGTGAGCCACAACTACTGAGCCTGCGCGTCTGGAGCTTGTGCCCGGCAACAAGAGAGGCCGTGACAGTGAAAGGCCCGCGCACCGCGATGAAGAGTGGCCCCCACTTGCCACAACTAGAGAAAGCCCTCACACAGAAATGAAGACCCAACACAGCCAAAAAGAAAAAAAAAAAAAAAAAAAAAGAAAAAATACTAGGGTGATCAATTGTGCTAGTTCGCCTGGATAGAGAGAGTTCTAGGGACATGGACCTTTCAGGGCTAAAACTTGGAAAGTCCCTGGCAAACTGGGACAAGTTGGTTATACAAGTCAAGACTGCACTGAAGTTCAACTTCTCTCTTCATCCAGTTCCATCCACTTCTTTTCCCTTCCGCAGGTGGGCATCCCAGGAGCACTCCTGAATAAACCTCTGGTCTGCTGATCTCCATCTCAGGGTCTGCTTCCCAGGGAACCCAACCTGTGACACTGGAGAAACTATGATGTAAAAGCTTAAATTATGAGGCATCAGAAACTCTGAAGGAGCAGAAGCTATAAGGTAGAGAAATGATGTGTTGTTATAGGGACTCCAGAATTCACTTGGTGGTGCGGCTGAAAGAGGCTGACATGCTGGAGACAGTAGTCATGTCAATAGCAGCTCTTGGGCCGAGGGTCCTAGAATCATCTTGGGTCTCTAGCAACTACATCTTCATAATTTTTATCATAAACTGCAATATTTTGCTTATCAGTTTACTATTATATATTTCTTTCACTGGACTATAAGTTTCTTAAGAGCTTGGACCAGGGTGATTGATGATTGATTAAACCCAGAAGTATCCTTTAAACTCAGGCTTCAGGCAGACTCTCCCGTAATGATGTCCGGCTTTACATTTCAGTATCTCCATTTCCCGTATTGCTCGCTGTGTTCTTACAATAAATTCTTCACTTTTTTGAGATGGTTTGGGTAGGTTTCTCATCTTTGTATTCAAAAGATTAACATTTCTACATCAGCAAGGGGTTTGACTCTTGGCCGTGAAACCAACTCTGGAAATCTTTTTTTTTTTTTTTTGGAAATCTTAAGGGAAAGAAATAAACTTACTGGAATGGTATTGGAGGTTCTCAAAGTCAAAGAAAGATTCTTAGACCAGGGTTGGAAAATGGGCAAGAACTAGAAGATCTGCCACCAACATCATGTTGACTATGACCTCCTGCCATAACCAAGGTTCTTACAACACTATCGAGATTCCATGTCCTGGGAGAGCATCTGACTGGCTGGGCCAATTCATGTGTCCACCCCATGGCTGCACCAAGAATGGAAAGGGGAGAAGGAAAAGAGCATCTAGCAACTTTGGCTTCTGTGGTGTGAGAGTACGGGCCATCCCAAGCACACAGTATCGGGGATTTCCCAAAAGAGGGAGTGATATGCTAAGAGGAAGTTGGGGTCGGGGGCTGGAAGCCAAAAAACAACAGATGTCCATTTCAGCTTCCATCTCCTCCCTAGGCTAAAAGTGTTTATGACAGGGACTTTGAATTTCCATCTTTGTATCTCAGATATCCAGTGACTGGTTCTCCATAGGTGTTTAATAGACGTTTTTTAAGAAATTGCACATTAGATGATCTCTTTCGTTCAAAGAGCCAACACATATGGAAAGGCTGGTGCTTGCTTCTTCGGGAATGTCAAGATGGATACACAAAACACTGATTCTTTACAGGCTTTAAAACCTAGAAGCGGGATTGGAGTTTACAGGCAGTGATCTATCTATATACACACGTACTGTGTGAGACATACCATAGCAAACAGGTATGTCTCTATCCTTGCACTGGGCGAGGGCACATGGAGTTCTGTCATTTTGCTCCTCTAGTTGTGTTGCTGTCATGGGTGGAATCCTCAATCACCCTTTAATCCACCAAGAGGGTGCTTGCTGGTAACGAAGGAGGAGGGATTATTTTTCTCTCTGTTCCAGTTACAACTTTGGCTGCCCTCTTCAAAACAATCGCATGAAAACCTGTCTTCCAGGGAAAGTTTAAATAGCATTTTATTCAGAGATTGCAGGGATACATTAAAACTTTCCTGAGCCGTGGGTGTAGAAAAATCAACCACTGTGCCCCCAGGCTGGATCCATCCCCTTCCCACCAAAGTGGGTGAGGGGCATTGACTGCCCAGATCTCAGGATTCCTCACATGGGGCTCCAGATTGTGCCACCCTACAGATGCTCTGTCTGGTCCTAATGCTCCCTTTTCTATCTTTCTTTATTCTCTCTCTACTTAACTCTTCCCTCTCAAACTAAGTCCTGGCTTGCTTACCCAACCCCATTTTCTGGGACATTCTGTGCTTCTCTCAGTATTATTCACCAAGTCCCATATCCTCTTTTGTGTCTTGTAGTTGTCCAGCTTCTAAAACCTGCTTGCAAGTCAAAGGCATAGTCTAGGTTATCATTTCTGGTGCTGGTGGAAAAACTTGAACTTAGAGTCCCGAGAAGAAGCGTTGGGAGTGTTTCCCATCCTAATGACACTTGACTTTGTTCCAAGCATCAAAATCAAAAACATATATATCTTTCACCACTAAAACTAGTCTCTTGCTGAAAAACCTCAAGTTTAGACAAGATAGTCATGTCACTCCTGGTAATATAACTTTAATTTACCATCCTTAAAGGGCATTTATCCACCTTCCGACTCTGGGTTATATCACAAACCTATTTTACTAATTTGACAATGAAGCCACCTGTTCCAGTCACTCCTTTTTCCTGGGTTTCTTCCCAGGCTGTGGGATGGGGGCAGGGGAGTGAGAAGACTGTCCTAACATGCATATGTGCATTAAAGAGAAAGGAGGAAAACTGTGGCAGAGGCAGCTGTTTTTCTCCTAATATCTGTTCTCTTTCTTTTCTATAGGAAAAACAAACAAACAAACAAACAAACCCTAGTGTTTAGCTACCTACATGCAGCCCAGAATATAGCCTACATTTCCCAGCCTCCTTTGCAGTAGATGTGGTCATATGACTAAGTTCTGGCCAATGGGATATGAGTGGAAGTTATATATGCAATTTCTGCCTGGTACCCTTAAAGGGAAAGAATGTGCTTTTCCTTTTCCCTTTTCCTTTCTTCCCTTCTCCCTTCGCTACTGGCTGGATCATGGACATGATAGTAGGTCATCTCAGACAATGTATATGAGGGCAACATCCTAGTGGTGGCAGAGCAACAAGACAGAAAGAGTCTGGGTCTCTGACACATTGCAGTTGCCATTGTGCCCCTGAATTGTTTATGTCAGAACTGTTCCTGAGAGAAGAATGAATTTTTAGTTTATTTTTATTACTATCATTTTGGAATTTTGCTAGAGCAGCTGATCCTATATCCCAGGGGTCAGAAAACTATGGCTTGCAGGTCAAATCTGGCCCATCACCTGTTTTTATAAATAAAGTTTTATTGGGACAAAGCCATCCCCATTCATTTTGGTGTTGTCTATGGCTACAATGGCAGGGTGCAATAGGGACCATATGGCTCACAAGGCTTAAAATATTCACTGTCTGGACCTTTACAGCAAGAGCTTGACAGCCCCTGCTGTATCCTATTAATTCAAATGTATACCAAAATATTAATGATGGCTACCTCAGGATATTTTACTGTCTTCTTATGTTTCTCTCATTTGATTACTAAATCCTTCTCAAAAAAAAAAAAAGCTCTGCATGAAATGAATGAATTTACTCTAGACATCACCCTATGTGAACCTGCAAAACCCACATTTTTATTGTCACTCTCTTCCCTGTCAGAAACAGTTGAGCCACTTGCCAGCTCTTACAAAAATCCTGAATCTGGTATTGTATCTGGAAGGATCATTTTGATTGCTTGTAGCCAAAATTTGACTTAATGGGGGTAATTTATTGGCTCTCTCTTTCTTTTCATCTCTTGGCCCTGCTTATCTATAATAATCTGTTTAAATGGGCCATTTGTGCTCTGAAAATATGGCTGCTGGAAGGCTAGAGCTTGCATCCTTCTGGCTAATAGTCCATAAATATATCCACATAACAAATTTCAGAGACAGTTCTGACTGGCTTTGCTTGAGTCAAAGTTTATGCCTGAACCAGTCATTGTGTCTAGAGGAAGGGAATGATTTGATTAGCCAGATGAGAAGGCTTAAGGTCAACAACAGAATGGATTTCTGTCAAGAAAGACTGGTTTTATTACCTAGAAGAGAAAAAAGGGAGCCTGGGAGATAACAAAAAAAAACAATTGCTGCTCATTCCAGGCAACTTAAGTATCTCAGTATGCAGTCTTGATTGCTTCTGGGTGTGTGATGTTACATTTATTTGAAGGGTAATGTGCAGCTCTATTGTCTGATTTGGAGGCTAATTGATTATTTTAAAAATTACTATACCAAGCTCAGCACATCACAATGCCTATGTGAACTCTGAATAATTCTTTTATTTTATTTTAATTAATTTTAGCCAAGGCTATATATTCAGAGTTTAAATGTCTGGTTGAAAACTGAAATGTAGGCAACATCCAAATTTCTCCAAATAGCAGGATGTAAAAGGCAGAATCTTGCAGTGGTAGACAAAGGGCGGTATAAGGCAGCGGTCCCCAACCTTTTTGGCACCAGGGACCGGTTTCGTGGAAGACAATTGTTCCACGGACGGGGCAGGGTGGGGATGGTTCAAGTGGTCATGCGAGCGATGGGGAGCTGCAGATAAAGCTTCGCTCTTGCCTGCCACTCACCTCCTGCTGTGTGGCCCGCTTCCTAACAGGCCGAGGACCGGCACCGGTCCGAGGCCCGGGGTTTGGGGACCCCTGGTATAAGGAGTTAGATAACGTGGATTCGAAGCTCTGATCTTCTATTTTTTGGGTGGTCGTGACAACTTATTTAGTGTCTTTGAGACTCAGTTTACTCTTCTCTAAAATCAGGACGATAGGATTGACCTCTTATGCTTGTTTTGAGGATTCTCTTTCCTGACAGTTGGTTCCATTCTGGGCTTTCAGTTATTTGGGCACAAACCTGTCTCTGCCAATTTGGCTCTTACATTATTGACAGTCCACAGAGAAGCATTTGGCAAGAGAAAATTTGTTGATGAAGTAAAATTCAGAGGTGAAAAAAGCAGGGCAGCCAACTGGCTTCAGATCCATGCATTATCAGATTAAATCTTTGCTTGTGCCCACAGAGCTTGATGCTTCAGGTAAGTGTTGAAATCTATCATTTTTCTGGAGGTTTTGAAGGCTCCCAGGAGGAAGTCAATCATTTTGTTAAATTGCTGCTTCAGTCACTATCCACTTTTGAAGATGTTAGATGTTTTTTTTTTTTTCTTCTCTTTTCTTTCTTTTTTTTTTAAATTCATGTTCATTCATTTCAGTCTAATCACATAGGGACTAGGGGAGAATAATAGCTAAGGCATCTCAGGAATTCTAAATTATTTCTTGCTTCTAAACCACAGTACCCTTGCCAGACTTCAATCATCTATGCCCCAGCTACCTCATCTATAAAGTTAAGATAATGGTCTTGAGTAACCTATTGGGTTAAGAAGCTCACATATGGCCATTAGGAGAGAAAGGGCTGAGCCAGAATTTTCAAACAAGATGGTATCAAGCAATAAGATGCCAAGGCCAGGATGAAAGCAATCAGGTCTAAGAAACTTAAGACATTTACTGTCCAAACAGTCTGAAAAGCCAGAAGCATTTATGCATTTCACTAATGTGTTACGTGGCAAGACAGAGAGAACTAAATTTGTCTCCGAAAAGGAAACAGAGGCACCGAGAACTATTTCATGTCTGGCGTACTATGGGAAGTTCTTCTAAACTGTTAAGAACAAATATTTACTCAGTTGCCCAAGGTGATGGGGGTTTGCTGTATGGGTGTTGAGCTAGTAAGAAAGCACAGAAAGTCAGCATCACCTGAAGAGCCCACCCAGTGGAGATCTGGAAGGTTGCTTAGGACATCAAATCATTCCAGGTCCCAGCAGCAACCTAGTGGTTCATCTCTCCTGTAACTCAGTTTTCCTTTTGTTACTTCTACTGGGCTGAGTCTGCATCTACTACTCCTGCTGACTTCTTGCTTCCTTTACTTTCTGCTCAACTTCATGCTTCTTGTTCACTCTCGGCTTCTGCTGCATGATGCCTGCTTACTGGCATCACTCGTGGCTTCTTGGGTTCTCTCAAAGCCTGGTTCTTCCAACTATTCTCTTTCTACGTGGCTCAAATTCAAACTTTCCTAGAAGGAGAACCTGCCTATAAAACAGATTCCTTTGGCTCAGGCACAAAGCCCTATTCAATCATTTGTAGCCAGGGTGGTTGTGTCTTAGTATCCAAAGCATGGTGTTTTATACAAAAGTTATGAAGAAAGGGGTCTATGTAACTTTCAGGCATTTTAAGGGTTCATACCATGTCTAATACTTGAATATATTTATTTAATCTCTACTTTCTACCACAAAGAGTTGAGGCTGGTACACTGATAGTACCACTGTAAAATAGAAGATGACCTATATTATGCAAGGTGCTTAAATGTTCTGTGGAAATTCAGACAGAAAATTTATTTAAAACTGGTGATTCAGGGCTTCCCTGGTGGCGCAGTGGTTGAGAATCTGCCTGCTAATGCAGGGGACACGGGTTCGAGCCCTGGTCTGGGAAGATCCCACATGCCGCAGAGCAACTGGGCCTGTGAGCCACAACTACTGAGCCTGCGCGTCTGGAGCCTGTGCCCTGCAACGGGAGGGGCCGCGATAGTGAAAGGCCCCCGCACCGCGATGAAGAGTGGCCCCCACTTGCCGCAACTAGAGAAAGCCCTCACACGAAAACTAAGAGACCCAACACAGCCATAAAAATAAATAAATAAATAAATAAAGTATTAAAAAAAAAACCTGGTGATTCAGAAAGGCTTCATGGGTGAGGCAAAGTAAACTGGAGCACTGAAGGATGGATAGAATTTTGATAGAAAGGAATAAAAAGGACAGTGCATTCTAGGCAAGGAGAACAGTGTTAAGAAAGGACAGGCATGGAAAATTAGGGGGGAATTGGTGACTCATCCAGTCTGAGTAGGTCAGAGACTTTCTTGGGAGGGAGCAAAGGGAGCTAAATCTGAAAAATTTAAATGCCAAGCTAGAGAGTCTAAACTTTATTGGGTTGACATTGGAGGAGTCATTAAAGATTTCCAATCTGGGCAGTGAAGGGATTGGAGTTGTTTTTAGGAAGAGTCTTCTGACTGGGTGTATATATAATGGGTTGGGGAGGGAGACAATGGAAAACAAGAAAGTTACTATTGTCATGCTAGAGTTTGTCAGAGAAAACAAGATGAGACAATAGATGTGAAATACCTGTCAGAAGTAGCAAATATGAACTTATGGTTACTGAGAGTTCACTATTTGCAGCCCATGTGAGGGGCTTTCCTTACAATATTATATTTAATGTAACCATGGTATAAGGTAGGTGTTATTAGTCTGATTTTACAGATCATGAAACGGAGACTCAGATCAATGCAGTAACTTGTTAAAGAGCTCATGTTGGTGCATGATAGAGCTAGGATCTGTACTCAAGTCTGGAAGACTCCAAAAGTCTTGCTTTTTTGACTACTCTGAACTGCCTCCCAAAGTCATTGGCAATTGACTTAATGAAAGGGGCAAGAAAAAGAGTGGTGTCAAAGGGAATGTCAAGTTTTCAAGAGTGGGTGATGGGGAGTGCTGTGGACAAAATTCAGATAAAGGAGTACCTTTTTCTTGGGAGCTGGGAGTTCAAAAGGAAATTGTGGAAGATGAATAAGGTTATGAGCTTATTTTGACCTTTCCTTAAGACAAAAATATATGAGTCAACCTAAGCAGCAGTGGAAATTAGAGGGCATAAAGAGGTCAGAAACTCTGTTACAAAAGTAGACCAATCGAATCGAAGGACCCCATCTTTTCTCCTGTATTTGGACTGGCATGAATGACCACTCTGTTCCCTGTACCTTGGCCACATTGCTCTACAACCCTGACTGATCTTCCACAGCGGCCTGCTGATGTTAAACAATGTACATGTGGGCCCACTCCAGCCACTCTTCTAGAGGAGAGCCTTGGCTACAGCCCTAGGGAGGAGGTGGCAGCCTTGTTTTGCATCATTGATCCCACCCACTTGGCCACAGCTGGCTGGGGAGTAACCAAACCATGGATTGACCAGTAACCTATGTCCCGCCATGATTAATGTTGAAGTATAAACTTTTTTCATAAGCATTTCCTCAATTCTTCACACAAATAAACATCTCATCGACCCGTGTCTCTAATTCTCCAGAACTGTCTCACCACTAAACAGTCAGTGTTTTAAGGGCAGGGCTGAGTCCTTATGAGCCCTGCTTATCACTCTGTCTTCCCAGTCCAGCACAGTGTCTGGCACATTGTAGGATATCAGTAAATATATCTGTACATATATATTTACATATGAATGTACATTTAAATCTTAGCTGTGGACACAGCTTTGCCTCAAATAACAATATAGAATTGTGTATAGTTGTTGTTTGTACTTTTACTACACTACTAAATAATTTATTCTATTATATCATAGGCAGTTATATCTATGCCTATCTTCCCTAATAATTGGTATAAATGCTAATAATGCTGGGTGCTTTTCTGGGTGTTAAATGTATATTGACTTGTTACTTCTTCATAGCAATAGCAAGCATTAGATACTCTTCTTATCTCCATTTTTAAGGATGAATAAGTGTATACAGGAAAGTTAATTCTTTTGTCTAAGGGTTACAATATTAATTAATGAGAGGAGCCCAGCTTTTTTTCCCAGAATCTATGCCCTTTTGGAATAGATGGTAAATTCTGAAGTCAGTCTGATTCATCTCCATTATTTAATACTTGTCATCTGGCAAGTGGTCAGTGTGTGTGTGCAATGTTGAGTTAAGTTATCTTTTCCAACTTGGCCAACATGGCTTGTAATATTTCATATTATGTATATGTATATTACACAGTATAGAATGTAGCAGACCTGGTCTTGTTAGGTATAGTGAGAGTTCAGATCATATTGGGAAGATGGTCAGAATCTGGGGGGACTCAAGGGGAGGTAAAGTAAGATATCTGGGGCCAGAAAAACCAGAGCAGGATGGTGGGGCTCTGGGGATCTGCATCCTCTGTTTTGTGATCATTGAAGACATTTGAGAGGATGGGGCAGGAGTGGCAAGGGCTGAATTTCACTGCTGGCTCTCTCCATTTTGGAAGCCCACTTCGTTCTGTAGAGCAACGTTAACAGTCTTCCACTTCAAGAAATCAACTTTTCTGCCTCAAGTGACATTAAGTGGGTGTTGCAAATTCACTAGTTAATTTTTTTTTTAAACATCTTTATTGGAGTATAATTGCTTTACAATGGTGCGCCAGTTTCTGCTTCATAACAAAGTGAATCAGTTATACATATACATACGTTCCCATATCTCCTCCCTCCTGTGTCTCCCCCCCTCCCCCCCTCCCCATCCCACCCCTCCAGGAGGTCACAAAGCACCGAGCTGATCTCCTTGTGCTATGTGGCTGCTTCCCACTAGCTATCTATTTTACATTTGGTAGTGTATATATGTCCATGACACTCTCTCACCCTGTCACATCTTACCCTTCCCCCTCCCCATATCCTCAAGTCCATTCTCTAGTCGGTCTGTGCTTTTATTCCTGTCTTGCCACTAGGTTCTTCATGACCATTTTTTTTTTTCCTTAGATTCCATATATATGTGTTAGCATACTGTATGTTTTTCTCTTTCTGACTTACTTCACTCTGTATGACAGACTCTAGGTCCATCCACCTCACTACAAATAACTCAATTTCATTTCTTTTTATGGCTGAGTAATATTCCATTGTATATATGTGCCACATCTTCTTTATCCATTCATCCAATGATGGACACTTAGGTTGCTTCCATGTCCTGGCTATTGTAAATAGAGCTGCAATGAACATTTTGGTACATGACTCTTTTTGAATGATGGTTTTCTCAGGGTATATGCCCAGTAGTGGGATTGCTGGGTCGTATGGTATTTCTATTTTTAGTTTTTTAAGGAACCTCCATACTGTTCTCCATAGTGGCTGTATCAATTTACATTCCCACCAACAGTGCAAGAGTGTTCCCTTTTCTCCACGCCCTCTCCAGCATTTATTGTTTCTAGATTTTTTGATGATGGCCATTCTGACTGGTGTGAGATGATATCTCATTGTAGTTTTTCACTAGTTAATTTTGACTATCTGATTTTTCCTCTGAGAATACATGACTTTTCCTCTGAAAAATGGTTGTGGTGTTCAATCCTTGGGAGACCGTTCTTAGAAACGAAAGTATTTTCAGCATAGGTTGTACCCAGGTCTGGGCTTATACAAATGTATCTTTGTAGTGCATTCTCCTGGCATGTCCTGGGACAGAACTCATCGTCAGAGAAGAGAACACAGGTCCCACAAGTGGTCCACAGCAGGTGTCTTGGAGTCAGAATCTAGCAGCCTGCCTCTCAGATTTCCGTCTGGTTCAGCCACAGGACACGGCAAGTCTATTCAAGAGCAGTTTATCTAGAACCTATGTGAGACTTGGGAGCCCAAGTCACATCAGCACTGGGACCTACATTGCAGAGTGCCACCCCAGGAGGGACAGAAGGTTCTCCCTAGTGATGGAGAAGGTGAAGTGCTTTGGTGCCATTTTGGGTTGTTTTGGGCAGGTTTGGCAGACTGTGACTTCAGTGGCAGTGGGCACAGGGAAAGGGTGGCATTGGCAATAGCAGAAAGTCAGGCATACAGTGGCTTTACGGAACCCTGTGTGGATTGATCATACCTTTGCAGTTTGTTCAATGCACCTTTATGGGCATGAGAATTTTCTGCTCTAGTTCTTTCTAGGGATCAAGGGCTATAGAGGAAAAAGTTGGTGTATGCCCAGGGTAGCTGAGAGGATGGTCCAACGAGTACACACCTGATGCTTCCAAGGGACCCCAGAAACAGTTGGGAGGACCTTGAAGATGGAGAAGGCTAAGGGTCCTGCAATAGCAGGCTGGAAAAAAAATGACAGAAATAGTGTGTAAACTTAGTCGCCCCAGGCCAGTGCTCCCTGAGAGACTTGACTTACACGCAGATTAAGAACAGGAAAGGTTTTCTTCTTCTAGCCTTTCACAGCATACCTGACATTCCATATAATGAGCACCAGCCACAGGCAGCAATTGGAACAGTTTTCTGACATCATCCTTGTCTATTTATCAGTTTGACAACCTGTCAGCTCAGCGCGGCCTGTTGATGCTTCCATGTGAGTCAGTCTGTTAGAGGCTGTCAACATGAATGGCTGCGTGTTTTCAGTGCTGATAGAACAAACAGGAAATGTTGGCTTGGTTAATATTATTGAATGAGAACCTGATGAAAATTTGGACTCTGGGAACTAAATGTTAATTTGGGGATGGTTTTATTTTGAAAAATTCAATTCATGGTGCTTGCTTATTTTTAACAGGATGTTCAAAAGGGACTCTCTCTATCTTAGGGTTTTTCAGAAGCCTCGAAAGCTGAGAACAGTATAAGAGTTGCCCAGTACTGCCTCATCTGTAGCAAGGGGCTAGACCCCTATGCGCAGCATGCAAAGAAATGACAAAGCTTGTTCTGTCAGCTGTAGACCAAGAGCCTTGCCTGGGTTATAGAAGAAGAGAAGAAAGAGGTGAGGAGGCCAGTGGAGAAAAAGAATCCCATGGGGTGCATCGTGGGATTCTGGGCGTTTCAGTGCCCAACTCTATGTGAGGAAAGGAGTGCCTTCCCTTCACCTTAAGCCAAGGCAGGAGGTTTTGGAAAGCTGCTTGCAGAGATGGTAAGAGTCTCCTGGAGCTTGAGGGTACAGGGACTGGTGTGTGACTCCCACAAGAAGAGTCTGAGGGCCACAGGGTGGGCCTTCTCTCTGGTAGCAAAGTGGAGGGCGGGCGGTGGTACCTGAGCAAGCTGCCCCGTTAGTGATCGTGAATCCTTGGGATGTGGCCCCTGGAAGGAAGTTGGAAGGAAGCTGGTCTGGGGTCATCTCCACAGAGAGCTGGACCAATGGCCTTTATTAATTAATTTATGGCTGCATTGGGTCTTCGTTGCTGCGCACAGGCTTTCTCTAGTTGCGTTGAGTGGGGGCTACTCTTCATTGTGGTGTTTGGGCCTCTCATTGCGGTGGCTTCTCTCGTGGAGCACGGGCTCTAGGCTCATGGACTTCAGTAGTTGTGGCACTCGGGCTCAATAGTTGTGGCTCGTGGGCTCTAGAGCGCAGGCTCTGTAGTGTGGCACACGGGCTTAGTTGCTCCACGGCATATGGGATCTTCCTGGACCAGGGCTTGAACTCATGTCCCCTGAATTGGCAGGCGGATTCTTAACTGCTGTGCCACGAGGGAAGCCCGACCAATGTCCTTTAGAGGCTCTTATCTTGTGGGAGTTCTTAGTTTCAGACGACAGAACCCCCTCCGGTCAGTGTAAGTAGGAAGGGATTTAGGAGGGAACATTAGCAACTGGCAGGCTATTTGGGACAAGCTTTAAGTCTGGCCTCCTGGGAAGAAGTCTCAGAACCTCACCCCAGGAAAAGAGCTGCTGCTGGGCCTCAGCTGACTCCAGGACCGAGCTGCCCCTGTCGTCACCCACGTCAGTGCCAGGGAAGCCATGCCACCTGACTGCTCCCTCCCACGACTAACTCCAGCATGAAAGCCTCACGTGGTGCCTCTGATCAGCAGAATCTTTGTCACGTGTCCATGCCCTGGCACCAAGGGAACTGGGCATTGTGCTGTGGCTTCTTCCCCGGGAAGCTGGGATTCGTACTGTGGGGAAATGTAAAAATAAAAATGTGAGTGGGTGTGTAAATGACAGTTGTCCACTCACCTTGATGGCAGGGTTGGCTCCTGGAAATCAACATTGTGGGGAGAGTTCTAAGTAGCCAACTGGAGGTCAGGCATTGCCTATAATGAAAGAGCTGGATTTGGAGGTGCCTAGCAAGAAGTTTTCCAAAGAGATAGCAACAGTTCCAGGAGATCATCAGTTAGCTGTGGACATCTGCCAGGCCACAGGGCACCAGTGTCCTTTTTCAACTGTTCCACTCAAGTAAGTCTTTTCTTCCACCACCTCCTCCTCCTGTCGCCCTGTACTGGACCCCAAAGCTTCATAATCAGCAACTAGTGAGTTGGGAAGAGGTGGAGTAAGCCGTACTGAGAAATTGACCACAATCCCTTGCCTGCTGCAAGCCTGTGAGGGGGGATGGGCAAAGTTGTAACCAAGTGAAAACTTGCAGTTTCCCCCTACCCCCAGGTTTATTAAGATATAATTGAGGGCTTCCCTGGTGGCGCAGTGGTTGAGAATCTGCCTGCCAATGCAGGGGATACGCGTTGCCGCGGAGCAACTAGGCCCGTGAGCCACAACTACTGAGCCTGCGCGTCTGGAGCCTGTGCTCCGCAACAAGAGAGGCCGCGATAGTGAGAGGCCCGCGCACCGCGATGAAGAGTGGCCCACGCTTGCCACAACTAGAAGAAAGCCCTCGCACAGAAACGAAGACCCAACACAGCCATAAATAAATAAATAAATAAATAAATAAAATATATAATTGACACATTGCATACGTATTGCATATGTTTAAGGTGTACAAGGTGTTTATTTGATACATTTATTAATTGCAAAGCTATTATCACCATAGTATTAGCTACCACTTCCATTCCATCACATAGGTACCAATTTCTGTTTGCGGTGAGAACATTTTAAGATCTACTCTCTTAGCAACTTTCAAATATATGATATAGTGTTATTAGATATAATATCATGCTGTACATTAGGTCCCCAAACTTGTTAATCTCGTAATTGGAAGTTTGTACCCTTTGACCAGTATCTCCCCACGTCCTCTACCCCTCCAACCCCTGGTAACCACCACTGTACTCTATATCTCTGAGTTTAGCTTTTTTAGCTTCCACATATAAGTGAGATCATACAATACTTGTCTTTTTCTGTCTGACTTACTTCACTTGGCATCATGTCCTCAAGGGACATTCACTTTGTGAAAGCATATAGTTTTGATTATTTGACTAGTGCATTGGATTGGTCTCTCTAATGGTTGAAAATGACCTAAGGACTTTTTAGTATCTAAGAATAATGGAGAAAGCTATGGGACCAAATCGGAGATTTCACCCCAGAGTAGGGAAGAAGAGGGCCAAAGAGCACGTTGAATGGGTAATGAGAGAAAGAATAAAATGGATTCTGTCTGCCCTATGGCAAGTCTGGTTTATGCTGGTGATGTGCATCATTATTATGACGGTATATTTATTGTTGCTTCAATTTTATTTAATTCCACTTTCTTTGGTTCGTAAAGTCTACTGAGAATACAGGAGGAAATGTAGAAAAAAAGAGGAAGGCAAGAGAGACATTTACGGCTTATTGTTGCTGGTGTTTTTAATCTTCAAAGGTTGGTTGGGGAAGATCAAGAATGAGAGATCAGCTTGGCAGTGGAGACAACTTCCTGGACAAGAAGGGACTGAATAGGGCAATTGTGCTACCCTCTTTGTAAACGTCATTGTCCTTTATTCTTAGAGAGCCCCATGAGGTAACTATAGTCACCCCCTACTTTATGGATGAGAAAACTGAGCCTTCGACAGGTTAAGCAGTTTGTGCAGTGTCACAAGCTTTAAATAGTTGAGTGGGAGCTCTATTACTTAATCTTGTTCCACTGCCCAACTGAATGTGTTGGGTCTTAGATGTGTCCATGACACTCTGGTTCCTGTAAGAGGGCACTCCTTTTAGCATTAATAACAGCTGGCTTTTATTGAGCACTGAAGGTATTTCAGTCACTGTTCTACGCACTTCATACATTTTTTCATTTAATCCTCCTCTCAGCTCTGCAAGATAGGTGCTATTGTTATCCTCATTTCACAAATGCAGAGTGTCAGGCAAACTTGCCTGAAAGCCACACAGCTGGTGAGTACTGGGGCAAATATTTATATTCAGGCAGGCTAGCGCTGCAGGGCACTCTTTACCACCATGTTCTACCACCATGGGGTGCACCAAAGCTGAGTCAAAAGGAAAAAGGACCTGTCCACTGGCTTCCCAGCCTTACAGGAGTAAGAGCAGGAACAGTCTTCCTTCTTCTGCCCCCTCCGTTGCTCCTGTTTTCCTCCATCTCAGGGGGAGGGGTTCGAGGTGAATCACCCCTTCCACCTGAGCTTGGATGCTATCTCTCATCTCTCCTTTGGGACTTTGCTTCATATAAACCCTCTCTACTATGTCTTCAAATCCATTCTCTACCCTGATTTAAGAGTTAGTGGTGGAGGACTTCTTAGGAGACACACTGTCTTAATGGGCCATTTTGCCTGGAGAAAGGATCATCTAGGCAGACCAGGCTGGATGAGGAAGGGGACAAAAATTTAAACTGCTCAGCAGAAGAAATAAATAAGAATTTGCTGCAGGGAAGAGGAGAGTCTTAACCACAAGACAGTGAGAGGAGACAGGAACTCAAATAAAAGAAAGAACCAAAGAGAATTTTTGAGGGCCAAATTGGCCAAAGGACTTTTAAGAAAGGGACTCCCATCAACTTAGTGGTTTTCTGTAACAAGCTGTGATGTAATACCCCAACCCTTGAGTGAAGTCTGCTACTGGTGGCACTTTGGGAGATGAAGGGTTTAAAGTGGTGACCTTGGGGAATGGAGCAGCTCTTCTGGAGGGTGGAAGCAGAGATAGAGAAAACAATGGAAGTGAGGACCTGAGAAGATTGGAAGCAACAGGAGTCACTTCTCCTTTCCTAGGCACTTTGGTGTGCTGGGAGGAATGTCTGATTTACTTGGATGTGTAGGATTGGCGTTTGAGCCCATTTCTACCTAATTCTTAAGGACCAATTGATCACAACAACATGAAGAACTTGAGGTCACCACGAGTTGCATCTCTCCCCTTGCTCCACACTGTTAACTTTGCTACAGACCTTTCAATTCATCCCTGGTCTCTGTCTTCATCTCAGCCACTCCCATTTAACATAGACTTTCTGGCTTTGGCTCCATTTCCTGGCTTCTGAGTTTCTCTCTCCTTCACAACTCATCAATTCAGAAGTGGTCTCCTGGTTAACAATCTCCCTAGCTCAGTCAGCTCCTGGAAACACCCCTTCTGTTTTCTACTCCACCCTCACTTCTTATTCAGTTTATCCCAGGTCCATGTGCAAAAACTGGGAAGAAGTTGAGATTTCTGTACATGCACCTTCTGGATGAGGTGTACTGGTTAGAGTGCAGTGGTTTTAAACACACTCTAGTCAGTTTAAAACAGAAAGGGGTTTATTAAGGAGTATTTGATGGTATATAGTATTATGGGAAGACTGAGTTTATAGGAACGACTTTCAAAGTCATACTACAGAAAAGGGACACCAAGTTAGCTACTAAATCTTCCATAATTAGGAATCTACTCACCAAATTTGGAAGCTGCTCTTATAGCTGCTGGTTCCAGAACCACCTACCGTGACCACAGTCAGGAATCCAGTGCAATTAAGGCACATAGTCAGGATACCAACACCATCAAGAGTATGCCATAATCAGTGAGCTCCTGCTACTTGCCAGCTTTAAAATCCATGCTTGCAAAATGGATGGCTTACAACCTGCCACTAGACTCACACGAAGCTAACGCCAGTTTACTGGGACTGTACTCATTCTGCTACGATGGTGTTTGCCTGCAGAAGTAGCAGAAGCAGAAGTGTAGCCTCCATCCCACTATCTACCTCAAATCTTTTTTTTTTTTTTTTTTTTTTAAAGGATTTTCTTATTTATTTATTTATTTATTTATTTATTTTTTTTGGCTGTGTTGGGTCTTCGGTTCGTGCGAGGGCTTTCTCCAGTTGCGGCAAGCGGGGGCCACTCTTCATCGCGGTGCGGGGACCGCTCTTCATAGCAGTGCGCGGGCCTTTCTCTATCGCGGCCCCTCCCGTCGCGGGGCACAGGCTCCAGACGCGCAGGCTCAGCAATTGTGGCTCACGGGCCCAGCTGCTCCGTGGCATGTGGGATCTTCCCAGACCAGGGCTCGAACCCGTGTCCCCTGCATTAGCAGGCAGATTCTCAACCACTGCGCCACCAGGGAAGCCCTCTACCTCAAATCTTACACTAGTGATTCCGATGAGTGGAATCCAAATGACATTTAGAACTCTAGCTGCAAAGAAGCCTGGGAAACACTGTTTAGCTTTATGACCTCTTCTGTACCAGCTGGCACACCAGAAGGAAGTTGGAAAGGATGCTGTGCTTTGAAGAACTGTGTTTACCACAGAGGGTTAACCTCACTTTTCAATGGCTCGTCAGAATCTTTCTCCCGATAGATTTATTGCCCACCTCTTTGGAATGACTGAGGATAGTCCTATTTGGCTCAGGGAAGGATGACTCATTATCAGACTGTTATTTATCATAGATTGCATTGCAGCCTCTTCCAGCTTGTTGGCGCACAGTAATTTAGTCATGGCTAAGGGTAGATAAATAGCCCCCTTCCCTCCACGGCCCTAAGTCATTGCATACGTTTGTTTGCAGTCCGCACTACAGATGGCATGAGGTCCACCAGGTAGATCTCTTTCCTGGAACAGTACCAAAAGCAGAAAGGACAAAATGCTTCAGATTTTTTTTCCAAGGGAAATAAAAGAAGCAACAAGTGAAGCAGTTGATACTTATTTTCAGCACCATGTTTTAATTATCTCCATCTCTTTTGCCTTTTGAAACAGTGCACACTATATTTTCTCTTGTTTTTTCAGTCTTTGAGTGTTCTCCAGTTATGTCCAGCTGGTTCCAGTCATTAGTAGACTCTTCTTAAGATAGTCCAGTCCTACTGGAAACAGGAAATACTGGAAACCTCACTAGAAAATCAGGTCCATTTCTGGCCTAGTTTTGCCAGAGTTTTGATAAGCGTCCAATCTTTTGCTTGTTTATTCAAATTAAGCTTCTGAATCTCTTGAGATTCACCCTTTGCAATTGCTAAGCCAACAGCCTGCAGGGGAAAAAAATCACACATTTTCTGGCCAATCCTTGGAAAAATGTCTTTTCTCTCTGCCAGGTTTACTAATTTACAGGTGTTCCAAAGCTGAGGTCAACTGGTTGAAACTGGAAAGAAGATTTTTTAACAGCTGAACAATCCAAAAGTGAAAATTATTTGGATTATTCCAATTCCAAACTAAATCTTATTTTTTCTTATTTAAGTTTATGAAGGAATATGTGCATTATTAAAAATTATATAGATTGAGTCTCAAAAATATAATTTAACATTTACAGTGATTGGGTCATGGAATCAGAGAGCTTACATTTAGAAGGGAACTTCCAAGTACCAACATTCCTGTTAGGTTATCTTCAGTTGCCTTGGGTCAGTGGGTGTTACTGTAAATATGATTTAGTTTCTAAGCCAATGTTAGAAAATCCTTGGCAAACAACAAAGATACATGTGTTTAGAGAAAAGCAATAACTAATATTAGGGGAAAAACATGACATTAAAATAGCCCTTCATAAGAATTTGGTGTTGATTCAAATTGTGGGGCTAGTTACTTGAACTTGGGCAAGTTATTAAACTTTTCTGAGCTTATTTTCTCATCTATATGGAGTTCAACTTTTTCTGTTCTCATCAACCTGTTGGCTAAAAAGGGCTCAATTTAAAGGTCAAAAAGCATATTCAACTAATTCTTATTCTATCTAGTTAATGGAATACTCAAATATTTCTGAGAGTCTCAGGGTGTCTTGCATTAACTCCCGGTCAAATCCACTTAGCTGTAACATTGACTGCCATGTGAAGTGCATCTTTCTCTTTAGTTTTTCCCCTTCTGATGGGCATTGTCATATCTTCTGGCTACTGTTGTGCAGTAATGTCTCCTGATGGGCACCACCTCTCTAATGCCAGATTTATCCTGGTGTAGCCAACAGTACACTCTATGAGGTGTCAAAGCTATAAGGTGGTTCATAGACAAGTGGGGTTGAGGCTGCCTTACTTCATGTACTACTTAGGATGTTTTAGGTTGTAGGTTAATAGAAAACTCAACCCAATCTGGATCAAACAAGTGGAATTCATTGTCTGTTAGACAATAAAGTAGAAGTCCAAAGGTTAGAAAGCATATGTACCAGTGAAGATCAGTTTAGGCTGTGAGGAACAGAAAACCAAACTAACAGTGGCTTAAACAAGCTTTGTTTCTCCTACACAGAGACAAAGTCAGAGATAGGAAGGCCACAGCTTCTAGCGTAACTGTGCTCAACAACATCCGCAGAAACTTTCATCTTCTTCCAAGCTCCTTCCAGCTCACTACTCTGTCATTTCCTAAAGGGGTCAGCACCGTTGTCATAGTCTGAGATGGTGGCTAGAGCTCCACCCATTGTATTCATGCTCCCAGCAGCAGGGAGGAGAAAAGGAGGAAGATGTCCACGAACCAGCTGTCTTGTAAGGAAGGTTCCTAGAAGCTGTTATGTGACATTTTTGCTTATATTCCATCAGCCAGAGCTTAGTCACATGGCGACACCAAAACTGCAGGGAAATGATGTCTTTATTCTGGATGGCCATGTGTCCAGCTTTAACAGGGGCTCTAAAACATGGAAGATGGGGAGAATAAATACAGGAGGAAAGTTTCTGCCAAAACACCTTCAGGTTGATGAACTCCAGGGGCTTCAACTCTGTTTTCTTATGATTCTGTTGGCTTTGTTCCACTCAGTGTTTTGGCTTCATTTGAATCTGGTAACAAAACAACTGAAACAGTTCCAGAACATGCCCACCACAACAATGTCTAGAGAGAGGAGGTTGCTTCTGGACATTCTCCTAAAGGAACGTGAGAGAATTTTCCCACAAGACCCTAGCAAAGATGAATTGAGTCCCTGCTCACTTTTGAGCCAATCAATGGCAAGGGGGAAGGGATCACATCTACACCAGTCAAAGCCACCTTCAGACTGGGGGTGGGGCTAGTTTCCCCAGGGTAAGCTTCCTCTTCAAGGTGAAAGAGTGGATTACTGGACAAATTTGAGATTATGTTAGGAAAGAATAAAGAAGGCAAATAGGTGTTGAGCAGAGGACCCTTTAGTCTGGGCCAAGGAGGGGGAAGGGTGGCACTAAAACCTGCTGCTTATGGCCCATGGGCATACACAGTTTTTAGAGAAATGACTCTTTATATTTGTTTTTGTTTTCGTGTTTTGTGTTTATACCCTTTTATCTTCTTAGCGCCCAGACACGAATCCTTCTGAGTTGGTTCAAGGATATCAGTGGTAAATACCACATTCTATTGGCCCTTTCAATAGGGTATTTGTAACTAGTTCAAGATCATTGGGTTCACCTTCCCTTGGTGTGAGTTCTCTCTCAAAGTTCTTCACTCCTTCATGTAGATAGACATCTGATGGCTTAATCTACTGGGCACAGCAAGATGGACATAACTTAAGTCCAAGTTGGAAACTACACTGTATATAAAATGGGAATAGTAGTCACCCACCCCAAAAGGTTGTTATGAAAACTGAATATGTGGCCTTTCAGGGTAGGTTCTCACTTCTTCACTCCCCCAAAGTGAAGCAGTCTAAGACACATGGTGGTAAATAACACATAGTTGTTAGATGTTTTCGGCACTAGATTAAACAAGACAGTGTATGTAGAGTACTTAGCATACAGGAGGGATTTTATAAATGTGAATTCTCTTTCTGGAGAGGCTGTTAATGTCATCACTCACCCTTACTCCAGAGGAATTTCAACAACTGAAGACTATTCATTGAGTCCTTGGTTTATGTCAAACATCAAGAATGGATTTATTTTTAGACTACCGCAAAATCATGTCCTATGCTGAAACACAAAAGATGACAATGTCTTTATTTCCCCCCTACCCCCCAGAAGAGAGTGAAAGGAAGAGCATCCTTTCACTGTCATTCAGTGGAGAGAAGTCCTGTTGAGGTTACAAACATGAATAGCTGAGTCCCGTGTGGTGAGCACAAAGCAATATGGAAATCGAGGAGCCCTGGATAAATTGACTTGACACTTGCAGTAGTTATTGAATGAAATGTGTTTTTTTTTTGTTGTTGTTGTTGTTTTTTGAAATGTTATTTTAATGAAGAAGGAGGCAATTGTTAGCAAATGCAGTTTAACTATAATGAGGTTGTAAAAACTTGCATTTTATTATTGATCTTGCAAGGACTGTAAGTAAGAGAAGAAATGGTGGGAATTATAGGTCATTTTCTTTTTATTAGACATTTAAGTATAGTCTTTTCAGACAAAACATGGATATTTCCTGGGTTGTTTAAACTTTGTCTAATCATATTAAAAAATTACCTTAGAGTGTTTGCAGGATTTCTTTCTTTCTTTTTTTTTTTCCTGTTTTGAATGGTAGTTATCCTATTGGTACTTCATATATTGGTTTTAAAGTATATTCTAAAGGTTAAAGGCTCTCTCTTTTTTTAAAAAAAAACACAGACCCTAGAGCCAGACACTGGGCCTTCGTTGCTGCATGCGGGCTTTCTCTAGTTGTGGCGAGCGGGAGCTACTCTTCGTTGTGGTGCGTGGGCTTCTCATTGAGGTGGCTTCTCTTGTTGCGGAGCACGGGCTCTAGGTGTGCAGGCTTCAGTAGTTGTGGCACGTGGGTTCAGTAGTTGTGGCTTGTGGACTGTAGAGTGTAGGCTCAGTAGTTGTGGCGCACGGGCTTAGTTACTCCTCGGCATGTGGGATCTTCCCGGACCAGGGCTTGAACCCATGTCCCCTGCATTGGCAGGCGGATTCTCAATCACTGCGCCACCAGGGAAGCCCCTAAGCCCCTAAGTAGCATGGAAGTCCATGCTACTGTCTTACTTCGTCCCAGCTTACCCTTCCCCCTCCCCGTGTCCTCAATGCTAACACATATATACAGAATCTAAAAAAAAAAAAAAAAAAAATGGTTCTGAAGAACCTAGGTGCAGGACAGGAATAAAGATGCAGACGTAGAGAATGGACTTGAGGACTTCTGCATTCTTTGAGCTTCTACTTTTGAACCTCTCATTTGCTCTTCTACAGGGATTTATGAAGCATCGTTTTCCAGTGATGAATAGGACAGAGGAAGCCTCTGTTTTCATGGTGCTCCCATGTTTAAGGAAGAGACTGACCAAAATCTAGTAAATTAAGCTAATAACCATGATAATGTCAGATAATGAAAGTGCTATAAGAGACTAAAACTAGGTACCGCGCTGAGGAGTGAATGAGGGCCACATTACAGGCAGCGCTCAGGAAGGCCTCTTGGAGGAGGTAATGTTTGCTCTGCGACCTGGTTGAAGGTGTTTTTGTCATTTCTACCTTGAACCATGGTTATTGATTTGAATCTACATCCTAGGCTTCTTAAGGGCGTTATCTCTTTCTAACTCACCTTTGTATCCTGCAGAGCTTATAGCCTTTTGCCTTCTACTCGGGAGGTGTTCAGTCAATAGTTGTTAAATGATGTCCATACGTTTGTTCTCTACGTCTGTGTCTCTGTTTCTGTTTTGCAAATAAGATCATCTATGCCATTTTTCGGGATTGACATATATACACTATTGATGCTTTGTATAAAATAAATAATTAATGAGATCACAGATAAAAATGTTTAGAAGTTTACAATTTAATTCTAATTATCCAGGCTCTGGAAGAGCCCAACTTTTTCAATGAAGTAGTACTGTGAAGTAGGTGAGTGATATTGTGGGAATTCAAGACATAAATGAAAAAAAAAATTCTCTGGTTATCGTCTGGCTTAACCTGAAATTACTTCATTGCTCTTTTGTGACTTTATTTGAACTTTGTGATATTTACCTTTTAACTTAAGTTGGAAATTTATGATTCTGAAGTACCCATTCCAGGGAAGAAGATGTCAACAGGCACAGTTTGGGGAACTATTAATCAGAAGAGAAATGTTTTATTAAAGAAAGTGCACAAAGTTTAGATTACAGATACAGAATGTGTTAAGCTCATGAAGTCAGGGGAACTTGCACCAAACAGCAAGACATTGTGGGAGAGCAGACGAGAGAAGGAGGAGGCTGTGGAATGTTTACATTCTTACTTGTGCAAGAGTGTGATGAGCCAAGAACACAGTTGGAGTTCAGCGAGATGGAGCATTCCTGGTACTGCCTCCTCATGGGATTAATATTATCATGAGAAAAGTCACACGCAAATGAAGGGGGCTGTAATTAGGGGTGGACAAATAATGCCATTTTGGGAAAAGTTTGCTGAAAAGTTTAGGAAGATTTGTGCCCTGAACAAAGGGTGAGATTATAAAGATCTTATGGTGCAAATACAAATAATTGTACTTGAGGCTGTGGACTTGGAAACTTCTTGAGTAATGAAGACCTTATACATTTCTTGCTGACTTGGTCACAGGCGGTATAAATTTGACAAATGTGGATGAATTCATATTGCCTTAATTTTTCCAGTGGTGATCTTCCTGTATGGAGGACACCAGGAACTATTCCTCTTGTGACTTTATTAAGTTGTGTAGCAATTGTGGTGACTTACTGTTATTACTTTTCCTGCTTTTTTTTGTTAGCAAGGAGAGTCCAGGACTGAGTGGTAGGGGACCTCCTGATATTTGTACCCTCATGTAATCCCCTTCCCTTGAGTGTGGGGTGGACTTACTAACTCATTTCTAACAAATAGAATATGGTAGAAATGATTGGATGTCATTAAGAAAAGATTAGGTTATAAAAAGACTGTGGCTTCCTCTTGGGTAAATAGTCTCTCACTCTCTCTTTTAGATCCCTCAGTCTCGGGGAAGTAAGTTTCCATGTATTGAGTTGTCCTATGGAGAGTCTTAGGGGGCGAGGAGCTAATATCTCTAGTCAACAGCCAGCAAGGACCTGTGGCCTGTGAACCATCACATGAATGGGTTTGGAAGTGGCTCTTTCTCCAGTCGAGCCTTCAGATGACCTCAGCCTCAGCTGACACTTTGGTTGCAGTTCCGTGAAAGACCATGAGTTAGAAGTTCCCAGTTAAGCCTGACCTGGAATCATGACCCACACAAACTGTGAGATAATAAATATTTGTTGTTTTTAGCTACTGAGGTATGGGACGATTTGTTATGTAATAACAGATAACAAATACAGATAGAAAGAGAGAGAAACAGCTTCAATGGACAATTCCAACTCATAGTAAATTGTAAAACAGTACATCACTAAACCTATTTGGTTGTGATTCTCAAAGCCTTGATAATATTTGATATATTTGTTTAAACTTTGTATAAATGTGAAGGGCTTAGAGTATATTTTTATAATTTCTATCACTTTACTGGTATTCTCCATTTGGGGAGACATTGTTATTACACATTTATTTAGTCCTTTAGACATAATTTCCCTTGTTTATTTGAACATATTTAAAATAGTCAATTTAATGTCTTGGTCTTGTTAAGTCCAACACCAGGGCTCTGCAGAGACAATTTCTATTGTTTTTTTTCCTGTGTGTAAGCCATACTTTCTTGCATGTCTTGTAATTTTTTGTTGAAATTGGACATTTAAAATAATATTAATGTGGTAACTCTGGAGATCAGATTCTCTTCCATCCCCCAGTTTTGTTGTTGTTGCTTGTGGTATTATTTGTGTATTCACTTTGTGACTTTTCTGAACTAATTCTGTAAATTCCGTATTCTTATTAATTCCTATATTGCTCTACTCACCCTACCAAAATCCATTAGAAGTCATTAGAAGAATCTTTTGGCCCTAGCTCCAAAATATAGTCAAAATCTGTGTTCTTCCCTTCAGCTCCACTGTTACCACCCTAGTCTAAGCCACCTGCTTCTCTCTTCTAGAATTCTCCTAAGTGGACTTCCTGCTTCCTCTCTTGCCCTTCCACAATCCATTCTCCATGTAACAGCCTGGATAGTCTGGCTTTCTCCATTTCATCTTAATACCCTCCACCAAGGCTACTGCACTGTGCCCTGCAAATAGATGTTCAATCAATATCTACTTGCACATAGTAAGTTAGATTCTTTAACTCCTCTGCCTAAAACTCTCAAGGAGTGGTTTTCCATTGCACTTAGATTAAAACTACCCTTCTTTTCCAAGAAACCTGGGCGCCTGGCAAATACAGCCCCTCTCCACTTCTCTGACCTCATGTTCTTCCACTCTTGTCCTCACTCAATGGGCTCTAGACCCCTGGTTTTCTTTCAGTTGCTTAAACACACGAGGCTCATTTTTATCTTGACATTCCTGGACTTTTTCCTTCCTTGCTTGGATACATTCAGCCCAGCACATTTATGTGGCTGTCTCTTCTGTATTATTCACTTCTCAGCTCAAATGTCGTGTCCTCAGAAAGGTCTTCCTTGACCACCCTTTCTGAAGGAGTGACTCTCCCCAAGTAAATTTCAAGTCCTCAAGTCAATTCCACAATCCTCACATCAGATATCAATATTAGAAATTATGTCACTTGTTTAATTTGTTGTCATGATAATAGTCTACTTTCTACTTGAGAATTTAAACACCATGGAAGCAGGGATCTTGATTGTATTATTTTCCAGCACCTGGAACAGCACTTGACATGTAGAAAGTAGTAAGTGCTCAATAAATGTTGAATGAATGAAGGAATAATGATCATTTGAATGAAGGAATAATGAATGGCTATACATGCAAAGGTAATAAACAAAATGTGTGGGCATGGATGCACATTAAGAGATCCAAAGTAATTATAATAACAATAGTAATAACAATTATGAAAACATCAGATGTGATTGGTCCCTAGGAGCAGTCTTTTTCTCATCTTACTTCCATAAAATAGAATTTAGCTCTTTGTCACATCCTCCCAAAAGCAAAAAAAAAAATTGAATTTCAGAAAGTTTTAGTAGGTAAAAATAAAGTATGTGCCAGGCCAATTATAAGCCCTTTACATGTATTAATACATTTAATTCTCACAAAAACTTTATGAGGTAGGTGTTATTATTATCTTTTTTTAAAAAAAATACATTTATTTATTTATGGCTGTGTTGGGTCTTCATTGCTGCTCACAGGCTTTCTCTAGTTGCAGTGAGTGGGGGCTACTCTTGGTTGCGGTGCACGAGCTTCTCCTTGTGGTGGCTTCTCTTTTTGTGAGCACAGGCTCTAGGTGGGCGGGCTTCAGTAGTTGTGACATGCAGGCTCAGTAGTTGTGGCACACAGGCTTAGTTGCTCCGCGGCATGTGGGATCTTCCTGGACCAGGGTTCGAACCCGTGTCCCCAGCATTGGCAGGCGGATTCTCAACCACTGCGCCACCAGGGAAGACGCACTATTATCATCTTTGTTTTACAGATAAGGAAACCAGAGTGTGAAGATGTTAGATTAAATCACCCAGATACACACAGCCAGTGGTGTGTGTGGGCCCAGGAGTTGAAATGCAGTGTCTGGCTCCAGGGTCTGTGTTCTTAACCACCACAGCAAGGGAAAAGCTGGTGAAGGCACAGGAGAGAAATAAATGGTGGAGAATGTTGTATCACGCAGCGCAAAGTGCAACAATAAAAATCCCCATTAAGCATCTCTGTTCTTCCTGCAATATTTCTTTTCAGCTAATGGCTGCTCTGTTGTTCTCCCGTCACCCTCGAATAGACCCTGCAGCTTTATGGACACCAGCATGTCTGTCCTCTCCAGAATTCTCTTTTTCTCCCTTCTCCACTCTGTCTCTTCCTTCTTCCTTTTCCTTAAACTATACAAACTTGCTCTCGAAAGCCTTCCCTCAGCTTGCACACTCACACTCATCATTCCACATAACACGGATGCTCAGAGGGTCTTCTTGTTTAGAACACAGTGGAGAATAAGAAATTATTTTTACTGCCACAAATATAGTTTTCTTCCTATCACACTAATAATATTGATATTAAAGCATTAGGATTTGGGGTGGCAGTTGTGAGAGATGTAATAAGATTTCTCTTTCTTTTTTTTTTTTTTTTTTTAATTTTATTTATTTATTTATTTATTTATTTATTTATTTATTTATTTTTGGCTGTGTTGGGTCTTCGGTTCGTGCGAGGGCCTTCTCCAGTTGCGGCAAGTGGGGGCCACTCTTCATCGCGGTGCGGGGACCGCTCTTCATCGCGGTGCGCGGGCCTTTCACTATCGCGGCCCCTCCCGCCGCGGGGCACAGGCTCCAGACGCGCAGGCTCAGCAGCCGTGGCTCACGGGCCCAGCCGCTCCGCGGCATGTGGGATCTTCCCAGACCAGGGCTCGAACCCGTGTCTCCTGCATTAGCAGGCAGATTCTCAACCACTGCGCCACCAGGGAAGCCCAAGATTTCTCTTTCTAGTTTATTTTTCTTCCACAAGATGAAAGCACGGTAATACCAATTAAATACATTTCCTGACTATACAAAAACTGTTTACCCTCTCTGGCTTCATCTTTAAAAAAAAAAAAAAATTTGAAATAGATTTGACATATAACTTGTAAATTTAAGGTGTACAACATGTTGATTTGATACATTTATATATTGTAATATGATTGCCACTGTAGCTGGCTACGTCTTTGCACCTGGGAGCAAAGGCACCCCATAAAGTAAAGATGACAGTATAACTTCAAAATAGAAAGGAAAGAAGCTGAATGCAGAAATAATATACCCCAAAGGACATTAACTATGAAAAAAGATGCGTGACAGCATTGACCCTCAGGAGGCAAGGATATTGAAGGGCTTGGGGTGTGTACCTCATCTCTGCAACACCTTGAGTGATAGAGATCTGTCTCCCCAGCCCATGTAAATTGAGGAATACTTATCCTTTTAGGAAATAAGCTGTATTTGGTAACTCTCCCTGCCCCTTTCCATTTTCCTTGGTGGCCTGGTTTATACCTGGGCATGGCCATAGATCTCTCTGCCCTAGGGGTGACCAAGGGCCACTCTACTCTGGATGACTCTGGCTTCTGGGGGCTCAGGAGGGACCAAACCCTTTGTTGAAGACCTTATATCCAGGCTGCAACTCATAGGATATGGGCTAGAAATGAGAGTATTGTATGCACTTTAGGTGAAGGCATTGAGCTGCAATATTTTGCTTGCTAAGTTAGGTGATTTAGCCCATATAAGTTTGCTGGGTTTCCAGGAAACAACTAGAACAAAGCATAATATTTACATGTAGAAATTTTTGAGAATAAAAGCACTTTTATAGAATGTTAAAACACTGGAAGGCTCTTCAGGGTCCTCTAGTCTAACTCACGTATCAAATGCAGGAGGAGCTGAAGTCTGGAGGCTGACTTCTTGCACCAAGCTAGTGCAGACTAAGTGTCAGAACTCCCAACACTGTGCTCCTGACACCACACAATGCCCCTGTCGTTAAAGCTTGATTCAGCCCAGCTTTCAAACAGAACCATGTGGACAAACATAGTAGTAGGAGCTGCACATCAGTCTGAAGATGGCCATTTGTAAAAAGCTGAGGCAACCTAGAGCTTGACTGGAAAGCATACATGTGTTAATGTGACACTTCCGTTGACCTTATGACTGCATTTACCAAATGTCCAGTTACTCTTACTTCCTTTCCAGACACTTGGTTACAAGAGATATCTGTACCTGTTGCTTGCTTTCGTTTTTACTGCCTGTGACTAAGTAAAATTTCCTAGCTAGGAATCTCTTTAACCCCTGCCATTCAGCTTCTGCTTCCACCACTTTTCTAAAGCTGCTTTGGCAAAGGTCACTAATGACTTCACACCACCAAAGCTGATGGCAGATTTCCACACCTTTTCTTTCTAAAACTTTCTGTGACATTTGACACTGTTGGCCTCCTCCTACATCTTGAAGTTCTGCCTTGTATTCTGTGATGTCACTTCTTCTTTCTCTCCTCCTCTCTCTTTGAACATTTCCTCTTAGTCCCTTTTGGGGCCACCTCAACTTCTTTGTTCTTCCCAGAGTTGTTCTTGTTTTATCATTTCACATGGTCTCTTGGAGATAGCTCCTCCAGCTTCAATGTCTTAATCTTTATCTGTTTTGGTAACGTGTTGCTACAACAAACCACCTGAAACTTAGTGGTTTAAAACAACAACAAATTATTATCTCCATGATTCTGTGGGTTAACTGAGTGATTCCTCTGCTTTTTGTAGTGTTGGCTAGGGTGCTGAGGGGGCTGATAGTCCCCCAATGGTTTCACTCACATGGCTGACAGTGAGTGCTGGCCACTGACTAGGGCTGACCATTGAGGGCCTGAGTGTTCTTCTCTATAGTCCTTGCCTCATGGAGGTTGAGCTTCCTTACAGATGGTGGCTGTGTTCCAAAAGGAAGGAGCTGGAAGCTGCCTGCTCTCTTCTAACAGAGATTCAAAAGTCCCAGATGTCTATTCTGCTGCATCGTTTATTAGCCAAAGCAGCCACAAGGCCAAACCAGGGGAAATAAGCTCCATCTCTTGATGGGAGAGTATGACAAAGATTGTCTCGTTGGCCAAACTCTACTCAGGCTTCCCTGAACTCTTCTTCAACTAGACGTGACTTGCAGACTTCTGCGTACATCTGCATTGTTCAAGTTTAGCAATAATGTTGCTAGGTCAGTTTAGCCAGAATCCCCCATCCTCTATATCTGACCACCCTCGATGCCTAATCCGGTTCCTCATCTCCCACCATCTCCCAGGTGATGTCTGGTCATCCTGACTTGTCTTCAGCAAGACTCCTGCAAGGTCAGTTTAGCCAGAATTCTCCCTCACTCCTGATGTTTCCTTTTCACAATTTTTTAATCCACCAACCCCACCCTGCTCCTCGGCTATGACTTCCCACTTGCCCATGCCATATTCAGAACTGAGCCTGATTCTACACTGAGTCCCACACCCCCTAAGGCAGTAGTCCTGAACGAAATGCTTTCACTGCTCTAACTACTGTCCAGTTTTCTTTTGACAAGTGTCATGTACATTCAAGGAGGAAAGGAATGGATGGTGGACATATTTAGAGATTATTTGCTATGGTTAACTCTCTGGCCACAACAATTCACAATACTCCTGTGTGCAAAATGCACTCACCTGTTCCTCAAAATTCTCATCCCATCATGGCATCGCCTCAAAGTCTGGCATATCGTTGTTTAAAGCAGATATAAATGAAGACAAAGCACCTCTGATCTACTCCTTGAATTTTGCTTTTCAGCTGTGGTTTCTGGGGTGTGGAGATTTATGAAACAAAAGCAAGCTACCTTACAAGCTAACATACAATTGTGAAAAAGAGACAGAATAAAGCAATAAATGTTCCCACTCAAAAAATGGACAGAAAAGGAGGCACATAGTCACTCCTACCCTTAGCAATTCTGAAATACAATAGGACACATGTGGCCTTTTTCTCTGACTCCAGTGGGAGAGAATATTCCCTGATTAACAGTTCATTTCTGCTCCTCCTGTGTGGTTTTCCATGGCTCTTGGCTCCTCTCTTTGGAATCTTGGCTTCATCTTCTGAGTTGTCTTCATTTCTTATAAGAATACCCTATGTTTACCTCTGGGTATCTTTCTTAGCCTGCTTCCTGTTCATAGGAAGTTTAGGGCCCAGGGACCTCCTTTCATTTTCCACTACCCATCCCTTAAGGTACATTCTATATCTGTAATTTAAACTTTGTGCATTTCCCTTCTCCAAAGAATATTTCTCCTCTGATTAATAGCTCCCTGAGTTTAAGCTGATACAATTCCTTTTAAAAAAGTTGTGGGCCCCCTGTGTGTCAAATTATAATCCATGTCAAGGACAAAAACAATCCCACAAATCTCTGTGAGGTAGGACTCTCAAAGTCAGTGTGCTAATGAGGCAAAAGCTTTAAGGTTCTCAGATGTTCTATTGTCTGGCTGAGAGGGTCTAAGGAAGCTCCCCATCAGGAAGCCCTTTTATCTAGTTGAGAAGTTTTTGAGGCATAAACTTCAATCTTTCTGAAATGTCAGAAAAGGGTCCTACAACGATACCTTTGATCTGATCTTTACTGGGAAGCTATATTTTATTAGAAGCCACTGGATTTGATTTTTTCCCCTGTGCCCATTTCTTACTTTGAGAATCTCTTGTTTGCCAGAGAAGCTGCAAATATGAAATCATTTTTAAATTTCCCATCAAGTAGGGCTTGCACTGGAAATACTGTCTCTCTATTCTGCTTGAAAACTGAAGAGTTCTTTCTTCTGCTCATCTTGCACTTTATCATTGGCAGCTAAAAGAAGCTGCCACTTTACCTGGAAATCTTCTTAGCAAGATCCATGCATTTATTAGGTACTCTTTCTATTCTTCATGTTACTATAGGCAGCATTTCACTAATTATTCTACCAATCCATACTCATGTCCCTTATTCTCAAATCTTCAATAGAAATTTCCTCACTTCCCTTCCAGCTTTTATATCTTTTCAAAGCCTTCCCAGCTTCTGCCTGCTGCCAGATTCCAAAGCCAATGTCACATATATTAGGTTTTTGTTATAGCAGCACTCCACTTTCGGGTACATATTTCTGTTTCTATTGCTATGTATTAAGCCATTTAACACTAGTGGCTTAAAACAACAACAACAACCATTTATCATCGTGATTCTGTGGGTTTATAGCCTGGGCTTCCTCATAGCATGGCAACTACATCCCATGCTATGGTCTAAGAGTATTCCAAGGGGAAGTAACTAAAAAGTTGCCTGTCCTCTTATAGCTTGAGCTCAGAAGTTCCAGAATGCCTCCTCCACAACATTCTACTGCTCAAAGCATTTATAAGTCTAGATGAGATTCAAGGGGAGGGGAAAACAAACTCCTCCGGTGGATGGGGCAGTGGCATGTATACAGGGAGGGAAGACATTGATGGTGATCATCTTTGAACCTAGCTGTCATAGCCTCTAGCTAAATAAATGCTAAACTTATATTTCCAACTCTGTCATCACTCCCTTGGTTTCAGACCCATTATTTCCTGTTGGATGTTTCCACATGCACCTCAAATACATATGCCTTAAACTAAACTCATCACCTTCCTTCCTAGATGTATTTCTCATCTTATTCTCTATAATTCAGTAAATGACCGCCAACCAGGCCAGGAACCGGAATTCATCCTGGTTCCTCTAATACTGTTACCACCCCAGCTCCCCATGAACACAGAGCTGACCAGTTTTAATCCTTAGTTCTTTTTCAAATATGCCCTCTTCTTCTCCATTTCTAATATTACTCCAGTTTAGGTCTTTATCAGGCAAGATCCTCTTGTCCGGAGAATTGCAGTATCTTCCTACATGGTCTCCATGTTATCATTTTAACTCCTCTGGTAAAGTCAAGGTTTGGTTTAGGGACAATTTAGCCACTTGATGAAATAGGTAAGAGAAGAGAAGAAGGAGGAGGAAGAAAGGAATTAAGGAAGAAAGAAAAAGAAATAAAAGAAACCTAGTCAGTCATATATTAAAACTCCTTAGGTTGATGATGTCATAGTTTAATCTGTGGAAGGAAAAAACTGAAAATACTATGTTTGAACTCATAGACTGACTTAGCAAAAAGAAAACTCTCACACAGAGACAAACCTTGTGGTCCACTGTCCAACCAGTTTCTGACATAAGGCCTCCCTATAAAGAGCTACTAGAGAAGACAGATAAACTCGCCTTCCTCCCAACAACAAGAACAACAAACCTTCAACAGTATTGCTAAAGTGATCTTACTAATATTATAGTACGCCTTTGCTTAAACGCCCCCCGGCCCCCATGGACACCAAATCCTTAAATTGGCCCACAAAGCCATGCTTGGCTGGACTCTCATGTGTTCATTCAACAGATGTATATGACATGCCTTTAACATGTTAGGTTTTCAGCTATACCTCTCCCCTCCCCCCTCCTCATGCTTTATACCATTCCTACTCCCAAACTGCTACGGCTCCTTGGGCATACACCCTTTTCATTCCTGCCGTCTCGGTTGGTCTTCCTCTGCTTTTTTGCCTACCTAACTTTTTCCTACCCACTCCTCAAGGTTCTGGTTAGAAACCACCTCCTCCAGGCAGTCCTCGACCCTGGACTGGACTAAGGGCTTCCCAAACACCCTGCACATATCTATTATCTTCTGTGCAAACAATATTGATATTATCTGTTTGTAAGTCCATCTCCCTGTAACCTTCTTGAGAAAAAAAAGAATTGTGTCTTAAGAGACACTATAATATAGTCATTTAAAGCCCAGACTCTGAGGACTTATTGTCTGAGTTTACATCCCAGCTCTACCACTTACTACCTGGATAATTCTGGGGAGGCACTTAGCCTTTTGCTGTCTTGTTTCTGCATCCTTTAAGTGGGGATGGTAAAAACAGGTAGGAACACTACAGGTTCGTTATGAAGATTAAGTGAGTTAATACACATAATATACTTAAAACAGTGCCTAGCACCTGAAAGAAAGATAGCAAACATGAACTATTCTTATTATTGTTATGATGATGATGAGTCATCGAGTACAGCATCTAATGCTTAATAAATATTTGTTGACTCGAATTCCTTCTTCTTTCTTTTTTTACTTTATGTCACAACCTTCCATTCTTTTGCCAAGTTCTACAGTTCTCTAAGTCACAGGTTATCTTTAACCTTTGAAAGGTGGGATTTCCCACTTTCACTCCCTCTGACCTGGAGATGGTCAAAGATCCAAGGATACACTTCTATTTGCTGTATCAGCACTGGTGAATGTTTCCTTGGCTGATTGCAATGGTTCTTTCCCAGCTCCAGCCAAGTAGAGGCAATATCTATCAGTTACTACTTCTTCCTCTGCCCACATCCTGAGCAAAACAGATGGGGGAATTCTTTCATATATCCAGAGGAGTCCCAGAGGTAAATAGTCAAATTTGAATGCCTAATTGCTCACCATGATTCAAAGAAAATGTAGCAATGAGAATGCACGTGAGTCCCTTGTCGTAAAAACAGCTCTCTGATTGAGGAAGGGAGTGTCCCCTAAGAGCTAGAACCAGCCAAGAACCAGAAATAATGAGCTTGTTTCTTAGCTATCCCTCTGGTTTCCTGTATAAAAATAAAAGGAGGTTAATCACGTTTGCACCTTAATCCCCGCCAATGTGTCTGCCCCAGTTGCCTTTTTCTCCTTCTCCTTCGCCTTTTTAATTCCTTGCGTTTCCCTGGAGTTTCCTGCCGAGGCAGTCTTGACTTCGGACTTGATTCTTATTTTTAAAAGGCTCACATGATCCCTTTGTTACAAAGGGTTACTGCTTTTGTCCAGTAATAGAGAGGAAAAGGCTCTGCCTTGGTCTTTTGTCCCAAATTCCTCCTTACTGTCTATGTGCGTGAAGTACTGATGCAGCGTAGCCTTTGGGCTTGGCTGGTAGCTGAGAATCCCTACATAATATCTTCTGTAGGATGCCAAATAGAGAAGATCTCCTGTTCTCTTGGAGTTCCTGAGGTGAGTATGGCATCTGAAAGCCTGGTTTTACTCTGAAAAATGTCCTCCACTCTTTTCTTGGCCCTTTAGAAAACATGTCTATTTATACAATGCCAACGAAAAGATTTGGTTATGTAAAAAAAAAAAATGATAAAATAAAAACACTCCCGAACAGCAACAACCTATCTCAAAACAAAAGCAAATACAAATAGTAACATCCTTTCTCCTTATTATGTAGAAGGACTGAGCTTCATACAGATTCAGCCAGGAACAGCCTGGGATTACTTTAATGCAGTGCTTCTCAGTGGGTTGAGCTTGCTGAGTCCTCGCCTTCTAAGAGCCCTCCTCTCTCCTCCCTTCCCTTCCCCAGATATTGAGACAGCCCAACAGAATTCCACACATTTCCAAATGCCATCCTCCATCCCAGGGACAGTACCACATTCCCCCCAAACACTCATCTGAACATTCTGCACTAAAGAATGCAAGCAAACAAAAACTTTCTATTAAATTTCCATATGCTTTAAACCTTCTCACCATGTATGAAGAAGAATTATGGTAGACACCAATTCTACTGGTCACTGGCTTGCAGAGATCACCCTACCTGAAGACCACCTGCCCTTGCCCTTCACTGAGTAATCCATCCCAGTCCAATCCAAGCTTGACCAATCAGCGTCTCTCCTCCCAGAACTGATGACTCAGAACTTGAAGTTGTCCGTGAATGGCAGCTCCTCCTGCTGAGGACACTGAATTGTCATAGTCCTTGCCTTTCCCAAGGTGTGTTGACTCTCCATTTCATTGGATTAATCTCTCCAATATCCTTCCCTGCAATTATCCTTTTTCTTGTGCCAACCACAACTGGTTTTTGCTAGCAGCCAAAAATTCGTAGCTAATTTATCACTTTAATCCCCATTTTCCCCATTTTCCTGTTGTGATTAAGTGGTTGTTGAGGAAGGTACTCACGCTGATGAGGAAACCACCAGCGGGTTGAGATCTCCCCAAGTGAGATGACCAAGCACTGACCCCTCCCTCAGCAGCATCCATGGCTGAAATGCTTAGCAGGGATGAGAACAGCCAAACCATGGTCCTTCTTCTTCATCTCTGGAAAAGTCCACCCTGATTGTGAGCCAGAAAAAAAAAAAATTGCCTATGCTCATAAATTGGCAAAATACACCTCTTGCTACAGGGGACAAGATTGCTTCTCAGGGGGGCCTTTTGGATAACTTCCCCTAAATTTCCCTGCATCTTTTTGTCTTTCTGTCATCCCTGCAGCCCACACAAACATTGTACAGCCCTCAAAGATACTATGATTAGCTGGTTCGTTTTTAGTTCATTAGCCCTTCTGATATACTAGTAGATTATCAAAAGCAGTTTCAGTATGTCATAAAATCTGTTTGGTATTAAGTTGATACATGATGTGTTTTTCTCCATCAGCTAAATAGTTTCCTTCAAATCTGGACCAGATGAGCACCCTGGGACTTGCATGAGCTCATGTGTGTGTCTGCATGGAATGCAGTACTGGGTCCCATTGGACGTGTGGAGCATGTTTTTGGCCCAGATGGAAACATCCTTAGGCACTGATGCCTCAATTAGGGAAAAGATAAAGGCACAAGATCAGACATGGCATCTGTAAAACGTTAATGTCCTGGTGATGCTCTCTTTTTAAGTCTATTTTTCGGTTCTGTTTGATGGCTAGTTTAGGCAAAGTTGTGGTGTGCATGGAACTGCCTTTATTCAGCACCCTTTGGGGACAGCATCCCACCCCTGCCCCTGCTGAGTGTGCCTTTTTGCTGCCTCAAGCTCACTAACGCCCCACTGAGTACTCCAGCTCACGTATGCCATACATCTCTTTTGAGCACCTATTATGTCCTAGGTTTAGGGGAAAGAGAAGAATAAGAACAGCTTCACTTCCAAGATGTAGAGGAGGGCACAAAAATGTGAACAGTTGTCTTACGGCAGGATAAATGTACGATCAGGTGCTGTTGGATCAGGTGAAGGGTCCAAGCTGGTCTGAGGGAGGGCGTGTGGGCCAGGGAAGGCTTTCTGGAGGAACAACCTGGGAGCAGAACCCTGAAGAACACCCAGGAATTAGGGCTGCTGCTGGCTCAGCAAGCACCTTTGGGTGAACAAGAGAACAGCACCTCTTCTGCCAAGAGGCACCTCTTGCAGGGCACACAGCTTGGCGGGCCAAGTGTGCGCTGGATTTAATACCTACTCACCCTCTCAGCTAGGTTCCCTTGTGATGTCAGCAACCTGTGCAGCCTTCCAGGAGCCCTTGAGGGGAACCCGTGTGTATCAGTTTCCTAGGGCTGCTGTAACAAATTGTCACAAACTGGGTGGCTTGCAATAAGTAGAAATGTGTTCTCTCATGGTTCTGGAGGCCAGGTGCCCAAAATTAAGGTGTTGCCAGGGCCGCCCTCCCTCTAGAGGCCGTGGGAGAGAATCCTTCCCTGCCTCTTCCAGCTCCTGGTGGCGCCGCATATTCCTTGGCTTCTGGCTACATCACTCTAGTCTCTGCCTCTGTCTTCAAATGGCCTTCTCCTCTGTGTCTTTGTGTCAAATCTTCCTCTGCCTTTCTCTTCTAAGGACAACTGCCATTGGATTCAGGCCCACCCAGGTAATCCAGGATGATCTCATCTTGAGATCCTGAAGTTAATTGTAGCTCAAAGACCCTATTTCCAAAAAAGGTCACATTCTTAGGTCCTGGAAGTTAGGACATGGACATATCTTTCTGGGGTTCGCTATTCAACCCGCTATACCACGTAAAGAAGGGAAGGAAGGAGTTTTCAGACAGAAGGAGCAGAGTATGTAAGGCAAGGAGGTGTTGCAGGGCATTCTGGGTTCTGAGAATGGCAAGGACGACAGGATACAGGGTTGGGGGCAGGTGATGAGAGCTGAAGCTGGGCTGGGAAGCAAGGAGCTGGTCACAGAGGACCTGGTGTGCTGGCCAGCAGCCTTGGACTATGCCCTGCAGGCCATGAGTAGGCTTTGCATGGACTTAGTTTTAACTTAGAAAGATCACTTGGGCTGAAGTTTAGAGAACAGATCAGAGGTGAAGAAATTCCTCTCAGAGGATATTGCTGCTGCTTCTTGGGTGAGGAATTCGGTGGCCTGATCTTTGGAGAAGAGGAAGTGATCTCGTGATGCTGAGGAGATGGGACCCAAACACAGCGATTGGTGACTAGTATGAGCTGAGCGGGGAGGAAGGAAGAATCTGGACTGATCCTGAGGTTTCTGTCAACATTCCAGCCCCGGCACTGCACCTACCCTGTCATCCACATTCACATGACACCGGACATATTAGCAGGGCTCTGTACACACGGCCATTTGCACTTTAGAACTTGAACATGCATTTTTCAGAAATTGCACTTTGACTCAAAAGACCATCCCACTGTACTGGGTTGTATAGTAGCCCCACCCCCCAAATTTATGTCCACCCAGAACCAGCATATGCGACCTTATTTGAAGAAGGGTCTTTGCAGACGTAATCAGGTTCGGTCATACTGGATTAGTGTGAGCCCTAATCCCATGACTGGTGTACATCTAAGAAGAGGAAAATTTGGACACAGGTACACAGGGAGAACACCGTGTGATGACAGAGGCCGAGATTGGAGTGATGAATCTACAAGCCAAAGCTGGTCAAAAATTGCTGGGAACCAGCATAAGCTAGCAGGAGGCAAGGAAGGATTCTCCCCTAGGGCCTTCAGAGGGGGTGTGGTCCTGCTGACATCTTGATTTTATACTTCTGACCTCCAGAATGGGGAGAGAATGAATTTCTGCTGTCTTAAGCCACCCAGTTTGTGGAAATTTGTTATGGCAGCCCTAGGAAACTGATACATCCCAGAAGGTGGGATTTCCAGACACGTGGACAGTCATGGGGAATGATGTTTCTGGGAGCTTCGATGTGGTGCAGAGAAAAGCACATGGACCTTGGCATTAGGTCATAACCAGACCTGTCACTGAGCCATGAGTCTCAGAAAGACTTTCACCTCGGAGGAATCTTGTGAGGATTAGATGAGAAGACAAGTGTAGATGTCTATTGAAACACTGTAGGATGGTTAAAAAACTGGGCAGGGTGGTGGTGGTGAGAAACAGTAAATTGTGGGGATGATTTGTGGATATTGCATACTATAGATTGGAATTAAAGGTGGCTAAGTGTGTGTGTGTGTGCGTGTGTGTGTGTGCGTGTGTGTGTGTACGCACCTATACCTACACATTCACTATAATGTACAGTCCATAATGTAGTAAGAAGAAAAGTAGCTGGGCATAATCTACTCCCATTAAAAAAAATAAACATATATCCGTGCTTGTGGGTGTATGTATGTTTCTGTGAGCATGGAGAAAGCAGTGAAAAGACACACAGCCAACCAATAAAGGTTGTTCCCTCAAGGGAAGGTGATGAACTTTTAAAAAGAGAACATCCGTAGTGGGGCGCATATACCACTCCTCCAACCTCCACACACATATACACTCAAAGCTAGTTTTGTTCATTATCTTAATCAACCCATTGCTTTTTCATGCCACTTTGCTTCCCAGTCTACAGTCCCATATCTTGACAGTCAAATGTAACAGCTTCTTTTATTTAAAAGAAGCCTTTTCTTAAAACTCCATCATTCCAGAGTGTAAGCTCATTATTGTTCTTTTTCTCCCCTCTCAGGAGCTTCCTCTACCCTCGCTCCTTCCCCCGGTGACCTCCAGGTGGGACAGAATGGAGGTGATCTTTCCTGGTCCTATCCCATCCCTGGGTATCTGGCACAAATGCTTGTTGGGATGTAGCTCAATCATCTCGTTTCTTGATTTGGGGACTTCCCACTGCAGAAGTCCACGGACCTCTGTCTTCCCTCATTACTGAGATTCCTGCACTCAGAGGCCTCCTGGTGCCGATATCTCTGGGCTTCTTCTGGTCTGTCTGTGTATCCATATCCCCTCCATGAAGTCACACAGAAACCGCAATGCAGCAAGCTGCGGGAACTGGGTGCTTCCTCCATCTGCGCATGTATCCACTTCTGTCAGCCTTCTTTAAACCATCACCTGGGCAGCACCTTTCGCTTGAAAAACACGGGGCTTCTTCACGAGATTTCCAGTTGTTTCGAGCTGTAGCCTGAGGGATGAGCAGCAGACCCCTTGCACTTGGGGTTCCCAGTAGGTCTGGGTTTTCTAACTCCTCTCACTTCCTCTCCACCTACCTTAAGACGGGGATCCAGACAGAGCCCCCCATCTGTCCTCTGGCCTTCTTCCTCCTTTCATTCCTTCTTACCTCTCCTGGGAGTGGGAGAGCTCTCTCTCTTGCCTTTCTGTCCTTCTGTTCTGCTTTTATCCCGTTACCCCTTTATCCTCCTTTTATTCTGCTTTATGTTATTTGCCCTCCTTTTCCTGAGGCAAAAAATGCGGAAGGGCTGCAGGAAGCGACAGGAGACCATTGAAAGTGGAAAATACATTGGCAAGATTTTCCTAAACAGTATCCCTTCTTTATATCCATTTTGAATTCTTTTATTAATAATTGTAGTGGATTGAATGGTGGCCTCCCAAAAGATATGTCTGCACCCTAATCCCTGGTACCTTTGAATGTGACCTTATCTGTAAAAGGGTAATCACGGATGTAATTAAGTAAAGGATCTCAAGATGTGATCATCTTGGATTGGGCAGGTGAGCCCTAAATCCAATGACTGGTGTCCTTATATGAGACGCACAGAGGAAGAAGAACAGAAGGCCATGTGAAGATGGAGACAGTGATTGGAGTGATGCAGCTACAAGCCAAGGAACACCACGGATTTCCTTGGAGTCACAGGAGCTGGAAGAGGTAAGGAAGAATTCTTCCCGAGAGTCTCCAGAGGGCGCACAGCCCTGCTGACACCTTGATTTTGGTCGTTTGACCCCCAGAACAGTGAGGGAATAATATTCTGCTGTTCTGAGCCACCAAGTTTGGAATAATTTGTATGGCAGCCCTAGGAAAATAATACAGATTGATAGTGAGGATGAAGTACTTTTGACGTTAAAATAAGACGAAAAAGGCAAATGCACAGTGCCTGTAGAGGACTTGGCATATGGGAACTCTCTTCTAGTAGCTATTCTTGTTTAAATGGGAGCCAGCAGGCGTTTCCTGTACCTCCAGAGACCAAGCTGTCTTGACCTTCTTAGCAAGTTTGCAAATCCCTCCACCTGTTCTCTTTGCTAATATAGCTCTTCTTTCTGTCACGCCAGTGTACACCCGAGACCCTGACAGAGTTCAGAATCGCTGTCTCTATATACTGCTCGTGCAATAAAAATGGCAAGCTGATTAGTCAGCCAGAGAGGAGAAGCCTTTTTCCCATTATGAGCATGACCTAATGCTGTAATCACCTAGTCTGCAGCCGGCAGCCAACTGCTTGTGGTCAGGCTGAGGCCTCACAACAGGTGAACCCTGTTAAAAGGCATCCTGCTACATGGTTTCAGCTGTCCTGTAGACCAGCTTAAGTCTCATTCCCTGAAACATAATAACTACATAGAACTCATGTGTCCCTGAGGTTATTACAACCTCCAGGGTCATCCTTTAAAAAAAATATGCAAATAAAATAACTCCAGCTTCCAAACCGTAAGACTCCAGGAAATCCAGGGCTCTTCCAAGGACTGTAGACATAGTCTTAGCGGTTACTTATTCTCCATCTGAATGCTGTCCTTGACCCCAAAATATACGCAGTGCCTTCCTTTATCCCCAAGGCATTGCTTTCTGGCTTGACTTAAAATTTGAAGGAATTTCAGTGCACAGAAGGGACATTTAAGCTCGGAGCTGGCCATCACTACACCCAAGATTCTGGGCCATATCCTATGCCGTGCAGTCCCTACTGGCTTTCCCTGACCTTTAGGCTCCCAACATATTGCTGAGTACAGCCCTGTTCCTGCCTCACCTCCACACAGGGGTTCACTTTGACTGTGTCTTTCATCCCCAGTGGTGAGCGCCAATATCCTCTTCCCTCCATCCCACAAGAGGAAGCCCCAAATCCATTCATATCAGAACAACTCTCCACTCTTTTCCTTTGGTATACACAGAACTTGAGTCTCCTTGTCTAGGCTTTCCCGGTCCAGAATGGAATTTCCTTTTGTACAGATAAAAGCCCAATTAAGGGCTTTTTCCCTACAAGAAAGCCTTGGCCCTCACAGACCAATTTGGGTTTCCATTTTTAGCAGCACAAAGAACTGGCAGAAGCTTCGAAATTACAATCCTTCCTTAAAGGCTCTTCAGAGCCTAGATCAAATTCTCAGACAGAATCAAAGTCCACATATGTACTGAATTCCCCTTCCTTTTCCTCCAGCCCACAGGGAACTTGGTCTTTTTGAAGTGGAAGGGACATTTCTTCTTCCATGTACCAGCATTGCGTGGCTTGGAAGAAGATTAACTTGTCTGAGCCTCAGACTCTCTATCTGTAAAATAGGATTAATAATACCTTTTGCACAGGGTTATTAAGAAGACTTAAAAAAAGAACTTAAGAAAACTTTTTAGCATGGTAGCCAGCACATGAAAAAATATTCAAGAAACCCTAGGCTCTACTTCTCCCTCTCTTTATATGGTTAAGTAATGGTTTGCTTTTTTGTCTTATATGTGTATTGTAATATAGTGCTAAGGATGATATAAAGTTTCAGAAACTAGTTAACAAGGGAATTCCCTGGTGGTCCAGTGGTTAAGACTCCACACTCCAATGCAGAGGGCAGGGGTTCCATCCCTGGTTGGGGAACTAAGATGCCGCATGGATCAAAAAAAAAAAAAAAAAAAAACAGAACTAAAAAAACTAGTTAACAAATATACACTAAGCCCCAGGAGAAGCAAAAAATGCCCTGCTTTATTGAACATCCTTTTAGGTATGTCTTTGCACCTGTCAGTGATTATTTAAGATTAATTCCTAGATGTGGATCTGGTGGACAAAGCGTATGTACATTTTTAGGGCCTTTAAACGCTCCTGAATTGCCCTCCAGAAAGTCTGTACCAGTTTACATTCCCCACAGCACTGTGTCAAAGTGCCTTTTTCTTGAAGTCTTGAGTTTTTCTTAAAATCTATTAATTTGATGGGTGAAAAACACTTCTGTCTCACTGTGGTTGTCAAATTGATTTTCAGACCTGGAAAACAAGGATTCAACTCAAGTCTAACTCGTGTATTTTAAAGATGAAGATACTAAGATTTAGAAAGATTAAGTGACTTGGTCAATTCATCTAATTAGTGGGACAGCCAAAATTCATGTCCGGCGTTTCCTGACTCTGGAATTCTTCCCATAATAGCACTCCAGAGAGGGAGAGTTAGCCTGATGTGAAACCACTCAGGGCCTACTTAATAACAAGGTTCAGTTAGACCAGAGCGAATGTGTGGTAGAGGAAAGAGTCAGTGAAGGGAACGTTAATTAGTGTCTGGCTAATTCATCACCAGAAAATGAAGACCAGCACTCTCTATGTCAGCGCCACCTACTGGTGAAAATATAAGCTTGCACAGGAGTGTTCTCTAAAGTTGAAGGTAGAATGCGGGAAATCACTGGGAGAATTGGACCGTTTTAAATTGTTTTATTCTAGGAAGAAGTAGAAAGAAAAAGAATTCAGTATGGAGTCACTGAGTCATGAGCCATCGGACTTGAACTGCTGCGGTCTCCTGAATTGCTGTGAATGAAGTTCCAGTTTCCTGCAGCGGCAAAGTCAGTTTCCTGTTCTTCCGATTGTGTATACACAGGGTGACTTTCTTCATTTTGCTGTAACCTAATCTCTAGTTTAAGCCCGGTTCTGCTAGTGGCAGAAACTTAATATCTAGGGAATTCCAGAGTAAAATCTCTCACTTTGGTGTTTACTCATGTTTTTCTGGTTTCAGTGGCTTAATTCAACATTTCATTCCCTTTCCCTCTTCTTGGGGTTGCAGCTAAGATCCTGGAAGCTTAGGATTGTTCAGGTGTAGAAACTTGGTGCTGGGGTGGGTGAGGAAGGGATGGGGGTTGTCAGTCCATGGGCATCTTTAGTCTGATGCAGGCCTGGTCTTTGGCCATTGGCATTTATTCATACTGGCACCCAACGGCCATCCTTGGCATCCTGGGTTCGGTTGTTAAAAAGTCTTCCATGTCAAATGTATCCTCCTCATCCCAACTCCAAGCCCTGTTCAAGTCTGTTGATCCTGTTAGCCATTTTGTGCCCATTTGGGGGAGGGTGGGGAGCAAGGAAAACTTTTAGATGCTCCTACATATTTCCGGCTGTGGGACAATCAGAGGGCTTTCTCAGGGCCCCTCTGCCTGTGTGGCCCTGTTGCTCTGTCTTCTCTATTATTTAGTAGCATATAGAATATGGGTTGGCAAACTACGTCCTCTAAAGACCAGGTGGTAAACATTTTAGGCAAGTCCTCACTCAACTCTGCCGTTGTCACACAAAAGCAGCCACAGACACTTTGTGAATGAGTGAGCATGGCTCTGTGTCAATAAAACTTTATTGAGGTTATCCCACCCTAACTGCAGGCATCTCCCAGAGAGCAAGGCACAAACCCTCTCAGGTCTTGGTGCCCCCCTAAATCTATCTCAGGGATTTATTATTCACCACCCCCCAAATCACAAGGTGGGAGAGGAGTCAAGGGAAAGGGCCCCTCAGGGATTCGTCCGCCTCTAGGCTCCCTTCGCCTTTCTCTCTAGCCAGAGCAACTATCCTCTCCTCTCTTTCCATTCTCTTGTGTGTAGTATAAACTTTATGTCATGCTTTCTAGGGGGTTAGCCTTTAGATTCCATCACATTTAGCTCTGCAAATCACAAACCTTTGCACTGGAAGCTCTAAACTCTGTAATAAGAGTCAAGAGGCTATGTGGCTTCAGATCAAGAACTTGTTCTGTTTTCCATGCTCTTCATAATCCTTCCTTTCTCTGGGAGCAATCGATACCTCAAGTGACTGGACATAATGGTAAACAGTGTCCTCTCAACTCCTCCTATGTCTGGGCCTTGACCGAGTCCAACCCATACTCTAAGGTCAGCCAAAAATAAATTTCCTGGCCAGAGTCTGTTCATCTGGGTTTATCTTATGAGGAACCAAGAAGAATAAGGTTGACCTGAGATTCACACACAAGAAATAGATGCTTTCAAGGCAAAACTGTTCACAGCAGAGCATTTCAAACTACAGGTTGCAAACCATTAGGACGTTAGCACAGGAGCTGGCAAACCTTTTCGTAAAGGGACAAATAGTATTTTAGGCTTTGTGGGTCATACTCAACATGCAGCTCTTGACTTTGCTATAATAGTGTGAAAGCGATCATAGGCAATGTATAAATGAATGAGCGTGGCTGGGTTCCAATAAAACTTTATTTATGGATGCTGAAATTTTAATTTCATATAATTTTTGCATGTCATAAAATATCATTCTTCTTTGATCTTTTCCAGCCATTTAAAAATGTAAAAACCATTCTTTGCTCACTGGCCATATACAGAACAGGTGGCTGGGTGGATCTGGCCCTTAGGCTGTAGTTCGCTGACCTTCATATTAGGGGGTCAGGAAATCAATTAAGTGAGGTTGGATCAGGACTTTTAAAATAAATTTATTTACTTATTTATCTTTGGCTGTGTTGGTTCTTTGTTGCTGCTCGCGGGCTTTCTCTAGTTGCAGTGAGCAGGGGCTACTCTTCGTTGAGGTGTGTGGGCTTCTCATTGCGGTGGCTTCTCTTGTTGCAGAGCACGGGCTCTATGCACGCGGGCTTCAGTAGTTGTGGCTCGCGGGCTCTAGAGCGCAGGCTCAGTAGTTGTGGTGCACGGGCTTAGTTGCTCTGCGGCATGTGAGATCTTCCCGGACCAGGGCTCGAACCCATGTTCCCTGCATTGGCAGGTGGATTCTTAACCACTGTGCCACCAGGGAAGTCCCAGGACTTTTTTTAAAAAAAGAAATGGAATCTGGTAGAATGCAGAAGATAGAAAATGCCAACCTGTACTGTACACAGAACAAGTTTCATGAAATGTTTATTTCTGTTAATTGACATATGTACGTGTGCATTGAATTGTGATGCAAAATGTATTTCTTACTGTGGAATGTAGCTGAAGAAAGTTTGAAAATCATCCATTTTGAGAAACACGCCTGCCAGTATGACATTTTTTATCTCGGAAGAGTTATTCCTCTACTCATTCCACAGCTCCAGATTTGATGTTAGCGTTGACAGATAGAATGTAGGACGGCAAGTTAAATTTGAATTTCAGATTTTAGAAAGGGAATAATTTTTTTAGTGTTAGCATGTCCTATGCAATATTTGGGAAATACTTATACTGAAAATATTCATTTTTTATCTGAAATTCAAATTTAACTGGGCATCCTGTATTTTTTTTCTAAATCTGACAGCTTTATTTGGTATATTATGAATTGTTCTAATTATTACTGTAATGACCTAAAACTCAGGTAAGGGCAGTTCAGTTCAGCTGATAACTTCAGGGAAAAAACCTGATATTTAAAACCTCTTCCTATATGCTGGCTCTGTGTTCCTTCACAATTGCATAAGCACTAACCCTCGTTACAATGCTCTAAGAAAGGGATAGCGTTGCTGTCTGCACTTTACAAATGAGGAAACTGAAATGCAGTTTGCCCACAACTATGCATGGAGCAGGGATGAAAGGATGGCTCTTCTGACTCCAATTCCTTTCAGCCTCACCAGGTCGTTCTCAGAGGCGAGCTGTGTGCAAAGGCCACTGGCAGTCCTTGGTCCCAGAAGTGCAGAGAGGAGGGCAAGGGGAAACAGTGGGAGCACTAGGGTGCAGACAATAGGGGTGATTGTGGAGAACTTAAGCACAATATAAAGCCAATGAAAGTCTGGTTTTTATTTATCACTCTACAATGCCAGTGATAAACTACCCCTCTCCTCGGGGCAGATTTCCCCGCCCTCCAACGTGCCCCTACTTGATACATAGTTGGTGCTTAGTAAATGTTAGTTTCCTCTTTCTTCCTTCTCTCCATTTCTCTTTCTTTCTCTCTACTCTGGGGCTAGCAAATAAGTTTCGAACCACTTGCCAACTCTAATTGGTGATGGCATCCCGGGCTGTTGGGTTGAGAAGGATTCTGAAGTTGAGTCTTTGCTGAAAACAGAAGGGTGCTCTGCTTGATCAGTGACGTCTGCCACAGGTAGGTGAATAAGGGGTGGCAGCATTGATCCCATGTGTCTGCTATCCTGTAGTTAAACTCTGCAACCTCCAGACAGCAAATGACTATGCTGAGCGGCTATTAACCATGAACCCAAAGCTTCTTCCCGCTTAAGATAAGGGAAGAAGGGAAGAGGGAGAGAATTTCTGTCCATCGTTTGTATCACAGACCCCGTCCAAACATTTAACTCCTGAGTGACCTGAAGCCACATGCTTTGTGTACATTGGAGGCATAAGCAGGCAGGCAGGAAGGGCACATATTTGCTTGGGGCCAACAGCCAGGGGCAAATTAATAACCCTCCTCCCACAGACTCTCACCGCTGGAAGCTTTTGAATGCGCTCTTGCAGAGTTTGACCAGAGGCCTCTGCTGGCGTGTGCCTTATTGGAAGCAGTGGAGAGGAATGCCTTCTCTAATTCAGATGTGTGTATGGGCTGAAGACAGGGCTACAAAAATAGGCTAAGGCAGGAATTTCCATTCCTCTATGTCCCCAAAGCAGTTTCCTCTTGGACGCAAACCTCCACCTTCCTTAAATTGAGTAACTACTTGGAAGGCTCTCTTGGTTTTTTTATTCTAAAATTATTTTTCCAGCTGTAATTTTTCTTCAATCTGGAATTTTGCTCTTTCTGTTTCAAATTTCATTGTAAATCCAAGTTGAAAATCAGACTTATTATAAATAGCCTTTGTGTGCAGCAGGCGTTTGGGTGCGCCATGTTTTAACATTGAAATAGTCTCTTATTTAGATGACTCCATAATTCCTCCGCATCTCAGTTTACCTCCCTACCCCAGAGGTTGGAGGTAATAATAGAAAGGCTACGGGCAGGCCTTCAGATGGAGGACTTGATAAGTTTAAGAAAGCCTTTAAGGTCAAAGAGAAGGAATGTTCAAAGTCACAGAAAGCCATTTGGATAGCTTCTTGGTTATTTAATAGTGTTGGCGAAACCTTATTTTGTTGAGTCAGAACCTTGTGGGTCTAGAAATGGCTTCTAAAACTATCTGGTCTATTTCCTCTTGGAGAGTGGTGGTGTGAAGGAGCAACGATCCCTCGTATGGCTCACACCAACTTTGTATTCTGTTGAATACAGAGGTCAAGATGTTGATCACAATATGAAGAATATAACCTTTTGACGATTCTGGCATATGTAAATCTAAAAATTGCAAATTTGATTTTTCTTAACACACCAGTGAGACAAGGGTCTCCAAGGAAATGGGTCTGGACTCTGGTGCTTTGTTTTGTGTTGCTTCAGTCAGATGAGTTGTTTATCATGCTTTTCCCTCTGGATTCAGTGTTATTTTCCATTGTGTCCTTAAACCCAACTTCTAGGCCACTTAGCTGGGTCTCTTCACCAGACTTTCTGGAACCACATTAATTCCTACTTCAGAAACTTTGTTCCCGCTTAGATACTCCCAACTTGTCTCCCCCTCCCCTACCCAACCCAGCCTTCAGGGTACCATGGAAGTCAGGTCAATCAAGCCATCCTTGACTATTTGCCCGATACCCTGTGATTTCTCCCATGTCTGAACTCCTGTTGAGAATCATTGCACTTGGTCTCTGATGATCTCCTACAGTTGTTCAATTTTTTCTTGAGGGAAAAGACCATTGTTGTATGATTTTTTTCTATATTTTCCAGAATGCCTAGCCCACATTGTGCATGACTCAAGCAAAACTGCATTGATAAGTGGTTGAGAAGTCTTAACTGGGCCTACAGTTTATGCATCTAAGACCATGGAGGTTCTCTTTATCTTTGTGGTGTTTGACCAATGTTCGCCCCCAGCTTCACCCAATTACAGGAAAAATAGTGTTTGAAGTAGGAAGCTAGTTCTGTGAATCCACATTTCCTTTGTTGGGCAATGATCTAGCTGCGTGTGGCATAACTTTTGCTGACACATAGCGTGCTCACTCTTTCTTTCTTTTTTTTTCATGTCAGAAAAAGACTATTTCCATTCAAGTCACAAGTGGTAAAGGGTGGTGGTGGTTTCTCTGTGACCTTGGGCAAGTCATTTCAACACCGTCAGCTGCAGTTTCCTCTTCTACAAGTTTTCCAGCTCCAATGTTCAGCGATTGTATGGCTTTGTGGCTGCTCAACTCTTCTCACATCTCATTCAACAGATTTGTTTATATGAGGAAGGGAAGGACTCCCTAAGTTTCCTCTTCATTCTCTGCTCTGGGTCTCATGTTGAAGGATGGAGGTAGTGAAGCTAATAATCAGTGGCCTGGCTGGCTCTCCCCTCCACAGTGACTGTAGTGCCTTAGCGTGCATAGTGCCTTATAGCGCACTATCTTAAGACTCAGAGCCCACCTGGAAGATAGTGGTTTAACTTGTCCACTAGGACATCTAGACGTTCTGGTTTGGGGAAAATTGTTCTGCTCATCTCTCTCCCTCCCACTGTGTTTATTCTCCATAGTGCAGAATCTTCTGCCTGTGGTTTTACACCATGGGCCACATCAAGTCTTCTGTTAGAGCCTTTGGAAAATTCAAGACAAGTGCTAGCAACTACTAAAGGCTTTATTAGATGCCTTTTCTCTTTCTTTTATGTGGTTGATGGCAACAAGACTGTCTACCACTGTTAGCCATAATTTTATGAGTTGTTGCCTTTGGTGACATGTTTCTGCCATATCATTTTAAGGTGTCACATCTTGAGGACAGATGTTTTGGGTAAGACATGAGTTGATTTTCACTCATCAGAAGCTGGCCCTTGTGTTAAAGGGAGAGTAGAGGAAACCACTCTGTTATTAGGTTTTCAAATGAATGTTTACATCCCTATAAAGCTAGTCTGATTTCTGCCATGATTGAAGAGAGATCTAAAGTTAGATCTAATTAAGAAATATCTATTATCTAGTAGCTGCTATGTTTCCTAAGCTATTTAAACTTATTATTTCAGACAGAGAAATTATTTTGCGGAATTTTTAAAAGTCATTTGATTGGATGCACTTTGGCCTTCTAAAGGATTTGCAGCGTTTTTCCCTAAGAAGGCATTGTTCAGTGGGAAGTGACAGTGGAATTAGTCCTCCATGTTAAGTAAATTTGGTGTGTGATTTATGTGCTTATATTTCCATGCACACTCAGGGAAGCAATTCGCCTTTGAAAGTTACAAAATAACGTTGCCAAAAAAGAAAAAAAGAAAGGAAAATCAGAGTTTCAGAAGAAAGTAAGTTGTTTGGATTAGAACTGAAGCCATGTGGGGTCCAGAAATCTTGTCATATTTAATAAATAAATGTGCACATAAAAAAGAGAGAAAAAACCCATCCATTTAGAGTCAAAAGCATGTCAGCCTAATTATATTAGACAATGATGAGCTCAATAATTCCACTTTTGATCCATTGCTGTGTAAAGTTCATTACTATCTGTTTCAAATTATTGTTCAAGAGCCACACAATGTAAAAGCATGTAAACTTTGAAAGAGGACTTGGTGCCTTCCCCGAAAGTTTTGTGAAACACTTTTTTGGAAACATTTCTGCTGAGGCTGTGCATTGGTTGTGAGTAGGCGTAGGGGATGGGCATCTGTGCTTCCCCTTTTCAAATTTGTTTACCTTACACACATCTCCATGGAAACAAGACCTACTTCTGAACTGACTTTAGGGTTGCCCATAAGAGGAATGAACAGAAAAATAGAGATAGCTAAAATTCTCATATGATCCAAAAAAGGTCAGTCAAGGAGAGGGAAACTAAGGTTCATTGAGCCCCTCTTTGGGACTGACAATTTAAAATAAATTTTCTCATTTATCCCTGTGAGTTAGATGGCATTATCTCTGTTTTACAGATGAGGGCCTTGAACTTCTGAACATTTACTCAAATGATAAGTAACAAACGCAGATTTGAACCCAGGCCTGTCTGATTCTGAGACCCACGCTCTTTCTGTAAAACCACATTGCCAGTAGTCTCGACCTTTCCTCCCACCTCCCTCAAGCATTTTCCAGAACTACATAAAAATGGGCCATGCTTGATGTTACCTTCTTTTGGGTAAATAAAGTGCTTGCGAGGAAAGAGATACTAGGAAGAAAGAAAAATAAGCGACCTGGATAAGCCAAGCATGGGATCAGCGGCAGCACCAACAGCATGTTGAACAGTTGCCTCAAATATTTCTGGAACCCTAGGCTGATCCAGGGAAGCTACATTTAGCTAACAATCCTTCCAGTAGGAGGACCTCCATTTACCAGATTGTTGGCCAAGCTCCACTTTGCAGAGAAGACAAGGGGATGGACTAGAAAGAGTCCTGCAGATCTGGGTGCAAATCTTGACACCTACTTGTGGAAACCTGTGCTAGACCCCGAATAACTTCTCTGAGCTACAGGCGTAAATAGGGGGTCTTGATGGGGCAGGATCTGGCCCCCAGGTGTTTCAACCAGTGGCCATAGGCAATACCCTTCCCATATCCATTTATATGCATGATCTGTATCTCAGATATTTACAAAATTCAGTTTGTAGGAAGGGTCAACAAGAGCTAGGAAAGAACTCACACTAAGGGCAGTGATCTCATGCAGCGAGATGGGTTCAGGAACCAGGCCTGGGAATTGGTAAAGAGATGTGGCCTCACTACTGTATTGCGGGTGTTATTAGAATTCAACCCCACCAGAGATTAAAAATCTTTAGCATACACGCCATAGCACTAGAGCTTGAGTAGCTGATTGTGGGAACTCCTGACTCCCACTACAACTGAATGTAATACAAAAGGAACCTTCTCCTATTTATTTCAGGGGTGCAGCATCTCTGGCATTGAGGTACAGGTATTTGCAGCGCTGATGGTACCCAGGCAGTAGAGACAGAGATGGGACTGCCAGCTTGGAGTGGCTTCTCCATGGAACAGTGAGGACCTGAGGCCGCAAATTCTAGCTCTGGTAGACAACCAAGTGGGATCCATGGGACACCTAAATGGCCCTGAGTCTTCCCAGAATTATATGGGTAGGAAAACCCTTTAAATATTGCACTTCCTATGGTAAAAAAAACAGGGCTTTGGAGCCATTGAAATTTAGGTGGAGATGATGGTGAGACTGAACTACACTCAGTGGAGAAGTTACCTTTCAGGTTATTAGGATGATGACAGTGCCAGGCACATAGTAGGCCTTCGATAAATGTTAATTATCTTGATCTGTCTGGGGCATAAGCAGGGATTGGCAAAGTGAGCAAGTACAGGACATGGGCAGAACCTTGCAATGCTGCCCCAGATCTCAAGGGACGTTCAGCCAAAGAGATCAGCTCTCAGGGTGCAGTCTGCAAGAAACATTAGACAGGAAAAGGAGAGAAGGCGTAAATCCAGAAATTAGCTGGGAGGATCTGGAACCACCAAGGCCAAGCCATGAGGCATCCAACGGGAAGGGCTGAATGAGGCAGGAAGAAATCCAGAGGGGTGGGGAGACAGCTCACTCAGGACCAAGTGGAGGCTAGAGCCTAATGGCTCTCTTCTCTCCTTTTCACTGTTTTGTTTTTTTTAATATAATTTCAGACTCACAGAAAAGTTACAAGAACAGTACAAAGAATGTCCACATACCTTTCACCAGTATTTCCTAAATGTTAACATTTTACCACTTTGCTTTATCTTCTATTTCTATCTCTATTTATCTCTGTATCCTCATACCTACTATACATTTTTCAAACTGTTTGAAATGCAACGCCCCTTTACATATATCAGTGTGTATTTCCTAAAAATAAGAACTTTTTCTTTATTAACCATAGTATGATCATCAAATTCAGGAAGTTAACATTCATACAATATCATTATCTAATGTACAGACCTTATCCAGATTTTACCAGTTGTCTCAATAATATCCTTTAAAGAAAAAGAAAATTCCAGATCATACATTGCATTCAGTGGTCACATCTCTTCAGCCTCCTTGAATTTGCAACAGTTCCTTAGTCTTTGTCTTTCATGTTATTGATATTTTGAAGAATACAGTTCAGCTACTTTATAGAATGATTTCAATGGGGGTTTGTCTGCTATTTCCTCCTGAGCAGATTCAGTTATACATTTTTGGTGGGAATAACACAAATGTGATGCTGTGTTCTTCCCAGTGCATCATATCAGGAGGCACATGAGGTAGATTTTTCTCATAACTTATAATGTTAACCTTGCTCATTTAGTTGAGGTGGTGCCTGTTAGGTTTCTCCACTGTAGGGTTGAAATGTTTGCTTTGTCATTACTAAGAATCTGGAGGGCAGTCACTATGAGACTATATAAATATTCTGTTGTTTCTCAAACTTGCCTACTATTCTTACCATCCTGGTGTTTTCACAGAAATCGATGATCATTGTGATGATTGCCAAATGGCAGAACCCAGTCTCTTTTTTTTTTTTTTTTTTTAATTTATTTATTTAATTAATTTATTTATTTATTTTTGGCTGTGCTGGGTCTTCGGTTCGTGCGAGGGCTTTCTCTAGTTGCGGCAAGTGGGGGCCACTCTTCATCGCGGTGCGGGGACCGCTCTTCATCGCGGTGCGCGGGCCTTTCACTATCGCGGCCCCTCCCGTTGCGGGGCACAGGCTCCAGACGCGCAGGCTCAGCAGCTGTGGCTCACGGGCCCAGCCGCTCCGTGGCATGTGGGATCTTCCCAGACCAGGGCTCGAACCCGTGTCTCCTGCATTAGCAGGCAGATTCTCAACCACTGCGCCACCAGGGAAGCCCAGAACCCAGTCTCTTGACTTAACTATTTCAGTTTAATGCATGAGGACACGTCCTGTGTTGCCTCCATGCCATAACTTACATATTTTTCTCATGTCCTGCGTAACTTCCATGTCTTAGCTTACATGTCCTTCTCATGTCCTACATAGCCTCCATGCCTTCGTTTACATGTCCTTCTCATGTCCTGCATAGCCTCTAGGTCAGCAGTCCCCAACATTTTTGGCACCAGGGACCGGTTTCATGGAAGACAATTTTTCCACTAACTGGGGATGGGGTGGTGGCGGGGGTGGGGATGGTTCAGGCAGTAATGTGAGCGATGGGGAGTGATGGGGAGCAGCAGATGGAGCTTCACTCGCTTGCTGCTCACCTCTTACTGTGCAGCCCAGTTCCTAAGAGGCTGCGGATCAGTACCGGTCCCCAGCTAGGGGGTTGGGGACCCCTGCTCTACGCTTTAGTTTTTGTGTGCTTCTCATGTCCTGCATAGCCTCCATGCCTTAGCTAGTGTGCTTCTTTTCTGAAATGCACTCCTACCCCTTGTCCCTCAATATTTGTCAATAATTTATTTCAAGACCCAACTCAAGATTCATCTCCAAGGACTTTTTCCGTGATTCACTGCAACCTATAGTGACCATTCTCTTGCTTTCTTTTCCATTCCCGCCTTTAGATGTTTCTTAGTTTTTAGGTATTTCTTGAAGCCTTGACTTTTCCTTACAACATGACTAGAGCTACATCATCTTTTATAACATGTTTTTCAAACTATCTGTCGTGAAGGGCCAGTTTTTGAAAATTCCCAAAATATTGAGGAAGAACCTGTTGGCCTACTGTGTGTGACCCACCATCCAAGTTCAACAGCACCCAAAGTGGTCCCTACTGCCCTGTTCACTGAGACAGGCCCATTGATCATGTTCTTGAATGTCATGGCAACATCAAATTACCCCAAAAGTTTCTAGACTTAATATTAGCTGGTAATGTTTTGTACTTAACATTTCTGTATTTGACATGGGCTGGTAATATTTTGAGTAGCACGACTTAGGGCATCTCCTTCTCTTCCCCACACCCAGCCCTACTCCTAGACCCAGGAGAGGTGTATGATGGTAATTAGGTGAAAGATAAAATCCTTTCCCTCGATTGCCTCCATTCCATTTGATTTTGACCAAGATTCCTCTTTGTGACATAATTACCACCAGAAAGACCTGAGACTTCATGGGTGAAGAAACAATGAACAGCTGCTCCTAAGGAAGAATGAGAGACATGAAGGGGACATTAGGATTAAGGGGAGTCACTCTTAACAGCATAATATTTTAAAGGAATAAGGAGATCTGCATTTGTCGTTAGAATAATTCAGTCTACAACAATCGAATCAATGAAATAACTAACTCTTCTACCCTATTTCTCTTGGTAAAAACAGAGCTCTTCATCTGAGATCTCCAATATTAATATAAGAATGGTATTTTAAAGAAGTGCTTATTGGTTCTCTATTCGATGTCACTCAGGGACTACAGTCAGTAGGTGCTGGGGAAAGGGAGGGAAGCAAAACAGAGTCCATGCCCTCATGAAGCTGATATTCCACTGAGGAGGCAGTGATAAGGTTGACAGAGGATTAAAACAAGGAGCCCTGAGATTATATTATTTAAATAGCCCTGAGCTATTTGGGGGTCAAAGATGACCTCCTTGAGGAAGTGACTTTAGCAGTGAGAGCTGAGGGTGAGTAGCGGTGGGACAGGGGGACAGAAAGACCCCAACAGAGATGCCAACACATGCAAAGATTGTGGGGGGAGCCACACATTGGAAGGACCACCAGCAGGCTGGCGTGACTGAGCCCAGAGGGCGGAAAAGAGTCCTGTGCAGAGCCATGATCAGCAGGAAGGAGCCAGACACATTGGCCTTGTGGATTGGTGAGGATTCTGGCCTTAGAGCCACAAGACTCAATATTGAGAATTCTTGACCTGGGGAGTGATGGGCCAGACTGTGTTGTCGTGTCAATCTCTCTGTTGTAGAGAGAACAAGCTGGAGGATCAGAGTGGGCTCAGCGGGATGAGTTAGAAGCCTATTGCCTCAGTCCTGGTTGGAGGTGACACTGGCTCTCATCGGGCAGTGGAATCTCTTGCTCTTTTCATCTTTGGAGGACATGCCAACAACCGAACTAATTAAATCCTCTGAGGGATGAGCGGGCAGCATTCCCATTTTTCAGATGGGGAGACCTTTAGAAGAGATCCTAATCCGGGTATTTCTCTACACTACACTGGTAGTATAGAGAAACAAATTCTTAGAAAGGCAGAGACTACAGGCCACATGGAGACCAGGTGTGTGGGCTCCTGAGAGATTGTTTCAGGACTGAACACTCCCTTTGGCAATGCTCAAGAAGTCATTTCTAGCTCCTTCTGCCTCACCACTGACGTGGTTTTCACTCAGCAGATCTTGAGAATGATAGGTCTATAATAGGAAATTAAGACTGAGTTTCAGTGGAGAATCTATGAACAACCCAGTATTTTTTTTTAACTTAAAACAGATTTTTTTAATAAATTTATTTTTTATTTATTTATTTTTGGCTGCGTTGGGTCTTCGTTGCTGCACGCAGGGTTTTCTCTAGTTGTGGCAAGCGGGGGCTCCTCTTCACTGCGGTGCACGTGCTTCTCATTGTGGTGGCTTCTCTTGTTGCGGAACACGGGTCTAGATGTGTGGGCTTCAGTAGTTGTGCCATGCAGGCTCAGTAGTTGTGGCTCGCGGGCTCTAGAGCACAGGCCCAGTGGTTGTGACGCACGGGCTTAGTTGCTCCACAGCATGTGGGATCTTCCTGGACCAGGGCTCGAACCCGTGTCCCTTGTATTGGCAGGTGGATTCTTAAACACTGTGCCACTAGGGAAGTCCCCACAACCCATTTCTTTTGTTTTGTTTTTATTTTTTGAATTTTATTTTATTTATTTTTTTATACAGCAGGTTCTTATTAGTTATCTCTTTTATACATATTTGTGTATATATGTCAAACAACCCAGTTCTTAAAAGTCTTGCTGATTGGGAGCAGAGGGGAAGGGTGGTGAATTAGTTCAAATTTTGAATTACAGTATGTTTTGAAAGAAAAGGTGTGATGACTTTCAAGAATAAAGTTAAGTCAATTAGACGTCATACATATGTACAAAATGGGTTTTCTTTCTCTAATACATTAATTTGCAACACAGAGTCATTACACATTGGTGTATACCAATCTGGCATATTGTTAAAAGAATAAGAAAATATTAATAGTAAGCTAGTTATTATCTATTGAGTATTCACCATGTATCAGGCACATAGCCAAGCATTTAGATTGCATAGGTAGATCCAGTCCTGATGACAAACCCTCCGTGGTAGGATTTTATTATTATACCCATTCTGCAGATGAGAAAGCTAAGGCTCAAAGAGTTTAAGTACCTTACCCAAGGCCACACATCCTGTAAGTGAGGGAGCCAGAATAGGAACCTGAGATTGCTTGACATCCAAGCTCATAATCTACTCCCAGCCATGGGAAAGGTATCAAGGATTCTGTGAGATTTACCTCCTTCGTAAATTAGAGTGAGTTCATGGTTCTCCTTCTGTGAATGTCACTTTCAATCGCAGGTCCGGTGGCTCCAGGAAGTGTGTAGAACCCTGGGTATATCAAGCACATGGGTCTGGCTGGTGAAGGTCAAGTGCCTTGTATGTCTTATCAGGAAAAAAGATCGAGAACTGGTGGTCTAATAAAGAGATATTAAGATTGATCCCAGGGGAGCAATGTTGGGGTGAGACTGTCTTGGCACACTTCCCTTTGATTTGTACTCCCTCTCTTCTACTCCTCATCCTGGGGTTCTTCCCCACGGGCGCTGGCTTGGTACATCTGTGTGTCTCTGTGCCTCCCTGACTCTGGAAATGCCCTGGATACACAATCTGAATCCTAGGGACAACCGTCTGCTCTGGGGTCCCAGGCAGTGAGGCTTGTTGGGACCCAGAAGCCTCCTCATCTAAAATGACCTGACAGCCCCTGAGTCCACCCCCTCTGATACAGTCTCCCTAAGAGCAGCAGGAGGGAACCTTCTGGAGGTAGGGTGACACTGTCACTCACCTTGAGGTCCTCCGTGGTTTCCCTTATCCTTGGTATGTAATGACAATGCCTCTTGGATCTGTCCTCCTCTTCACCTTCAGCCCAAGCTCTTGCCAGTGGCCCTTCACTCTGCTCTATGGCTCTGTCCAGCCACTGGCAGTTCCCCAAATGCCCCTGGGACCCTCTCACCTCCTTAACTTCGCACGTGCTGAACCCACCACCTGAAATGCTCTTTCTTCCCTTTCTTTTCTTTAGCTGGCCAGCCCTTTCATCCTTAAGACTCAACTCTGGGGTAAGTGTTTCCGGGGTATTTTTCCTTACTTTCATCTCCACCCCTGCTGGGTTCTCACCTTCTTCTTCCCAGTGAGGGCACGTTTCTATCATAGAAGTTCTCACATTGTGTTACATGGGGTGTGTGTGTGTTTTCTGCTGATCTCCCCCTTCTCAGTGAGCCCCAGGTGAGTCGCATGCACATTGAAACCAGAGAAGCACTGGTCTAGCTCTTTGCCCAGGAAGAAAAGGGGACGGGTTGGGTGAGCAACTTCCTAGTCTTTTCCAGGTTTGTTCAGTGTTGTGCCCAAGGTGAGTGACAGAGCCTGCACATGAAGTCATGCCTTCTGATAGCAAGTCTGTGTTTGTCCCTACGGCAGCTGCCTCACAGAGGTTAAGAGTGTGAGCTCTGCTGCTGGGCATATACCCAGAGTAAACCATAATTCAAAAAGACACATGCACCCCATTGTTCACTGCAGCACTATTTACAATAGCCAGGTCATGGAAGCAACCTAAATGCCCATCAATAGACGAATGGATAAAGAAGATGTGATACATATATACAATGGAATATTACTCAGCCATAAAAAAATTGGGTCATTTGTAGAGATGTGGATGGACCTAGAGACTGTCATACAGAGTGAAGTAAGTCAGAGAAAAACAAATATCGTGTATTAACGCATATATGTGGAATGTAGAAAAATGGTACAGATGAACCAGTTTGCAAGGCAGAAATAGAGACACAGATATAGAGAACAAACATATGGACACCAAGGGGGGGCAAAGGGGGGTGGGCTGAATTGGGAGATTGGGATTGACATATATACACTAATATGTATAAAATGGATAACTAATGAGAACCTGCTGTATAGCACAGGGAACTCTGCTTCGCTGTACAGTAGAAACTAACACAACATTGTAAAACAACTATATCCCAATTATAAAAAAGGAGTGTGGGCTCTGAATTCAGACAAACCTAGGACCCCATCGAATCTACCACCTGCCACTGGTGTAGCTTTGGGTTAGTTGCTTGACCTCTCTGAGCTTCAGTTTCTTATCTATGGGGTGAAGATAATTAATGCAAAGAAAATACTTTATGCACAGCACATAGCAAGTGCTCAGCAAATGTCAGCTCTGGGTGATGCACAGAAGACAAAGACTTTGATCATGCATGGACATTTAATCTCATCGAAGTAGATATTCAATTACATGCATATTAATTAAGTGCCTTTATTATTCAGGGTGTTTGCCAGATACTGCAAAAGAGAAAAAGACTGAACTCTTCCTAAAGAGTTCATAAAAGATTTGGGGAATAACACTTATCAAATGACTCAAGTTCTTAGAATGAAACCCATTGCTGAAAGTAAGGGCTTTGAGGTTTCAAAGAAGGAAAAGCTCACATCCTGTTGAGTGATTAGGAAGGCTTTATGAAGTAGTCAGTATTCAAGAGGGCCTTGAATTGTGGATAGAATTTCACAGGTCTGGGGGTGGAGAGGGCACTCTGGGCAGAAGAGGAAAAGAGTCGGAGCAAAGACATGGAGGTTATTCATAAAATAGCAGTTTCCAGGTGACTTTTCATATAGGCTAGGTTTGTGAGAGTCTTGGGACATAAGCCTGGAAATAAGAGTTGATGGTAAAATTTACACTTAATCTAGGAGATAAATGGGGAACCACTGAATTCCACTTCTTATCCCACTGATGTCAATATTCCCCATGCTTCCGAAGTGTAGTTTTACTAGTAGGAGGAAAGGGGCAGATGGTTCCTATTAGTGCTTTCCTGACGGCCTGTAGTAGACGCTGTTGGTGCCCCATCCAAATCGCCTCGAGTGGGCTGCTGCACCCATCCCCCAGCTGCCATGAGTGTTGCATCCTGGCAGCTCACAGCTGCCCTCTTCTCTAGAAATCACCCTTGACAAACCCAACAGGAGCTGCCCAGCCCAGAAGGTTGACTCTCCCCTTTTGGGATAGCCTGTTGCCAGGGACTGATTGCAATTGGCTAAAAAAGACCAGTCCCTTGCCTCAAGGCAGGACCCCCTCTATGGGGGAACTCACACTCCACAGCTGCCCATGAGATCAGGCTGACTCCACATCCTTATTTAGCTCCTGCCCCTGCCCTGTCCAGCTTTCCTCACTCCCCTTCTCTCCTGAGAGGCTCCCTCGGTTAATCACATCACCTGAAACCTCGTCTCAACTGTGCTTCCAGTGAACCTGACCGAAGACACCACCTCTCCCAGGGAGACCTTTCCCTCCTTTTTCCCTCAGTACTTTCTTTGGTTGACCTGTGACTCTGGGCCAATCATACAACTTCTTTCCACTTTTCTGGGATTTAACCAGCAAGTGATTGCTGAAAATATCAGTGACATGGTCCTGACACCTGGAAGATGGATGGCCAGGACTGATAGACTTCAAAATGGTTGGAGTGAATTAGGGAGAAGGGGGTTAATAAGAGCATGGCTTCGTTGTGGCACCTGGCCCCTGCTGAGTATAAAACCAGGAAAACTTATGATTTCTTATTTACTTGTGAATCTTTCAGTTGCAGGTGTCCAGTACTCAACCAGTTATGACATAACAATAGTCATGTGGTGGTCAATAGGGCTGTCCCTTCTGGGAACATGGCAGGACTGCCTTTCCCTCCCCTTTGAAGCTAGGTGCGGCCCCTTGACTTGGTTTGGCCAGTGAAACGTTAGTGGAACATTATATACCCCTCCTGGGCAAAAGCCAGGGTATCCTTTTTTAAGTTGTTTCCCTCTGACATGATGACCAGCAACATTAGAGATGGCAGCTGCTCTTTTAGTTCGGATTCCTGACTAAGTACAATAAGTACAGTGCTTGCTGATCCACAGTGGATACTAGTATGTGCAAAAAAGAAAAATTGTTGTTTTAAGCCATTAAGACTTTGGAGCTGTTTGTTACTGAAACATACTGACTGATACAAATAATTTTTTTTAATTGCAACTAATATGCCAGGTACTGTTCTAAATTCTTCTCATATGTTAACTCATTTAATCTTCATAACAACCCTATGAGATAGATGCTATTATTATCCCATTTTATAGATGAGGATGTTGAGGCCCAGAGAGGTTAAGTGTCTTGCCCAAGGTTATATAGCTAGTAAGTGGCAGTTCCAAGATTCAAATCTAGGCAACCTGATTCTCAATCACTATGTATATCCCACAAAAAAGATAATAATAATAATTTAATGCCTCTTGCACTGTAAAAGTCCAGGTGTAAACTGCTTCGGGCACAGCTGGATCCAGGTGCTCAAAAAGTTTCAATTGGAATTGCTCTCTGTGTTCTGTTTTCCTCTGTGTTGGTTTCACCCTCAGTTGCTCTTCCAGTGAAGAGGCTTCCTCATCTCTAGGTTTACATTCTGACACTAAGCCACTACAGTGGAAAGGACTTTTTCCTCCCCCCGAAATTCTAGCAAAAATTCTTTAGAGAACCATTCTTCTTCCACTTTCAGTCATTTAGTGTGACTTTACCTGAAAAGGGACAAATGAGTGCAAGGAAACACACAGGAAACTATATGGTGGTCTATGGGAGAGAGGAAACAAAGTGAATGGGAGCCAGGGATGGTTTCACTGTATACCTCTTGATCTATCTTTCAAAATTTTGCCCCATGCAAATATAGGACCTGTTCAAAGATTGAATTTTAAAACATTAGCAGTAAAATAAAAGACACCCCTGTCTATTTGTTGAAAGTTGTGAGATTTGGGGTGGGGTTCATTTTTCACTCCAAGAGAACACCCACCACACTGAGGAAATGTCACTTCCAGATACCTTGGAAAGGTACCAAGGAAAGACTTAAACTCTATGCAGGGACCCAGTCTGGTCAGAGGTTCCTATGGGGGAGATGGAGCAAGCGAACGAGCCCTGAGTCACTGTTTTCGTCATCATCATCGCTGTCAAAAGCATCCAATGGAACATTTGTGTGATGCTTTTCCATTCACACATCTTAGTTCATTGAGTTCTCCAGTATACAATGAAGTCAGCATTCACATTTTTATGACTGCTCTTACTGTCTCCTTCAATGGCCTGTCGCAGGCACTGTCCTAGCTCCTCCCTTAGGCCCTGGGCACTGCCATCCTCATGGCTTCTTATTATAAACGCTGGGGAGGGCCCTTCCTGAGGGCTTTCGTTGGCCACAGGCGCTAGCGCAGCCTTGCCAGGAAGGTTGGGGAGTTGTGGCCCTGGTCGCAGCCTGATGGGACCTGTGTCTGACGGGAGCTGGTGGCCAGTGCTACACAGTCTCCCCAGCGACCCAGCTGGGATTAATCCAGGTGGTCTCTGAGGTACTCTGCGCCTTATGGCATCCCCGGGTGGCTTCCTTCCTTTCCCTTTCTCACATCTCTCCTCCCCTCCTGGTGCTTCGTGCCATCCCAAAGCAGATGAATTACGTGCCCTCACATCTTTGTCTCAAGGTCTTTCCAGCCCTAGTCAAAGTCACATCCCTAGTGAGTGAAGGAGCGGGAGCCTGACCCGGAGCTGGCTCTCTCCACCCCTCTGCTCCGCTGCCCTCAGAAGCTCTCACCAAAAAAGCTGAGACCAAGAGGGCACACTTCCTCTTCCAGCTCAGGCTGAAGAAAGCTCTGGAGCCAAAAGCACAGAGAGCTCTGAACGTCCCAGGATTCACAGCAAAGGGAAGCCTGGTATCGGGTCATGAGCATGAGCATTTAAACAACTGTTCTTTCTGAACAACATTTAAAACATTGTTGTGAGGCTTCCCTGGTGGTGCAGTGGTTGAGAATCTGCCTGCCGATGCAGGGAACATGGGTTCGAGCGCTGGTCTGGGAGGATCCCACATGCCGCAGAGCAACTGGACCCGTGCACCACAACTACTGAGCCTGCGCTCCGCAACAAGAGAGTCCGCGACAGTGAGAGACCCGCGCACCGCGATGAAGAGTGGCCCCCGCTTGCCACAACTAGAGAAAGCCGTCACACAGAAACAAAGACCCAACACAGCCATAAATAAATTAATTAATTAATTTTAAAAAAATTGTTGTGATTAAAAAAAACAAATTTCATGTTTGGAATATAACTGTAAATATTCATCAAGCCTATCCCGCAAATGTGCTACTTTGACTTGTTTTTACCTTACCAAGAATTAAATTGTCACTGAAAATTGTTGATAACGTTCTTATGAAAGCTGATCATCTCTTTTATTTATTTATTTATTTATTTATTTATTTATTTATTTATTTATTTATTTATGGCTGCGTTGGGTCTTCATTGCTGCTCACGGGCTTTCTCAGGGTCTACTCTTCGTCGCGGTGTGTGGGCTTCTCATTGCGGTGGCTTCTCTTGTTGCAGAACGCGGGCTCTAGCCACACGGGCTTCAGTAGTTGTGGCACGTGGGCTCAGTAGTTGTGGCTCCCGGGCTCTAGAGCACCGGCTCAGTAGTTGGGGCGCACAGGCTTAGTTGCTCCACAGCATGTGGGATCTTCCCGGACTAGGGCTCGAGCCCGTGTCCCCTGCATTGGCAGGAGGATTCTTAACCACTGCGCCACCAGGGAAGTCCCAGATGATCATCTCTTGAAGGGTGCTCTGCTGAAGGCGGCTGCAGCAGAGGCTTTGGGGGAAGCTAATGTTTGGGCCGGGACCCTGCAGGATGAGGATGTGGGTCCAGCAGGCGGAAGGTTTTGGGGCTCAGGGACCGGCCTGTGCATGTGCATGGAGGCCAGGAACACGTCCCTGAGAGCAGGGCTCGGGCCCAGCTGAGCCGAGTGGAATAAATGTGTGTGAGTGACCAGGCTTGTGACCCCACGCTCTCCCTCCCAGCCGCGGTAAAGCGAGAAGAAAGAAGCAGTGAATGGGCACACTCATCTGGTTTCTGGGGCCCAAAGGGCCAGCCTTCCCGGCACGCACGCTGAGAAGGGCTTTGTCCTGGGGCAGCTGGAAGTCACGGGGAGTGCCCGCGGCGGTCAACAATGGCAGGACACCGGAAGCTGTGTTCAGGACCCAGCCTCCTCAGGGAACACGCAACCTGGTGAGAGGGGGTTCTTTCACCAGGTCAGGGGGTCCATCCAAGAACAGGAGTGATGGCCAGGTGGGTGTGCGGTGTTCCTGGCTGGCTCATGTGCTGGAAAATGTCAAATGATAGAAACGCAAGATCCAGGAGTTTGGAAGCCACTGCTCTATCACAGCTCGTATCACCTGTGTTATAACTGGTGGGGGGGCTGTCTCCAGGGCACGGGTTCCTGCAGGCCAGGGACCATGTTTCACGCATTTTAGAAGGTCTGCTACTCACCACAGTGCAGCACACAGCAGGAGCTCAATCGATGGTGTTGCACAGAATGTAGAAGGAAGCATTCTGTGCTCCAGCATCTTCCCTGAGAGTGAGATTGGATCAGGGGAAGGGAAAAGGTTGTTCTTTACTTCAGTCATCACAGATGAGTTGGACCTACTGGTGACGCACAGTGAATGTGTCCCTGGGGTAGACGCTGTGGCTCTGGGGCTCTTATTGCTACCTGGACGCGACAGCAGCACCTGCAGTAGATCCACTGCGGCTGTGACCCCAGAAGGATTCGTCTTGCTCGGCGTAGGTGCTACAACTCCAGCTGGTCATGAGACTCTGGAGGGCCCACCCTCAGTGACTGATTTTCCCTAACGTTGTCATCTTCTCCTGAGAAACAGGGACGCTGCCTTTGTGCCCTTCCCTGCGACCTGGGCCTTCTGACTGGCTACCCTAGGAGTGGCCAGGAGTAGTCTAGGACTGAAGAGGGAATGAGAATATTGGAGCATAACTTTTGGGTGGAAAATGTACTTCTGAGGCAGTAAGGACAAGAATACTATGATGGGGGTTTTCCTCTCCCCCTCGCCCCTCTCCCCCTCTCCCCTGCCTGCCTCCATCCTTCCCTTAGCTTACTTTGTTTTTCCTCTGACAACTGTGGTTTTCTCCCCTTTATGTCTCAGAGACGATGTAGCTTTGCAGGAGCACAGCCCGCTGCCAGGGTTCCCAGCCCAGAGGTGTCACTCTTGTTGGCGGAGAAATCGTGGGCCAGTTATTGAGCCTCTCTGCGCCTGGGTGTCCTCACCCATCACACTTTGGATGATGATACTGATAGCAGCCACTTCACAGGGCCGTTTGAGGATTGAATGAAGTAACAACTGTAAAAGGCTCAGAAAACTGCACATGTTAAGCGCTGTGTAAGTGTTTGTTAATGTCACTCCCTGGTAGGGCGTTTTGTGATGATTAAATGTTGTCCTTGAAAGGATACCCAAGCTCCTGGGGGTCTGCAGAGAGAATGAAGGTCATCTGGAAACAAGATGGCCTTGTGTTGGGACATTAGGAGCCAATGACGTTGTGTTTGAAGTTAGAGAGAGTTGTGACCTTGCTGTGTGATCTTGGGTAAACCAATTGATCTCCCTGGGCCTTAATTCTTTTATCAGAAATAAAAGAGAGAGAGAGAAGGAAAACAAAGAAAAGAACACAATAAAGTCTTATTTCACAGAACAATTTGGTCCCTAAGGAGGACCGGAGGGTCTAAGCAATGTTAGGGGATGTTTTAAGCTGACCCTGTAGGATGGTGGTTCATTTGTTATCCTTAAAACTCCTGAGTGTCTGGGGTAAGCTTGTTGTAGATGAGGTAGAAATGAGCCCTTTCAGGTTATGTTTCCAATGAACGTGAATTCGTGTAAGTTAAAAATAGAGAAGTGTTTCCTGGAAACTCTGGTTGATCATCATCTTTCTTATCACTTCTCTGACCACAAAGGAGTGGAGACAACTTATCTGGGGCTCAGAACTCCTCGGTCCGTGTTTGCCTCATGGCCCTTCGGAACCTCACTTTTGAAACCTAAACTGGGACACAGGCTAACCAAAGGGTTATTTCTCATTTGTGAAGATATTTGAAAAAGGAATAGAAATCAGTTATGTGTGGATATACATATTTTATTTTATTTATTTTAAGGACTAATTTTTCAGAGCAGTTTTAGGTTCACAGCAAATTTGAGAGGGAGGTAGAGATTTTCTGTATACCCCCTGCTCCCACACCTGCATGGCCTCCCCATTATCAACATGCCCCACCAGAATGGTACACTTGTTACAGTTGACGAACCTACACTGGTGAATTATCACCCAAAGTCCAAAGTCCAAAATCCATGCTTTACCTTAGGGCTAACTCTTGCTGCTGTACATTCTATGGGTTTGGACAAATGTTTGAAGACATGTACCCACCATTATACTATCATAGGAGTATTTTCAGTGCCCTGAAAATCCTCTGTGCTCTACCCTTTCATCCCTCCCCTCCTATCCCTGGCAACCACTCATCTTTTTACTGTCCCCATAGTTTTGTCTTTTTCAGAATGTCATAAAGTTGGAATCACACAGTGTGTAGTCTTTTTAGGTTGGCTTCTTCACTTAGTAATATGCGTTGAAGGTTCCTCCATGACTTTTCATGGCTTGATAGCTTATTTCTTTTTAGTGCTAAATAATATTCCATTGCCTGGATGTACCACAGTTTATTCATTCACCTACTGAAGGGCATCTTGGTGTCTTCTAAGTTTTGGCAATTATGAATAAAGCTGCTATAAACACTCGTGTGCAGGTTTTTGTGTGAACGTAAGTTTTCAACTCCTTTGGGTGAATACCAATGAGCACAGTTGCTGGATTTTATGGTAAGAGTATGTTTAGCTTTGTAAGAAACTGCCAAATTATCTTCCAAAGTGGCTGTACCATTTTGCATTCCCACCTGCAAAGAATGCGAATTCCTGATACTCCACATCCTCACCAGCATTTGGTGTCAGTGTTCTGGATTTTGATCATTCTCATTGGTGTGTAGGGGTATTCATTGTTGTTTTAATTTGCATTTCTCTGATAGTGACATGATATGATTCGGAGCATCTTTTCGTATGCTTGTTTGCCATCTGCATATCTTCTTTGGCGAAGTGTCTGTTAAGGTCTTTAATCCATTTATTTGATTGGGTTGTTTGTTTTCTTATTGTTGAGTTTTAGGAGTTCTTTATAAATTTTGCATAGTAGTATTTTTCACACGTGCCCTTGCAAGTATTTTCTTGCAGCCTGTGACTCGTCTTCTCATTCAGTGTCTTTCATAGAGTAGTTTTTAAATTTAATGGATTTCAGCTTATCAATTATTTCTTTCATGGAACATCCCTTTGGTATCATGTCTATATCTGTATATTTGGTTTAATATTTTAAAAGTTATCTTATTTACAAAAGCAGCAGGAGAAATATGAAATTGGGGCTGTCCTGGACCATCAGAGATGAGGTGCCGGGGACAGGTGTCAGATGATGTCACCAGCATCAGTCCATCACTTCCCAGGAGCCCGGATTTCCATTGTTGGGCCCTGTATCTCCACAGAAGTTGACACTACCTGGCTTTAGGAAGAGAACATGTGATCTAGCTAATCAGTGGACCCAGGCCTTGGCCACAGTGATTGGTTCAGTGTTGGGCAAATGGCCAAAGCCAGTGCAAGCAAAGTGAAGTTCAGGGCTGTAATTTAGAAATTGGGAACAAAAGCATTCTCTTTTCCTCACAGGCAGTATGGCTTATCTCTATGAGGAATGAAGGGGCTACAGCCATTTTTGCTACCTGGAAGGTAGCCATCCTCAAAACATTCCACACACAGAAGAGATCAGCGCTGAGAAAATGTTAGAAAACAGAAAGGAGCCCTAATAAGATTCAGATCTTCTGGAACAAATTGTGCCTGCTGACTGCCCTCAATCTGGACTTTGGGGTTACAGGAGCCAATAAATTTACTCTATCAGCTGGGGTCTAATCAGGAAAAGAGAAACCACACCAGATATTTCAAAACACAGGGACTTAGTAAAAGAATTTGTTACCCAAGTGGGACATTAAAGAGAGGATGCTGAGGTAACCCAGAGATTAATAACGCCTGAGGTCAGTGGAAAAAAGGGGGGGAGGCTGGTTACCAGAGCTTAGGACCTTGGAAGGGGGTCTCATGAAACTGGTGCTGGGCTCCTGGGGGGAAGCTGCATTGCTCACGCTCAGTCCCTTGAAGTTCTCAGACCACTGAGGAGAGGGAAAGATTGGATAGGTGCTCACATCCCCAAGGAGGTACGAGGGGTTGCTCTGATGCCCCAGAGCACATGGCCCCGTGGATGAGGAAGCCCCTCCCCGGGCCGTGGCTGATGATAGGCTCTGGTCCCTCTACAGGGACACGGTGAGGGAGCTCTGGGAGTGTCAAGAGGAGCTGGGAAGTGGAGCCCACTGTCTACTCTTGCTGGAGAGACACTACCAGGAACTGAAAGACAGAAATGAAGTCCTTCTTTCCTCTCACCTCCCAATATTCCCCTAGTGCGTCCTATTGGCAGAACCTCACCAGAGTCTGTGAAAAGTGGATTGCAGGGTACCATTCCAGCATCACAAAGCAAAAGGGTGAGCTGAGGGATGAGAGAAGAAAGGTAAAAAGCAGGCATGATGGTACAGCCAATTCGAATTGGGCTTTCTGTTACTTGCATCCTACTGGTAGACCTGATTATCATGATTACCATAATTCTAACCTTAACCTATCCTTCCTTGGACTATAATCTGGAAATCATTTTGGTAATCCTGAATTCTATTGTTTACTTTTAAATCCTCTGTGGATTGCTGACATGTTCCTGTTCATTTTCTCTGATGAGAAGACCCAGCATGGGGAGGTCAGATACCAGGTTCACTCCAAGCTTCCCTCCTCCCTTTTGGAAAAGCTCCTGGTGGATGGAAACTTTGGGATCCATTGCAAGAAGAAAATCTGGGGCTTCTTTTGGGGGTGGGAATTGGACTAGGGTGTTTTGGCCTGCAAGAAACAGAAACCCTGCCTCAAGTGACTTAACCATAAGAAAATATATCATCTCACATATCTGGAACTCCAGGTGTAGGCAGCTTCGAAGAAGGTTAATTCATCAGCTCAACTATATCATTAAGGACACAGGTTCTTTTTATCTTTTCTATCTTGATCCTCAGCTTGGTTCTTTGGATAACGCCCCAACGTGGTTACAACGGCTGCCTCAATTCCAACCATGATATCCAGATAACGTCCATCAGAAGAAGAGCACCATCTTTTTTGTGTGTCTCGTTTTCAGATCAAGGGAGCCTTTGCCAGAAGCCTCTGACTGGAGTTCCTGCCACAGGCTAGAACTGGGTCACCTGCCCACACCTAAACTTATTACCAGCAAGGGGACTAGGGACACTATGATTGGCTCAGACCAACTAGAGTTCACTCTGGAGCTGGGGATATGGTATCTTTATCAGTCAGGGTTCAATCTAGAAGCACTAGAACCACCTTTCAGGGGTTCCATGTAAACATGGAATTGAATTTGTTGCAGGGATTGGAACTGCTGCAGTTGTGAGAGCTCCAACCCATCTCTATGGGCTGTAGTCTGCATCTGATGTGCAGCTTCAAAGCCCACAGGGCAGGAAGTGGGGGAGGGAAGACGGATGTATTGTGGGAGAGGGCAAGGACAAGCGGGACCCCGCAAGGATGTACTGGAACCCATGTCATGGCTTCTCATGGCCCCCGACCTGGATGCCCTACAGGAGAAGCTGGTGCCCTTCGTCGCTGAGATCTGGCCAAGGCACCGGAGAAGCCAAAGAAGGAATGAGGCAAAGGTGAAGCAGCTGCAGGCTTGGCCACCACTCTTTGACAATGAGGTGAGTCTGATGACCCCCACTTCCACCCGCCAACCATTTGGGCTTGACATCTGCCTCCAGATCTCAGGCAAAGATCTCTCTCCTGGCCCACCTGGAAGCGGGACTCGGGGGAAGCCAATTTCAGGCTAGCCCAGCTGACACAGTACAAATCACCAGAGTAACTGCCACCGAGGAATGGATCTTGAACAAAATTGAGGTGTTATAAGCAGAGAAGAAGAGGGAACAACTCTGGGGGAGGCAACCAAAAGTGTCTGTGCTCCAAGGGGCATTTTTCAGCTGCTTCATGCTGGGATCCAATGTCAGGAGTGGTGTGAGTGTCAAGTACACGTGAATGTGGGCTATAACAACACCACATAAATAGAAGGATGCCTCCTTTCTCTCTCTCTCTCTCTCCCCCTCTCTCTGATTCCAGGCTTATCATGGACCAAGCCCTGGCAGAAAACACTAAAGAAAAATAAACTCATGCCTTCAGCAGTTAGTGGAGCGCCTGCCCTCCCTCTGACTCACCACTGCACTGTTTGCTCACTTCCCCTGCTTGGAACCCACTCTCTCCACTTCCTGTTCTCACTTAGCAAGCATGCATTGAGCACCTACTGCGTGCTGGGTGCAGGAAACACGAGATGAGAAGGAAATGAACCTGAGCTCCCAATCTAGGGTGGACCTCCCTCCTCTTCCCCAAATCCCCCTCCTTCCAGAAAGCTTCCCAGATGTCTTCCCAAGCACTCCAGCAAAATCCCGCAGCCCCTGCCTGGGTCTCCACACGGCTGCAAGTCATTATCTACAAGTATGTGTGTATATGGACATGTCATTTTGTTTTTAATGAATGCTTTATTTTTGTTGGTCCCATCTTCCCCCTGGAGCACATAAGAACTTTGAAGGTCGGGTTTCTGTTTCCTTCGCTGCTCATAACCATGTGCGATGGTGCGGGCCGCTGTGCTCAAAAGGGAGAAATCCAACCAGGGTTTCCAAAGACAACAAGCAGCATTTCCAGTGCCTTGGAAGATGCAGAATAGGTTCCTCACACCCACTCTGTGTGGTCCCGACACCCTGATTGAATCAGGTCTGTTGTTAGCAGTCCTATCACTGCCCCATTCCACTGCAGGAGACGAAGGCTCAGGTGGCTGTGACTTCCCTAAGGGCTCACAGCTGGCATGTCACAGAAGCCACGCTCTAGCCTCTCTGGGTCCACACTCAGATTCATGGTGCCACTGAGCTTAGTGAGCGTTGTGGGGGGTGTGTTGTTACATATTCACTGGAGGCTTATTCTATGCGGGGGCACTGAGGTTTTCCATATCCTACTGGTAGGTGTTACAACCATTCCCACTTTTATAGGGGAAACCGAGGCTTAAATAGTTTATGTAACTTGTAACTGGAAAAAGCTGAAGCTCAAATCTAGGTCTTTCTAATACCAAAATGCATATTTTTAACTGCTATGCCATCCCGCCGTAACTGTGATTGAAAATGATGATTCAACTTCTAGAATTCACTTTTCTGCACTTAACGTAACCAGGCTCTGGAGTTAGAACACCAGGGTTAAAATCCCAGCTCTGCAGCTCTGGGCGAGACGCTTCATCTCTCTAGGCCCGTTCCTTCCTCTGTACCACGAAAATTAAGCAAACAAACAAAAAAGTAGTACCAACCTCATAGGTTTGTTTGAGGATTACATGAAAGAAAAAAAAATACACGTGTGCTTTCCACTATGTCTGGCACGAGGCGAGTGAACAATAAATGTTAGCTTTTATTCTTCTAACTGCAATAATTTTTACTACTGGCCTTGTCCAATCAGTCTGGCCAGCAGCTTCCCGAGCAAAACTATCTTCGTCAGGGCATTGTTCACACTGAAAAGCCTGAATTCCGAGGAGCCTTGGATTCCCCCAGAAGCTCATACTAGAACCATCCCCGCAGCTGCTTAGGAAAGCCTGTGCATGCAGCCGGCCTGCAAAACCCAGGCCTTACTGATGTCCTGTCTTAGCCGGCCCGCTCAGCTGCTCCACACATGCTCCGTAAATGGGAGTCATTAGCGGCAAGCCCCATAAACACCCCCTCCCGGCCACGCTGTGCGCGCGTGCTGGCTGTGTGGCAACTGCTCGGTTAAGCCCATCAGTGCAGATATGAAACAGCTATCAGCGTGTGTACAGACCAGCGTGCCCTAAAGAGAGCCTTCTAGGGGCCAAGCGGGGGCGGCTTCTCCTGGCTGCTTGAACAAACTCTGCTCTTAACTCATCTCCCGGTAAAGGACCAGTTAGTGCGGATGAATCATCACAGGGATCTGGCTCAGACTTCTCCATGGGGGTGTTTGAAAGGGACGATTTTCTCTGCATTTAATAAAACTTCTTTATGAGTTTCCCCATCCCCCAGGTTAATTAAGGGAGCAGATTCGCTGCAAAGGGGCTGACGGTCTTGGGTTTGTCAAGCTGAACCGATTCTGTTGCAGGCACATACAAATGCTCTGTGCACGTCCAAGTGGCGGAGGCGAAAAACGTGGGAAGCCGGGAGCTGTGTCAAAACACAATCTTGTTCGCTCTCAATAGGTTCTGGGTTCTGGTGGAGCCTGGACTATGAAAAGAGCCACAGCGTGCATGAAGCTTATGCTAAATTGGGGTGGAGGAAGGGACAGTGGAAGCAGGAGGAAGCTGGGTGTCTCCATGAAAGGAGGCAGAAGGCGAGCGCATCAGAGAACTGAAGGTTAATAGCCCCGATGCAACCCTGTGGACCAGACCTTCCCTAAGAAGAAGGTGGAATTAGATACATTTAGCAAGTGTTTCCTTAGTTAGGTACAACGATGGCCTCAGAAGCTCTGGAGATCTCTCTGAGCCTTAGTTTCCCATTTGCAAAATGGAAATAGGGATACAAAAGCAGGTCTTGGAGACAGCAGGGTGCCGGGCTGGGGTTACACATGGGGCCGGCACAAAGAAAGACACAGTCATCGGTCCTCCCTCCCCTGAGTGCCCATGAGGGTGTTTCGGGGGGAAAATGCCCCCAGTGCAGAGTGGTGAGGGGCCTTTGGGGAGACCATGGCTTAGCAGGCAACCAGTTCTGAGCCTGAGGCCACCGACGTCAAGTCCCCACTACTCCCTGGTTCTCTGCCAAAGGGAGTGGGAAGGAGAGGGGGACTTCGAAGGTCAGAGGAGCAGAAAGAGGAAGAGAAAGAGAGGGGGCGAGCACAAGGCGGAACAGAGAGGAGGCAGCTGGCCAGCTGGGGAGAAGAGGCGGCCAGCGGCCAGGCGGGCAGCAGAGTCTGCGAAGCTTCCCCAGGAGCAGGAGCTACGGGCCTGTGGGTCCCACCCAGCCACCGAGGGGAGGGATGGCGACGAGGGCCACTGCTGGTTCTCCCGAGGCTCGGGGAGCTTTAAGGCTCTTGCTGCTTGTCACTTACATGGCCGTGGCCACCAGCCCCACTGGAACCTCCCAGAACCCCAGGCAGACACCACTAATTGAGGCTGGGTCGCTGTCCCGGAGCTGGAATTTTTCTATCTCAGGCCTTTGTCACGAGGCAGCTTCCTGCTTATTCTTGATCTCTTCTCAGGAGCCCAGCTGGTGGGTGAGAGAGGGAAATGAGGTGAAGGGCATCCAGGAGGAAAGCAGGTGCTACAGAGAGAGAAATGGGAGTGGGGAGGGGCGGGCCTCCATCTTCACTTTGCCAACTTTGGAGCCAAGAGGCTAATGGCAGATACATCAGACATGGCGCCCTAGATGAACTCAGATACTGGGGACAGACCAACAGCACAGTAGCTGGCTAAGGCACAGGCCCCGGTCCCTGAGTCCTGCCCGCCAAGCCGCCCACCAAACCGTCCACAGCACTTCCGCTGCCCGGCCCCTGGGTGGCCACCAGGGCGGGCGCTGAGGCTTGCGAAGCCCCACCTCTCTGCCCCTTCCTCCTCCTGCCCATATTCAGAAAGCTTCCCAGGCTGACAAGGACCCAAACCAGGATGATGTCTCTCTCTGCAGAGGGAACTCCTTATATGGCCTCGATCCCCTTTAAGAATCGTCTGTATTTCTCTGTCTGGACGCCACACTGCTCTAGTGTCCAGGCGAGAACCTTCTTTGCAAATTCTTGACAACACTGTTTTTTAAATTTTTACACCTCCTTCTCCCCTTATATTTCAGCCCACTGAAATGTGTCTAAAAGGATTTGTCGTTCTTCCTGAGCCTTTATTACTTTGCTCTTTCTGTCTACCCTGCTGCCCTAGTCCTGTGTTAAATGTTAATAACTTTAGAAACAAATCTAAGGAGTCGTGGGGAAGCGCTAGGCTGTTACCTCCTGAATATGCAGATGGAATTTCCCCCTCCCTGCAAACCCCTGACATTTCTAAAGTTTGTTTCATTCCCTTCATCACACCACTCACCCCTCTGGCTTTATGTCTTGTTTATTATCCCTTTAAATTACATACCCCCTTAAGAGAGAGAGAGAAAGTTCCACAAGGAGAACAAAGAAAGTTAAGGCCTTTTAAAGTACATTTATGGAGGCTTTTCATGAACTTTACAAACGGAGTAAAAAACAAGTGTGAAAGGATTTTTCAAGAAAGGAACATGCTTTTGCAATTTGCTGGAAGTTTTCCCTTGCGTTCCAGAAAAGCAGCCTCCCCATTACTCACGAGGGAAGCACGCAGGCCAGGGAGGAAGGGGAATCAGGGAATAAAAACAGGCCTTCCCCCCGTCCATGTGCAAACAGCACTTAATAATCAAATTGAAAAAACACACAAATGAAATTAAAACGTTTTCCAAATGGGCTGCAGCCCTGAGGCCAGACTTCATGGGGCCATGGCCAGCGAATTTGTATCTTTGCCTTAATTGGGCTCCAGGCAAAGCGGCTGTTAGAAAAGCCAGATTCTGGTGTCAGCAGGAGGGGAGGACACGACCAGTGGAGGCAGAGAGGCTGTTCCCCAGCAGCCCAGCCTCTCTGTGTTCTCCTCTCCCGGAGGCGTCACCCATCACCTGGGACTCAGTTTCTAAGCCTGCTCAGACCTCTCCCCTATGGCAAGAACCCTCGCTTGGCCCTGCATCTGCACCAGCTCACTTACTTGCTCATTCACTCCCTCAGTCCCGTCAGCATACAGCTTTGTCGCCAATCTTAAAGCAAAAACAGAAAAAAAACCCCAAAGCCAAAAATGTCTCTTGACCCCTTCCCCTTTGGCTGTGACCCCATCTTCTGTTCAGCTGTCTGTACTCGCTGTGTCCAATCACTCCCTTCCCAGTCTCTCCTGAGCCCCGGCAGGTCTGCTGTTTGCCTATGTCACTCTGCCCAAACTGGTCAAGGTCAGTGGTCCCTCTGTCTGTATGTGATAAACCCAGGTCTCAGGCCTCGTCTTTGACCCACAAGTCGTAGGGGTCCAGCACCTCCTGCTGGAGAAGACACTGTCCTCGCTTGGCTTCACCCCACTACTTTCTCTGGGTTTTCCTCCAGGCTGGCAAGTGCTTCAGAGCCGCCTTGGCTGGCCCCTCCTTTTTCCCTGCCCTCTTACATCCGGGCACCCCGGTGCACACTCTTTGCACCTTCTCTTTAGGCTCATTCCCTTGGTGACCTCATTCAGTCTCCTGGTTTTGAAATTATCTAATATGCTGATGACTCCTGCATTTTAATCTCCTTTTCCCAGCTTCCCTCCTGAATTTCAGACTTGTGTACCCAACTGCCTACTCAACATCTCCACTTGGATATCAAATAGACATTTTAAACTTAATATGCGGAAAATCGATTCAAGTCCAAAATCTTTACAACGAGCCTACACATTCTACCACTCTTACGACTTTTTCACCTTCCTCTAGCAACACTGGGCTCCTTGCTGTTCCTCGAAAAGGCCAAGCAGGGGACTTCTCTGGCAGTCCATTGGTAAAGAATCTGCCTTCCAATGCAGGGGACGTGGGTTCGATCCCTGCTCGGGGAACTAAGATCCCACAGGCCATGGGGCAACTAAGCCCGCGCGCCACAACTACTGAGCTTGCACGCCTCAGCGAGGGAGGCCGTGTGCCACGAACTACAGAGCCCACGTGCCCTGGAGCCTGCACGCCACAACTAGAGAGAAGCCCGTGCACCACAACGAACAGCCATGCCACAACGAAAGATCCCTCAGGCATCAGCGAAGACCCTGCGTGCCGCTACTAAGACCCAATGCAGCCACACAAAAAAAAGGCATGAAAGTAGTTAGTACATAACAAGCATTCAATAAAGTGTACAACTGTTAAAAAAAAAAAAAAAAAGGCCAGGCAGGGCTCTGCTCTGGGGCCGTTGCATTGACTGTTTCCTCTCCCTGGAAGACTCTAATTCCAGATATTCACACAGTTAACTTTAGAGTTTTAAAAAATGTCTTCCTGAACCACGATCCAATCAAATGCATAGTTGTTGTTGAGTCTCTTTAGCCTCTTTTAATCTAGAACTTCCTCAACAATTAAAAATAATGATATTGATTTTTTTAAAGAAACCATCTCGACCATCTTATTGAGTGTCCCATGGTCTGCAGCAGCCTGGCCATCTCCACTTCATGTCATTTAACTTGTTCTTCTATCCCCTGTATTGCCTGGAAACATGGCCTCTTTTCTGTCCTTCTAGCGCTATTTCTCTTGATAGCATCTGACATTCCTTCCTGTTGCCTTGAGCTCTCTGCTGGTTCCCTGCCTATGTCATTGGCAGCTCCTTCTCAGCCAGCCTCCTTTCAAGTTACTTATCCTTCCTCATTCATGTGGCCACCTGAAATGTCAATGTTTCCCCAAGGTTTTGTTCCCAGCCACCATTATTCTCATTATGTGTAAATTCGTTTACTTACATTTCTCCATCTACTCTCTTTATACTAATGGTCCCAAATTTATGGCTCAAACTATCTGCTAGGATCTCCAGTTGGATGGTATTCATTCTTCCACTCTCTTTCTCTCTCCTAAGCTGTCTCTCTAGAACCAACTGTGTGACAGGCATTGCGGATGAAGTTAAGAACAAGGCACATGTACTCCCTGCCCTCATGGAGTTCACAATCTATGAGGGGAGATATAGACTGTAAAGAAATAGACTGGAGAGTGGGCAGGGGCAATGCATGCGAGGTACGGAAGGTCACATTGAGGACTTTGGACTATAGCTAAGAGGACAGAGAAGTCCCTGATCAGATCTCTTCAGTTGGCCCTCAAGACAGTCACTCCAACTACAATGCAGAAAACAGGCCTGAGGGAACAAAAGCAGATGGGCATGCACGTGTAGGTAGGGAACAGGTAAGGGTTGATGGTGCCATCCCAAACTCAGCATAGCCCAAACTGGTCATTATCTTTTCTTAAGACTTGCACTAGTTTTTCTTATCCAACCACCCAATTATCTAGGCTTGAAGCCAAGAGCCGCTGCCTTAATTCAGAGTCTCGCAGTTACTGCAGTGGTCTCCTAGGTGACCTGTCTCCCTCTACTTTATCTTCACTGTGGAGGGTATGGGTTTTTCTTCACCCCTTGCTCCTCTTCCTGCCTACTTTCTGGAGTTGCTGCATCCACGGCTAAGGGAATTGAACATTGCTGTAATGCAACTCAAGGAGACCCTCTATGCCACACATAGGTGCTGAGACTCTGCTAGCCAATTTACTTGTATACCACGAGACACACCTGGAATGTTCTTTAAGGCATCCCAATGTCAGAACAGACTTCCATCTTAAAATTGTATTCCTCCTCCTCCACCTGCGAGACCTCAAGTCCCTTCTGTCCCCTGACAAGACGTTGGGCTGGTGAAGTGGATAGTGGCTGACACCTAAGGAGGAGCACATAGTGGAGTGGAGTGGGAAGGGCGGGAAGAGGAAACTAAAAGCAAAGGGGTTCGAAAGGAGTTGAGATAGGACCCAAGGAAGAACTTCTTAGGTACTCTTTGAGGGCTGGAGGGTGACTGTGGGGTTGCCCGGATATTTTGAACGTTAATATGACATGGAGAGGAGTTAAGTTATCCAAGGAGCCCACTCAAAACTCCTCAACACACTCTGGACCAGAAGTGGGCTGGACTATAGCCCTTGAACTTTATTCGGAAGTGAATGAACTTTCTTCAAAGGTGGATACACACATGTTTGCATGTGCTTCCCTGGTTAGGGAGGCAGCGTGTCCTTACGCTCCCCTTCTCACAGGTGAGCGGATGTGTGGATTCCTCCAGCATGGAGACAAAAGGCTAAGGAAATGAACGAACGGATGAAGAAGTCAATGCCATCCACTGTGATGTCTTGGACACATCATCACTCAACACAGGTGTGATGCTGTCTCCTTTCTGAGAGTCAAGATCATAGGCAAGGAAAAGGCCAAGAGTGCACACTAGGATATTTGGGAAGGAAAGGTAGAGCTGACAGGGAGAGGGTAGAGCCAGGAAAAGGGGAAGTGGAGGGTGGCTAGGGAGCTAAGAGCTGTCGTTTAGGTTTCCCATGGCTCTCCTACGACTACTATATTCTTTGCTTATGGGAGAAGAGTAGTTCTTCAAAGAGCTGAGAAAAAGTTTTTTAATTCTGAAGTTGAGAGCTCCCTTCAACTCCTCCCAGGTCCTCAGCCTTGAGCACAAGTGAAATGGTATGAGTTGCAAGGTTGAAGGTGTAAAGGAAAGTTCAGCTGATTTGAGCCTTCCCATCAGGGCTACGTAGGTAGCTGAGTTATAGGGTCAAAAGAGGTTGCATTTCAGAGTGTTTAAGCATGGTGTGTCACCTCCTCAGAGACCCCAAGGACGTAAGGACCCTGTGGCAGCCAGAAAGTCCTTCTAAGGTCAGATCTTTATGTTGGATCTTTTCCTGGAGCAAATGGACAATAAAAGTCAACAGTGACTAATATTTCTTGAGTATCCACAGAAGTTGGGCCTGAAGAACCCAGAGGCAGTCCTTAAAATATTTGTTCTTAATATTTATGTAACTCTGACAGTGGGCTGAGCATGATATATGGAGGAGAAAGTTGAGCAAGGTAAGCTCCCTTTTTACTAAAGTATAGTTTAGTAAGGCAAGGAAGACAATGACAAAAATATTGTGATTCAATGAAGGAAGAACTGTAAGAGGGCATAGTCTCTGTGGCTGAGGGAGTGCCGAGGAGTGCATGGCCACCTCTTCTTAATTAAACCAGGAAAGGAACTTTTGAAATGGGTGTTGATGGATGAATATGAGTTTTCCAGAAAGAGGTGCAGAAGATGCCTCTGGGCTGACTCTCTAGACCAAAGGAACATGTAATATTAAAAGACATGGGGAGAACAAGAACTGAAAGCAGGGACTTGAACAGATACTTGTACACCAATGCTCAGAGCAGCATTACTCAAAATTGCTAAAAGATGGACACAACCCAATGTCCACTGATGATGAATGAATAAACAGAATGTGGTATATACATACAATGGAATATCTTTCAGCCTTAAGAAAGAACGAAATTCTGACACATGTTACAACATGGATGAAACTTGAAGCCATTATGCTAAGTGAAAAAAGCCAGACATAAACAGACAAATACTGTAGAATTCCATTTATATAAAGTACCCAGAGTAGTCAAATTCATAGAGTCAGAAAGTAGAATGGTGGTTGCCAGGGGCTGCAGGAAGGGAGAATGAGGATTTATTGTTTAAGAGGTTCAGAGTTTCAGTTTGTGATGATGGAAAAGTTCTGGAGATGGATGGTGGTGATGGTTGCACAACAATATGAATGTACGTAATGTTACTAAACTGTACACCTAAAAATGGCTAAAAAGGTAAATGTCATGATATGTCTATTTTACCACAATTTTAAAAAATTAACAAGAAGAAGGATGTGGGGAGAGAGATAATTGAGATGCTTTTGGAGAATGGTGAACGCATAGGTATGACCAAAACTTTAGGTGTGGGTTAGAGACTGACCAGCTAAATTTAGTCCAGTTAATGAAGTTTTGTACCTAAGGAGGTGGGACTTTACATCAGGTGTAATGGAAAGTTAGCAGAGGTTTGAAGCAGGCAAGAACCAAGGTATTTTAGGAAAGTTTTAGCTTTCAGAAGCTGAAAAGGCTCTGAAGAGGTGAAAGGCTAAGGAAGAGGCTCCTACAGTAGCCTCTGTATCAGGTTTGATGAGAGCTGGAACTTGCCATGGAGATGAAGAGGAGGTGGGGGCATCACGAGATGAAGCTGAATTGACAGGAACATATGTCCATAGAATTAAGCGTGAAGCTGAGGGATCATGGGAAGCTGAGGATGCATCCGAGCCTTCTGGCTTGGGGGACCGAGTGGACAGTGGGAAGAGCCACTAACTTAAGGATTTCAGGAAGAAGAGTGTGTTTTGTGGGGAAGAATAGACATTTGATTTAAGACCTGTATAAGTTTAAAATACACTTGTATTTAGTGCCATGTGATTATGTAATGTCTTTTGTCTCCATTTCTTTCACTGTGCTGTTCTTGTCTCTAAAGCTAGATTTTTAAGCACACAGATCTGGTGCATTCATTCATTCATTCATTTGCTCATTCATTCATTCAAGAAGCATTTATTGAGCACATTTGCATTGATTATTCATTTATTCAATCTTCACCTCTGTTCCAGCCCAATACCAAGTATAAGCAGTAAATCCGGGCATGGAATACAGTTATTCTGCTATTAGGTTGTTTCCACTGTACAATAGCTTCCTCTTACTAAAGAAAGCAAGCAAGGTGTACAACAGGCCCTCTCTATGATCAGATCTCATTTAAATTTTCCCAATAACCCTACGAGATAAGTACTGTTATGATTTTTCAGGGAGGGAAAGATTATAAAGGGACGACAGGAGATATGGGGGATGATGGATATTTTCATTGTGATTGTAATAATTGTTTAACTGGTATATAGATATATATACAAGTCAAAACACCAAATTATACACTTTAAATTTGTAAAGCTCATTGCATGATAATTATACCACAATAAAGCTGTTTTATAGAATTTTTGGTCAATAACTACAAAGTAACTTTTGATAAGGTGTCATTTGCTGAGAAGTCAATAATTTAGTTATAAATGACAAACAAAAAACCTGTCCCTCTGTGTTTCTACCCCTTAGACCTCTGTTTCTCATTTTTTTGGTGGCCACTTTTCCCCCTGTACTTTCTTCTCCAGAATGGCTTTGGTTCAAATAAAGCTGAGTTTTTTGTTTGTTTGTTTCAGGTGTAATTTACAGAGGTCAAATTTACCCTTTTTAGTGTACAGTCCTGTGTGTTTTGACAAACACATACATGTGTGTAACCACCACCACAATCAAGATAAAAGCAGCCTTTCGGCGGTAACCACCATCTTCCCGTAATTCACCAAAATGACCAACACAAAGGGAAAGAGGAGGGGCACTCCCTACATGTTCTCTAGGCTTTTTAGAAAACATGGAGTTGTTCCTTTGGCCACATACATGTGAATCTACAAGAAAGGTGATATTGTAGATATCAAGAGAATGGGCACTGTTCATAAAGGAATGCCCCACAAATGTTACCATGGCAAAACTGGGAGAGTCTACAATGTTACCCAGCATGCTGTTGGCATCATTGTAAACAAACAAGGTAAGGGCAAGATTCTTGCCAAGAGAATTAATGTGCGTATCGAGCATATTAAGCACTCTGACAGCCGAGATAGCTTCCTGAAACAGGTGAAGGAAAATGATCAGAAAAAGAAGGAAGCCAAAGATAAAGGTACTTGGGTTCACCTGAAGCTCCAGCCTGCTCCACCCAGAGAAGCACATCTCTTGAGAACCAACGGAAAGGAGCCTGAACTGTTGGAGCCGATTCCCTATGAATTCATGGCATGATGGGTGTAAAGAAAATTAAAAGACCTGGACTGTTAAAAAAAAAAAGATAGAAAGCATTTCCATCCTCCCCCAGATTCCCTTGTGCCCCTTAGAAGTCAATCCCCTTTCCTCAGCCCCAGCTCCTGGCAGCCTCTGATGTATTCTTTTTCCCTACAGTTTTGCCTTTTCCAAAATGTCATATAAATGGAATTATACAGTATGGAGCCCTTGGAGTCTACTTCTGTCACTTTGCACAGGCTTTCTCCACCTCAGCACTGTTGACACTGGGGCCAGATCACACTTTGCTGTGGGGCTGTCCTGCGCACTGTAGGATGTTTAGTAGTATCCCTGGCCTCCACCCACTAGATGCCAACAGCATCTCCCTCCTAGACTGTCACCATCAAAAATGTCTTCAGATATTGCCAGATGTCCCCTGGGGGTCAAAATCACCCCTGGTTGAGGACCTCTGACCTAGAATAATGCATTTGAGATCACGTGTGCTGTTGTATGTAAGTTTCCATCCTTTTTACTTAGATAACCGTAACTACTACCACATACTGTCTGTGCAAAATAGGACCATGCAGAAGGAACTGGAAAGAACCGAACACAGACCCAAACCACAGTTGGAATAGGCCTCTCTGGGTTGAGGAATGAGCTGGTATGGAGATAGAAGTTTCATTTTCCTCTGAAAGCATTTTTTCTTCCAGACAGAGACTTGAAATATGGTAGTCAACTGCTCTCAATCCAAATGGGAGGTTTCACCTAAAATATCTACGGTTACTGAACTTCCCAGAACGTAGCCACACTCAGGAGTCGACAACTGAAAAGAAGGCAGGAGTGACTGTGAGGGGCGGTGCCCTGACCCACGGGCAGGATGAGCAAATCTCTCCATCTCTTGGAATGTCACGTATCACACAAGGATTATGGCCAGTAGGACGGTTAGTGCTGCAATGAGGAAGTGCTGGGAAGTGAAGAAAGCAAGCAAGTTCCCTCTTCTCCAAGTGGCTGGGCGGGCACAGCCATCTCACCACTCTGGTTTCCACTGTTTGCTTGTTGGCTCGCTCGTGCATACTTTATGCTGTCTGTCCGCTAACAGCCTGTACCCACTTAATTGCCTGTGACCACACATCTGCTATGGTGGTGAGCGGCCGTCAATGCACTTAAGGGGTGGGAAGGGCTTTCGGCAGGGAAATGCTCTCCAAAATTCTGGAGCAGGGACTGGGGAGCAAAAAAATGCCCTGTGCTTGGCCAGACATAGAGCCTTTGAGATCTGTGCTGATTGGATGGGGACACTGAGGTTTCTATTTGGAAGAAAAACACTTCTAGGGAAAGCATGAGTGGAATCGGCCTTTGCATTTCTCAAGAACACTGTTTATAATAATAGCAATCCCATGATTTTGCAAAGCTGCATTTGTTGACTGAGTAAGTAAATAAGTGAACACATTTCGTATACAGCTGTCCCAAGGCGAAACTGGGAAACAGATAAAGCTGATCATGGGTGCTTCCAGATTCTATGTTCAGCTCTTTTTTTTTGCTTTTTAATAAATTGAACAAATATTTAATGAGCAACTCCTAGGCTCCAGGCCCTGTGCTGTGAGGTAAGAAGCGGTATATGTTGAAAGTCATCACATTGTACACTTTAAATCTATTACAATTTTATTTGTCAATCATATCTTGGTAAAGCTGGAAAAAACAGTGTGAGAATGATAACACACAGCCTTCACCCTCAAGTAGCTCACCGTTGTGCCCTGTGACAGCTGGGAACAGCTGGATTACTGTGTGATGAACAAACAATGGAAGCACAGAGGTGGCCTGTGCACTTCACCATCATGCTCTGCTTTCTCATGGCACGTGGGCGAGACTGTTTCTCAGATGCTAGATCCCAGATGAATTCATTCAACAAATATTATGTGTCGGACACTGTTCTTGGCACTGGGTAGATAGCAGTGGACAAAAAAGGATAAAAAAAAATCTCTGTCCTCAGGAGTCTCATGGGGTGAGGCCCTCAGTACAAAAGTAATTACGTAAATGATAGAGTAGATTTTGCAGAGAAACATAAGGCAAGCAAGAGAAACAGGCAGTGCAGGCGACCGGGCTGCACTTTTCACTGGGGTAGTCAGGGAAGGCCTCGTATTTGAACAAACACCAGAAAGAGTTGAAAGGGCAGATATCTCTGGAAAGAACATTCCAAGCAGAGAAATTAGCAAGTTCAAAGGTCCTGGGGTAGAAGCATAGCATTTGAGGGCTAGTCGACAGCAAGGCCAATGTAAGCATAGAGTAAGCCGGGAGGAAAGCAGGAGACAAGGTCCAGGTGCGGGGCCAGATGTGGAGGGCTGAGGGTTATGGTGAAGACTTTGGTTTTTATTCTGCGTTGTGATGGTATGTGCTATAGTTTGAACATTTGTGTCCACCCCAGCCTGCCCCCCGCCCCCGCTCTTCAGATCCATATTGCTACTAAGATTCAACAGGGTTGGCCTGCCTGGACTGAGTCTCGTGTTGACATCACCCAAACTCCCAGCTACGATGCAGCTTTGCGTGCCCATGGAAAATTCCTTTCCCAAGGCTGTGCCCAGTGCCAAAGTTTGTGTTCTCAATCACAATGCTAAATGGCCTCCAGATCCTGGGCTATATCACCTCCAGGGTCAATCCTCCAGTACACTCATCTTACAACAACAGCAGTCCTTGGAAGACCATACAGGAGCATGAAATAGCACACTGGTTGTGATGCTTTTTAGATAAACTCAATCTTGGGACCACTCAACATGAGGTGGCACTCTTTGGTCCTCAAAGGTACTAGGAACCTTGGAAGTAAATAACCACTTGTTCAAGTCTCTTAGGGAAAATAAAACATGGTGCCAAGACAAGAATAAAATGTCATTTATATATGTTGAGAGGCAACATGGTAGGAGAAGGGCATGGGCTTTGGTGTTAGATGGACCTGACTTACCATCCTGACCTTATTTTATTATTATTTTTTTTTACACACACACACACTGTATTTTATTTTTACAAGAGATAAATAGACTGACACCAAGCATTGTACATGGATGACCACAACAAAAGCAACAATGATTGCAATTACCAAACATGAAACACACTCATACTATGTCATAATATTGACATCCTGACCTTATTGCTTATTTTCTGTGCAAGCTGGGGCCAGAGACAAAAGCTCTGCGTACGGCAATTTTCTTACTTGGAAATGAAAACAGGGCCTGCTTGCAGGGTTGTCACATGAGTAAAGAAATGAAGTATAGGGTATATGACACATTAAGGGTGCTTAATAAAAGATACTTTTATTATTCCTTGAGCACTCTTGCAGAGGCTGGGGTAGTACAGAGTGAGCAGTGCTTGTGCGTGTGTGTGCAGGTGTGTGTGTGCGGGTGTGGTCCTGGCCTGAATCTATCTGGATTCATCCATGTAAGACTGGCTGTGTCTGGTAAAGAAGTGAGTGAACTTCCAGGAGTGGGCTTGTGGGAAGATATTTGGGTAGAAGGAGAATAAGGGGACAGTTTTGTCAGGTGTTCCTAAGTGGGGACGGGAGAGTCAGCCTTGGACATTGTTGCCTGACCTGGTCCCAGAGATGTGAGTTTGAGGAGGGGCTTCCGGAAGACACCAGTTGAGTTATTTTTATGAGATTCTAAGCCCCCCTGCTATTGATCATCCCCAGGGTGCCTCATTGACCCTTGTTTGGCTCTCTCCTCCTTCATCATGAGTATAACCAATTCCATTCGCTGTGGAAACCAAGAGTGGTGTGTCTGTTTTCCTGCTTAGAGTCTATAGCTACACCGTCATCTTTCCCATAGGCTGGAATCTCAAGTTGTATCTATTTGGATATATATGTAAATATGGAGGAAGAGGATGTTATAAAATGTTACGAGATGCTAAAAATGACCCTCACTTGAGTTACTCGATTCTTACTAAGACAAGCGTCTCCCTACTCCAACATCCCCAGGAAATAGCAGTCTTGCTCCAAAAACCCAACAAGACCATTCTCTGGTCTTTCTTCCCTCAGCTTGAGCTCATCTGGACTCTGACTCGCGTGGTTTGCATCCCACTGAGGTTAGGGTGTTCGATTCCGTTTCGGATTTACTTCCTTCTTGCGGGTAGACCGTTACATTAATGGCTCCCAATAGAGCCAGGGCTCCCTCCCTGTATCCACACCCTGGTGTCGTCTCCTCCCACATGGGCTCAGGGCTTGGCCATGCGACTCGCTTTTGCTAATGGGACAGCAAATGTAACACAAGCGGAGACTGGAAAATGATTGTGAGTTGAGTCTTTCCCTCTCTCCTGCTGCTTTTGGAACCTAGCCACCGTGCGAAGAAGCCAAGGTTGGTTTCTGGAGACACGCAGCCCAGCTAAGAGCCAGCATCCGTGCCTAGAAAAGTGAGGAAGGCCATCTTAGACTACCCAACCCCATTATGAGCTGCCAAATGGTAGCAGCCAGATGACCCCAGGTGAGATGACCAGAAGAACCACACTGCTGAGCCTAATCAAACTGCTGACCTCCAGAGCCATGCACAAATAAAATGCTGGTTGTTTTCAACCACTGAGTTTGGGGATGGAATGTTACTCAGCAAAGGCTAAGTCACACAATTTTCTTTCTACCTTTTCTACTTTTCTACCAACTTACTAGCACTTTCATTCTGTCAACCACTCCTTCTGGAAGACAGTGCCCTCTGCCCCTCACAGGCACCTCAGCTGACCTTTCACCAAAGGGAAACTCCTCCTGCACCCAGAAGCATGGGTTCCATCAGCAAAGATCCAATGGCTGCCCCTGTACTGCTTCCCCTTAAGAGTTAAGCTCTGACTTCACGGCATGCAAAGTTTCCTTTAAATTTTTTCTTTTTGGAAAAAAAATGTGGTTTTGCTTCCAAATGATGTTCCAAATGTCTCTGGCTCACCAAGGAGTAATCCCTCAGCTGGAAAACGCAGCAATGCTGCTATTTTAGTGTGGCACCAGGCCTCTGGCTTCTTGATTCTGCCAGGGCTGCCGATGCTTCTTTGTGGAAAACTAAATCAACTGCCTAAGATACAGAGACTTGTCCCAAAGGGATAGTTCAGAAAGGAGAGGCCCTCCGCCTTCTTTCCATTCTGCTTCTTTCTACCCAACTCCTAGCTCCTCCAGCCAAAATGGGTCTTCTTCCCTTGGGGCAACCGAACTTCTAAACTGCTTAAGTGGAGGCCCATCTGCTGTCCCTGACCCTTTGGCTTCTCCCCACACTCATCCTAATTGTTCTCTGATGAAGGCTAAACGTAAGCCTGTGTAACACTCCAAAAATGCACAGCTGGCCGAACCCAACATTACCAAGAGAGACAGCTATGAGAAAACAATATGCCTGTTTGCTGGACCTCCCTTTCTGCAGGCAGACTAATTCTGGAAACTTTCCCACCCTCCGAGGGCAGAGGTGCTTTGCTAATCCTGCCAAGTGTCAAAATGCATGGCATTTGAACAGCTTCTTCAGGCTAATGCTGTTTATCAGACTGTCCCTTGGTGGAAACTCCTGTGGATTCTGTGCAGAAAGCATCTGCCCTGGACCCAGTAAAGGGGGCAGTTTAAGGAGGGGTCACTTCTTATGGAACTAGTTGCCTTTTCTCAGGCACTGCTCTTCCCTGAAAGAGATTAGCTGGGCAAAGGTCACTGAGGAGAAGCCGTGGCTCAGAGGCCACCTCAGGTACTGGGAATGACTCATCGACCACAGAGAAAGGGACTGGGGCTTGGAGTGAGACCAGTAGGATCCGGGCCCAGCCTAGTGGTCTAAATGTCAGCTGTGACCACCTCTCGGGAAATGCACTCGGGATCCAAGCTTCCTAGGCCTCACCAATCTGGGTCAGAGAAGGCTCACGATGACAGTAATGGATCTGGCACCCCTTGCTTCTCTCTCTCTCCACCCAAAAGTTCCAGGAGCGTTCCCTTCTGTCTCACGTCCTCAGGGAAGCCTTCCTTGTCCCACTCCCAGCCCGATCATCCCTGGAATCTGCTTATCTCTCTCTCCCTCTTTTGTGCCCCTGCTGTGTCCTGGACATTTTCCTGTAGAGAACTTCCACACTTGATTATGTTTACTTGTTTTCAGGATTTGCTCCTTCTAATGGACCCATGCCTCCTGCAGAGAGGGGATATGTTGTATTTACTCCATATTCCCAGCTGCCAACCCAACGCGGCGCTCAGCACTGAGGGGATAAGTGATCCTTCTCATTTTCCATTGAACTCGGAGAAGCCGGCCCACCCAAGGTCACCCAGCAGCCGAGCGCCTGAGCCTGGATTTAGACCCAGGTTTGTCCTAATCTAAAACCTGTGCTCTTCCAGTGATCCACCTGGCCTCCCCAGGTAGTGATCCCTGCCCACCACCACACACACACACACACACACACACACACACACACACGAGCACCTTTACACGCACACAGAGGTCACAGGAGAGCACAGCAGAATTACAGCTTGTCGGAGATGAAAATGATTTAAGACATCATGGAAACCAACTCAATTATTTAACAAACAAGGAAACTGAGATTAAAGAAATTAAATAATTTGTGTGAGTCGATATGCTTTGGACCTACTTTAAAATTTGGTCTAGGGCTATTCTTATCAATAATCATGTTCCATTTAATTTAACCCAGAGCCCCGAGGAAGATACATGACTGAGTGACAGACAGTTCCTGCCTTCAGAGAGATTTCAGTGTAGTTGGGAGAGAAATATAAACTTAGCTATAAATACAGGGCAAGATACGAGGGGTTTGAAGTGGTTCAGGCCCTCAAAGGAGGCAGAACTCTCGCACTGACTTTGCAGAGTCAGGAAAGACTTCACACAGGAAATGATATTGAGATGAGCCTTGGCAAAGGGTTAGATGGTGGACAGCTAGGGCCAGGGGCCCAGCACGTGCAATGGCACGGAGGTGGGAAAGTGCATCCCGTGTATCCGAGGAATGGTAACATGCAAATGGTAAGTCTGCCAAGCTCTGGGCTTTACCTACAGGTGCAGGATGGTAGGTGAGGCTGCGGGGGGAACTGGGGCATGCTTCTGGGTGATGAGGGCAGATAGGAAACTAAGGCATCTCCAGCTGGTATCTGGGAGGAGAGCTGCTGCTGACAAGCCCTTTGGGGGAAGTGAGCAGAAGGGACAGAGACCTGGGGGTTTAACAGGACAGTAAGAGCAAGAAAAAAGCTAAGTAACTGGGACCCAATGAGAGCAGAGTTCTTTAGGCTACAAGAGAGGGGAAGAGGGATACCATTTTAAGGCACTAACATGGCGTTTCTCTTCTGTTTCCCACTCTCCCGGGTTCACCCTAGATATCCATTTGCTTATAGGAGGAGGGAGGACTGTGTGTGCAGTAAGGAGGGGGGAGGGGGAGGGGGGGAGAGGACGTAGGGGTGGGGAGGGAAATCTGTGTGCAGATTCTTACTGATTACAGAATGAATTCCAGAAAGAGACCCAGGTACTGGGTCTTTGGTCATTCAGAATAGGATTATGCAGAAAGTTCCAGCCTTAGGAACCAGACCATTATCTCAAGAAGGGATTTTCCAGATTCTTCTTCCTCCTCTCTTAGTACATCAGGAGAAAGCCTACTATATATAAGATAGATAACCACCAAGGACCTACTGTATAGCACAGGGGATTCTATTCAGTATTCTGTGATAACCTACGTGAGAAAATGATCTAAAAAAGAATGAATATATGTATATGTATAGCTGAAAGAAAAAAAAAAAAGAAGAAAGCCTGAAGCTTGGCGTTCTCCCATATACACAGTAAGATGCCAATGCCAGTCATTTAGGCCTCGTGGGAGTCAGAAAGGAGGAGACAGAAGTATTAGAAGAGCCCACCCTTTTTCTCTACCTGAGAATCTTAAAAAAAGAGGAGGAAGTAAACAGACCGAGAAGAGCCAGGCCATCCTGCCCGTCCCCACCTCTGGGCCTGCAGAGGGAGGGTGTTAGAGAAGTGAGTGTCACCCTTGGGACTTTGGGAGGAAGCCACTGCATATGCCCCCCCCCCCCATTAGAACCCAGGGAACAGTCACTGAAAAGGAGCTCTGCATGGTCAGCATGAGTGAGGCCTGAAGTTCAGCTTCCCTGGACCACTCTCAGTCTCATGGGGGGCAGATGCAGAGCTGGAAGCCAATGGGCCCACCGAGGGGGCCTTCTGTTTGGAGACAAGGTGACCTCTCAGCTAACAGAGTGGAGAGCCCATGGAAAGAGCTGGGCCTGCAGCCCAACTGAGACCGAGACACCAGATCATCATTGGGAGCGCTACCTGGGCTGGAAGAACGGGTCACACCTTGAGTACTGGGGGCCAGGAGGTCAAATAGGACCCAACCCCCCCCCCCCCAAAAAAAAAGTCTCCGCAAAGACCAATGGACAGCACACATCCAGGGGCCTTCATGAGAACGAAGAACTCACTGCCCCTGGTGCCATGAGGGGAGAAAGCCCCCTCCCTCCGTACTCTGGGGCCTCTAGCGTGGGGAGACAGAGGGAGCAGGGGCTATCAGAGACACAGAGTGTTTTTCCTAAAGGCCAAACATTATCCGAAGGGTTTAAAATATCAGCTCAAAGTTTAACTGGATTGACATTTAGTTTTTCCTCCCCATCCCACTAACTAGTGGGTGTGGCTCAGAGGAAAAAGACCAGATTAGTTCTAAGCAAAATAATGCTACTCTGTTTTCCCTTCACATCCGATATGTGGTGAGTTATATTTGTGCAACTGGCTACTCTGAGTCTCAGGACGTCAGGGCTAGTCTGGGCTCCCAGGCCTGGCGAGTAGCCAGCGAGCCTCGAGGACCAGCCCAGGCCCCTCTTACGTGGTGGGCTCTGCATGGGCCTTCCTGGCACAGCTGCAGGCCGCCTGGCTCACAGCACACAGAACAGCAGGGCCTGGTGGAGAGTGGCCCAAGCAAGAGGTGGGGTCTCTGCTTCATAAGGTGGGAACCAGGACTGGGGCTGGCCCCGCGGGAGGGGAGGAGGGAGCTATGCAGTAGTGGGCGCTAATAAGGAGAAGAAAACAGAAGGGAAGTAAGATGCAGGAAGGAGCCTTAGGAAGATGAGAAGTGCAGACTCGATGTCCGTGAGAGGACCCAAAGCTGGGCCAGGGTCTTTGCCCCACGCCCAGAGGGTGGAAAATGGCCCACCGCAGGGCTGGGAAGCCGGAGTGCCCCGCGGGGATGGGCTGGGAGATTGTGGGGAGAATCTCCAGTCTGAGCTTCCGTGGACAGAGAGGGAGCTGGGGGAGAGATGCAGAAGAAGGTCGACACTGGTGACCCTGATTGCTGAGCGCTCTGCGCACAGTCAGGGGTACAGCTTCGGCAGGTTGCCCCCAAGGGGCAGAGGCCCAGGAGGAATGCTCAGGCCCGTGCGGGCGCAGCAGAGGCAGCGGGCCGGCCGGCGGGGGGCGTCTGGGGGTGCCGAGGGGCGCTGCCCCGGCCTGGCCCGGTCCACGGTTGCCCCCGTCCACCTGCGGGGAGCAGCGGCTTTCCTCCCCAGCCCGCCGGCCTGGGAGCTCGGCTTTCGCGGGGCGCTGCTGCCCCCTCCCGGGTGCGCTCGCAGGCCCCGGGCGCCGCGGGAGCTGCTTCGCCGCCGGGAACCTCAGGGCTGGGGCGGGGCTTGCGGGCTGCTTCCCGCGGCGATTCCCTCCCTGGTGTCCGACTCCGCTGCTCAAGCCCGGCCCCTCTAACGCATCTGCCTTCGAAATCACTTCAGTCCCTCCTCCGTCCCGGGCCGCATCCCCGTGTCTTCTGTGGAGGCTCCACTGTCTTGTGCGTCGCACGGTGGAACTTGGTGATGAAGGTGCCACCGTGGGCTCACACGCGCGTCCCGGCCCCAGGCGGTCCTTGAGTCCCTGAATCTCAGGTGCTCCCCGGGCGGAACAGGGTCCCAGGGAGGATGCTTGTCAAGGGGCTGGTGGCACCGGTCCTCCCACAGGGGAAGTTCAGGTCACTAGTGTCCACCTTCTTCTCGGTCTCCCTGCACCCCTCTCTCTCTGCCCTCCTCTGTCCACAGAAGCTCAGACTGGAGATTCTCCCCACAATCTCCCAGCCCATCCCTGTAGGGCACTCGGGCTTCCCAGCCCCGCGGTGGGCCATTTTCCACCCTCTGGGCGTGGGGCAAAGACCCTGGCCCAGCTTTGGGTCCTCTCACAGACATCAAGCCCGCACTTCTCATCTTCCTAAGGCTCTTTCTAGCATCTTACTTTCCTTGCATTTTCTTCTCTTTATTAGTTCCTACTACAGCGTAACTCTTTCCTCACCTTCACGCAAACCCTCTCCCCGATCGTTCACTCTCCTTTACAGCTCCACTGACCACACTCTGCCTTCCAGCCCCATCATCACGCTGAGTTCTGATGGCCCTGCTGACCCTCAGTTAACAACCCTGGGGCCCCAGTGACTTCTTTGCTGCTCAACCCCAAGCCCAATTCTCAGACCTTATTTGATAGCTCTGCCACACTTAGGACTACTGACGCTTCTTTGTGCAAATTTTCTCTCCTTTGAATTTCCTGGGACACTCCTTCTGCTTTTCCTGTGACCTTGAACCCAGTCTTCTTCAGTTTCCTTGATGACTCCTTTTTTTCCACCAGCACCAGCCACAGGGCTCCTCCCTCTTGGCCGTCTTCTCTTTTCGTTCTACCCACTCACCTGTGGGCTGTGATCTCATCCCCCATCCCGGCTCCAGCTCAGATCCTTGCCTGGCTCCACACCTACCCACGCAGGTGAACACTGGTCATCTCCATGTGGACAGCCAGAGAGAACACCAACTCTGCAGATCCGAAATTGGAATCATTGTCTTTCTCCCCAGATTGGTTCTTCCACAGAAGTCTTTTTAATTCCTTTCTCTCTCTTACTCACCCCTCCTACCATCCAACTGGTGTCAGCATTCTGTTGATTCCATCTTCTTCTACATTATTGCCTAGAATCTGTCTTTCACTGCCACAGACTCAGCAACAATTTAGTGGGTGCCAGGTACTGCTCTAAGCATTGTGCATGCATGGCCTCATTGAATTCCCTTAACAATCTCATGGAGATAGGAAGGGACTGAGGCATTGAGAAGTCATTTGCTCAGGGTCATATAGCTAATAAGTTGCAAAGCCCAGATGGGACCCCAAGTCTTGCTGAGAGTAGAGCACTTGCTATTTTTTTTTTAGCACTGTTGTACTGCATTATTTCAGGATCATTTCATTCCTTGCAGAGACTGTCACATCAACTCTCATACTGGTTTTCCTGACTCCATTCTTTCCCCTCCTTTAAGTGAGGCTATCAAAACCTAAATTGCTTCCTAAAGCTAAAATTCAATACCGAGACTCTCCTCAAATCTTTTCAGTGGCCTCTGCTACTCTTAAGCTAAAATCTGTACTCTGGCGCCTCCTCCTACCCTTTTACCCAATTCTTTCCTACTTATTCTTCATAATCTGCAGCAAATTGTCCCTGGATCTCCAAGAGTGTATCAGGTGATTTATTAGCTAGGACTACACGCAGCTATAATATGTAACAGACACCCCAATTAATGGCTTAAATGAGATAGTTAATTCCTCCCTCTTAAAGAGTTTGGAGTAGGCAATTCAGGGTTGGTATGGTGGCTCCACTTTATCACCAACAACCCAGGATCCTTGTGTCTTTCTGCTCCATCATTCCTAACATTCACTTCCCTATTTGATACCTCCTCATGGCTGCAAGATGGCTGCTGCAGCTCTAGTTATCACAATGATATTCCTAGCAGCAGGAAGGAAGAAGGGTCAAGAGCCAAAGTGTGCGCCTCCCAGGTGGCTAGGCTGTTTTAATAAGTTTTCCCAGAAGCTCTAACCAATGACTTCTGCTTATACATCTTTGGTCTCTCAAAAGAGGAATTGGAGAATGTAGTTTTTGAGTTGGGTACATTGGAAACCCTAGTAGTACAAAGGCCCAGTTAGTGAGGAAGAAGAGGAAGCTGGATATGGGATAGACAGCTAGATGTCTCTGCCCAGATTTCCTTTCTCTACATTCCCCTGGCACTCCTGCTTGCATCTGCCATTGCTCTTTCCAAGTTTCAGTGTAGTCATCTGCCTATTGATTTGCTTCTCATACCAGTCTGAACACTCAGTACAGAGGATGGCACCTTGCACACAACAGGTGCTCAGTATAGGTTTGCTGTTGAAGGCCCTTGACACTTAAGGAGAGCATAGGACTCTGGATTGCAGAGCCAGTCCTGAATTTGATCATTGTACTATGGTCATGTAAGAGAATGCTCTCATTCTTAGGAAATGCATGCTGAAGTGTTTAAGGATGAAGGTTGTGTTGTCTGTAACTTACTCTTAAATGACTCGGCAATAATATGTATTATAATTAGATATGGATATTATATATGTATGTACAATGTGTTGTTTAATAGGTAGGTGGATGACAGAGAAAGCAAATATGGCAAAATTTTAATAATTGGTGAATCCTAGTGGAGATTTATAGGAGTTCATTATTCTATTCTTGCAGTTTTTCTATAGAATTCTTTTTACAAAAATGAGAAGTTAAAAGGGTCACAAAGACTATATTTTCAGGGATCATTTCTACAGTTTATTATTAGAGAAGTTCCTCTGAACATGTCACCACCAGTATTATCTTGAAAATTAAAAAAAAAAAAGAAAAGAAGAGTATCACCAAACTCCAGAATGTGAGACTATGTAAAAGGAGGACCCTGTAAATTGCTTAGTCTTTTCTCCCAGAGAGGTGACAGGCCTTTCCTGAGACACAGGCTTCCCTGGTGTTCCTCAGCCGTAATGAGAGTTAACTTCTTACATGTGCCTGCAATCCCTTCTCCACAGAGCTTTGCACATGCTGTTCCCTCAGCCTGGAACGTTCATTCTTCCCCTTGTTACCTAATGTATTCTATTCATCCTTCAGGTCTCTGGTCAAGTGCCACTTCCTCAAGGAAGCCCTCCCCGACTCTCCTGATTATGTCAGATTCCCCCATTACAGGCTTCCTGACATCATGTATTTCTCTGCATCAGCTCAGCACAGTTGTACATTTGTATTGGTTTCATCGACGCCTGTCTCCTCTACTCCAGTGACCGTTAGTGACAGGTCAGCGTCACACAGTGCTTGCTGTGTACCAGGCTACCTTCTAAACACTTTGTATACAGTTAACGTCCACTGCAAGTCCCAAATCCACACGTCCAGGTCGATCAGATCTCTCTCCTGAGCTTCCGACCTGTATTTCATTCTGCGAATTGGTGATGTCCACTTGGATGCTACACAGGCATCTAAAACTTGGCACGTTCACCGTTGAACTCCTTGTCTTCCTCCCAGGGCTTCTCCTCCTCCTCCTCTTCTGTTTCTACTTCAAGAAACAGCAGCACCATCCACCCAGCTGCTCCCCGCTCCCCACACACACTGGGCGCATCTTAGACTCCCCATCCTTCCCCCGCCGCCTTCAAAGCTACTTTACCGCCAAGTTCTGTTCCTTTGCCTCTAAATGTCTCAATACATCCACTTCTCTCCTTCTCTGCTCTGATTCCTCTTATTCAAATTGCCATTTATCATCTCTGCAATGGAATTAAATCAGCTCTTTCTGTCTTTGTTTTACCCCACACCTGAAACCTGAAATCCATTCTCCATACTGTAGCCAGAATTACCTTCTACTGATAAATCATCCAGTTGACCGTGCCACTCTCCTGCTGAATATCAGCCCAGCAAACTGATGGCTAAACTAACTTGGAAATCCATATATATATATGTAAAAACACCTAGAAATTTAAATACATAACTGAGTTGATAAGAAAGAAAGATAAATGTCCTCCTGTCCAAACCAAAAAGGGACACTGAAAACGAGGGCAGCTAGCACATGAGTGGTTAGTGCATGTGGTTGGCACATGAGTTGATGCCATGGCTGTCCTGGGAGTGATCATTTGACCTTGAATGGACCCTCATGGTAAGGGGCTGGGTTTTATCAAGAGATGCAACAAAGTGCAACTTTGGCCTCCATATTTGGCTAATAGCTGTTCTTCAGCTCTGGCTTTAGCTTTGGCCCTTGGAAATCCAAATATTCAAATACCTGCTTCATTGGCATCCTGGCATCCTGGAATTTGTGCATCATCAATAATCATGTGATTGTATCCACCCATTTACTCACCTATTTCACCAGTTTTTCTATTTACGTCCTTTCTCTTTTCCAGGATCCAATCCAGGATACCATATTGCATGTAGATTTATTCCATTTTTAGCTACATAGTCTTTAATCACCTCTTCATGTGTGATTTTGTAATATCATTTTCTATAGATAGACCAGAAAGACAATACATTTTCCCCTCTAACATGATTAACCAAATTTGTTTTCCATTATTGATAATTTAAATTTTTTTCTTTCAGCTTTACAACTCTTTTTTTGGTAGTGTCATGTAAATATTTAGGATTGTTGTCAATTTTGGGAAAACCTCTACAAAATTTCTTTCACATACGGGGTGTAGATATGTAGTATATTTATAATTGTATACACTGTATTATCAAATATATTCTTAATGGAAGAAAACTTCCATTTTGATTAGATATTGGATAAGAATGAATCCTCTACATTTCTGATGTCAGGAGAATTTTCCACAGACTAGAAAATTATATATGGCTCTATACATCTTAAACCTTGTTTCTCAGCCATCCACATATTTTTGGTGCCGGGCATTGTAGGATTTTTTGCATCTCCATCCAACCTCTGACACTGTGTGCCAGGCAAGGCAGCATTTGGATGGTAGGAGTATTTCTGGAAGACATTCCAAAATCTGTACGCCCCGTAATAACTAAATTATACACGGAAATGACTTCAAACCACCTAACATATCCCATGAAACCCAAAATAAATGTAGGCGAACTCATCTTCCTCCTACTCAAACCCCAAAAGGCTTATGGTCTTTCCAATGCCACCATCATGAGGAGAAATTAGAAAATATTATAGGTAATTAATAAAAAAGTTATTTTTCTGGATTTTGTACTGTTTGTCTTATTTGTCAGCTTTCTAAACTCTGTGGAGATTTCTTTTCTTGTCAATATTTACTTTCTTTTTTTTTAAGTGTGCTTCTTAAAAAAAATTTTTTTATTGCAGTATAGTTGATTTACAATGTTGTGTTAGTTTCTGCTGTACAGCAAAGTGAGTCAGTTATACGTATACATATTTCCACTCTTTTTTAGATTCTATTCCCATATAGGTCATTACAGAGTACTGAATAGAGTTTCCTGTGCTATTCAGTAGGTTCTTTTCTTCCTTTTTTTGTTTTTATTAATTAATTTTTATTTTTGGCTGCATTGGGTCTTCGTTGCTGCACACGGGCTTTCTCTAGTTGTGGCGAACAGGGGCTACTCTTCATTGCGGTGCGCAGGCTTCTCATTGCGGTGGCTTCTCTTGTTGCGGAGCATGGGCTCTAGGTGCTCGGGCTTCAGTAGCTGTGGCACGCGGGCTCAGTAGTTGTGGCTCGCGGGCTCTAGAGCACAGGCTCTGTAGTTGTGGCGCATGGGCTTAGTTGCTCTGCGGCATGTGAGATCTTCCCGGACCAGGGCTCAAACCCGCGTCCCCTGCATTGGTAGGCAGATTCTCAACCACTGCGCCACCAGGGAAGCCCCTTAGCTTTGTATTTATAGTTGGCATTGTTTCTCTTAAAGAAGGACCCCAAACTGCATAAGCTCCAGGCTCCAAGAAAACTGGATCCACCCTTGACTGAGTGAGTTCACCACTCACAGTCGTCAGTGAAGAGCTACTAAAAGACGGTCTTCAGGAAGAAAGGAATTGAACGCAGAAGGAAGAGGTGGGATTCAAGAGGCAATGAAACAGATAAGTATTGATAAATATTAATTAAATAATAACAATAACAATAATACCAGGCCATTCCCCATTGCTCTGGTATACAGCGTAAACGCTGTGAGGTGGCCGCCAAGGTCTTGTACGATCAGGTCTTTGTTGGCGTCCATCTTTATCACGTATCACTGCCACTCACCACCGACTAGAGAACAGCCCCGACTCTGTACATGTGCACTGGTGCCTCCAGGCATTCTCACATTCTGCTCCTTCTCGCTGGAATACTCTTCCCCTCCCTTCTCAAGGAAGGGACACCTGACCCTACCAGCCTAGACGAGGGGCCCCTCCGGCCTGCTGCCACACTCACTTGCCTTAACGCCTTGCTTGTCTGCTCCCGCCACTAGACTGCGGTCTTCCAAGGCAGAGCCAGAGCTTGGCTTGCTCCCCACTGAACCCCAGCACCAAGCACACAGCCTGACACAGGTGGGCCAGCTGTAAATATCTGCTAAGTAAATGGATGAACAGCAAACTGAGAGTGGAATCAAAGCCTTTTGCTTTTCAGCCCTTGTTGTTTCTCCTAGTGTTAACAGGTATTCATATTCACCCACTTCCCTGCCTTAGTAAACACAGTCCAGGGAGAATAGTCCCATCTCTTTCTGATGACTGTGCCCTTCCTTATGTCACCTTAGGGTACAGCAGATGCTGTAGACACGGCTGGTGCCCCTTCCATAGCCCCTCACCCTACCCCGGAAGTGGTCTCCAGAGAGTTCCACGCTGGCCTGGGGCTTCATGTCTCTCTCCTCCTAAGGACATCCTCTGGCTCCAAGAGTGGCTTGCACTCTGCTCCAGGGAGCTAGCACACCAGGAGCAGACCCCAACACCAGGGGCAACTTCCTTGCCCGTCAGTGAGACGATCGGAGTCATATTGCACACAGTCTGTCACAGGGTGCCCGGCAGGACTGAGCTCCAGCTGCCCAGGGTCACCTCCTCTCTCCCTCACATGCCTCCTGGGCTCACCTCTCTGCTAAACTACTTGCACCCCCATCTTCTAAGACACAGGGCCATTGTCCCAGCGCCTCCTGTCATGGCCCAGCAGTAGAGCAGTAGCAGGTGCAGGAGATGGGGCAGAATTTCCTTTGGCCCCAGGATACAGCTCTAGAAGACAGTGGTTTGAAAAGAAATTCCTGAGATGTGTGAATTTCGATAGAACAAATCTTTCTCCTAAAGGCTTCGGGAGGTTTCAAACTTCAAACACTGAAGGAGGAGAGTCTTAAAAGCGGAAGAGTTTACAGACTCATTCAGAGGGAGAGGAGCATTGAAAAACCAAATCGTGGTTAACAGAAGTTTCGCTGCAGTGACTCAGTATAAAGTGCTTCTCTGGCCAGCACGCCGGCCGGTCTCCTCCATTTAACATGGGCGAGCCGAGCAGGGGAGACTGCCTCTCAGGTTCTTAGGCTGGGATCTAGCTTCCAAGGAGTTTAGGAAACCTGCTTCTGCCACCTACATAAACTCTTAGTATTTGAAAACAACCAGGACTCCTTGGGCTGTCCCTGTCCTCTGACTTATCCCACAGAGGCAGGGCTACTGGGAAGAAGCCTCCAAGAAGGGACCCTGGAGTGGTCCTCGCCGTCGTCTGGTTTGCATCTTGCTCAAAGGGGAGGGGAAAGGCTACTGCCCAGCGCCTCCAAAGGCTCTTCCCAATGCCTTGGATGTGGGTTCAACTGACCAGGAGCAATCCGTCTCCGCGGAGTCGCTCGCCTTACGCAGAGGAACCCAGCCAGGTGCTCGGCAGCTTCCCAGATGGTAAATATCTCTGCATTTCATTGGAGGTGTCAGACCCCAACCCGCGGCAGTGAAAGTGGGAAGGCTTGAAAGCTGAACAGTTTATAGGCAGAGAGAGATTCCAAAGGAAGAGTCCATCGCCGGACTCGGTTGTCTGGAGAGAAGGCGACAGACTCACAAAGAGGTTTCCAGAGAGGACCAAGTGTGCAGATGGTAAAGCTGTCAGCGGAGGCCGCGCGCCGGAGATCCGCACAATGGGTGCCCTGTGTGCCGTTTGGGGAACTTTGTGTTTATATGTTAGCGATCCCTGTGCCCCCTGAAACCCCAGGCTGGGGTCTGCTAAGAAAAATAACCTGGTTTGCAACGGCCTTCTTCCAGCTCCACTTGAAAGTTTGAAAAACCCTTGGATAGGAAAATAACCTCGGGGAGCCAAGGCTTTCTGCACTTGGCGAAGCCCTGGACCCAAAATACACATAAGAACACTTCGCTTTGAAAGGCCAGCAGTATTCCTATCTGAGTCATCTGAAAACAAATAAAAAGAGACCTAAACAAACAAACCTAATTGTGCATGGAAACCCGGCCAGGTTTCCAGCCTGGCTCTCCCTCTGTTTTCATTAGTCAGAAGCCAATATACGCAGCGTTCCCGGTATCCAGAACAAGCAAAATATTAAAAACAAATTGCCGAGGTTTCTCCCCTCCCCTCCTTCCCTCATGGTGCACTGCACAGGCCAAGCTCCCGACTTCTCTCCGCCTTGGCTTTTGAATCTCTTTCCTTCAGTCTTGATGGGCAGCTGCCTGCTTACCGGGCTGTCTGTCATCGACCAGCAACCCCGGTTGACAGTGACCTTCATAAACGTCAGCCATTACTGGACACTCAGATGAAATTTAGAAAGAAATGTCTAGGTGTTGAGACATTATCATTTTTACCAATAGTCAATGCAACTGGTTTGAAAATCAGGCCTGCCAACCTAAATTTGCTTAGTACAGACCTATCCATTGCTCTTTGCCTGCACCCTACCAGCTGCCTTCCTTTTTCCCCTTTCTAGTGATTTCACCATTAAGTAGGCATTTTATTGTAATGCACATCTCTTGGTTTTGCCCAATCATTGCCCTTTCTGGGAATATCATCTACTTTTTCTTTGGAGAATCAGTCCTCCCCCAAAGTTTAGTCCCTGTAGTTTGGTTGGGGTTTGCCTCGCTCACCTTGCTTGAGGAGTGTGTGATCAAGACCTGGCCAATCAGAGTCACCAAAACTGGTGTAGGGGTGGACATATCCCTTTAGGCTATTGAGACAGAAGGCTGAGACTTTTGCAAAGACTATTGGGAACGAAGCACATCTATTTCTCCAGGGTTTTGAAGCTGGCAGAATTAAGTCTGAAGCTGCTGGCGGTCATAATGACACCGTGTGGGAAGAGCTTGTCTGACAAGAAGAGTAGAGCTGAGTGATCGAGAGGGAAAAAAGCTCATGCAACATCATCTGGATCTAGCCATGACTGAAGGCTAATCTACCACGGACTTTTCTGTTATGTGAACAACTGAAACCCCCATTTTCAGTTGGGTTGTTTGATCTTGCTACTGAAAGAGACCTAAAAACACACGCGTGCACACACACCTTTCAAAATGCCTTGTGAAATTAAAGTTTTGCATCTTCCAAGTGGACTGTTAAACTCATGTTTTTGTTTCAGGAGATGATATTCTCAAAAGGAAGATCTTTTCCCCCTGAATTTCAGTTTCAGCTAAATGTGGCAGGGAAGTCTAGGAGACAATCTACTTTAGCCCTGAGTCCTATGAGGAAAATTGCCTCTGTCGCTCAGTGTAGTAAGAGATGAATGAATTCTTTCACCTAATTCATTTTTGACACAAAGAACCAAATAATGTAGTAATTACTGAGGAATTTCTTTGCAGTCCTTGGCTTGTTCTGATGACCAATTCCAGGCATCTTATTCTGTGAGGCCAGGGGGACATCTAAGTGCCAAGATTAGTCTAGATCCAAAGCATGTGAAAAACACCAATAAATCCCTGCCAAACAAAAACCAAAGTAACCATGACACATAGACAATTTGAGGGGAGCAATTGAAACTAAGGGCCAAGATTCTTTTCCATGTTTCATATGACATGAATAGGGAGAACTTGGGCCTCTTGTCCCCTCCTGATAACTATCTAAAAAAGGAACTCATGTTAACTCCTTTAGTCCAGTCTCTAATTAAGAGTGAATATCAGGATGGGGTGGGGGATTGCATGAAGGGATGTAACAGGGGCCTGAGGAATTAGACTAAGTAATCAGAAGGATGAACACATCTTAAAATCATTAGTTTTAAAATTACTAACTATCTTTCTCGAAGGAGTTTCATTAGAGCTTGGTTCAAATGTCACCTCCTCCAGGAAGCCTTCCTTCATGCTTTCATTAGAAAGTATCACTCTTTCCTGTTGCTCTTGCACAAAGTTCAAAATGCTTGATATTAGAAGTGGTTGTAAGAAGATGGAGAAAATTTTTACTCATAAAAGTCTCCTTGGGGAAAACACCAGAATAAAGAACTCAGTAAGTCCTTTGGGATGAGGTAAGGGATAAGATCTGGAAGTGCATGGTTGAGTAGCACAGGATGGTTCCTATCCTGACTTCTAAGGTGGGTGGGTCTAATTTTGCAAATAGAAGAAGAAGAAATATTTTGATGTGGGAGAGCTGAGAGAGAGCTGTGTTACTCTGCATGACAAAGAGGAATGGCAGTTCTTCAAGAAAATCTGGGAAGAGGGGAAGGGAGCTAGTGAGGCTGCAGGCTGCTCCAGGGAAGTGTTAGGGAGATAAGAGGATAAAACTCTCCTGGAAGTGAGCAAAAGAGGAGGAGCTTTGAAGAACAGAAACATCCAGATGGGCTGTTTAAGCTGATGACTGTGATGGGTACCAGGTGCCCCTTTTTTGGTTTCCTCAGTGAAGCCTCCAGTAAAATCGCCATTGCTCACAAACACATTTGTCTGATGTGGAACTTTGAAGGGGAAGGTTTTCTGTGTGCAGGTTGACACAGGCAAAAGCAGAGAAAACACATGCAGACAGACATAAATCTGAAGTTCAAGTGGACTTCTGGGTTCCATTTACCTGCATGCCTCTCCCAGTGAATGATAAAGCTCCTGGGAAGAAAGGCGGGAGGCATTTGCACTCATTTTAAAATTTTCACTGGGATGAATTAATGACCTAACCCACAAGGAAACATTTGCCACAAAAATGATGGCCTGCGCATCAAAGAAATGTTTGTCAGTGACTTAACTCCTGGGGCTCAAAATCTATTGTGACCTTTATTATCGTTATGAGCACATGAGTACTAAGGAAAAGACCAGGAAGGTCCTAGTTGCTGGGGCTGGAGCGCCAATGGGGCTTTTATTTTATTTTATATTTCATTTCATTTTATTTTATTTTATGTACATAGGTATAGCAAGGTGAGCTATGTTGGTATTTCTCCCACACTGACTCTGGACTGGCCTTGCCTAGCCTTGACCAACGGAACATTAGCAAACAGAGGCATGAAAAGTACATTGTGGTTCCTTCCCTTGCAACTTCCAGAACCCCATGACCGCCATCATGCGAACCAGCCTGGGCTAGCCTGCTGGATGATGGGGGATGCAGACACCAGCCGAGTCACCTCTATCACCCCAGCTGACATCAAGCCAACTGCCAGACATCTGGGGTGGCCATCCTAGGCCATCCAGCCCTGGCAGAGCCAGTCCAGACCAGAAGAGAGACCAGCCATCCCACAGAGTTGCGAGAAAGCTTAAACGTTGTGCTTTCAGCAACTAAGTTTTGGGGATGGTTTATTGCCCAGTAGAAACTAATAGACCATTATCCCATTTTATTGGTTAGGAAACCAAGGCTCAGAGAGACTGAGAAAATGGCCTCAAGTCAAACCTCTAGTTAAATGGTGGAGCTGGGATTTGAACCCAGGTCGGTCTTATGCGAGCCACTAGTTCCTCATCTATGTAGTCCTAAGGCCTCCCTTCATCAGAAGGAGCTCAGTTTCAAGCCCAAGGTAAGAAAGAGCCTGCTCTCCGGCACTGGGGGACCCATGATTAGAAGGGGCCTGATGGCAGTTCTCACTTGAGGCTGAAGTGCTGGGTGTTAACCTACAATTCCTGCCTCCGGTGGTTTTCAAACTTGTCCACACGTGAGAATCATAGGGGAGTTTTTAAAAATCCTGAAGCCCAGGCCCAGATCAAATAAGTCAGACTCTCTGAGGATTAGAGTCAGTATTTTTTTTTAATTAATTAATTAATTTGTTTATTTTTGCCTGCATTGGGTCTTTGTTCCTGTGTGCGGGCTCTCTCTGGTTGTGGCGAGCGGGGGCTACTCTTCGTTGCGGTGCACGGGCTTCTCATTACAGTGGCTTCTCTTGTTGCGGAGCACGGGCTCTAGGTGCGTGGGCTTCAGTAGTTGCAGCACGTGGGCTCTAGAGCGCAAGCTCAGTAGTTGTGGCGCACAGGCTTAGTTGCTCTGCGGCATGTGGGATCTTCCTGGACCAGGGCTCGAACCCGTGTCCCCTACATTGGCAGGCGGATTCTTAACCAATGCAGCGCCAGGGAAGCCCCAGAGTCAGTATTTTTAAAACACCTCCATTAATTCTAAAACAGAGCCAAGGTTGACAGTCAATGTCTTCAACTCCCCTGAACAGGGAGGGTGGAGGTTGGAGAAAATTGGTGCTATTTAACCTAGAAATGTCTCCGAGGAAGTGAGGTTGGGGCCTCCTGAGAAAGAGAGATTGAGAATAATGCATAACTGATTCAACAAATATATGATCTGCACCAGGCACTGCCTTATTATTCCCACCCTCAAGGATCGCAGAAGTGACAGTTACATAGATGTATCATCACAATCACACTGTGACACATATCATGCTTATATGATCTAGGTCAGAGTAGTGGCCTAGAAGAGGCAATTACTCTTTTCAGTTCGGTCCAGTTTGGTCCAGTTTGGTCAGCCCTGGAAGCTGCAGAGGAGAAGCTTAGAGGACAAATCAGAGTGGGTAAAGGGGAATAATGACCCTGAAGACCCCATCCAAACATTTATCTTATGTGTCTCTCAAGGGATTGGGTACCCAAGCTTGGGGAGGGGTTCTGCTGGTGGGGGCTAAGTGGCCCAGGCAGAGAGTCAGCTGCTCATTATAATGAGGGTGCTATTGGGAACCCTGTTCCTGGAAATTCCAAGTCCTGACCCCATAGCAATAGCTGCAGAGCCTTCTGTCCCTTTCCTTCTCAATGTGCGGTCCCGCTGATGCTGGGGGCTTCCTGGAAATGCAGAAACTTGGGATCCACCCAAACACTGAAACACAACTGCATTTTAACAAGAGCCCTGGTAATTCCTAGGCACATTAAAGTTTAAGAAGTACTATTCTTGTGCCCTCAAGCCCCCAGCGGGATGCATATATTCCCAGCCAGTACATGATCAAAATCCAGAGCGCCCCGTGCAAATTGAGCCAAGCCACCCCTCCCCTATCCCAGCCTTGGATCCTTTTACCAAATGTTTGCAAACTAGAAATGTTGGCACAGCCAGCAAAACTGCAAGTATGGATCTGCCTTCAGCCACCATTTCCTCCCCCTATTGTCAGATTCAAGGACTTATGAAGTTAAAAACAAAGTTGGGGTGCCAGAGCCTCGCTCTGCCAGGACTCAGGTGGTCAAAGGGTCCTGGAAGGCCCATGTCCACCCGTACGTGAGCCCCAGGATGCTCAGCTGAGAGCCGGCCGAGGGCAGAGCCTTCACTCGCTAAGGCAGACCGAGGTCCCTGGGTGCACGCTGATGGTCCTGCCTGCTAATCACTTCCCCCCCTGCTCTTTGCTTCAGAATCCCCAGCAAGCTGCATTCCTGACCGGAGATGTCAGGGGGATCTCATGTGAACTGCCAGCTACTGACTCGCTTCTGAGGTTAGAGGAAATCGCTGGGAGGCTGCCTCACCTTCCAGCCTGGAACTGGGTCCAGTGCAGTCCCATTGCTCACTCACGGGTCACCGCTTGGCTCCAGTATAGCTCTGGCAAACCTTGCCCCTGGCAGGCTGGACCCACAAGAACCCTGTCTTTTCTGAGCGTGTGTCAGGGCTTGTGGAGGGAGAATGCAGTTTTGCCAAAGGGGAAGCCAAGGCCAGGGAAATGGCCCTGCATGAGGAGGGCAGGGAGATCCAGTCAACAGCAGATATGAGGGGGTTGGGAGTCAGAATTTCTGGACCCTGAAATTATCCTGGTGAGGCACTGGGAGGTCAATTCTGAGGATCATGAGATGGACTGTGGGGTCAATGGTGACCTCCAGAGCCAATTACAAGCATTTGGCTCAGTGACATAAGCTGATTGACAAGCCAGCCCAGTACCACCTCCTCCAGGAAGGCCTCTTTGGTTCCCCCCACCAGCTTCTCTGTTGGTGGCTGCTGCTAAGACCCCTAGAATAAGAGGGGATAATTCTCTGCTAAATTTTTCCCACCACCAAATTCTTCTTGTAAGGTTTTGTTGAGCTTTAGGGCAACAGAGTCATAAACCAGAGAGGGCTTTATGACCACTGCCTGAGCTCGGCATCCCCACCTCCTTGGCAGAACTCCAGGTGACATGGGACCATGGCACTCCTGTTCCCAAAATGGTTCCGTGAACTTCCCTCAGAATGTCACTTCCCAGGTGTCTTCTCCCATCACCGTATAGGTCTAACTGCCCTTTGGCCCCTAAGAGAAGAGGAAAGTTTCCTGCTCTCTAGACTAAGACCGTGTCCTTTTCCTGGCCCAAAATGATTGGTAAACTGTTGCTTGTAGGAAAAAGCCTATTGATCCATTGACTCATGGATCCATTGACCAATTAACCTATTGCTTGGAAGAGAAACCCCATCCTACACACTGGGATGCAATCTTGTCCCCCTGCCTCGTATAAGACACAGTCAGTACGTTTTCACAGCCTGAGTTTTTCTGTCTTAAATGATACCACCTGGTAGCCTGACTAGCCTGGCCCGGGCCAGGTCTTGGTCATAGTTTTTCCTCTGGCATCAGGAGCAGAGAAGATCAGGCTTTCTGTCCTCTAGCCATAGCTGCCTCCTAATCTCCTGTGATCAAAGGTAGGCCAAGGGGACACACAGTGCCCAAAGACGAGCAATTCTTTCCAATTGTGATGCTGCATAAATATGGGTTGAGGAAGGAAAAGGTTCTCTAACTCAGCAAGGATACAAAGCTGGGAGCATAATATTACTATTGCGTATGTATGTTGCTGTTGCAGAATAAATAGAGTACAACTTCTCAGTCTTCCTTTCCGTCACTCCATGCTGTTGCGGCTCCCTGCACCCCCTCTAGTAGGGGGTAAAGCACTGGCATTAGGACTAAGAGTTCCCCCACGAAAACAAACAAAAAAAGGAGTGGAGAATGTGCCCCACCAACAAAGTGTTTCCTGCAACCGCCTCCAGCCTGGCAGATGTCCCAGCTTCAGTACTTGTACTTGCTACAAATACGTAACAAATATTTACTCTGTGCCAGGCATGGAGTTGAGTTCTTTTCGCATAAGACCTTGTTTCATTCTCACAGAAATCCTGGGAAGTGGCTTTCATTGTTCTTTTCAATCAACAGATGAGGAAACAGACTCAGAGAGGTTAGATATATTGTCCGAAGTCTCATTATGAGTGGCTGAGGCAGATTCAAACCTTTGTCACCGCCAAGCCCATTCTCTCAGCCAGCACACTGTATAACCTCCAAAGTGGGGTGACATCACCACGTGCAGGAGAACCTCACGCCCTGGGATTTCCAAACGCACATACATTTCAAATATCCTGTACTTTGTTTTCATAAAAACACTTGAGTTTGTCAGATATGTCTTGATCTGGGTGTTGGCAATATGCTCACTCTAATGCCTTGTTTTCTAAACTTGCCTCAATGAAAGCCTATATCATGGTACTTTTGAAAATCCAGGTCCCAGCATCTTACCCCAAGCCTACTAAGTCAGAGTCTCCGGGAGACAAGTCATGGTATCTGTATTTCTAAAACAGATTCCCAAAGTGATGCTTATGATCAGGTAAGTATAAGAAACTATCTCCTGCCGGATGCTGAGATGGAGGGAGGGAAATAAAAGACGGGCAAGTGATGGTCCTTACCGTCAGGGAGCATATAATCCAGTTAGGAGGCAGGATGGATGGAGTCAAATCCCGCAATGTGCCACAATTAGATGATAGCTGTGTAGTTCTGATTATGGAACAATTATTATACAGAAAAAGGGTAAATTGTAGGTAAGGAGACTCAGAAAGAATCAGGGAGGGCTGTATGGAAGAGGCGGAACTTAAAGTGGGCTTTATAGGATTGGAGGTGGGAGGAAGAAGAAAGAAGGGTATTTTAGACAGGGAGAGCATCAGGTACAGAAGCCTTAAGAGGAGAATGAGTTTGGCATTTTTACGAGGCAGGGAGTGGGTCAGCCAACCAGTCTGGAGTGTGGAGAGAGAATATGCAGGAAGGAAGTTAGCCTAATTGGGGCAGTTTCTATGGGTAGCACTAGGGAACCATGGCGGGCTCTGGAGTGAGTGCTCGCATGATAAAAGGGGTGATTAAGTAAGGTGGAGACCCCTGTTCCCCAACTCCTTGAACTATGACCGCAGACAAGAGGTAACACCTCCAGCTTCAGAGAACACCCAGTGATGCCTTAAATCTGGGGGCCCCTGGGGCCTTACACAGAGTTTGCAAGCAGGGCTCCTGAACCTGCAAGAGCTGTCTTCACACGAGGCATCAGGCTGAGAGGGAGGCATTCAGGGAAAGAGGTGGTGAGGCTGTGCACACCTGTGGCCTAGATGGAGAGGTAAGGAAGGAGACAGTGTTGACAAATGTATATCGATGTAGGGAAAGGCTACGGACAAAGCCAGCAAGCACTGGAATTTCTGCATAAGCGACCTTCAGCAATTTGATGTGTCTTTAAATTATGTTAGCATCAAAGCCCGATTGACTATATGGAAAAAAAAAGTGCCGAAAAAGAGAGGCTTATGCTGAAAGAAACCACGATCCTGGCCTGATTGCCCCGACACAGAGCAGACATGAGCCAAGGCTTTCTGGAGAAGATGTGGGACATTCAGAGGAACCAGCCTTGCTGGTTGCCATGATATGTGCCACACGACTTGTCCTGAAAATTAGAGGCTGAGTTGGTTGGACCCTTGGTTTAAGTGACAGGAACCCAAATTCAAAGTAGTTCAAGCAAAAGGGAAATTTACTGGCCCAAGTGCTAGAGTCATGTAGTCATTTGGCTTCAGGTACGGCTGAATCCAGGGCACTCTTGTGATATCATCAGGACTTTCTCTGGGCAGCTCTCAGATTTGTTTTCTTCTGTGTGGCCTCATTTTCTGGCACTGTTTTTCCATGTTATAGAAAAGGGGATGTCCATCAGCTCCAGCCAAGGTCCTTCAGAAGGAGGGAGACCCTCTCTCTCCTAGGACCCATATTGGTCCTTTGCCCACCCCTGGACCAATCACTGTGTCCCATGAACAGGGCACTCTGATTGGTCAGCCTGAATTTTATGTCCATTCATGTAGTGGGGGAATCCTGGCCCTCCTTTGACAGCACATCAGAATCCCAAAGTGCTGGAAGGAAGGAAAGTCCCCAAAAGGAAAAAATGTGGGGCAGAAAAAAAGAATCAAATATTCATGACAGTGCTATAGGAGTTCAGAGTCTAGAGCGGATAGTCTTGGAAGGCTTCTCCAGGGAGCACAGGCATTGGAAGAAGACAATGAGGTGTTAAGGCAGAGGGATGGCTGGGGCAAACACGTTAGCATTCCCTGCTCCAAAAAGATTCCTCCAATTTGGCATATTCAAATGTTAATTTTTGTCTCCTTTTCCTTTCTTCCTTCCTTCCTTCCTTCCTTCCTTCCTTCCTTCCTTCCTTCTTTCTTTCTTTCTTTCTTTCTTTCTTTCTTTCTTTCTCTCTTTCTTTCTTTCTTTCCTTCTTTCTTTCTTTTTCATGTGTGCCTACCTAGTGATAGCTGACATACTATATAGCACAGGGAACTCTGCTCAATACTCTGTAATAACCTAAATCGGAAAAGAATTTGAAAAAGAACAGATACATGTATATGTATAACTGAATCACTTTGCTGTACACTTGAAACTAACACAACATTGTTAATCAACTATACTCCAATATAAAAAAAAAAAAAAAAAAAAAGAGCACAGGACTGAGGGGCACTAAAAAGCTGGATCACTTATTCCCCCAGGCCACAAAATGAAAGAGAATCAGTTCCCCCTCTCTCCCCAAAAATTGCTGGGCAGGAGGAAAGATTGTCCTTATTTCCCAAGAGCACAGGGCCCTACACTCCCAGAAACCAGTAGCCTTGCTGGAGGCGGCCAAGCTCAATGGGAGCAGAGTTCTGAGCAGTGACCCCCCTGCACGGTGCTTTAGGTGATGGTCACATTTGTCCTCCAAAGGGGTCCCATCGATGAGGAAAGTAGTCAACTGCTACTTCTCTCCTTTCCCATTCACTCATTTGGGGCCTGATTGGGGAGGGACTTCTGTCTCAAACTGTGAGATTCCAAATGGCCTTGGGGAGAGGAGAAGATGCTTCAGGCTGGCAGGTCCTGGCTTCCACTCACTCACTCGCTCATTCTTTGGTCATTTACTGAAGCTCTGTGGCATGTAAGGCACAGCACAAAGCTCAGGAACTGCAGGAACAATAAAACATTTCATTTGCCCTTAAGGAGCTCAGTTTGCTGGGGAGACAGACGGGTGGCAGATAAAAAATGCTTTTGGTACTGAAGCTTCCCATCCATTTTGAGAGAATTGCTTCTTCCTTGCCTCAGCCATGTGTAATATACCATAGACTGTCAATCACAGACCCCATCTTCCCCCAACCGCCCCACCGCCAGCATCACTGGCCAAGGCACGGGTACATGAAGAAACCCGATAAAAAATCCTTTATTGGCATTTTCCCAATTGGAGCCTGCCAGCACCATATTCTTTTCTCTTTGTTTCTCATGGTGATCTGACCCAGGGTGCTATGAATGAGATTTTGTTTTCCAATTAAAATTTTGAATTAGTTATTGGTCTTTATAAAAAAATTCATTTTTAAAATGTTGACTGCATGAAGCAACCTTGTTAAACTCATTTATACATTCTAATAATTTGACAGTGGTTTTTCTTGGGGTCTTTCTTGGGGTTTCTACACAGATGATCATTCTACCTGCAAATAAAAAGAGTTTTGTCTTTTTCCTTCCAATTATTATACTGCTCATTGTTTCGGCAAGGAGCTCCAGTAAAATATTGAATAGTTAGTTGGTTGGAAGTGGGCATTCTTGTCTTATTTCTGATTTTAATGGAATGCTTCTAAAGTTTCACAATTAATACCAAACAGCCATTTAAAACAAAAAAAAAAAGAAGGAAAATCTTCAACATATATTATTAATTGAAACTTGTATATGTTCCTTATAACTTTTTTATGCCAAGGGTAGCATACTACACACATTGTTATGCACCTTCCTAAGGCTATATGTATATGCTTGTATATGTTTTTGAATGTCTATGGAAGGATCCAGAAGAAACTGGGAGTAGCTGGGGGAGTGGGACTTCCCTGGTGGTCCAGTGGTTAAGAATCCACCTTCCAATGCAGGGGACGCAGGTTCAGTTTTTGGTTGGGGAACTAAGATCCCACTTGCCGTGGGGAAACAAAGCCTGCGTGCCGCAACTACTGAGCCCACGCGCTCTAGAGCCCACGCTGCAACTAGAGAGAAGCCTGCACACCGCAACAGAGGATCCTGCATGCCGCAACAAAGGATCCCGCATGCCGCAACAAAGATCCTGTGTGCCGCAACTAAGACATGACGCAGCCAAATAAATAAATAAATAAAAAATTTTAAAAAGTTCCTTTCTGGCTATTTTTGTTTCACAATTTTAAATCTTACGCATTTCATATTATGCATTCACTTTCTTATTTAAAAGCCTTAAACACATTTATTTAAAATTCTTTTGCAGACTGCTTTATTATCTTAGCTTCATCTGAAGTGAACAATTTATCAATATTGATTTGTTGGTTATTATCTGAAAAGATAGATTTCTTTGTGTCTTTTGGATTTTTTGTTTGCCGAGTCGTTTTAAGCTTGAGCCCTTTCTCTCTTCTCTCTTTTCTTCTTTTTCTCTCCACTCTTCTCCTTTCCTTGTCTAGTTTCACAGCTTCCTCGATCAGCCCTCCCTCTAATTGAACCTTAGATTGATGATCGTAGCTCTTGCTAATGGACACTGTGTGTGGCTCACTCCGTGAGCAGATTGCTCAGTTCAGGTTCTGGTTCCTGTGTTGTCCTGGTCACGGCCCACCTAGACATTCGGCTTCACATAAGCTATAGCCTTGAGCACCGGTTAGGAGAAGCCTTATCAGTCTCTCATCCTAAGCAGAGAAACCATCAGTCTTACTTTCAGCCTTCAGTTCGACCCTGGCCCCTGCCTCACCTGGAACATGTTTAGTCCCTGTTTCCTGGGAGACAGTCTAGCTTAGTTACATACAGGAGCCAGAGCCTGTTCATCTCTGCCTGCTTCTGCCCCAGAGCCAGCAGGCCCAGGGCTTAGCCTCACTCACTGCTCTGTGTTTTTCTTCTCTTTCTGGTCTGCAAAGATGCTTCTCTTCTCTGTGAGCTCAGTTATGCCTTTTTATATCTTCAGTTTTTCAAAGTTTCATTTATACTGTAACTGCTATGTGTTTATAGCAGAATGGGTGCCACAAATGGTTATTTACACCAACACCATCTTGACCAGAAGTGCTTTCCTAGTATTTTTGTTTTTAACAACGAACAATTGCTACTATGTTATGATAAATACATAGTTGGAAGGCCACATCCACTGGCTTTCATAATATGGACATCATCCATGACCTTGGTCAACACTGTTTCATCGTTCTGGAGTCTGCGGGGGGAGGCCATCGGGTGAGGAAGGGTAAGAACTGGAGACACCAAGAGCGGGCAACCTTTTCAAAGGCGTTTCCCTGGGAAGGAGAGGAAAGAAATAATGGGACATTTTTGTTTAGTTTAATCAGAGAGATTTCAATCATAGAATAAAAATAGAGAATCAGGAGTGCAGTTGGGAGGTGGTGTAGTTTAGAGAGTAAAAGCATAATCTCCTGAGTTAGTCAAACTTGGGTTTGGATCAGAGGTCTGCCACTCACTGTGAACTTAATGTCCTCATTCTGTAAAATGAGAATAACAACAGGATCTACCTCACGGCATTACTGAGAGGATTAAATAAGATATTGCATGTGGTGAGCTTAGTACAGCACATTGAGTAAACACACAATAACTGTTGACCATAGTTATGACTAATGGTATGATGGTTCATTTTTTGTGGGTCAACTTGGTCAGGCCATGGTACCCAGACATTTGGTCAAACACCAGTCCAGATGGTGCTGTGAAGATACTTTTCCCATGAGATTAGTATTTGACATGGTGGACTTGAGCGAAAATTACTCTTCATAACATGTGTGGGCCTCATCCAATCCTGCTGAAGGCCTTCAGGAAAAATGACTGAGGTCCCCCAACGAAGACATGCCTTCAGACTTAAGCTGCAACATCGAGTCTTCCCTGGGCCTCCATCCAACCTGCCCACCCTGCAGAGTTCAGATTTGCAGCCCTCACAATCATGTGAGCCAATTCCTTAGTACCAACTTCATTACAGATAGAGATATAGATACACCTACAGATATAGATAGAAGTATAGATATAGACACACATCCTAGCGGTGGTTCTGTTTCCCTGACTGATACGGAAGGTATAGGAGGGAGAAGGGGGAGAATCATAAATTGTAGCTGGCTTTCCCGAGGAGTCAGAGCGCTAGTGCCCTAGACAGGAAGAGGACCTCCTTAAGCGGAACTCTGGGATGGAGGGGAAGCGAGGGGCGGGGGCAGAGGAGGAGGGGTGTTCCCTCTAAGGGCTATTCACTCTGGGAAGTAGAGAGTGAGAGCACATCCGGGGCCTGCGGGGAGGTGGCGGGTAAAGGATGGTGGGAAACCAGGGGCGCTGGTGCTCAGGAAGCTCCCTGGAATCAGGGAAGCCCTGCTGATGTCACCCACCACCGTCTGAGATGTGCCACCCATGGAACAGGGAGGGGCCTGGCATGGGAGGGGAGAGCAGCCCGCTGCATCACGGATGGTCTCTAAGTGGAGGGAGCTACACGTCTGTGAGCACGCGGTGAGAGTGTGGACAGGAGAGCGGAGGCGGGGCACTGCCTTCTTGGTAGAGTTTTCTCGAATGCCTGCCTGTTCCTACAGAAGGAGAGTTAGAGAGAGGATGCCTACTGAGGGATGACCACTGCAGTTATCCTTGTCATATACGCGATATTTATTTCCCAGCTGTTTCCCTCATATGCAACCTGGGAAGGTTGTCAATAGGTTGCTTTTAATAACACACAAGCTGAGGGGTGAAGAGCCAGTACTGCCCCCAAGGTTATCCGTCCAAGGACTCACAGGAACCCAGAGTTCTTGAGCTGGAGGCATCTGGCAAAGGCCAGAGAGGTCTCCCTGGCAATATTCAGGCCTCAGGAATCCCAGGCCTGCGGAATCTGGAATCTGAGTCCCAATCCCTAGGTTTGAATTTGGAGGGTCATAAATGACCCAGAAAGTTACCCAGAGACGACTTCCCCTGGGAGGGGTTGGTGGGGGGTGGGGGAGATTCCAGCCTCTGTGAGCAACTTGAGGGCACTTACCCCCCGACTCCTGGCTGCTTTGACCCTGAGGCAGCCCCCGGCTAGCGAGCAGCCAGCTGAGAGAGTCCCTTTTCTCTAGATGTGGCCATCCCCCTTCGCCATCGACACTCAGGGCAGGCTTATCTCCCGGGTCTCACACCAACTTCAGGGTTGTCTTCACTTATCCTTGTGTCTGGCGAGGCCTTGAAGCTCAGCTGGTGGGTGTCTGAGCCTCTGTGCTCTGCTGCAACCTCCAAGGGGGCCACGGCGGGGCACCTGGTTCCCCCCGGCCTGGCCTAGCAGATGGCAGTGAGGGCTGGTCAACCAGAGGTGCTGGCTGCCTGCGTTGAACCCAGGGGCCGCCCCTGTTCAGCTCTTTACCTCCAAAACCATAAGCATTTCACAGATGACTTCTCTGAGCTAAAAGAGATTGATATGCAAATACAGAAAAGGGTTAAACACCTTTCTATAGAGATGGACATGGGTTTCAATACTGGCTCTCCTATCTCTTCCATATTTGACAACCTTGAGCAAGTTAGCATTAGTGACTGTTATTTATTATATTTAGATTTAATGCAGGAGGAATTGTGGGTTCTAGGTTGTGTTTCAAGGGATCTCATTTGGCCAGGTATGATGCCAGGCTTGGGGCTGGTGACCCAGGTGGGTTTGCATGTGCTGGTTTACTTCGGTCAGTTGTTTTCATGCAACTAAGGGAGAAGGGAGGAGTTTTATGCACAGGTATCTGAAGAAGAAAGGAAAACAGTTCATACATTAGGACCCTTCGGGTTACCAAAAAGCGAAGACCAGTTAAAGTGAGCATCAGCAAAAGTTGGGAGTTGCTGGGTAATTCCAGCGTGTCCTCTGAAGTCCAAGGTCAGGGATGCAGCAGAACCTCAGGAAAGACCTAGAACCAGGAACTAGATGGGAGGCTGCCAAGACTGTCTCTTCTCTCTGCTCCTTTCTGTACATCTGCTCCACCCCTGGTCCCTGCAAACCAGCTTTCTCTGCACCTCCATCTACAAGGTAACACACAGGCCATCCAATAGCTCCTGGATTTTCTTATTATAGGTATAGCCCCATGAGCTCCTGCTTAGAAATCACAATGAAAAATGAGAGTATGGAGCTTCTGAGTTGGTGAACACATGGAGATTTGGGGAGAGGAAAGCTCTGGAAGAGGGTGTGGAAACTCTGCGTGCTCTCCGCACACCTTACCCTATTCATCTCTTCCACCTGACTCTTCCAGAGTTCTATCCTTTTATAATAAACTGATTATATATATATATGCATATCTCTATCTATCTATCTATTTGTCTATCTGTCTATCTATCTATCTATAGAGAGAGAGAATGAATATCTTTCTGCCCCGGTCCCAGGGATCAATACCAAGGGTTCTGAAGCGTCCTGTTTGGGTCCCATGTCACTTCACCGCTCACTGTTGTCAGGGGGAGAGGGAGCTCTGACTGGCCAGGCCTGGGTCATGGGACCTATTAGCAGAAAAAAGGAAATGGTGAAGCTTGTTGAACACCAGGGTGATTCCCTTCCCTGCTTCTCCCACTCCCATGGACCTAGCCCAGCTCTGATGCCTGGAGTTCGGGGGCGGCCACCCCAAAGGATGGCTTCACACAGAGGAGCAGTGTTTTCCCAGAGAGCCCCGGGCAGCGGTGAAATGTCTCAAGGAGGAAACCAGAGCTGAAAAATACAAGTGAGCCTGTGCTTGAACTTATGTGAGATAGCACCATGGGGACCCCCAGATATAACCATGGGGAACTCTGGGTGGAGCTGGACCACTGTGTGGGTATCATATTCTGGGCATTTACATCACTAGACGTCACTTTTTACCCACAAACTTATGAGACCTGAGGTGGTTGTACAGGTGAACAATCCCTTATAATGGGCCACCTAAGTTTTTTCCAAAATTTTTACCATAATAAATAATTCTGCGGTCAGTCTCCTTGTTGTTAGATATTCACACACATTCTGACTTACTGCCATTTGTGAAAGTTAAAAGTGAGAAAAGCCAGAAGAACAAGCCATGATGAAGGAAGCCTCTGGGTAATGAAGCAAGTCTTAGCCAGAACTTTTTGGGTTGCAAGCAGTAGAAACTCAAGTCAAGCCAATTTCAGCAGAAGGAATATTTATTGACTCCATAAACTGGGAGTTCCTGGAATGGAGTTGATCTCAGGAATGACTGGATGCAGAGACTCAGTAATATTCCCTCTCTGTGTGTCTTTGAGTCCATTTCTCAGCCCTGCTTTTCTTGGGATATTGGGCTCATACGTATTGCAGAAGATAAGCTGCCTTCACGTGGCTTTCGGGGGTGTCGAGGGGAGAGGGCGAGTATGATCACGGACAGGTTCAGGTTTACATCATCCAATCTCAGTAAAAAGTAACCTCCTCTCTCCTAGTGCCAGACGTAAAATCCCAGGAGTCTGACTGATCCTCTTAGGGTGGCATTCCTGTTCCATGAACCCATCACGACAGGCCAGGGTTAGCTACCCTCTGGGTAAGTGCATCCTGTGATCAGTAGACCCAGCAGACCCATGTGGGATGGAGGAAGGTCAGCTGGCAAAGGAAAGAGGAGAATTATTACCAGAGTAGGTGGGTAAGGGCCAAGGACAGTTTGAAAGAAAAGACGGGTGAATGCTAAGTCCTGTAGGCTAGCCAGCAGTGTGTCCTGCTGCAAGGGGTCAGGGCTGGGACAAACAGGAAGTTCTCTCCCTAAAAACAGAATTGAAACTCACTTCTGTGCGTCATGGCACAAGTGTAAACCACACTAAGGTGTGGCCCCTGGGGGGTATATATAGGGATATGTTTTTGCCTTGTGGTCAGTGTAAATTCAGACCTTCTTTGAAAGATGGAACAATTTTAATGAGAACATCATTTTCCCCCCAGACCATCTCATGGCTCCTGATTTCCTGCAAAGCCCAACTCCAACTCCACTCTAATGTGCAATGGCACTAGGATGCCAAGGAAAGACCTTGAGCTTTCGGGCAAGCAGACCAGTGTGGACTACCTCCAGTTGTGTGACCTGTAGGCAAGTTACCTTGAACTTTTTGCAGGGAAGCTTGGCAGTGTGGTGTCATGTTGGGTCCTGGCTTCTGAAGTCACCCTACCTCCATCTCTCAGCTACATGCCCTTGAGCACATGACTTAACTTCTCTGTGCCTCGGTTTCCTCATCCATAAAATGGGGATGATGATAAAACTTACTTCAAAGTTTGTTCAGTGGATTAAATGCGATGATGCATGCCAATTGCTTAGAACAGCATCTGGCACACAGTTAAGCACTCAGTAAATGTGAGCTATAGTGATTATTACTGCTGTTATCTTTGAATTTTCAGTACCTATCAGAGTACCTGGCCCAGAATGAAATATTTGTTTAATGGACTTAACACTTCATAACCTCATTTTCCTAATTTATAAAATGAGGACACTACTCATCTAACAGGTTCTTGTAAAGCTTAAGTGAGATAGTGTATGCAAAGCTTCCAGCTCAATGCCTGCCTTATGATAGGCAATTTATATCGGTTCTTCTTCATTCTCTCCCTTCCTCTGCCCCTGGCATTCAATGTCCTCCATCACTTTATGGGTCAAGTCTCTTTGAGCTGCAAAATGCTGATATTCAACTTAAATTGGCTTGTACTAATAAAGAAAAAGTACTGGCTCAAGAAAGAGAAAAGTCCAAGGTAAAGCTGACTCCAGGGGCTCAAATCCAGGGACACAAGTGACATCAGTGGGACTTGGTCTCCTGATAGCTAATTTTTTTCCCTTCAATGTTGACTTTACCTCAGGCAGATTGTCTTCATCTAGTGGCCTCCAGCAGCCTGAGATCCTCACCAGGTCTCTTAATCTCTCTGTGCCTCAGTGTTCTCATCTGTAAAAGGGGGACTCATTAATAACAGATAATAATAATTAACATATGGGTAAATATGTGTAAAGGGCTTAGCACACTGCCCTTAGTAAGCTTTCAATATCTAGTCTTCTCATTGCTGCTACTATTCTTTAGCAATTCCAGAGGAAAAGGAGCGTCTCCTTCTACCTCTAGAAAACTCCAAGGATGGAATCTCATTGGATCAACTCAGATCCCCTTCTTTGAGGCAACCACCATGAGCAAAGAGTAGAACAATCTGATTGTTCAGACCTGGGTTATGTACCCAGCCCTGGAGTTGGAGACAGACTTGGGATCAGCCTCCCACTCACATGGCTAAGAATAGGGGAATTTGGTCTCCCAAGAAAAGTCAAGGCACTAATAACAGAAGAAAAAAGTGGGCCCTGGACTGGCAGGAAGAGCAAGTGTTCCAGGGGTTAACCCCTTGTCTCCTGAGTTGAAACTGATGACCATCTTTCACTCCTGCCCCCAACCGTCTGCTGAAACGTTGAATGCCTGAAACTTGGACCTGTTACTTAACCTCGCAAAGCCTCAGTTTCCCTACCTGTAGAAATGAGCTACCATTTTTTTCACAAATGTTTGCGGTTGAGTTCTTTATTGCAGAAATTTCAGGCATATTCAAAAATAGACACAAGAGTAAAATGAATCCCCAAGTACCCATCACCCAGCTTCAACAATTATCAACACATGGCTGATCTTTTTTGATCTATATCTCCCACTTATTTTCCCCATTGGGAAATATTCCCAGAATATTTTTGAAGCAAATCCCAGATATCACATCATTTCATTCATAAATGTTTCAGTATGTATCTCTAAAAAATAGGAATTATTGGGTTTCCCTGGTGGCACAGTGGTTAAGAATCTGCCTGCTAATGCAGGGGACATGGGTTCAAGCCCCGCTCCTGGAAGATCCCACATGCCGCGGAGCAACTAAGCCCGTGCGCCACAACTACTGAGTCTGCGCTCTAGAGCCCGCGAGCCACAATTACTGAGTCTGCGCTCTAGAGCCCATGAGCCACAACTACGGAGCCCACGTGCCACAACTACCGAAGCCTGTGTGCCTAGAGCCTGTGCTCCGCAACAAGAGAAGCCACCGCAATGAGAAGCCTGTGTACTGCAACAAAGAGTAGCCCCCAGTCACCGCAACTAGAGAGAGCCTGCATGCAGCAATGAAGACCCAACACAGCCAAAAATAAAATAAATAAAATAAAAATAAATTTTAAAAAAATAGGAATTATTTTTTTTCTTAAACATAACCACTATAGCTTCATCACACCTAAAAATACTAACAATATTTCCTTAATGTCAATCAAAATTTGGAGTTCAAATTTCTCTTAGTGTCACCTAGATTGTTTTCCACTTTTGATTTATTTGAATCAGGATCAGAGCAAGATCTATACATTGCACCGGGTTGATATGTCTCTTAAGTCTTGTTTAATCTCTAAGTTCCAACAATTATCAACACAAAATCAATCTTATTTCATGTGTATCTCCCCTCTATCCCTTGCCCATCCCTCCTTCTAGAATATTTTGAAGCAAATTCTAGACACCAACATCATAAATTTCATCTCTAATTATTTCAGTTTGTATCTCTAAGACTCTCACTCTATCTCTAAAACACAACCACAATACCATTAGTACACCAAAATAATAATAATAATAATAATACTTTAATATCACCAAAGATTATCCAGACATTGTCCAAACTTCCCCAATTGTTCACTTTTTTTATATATGTAAATTTATTTATTTGTTTGTTTTTATTTTTGGCTGCGTTGGGTCTTTGTGGCTGTGTGCAGGCTTTCTCTAGTTGTGGTGAGTGGGGGCTACTCTTCGTTGCAGTGCACGGGCTTCTCATTGCGGTGGCTTCTCTTGTTGTGGAGCACAGGCTCTAGGCTGCAGGCTTCGGTAGTTGTGGCACGTGGGCTCAGTAGTTGTGGCTTGCGGGCTCTAGAGCGCAGGCTCAGTAGTTGTGGCACAGGGGCTTAGTTGCTCCGCAGCATGTGGGATCTCCCCAGACCAGGGCTCGAACCCGTGTCCCTTGCATTGGCAGGCAGATTCTTAACCACTGCACCACCAGGGAAGCCCCTGTTCACTTTTCTCAACAGTTTTTTTTTCTCAAATCAGAATCCAAAGGAGGCCAATCATTTAATTTCGTTGATTTGTCTGTTAAATCTCTTTTCAACTCTAGGCTGTCTTCCTTTTTTTTATTTTTCATTTTATATGTTGAAAGAATGGAGTCATTTGTCCTATAGTTTTCCCATTCAGCATCTTGCTGATTGCATTACTCAGATGCCACTTTACATGGGGTGGGAAGCTTATAGGCTCTGGAATCACACAGCCCTGGGAGGGAATCTGACCCTGAAATTTACCTGTGGGCAACTGGTGGCAAATTTCTAAATTTTTCCAAGCCTCAGTTTTTTCACCTTAAAAGAAGATAATGAGGGTTTCCCTGGCGGCGCAGTGGTTGAGAATCTGCCTGCTAATGCAGGGGACACGGTTCGAGCCCTGGTCTGGGAAGATCCCACATGCCGCGGAGCAACTAGGCCCGTGAGCCACAATTGCTGAGCCTGCGCGTCTGGAGCCTGTGCTCCGCAACAAGAGAGGCTGCGATAGTGAGAGGCCCGCGCACCGCGATGAAGAGTGGCCCCCGCTTGCTGCAACTGGAGAAAGCCCTCGCACAGAAACGAAGACCCAACACAGCCATAAATAAATACATACATAAATAAAAAAAAAAAAAAAGAAGATAATGATACTCAACTCTTAAAGTTATTGGGAAGATTAATTGAATAATGCATGTTAGAAACCGGGTACAATGCCTAGCATATAGTGACTGCTAAATTAATATTTTTTCTTAAAAATGGCTGTTGATGGAAGCAACCCAAGTGTCTATTGATAGATGACTAGATAAACAAAGCATGGTATATACATACAATGGAATATTATTCAGCCCTAAAAAGGAAGGCAATTTTGACTCAGGCTACATGAATGAACCTTGAAGACATTATGCTAGGTTAAATAAGCCAGTCACAAAGGACAAATATTGAATGATTAGTCTTACATGAGGTACCAGGAGTAGTCAAATTCATGGAGACAGAGAGTAGATGGTAGTAGATGGTGACAGGGGCTGGGGAGAAGGTAGGAATGGGGAGTTAGTGTACAGAGTTTCAGTTGGAGGAGATGAAAAAGTTCTGGAGCTGGATGGTGGTGATGGTTGCACAATGTGAATGTACTTAATGCCACTGAACTGTACATTTAAAAATGGTTAAAAGAGCAAATTTGTTATGTATATTTTACCACAACTTAAAAAAAATAAAGAGCTGTTAGGTAATTTCATACTGTCTAGAAGCATAGCCTCCAGCTGCCTCTTGGAGATGGCTGCCTCAGTGCAAATGACGGGCTATGATCATGAAAGAAGATGGATTTAACTGATCTGAAATCCTGGCCTGCATCCTCCAATCCACAAATGTTTGTTAAGCACCAGCTCTGAGCTGGGCCTGGCTGAGGGCCATGGTTTGGGTTTAGGGGAGAAAGGAAGAATGCACAGAAGTCTAAGCACAGCCTCCGGCTTCCAAGGCTCTTCTCATTCTCATCAAACCGGGGCAACATAAGGCAGCACAGGACAAGTGTCTCTTGATGGCAAAGGAGAGCGAGCAGGGCATCTGAGGGCTCGGTTCCTTCTTCAGTAAAATTCCAAAGAGCTGTCAGGGAGACTGTGGCCTCACCTACCCCACCGCCTTTCCCTGCTTCCCCACTGCACCACCCAGAGGCCTGGAGGCTCCACCCCGACCGCATGGGCAGCAGAGGGGGGCACTCAGATCCTCTGAGAAAATGAACAAGGGAACCGAGAGAGGGGTAATGTCAGGGGTGGCCCGATGAGACTCAGGCTGGGGTGGGGCCAGTCCTACTGAAGCCTCCTGCAGAGAAGAGCCCATGGAGAGGGTAGGTCTTCAGGGAGAACCTGCAGCATGAAGTCGTGGCTCAGAGAGGAGCTAAGGTGAGAGAAGGTGGAGAGAGACACAGACACATGGTCAGGCGGGTAGACAGAGGCTGTTCCCTCCCAGCTTCCACTTCCCGTTTCTGTCCTGCAGGAGGCCCGTGCACTCCCTGCCCTGGAGCGTCTGCGCTGTCTCCCCGGTGCCCTCCTACAACCTCCCCGTTACGTCAGCTAGAGTGAGTGCAGGCCCAGGGTGGGCCCTCGGAAGCTGACGCTGAGATGGAGGTGAGTGGGCGTCGTGCTGCCCGGGACGGCGCTGGGGATGGACACCGTGCACGGGAAGAGGAGGAGGCAGGCGTGGGCCGAGGAGGCGGCTGAGCTGGGGCGCAGCCCACGGCCTCAGCCGGTCCCTGTGGACTAGTTTGTGGGGCTGCCGTAACAGAACACACTGGGTGCCTTACACAACAGAAATGATTTCTTCACGATTCTGCAGACCAGAAGTGTCATCAGAGTTGGTTTCTTCTGAGGCCTCTCTCTCACTCGTAGATGACCGTCTTCTTTCTGTGTGTGTGTATGTCCTAATCTCCTCTTTTTATAAGGACACCTATTATACTGGATAAGGGCCCACCATAAAGTCCTCTTTAAAGGCCCTATCTGGACATTCTGAGGTCCTGGGCGTTAGGCCTTCAACATATGAATGGCAGGGGGCCACAACTTGGCCATAAAACTGAGGGAAGCTCTAGAGTTAGAAGGACCCTTCAAAATTGTTCCCGTTGGGCCCAAATGGCCAGGTCTCTATGGATCATCACTGGCCGGGGGGCTCTCTGGGAAGGGCACGACCTTGGGCAAAGCCACTGCAGCTGAGTCAGTCCCTAAGGGGTCTGACAGTTGAAGACAATCTGCCGACAGTGGCCCGCAGCTGGGGCAGCAGGTCGTTCACTGAAGGGGACTCTGGGCAGTGCATCACAGGGACCATTTCTTACAGCCAAACAAACTTTAAGACAAGGTTGCCATAAGAGTTGAATAAGGCAGTACTGCTTAGCTCCTGAGGGCAGGGACTGTGGGCTGGTCACCGTGTGCCCCTACCCATGACAGACATGAGGGTTCCACCCTCGTGACCTAAGCACGTTCCAAAGGACGCACCTCCTAACACCATCACGTCGGGCCTTAGGATTTCAACACATGAACTTGGAGGGGCTGTGGAGGACACTCCTACCATTCCACATGTGGCATTTGGCCTTTTCCCTGGAGGTAATGGCTATCACTGCAGGGTTTTAATCCAGGAGGAACATGATAGAAAAGGTGCTTTAGGGAAATGGTTCTGTTATTAACATTGACTCCAGACCTGCTGGGACAACAGGGCATACATAAATGGGCCACATCCACCCTTGGAAGTGCAAGCAACTGTCCAAATGAGCCATACTCTGCAGTGACTGAGACATGATTAGTGCAAATCTCCCAGTTGGAGAAGTCTCAGAGGTTTCAATTACAAATGCAATCATTTAACAACGACACAATGGGACATCCCAGTAATCACTCAGTGAAATCATATAAGGCTGCCAATTATCTGTCCTCCCACCAAGACCTTGGTCCTTTGAGCCTACACACCAGCCCTGCTCTTAGGCAAAGATTCCCAGTGTCCCCTTGGATGGTTTCAGACCTGGGGTCACTTCTCATATGCTCTTGGCTCTGACTCCATCTCAGGTTGGGCCTGTGGCCCTTTGACAACAGATTGTGGCCCTTCTCACCCGTTTCAGGCACATAGTATCAACCCAAGCTCCCTGCCATGAGTAAAAAGTGACTTCCAATTCCATGGGCCGGGCTCCCTGCTACTGCCTTAAGAGGGGCAGCTTGGAGGAATGACCAAGCCCAGGCTTGGGTTCAGTCCTAGCTCAGCCACTGCAAGTTCCTTAATTCCTCTGAACCTCAGTTTCCTTGGCTGATGACAATGCCTAACTCTCAGGGCAGCTGCGGGGGTCAGAGGAGGGGTTCAATTAGTGAAGTAAGGCATGGACTCCACCCTTATGGAGCTTACGCTGTGACAGAAGAACAGAGCCAACTTCCTTTCACTTACGGAAAGTTAAAATTCAGTCAAGTGAATGTTGCCAAGTGCCTTTAGTCCAAATCTCATTGACAAATGCTTCCAAGCATCCCCACTTTTAGGCTGACCCTAAAGGTACCATCCTGGGTTTCAGTACACTCTCACAGCACTTACACGCAGCCATCTAATTTTGTTCTTGAGTTCAACACATACCTACGAGTCCAGTCATCCCAATGCAAATAGACAGAGGATTGGAGTTGTCTTGCGTTTCCTTGGATAAAATGTGGTGGACATACACCATAGAGATGTGTGCAGTGGTTAGAAGCCGCAAACTAGATGCACATACATGTAACATGGACAGATCTTTAAAAAAAAAAAAACAAAACAAAAAACATGGTAGATAAGACTGAATGCTTGTGCCAGGCACCATCTAAGTACTTGACATAGATGAACTCATTTAGTTCTCACAAATCCCCTGAGGTATATATACATCATTATCATCCCCAGTGTACAGAGGAAGAAACAGAGACACAGAGAAGTTCAGTAACTTGCCCATGTTATATAGCTAGTAAATGGAGGAGCTAAGATTTGAACTAGGTAGCCTACATGCGTCACCTTAAACTGTCCTAATTACACACACACAATGGCAAGGTCTTTTACTGGCACCCCCCCCCCCCCAATTCTGCCCATGAACTGCCAGTGTGTTCTCAGTACATCTCCATCCTTCTCCTGCTGGTCTCTGTACCAGAGGGAACTACAATTCCCAGGTTCCCTTGCTTCCAGCTTCCGGGTTGGTTGAGGCAATCGGAAGCTCTAGTCGAAGATGGGGGAGTAGGAGGACAGGAGAGTCAGGGTGTTTCTCCTTCTGTGTTTCCTGTGATGTCTCCCACAGCCTCTGTACCTTTTCTGTGGCTCTGGTTCCCTCTGGATAGTTCCTCCCCCAATTGTTCACATCCCACCAGTCAGTCCCCACCTTGGAGCCCCAGCCACAAGCCCTAGCTCTGGACTCTGGTGGCTTCAGTCTTCCCATTGTCCCAGCCCTAGGGGTGGTGGTGGTTTCCTGTGGTGGGTAATCTCATCATTATGTCTATCTTCTCCATGATCCCATCACTTGTCTAACCAATCCCCTATATTAAACTCCCTTTGTTTGAAAGTCCTAGAGTGGTTTCTGATTTTCTTGCTAGATCCTAACTAATAAATCATTTATGTGAATTAAAAATACATGCATGCTCTGGTAAAAGGACTGGGCTGTGAGTCAAGATGGCTGGGATGGAATCCAAGTTCTGCCCCCAACCCGATGTGAACCCTTGAACTCTTTGTCTATTCTCCTTGGGCTTTGGATTGAAATTCACAATGTTGGTGTTGGATTAGAGGTGTGTGTGTTTGTGTGTAAGTACATTCCTACACAAATGCATATATATGTGTATACATATCCAAGAATACGTTTTTATTTCCATGGATAATGTGAACTCAAGGATTTCTATGAAACATACATGGTAGGTGCCCTTGGAATGGAGGAGGATAAAAAAAGGTAAACAGAGAAACAGCAAGTCCTGACACTGACCAAGAACATGAACATGACATAACTATTATCCAAACATGAGGTCTCGAACAACTAATTCTTCATGTCCCTTTGTACATGGAGACACCTCCCAAGTTTGAGAGAATTATGTCTGACCTCAGACACAGCATTCACACCATGGGTGCGATGCACGAAAGTGGGAGGTGGGCAAACTCCCTCATCTGAGCCTCTCTGCGCCTCTCCGCATCCTGTGGGTGGCGACTTCCATGTGCTGCGTGACCTCTGGCTGCTCAGAGCCCTCTAATCAAGTGGGGAAGAAGGAAAAACAAATAATTAGGGGACAACAAGCAGTTTCTCCCCAAAGAGAGGAGTAACATCTTTTAGGGAAGATTGCTGGTGGCTGGAGGAGATAGACTGTGCTGCTGAAGAGAGAAAAGCAAGATCAAAGAGTTTCAATGAGGGAACCAACCGTCCTTTGTCTAAAGAAACAACTGGAAAGCGACGCATGACCTTGCAAAGCAGTGGTTCTTAACCATTTGACCAGCCCACGTGCTACCACGCAGGACTAGACACATCACCGATCACCTTACACATCCTGGTCCCGAAGCCAGGTCAAGCGGTTCCGGGCTTGTATTCACAGTCACTTCTTCGTGGACCTCCTGCTGAGAACCGGGAGTGTGCTCTTTCTGACCCGGCCGCGCCGGGGGAGGCAGCCGAGCCCGGGAAGGCTGCTGGCGCCATCTAGTGCCCAAATGGAGAACCGGCTCAGCACGTACCTCTGAGCTGGGATTTCAAGCCACCGGGGCTCTGGGCTTTCCAAACCCCATCTGCCTTTTCAAAGACTTCACAGCTTGCCAATTTGCAAATTTTGGGAAATCACTGTGCCTTGAAATCTTCAAGGAGTAAACCTCCTGAGTGCATTGCCGGTAGAGCCCGTGAAGGCTGCCAATTACCTAAGCCCAAGGAGCTGCTGGCAAATTGGACATTCTGGGCATTTAAAACCCACCATCCACATGCACAGAATCACAGGAAACGTGGCATCCAGATTTTATCCTCAGCATCTCTCAGGGGCTACCTGAGCTCTTCCTAAGAGAAAAATCTCTCCCCTGAGACATGAGGACATCGGCTTTCCAGAGCTCCCCACCACCGCTATCTCCAAATAACAATTGCAAAAACAGTTGTTGGTTCACATTTAAAATTTAGAGCCATGTGTTCTTTTCTCCTTAGAGGGGAGAAGAGGGTAGCTGTTTCAGGGTTCATTAAACCCTAATTTCTTCACCAGGATTCTAGGCGTAAGTGGTTTAGCTGTTCCACCCCCTTTTTGTTAAGACACTCTGCAATCAGACCCAATCTTGAAAAATGAATTTTCAGCTGCAATTGCTGGAAAAGGGCCTTGATTTATTTATAATCAGCTAATGTTGCCATTCAACAGGAAAGAATAATAATAACACAAGAAATAAACTTGAGCCCTGAGTTAGGGTGCCAGATTTAGGAACCCACAGTTGTTCTTTTTTGTTATTGTTGTTCTGAAATAGGCGAGGAAGAAAACAAGCTCCCAGTGTGGACTGGAATGAATTCATAAATATCAAAACAACTTATTTTGACACTGTGCTTCCAGGGAAAGAAATAGGGTTTGGGAGGACCTTTTTCCTCAAGGACTTTACTGCTATTACAACCATCCAAAATTTGTCAGAAACATCTTTCCCTAACAACCTGGCCAGTGTTTTCATTTTGACCCAAGGCCATGGTCACGCAGCTGCTCCCAGGGCTCTCGTCCCCCTCCCCCTCCCCCAGGCAAAGGAAGGTGCAGGTAGGACAGAAGTGGGGAGACTTCCCTCTCCTCTTTTCCAGCATCAGGCTCATGCCAAAGGTGCTGGAAGGAATTGCCTTTTGTCTTTCGGTTTAGGTTGGAATTTGACAGGCCCCTTTTACTTTGCCATCAACTTCTCAATTCAGGCAATTTCATGGCTTCTTTACTGCCGCTGAGACGAGTTTGCGGCAGCGGGGCTGTTAGATGCAGCCTCGGCTGAGGAGCAGCTCAATTGCTACGCAGCTTGGCTTTACTGGCAGCCCAGACCCGCTCTGGAGGCTGTGCTGGCAACTCAGGAACAGCCCAGCGTTAACGGGCAATGGGGGCAGCCTGAAGAGGGACACTGTGTCCTGGTTAATTATCCGGCAGAATTGGATGGCTGAGAGCTGTCTCTATACTTACTTTCAATGAATCAGACAATAATAAAGTAGAGCTCATTCATCCATTTAACAAGTATTTATTGAGAGCTGTGTGAAGCTTGGCTGGAAGTAATTAGCCAATTAAACAGAACTGTGCTGGAGGGGAGGAGCGATCCAGGCAGAGAGAGAGGCAAGTCCCGTGTCTAGGCCGTTTGCTTGGCCTGTTCTGGGAAGAGCAGGAAGGCGGGTAGAGCTGGAGGCAGACAGGGAGGCACAGAGGGGTGGGTGATGAAGGTAGAAGAGGAGCCCGGCCAGAAGGCCACATCATGCAACGCTGTCTAGGCCACGGTAGGGACTTGGGATTTTAGTCTAAGTAGGATAGGAAGTGACTTCCGAGCTTGAAGACCATGTTGCTTCAAGTCTCACGGGGGCCTTAAAATGCCATGACCTCTAGGTCGAGACCCCCTCCTTAGCATGGGGCCCTCCTCCTCCCCCACCCCATCCCCATCTCCACCCACACCAGCCCTAGAGCTCTTGTGGCAACACCCCTGCCTCTGCCCAACAAACTCCTACCCACCCTTTAAGACCCAGCGTGCCCGTCACTGCCCCTCGCCAGCCTTCCTTGCCTTCCTCTGACTGTGAATTCCCCTCTTTGCATCATGGACACACTCCTGTTATACAGGGTCAATGCCATCCCTTTAAGGGGCCTCCTGCCCTCCAAGCCTGAAGGTCCTAGTGGGAGGAACCCAGTGCTGGGCCTCAGTCAGAGCAAGCAGAGTAGGTGGATGGGTGAACAGATGAGCCAGCGAAAGAGTAGCTGGGGGAGTGGGACTTCCCTGGTGGTCCAGTGGTAAAGAATCCGCCTTCCAATGCAGGGGATGCGGGTTTGATCCCTGGTCAGGGAAGTAAGATCCTACATGCCGCAGGGCAACTAAGCCCCTGCGCCACAACTACTGAGCCAGCACGCCCCCACTAGAGAGAGAAGAACCTGCACACCACAACTAGAGAGAAGCCAGCACACCACAACGAAGAAGATCCTGCATACCGCAACAAAAGATCCCGCATGCCGCAGTTAAGCCCCGATGCAGCCAAAAATAATTAATTAATTAATTAATTAATTTAAAAAAAGAGCAGGCCAACTGACGGTGAACAATTAACCTCCTCAGATTTAAAAAACAAAAAAAGAAAGAAAAAAAAAGAAAGAGTAGCTGGGAGCATTAACTCATTAGCTCCCTGTCTGCCATCCACCCCACAGTGGCCAGGAGTGGTCCAGAGCTGGGCTGGCCACCAGCTACTTGGGTTTACATCCAAACTCCACCAATTACTCCTTTGGGGACTCTGGGCCAATGGCTGTGCCTTCACTTCTTCAGGTACAAAATAGAGATAATAATAATGCCACTCCCTGCCCTGTAGAGTTGTTGAGAGAAACCAATAAATCGATGAATAAAAAAACTTAGGATGGTGCCTAGCACACAGTGATCGCCTGGAAAGTGCCAGTAATATTGGGGCAGCTATTGCTGTTGCAAGGGGAGGGGCTGCAGGAGGCAAGGAGAGGGCGGTGAACTCTGCTGCCCTCTTCCCAGCTTGGCTGGGGGCAGTTCTGGACCACAGGTGCCCTTCCGGGAAACCGTGTGTCAGAGGCACTAGCGGAAAACACGTGTTCATTAATCTCCCTGTAACACCAGAGTCAAAGTGGCTTTCTATTCCCAAACTCTTGTCTTGGGACCAATTGCTATGCCCTTTTCCTATGGAGGGAGCAGATTTAGGGAGGTAGGGGTGGGGTAGTTTAAAGAAGTTGGACTCGGAGCCAGCACACCGGATTGGAGTTCTCACTGTGCCCACCTGTCAGCTAAGCGGCCTGGGGCACGAGGTTTCTCCTCTGAGTCCTGATTTCCTTGGCTATTTTTTTTTTAAATTTAAGTTTATATCCATATTTAGTCACATATCATATGTGTGATTTTGGTTGTTTACTTTTAAAATTTTTATTGGCGTACAGTTATTTTACACTGCTGTGTCAGTTTCTGCTGTACAGCAAAGTGAATCATCCGTACGTATACATATATCCCCTCTTTTTTGGATTTCCTTGCCATTTAGGTCACCGCAGAGCATTGAGTAGAGTTCCCTGTGCTATACAGTAGGTTCTCACTAGTGATCTACTTTAAACATAGTAGTGTATATATGTCAATCCCAATCTCCCAATTCATCCCACGTGTCCCCCTTTCCCTGCTTGGTGTCCATATGTTTGTTCTCTATGTCTGTGTCTCCATTTCTGCTTTGCAAATAAGTTCATCTGTACCAGTTGTCTAGATTCCACATATATGCGTTAATATACAATATTTATCTTTCTCTGACTTACTTCACTCTGTATGACAGTCTCTAGGTCCATCCACGTCTCTGCAAATGGCGCAGTTTCGTTCCTTCCTATGGCTGCGTAATATTCCATTGTATGTATGTACCACATCTTCTTTATCCATTCCTCTGTTGATGGGCATTTAGGTTGCTTCCATGTCCTTGGCTTTAGAAAAAGGCTGATGGCTTGAGACCTACCTCTGAGGGCCGTGGCGAGATCTGGGCCATGGTTCCATGTGAGGCAGCAGAGTCAGGCTATTATGGCTCCGATTCTGCCCTCTGTTAGCTGTGGACCTGGGTGAGTTACCCAGTCTCTCTGTGCCTCAGTTTCCTCAACTAAAAAATGGGATGATAATAATAGCTCTTACCCTGTCTTGGGTGTTCCCCCAAATCCACTTAAGTCCTAACAATTCATTAAGTCCTAACCCCCCATACATCAGAATGTGACTGTATTTGGAGACGGGGTCTTTAAAGAGGTAATCAAGGTAAAATGAGGTCATTGGGGTAAGCCCTTGTCCAACGTGACTGGTGTCCTTATAAGAAGACGAGATGAGGACACAGACACACAGAGGGAAGATCATGTGAGGACACAAGGAGAAGGTGACCACCTACAAGCTAAGGAGAGAGACTGCAGCGGAAACCCACCCTGACAACATCTTGATCTTGGACTTCCAGCCTCCTGAATTGTGAGAAAATACATTTCTGTTGTTTATAGTACCAGTCCGTGATACTTTGTCATGGCAGCCCCTGCAGATTCAGATACCCCAGAAGGGGTTGTGAGGATTAAATGAGATGATTGCTGCACATCAGGTGCTTTGAAGAGGGCCGGGCAGGCAGCAAGGGCTCCACACGTGCTCCTCCTGGGAAAGGGCCTGGTGCACACAGGGCTCAGGGAGAGGTGTCGCATCTGAAGGGGCCCCCGTCTCCTAGTTGTCCTCAGACCCCATGGCACTTTCGGTACCGACTGCAGGCCACGTTGCCAGGCATCGCCGGGGGTGGGTGCGACACAGCCAGAGGCGAAGCAGGTGTTCTCCTGCCTTCATGAGGAAGGCGGCCTCACAGTCTGATCTGCGGAAAGAGAGAGAGAAAGGAACCGTGGAAGAAATAAATCCTCACCGCAGGGACCAGAGCAAAAACAGCAGCACGATAGAGAAATAGGGGTCCAGCGCGGGGCTGAGAAGGGGACCTAGAACAAGCTGAGGTGGACCTGGGGAGAGCAAGCAGGCGCCAGCAGCAGCATTTTAAAAGCCTGAGGTGGAATCTAAACAAAAGATACAAATGAACTTACTTACAAAACAGAAATAGACTCACAGACATAGAAAACAAATTTATGGTTACCAAAGAGGAAAGTGGCGGGAGATGGGGGGGATAAATTAGGAGTTTGGGATTAAAATATATACACTACTATATATAAAATAGATAACCAACAAAGACCTACTGGATAGCACAGGGAACTCTACTCAATATCTTGTAATAACCTAAATGGAAAAGAATCTTAAAAGAATATATACATATATATACATACATATATATATATATATATGTATAACTGGTTCACTTTGCTGTACACCTGAAACTAACACAACATTGTAAAGCAACTATATTTCAATAACAATTTTTTTAAAAAGCCTGTGGTGGGAAGGAGCCGGGAAGCTGGGGAAACAAGAGGCCAGCAGTCGGTAAGGAGTCAGGACCCCCTCCTTCCTCCTTTTTTAAGGGCATAGACAGGGGTGCAGCAGGCTGGGATTGTGCCCCAAATGGGCCTCAGTTTCCTTATCAATAAAATGGGGGGGGGCGTAATTACAGTGTCCTCGTAGAGTTGTGAGGATAAAAGAGTTTATATATGGAGAGTACTTGGTACAGCACCTACACATAGGAAGAGCTCTAAGTGTGATCTTGTATCGTTATTATCCTCCAATAAGGATAACAAGCAGCAATTACTGAGCACTTACTATGTGCCAGGCATCTAAAAGCTTTACCCGGAACATTTCATTAGTCTTCAGAGCTGCCCGTGGAGACCAGAACCGTCATAATTTCCATTTTACAGGCGAGGACCTAAGCCCTATGAACATAGTGTCCAAGTGCCGAGTATGCGGCCAAGCCAGGACATTACCCAGGACAGCTGGACCTGGGAGTGGCCCCGGGAGTGGGCCCCCGGCAGCTGAGGCCGACACCACCCTGGCAGAAAACACCACCTCTGTCGGTGCCCTCATGCACGTGGTCGCACAGCCTCTGCCAGACAGTGCCACTCCCAGGGCTCTCCAGCCCGCTCGGCATCTGCAGAGGAATCCAGTCTTCTCCTCCAGAAGCCCAGGAGGAAGCAAAGCTGAATTTTAAATTTCTAGCAGGTTCAGAGGCTCTGTGCTCTGCCTTGTCAGTCTCTGTTGAAGAGACCGACGTGTTTTATTCTTGTGCTGCTGAGGGGGCAAAGCCCAGAGGAGCAGAACAGAAGGTGTTTCCTCTTCACAGTCGCTGAGATGAGAACCCAGGGTTTCAGAGATGTCCTCGTTACAGTTTGGTGATGCGCCGTTTCTCTCCACCTAGAGGAGCAGAGACCCTGGGTGCCTGTGTGGAGCCGTCATGTCTCCGCAGGCAACTACAAAGGATGCCGTAAAACGGATGGGCGGGCACGAGTGGCAGAAGACCCAGGGGCAAGTCAGGGCGAGTGGCGGTTGGCAGCACTCGTTCAGTATCTATCTCCCCGACAGCTCCAACTGCCGGGCTCTCCAGGGCCCTTCTGGTTGGTTCTAAGAATCAAGGCCGTCCCTGGGCACTTCTGTGAAGAAGGCCAACATTGCCTCTGAGGGTCCCTCTCCACTTTCTTTGTGCTGTATCAGGATTACTTTTGGTTGCAAGCAATAGAGATCCGAAAAAAAAAAAAAATTGGCTTACATAAGACAGCTGTTTATTGCTCCCTCACACAAAATCTGGGAAGTCAGAAGTCTAGGGCTGGTGTAGTACTTGGCCAAGCCTCCAGGGACTCAAGCTCCTTCCAGCTCATTCCTCTAACTTCCCCAGGGCCAGGATCATCCCCATAGTACAGGATGGCAGCTAGAGCTCCAGACATCACACTCGTGTTCCTGGTAGGTGGGTGGAGGAAGGCATAGAGAAAAAAGTGCTCAACTATCTTTTAAGGGAAGTTCCTAAAAGAGCCACATGACAATTCTGCTTACTTCCCATTGGCCAAAATTTAATCATATGGCCACGTGCAGCTGCAAAGCAGACTGGGAAATGTAATCTTTATTAGGGATGATCAGGGCCCACTTAAAAATTGTGGGATCTATTATTATGGAAGAAGGGAAACGGATGCAATTTCATGGGGTTACCTACCAATCTCAACCACACCTCCTCACCACTAAACTGTCCAATGGGAGAGAAATTAATATTTTCTGTAATGTGTGGGGCATGATTGACTTGCCCATAAGCTCAGTCACTTCGTCATTGAGGGGTAGGTAAGCGCGGGGCTTCTAATCCTGACCTAGCCGTGTACAAACAGTGATACCTTGGACAAGTAACTAATTCTCCCTTTTCTAATAAACAAAATGGATGGGGTTGTCTGGAGGATTAAACAAGAGGTTGGGTAAAGTTCCTGGCACACGATATGTGTCCCTGGCTTTGCCGAGCTGCTAAGCCTCTCTGAGCCCTAGACCCTTCATCAATAAAATAAAGATCTGCTTTATTAGGTCGTGACAAGGATTCAATGAGAGGATGGATTAAAGCATTTAGCACAATGCTTAGCTCTTAAGAAAACACAGCAGTTGGGGAATGGTATTATTTAGGCCTCTCAAAATTCCTGCAAGATGTCAAAATATAATTTTTAAAAAGTTAAAAACATGGCTGTTTTAAAAAAATGGCCCTTATAAAATATAAAATGAATACAAGTCAAAGTCTTATTGAAGACTTGTTAAATAGTGAGGGAACCAGTAGGATGGCAAAGCTGATTAATAGACTATTTGAAGTACTGATAGGCAAGGGGAGGAAAAAAAAAAAAAAGAATGTTAGAATAAGATCCACAGGCTAGGTATGAAACTGGTTAATATTCTACATGGCAATAAAGTCACAGGTTATCTTTTCTACCAGGAAGAAATCAGCAAGTTAACATGTAATATTCAGTGCCGGGGCTCTATTCGATAATAAACAATATAGTCAAACACAGGTAGGTTCTCCTAGAGGATTAAATAACCCTTGGTGAAGCTGGCTGCTTCCGCATGCCATTGAAAGGGTATGCAGTCACTTTCTTGCTTTATTTCCACGTTTCGGAAAATTTTTCTTAGAGGTAATTCTCAATTATTGAAGAGATATTTGCCGATTCTTTAATGGGCACCTGGAGGAGGACAAGAAATGACCGCTGCCCTCTAGGTTCTTCCTGTCTGGCGTGTGTGTGGTGGGCAGGAAGGAGAGTGGGCTCGACTTTACTATGTGAACACAGTGTTCGCTGGCCATCCAACCCTGGGAAGACGTCCAGGGAGTCAGAAAGATGAGGAGTCAGGTGGAAAAGGGAAGAGGAAGTTTCCAGGCCAAAGAAATGCCCAGAGTTAGGGCTGGGGACTGCCTGGCATGCGACGGGAGCCGCAGGCAGCTCGGTCTGGCCGCAGCAGAGAGCTGGTGTTTTTACAGATGAGAGGGAAAAAGAACTTGTTCTAAGTCCCTCGGGTAGTAAGCGGAAGAACTGGGCTTGCACGAGGTCCACCCTTTCTCACAACCCCACCTCTTCTCTCATTGCTTTTTTTTTTTTTTTTTCAAACATCTTTATTGAAGTATAATTGCCTTACAATAGTGTGTTAGCATCTGCTTTATAACAAAGTGAATCTGTTATACATATACAATATGTTCCCATTTCTCTTCCCTCCTGCATCTCCCTCCCTCCCACCCTCCCCATCCCACCCCTCTAGGTGGTCACAAAGCACCGAGCTGATCTCATTGCTTTTTAAAATCTGCCCTCGAGGGACCAAAGGTCTGCGCTTAGTCATTTGCGCTTTGGCATTCACCTAAACCAGCCTGTTGCTTCTCGTGGGCGGTCTGAATTTTAGGCCTTGTTCTTCTAAAGTGAGATGGAAAGCATCGACCTGCGACCTGCGTTAAGGGAATTCCTGGCATCCCAGCGCTGGAGGGGAGGGAGCTTCCCCCCTCCTTGAAACCCCAGGACCCCCTGAGGGGCCGGCTGGGGCTGCTCAGCAGCCAGTAATCAGACAGGAGCAGGGAGACACCGCGTCTGCTTTATCACCCAGACGTCGGCTCCTCTTACAAGCCCGTGAGGTTTGATGAGAATACGGCCTCTGGGCCCAAAGATGGAGGTAACAGGATCCTTTGACATATTCGGACTTATAAAATTGGAGGTAGTTTAATTGCCTGAGAAGCAGTTACTTCTAAACGCGCCCTGGCCTTTGCTGAGACCGAGATCATCGGTGAGACTGGAGGGGGTGGAGGGGGAAAAGCCCAGCGACACAGCCCTCGTCATTCCACACTTCTAATTGTTTCTTGTGAAGTCCCTGATGCACAGTGCTGGGAGAAAATATACGTTTCACTTCACCCGGCATTTGGGTAATTCATGATCAGACGCAACCACTCTGCCTCTCTACCTTCCAGGCCAACCTTGTTCTCATCCGGTCTCCTGACTTTGCAGACGAGCCTTGCCCATTGCCACCCACCTGCTGGAACACTGTCCCTTCACCGTCCCACCGTCCTTTCTGCCCCTCTGAGCTAGAAGGCGCCTCTTCCTTTCCCCCTCCTTCCAAAATCCTTGAAGGTCCAGCTCTGTCCCAGCCGCAGCCTTCCCTAGCTTCTCACTCCCCGGAGGTCAGAACAGCATGGCTTCTGGCTGTCCGGCAGCCTTTTTCCTCATCCATTCATCTCACAGATATTGATCAAGTACCTTGTTTTTTGTTCCAGGCACTGGGACTCTAGCAGTGAATCATACGGCCATGGTTTCCTACTCTCATGGAGCTTAGGTTCTAGTGGAAAAACTGTCCTTCTTCTACTCCAATCATGTAATTGAGAAGGAGCTGCCACTTTACGTTAAGCTATTCATTTTTTCAATCAACAGATATTATGGAGTCCTGCTATGTGCCAGGTACTGTTGTAGGCACTGGGGCTGCAATGGTGAACAAAATAGACAAAGCTGTTGCCCCCTTGAAGTTTACATTCTAAAACAGGTAAGACAGACCATAAACAAATACGTATGTCAGATAGTCAGAAATTTAGGTGAAGAGATAAATGGGGATGGTAAGGTGGATGGCTCTAGTTTCAATACAGTGGCTGGGGAAGCTCCAAGAGGGTAGTGGCATTTGAGCAAAGACCTGAAGGCAGCAAGGGCCAGGGACATGGGTGATCCTAACGCATTTCTATGGGGCTTCCAGGAAGCCAGCGCAAGTCTTGGTATTGATCCTCCTAGCCGTTCTCTGAGCTGGGTCAGGCAGCATCTGTGATCTTGTCTTATGGATGGAGAAACTGGGTTTCAGAGAAACGATCTGACACGAAGGAAAGGAGTGTGAAACCAGGGCATCCAACACGGAGCCAGTGCTTCCCTCGGTAGGGAAGCCTCGGTCTCAACGGGTCCAAAGCTCTTAACACAACGGGGCTTAGCCTTCCCTTCCCGGCTCATCGTAAGCTGAGAACGGTGCTGCTCAGCCCTGGTGAAATGCCGAGTCTGTCCCCTGCTGTGGTCTCAGGGCTGCTCTTGGTAGCTGCGTGTGACTTTGGACAAGCTGCTTAACCTCTCTGGTCCCCTGCTTCCTCATGTGTAAGGTGGAGATGATAATAGAACCTGCTTCACTGTGTAAGTCCTGGGTGAGGCTTACACAGTGAGTGAGTCAGCACACAGGAAATGCTGTCTAAGGGTCCCCAGCAGTATACTCATTGACTGAGTTTTGGGTGATGTTGTGGGTTGAATTGTGTCCCTCCCAAAAGATATGCTGAAGTGCTAACTTCTGGTACCTGTAAATGTGACCTGATTTGGAAATAAGGTCTTTGCAGATGTAGTAAATTTAAGATGAGGGGTGGACCTAATCCAGGATGACTAATGTCCATAGAAGAAGAGGCAACAGACAGAGACAAACAGCATGAACCCATGTGATCACAAGGCAGAGATTGAAGTGATATGTCTACAAGTCAAGGGACAACAAGGATTGCTGGCCACCAGAACCTAAGAGGAAGGCATGGAGCAGATACTCCCCCAGAGCCTTCAGAGAGAGCACAGCCTTGCTGACGCCTTGATTTTGGACTTCTGGCCTCCAGAGCTGCAACAGGATCCATTTCTCTTATTTTAAGCCACAAAGCTGGTGGGACTTTGCTACACCAGCCACAGGAAACTAATACAGGTGACACAACTGGTCTTTGGAAGACCTGAGTATCTAGACGGGAACCAGAGATCTGTGTCTTGGGACCTGTTTTTTCGGATCAGATCCTTAGAGATTTGCTGGTGCCTGCAGTTCTGGGACCAGACGACGGAATCCTTGGGGGCTGCTTTGGAAATGGAGAGAGAAAACTGGGGAAAGCTCTAGTTTAATCCTAAACCAGAGCCCTTCAATCTGGGCCTTTAGCCCTGAGTACAGAGGCTGAGAACAGGGGCTGCCACACACTTCCTGGCTCAGAGAAAGAGTTCTCTAGCTTTTTTGGACAGTATGACAGAACTCACGAAGCTGTCTGTTTAAGTAAGGATGAAATCGGAAGCACGGGCCTTCACCGGAGCTTACCGGAAACCCAGATTGTAAACTGCGAAGGAGAAAGAATCAGAACGATCTGGCCAGGGTTTGGGCCAACATTCCAGAGGACTGATTCAAGACAGGGAACAGATTCCTGGGCCCCCAGCAGTCTCAAAGCTCTCAGTTAAAATATCAACACAGGCTAAAATGAAATCTCATGGGTGGATGCAGAATGATTTCCCAGTGGAGATTTAGAATTACAGCGTCTCGGGGGTGGGAGGGACCTTAAAAGTCAGCCTATATCATACAGCTGTTGGAAGCAAGACCTTTGGAGGCAGGCAGGTTTGGGTTCAAGTCCAACTCCTTGACACTGGGGAGTGACAGCTCCAAGCTCTGTGACCCTTGGGCTTCTTTCCTTCTGTAACATGGGGACCAGGTACCAACATCCGGGCTTTAAAGATGTTTGTAAAGCACTTGGCACAGTGCCTGACTCATCACAACTACTGAGAGAGTGCTAACTCTTGTTATTAGAACTGCTGTTATTTAATCCAACTCCCCAGTGAGGGGAGGCAAGGGTCCCCTTGATAAAGGGCCCTCCTGCCTTCAGATGTCTCCAGTCCACGCCTCTCTGAACACCTCTGTCAGAAGCCTCTTTTTACAGTAGGAGAGTTCCTTGTAAGGAAGATCCACTTGGCTGAGCTGTGCTCCAGTGTTTACGGACAGGCAGTGTTGTCAAATGGTTAGGGGCATCGGCCCTGGGCCACATTCTAATCCCAACTCTCCCACTTAAGAGCTTTATGCCCTTGAGCAAATTACTCAACCCATAAGTTAACTCATGGTCACAGTGGTCAAGTAACCATTTCCATTTTGGTTACATAATGGTTTTATATTCATTTCAGTACCTCGGCTTTCTCATCTGGGAAATGCTGCTGCTGCTGCTGATGTTGATGATGATGATGTTGATGATGATGATGATGTTGATGATGATGATGTTGATGATGATGATGATGTTGATGATGATGATGTTGATGATGATGTTGATGATGATGATGATGTTGATGATGATGATGTTGATGATGATTATAGCGCCTCTCCCCTACAGTTGTCATCAGATTAAATTGGATAACATACAGAAGGCACTTAGTTAGAAGAGGGCCTGAGATACAGCAGGTGCACAATAATGAGCTGTTATCGATGTAACCTCCGTCCCTCAGCTTAACCTATCATGTTCCTCCCCCAGTTTTGTTTTGTTTTTTTAAATTATTTATTTATTTATTTATGGCTGTGTTGGGTCTTCGTTTCTGTGCGAGGGCTTTCTCTAGTTGCGGCAAGCGGGGGCCACTCTTCATCGCAGTGCGCGGGCCTCTCACTATCACGGCCTCTCTTGTTGCGGAGCACAGGCTCCAGACGCGCAGGCTCAGTAATTGTGGCTCATGGGCCTAGTTGCTCCGCGGCATGTGGGATCTTCCCAGACCAGGGCTCGAACCCGTGTCCCCTGCATTGGCAGGCAGATTCTCAACCACTGCGCCACCAGGGAAGCCCCCCCAGTTTGTTTTTAATCTTAATCAACGACATCTCCATCAGCCCAGCGACCCATCAAAACCCCAGTCTCAGCACTGGACTCGCTCGCGCGGGACCTCACACTTATTTTCCGGCTCTGCAGTCACCATCTTGAAGTTCTTAATTTTTGAACAAGGAGTCCCACAATTTTATTTTGCTCCAGGCCCCACAAATTACGTAGCTGTTCCTGTCTGGAAAACTGGCCCCGCTGGCTTCTTGGCTTCATGCATAAGCCGAGCCAGGCAGGGCAGCCCTCAGTCGAGCTTGGTTCTCCCCGTGGCGCCGTTGGCCACTGCATGCAGCAGGATTGGCGAGTTTGGGGCTTGGGTGTCCAGCGCACCCCCTCTCTTGTCTCTTCATTCACCCCTCCTCTCCCTGTCCCTTGGTCTCCACCCTCCCCTCCAACTCTCCCTGCTTCTGCTTGGCAGCCAAGCTCAGAACCATTGGCCCCTCCAGAGGCGTCCCTCTCCTTTCCCCGCAGCTATGGTGGAAGCACTCTACATTTGTGGGCTTGCAGTGGTGAAAGTGGATACTGTCTTTGGCAGAGTGGAAATCACGGTGGACTTTCTAAATCCAAAGAGATTATCGAGTAAGAATTCTGGTTTCCTAGCCTGGAGGTGGGGTGTGAGAGTTAGCAAAGAGTTCCCAACAGCGAGGATGCTTGAGTGAAGGATTCGTAGGCATCGGGCTTTGCTCCCAATCAAGGAAATCGTTAATGATCTATTATCGTTATTAAACAGGAGAGTCTGTCCACCCGTCATTTCCCCAGGGTCAGTCACTGTCTTACTTATCTGGTTTCTAAGACGGTAAGAAAACTGGGTTGGTTTTCGGCAAACATGGCAGCCAGCAGGAGTTTTTCGGTCTTGTTTGCCACATAAGAAAATCAGCAGGGGAAGAAAGTGGATTGAAGATGAAACAGGGTGACGTGTGCTTTAAGACGCAGAAAAAGAGCTAAAGGGGTCTACACTTGGAGAAGGCTCACATTCACCAAATGTTTCCCCCTGGAAGAAAGACACCGGCTAGACAATGGGGTAAAGCAGCCTGGTGTCTAAAGCAGAGCTATGGGAGGGAAGGAAACGCCTGGCTGCCAGGATGAGAGTGGGTGCCCTGCCTCTGCCTTAGGCCTGGGCCCTGGGGGATCCCCGAGGCTGGGTCCCTGGCTCAGTAATGGGGGAAAATAAGGCCTCGGGATTCCATTCATGCTGCTTAAATATTAGGCCCCAGGGCTCTGTAATCAGGCGGGAGCCCAGGACTCCTCAGGATGGCAGATGGGGTGCTGGGATAATCCCTCTCTCATTTCATACTGAGTGAGCTGGATTTCAGCTGGAAGAACCGCTCCCTGAGGCAAACTCTCTCTTCACACAGAGGCAAAGCCTCCCCCAGATTCCCCTGGTAATGACAATGCAGCTAGAAGGGCAGGGCTGTCTTGGACTCCTGGGACCTGCTCCAACCACTGCAATCTGCTCCATGACTCAGAGAGCTTGGAGGCCTGGAGCAGGTCTTTGTGGCTTAGTGACAGTCTGCAAAGCTGCTGGCTCCTTCTCTGTTGCTTCTCCAGAGCCCAGACACTTCCCCAGCATAGGCCCTAGAGACAGGAAGGCCTGTTGCTGCTGGAATGTTTACTCAGCCTCAAGGCATGGCCACCGCAGACAGCCAGAAAAGCAGCTGTTCCAACCACACCACGCCCAGGGATGTGAAACCAGGACTTGATCCAGAAGGAGGCTGGGTTGGGGGGGGGGGGCGGGGGGCAGCCACAACCCCCAAGGTTGATCCTTGGGCTGGGGATTTAGGTTTGCAAACTCCATCCCGGGTTTGAGAATGCCATGAGATCTCGTCCTGCAGGGCGGATGGGCCCAAGAGGAGAACCCCAACTCCCGACAGGCATTGGGGTCACAGCAAGAAGAGACTGGGCTTGGCCACAGGGACACAAGCTTGAGTCCTCACCTTGCCCCCTGCTCCCTGGCCGAGTGTGGGCATGTCACTTCCCCTCTCTCGGCCTGGTTCCTTGTTTCTAATTTAGGAGACTGGAGCAGTCTCCTAAGGGAGCGTCCAGCTCTGAGTTTTTGATGATTTGAGTTTACGGAGCCCTGAGCTGGCTTTGCAGAGAGCATGTGGGGAATGAGGAAGCTGTAGAGGGCTGACTGGTGATTTCCCTGGTGAGTCTGGGGCCCTTGGGGAAGCTCCCGCCATAGTAGACAGACCAGGCCCCATAGGGCAGCTATCCACATAGGTTTAGCTGAAATTTTGTAGCAGGAAGAAAGACGAGCTCATTAGATTTACCTGTGTAAATCAGTGCCTTTCACAGCTGAGTGTCCTGGGGAAGGGAGGGCTGAGAATTCATCTCATCAGGGCAGGAAGCCCGGTGTCTGAAGGCCGGCTGACCTAAAATGAGGCCATACGAGCATATTTAATGGCACGGAAAAATGTTCAGTGATAAGGTGAAAAAAGCAGGTTATAAAAAGCAGCATATGTAGGACGGTCTTCTTATTATGGGAAGAAATATTTCCCTCTAAATGTAGAGACACACACAGAAGGAAAGGCCCTAAAATGCAAGGAGTGATTATCTCAGTGCTGGGATTTCCTGTAGCTTTTATTTTCTTCCTTTGTGCTTTTCTGTATTTTCCAAGCTCTTTTGTAACCATTAAAACAAATTTTTTTTTCACAGAGAGCTGGGACTACTAACCCTGTCAAATACATTGGCCTCACGTACACAGCCTTTTCCCAGAAAAGGTCCTGCCCACAGCCTGGCTGAGGGCCAGTTCCTAGGCCATGTCTTAATTTATACAAACCCACGGTGGCTTCAGAATTTCAGCACTGGAGTGACCTAGTGGGACACTCTGATTGGGAAGGAGAAGTTGAAGTTACATTTTAAATAAAATTGAGAGGGAATTCCCCAGTGGTCCAGTGGTTAGGACTCTGTGCTTCCACTGCAGGGGGCACGGGATCGATCCTTGATTGGGGAGCTAAGATCCTGCATGATGGGGCGGCACAGCCAAAAAAAAAAAAGAAAGAAAGAAAAGGTAAGAAAAGAGTATACTAGAATTGAGAAAGCATCAACTGTCCATATAAAAGATTCCTGTGCCATCTCCCGCCTCCGGCACTGCTGATTGGACCAGCTGTGAACAGCTGAGCCGAGCGCAGCCAATCCATGGGTCAGCTAGTGCCCTATGCAACAAAGATGAGCTGGGCCATCAAATTCCCTCTTGTGGGATTTGAACTGAGAAATTAGAAGAACGAAGCAGTTAGCAGTGGGAATAGTAAATGAAAGGAGATGTAAGGAGACATAGCACGTGGTAAAGCGAGGGCCATGAGGTGCAGATGGTGCAAGTTATGAGAAAGTAGAAATCATTATTAAAATGTGTAAGCAAAAGACATGAAAGAGCAGAGCTATGAAGTTTTTTAAAAAGGTTCCAGAGATTAGAAGAAAGGATAAGTCAAATTGTAACAAGAGAACAGAGCAAAACTTCTAGAGATCAGAGTTGTCATGTTTCTTAGTTCGGGTTCCCTCAGAAGCAGACTCTGAGACAAAAATTTGAGCACAAATTTGCACTCAAGATATTTGGGCAGTAGTCCCAGGACATTCCAGAAGAGGAGTCGGGAAGGGATAAGGGTGAGGAAAGGTAGTCAATAAACGGTGCACGGATGTGGGCGACTGGAGCTTCATCCGGGGGGAAATTGGAATATGCACACCTCAGATTTATCCCCAGCCAAGAGGGAAGGAGGTTGGGGCATCTATACAGCAACTCCTGGGAGTCACTGGTTGAGGGCTGCACCCAGAGAGGTTGATTTTCTAGCATTCCGACCTGCTGCTTGTGGAAGAAGCTGCCTTCCATGGCTCCAGAATAACATTCCGTAGGCACAGAGACGCACATACTGGCATTTGGAATGATCAGAGGCACACTGCAAGGTCTGAGGGCTCTGGGCAGGGCCCTGGGTGTGTCTACTTCACCAAGAGAGGAGCAACAGACAGACAGATGGACGCTGCAGCCTGTGTAAGAGAGATGATGAGGGAAGAGTCAGCCCCTTGAGCTCTGCATTTTTTATAACTGCCTGGTTCTTGAGCTTCATTACAATAAGCCCCTGAGATCTGAGCTGCCTGGAGTGAGCCTAAGACACTGAAGGGGAAAATAGAAGGAGTCACTTCCCTTCTCCAGGACTCCACACCCTCCCCAGCTTCCTCTAAGGAAAGGACTGTCCTATATTGCCTAGGGTTTAGAAGCCATAAAAGATTAAGTTGCCTTGGATTGATTTGTAAGTAATAGAGTTTGGATTGCTTACATAAACCCCCATTCCCTCCTCTAATTCCCAATTACCATGCTGAGAAATTATGCAGAAGCTCCTCAGGTATGGGTTGAGAAGCCCTAAAAGGCTTCTATGCCTGTTTGCTGTCAATGCCACCATCATGACCTCATTGGAGAAACATAATGATGTCTACTCTTTGCCAGACACTGTGCTTAGTAGACATGACAGGACCTCACAGTGTAGCTCAGGGTGGACACAGACACTCCAAATTCCCTCACAATGTGGCAAGTGTTAAAATGGAGCTGTGCTCACAATGGTGGGGATCAGCCAGGCAGAAGAGATGAATTCTGCTTATGGGAATTAAAAGAGACTTCACAGAGAAAGGGGTTTTTGGACTGGGTTTTGAGGGGTGAATAGAAGTTCACTGGGAGATAGGGAAGGGAGACCAATTCAGGCAGGGAGTGTGGCCAAGCAAAAACACTGAGCTAGGGAAGAGCCCATTTGGTTTGGAGAATGGAGACAGCAAAGGATAAATGGGAGAAAAGACTAGAAAAGCCCCCAGACTTACTGTGAAGCGCTTACACGTCAGGCTGAGTTTTGATTTTATTCAGCAAACACTGGGGACCCACTGAAGGTTGTCCATGGGAACTATTAAAACGCAGAAGCTCTGGGAGTGTAATAATCATCAGATCACTTTCCCACTCAAGAGCCAGATAAACCAGGGCACTGGACAAACATGAGAGCCAAGTTTATTTCCTAATATTTATTAATGTTAAAAGATAAACTGAAGCATATTAAAAATGTTTACAGTTTACTTGAGCAAAAATCAATTTGAATAGGGGAACATCCTATCTCATAGATAGAAAGGAGTTCTGAGGAGCTGTACAAAATGAAAGACTTTTATAGGCAGAAGGGAGTAGGAACAATAAAGTCACACTGGGCAAACAAGGGATTTGGTTATTGCAAAGTTACTTTCCTTTAGATAATGGCAGGGGTCTATCAGGCAGATGACCTAATTAGTGCTAGTCAGGTGATTCCTGATTGACTGGTTTAAGACTCCATTTCTGGGAGAGCTCAGTTTAGTGATGTGGGGCTTAGCATAAGCAACTCTATTCTGGGCCTGTTGTCTTGTTTTTAACAATTAGCACCTACTATGGGCATGGCACTGAGCTAAGGACTGTGGGAACATACAGGGTCATCATATACAATCCCAGGCGAAATGTCACTTCAGAACAATTGGGGAAACAAAACTGGTAGCCCTAAGAAATTAAAGAATTATGGTAGTGAGGAGGAAAAATATATTATTTTTAGAGCGAAAAGAGGAGTTCCTTTTAGGGAGAGAACTAGTCTTTGCTCAGCAAAAAAAAAAAAACACTTAAAAACCATTTGCACTGGGTCGAATAGTGTCTCCCGAAAGTTCCTGTCCACTAATCAAGAAAAGATGAAGTCATACTGGGTTAGGGCAGGTCCTAAATCCAACAAGACTGGTGTCCTTATCAGGAGAGGGAGATTTGGAAATACACAGATGCATACGGAGGGAACGGGGCCATGTGATGTTGGAAGCAGAGATTGGAATGATGCAGCTGACGGCCAAGGAGTGACAGGATTGCCAGCCACCACTGGAAGCTGGGAATAGGCAAGGAGAGAGTCTTCCCCATCCTTCAGAGAGAGTACAGCCCTACTGACACCTGGATTTTGGACTTTGAGTCTCCAGAACTGTGAGAGAATAAATATCTGTTGCTTTAAGTCACCCAGTTTGTGGAATTTGTTACAGCAGCTCTAGGAACTAATACACCATTTGAGTGAAGAAAGATTCTTGGACAAAATCGGAAAGAAGAGGGATGAATAAAGAGAAGCCTGAACTTCTCCGCAGGAAGAAAGGAAAATAGGAAAAGTGGAGAGGTGGTGTGGGGGGAGATAAAGAATGCAGGGGGAGAAAAGGCCAGCAGGAAGCAACATATGAGGGGAAGACATGGCAAACGTGGAATTCCCACTGGCAGAGATGGCTGAGGGGCTTTGAGAAAAGCATGTTTAGTGTGTTTGCTAAATTTTAGGGTGGCAGAATAAGTGACAGTTTCAATCTCTTCTTGTACCAAAATCAACCTCAAACAACAAGGAAGGTGAAAACAGATAACTTTGTGATGCACCTTTGTAACCTTAAACTATAATATGTGAAAATGAAAAACAGATGAAGGAAATAGAAGGAGGAATGGCCAACCACTTGGCAGAACCAGGGAGGGTAAACCTGAGTGTCTGAGATGGGGACACTGAAAAGGATCCCGTCCGTTTGCCCACTCTGAGGTGGGAGTCATTGGATGCAGGAAGGGAGGGTGCGACTGTGGGTTAAAATGGGAGACACCTTTGAAAACCAGAATAAGGAGCAGTTAGAACTTCCAGGTCCCCACTTCTGTCTTACCTGTCAGGCAAACAAATCCAGGCCCCCCTCCAGCGTAGATATGAGGTATAAATTCTAGAAAAAATTAATCAGAAAGGCCCAGGAAACCACCCCCAGCCCCACCTGCAGTGTAGACACGAGATATAAATTCTGGAAAAAATTAATCAGTGAAGCCCTGGATTCAAGGACACCAGGCATAGAGGGCGGGGCTGAAATGCTGAACTAAAAACAGGGAGAAAGTGAAAATCTGTTGAATGGTGATATCCTCAGCCCCTTTTCTTGCTCAGTTTCAGAACAGGTCTATAGTTACTGACATTAGGGATTCTCCAGGAAATAATCAGCTAGCCCCTTAAATTACCCATGACTTGAACCCACAAATAGACAAGTGCCCTTGCCTCGTTTCAGAAATTCTAATCATCTTTGAGCTTCCAATCAGCTTTGAGATTCCCAATCTTAAGTAAAAACAGGTAGTCAAGGATCATCAGAATATTCAGAGGAAAAAGTAAAAATGGAGCTCTAGGAAATTAAAACTATGAGAGCCAAAATCTAAAATTAATTTTTAAAATTGTAAGAGAAAGTCAAATATGTTTATCAGAAAGTAGAGAAAAGGCAACATGATAAATAGAAGAAAAAAATTTAAAAATTAGGAAACTCACCTAGAAGGATCATCTTCCAAAGAATAAGAATTCCAGATAAAGAGGAAATAGTGAATACAGTACAGTGACAATTACTAAAGCAATTATACAAGAAAATGTCCCCAAACTGAAGTGCATTCCCCAAACTAATAAGCTTCCTGATTAAAAGGACCCATGGAATGCCCAACAAAATGAATGAAAATAAATAGATCTTTGTGAAATGGCAAAACACCCCAAGACACTAAAAGCTTCCTGAGAGATGGAGGGGGGGAAAAGTCATACATTAAAGATAAGGACTAACAAAGGCATCTGACAGCAACACTAGGAAATTAAACACAGTAGGATACGTCTTCAGAATTGTGAGTTAAGAAAAGAATTTGCAACCTAGAATTCTATACCCAGCCAAACTATCAAGTGTGAACATACATACATACATAAAGACATTTTCAGACATCCAAAATCTCAAAAAAACTATCAGGAAACTACTGGAAGATATTTCTTAGTCAAAATTAGGAAGTAAACAAAAAAGAGGAAAGTCAGGAAATAAGATTCACAGGAGAGAGTTAAAAGGAATCCCTGGGAAGATGGTGAAGAAAGATCCCAGATTTATATTTGGGCAGTTGGAAAATAGAGGATATCTGAGGGGAGAGGTGTGGTGTTATGGGCCGAATGTTTGTCCTCCCAAAATTCATCTGTTGGAATCCTAACCCCCAATGTGATGACATTTGGAGGTGGAGCCTTTGGGAGGTAATTAAGTCATGAGGGTGAAGCCCCCATGAATGGGATTAGTGCCCTTATGAGCAGACATGAGCACTTGCTTTCATTCTCTCTGTTTTCTGCCATGTGAGGATACAATGAGAAGACAGCCATCTGCAAACCAGGAAGCAGGATCTCACCAGACTCAGATCTGCTGACACTCTGATCGTGTACTTCCCAGCCTCCAGAGCTGTGATAAATAAATATTTGTTGTTTAAGACATCCAGTCTATGGTAATTTGTTATAGCAGCCCAAACCAACTAAGACTGGTGGAAAATGACAACAATAAATTATCTGACTGCTATAACCAAGTGGAAGATTGTGTGGAAAGACATTTTGTACAGAGCTGTGATAGGATGCAGGAAACTTAATCAAAAGTTCAAAGAAAAGTGATCAAATGATACAATTATTAACTACAGAAAAATTAAAATTTACACAAAAGTGAATATGTAATGTGGGACACTGGATGTCTCTGCAGTGGGTAAGATTAATACAAAAATAATAACATGAGTGAATAAACACTCCAGAGATGGAGGAAATAGAGAATTCAGTACAGAGGATGAAATTATTAAAGAAATAATATGAGAAAATTTGCCCAAACAGAAAAGCATGTTCTTGATTGCAGGGATAACTTGAGTACTGAAAACACCAAATAATTGGTTTGACCAAAAATTGGGATAAAACTATATTTGGAAAATGGACAAAGGAATGGATTTTTAAAGAGCTAAATCCTCATGTATCAAAATAGGAAGCCAAGAGAAAAAGTTTAAAATGATTGAATTAAGAAATGGCGGTATATGGAGGTTTCCACCTGAAGAAAAACCTGAAAGAATGTTTGACTTTCCAGAGGGAAATGGGGATGGAGGTGAACAGGGCATTACTGTTTTTTAGTTTTGTTTTTGTATTTTTTAGTCTTCATTGACTTTTTAAACTCTGATGTGATACTTTGATTAAAAATATAATTTAGGGAATTCCCTGGCAGTCCAGTGGTTAGGACTCGGTGCTTTTGCAGCAGCCCAGGTTCAATCCCTGGTTGGGGAACTAAGATCTTGCAAGCCATGTGGCACAGTCAAAAAAAAAAAAAAAAAAATATATATATATATATATAATTTAAAGTATATATATATATTTTTTTTTTCTGTGCTGCAATGTAATAGCCCAGGCCCTCAGTAGAGGTTATATGTGCTGCCATGGGAAATTCAAGGAAGAGGGTGTGCTCTCAAGAATGGTAGAGCAGAAAGAGGACAGGTGATGCAGAGATTGAAAGTGTGAGATGAACTCCAATCCCGTGTCCCAAAACACAATAATAAGAGGGCCATTCTCTGGGCACAGCTGGTGAAGGCAGTTTCAGATGGTTGGCAAGGACCACGGGAGAGCAGTCAGAAGAGGAATCAGTCATGTAGGTCAGTGTCTCTCAAACTGCAACATGCAAATAAGTTACATAGGGGATCTTGTTAAAATTCAAATTCTGTTCAATAGGATCCTGCATTTCTAACAGGCTTTCAGGAGGTGCCAAGGCTGCTGACCACACTTTGAGTAAAAACGCTGCAGGCTGAAGGGGTCTAAGTGGGGAGGAAGGACTTGGCCTGGGGACTTGATGGTTTGGGAGAGGAAGGAACAGGTTTGAGGCAGCCACAGCCTGAGTTCATGGGACTAAGACCCTAGACTGGTGGGGCTAAGACCAGACAAGCTGGATATCGGGGCGGGGATGGGGGGGATACACATCAAAGATGAACCCACCTCCCATGGGGTTACCTCTGACCAGGCCTCACAAAGTGTTTTGTTCTGGGCAAAGCTACCCCAGATATGGGCCAAATGAAAAGATGCTGGGAGTACCCTGGCCAGCTGGCCTCACCCACCCTTTACTGTCCGCACCAAGGAATGACACATACTTGATCTGTACTGGAGCCCTGATCCAGGGCGTGGCATGGGGGCAAGTTCTCAGTCTGGCGTTCCATACCCCTCAAATCTGCCCCCCCCCAGCTCTCAAACCCTAACCCAAGCTTGGTCTCCCATCTTCCCTACCCCATCAGCCCTTCAACAAGGGCTCCTGTGGGCAGGAAACAAGCTCCCTCCTGCCTTTCCCACAGAAACAGTCTGAAAGGTGGTAACACTGCTCCTCTAAGACTATTTAAAATAACAGACCGATAAGAACGATGACGAGGACTCCTATTTAAAAGAATACTTCTTATGTGCAATCACTCACCTAAGCACTTTATGTATGTCGACTCATTTATTTCTCCTAAGGGTATTATTATTCCTGTTTTATGGATGAGGAGACTGAGGCAAAGAGAAGTAACTTGGTCAAGGATACACAGAACGTGGAGCTGGGATTCAGACCAGGCATTCTGGTTCCAGCATGTGTTCTCCTAAGAGGCTATGCTCCTTGCAAATAGTAAAATTGCATCATATGTAAATTTTCATAACTACGTGATCAGAGAGAGAGAAAGAAAGAGAGAATAACAATTTAAATGCGTAGACAATTGCCTGCCATTCTTCTCAATTAGCCATGCCCCAGAGAGAGTGCGATACCTGTGAGACGTAAACCTGGAGATCCCTTGGTGCATCTCAATTCCTTCTAGCTTCTTAGGCTAATGGTGCAAACATCTTGGTGCACTGAATTCCATTCTAGTTTAAAGACGTGTATTTTTTTTCATGCAGCACAAATCCTCAGATGCAAGCCAAATGTTTCATCTTGTGTTCCTCTAAAGAAATAGCTATCTGTTCTCACTCTGGAAGAAAAACTGGTGTGTGGGACTCACTGAAAGATGCCGTGGATGCAACTCTACTATAGTATTATTGCTACTGTTATTCTTCATAACTGTATAGTATTTCAGGTCCATATTAAATTGCATGGGCTAGCCTGGGCACCTAATCATCATGTAAAGCATCGTCTTGCGATCCCTCACCTTTCTGCCTTTCCCTGGCTGGTCTCTCTTCTTGGCTTGCCCTGAATACTTTTTTGACTGGCTAATATCTACTCATCTTTCAAAATTCAGCTCAGGCAGGCATTACCCCTCCTGGAAGCCTTCTTTTATCCACTCTGGTTGAATTGAACATCCTATCCTGTACCCCAGCGAATGCATTGCTCTGCGTGGTCAAGGCCCCCTAACATGTCTGGTTCCTTCCCTGTTAGGGTCAATTCCTTGAGGGTAGGATAATGATTTTATCTCCATAGTCCCTGAAGGCTAACCCATGCCTGGTTCCTAATAGACTTTGAATGGATATGGATTTGAATGGATATGGAGACTACTTGAGCTTGTGCTGCCTCTCTACCTGGGATGATGTTCCCTTCTCCAATATACACAGGTTCTCGTTCTCACCCACCCCTCCGCAATCTAAATTGTATTCATCCTTCAGTCTTCAGTTAGAGTCTCCACTCCAGGTCCTCCAGCTACACGTGCCGACACCCATACTTCCGCTTCTCTAAGACTCATCGCTCAAGTTACTATTTTCTCAACATTTGTCTTCCTGGCCAGACTATCAGCCCCATAGGGACCAGACTTCATCTGCTGCCCCTTCCAGCGCCAAAGACAACATCGGGCACCCAGTAGGCACTCTATCACTGTTTGTTTAATAAATGAACAAACAAAGGAGTCAGTGGACAATTATATTTTTGAGTGCCCCAAAGGCAAGACTTCCATTTGAGGCCAAATACTGGGATTTCTACCCGGGGCCAGGAAGAGTGAGGAAAAAGAAGTGCCAGGGGCACCAAATTTAAGAAGGGGCTCACATAAGATGCCAGCCGTGCAATTTCAGGAGCCGGAGCGAGGCCTCGTTGCACTGTGGGCCGGGGTGCCTCGCTCGCTCGCCCCAGCCCTGCCCTGTTCCCCTCCCTCCTTATATAGCTCAGGCCTCTCTTGATGTAGGCAACAGAAATCTAATATACTCATATCAAGCAAAATGCTGGAATTGATTGGCTCACATAATAAAATCAGAGGAGGAGAGGGCTTAGGCGTTCCTGGAACCAGGAATTCCAATGTTATTGGAATGCTGTTTATTTCTCTTCTTCACTTTCCTCTGTTCCTGTGTCTCATTCTCTCAGACCAACTTATTTTATACGTGTAAAATCTCCTCTTGGTTCTGTTTCTCGGGAGAGCCCTGACAATACAATGCCGGTAGAAGTTTTTGGAGAGAATGGATTCATACTCCCTCCTACTTAGCCACCCCTTCTCCTGCCTCACTGTGCATTCGGTGTGTGGAGAAAGTGGCAGGCAGCTTCCCAGGCCTCCCTGCGCTCCTAGGTGCTTCCTTCTGTATTTCTCATATCACGGTGCTAAGACCATCCAGAGGGCAAAGGGGGCCCTGAACCCCACGAGGGAGTGCAGAGTCTGTGGCTCTCAGAACGCCTGCTCCAAATAATTCAGGGAAGCTACAGGGCTGGGAGGGAAATTGCGGCTGAGATGAGATGGAACGGCTGGCCCTCTTCCCATCGGGAAGAAGCGGGACAGTTTAGCCCTTCTTAGCAACCCGCCCAGAGCCTCCCCGAGTCATGCTGCTCTTTAAAGACCACAGGGGCTTGAGGAGAAGACAGAACCTACCAATGCACAGCCGTTCCATCCCCTCCTCTCCTTGCATCATCACTTACGGGGGGTGTTTCCAGATTGTTAGAGAGAAATAAAGTCCCTGCCTCAGAGAGTGGCTGGGACCATCGGAGCTCTGTGCAGTCAGAACCCAGCCCCTGCTACTATGATTATCGCTCCAGAAGGAGGGCCAGTCTGCGCAGAGGAGAAGCAGACAGACGGGTGGTCGTTTCTGCCACCAAAATGCAGTGGTTCTCACACTTCGGTGTGCGTGAGGATCACCTGGAGGACTTGTCGAAACAGTTCATCGGGTCCCACCCCCAGAGTTTCTGGGGCAATAGGGCAGGGCAGGGCCTGCGAATCTGCATTCCCACCAAGTTCCCAGGTGCTGCTGCTGGCCTGGGGGCCACATTCTGAGAACCGCTGGTGTCACCTGGCCGCGCTCGGGCCTGGCGGCACGCGAGACTCACCAGGGAGCGCTCTACACACCCTCGTTGCCATTCTGATTGAAGTGGTTTGGGGTGTGGCCTAGGCACCACATCTTCTAACGCTCCCCACCTTTTCTGCGTGCGCAGCGCTGGGGACCCCTGGCTGTGGTGGCTGTGCGGGGGCAATGGCCGTGCACACGACGTCTCGGTTAGGGGACTGGGGGCTCTGCCAGCTTAGCTTTGAGTCTTCCCGGGGAGGATATGGTCCAGCTCCCACACTCAGTTGAAATTTTTCCTCTCCTGGTGCCTTCACCCAGCCTCGCCTCCCTTTCTCCACATTGGTGTCTCCCGCTGCCCATGTCTGGGTCCGGTGAGGTCACCACCCAGGTCCTGGGCCCCGAGACCCAGGCCAAGGCTGACTGAGGTGGCAGGTCCTGCTGACAGCCTTCTGTCTCTGGGTTTGAATCTCTCTTGAGCTTCCAGGGCCAGGAGCCCCGCCACTGACCACCAGGTACCCCCTGGACTCTGGGCTCTGACCTGACGCGGGCCGAGCTCTCCTATCCCTGGGCCCGGCTGGGCTCTCGCCCCCTGGACTTGCCCCGGGGCCTGCTCCGTTTCGGCCCAGCTCATGCATCGGGGCTTCTGCTTCCTTTGTGAAGCCTGTGATGTTCTAGGCATTAATTTAAAACAGCAGCAAGGGACTTCCCTTGTGGTCCAGTGGTTAAGAATCCACCTTCCAATGCAGGGGATGTGGGTTCAATCCCTGGTCAGGGAACTAAGATCCCACATGCTGTGAGGGAACTAAGATCCCACATGCTGTGAGGCAACTAAGCCCCCGTGCTCTGGACCCCACATGCCACAACTAGAGAGAAGCCCGTGTGCCGCAATGAAAGATCACGCATGCCACAATGAAGATCCCGTGTGCCACATCTAAGACCCAATGTAACCAAATACATAATAAATAAATATTAAGAAAAAAAACAGCAGCAAGACAGGTAAAGCCTTACATTTAAATTTCAGAAGGCGACCCTCCTTACCCTTTGATGGTCCTGGTACAAACCGATCTTCAAAGGGTATAATATTTACCTCAGCACCTCAGCTCCTTAAAAGAAAAAAATGCTTTATTGTTGAAACACTTCATTTCTAATTAGAGCCTCTGCCAGGCTGAGGACGCAGGGGAAGTGCCCCTCCCACCTCCTGCCTCAATCCTCCACACCCGGGAGCCTCAGACCCTGGTCCACACCCCAGCACACACTGCACCTTCAGTCTCATCTCCCCACTCCCTGCCCCCAAGCTCTCCTTCTTGAGACCCGCTCACTAAGAGGACACCGTTAGCACCCTAGGAACCAGTCAACTTCCAGCCACCTTCTGGGATGGAGGTGGGTGGGGTGATTTTTTTCTTTTTAAGTATTTCCAACATATTTCCAAGTCTCAGCAGGGACTTCTTCTCCACTGCCTAGGGCACCTCCTGGCCTGGGTCATCTCCTTCCGTGTCAGTGAGGATGTGATAGGTTATGCCCTATCCCCAAATCTCAGAGGCTTACCCCACTCCTGGGGTTTCTTCTCACTTAGGCTAAATCTGATATAAGCTGGGCTTTCCTCTTCCATCTTGAAGCTGCGCTGTCTTGAAACTGTGGCCTCCACAGTTTCACTGTGTGACAGCAAGAGAGGGATGGAGGAGGTACACTGGCTCCTAACCGTTTGGGCCAGTACGTGACACATGTCACCTCTGCTCCCAGACCATTGGCCCAAAGTAGTGGTGTGGCCCTGAGCTGACCATAGGACACACGTGGAATTTGGGGTGAGCACCAGCTGCTACATCTTCTCTCCCAGTCGGTGTGACTCAGGGAGTATCTACCGCTTTCAATATGTTGCCCTGGATTCCCCAGTAAGAAACAGTCTTTGGGGGGCAGGGGGCTGTGGATTTTGCATTTACCTTTCTAGATCCATCCTCTGTCCTTCTAGGCCCTGGAATCTGCTGGATTCCTCTGTCCTTTGACTTCCAGGTGGGTTCAGTCAGGGGAAAATGAGTGCTGGGAAACCACCAGCGGGAATAGGAAGTTACCAGCAGGAAATCGGGAAGCTGGAGGAGAGGGAAGGCAGAAGGCACTGTTCCTCCCACTCCCTCCCTGCCAACTTTGGTTTGGCAGCGCTGCTTCTCCCCACAGCTACAGAGCCTGTAAGGCAGCCTGGGTCCCTACGACAATGCTGGTCAGATTCCACTAACCCCCCTTGCTCTTCCTGACATCCTGCTGTTGCTGGGCCCTGGATAATTCATCATCCTTTCTTGGCTCCCTTAACTCCACGTAAGCCTCTGAAAATATAGCATCTTCGTCTTCATTAACCTTTTTTCAACTTCCATTTGAATTAACCATCTTTCCACTTGGAAAGGATCATCTTTCCCAGCCCTACCCCAGGAACAACATCCGCTAACATGTGGGGGGCAGTGACGAGGGGCCAGGCACCATTCTAAGCTCTTCTTCTGGATAGACAGATATACTCCTCATGATAACCCTTTGAGATGGATTATATTATTTTCCTCAATTTTCAGATAAAGAAACCAAGAAACAGAGAGGATAATTAACTTGCCTAAGATCACACAGCACTTGAATTTGAACCTAAATAGTCCTTGCTCCTAACACCTCCCTTACTATCCCACACTTCAATCCACAGGTTAAAGAATAGGCTCTGGTGCATGTTGGAACAGTGAATCCCACCCGTATAGGTGGGATCGTGTGGCCCCAGTGTACCTCCTCCATCCCCTATGGCCTTGCCAAGTGTTCCTTTGGCCTCCATCCCCTGGTTTCATTGATTACTCTGGCTCCCAGACCCTTAAACTTCTAGGCTCCAGGGAGGCTGCAGTTGTATGGTCTCTGGGCCTCTCTCCAGTGTGAGGCCTCTGCTATCTTACGGTTAAATAATGCATTTTGTTTCAGCTCCCCTGTTCAACAAAGTATTGCCCTTTGTTATGAGCTGAACTGTGTCCCCCAAAAAGATTTGTTGAAGCCCCAACCCCAGTAACTCAGAATGTGCCCTTATTTGGACATGGGGTGGCTACAGATGTAATTACTTAAGATGAGGTCATACTGGAGTAGGGAGGGCCCTTAACCCAATATGACTAGTGTCTTTATAAGAAGAGGGAAATTTGGGCACAGACACGCATAGGAAGGATGCCATGTAGAGACAGAGGCAGACACTGGAGCAGTGTATCTACAAGCCAGGGAATGCTGAGGATTGCCCACAACCACCAGAAGCTAGGTGAGAAGCCTGGGATGGATTCTCCCTCACAGCCTCCAGAAGGAAATGACCTTGCCAACACCTTGATGTTGGTCATCTAACCTCCAGAAATATGAGACAACAAATCTCTTTGCTGTTTGAAGCCACCCAGTTTGTGGTACTTTGTCATGGTGACCTTAGTAAAGGAATACACCTTTTACCACCACGGTTACTGCCTCTGTCTCCATCTCACACCACTGCCCTCTCTCTCAGCAGTGCTCCAGCCCCACTGGCCTCCTTGCTGTGGTCAGGAGACTCCAGGCAATTTCCTACCTTAGGGTCTTTGCACTCACTGTGCTCTCCTCCTGGAGTGATTTACCTCAGATGTTCACAGGACGCCTTCCTTCATAAAACATTCTGAGGAGGTGGAAAGTTTTAAAGACAACCACCCACACTTCAGGCACTTGGAGCCTCTTGGAAAATACAAACATCTGCCAATACTATAAAAAGCAATACCTAAAATCTCAAAAAATATTCACTAAAAGAACGCAAACCTATTGCAAAGATATCTCGGAGGAGCAGACATTCTAGAGCTAAATTGAATCAGCTTTCCCACCTTCGCTCTTCTGAATCAACTATTCTACTGCTTCATGTCAGAAACTGACTCTCTAAATGGAAACTTTACAACATGTCTGTCAGAAAAGTCTTTGGCCTCTGAAATCTGTACAGACACAAATAATAAATGCCTTGGTACATTTGGAAAACAAAAACCCTCAAGAAACTGACAGACTTGTTAAGGACTATAGCAACAGAGTAGGATTGAAGACAAGGGATCAAGTCAAGAAAAAGAAACTGACATCAGGGAAATGCACAATGAAACCACCTCACACCCATGAGTATGGCTACTACAAATAAATAGCCAATGACAAGTACTGGCAGGTATGTGAAGAAACTGGAACACTCGTGCACTGTTTATAAGAATGTAAGATGGTGTCGCTGCTATGAAAAATGGTATGCAGGTTCCTCAAAACCTTAAACATAGAATTACCATAAAATTCAGCAATTTTACTTCTGGGTATATACCGAAAAGAACTTAAAGAGGGTCTTGAGGAGATATTTGCACATCTGTGTTCATAAGCAGCATTATTCGCAATAGCTAAAAGCAACCCAAGGGTCCATCAACAGATGAATGGGAAAACAAAATGTGGTATAGACACACAATGGAATATCATTCAGCTTTAAATAGGAAGGAACTTCTGACATAAGCATGGGTGAATCTTGAAGACATTATGCTAAGTAAAATAAGCCAGTCACAAAAAGACAAATACTCTATGATTACCTAGAGAAGTCAATTTCATGAAGACAGAAAGTAGAATGGTGGCTGCCAGGGGTTCTGGGAAGGAGGGAATGGGGAGTTACTGTTTAATGTACTCAGTTTCATGGTAGGAATGTAAGTTGGTGCAGCCACTATGGAGAACAGTATGGAGGTTCCTCAAAAAACTAAAAAAACATAGTTGCCATATGATCTAGCAATCTCACTCCTGGACATATATCCAGACGAGGCTATAATTCAAAAAGATAACATGTATCCCTATGTTCATAGCAGCACTATTCACAATAGCCAAGACCTGAAAGCAACCTAAACATCCATCAACAGATGAATGGATAAAGAAGATGTGGTGTATATATAGAATGGAATACTATTCAGCCATAAAAAAGGACGAAATAATGCCAGTTGCAGCAACATGGTTGCAATTAGAGATTATCATACTAAGTGAAGTAAGTCAGAAAAAGAAAAATACCATATGATAATGCTTATATGTGGAATCTAAAATATGACACAAATGAACTTACTTATGAAACAGAAACAGATTCACAGACATAGAGAACAGACTTGTGGTTGTGGGGGAAGGATGGATTGGGAGTTCGGGATTAGTGGAATGTTCGGGAATTAGAAGAAGTTGTGGTACATATATACAATGGAATATTACTCAGCCATAAAAAGGAACGAAATTGGGTCATTTGTTGAGACGTGGATGGATCTAGAGACTGTCATACAGAGTGAAGTAAGTCAGAAAGAGAAAAACAAATATCGTATATTAACGCATATATGTGGAACCTAGAAAAATGGTACAGATGAACCGGTTTGCAGAGCAGAAATTGAGACACAGATGTAGAGAACAAACGTATGGACACCAAGGGGGGAAAGCAGCGAGGGGGTGGGGCTGGTGGTGGGATGAATTGGGCGATTGGGAATGACATGTATACACTGATGTGTATAAAATTGATGACTGATTAAAATTTAAAAATAATAATAAAAAAAGAAAATGCAGAGTTACAAGAGAACAATTACTTATAATCTTAATACCCAGACATAATCACTGTTCATTTTGGTATATATACTTTCAGTCTTTTTTTTTTTCTATGAATATATTTTGTACACTTAGGGATAACAAAAATAAAATTGTAGTATACTTGCAAAAAAAAAAAATTGATGACTAATAAGAACCTGCTGTAAAAAAATAAAATAAAATTCAAGAATTAAAAAAATTAAAAAAAAAGAAATGTACACAGTTCCAGGTTTTTTTTGAATTTTTGAATTTTATTTTATTTTATTTTTTATACAGCAGGTTCTAATTAGTTACCCATTTTATACATATTAGTGTATATATGTCAATCCCAATTGCCCAATTCATCACACCACCCCACCCCCCTGTTACTTTCCCCCCTTGGTGTCCATATGTTTGTTCTCTACATCTGTGTCCTAATTTCTGCCCTGCAAACTGGTTCATCTGTATCACTTTTCTAGGTTCCACATATATGCGTTAATGTGTGATATTTGTTTTTCTCTTTCTGACTTAACTTCACTCTGTATGACAGTCTCTAGATCCATCCATGTCCTTACAAATGACCCAATTTTGTCCCTTTTTATGGCTGAGTAATATTCCATTGTATATATGTACCAGATCTTCTTTATCCATTCGTCTGTTGATGGGCATTTAGGTTGCTTCCATGTTCTGGCTATTGTAAACAGTGCTGAAATGAAAATTGGGGTGCATGTGTATTTTTGAATTATGGTTTTCTCTGGGTATATGCCCAGGAGTGGGGTTGCTGGGTCATATGGTAATTCTATTTTTAGTTTTTTAAGGAACCTCCATACTGTTCTGCATAGTGGCTGTATCAATTTACATTCCCACCAACAGTGCAAGAGGGTTCTGTTTTCTCCATACCCTCTCCAGCATTTGTTGTTTGCAGATTTTCTGATGATGGCCATTCTAACTGGTGTGAGGTGATACCTCATTGTAATTTTGATTTACATTTCTCTAATAATTAGTGATGTTGAGCAGCTTTTCATGTGCTTCTTGGCCATCTGTATGTCCTCTTTGGAGAAATGTCTATTTAGGTCTTCTGCCCATTTTTGGATTAGGTTGTTTGTTTTTTTAATACTGAGCTGCATGAGCTGTTTATATATTTTGGAGATTAATCCTTTGTCCATTGATTCATTGGCAAATATTTTCTCCCATTCTGAGGGTTGTCTTTTCGTCTTGTTTATAGTTTCCTTTGTTGTGCAAAAGCTTTTAAGTTTCATTAGGTCCCATTTGTTTATTTTTGTTTTTATTTCCATTACTCTAGGAGGTGGATCAAAAAAGATCTTTCTGTGATTTATTTCATAGAGTGTTCTTCCTATGTTTCCCTCTAAGAGTTTTATAGTGTCCGGTCTTACATTTAGGTCCAAATCCATTTTGAGTTTAATTTTGTGTATGGTGTTAGGGAGTGTTCTAATTTCATTCTTTTACATGTAGCTGTCCAGTTTTCCCAGCACCACTTATGGAAGAGACTGTCTTTTCTCCATTGTATATCCTTGCCTCCTTTGTCATAGATTAGTTGACCATAGGTGCATTGGTTTATCTCTGGGCTTTCTATCCTGTTCCATTGATCTGTATTTTTGTTATTGTGCAAGTACCATATTGTCTTTATTACTGTAGCTTTGTAGTATAGTCGGAAGTCAGGGAGTCTGATTCCTCCAGCTCTGTTTTTTTCCCTCAAGACCAGTTTGGTTATTTGGGGTCTTTTGTGTCTCCATAAAAATTTTAAGATTTTTGTTCTAGTTCTGTAAAAAATGCCATTGGTAATTTGATAGGGATTGCATTGAATCTGTAGATTGCTTTGGGTAGTATGGTCATTTTCACAATATTGATTCTTCCAATCCAAGAACATGGTATATCTCTCCATCTCGTTGTTTCATCTTTAATTTCTTTCATCAGTGTCTTATAGTTTTCTGCATACACCTCTTTTGTCTCCCTAGGTAGGTTTATTCTTAGGTATTTTATTCTTTTTGTTGCAATTGTAAATGGGAGTGTTTCCTTAATTTCTCTTTCAGAATTTTCATCCTTAGTGTATAGGAATGCAAAAGATTTCTGTGCATTAATTTTGTATCCTGCAACTTTACCAAATTCATTGATTAGTTCTAGTAGTTTTCTGGTGGCATCTATAGGATTCTCTATATATAGTATTGTGTCATCTGCAAACAGTGACAGTTTTACTTCTTCTTTTCCAATTTGTATTTCTTTTTCTTCTCTTATTGCTGTGGCTAGGACTTCCAAAACTATGTTGAATAATAGTGGTGAGAGTGGACATCCTTGTCTTGTTCTTGATTTTAGAGGAAATGCTTTCAGTTTTTCACCATTGAGAATGATGTTTGCTGTGGGTTTGTCATATATGACCTTTATTATGTTGAGGTAGGTTCTCTCTGTGCTCATTATCTGGAGAGTGTTTATCATAAATTGGTGTTGAATTTTGTCAAAAGATTTTTCTGCATCTATTGAGATGCTCACATCATTTTTATTCTTCAATTTGTTAATACGGTGTATCACATTGGTTGATTTGCATATATTGAAGAATCCGTGCATCCCTGGGATAAATCCAACTTGATCACGTTGTATGACCCTTTTAATGTGTTGTTGGATTCTGTTTACTAGTATTTTGTTGAGGACTTTTGCATCTATATTCATGAGTAATATTGGTCTGTAACTTTCTTTTTCTGTAGTATCTTTGTCTGGTTTTGGTATCAGGGTGATGGTGGCCTCATAGAATGAGTTTGGGAATGTTCCTCCGTCTGCAATTTTTTGGAAGCGTTTGAGAAGGTTGGGTGTTAACTCTTCTCTAAACGTTTGATAGAATTCACCTGTGAAGCCATCTGGTCCTGGACTTTTGTTTGTTGGAAGATTTTTAATCACAGTTTCAATTTCATTACTTGTGATTGGTCTGATCATGTTTTCTATTTCTTCCTGGTTCAGTCTTGGAAGGTTATACCTTTCTAAGAATTTGTCCATTTCTTCCAGGTTGTCCATTTTATTGGCATAGAGTTGCTTGTAGTAGTCTCTTAGGATGCTTTGTATTTCTGTGGTGTCTGTTGAAACTTCTCCTTTTTCATTTCTAATTTTATTGATTTGAGTCCTCTCCCTCTTTTTCTTGATGAGTCTCGCCAATGGTTTATGAATTTTGTTTATATTCTCAAAGAACAAGCTTTTAGTTTTATTGATCTTTGCTATTGTTTTCTTTGTTTCTATTTCATTTATTTCTGGTCTGATCTTTATGATTTCTTTCCTTCTGCTAATTTTGGGTTTTGTTTGTTGTTTTTTCTCTAGTTCCTTTAGGTGTAAAGTTAGATTGTTTATTTGAGATTTTTCTTGTTTCTTGAGGTAGGATTGTATTGTTACAAACTTCCCTCTTAGAGCTGTTTTTGCTGCATCCGATAGGTTTTGGATCGTCGTGTTTTCATTGTCATTTGTCTCTAGGTATTTCTTTATTTCCTCTGTCATTTCTTCAGTGATCTCTTACTTATTTAGTAACATATTGTTTAACCTCCATGTGTTTGTGGTTTTTACGTTTTTTTCCTGTAATTGATTTCTAATCTCATAGCATTGTGGTCAGAAAAGATGCTTGATATGATTTCAATTTTCTTAAATTTACTGAGGCTTCATTTGTGACCAAAGATGTGATCTATCCTGGAGATTGTTCCATGAACAGTTGAGAAGAAAGTTTAATCTGTTTTTTTTGGATGGAATGTCCTATAAATACCAATTAAATCTATGTGGTCTATTGTGTCATTTAAAGCTTGTGTTTCCTTAATTTTCTGTTTGGATGGTCTGTCCACTGGTGTAACTGAGGTGTTAAAGTCCCCCACTATAATTGTGTTACTGTCGATTTTCTCTTTTATAGCTGTTAGCAGTTGCTTTATGTATTGAGGTGCTCCTATGTTGGGTGCATATATATTTATAATTGTTATATCTTCTTGGATTGATCCCTTGATCATTATGTAGTGTCTTTCCTTGTCTCTTGTAACATTCTTTATTTTTAAAGTCTATTTTATCTGACATGAGTATAACTACTCCAGCTTTCTTTTGATTTCCATTTGCATGGAATATCTTTTTCCATCCTCTAACTTTCAGTCTGTATGTGTCCCTAGGTCTGAAGTGGGTCTCTTGTAGACAGCATATAGATGGGTCTTGTTTTCGTATCCATTCAGCGATCCTGTGTCTTTTGGCTGGAGCATTTAATACAGTCACATTTAAGGTAATTATCAATATGTATGTTCATATTACCATTTTCTTAATTGTTTTGGGTTTGTTTTTGTAGGTCCTTTCCTTCTCTTGTGTTTCCCAATTAGAGAAGTTACTTTAGCATTTGTTGTAGAGGCTGGTTTGGTGGTGCTGAATTCTCTTAGCTTTTGCTTGTGTGTAAAGCTTTTGATTTCTCCATCGAATCTGAATGAGATCCTTGCCGGGTGAAGTAATATTGGTTGTAGGTTCTTCCCTTTCATCACTTTAAATATGTCATGCCACTCCCTTCTGGCTTGTAGAGTTTCTGCTGAGAAATCAGCTGTTAACCTTATGGGAGTTCCCTTGTATGTTATTTTTCATTTTTCCATTGCTGCTTTCCATAATTTTTCTTTGTCTTTAATTTTTACCAATTTGATTATTATGTGTTTGGCGTGTTTGTCCTTGGGTATATCCTGTATGGGACTCTCTGCGCTTCCTGGACTTGGGTGGCTATTTCCTTTCCCATGTTAGGGAAATTTTCGATTATAATCTCTTCAAATATTTTCTCTGGTCCTTTCTCTCTCTCTTCTCCTTCTGAGACCCCTATAATGTGAATGTTGTTGCCTTTAATGTTGTCCCAGAGGTCTCTTAGGCAGTCTTCATTTCTTTTCATTCTTTTTTCTTTATTCTTTTCTGCAGCAGTGAATTCCACCATTCTGTCTTCCAGGTCACTTATCAGTTCTCTTGCCTCAGTTATTCTTCTATTGATTCCTTCTAGTGTATTTTTCATTTCAGTTATTGTATTGTTCATCTCTGTTTGTTTGTTCTTTAATTCTTCAAGGTGTTTGTTAAACATTTCTTGCATCTTCTCGATTTTTGCCTCCATTCTTTTTCTGAGGTCCTAGATCATCTTCACTTTCATTATTCTGAATTATTTTTCTGGAAGCTTGCCTATCTCCACTTCATTTAGTTGTTTTTCTGGGGTTTTATCTTGTTCTTTCATTTGGTACATAGCCCTCTGCCTTTTCATCTTGTCTATCTTTCTGTGAATGTGGTTTTTGTTCCACAAGCTGCAGGATTGTAGTTCTTCTTGCTTCTGCTGTCTGCCCTCTTGTGGATGAGGCTATGTAAGAGGCTTGTGGATGTTTCCTGATGGGAGGGACTGGTGGTGGGTAGAGCTGGGTGTTGCTCTGGTGGGTAGAGCTCAGTAAAACTTTAATCCTCTTGTCTGCTGATTGGTGGGGCTGAATTCCCTCCCTGTTGGCTGTTTGGCCTGAGGTGACCCAACGCTGGAGCCTACCCCGGGCTCTTTGGTGGGGCTAATGGCAGACTCCGGGAGGGCTCATGCCAAGGAGTACTTCCCAGAATTTCTGCTGCCAGTGTCCTTGTCCTCACAGTGAGACACAGCCACCCCCCGCCTCTGCAGGAGACCCTCCAACTGTAGCAGGTAGGTCTGGTTCAGTCTCCTATGGGGTCACTGCTCCTTCCCCTGGGTCCCGATGCACACACTACTTTGTGTGTGCCCTCCAAGAGTGGAGTCTCTGTTTCCCCCAGTCCTGTCGAAGTCCTGCAATCAAATCCTGCTTGCCTTCAAAGTATGATTCTCTAGGAATTCCTTCTCCTGTTGCAGGACCCCCAGGTTGGGAAGCCTGACGTGGGGCTCAGAACCTTCACTCTAATGGGTGGACTTCTGTGGTATAAGTGTTCTCCAGTTTGTGAGTCACCCACCCAGCAGTTATAGGATTGGATTTTATTGTGATTGCATCCCTCCTACCATCTCATTGTGGCTTCTCCTTTGTCTTTGGATGCGGGGTATCTTTTTGGGTGAATTCCAGTGTCTTCCTGTCAATGATTGTTCAGCAGTTAGTTGTGATTCCGGTGCTCTCGCAAGAGGGAGTGAGAGCACATCCTTCTACTCTGCTATCTTGAACCAATCACACATGTAATTTTTATTTTGTATAAATTTATATGCCATCTATGCAACTCTTAGTATACTAGAATGTACTTCCTTAAAATGGCTAGTGGAATATTCCAGCCTCAGGTTAGAACTGGTAGAAGTGGTTGGGCTAAGCTCTTCCCTCAAAACCCACAGTTCCAGTTTTGCAAAAGGAAAAGAGTTTGGTTACACAATAATGTGGATGTGCTAACTACTGAATTCTACACTTAAAAATGGTTAAGATAGTAAATTTTATGTTATGTATATTTTACCAAAAGTAATAAATTTTGTTTTAATTAAAAGAGGAAAGAGAAGAAGGAGAAGGGGAATGGGAAAGAGAAGAGGAAGAAGAAGAAGAAGAAGAAAGATGAGGAGGAGGGGGAGGAGGAGGAGGAGAAGAAATAAAACTGATGAGACAGAGTGAGAGTGCGAGCGAGCATGCATGCATGATCACAAGGCCGGGGGTGGGGGTGGGGTTCCTGTTCAGCTGTGGTCAGTGAGCTGCAGCTGCCCTGTAAATGGTGTAGCCCAGGCCATTCCTTCAGCACATTCTGGGGGAGGAGTTTCTTGAAGAAGAGAGGCATAAATGAAGCGGATATCTCCCCAAACTTAAAATCCCTCAAAGGTTAAGACCCGCTCTAGACTAGAAATGCCCTGCTTATTAAAATAGAGGGATAAATGCAATGCTCTTTTTTGGTTGTTTTTCTTTTCAATTGTAGTTTTGAATGGGTAATACATGCATGCTGTACAAAATCCAAAAAGTACAGAAGGTACATGATGTACAAGTAAATTTTCCTTCTCCCCTGGCCCAGCCACCAGTTTCTCTTCTTTGAAGCAACAACCATGGATTTTCTTTGCATCCTTCCAGAGCAAGATAGATTTATGCCCCGCCACCAAGGTCCCCCCTTTTTTTTAACCCAAATGATAGCATTCTACGCCCATTATTCTATCTCTTGCTTTATCACTAAAAATATATCTTGGCGATCATTATATCCTGTATATGCAGATCTGCCTCCTTCTTCTCCTTGCCCCTCCCTCCTCCTTTTCTTCTCCTCTTTCCCTTGTAAAGAAATATGTTTAATTAATTGACATGGAAGGGACCACAGAGAGCCTGTGGTCTTGTCTCCACACTTAGAAAGACAAGCTTTTGAAAGTCACCCCCACTTCCTCCTCCCAGTGTTTATTTTTTTTAATTTTAAACAAAAATAAGGAAACTAGTACAATGGAGCCCCATACACCCATCACTCAGATGCAATAATTATTAAAATTCTGTGGCATTTACTTTATCCATTTAAAAGTTCTCTGTCTTTTGTTCTCGGTTGATGTAGGCCAAAGCAAAGCTGGCATCGGGTCATTTCACTTCTATGTTCTTCACTGTGCAGCTCTAAAACATGTCAACACCGTTTCACAAAGTTATGACTGCGCTGAACAAAATTAACAATAATTCTCTGATATGGCCTTATATGCAGTCCATAAGCAAATTACCCCAATTGTTGTAAAACTGTCCCCTTTATAGTTGGTTTGTTCAAAATGATTCATACATTTGGTTCTTATATCTCTTCACTCTTTTAATCTTTTCTTCCCCCCGTTCTCTTTTAACCTTAAATACTCCCACCACCATCTTTAGGTCCCACCACTAACTTGCAGAAATTGGGCCAGTTGCCCTAAAAAATGACCCACATTCTGGATTTGTTTCTTTGCCTTCTTGTAGTGTCATTTAAGTCATCTTACTTGTTCTAATCCTCCATAAGTCCTGTAAATGGAAACGAGCTCTAGGGGCACAACTGGAATTTGTGGCAGGAACCCCTTTTGGTGATACCGCATGCTACATATCACATCACATTGGGAAACACACAATGTCCTCCTTTCAGTAACGCTAAGATTAATCATTGGTTCAGGAAGTGACAGGCTGATCCCTCTGTGGTCAACTTTCCACCAATCTTTCATCTAACGAGTTCATGCATTGATGACCATTGTCTGGATCAATGATTTCCCTAGGAGTTACAAAATGATGATTTTCCAAGTCTCTCATGCCTTCCACATTCATCAGGCAGAATTCTGCCTGTTTTTAAAGAGCTGGAGAATCCACCTTACCCACAAGTCTTGCTCTGAATTACATAAGGCTATTTAAACTCAAAATCACTCCTAAAATACTTTGTTTCTCTACCATTGAGGAAATTCCAGAGACTGTGACTTCGACTCAGAGAGCAAGAATGAAAAGGGAATTGTCAAAATTGTTTCCCCAGCGGTAGCATCGTTGGGATAAGTACATGGCTGTTCAAGGTGCCTGACTTTTGGGGCATATAACTTCTAAAAGTTCTCTTTAGAACAGAAATCAGTCACATTACTTAACTACCACACCCTCATGCACACTCATGCACACACACACACGCACACACACAAATATTGCAAACAGATCAGGAATTAAATCCTAATGCAAAATTTATTTTATGCAGTGTTTTTTTTTCAAAAACCTATGTTTCTGGGACTTCCCTGGTGGTCCAGTGGTTAAGAATCCACCTTCCAATGCCGGGAAGGCGGGTTCGATCCCTGGTCGGGGAACTAAGATCCGACCTGCCGCGGGGCAACTAAGCCAGTGTGCCACAACTACTGAGCCTGCACGCTCTGGAGCCCACGCCACACCTAGAGAGAAGCCCATGCGCCACAACAAAATATCCTACATGCCACAAGGAAGATCCCACATGCAGCAACTAAGACATGATGCAGCCCAATAAATAAATAAATAAATATTTTTTTAAAAATTGAAACAAACAAACAAAAAAACCTATGTTTCTGCCCCTGGAGCACCCACCATCCCACCATGAGACAGGTCGGGTTGGGGTAGAGACATGAAATCCTGCTAAGAGTTCTGGGAAGATCATGATCAGGAACAAGACACCCCCTGAAGCAGTCTGCTGTCTTCAAATAGGAATCTAAAAACAAGGCTTTGAGGAAATCCATATTTTAACAACCCTCTTGCTCATAACCTTGCCTGGTCTTTATCAGAGTAAGGCCTCTGGCCTTCCTTTCCTACCAGCTAGCACACTGGTGAGAGTAATTGCCCAACGATCACCTTTGGCCGAAAGGAGACAGGTTTCAGAACGCCCCTGCTGCGATTGCCCTCACTTCCATTTGTCTACTTGACACTTCTTTGCTCATCTCTGAGCTACTTGCTTGGGATTAGCCCGACTGAAGGGGAGGTGTCATTTCATTTTTACTCAGGCTAAAAAAAATCAATCTCAGAAACAAATCAATTCTAAATCCAATAAAATCAGAGATTGTGAGAGTTGGAAAGGGATGTGTGAGGACATTGAGGCCATCAGACTCAGAATTTTTGAGCTAAAAGACATGCTAGAGAGCTTATAATCGATTCTCTATTTGCAGATGTGGAGATTGAGGCTCAGAGGGATGGCGTGATTCACGCAGGATCCCATGACAAAGTTAAGACTGGAAACCAGGTCTTCCCAGTATATCATGAACTCTCCCTCCCCACATTTTCCGCATTAGGAGACAGAGGTCTGGAGGGGGTCATGTCACTTGTCCAAGGTCAAAGAGTTAAGCACTAATTGCCTACTATGTGCCAGGTACATGCCAGGCATGTAATTACACCACACTGCTTCTGGAATGAGTGAATGTGTTTTTAGTACTATTCTTCGGATGCCATGCAGCTGTTTCCCACAGAGAAGCTCATTTGCTGTCGTAAATATTCAGCATTTTGTCATTGTGGCTAATTTATCTCCCAGTGGGTAAAATTCATTCACTGTGCTTTTTAAGGAAAATTTTGGTTCTGTCAAAATATTCTCCAGATGAAACAACAATCCCAGATTCTCCGCAGTATGCCATTCTCTTCCTGTGTGAAGTGAGGAGTGTGAAAATAGGAGTCTAGAGGCCCACTTGTAGCCCTGGCCCTTCATCTTGAGCTGAGTGACCTTGGCCAAGCCCCTTGGTCTCCCCTGGCCTCAGATGCCTCCTGTGTAGAACTTGGGGGTTGGGTTAATTTAGTGGTTTCCAACTGTGCTCACACCAAAAGCCTCTGCTTAGAAAAATCCCTTCAAACACCAATGCCCTTGATTAATTGATAAGGTGTTTCCCCTCTTTGCAGAAATTAATCACAGATCCATTACTGTAATCACTTTTGATCAGCATAATACTGTATGCCGTAAGAAGGTGAGAGGCCTCCAGACCCCAATAGTGAATGTAAATGTTTACCCGCATGGTTTGGTCATTGGTAAATGGATGATTTCTCTCAGGCTATCAGAATGTTGAGTGCAGTTCATAGATCTTCCCTCCTACCTTGATGGAACTCCATCTCTAACCCATCCCAAGAAGTCTTGGGATCCACTGGGTTAAAACTTTCTTTAGTCCTCTGGTTCTAAAATTATTACAGGGGTGAATCCTGTGATCTTCCTCGGGGGTTAATATTTGAGTTTTCATCTACTGGTCAAGCTCAAAGCTTGTTTTTAAGAAGATGGCTTGCAACCTTAATACTTCAAACAAAGAAACTGGTTTAGGTTCCTTTAGGCTAAAGGCAGATCCTGAAATAAGGGATTAAAGACATGCCATTTATTTGGAAGGTGATGTGAGAAGAGAGAAATGGGACAAGGAAAAGAAGGATGCCAGTTAAGTGGTGTCAGTGAGTGGACTGCTGCTATGTACATCTGGGGCTCAGTCCCATGGCGGGGTAAGGAAGCTGGGGTGTTTCTCCACCAACTGCCATCCCCTTCTACTGGGGGCTGCTCCTTGGGGTCAGCTCCCTGACAATTCTGACTTGCCCCGTGACTCAGGATGCATCTGCTTGCTGGGAACTATCCGTAGGTGACCTCTAGGGTGGGTGGAGGACCATCAACAGTGGGCCATCAACAGCTTTTCCAGGGAGACTAAGCAGAAAGCATCCCACTGTTAAAAGTCACAACAATATCCATCCATTCTTTCAATAAGTATTGATTGAAAAGTATTGATTGATGTTAGATGCTGTTCTAGGCGCTTGGATATATCAGTGAGCAAAAGGGACGTGGATCCCTGCTTGTGTGGAGTGTATATTTCAACAGGAGAAGAAGCAAACACATACTGTATGTGATAAATAAGTGAATTATATGCAGAATGTTACAGAATAATATACACATGTAAACATGTAAAGTATACAGTGTCAGTGGAGCACGGAAGGGATTGGGAGTGCTGGGTTCTGTGAGGAGAGGTTGCAGTTTTAAGTGTGGGGACGAGGAGACCCTCTCTGAGACAAGGTTTGAAGGAGGTCATGGGAGGAGCCATGGGGAAATCTGGAGGGAGAGAATTTGAAGTGGAGAGAACAGACCCATTAAGGTGGAAGCATGAGCAGGCCCGGTGTGCTCCCCGAGTAGTGAGGAGGCTGTTGTGCCTGGAGCAGAGAGAAGATGAGAGAAAATAAGAAGACACAAGGTTGGAGGCGGGGAGAGTCCAGATCATGGAGGGTGTCCTGTGGCTTTTATTTCAAGGGCAACAGGAGACATCGGAGGCTCCTGAGAGAAAGAGGGACACGCTTTGCCTTGTGTCCCAAGAGGATCCCTCACTCTGACCAGTGTGGGGAGAATAGACTGAAGTGGGGTGTATCAGTTATCCATTCTGCTTAAGTAATGACCACACACTTAGCAGCTTAAAACAACACAGATTTATTGTCTCTGTTTCCTGGGTCAGCAGTAGTCCAGTTTTGGGTCAGCTGGGTCCTCTGCCAAGGGTCTCACCAGGCTGAAATCAAGGTGTCAGCTGGGGCTATGATCTCAGGATCCTGAGCTCAGTGTCCTCTCCCAGGCTCACTGGTTGTTGGCAGAATTTACATCCTTGTGGTTGCAGGACTGAAATCTCATTTTCTTGCCAGCTGTTGGCTGGGGGTGGCTCTTAGAGGCCATTCTCAAGTCCTTGCCGTGTGGTCCCCTCTGCAGACAGTTAACAACATAGCTGTTTGCTTCTTCAAGGCCAGAGGGGAATCTCTCTTACACTTCAAATCTCTTCCTTCAGGAAGGACCCAGCCCCCAAAGGGCTCACCTGTCTAGGTAAGGACCAACCAAGATATCCCTCAAAGTCAACTCATCAGTAACCTAATCACAGCCTGACATCCATCACATCTACAAGTCCCACCCGTGCTCAGGGGAGGGGAGTATGCAGGCCCAGTGTAGAATTCTGCCTACCACGGGGGACGAGGGTAGAAACCGAAGGTGCTGTTAGGAGGCAGTTGCCATAATCCAGGCAAGAGCAGATTGCGGCTTAGACGCTGGTGATGTAACAGTGGAGGGGATGAGACGGTTCAGAGTCGGGAGGTTTTGGATGGGTGAGTCCATTGGTTTCTTGTCCAACTGACTGTTAGGTGTGAGAGAAAGAGAGAAGGCAAGGACGATGCCAAGGATTTTATCCTGAGCTGAAGGTGGGAGGGAGTTGCCATCTGCTGGTAATAAAATCACAGCCCAAGGTAGCCATGCCACTTTATGCCAAATGAATGGTGTGAACCAATAAGACAAAGGAGAAAGTAGTCTCTCCAGACTGGTAAGGTCAGGGAAGCCTTGGGGGTGGGGACAAATTTAAAATAGGTCTGGAAACAACTGCGGTGCTTAGATGGGTGAAGAGAAGGGAGGAGGGGTTGCACAAGGACTTAAGGTGAGCAGAGGGGTGGAGGGGGCAGGAGGGCACTAATGGTATTTTGAGGGTCATGAATAGATTTAGGGGGGCTAAACTGGAGGGTCCCGTGTATGAGCAATATGGGAAGGGAGGCAGGGTAAACCTTGGAGGAAATTCAGCCTCAAACTAAGGCCATGATTCTGTAGGACAAAGAGATTTTATTCTAGAGAACTATTCACAAGAGATGATAAAACAACATCCAACAAGTGTTTACGGGCCAACTACTGTATTAGTTTCCTGGGGCGGCCATAACAAAGTACCATAGACTGGCTGGCTTAAACAGCAGAAATTTATTTCCTTGAAGTTCTGGAGGCTGGAAGTCCAAGATCAAGATTATCGCAGGGTTTGTTTCTTCCGAGGCCTCTCTCCTTGGCTTGTAGATGGCTGTCTTCTCCCTGTGTCCTCACATGGTCCTGCCTCTGTGTGGGTCTATGTCTTAATCTCCTCTTCTTATTAGGATGCCAGTCATATTGGGTCAGGGCCCACACATATGACCTCATTTTATTTTAATCATCTCTCTAAAGACCCCGTCTCCACACACAGTCACTTCCTGAGGTGCTGGGGGTTAGGACTTCAACCTATGAATTTTGAGGGGATGCAATTGAGCCCATCATACCTACTAGTCCGTGTAATCGTGTTAGGCATCTAGAGACTGGAGAAGCAACCACCGTCCTTGTCTTCCCATCCCTTTACTGGAAACACAGCCAGGAGGCCAGGGCCTTGGGAACTGGCTGTCCCGTGTTCTCTGACACTCGCTCACTGCAATCACTCTCATCATCACTGAAATCTACTGTGTTTCGCAAGAGCTGGTGCAAACGTTAACGGGGAGCCCCAACGGGCTGAGGAGTCACATGTTCAGTTAGTGAAGAACAGGAGTCACCCTTCTGGAGTCTCAGTCTGCTGCCTAACTTGTTCTGCAAAGCCGCAGACCGAATGTTCAAAAGGCAGGGACTGGCAAAAATTAAGTCCTGCTCTCTTCGTTACAGAAACCAAATAATGGTTTTGTGCTTGGGTATTTTATGTCTGTAATGTGAGTCCACATCAAGTGGCAGCACAAATAAAAATAAAAATAGCCATTTTAGAAAGCAGATTTTGCTTATTCCACAAGATAAATCACCAGAGCTGCCATTTTCCTAGTAATTTCAAAACCAGACATTGGTTATATTTTTTTCTAAACACAATTGTCTTCATTTGAACTTCTCAGAGGGAGTGTGCCCCTTGGAGTTTTCACTCAACTTTGCAAGGGCAGCGAGTTTCGTGCCCCCTACACATGTTTACCCTGTATTCCAGCACCACATTTATGAGGCTTAAGTGACTCCGATGTATTCCAGGGCACATGTACTTAGCAGCAAAGTTCAGAGGCTGGCAACTCACATTTGCCCAAATTGATTCCACATCTGCTTTAAGTAAACCTGCTCCTTCTGATACAAACATGCTTGCTTTTTTTTTTCCTCCCCTCGCAAGTCAGTGTATGCTATTAGAGGTTGAAAATAAGGAGGCTATTTTAGAAAAGAAGAAAAACAAGTTAAAAGTCAGCCTGAGGTTCAGAATATTGCTGTGTATTTCTGTTCCCTCTTCGAAGAAACTAAGTAACTGTGCTAAGTTATAAGACATTTCAACCCTAGCTCATTTGCTCACATGGCACAATCCTTTAGTGTGATAATTTTGTTATGGGAAAATTCTCAACCAACAGAAACATCAAGAAACCTTATCCATTCAGAACAATGCAGAAACAGAAAGCAAATACTATTAAAAAGAAAGAGAGAAAGAGAAGAAAGAAAGAAAGACGGAAAGAAAGAAAGAGAAAGAAAGAAAGAAAGAAAGAAAGGAAGGAAGGAAGGAAGGAAGGAAAGGAAGGAAGGAAGGAAAGGAAGGAAGGAAGGAAGGGAGGAAGGGGAAGGAAGGAAGGAAGAAAGAAAGAAAGAAAGAAAAAGAAAGAAAGAAAGAAAGAAAGAAAGAAAAGAAAGGAAGGAAGGAAGGAAGAAAAGAAAAAAAGAAAGAAAGAAAAGAAAGGAAGGAAGGAAGGAAGAAAGGAAGGAAGGAAGGAAGGAAGGAAGGAAGAAAAGAAAGAAAGAAAGAAAGAAATAAAGAAAGAAAGAAAGAAAGAAAGAAAGAAAAAGAAAAGAAAGAAAGAAAGAAAGAAAGAAACACCTCAGGGCAGCCAAAATGTCACAAGGCCTTGCCATTATCCTTACCAGAGCCTCTAAATCCACATTAAAGTCATTTACTTTCATTTGATGCCAGATTCCTGAATTTTGGCTAATGCTTTCCAATCTCACTACAGACTACAAGCAGCAAATTCAAGATGAAGCCAGAGCCTGCTCCTTATAGCTGTGAGGCAGGGCAGAGATAAGAAAAACAGAAAAGCCAGAAATCTCACAAGCACAGCAGGTAAATGTCTGACCCACCCCAATAACCCCTTAGGGACAACTCTATAATAATAATAAGCCCAAGTCATAAAGGGAGGCTGACTTATGTTCAATATGCTTTATTTAAGGTGGAAATGATATGTGGAATACATTTTAGAAAAAATGATTAAAATATGAAGTTGAGATGCCTTGTCAAGATTCTCTTGGTTGCATGTGACAAAACCCAATCTAAACTGGCGCAGAAAGGGAATTTACTAACATTATTTATTAATCCAGAGATATCCTTGCTTCAGACACAATTGAACTCAGGAGGTGTGAACATCATTAGGACCTGGTTTCCATCTCCTGTTGTTTCCTTCTACGATGGTGTTAGTCTCAGATCAGCCTTCATGGTGGCAAGGTGGCTGCCAATAGCTCCAAATGTGGTGAAAGAGAGACCCTCCTCTAGTCTGACCACATAAGCCAACAGGCAAGATTAACTCTACTAGCTTGATTAAGCTGACTAGCTTGGTTTGGGCCCCATGCTCATCTCAGATCCAATCTCTGTGGCCAGGAGTTTGCCCAATGTTCCGATTGGCCAGACCTGGACCAGACGCCTGTTCCTGGTGCATGGGGTGAAGTCAGCTCCACCCAAAGCAGGGAGACAGATTGGGAGGAATATGAACAAAACTTAGAGTTGGGAGTAAATGTCCCCATGAGAGAGGGAGTAAGATGTTGGGCAGAGAGAGAGCAGCTAATGTCAGAGAGAGAAAACCTGTAACTACGGAAGATATCTAGCATGACTCTTTCTTGAGGGCGTTGGATATAATTACATCTTACATTCACAAATGATTGTGACTTAATGACCTTTACAGTTTAAGAAATGATCATGACAATAGAAAATAATTGTGACCCTGGAGTTTTCAATTACATGACTGAATTCTCTTTTTGCACTCTTTGGAGCTTGGTTTTCTGTCACTTACAACCAAAAAGGTCTGGACAAAGCGTCCCATTTTTTTTGGCATTTATTTTAATCACATAAGGTGACACACAGAACCCCAGGCAGAGATTGCGGCGCACCGTTGCCTGACTCTTATGAGAAGCAGTGACTCCTCGTTTCTCCCCATCGTGTTCAGATGATCGGAGTTTGGGAAACACCACTTAGCAGAAGTGAGGAGTGAAAGGCACCCTGCTGCTTCCAATCAGCTGGGGGATCCTCGGGGAGGGCGACCTACTGCCACTGGCTGGCTGTCCTGCTCCAGGGAAGGCGGCGGCGGAGTTAATGTCCCTCTTCAGGCCACATTCAGTGGAGCCGCAGGCCCCCCAGTGCCCCTGCTACCTTCCCAGGCACAGGGGTTGCCAGTGAACTGTGTGTTTTGTTACCAACAGGCTAGAATAAACTGCAGAAGGCCTCCCACACTCAGCAGGTGCTAGTGAAGTCCAGGAGAGTGAAATCACTTGTCCGTGGAGGCCGGCTCTGGGCTAAGAAGCCAGGGGGTTTCATCTGCTGATGCCTCAGAACCCAGAGCCGCCAGCAGGCAGGGGGTTCTTTCACCAGCTGGGCGCTCAGACTTCTGAACCTCGGGGCCGGACCCGAGAACACCCTCTCAGATCCGTCCTCCAGGTCAGTGCTTTTCAAACTACCTGGGGTGAAGCCCAGTTGTTTGCTTCTAACCACCAATCTACTGAAGACCTATAAAATACAATAAAATTAATTTTATTAGAAAATTTTAAAAAGCCAAAAAAGTACAAAAGGAAAGCCCAATTTTTAAAAAAATTGAAGTGTAGTTGATTTACAATATTGTGTTAGTTTCAGGTATGCAGCAAAGTGATTCGGTTATACAGATATACATGGATGTATCTATATTCTTTTTTTGGATTGTCTTCCGTTATAGGTTATGACAAGATATTGAATATAATTCCCTGTGCTATACAGTAAATCCTTGTTAAGGAAAGCCCCATTTTAAAAAATCAGATTCAAAAGATAAAAACTACTCTGTCAAACTGCTATTGATGTTTCTCACTACTTATTCTTTGTTTCTGTACCTTCCTCACGCGGACAGGTAACAGTCTTGCACTGCTCCGGGGAGAGAACTCTGGCTTTGTTGGAAAATTTTCAGACCACTGCCTGCTTCCAGTACTCCATGTCTGTAAATTAAGTAAAGCTTGTCAGCTTGACATTTAAGGGTGACCACCACGTGGTCTTAAACACCATTCCCTTCATTTGTTCCCTCAGTCTTTCTTTCGCTTACTCATTCGATCCATCCAAATACTGACGAGTGCCTGCTATATGTCAAGCCCGGGCCGGTGGTGCACAGGACGGGCAAAGCTCCTGGGTCAGTGGTCTCCCCACACCGCCACATCCCAGCCAAGCCATCCCTCAAATGCTTAGCTTTGCTGCCTCTGCACCTGTGTCTCTCACCGCATGTCTGAGTCCCAGGCATTTTTTCATAGCTCTGTTTAAATGTCAGCTACTCCATCAATGATAATAGCTATCATTAATCTGACCTCTGCCAGGTCCAGGTATTTGCTAGGCATCTCACATACAGTATTCCTAATTTCCCCAACAACCCTGAGGGGTACGTTTTTATCATCCCTCCTGAAACCCATGCTCCTCCCACCGGACAACGAGTTCTCTGGAAAGTTTCCTGATTCCACAATCTTTGCATCTCTTTTTAAAAATTTTACTGAAGGACAACATACATTTAGAGAAGTACGTGAACTTGTGCAGCTCAAGGAAGAACTCAAAAACTCAATACACCTGTGTACCCTGCACCTGGATCAAAAAGTAGCCTATCAGCGCCTTGAAGACCCCCTGTATCCCTTGCCAGTCGCTATAGCAACGCCTTTTCCTAAGAGTAGTCACTATCCTGACTTCCAGCTCTATGGCTTCATTTACCATTTGTATTCTTTCTCTAAATGGAATCTAAAAGTACTCTTGCAACTTGGTTTTGTTCATTCTGCATTGTTTGTGAGATTCACTGCATTGTTGTCCATTTTCATCGCCATGTTGTATTCTATTGTGTGAATATATCACAGTTTATTTAGTCATTGTACTGTTGATGGGCATTTGGGGAGTTTCCAGAGCTGCTGGGAACATTCTAGTCCATGTCTTTTGGTGGATTTATGGATGCATTTCTGCTGCATAAATAACTAGTAGAACTGCAGGGACACAGGGTTTGCATGTGCCCAGGGTCAGTAGACACTCTGAACCTCCTTAAAGGTCCTTCTAATACTCTACATTATTTTAATCTTATCTGTGAATTTACATCGTTTCCCTTACTAGATTATAAATGGGTTTTCAATTGAATAAATACTGTTTGTGCCCTGGCTCATTTTTAAATGATGGTTCTAACATACAATATAAGATAGGAAACTGAAGTGAGAAAGCAGAAAGGAAAATAAGGTCAGGGGAAAAAAAGAATGAAGGCAATGTAATGGCCCAAATTCATTCCACAGGTATTTTTTAAAAATCTGGACCACAAATGTGGTTGAGCTTCCTATCAGCCAATACAAAGAAGGAAACAAGTTACGCAAATCAATGTTCACGGGATAAATGTACCAACTGTTCAGCAGTGTGGCTATTTCTGGTGCTGAGATTAAAATAAAGTCAACCAGAGTCTTCCTAAAGAGGATATTGAAAATAAAGGATCCAACAACTTCATTTTGGCAACAAGGACAGGACATTTTGTCAGTTTCTCCCCTCCTCTTGTAATTTCCCTCAACAGGTAACTCTGAGAGAACTAATGCAAACAGATACACATTTCTCAAAAGGTGGAAGTCCAAGAAAAAAATAAACTAGACTCAAACTGTGGTACCTGGAGGTACCTGGAGGGGTCTCTGGAATCTATTTAGGGGGGTTGCATGATCAAAAGTATTTTTATAATACTGTACTATCAAAGGCTTTTTGCCTTTTACTCTCTTCTTATGAGGGTGTACAGTAGTTTTCCAGAGGCCACATGACATGTGATACAGCAACAGATCAAATACAGAAGTAGATATGAGAATCTAGCATCTTCTATTAAGCCAGACATTAAAGACATTTGCAAATTATGTTTTCATCTTGGTAAATAAATTTTTCACACAAAAATATGTCATAGTAACCTATGGGTTTATTATTGATAGTCTTAAATGAAAAATTTGTTTTAATTTCTAATACAGTAAGCATCTATAGATATAACCCACCTAAGAAGAAACACTTTGGAGTTCTCAAAAATTTTTGAGTGTTAAAGGGTCCTGAGACTATTTGGAGAATGTTCCCAAAAGGATGTTGTTGGCCACTAGGCCCAGGAGATAATTGGTAAAAAAATGTTCTGTGGGGGCTTCCCTGGTGGCGCAGTGGTTGAGCGTCTGCCTGCCAATGCAGGGGACACGGGTTCGAGTCCTGGTCTGGGAAGATCCCACATGCCACGGAGCAACTAGGCCCGTGAGCCACAATTACTGAGCCTGCGCGTCTGGAGCCTGTGCTCCGCAACAAGAGAGGCCGCGATAGTGAGAGGCCCGCGCACCGCGATGAAGAGTGGCCCCCGCTTGCCGTAACTAGAGAAAGCCCTCGCACAGAAACGAAGACCCAACACAGCCATAAATAAATAAATAAATAAATAAATAAATAAATGGATCATCATGTTTTAAAAAAAAATGTTCTGTGATCAAATACACTTGGGAAATGTTATGTCTCTCTTGGAAATTGTCAAATTAGACGCAAATAAACCTAATTAACTTGAACTCTATGTTTCCTAACTGTACTTGACTAAGATCCCCTCTTTCGAGTGCTTTCCTCATCATCCTGGAGGCACACGTGGGAGGAGTGTGGCTGAACCACCAGGCCCTCTGTCAGTCCTCACAAGTAGCATCTCTTACAACCTGGCTTTTGTCAAGCGTGGGCAGCACAGACTTGACACTACAGCTCTGATAACATCAAGAGCAATCCTTCTATAAGCATCAAGGCAGCTGAGCGGGACAGAAAGCCTCTTTATCTCTGCAAAGAGGTAGACCAAGGGTAGGGTCAAGGCCAGGACATAGGTCTCACTCAGGAGACTAAACTGAGTCTGTTCGAGCCGACAAACAGGCCATCGAGGCCCCAAAGTTCTTGTCTATGACACGCAGACACAGTCGTTTCAGCCTGGATATCTTCCAAAGCAGATGTATAGGCACTGGCCTCACTCACAGAGGAATCTCAATTAAGCACCCACAAGAGGCTTGACTCTTAAGTCACACAACCTTTTGGTGCCCCCTCCATGGAAAAGAGTGGTCAAATGTACCCCAAATGAGGCAGTTCTTTTATGGGGCTGTTAACTGTAAGTCAATGAAATGTTAGGGAATGCCTACCAAAAACGATGACTTTGGTTTTGGAACTATCAATCTTTCTTTTGACAGTAATTAACATAATTATGCCAGTTGTCTGTTAAGCCATCTCCCAGTTCACAATAATAAAATTATGTCATCAGGCAGCTCATCTAAAAGACAGCATAACCATTGTAAGGCAATTATACTTCAATAAAGATGTTTAAAAAAAAAAAAAAGACAGCATACAGTAATGTGCAAGTCACTCTGGGAAATCTAAAAATGAAAAAGATGTGTCTTTCAAAAGCACATAATCTAGTAAGGGGCCAGACAGAGCACTAGAGAAAGAAATTCGTATTCTCATGTTCATCTTTGCAGCACCTGGTGAGGTATCTGGTAGAGAATCACATTCAATAAATATTTGTCTCAACACATTTGCTATTTACCTTTAAGATTTTTACTTGTATACAATCTGACAAACACCAAACAGTCAAATACCTAGTCAAGTATAATCTAGTCAAATAATACTTCTGGGTATCATTTAATGCACTTACAAAAAAGGATTTACAAAAAATCTTACACCATTGTGAAGGAAAAAGAAATCATTTTAATATACACATTTTCACTTAATTCAACATGATTTCTACTAGGCATGCATACCCATTTAGTTTGGTTTGCTTCATAGTTATTTATTTTTCAACATGCAGCAACCCTCCCAATGAGATAGTTGAGTTGAACTGTTTATTCTTAAAGAGTACAATGTACCTTGTCCTCAAAGAGTTTTATCAACTTTAACATTTTCAAAGAGCCCTATGAGGCTGCTCAATATGGTGGTTTTTCACTGAAACTTCTTATTTGGAAGATGGCAAAACAGACTAGGATCTTCCCAAGTCTACTGGTTGCTTGTATTCATATCACAGCTCAGGTGGGTAAGAGGTAGAGACTGAATAATAAGTAGATCACCTCCAAATGCAGCTGGGTGAGAAAGCTTCATTTTTAGAAAGGAAACCAAATCATGAAAACCTTCGTCATGGTGTGATTTGTTTCAGGGTTCTTTTGATACTTAAGAAGGGAATTAATCCTGGTGCACAGTACTCTTCTTTACAGCCTTCTAGAGTTTTCTTCTCCAGCCATCGTTCTTTAGCCAGGTGATTTATTGTAGTTGCTGCAGAACTGAAAGCATGAAGACTCTGTCTACTTTCATATTCAGAGGTGGTGACAGCCTTTTCATTTCCTGCCAAATGGATCCGACCACACTTTTAACCCTATAGAAAGAAACACGAATAAAAACAGGATTCGTTTTTAAATTTCCTACCACTTCCCTCAACCCCAAACAAATAAGATGACATCAGAATGAAGGTGTGCAATTTCCATGTAGTTGGAGTTAGTGCGGGCAAGCTGCCGGAACCTCAGAACAGGACGGCTGGGAAGCCACGGCAGCTGACAAGAGACTTTTAAACAGCTCAGAAATTGCCCCACGGCAGGGAGGTATGTATCTGGCCTAGTTAAAAAATAAATGAATAAAAAAAAGACCGCTGCCACAGATTACAAGAGTTTTGGCTAATAAGCTAGAAACCTCTCATTCTCAGCCAACTTGGATCGTCTCAAAGTAACTAACCATTCAGCCATACAGGGAACTTTTGAGCTTCTGTATAAAGCAGAATCCCGCATCGATTAAAATAGCTCATAAGTAAATAGTATTTTCCCATGAGGGTGGTGTTTAAATAGGTGCTTGGTAAATATGTCTGCAAAACATCTACTTATGCTTCATAGCTAATTGCGCACTTGTTACACATTTATGCCCACTTATCAAATGCAGAAGAGAAACGTGCAAACTTGCAAAAACTCTTCTGGAGTGACATATTAAGAGGAAGTCTTGGGGTGGCAACCTCTAAAATGGCAACTGCTGGGAAATAACAGCACAATTACAATGTAGCCTAGAAGCAAAGATTTCTCCCGCTGCAAAGCACCACTCCCAACCACAACACACTAGTACACGTGAGCCTTTGTTTTGATTTTTACGTTTACCTGGTGGCTGCACGTCTTCTTGGACAATACCAGCTCGATTTATGGCTTGTTCCTTCTCTGGGAAACACAACAGAAAAATTACTCATTAGAGAGGGGACTGCGGGGCAGGGCAGTGGAAATCTTTGTATCTACCTGGAACAATGACACGGGACAATTAGGAGACAATACATCTGAGTGCTATTAAATTCAGAGCTGCCATTGCCCAAAGCTTTTAGGTTACAGAAGTTAGATCCTAACAAACAAAAAGACTGGATATTTTCAGTGAAAGAAAGAAAGCTGTACTTCAGAAGAAAAGCTCCTAATGAACATCTTTTCTGGGTGATCTCAGCAGTTTGGAAAGGCAACAAAAACAACAGAAGAAGAACAATTTTGAAAGAACTGGTGGTGGTGGTGGGTGTGATATGAGGAGGGCAAGGCTGCTGAACTGCAGGAACAAGTACAATTCACGAGAAAAGGATGCAGTTTAGGTGTCTAAAATGTACTCCACTGAGGGCCTAGACCCAGAGCTAAATATGCTATGTTTTTGATAGGAAATAGAGCAGAAAATTAATCTTTGAGTGGGTGGCTTTGGTTTGGATAATTGAAGCTTCCCTAATTGACTGCAGGTGCTACGCCAATTAGTAAGCGCGTTTTAGCGACAGCAGCTTAGCCAGTCTCTGTGGAGATGTCCCACAGGCGAAGGCCAAGAGAAACTGGGCATTTTATGTCTGTGGGCTTCAAGCCCTCTGACACATCTTTCTAAATGTTGTGGAATAAACCTAAGGCCTGTGAAAACAAAGACATTATTTTAAGTATCTTGAAAAACAAATGGTGGCTTTTCAGCAGAAAGACTTGCAGCCAAAGGATGTTTACTACTATATTATAGTAATTAAGTGTTGTAATCAAGCCTTTGTTTTTTTTAAAATTTTATTTATTTATGGCTGTGTTGGGTCTTCGTTTCTGTGCGAGGGCTTTCTCTAGTTGCGGCGAGCGGGGGGGCCACTCTTCATCGCGGTGCGCGGGCCTCTCACTGTCGCGGCCTCTCTTGTTGCGGAGCACAAGCTCCAGACGCGCAGGCTCAGTAGTTGTGGCTCACGGGCTTAGTTGCTCCGCGGCACATGGGATCTTCCCAGACCAGGGCCCAAAGCATGTCCCCTGCATTGGCAGGCAGATTCTCAACCACTACGCCACCAGGGAAGCCCCCAAGCCTTTGTTTTAATCAGGCTGACAGTGTTTCTTTAAATCCACGTTTAGCTCTTCTTTAATATTAGGCAGTTTTCTTTATTCTCATAAAGATACACAAGCATAAAGGTATAGGAAACAGGGCTTTTCCAAATCAAATATTCACTGAACTTGCTTCTCCGGTGCTGTGACCGAAAGTCAATCCTAAGTGACCTGTCTGAGAGTTTTATCAACGCTAAGTTTTTCTTTGGCAAATAAAACACCGGGCAACAGGGATTATCTGAATCTTGACATCCAATTCTAAGCAAGACAGAGAAAACACAGCACAAGGAAGCTGCTTATACAGAATGGTCTGATGGCTCCACTGGGCCTCTCTGAAAAGTAGCAGGTAAACAACAACCAAGACCCTATGGACCAAGAGATGCCAAAAGAGTGGGTGACAATGGGACCTCTGAGGTGTCAGACTTTCTAAAATAACACAAAAGGCGATCTCATTTCCTAAGAAGTTAAATTCCTGTAGGACTGAGCCCTACCACGCTGTCACCATGTAAGTCTCCAAGTATGGATGTGTCTCAAACATGCTCTTAGAAAATGCCAACTAGTAAAAGACTACACTGTCATCAATCGTGCCAGGAACAAAAACAGATATCATTTTTCACACCTAAAAGGTCTATTCTCCAGTATCATGGAAGAAGGAAGAGATGAATTTTTAACACATGCTTGATTGCCAGAAAGCATTCTAGATGTCCAGGTTTGAGAGAATCAGACATCCTGGTGAACGGAACACATTCTCCAAGAGGCAGGTCCTGCAAAGCCAAAGAAGCTGGCAGGCTGCCGAGCATCAAAGGAAGTTGACTTCTGGTGGCAAAAAAAATGCCTAATTGTGTTCTTACCTCTTACAATGAAATGGAGAACCAAGTGAAGAGAAAAGAATCCCTGTCTTCACACTTCCTTGCTAATTGCTAATGAGGTTGGAGAGAGGCCGAAGATTTATTTTAAATAGACCATAATCTCTTTATAATCCTTGTCCTTATGCAACCACCTCTTTTTTTGGCTTGGACGGGCAATTTAAACCGATTTGCAAAACGAGTTCCTACCAAGTGATAACCGGTATTAGCATCCTATCTACATCCCCTGGTTCTTTAATCCATTAATGTTTTATAAATACTCTAAGGCCAAAGCAGTCTTATATAAATTCATGATATGACACACTTTATTTGTGAATGCGAGATATGCTAAAGGGAAAACAAACTGGTCCCTCGGGACTGAGCAAGCACATCTTGATGAGGCTGACAGTAGGTTTCTGTTTTGCTATCATTAGAGAAACAGCAAATGTCTCTCAACCTCTGGAAAAAAGGGCAACACAGAAGTCAGGGGTTTAACTATGTGGGCAAATCAGGATAAGCTAATTACTGACCTTTTAGTAGTGAGCATGCTTCTATCAGGAGTGAAATGATTGAAACGCAAATATGCAGCATGGGGCCTGGAGCTTTGCGATGTCCGTTAGAAGTTCCCTCTCCAGTGTCTCAGCAAGCCCGACTCTGCCCCCTGGTGCTAAGGCAGGGAGCTGACTTGCAGTTTTTTTTTTTTTTTTTTAAGTATTTGTTTTTATTTATTTATTTATGGCTGCGTTGGGTCTTCGTTTCTGTGTGAGGACTTTCTCTAGTTGTGGCAAGCAGGGGCCACTCTTCATCGCGGTGCGTGGGCCTCTCACTATCGCGGCCTCTCTTGTTGCGGAGCACAGGCTCCAGACGTGCAGGCTCAGTAATTGTGGCTCACGGGCCCAGCTGCTCCATGGCACGTGGGATCTTCCCAGACCAGGGCTCGAACCCGTGTCCCCTGCATTGGCAGGCAGATTCTCAACCACTGCGCCACCAGGGAAGCCCTGATTTGCAGTTTTAATTGAGGATCCTTAGCTCTACTCAAAGGGCCAAGGTATATTATTTAAAACTTAGTAATACATGCAGACGGGCTCATTTTTGTATGGTAGCATAAGAATCTACCTCGTAATTTTTAAGTCTTTGAACATGAAACCTATCCTTATATTAAATGTCCATACTGTGAAATCTGTGTGACTTGCTACTATATTTAACATTCACAGCAAATTGATACAGCATGCCCAAACGCCAGCCCCCTCAGTGGTCTTGTTACTGACTAGCTGAGGGTGCTCTTGGGGAGGACCAGCAGATAAAAACCTAAAAGCAGGTGCAGAATCTGACCTCGGGGCCCTACACAGTGAAACCACCACCTCGGGAACACCCCCTCCATCGCCTCCTGCCAATGAACAGTTAAAATAAAAGCAACTCACAACCTGAGGTAATTGGACAAATGTCAACATTTGAATATGGACTGTATATTACATAATAACATTGTGTCACTATTAAATTTCCTGGATTGGATAATTGTGATTATGTAAGAGAATGTCCTTGTGCTCAGAAAATACATGCTGAAGTGTTTAGGCATCAAAGCTCACAAGGTCTTCAACTCACTCTCAAATGGTTCAGCAAAATAGTAGTAATGATTATAATATATAATTATATATGTAATATAATTATATATGAACATATGCGTGTCCATATGTATGTATGCATGTATAGATGTGTAACATATATAGCGAGAGAAAGCAAATGTGGCAAAATGTTAACAACTGGTAAATCTAGGTGAAGGACATAAAGGGATTTATTGTACTATTCTTAGATCTTCTCTGTCGGTTTGGATTTTTTTTTTTAACAACAAAAATACACAACTGCAAAACAAGTACAAGGAAGTCCAACAGCACTGTGACTATTCCATGATGTTTAATTCAAAGTCTCTTTTAAAAATAGCAAAAATAAAATAATACTTTTTCTAGTGCTCCCACTTTGCTGCAGTCTGACTTCGGGGTGAGCCAGAACTAGATGTGTGTATTGGAGGTGAGTGTGAGCCAGCAGCTGAGGGGACCAAAGGGCCATTGGAAGCGTGGACTCCTTCCAATACCATGAACACTTTAGTTTCTCACCAGGGTGTGTGGTAGAATCCAGGCAGCTTTGTAAGGCCTGTTAGAAAATAAGACTTTAGTCTGTGCATTTCATTCGACTCTAAGGTGAAAGGAATAAAAAGCATATTCTGAGCACTTGCCATATAATCGGGAAAATGCCCTTCCAAGGTAAGAGGCATTTCTGAATCAAGTGATTTCTCACAGGCCTGCTCTGACTCTGTACCACACACTTGAGGTTGGGGGCGGAAGGGGAATGGGAGGAGAAGTGAGGTATCACAGCTCTCCCACGTAACCTTTGGCTTTACTAGCAGACACTCTCCCCTGTCCTAAAAGCAGGTGAAACAGGGCATCATTAAGCAGCAGACAAGGCTGGGGAGTTAGGGTCTAGTGTCTATCCAGTAATAAATGTGCTAACTGACCTTGGACAAGTCACCTAAATGAGGGGACTGAATGAACACAAGATTTCTGGCAAAACCCTATGGTTTTATGCTTCTGCACATCTAACTAAAGTTAAAAATGAACAGGATCACAGAAAATGATCTTATTCTGTCTCATTTCACAGGTTGCCCTGAAATGCTGTTATTTTTTAAAGCCACATTCAGGATCACTGTCTGGTTCTAGGATGCAGAGACAAAAGGCAGACCAGGCTTCAAGTTACAGCGCCTGAATGTGTGCTATATGTATAGCTTCAAGTATGCTTCCCTGAATGTGGGCTCTTCCCACGAACCATGCTGTGCCGATCGGCTGAAAGCTAATAAGCAACGTCTGGATTCCCTCCAGAAGCACAGCAGAACTGTCCCCATACTTCTGGTGTGGGACTGACAACTGCCAATGCCAACTGCCATCTCCCCAGTGCTCATTTCAGTACTCAGGTATCACGTGTGGAACTGACCTTGTATTCCCCCTAATACTTCGTAAAGTCTGGCTGAGTTAGTGAAAGAGCTAGAGATCACACTGAATGTCAAAATGAAATTCAATACAGCAGTCTTGTGATAATGGCCTGTCTGCTTTTAAATCATAGAAGATCTCCTTGGCTTTATTCTACCTAAGCAGCCTTGTGCCTCTTTTCTACTGCCTTGAGGCTTATTCCAGCAGGGGCCCTAGAGCCTACTTGTCCCCATACCCAGGCCGGCCAGCATCAGTCAGGCTGGCCTAGATGAAGGGTCAGCAGTGTCTCGACACTTGGGCCCTACGTGGCCTGGGCTCCTTGCTAGCCTCTGGCTCCCCTTCTCAAGGACTGGGTGTCTGCCCGGCCCTTCCAAGGACTGTGGGCTTCTCCTCGGTCTGCCCAGAATTCTGGGGACCATAAATGTATGAAGGATGCTCAGAAGAGAAACAGCCAACAAGAGAGGCTAAGGAGTGGAAGAAAGGCAGGAGCAAAAGCGCAAAGCCAGGAGTGCTGGGGGAGGGGCAGTCAAGAAGCCCAGGGAAGAGAGTGTCTCAAGGAGGGAGAGTCTGGCTGGGGCTTGTGCCTCTCACGCACAGTCACCTGACCTCCTGCATCACAAAGAGAACAGAAGCCACAACAAACAGGAAGCATCTACAACCTCCCAACATCACACCTACATCTAGCGGTACCCACACCTGCCCTTCCTCCTCAGTTGCTGGAAGAGGTGTCCTGCCTTTGGTCCAAGTCTCCCTCCTCCATCTAATCTCAAGATCCCATGCCACTTCCTGCTCTATGGATTGTCTTCTCTCTCCAGCAGTCTTCTTTGTCCAGAGGCTCTCTTGGCTCTCCCACTGCTCCCAGGCAAAACGAAAACACGACAGCCCCCTTGACCAGCTGCAAAATAATTTCGTCATTCTCCTCTCCATACAGCCCAACATCTTTAAACAGTCAACCTAACGTACTATTTACTCTTCAATCCACTGCTATCTGCTTTCTGCCATCAAACCATTGAAAGCACTTCTAACAAAACAACCAATGAGCTTTACCTTCTTTTTGCTAAATCCAACGGATATTTTCACTTTTTATCTTTCTTACCGTCTTCAAGCAGCCCAGCCCTGCTGACCACACCCTTTTCATGAAGAGCTATCTTCTTGGGGCTTGTGACTGCAGCCTCTTCTGGTTTTAATCCTCTCGCTCTGGCCACTCCTTTGAGGGCCCTTCCTCCTCTGACCACTTGCTCTTCAGACCTTCAAAATGCTAGTGTTCACCTGCATTCTGCCCTGGACCAGCTTGTCTTTTTCCATCTCTGAATACTGCCTGGGAGCCCCACCTACTGCAATGACTCTGCTTCCCATCCGATGCCAATGGTGTGCCATCTCTAGCTCCAGCTCAGACCCTGTGGCTCGGCTCCCATCGCCTATAGGAAATCTCCAAGAGCACATCCAGGTACCTGAAACTCAATACATCCCAAACCGAACTAGCATGTCCTCTCGTCCTCCAAACAGACTTCCTGTATTTCATAATGCCTAGTACCATATCTCCTCAGCTGCTGGACCCAGAAAGCTGGGTATCAATCTCTTTCCTCTGCCTCCCTCACCCCTGAGCTAATCAGTCACAAATCCCTGTAGAGGATTTATTTCTTAAATCTGGCTCCGGAATTCAGTCCTTCTCCCCAGTCCCATAACCACCACCACTCTGGTTAAGGCTACAGTCACCTCTCCCTGAGGTCACAGGAAGCACAGCCTTCCCGTACCTGGCCTTCTTACCTCCAACCTTGACCCTCCCAGCCCCTCCAGTCACACACAGTCAGAGATTCCTGGAAAGAGTGAATCAGATCACCTTGCACTCCGGATTAAAATTCTTCAATGATTTTCCACCGGCTGGACGAATTCAAAAAGCAAACAGCACAATAGACTTTTCGACAGCCACAATGGAAGGCCTGCAGTTCTATACACTCTCTGACACACAAGAATGGATATTCCCAGTTACAAATTCTCACCAAAGAAACACAAAGATGTATTTCAGAATGAAGAAAACTGAAACTAGAAAGGTGTGAGATGAAAGAAGGATCAGTGAGTAAAGAATGAGGGTAAACAGAAACAATCAGTGACTGTATAAAACACTGATGGTACTAAGTGATCTGGGGAGTAATAAACACAAGGCAAGTCGGGCGGTGTGTCTGGGACAGGAGCTAAGGCATTCTAAGGTCTTTGTATATTTCATAGGAGGTAAAGATATTGACTAACTTTAAACTGTCACCACAAAAGAAAAAGAGAATGTAAAACTTTCAAACGAGTAGAGGGGAAGAGAATTAAATAAAGAAGCCTTGAAGGCAGAAAAGGAGAAAAAAGGGAAGTAGAGAAACAGAAGAATAAATAGAAAACATAAGATAGGAAAAATAAATGTAAATGTATCAGTAAACATAAGTGAAAATGATCTCAATCCAACAGTTTAAAAAGATTATCAGATTGGATTTTTTAAAAATCCCAGTTTAGGCTGGTTATAAGACTTAAGGACAAATAAAGGCTAAATATAAGAGGATATCTATATCCATATCTATATATATATATACATAGAGATATACACACACACATACACCAGGAAAACACTAACCAAAAGAAAGCTGGTAACTATGATAATATCAGATAAAACAGAGTTCGGGAGAAATATTAGGGGTAAAGGGGACTCATATAATAATAATTGAACCCCCCCCAAGAATATTCTAGATTGTGCGCACAGAATAATATGGCCTCAAGATATCTAAGTAACAGAATTAAGAATGATCTGGAACCATCATATACAGAACTCTGTACTCCCAAACAAGAGAATATACATCATTCCCAGCACACAGTGAACATTTGCAAAAACTGACTTGTACCAAGGCACAAAGCAAATCTTGACCTATCAAAAAATCAAAATGATATAGTCTGAATTCTTTGACCACAAATGCAAAGAAGGTAGATCAGCAGCAACACACTAACCAGAAAGACCACAGTGGCTGCTGGGTAATGGGTGGTCCTGGGGACCAGTGGGGCAGGGAGAACGGCTCAGAGCGCACGGAGTGGGTGGGGGACTAGACACGGGTGAGGACAGTGACATGAGAGAAGAGCTCTGACCGTCTCGTCCAGTCACATACATCCGGCACCTAACACAGTGCCTGACACACAGTAATTGCTAAAATCCAGGTTTAAAAAAATGAAAAGGAAGCTAACTAAATGCTAGCTGAATGCCCTGAAATGAACTGAAGCTCCGTCCTCACAGCGGGTCCCCATGACCCGGTCACGAATGCCTCACCTGGGTCGGTCCACCTGCTTAAATCTCCTTGTCTCACTTCCCTGCCCTTGTGGTTCCTTATTTTTGAAATGTTTTTATGGGATGCCTAGTGTACAAATATACTATGTGTTTCCACACCTGTTATCTCATTTAATTCACCCCAAAACATGTAAATTCAGTACTGCAAATTTCACTGTTACAGATGAGGAAACAGGCCAGGCTCAGAGAGGTTAAGTAACGTACCTTAAGGTCCTCCTCTAGTAAGGGATTTAGACCCTCATCTGACTTACTTCTCTCACCCTCTTAGAGAGGCAGTATGGTGCCCTGATGTAACGATTAAGGGCACTGGTGCAAATCCCAGATCTGCAACTCATCGGTTGTGGGTCCTTGTACAAGTTAACTGTTCCATACCTCAGTCTGTCCACATATAAAATGGGGATGATGGTCACACAGCAGCTACAATGAAGGGTTGTTATGAGCACCAAATGGATTGATATATAAGAAGTGCTTAGAAGAGTGTCAGACATATAATAAGCTTTCAATAAATATTAGCTATTTAGTATCATTACCTGTTTAAGGAATCAGTTATGACTCTCAGATAAGAGTGTCCAAATTAATTAAAACTGAACCAGAAAAGTGGGCAGGTGTTGACTGCCTTACAGTTAAAAATGCAGATATTGTAGCCACACACACTAAATGTTCACTTAAAAGGCCTTATCTGTCTGTCTCAAGGCGACTCAGACAACCACAGACTCCGGACTAACCCTATAAGACTGTTGTTGGGAGACACAGCGCAAACCCACACCCTGAGCATCTGACCCAGAGGAAGGTTTCTCAGCCTTGGCACCATGCGCATTTTGGGCTGGATAACTCTTTGTTAGGGGTGGCTGTCCTGTGCATTGCACGGTTTAGCAGCACCCCTGGCCTCTATGCACTAGATGCCAGTGGCACACTCACACTACCCCACCCCATGCCGCCCATTTTGTGACAAGCAAAAATGTCTCCAGATAGAACCAATTGTCCCTAGGGGGACAAAAATCATCCCCAGTTGAAAACCACTGCTCTAGTCTTCGTGACTGAAACTTTTCTAGTGGGATCCAAAGCAGACCCCCTTGTCCCAAGTTCAACTCTAGAGGCTGTCATAAAACAGCATGGGGCAAGGATGCAGTAAGGAGGGATAATGCAGATAGATTATGCAGGGCTTCACACAGCCCCATGTTCACCCTCACGCATGGTGCATGGAGATAGGCTGGAAGGCAGAATGCAGAGGCCATTTCAATCTTGGCTGATGAAAAGAAGCCACAAGGAAATCTGTGTACTTAAAACACTCTTAACTCAGAAACGAAATGTTGTAGCATTTGTAATGGGCAGAGCATTTACATGGAGCTTTCGCCTTCAAACCGCCAAGCTTTCAGCCTTCGCTAATATTGTCAAGGGGCACAGTTGGCCCTCTTCCATCTTCAAGACGATTCAGGTTTCCTGGAGAACAAAATGAGCCTCTAATGCCTAATATTTTCTCTCTGACAGATGGTTTCAGACATATCAAAGTGCTAATCCTTGCTGAGGTATAGGTCTCAAGGAAGGAGAGCTTGGCTTTTAGAATGATAGGACTTGAATGATTAAGGAAGAAAATTACTCCCAGGATACTGACCATTGTCATGTGAGCAACCAGCTTAAAATGAAGGAAGACAGCAGAATCTGGAAAAATATTTGAGGAGAAAAGAGAGGAAAAACTCAAAAACCCAGGTTAACAGTTTAGGTTTGAAACATATCCACTCAGAGACATCTTTGGGAGTGGAAATGAAGTGCAATAAAAACACCTTCAAGCTCAGGATAATTAGGGTCCATCTCCCTCCCCTCAACATTATCATTCCCAGCTTCAGTGTCTGGAAGGTCTGGAAACAGAGGCGGGAGTAGGAATACTTGTCTTGCCACTTACTAGCTGTGTGTCCTGGGGCATGTTGAACAACCTCGTTGAGCCTCAGTTTCCCCATCTGTAAAACAGATAATAATATCTACCTCAAAGTGAGGGTGTGTAAATTAAATGGTCCAATGTGTGCCTAATGAGATACATAAAAAGACTTCAGTGAATATAACTATGAGTATGAACTACTATTTAGTGTCGACCTACTACGTGCAGATTGCTTTCATTACCACCTTTGAGTCTCACCGGAGGCTAGATGATTTTGTTATACAAACAGATAACTACTAAAGGGGTTGCTGAGATTCTGAGAGGTTGAGTCACTTGTCCACCGTCACAAAGCTGCACACAGCAAGATTCGAACCCGGGTCTTCCTGACTGGCAAACCAAGCTCTGACCATGGCCCCACGTGGGGAAGGGAGGGGAGTTACTGAGGCCAGGCCACCGCATGGGGTCAGAGGTCACTCTCAGTTACTAGGCCCAGGCCACCGCGTTGGGTCAGAGGTCACTCTCGGTTACTGGGCCCTGGCCACCGCGTGGGGTCAGAGGTCACTCACGGTATTCCTCCAGCCGCATTAGGGGCCGGAAGTAGATGGGGTAGAAGGCGGCGCCGATCAGGGAGATGAAGCCGCCGAAAATCAGCGCGGTGCGCAGGTTCGGGGTCATGGCTCCAGCCGGTGGCCGCCGTGACCCGCCGAGCAGCCCTCACTCTCGGAAACACAGATCCCGCCAGCGGTATCGTGACCCCGCTCGGAAGAGGAGGAGTTGCTTTCGCTTCCGGGCCTTGGGGGCGGGGCTAGGAGGCGGGCCGGGGCCGGGGGCGGGGTGGGGTTGGGGGCAGGGGTGGGACCAAAGGCGGGGCCTAGGACTGGGTGGAGCTAGGGCAGGGTGGGGCGGGGCCAGGGACCCGGCGCACCGCCTCCCGGGCGCTCCCTGGCAGCGCGTAGCGCGGGCCGAGCGCGAGCCGCGGCTAGAGACTGGAGCTTTAATTGATTTCCTGTTCTGCCCCCGACCCCCCAACCTGGTTTTTCTCTCAGCCGCTCCACCCACCGATCTTCTGACCTCGTTTACCACTTCCTCCTTTACCAACCACGTTTTTTCGTTCTTCCCCCATTGATTTGATTTTTGTGACTATACCAGGAGGTGGATGCTCTCTATGGCTCGTTGATTTAATCCTTGTATTTTTTACAGGTGAGGGAATCCTGGCTTGGCTGCGCGGATTTGGACAAGTCACTTGGCCTAAAGGGCGGTTTGAGGGGATTAGAGACAAAGGTGCAAATTGCCTGGCCCAGGATGGCCCGCAGGGGATTCTGAAATCGGAGCCACAGGGGCTTATGAACCACCTGGGAGGACGGTTTCAACATCCAAGCTACATCTGACTCTTGATTTTCCATGCCCTCCTCTCTCGTTCTTCCCTTTGCTGGATGTCAGGGTTACGAATGAGGATGGGGAGTAGAGATCAGCACAGGGCGGGGAGCCAGCAGCCAGTCCCACTGATGGGACCTCGGGGCTCTGCCTTGTGGCCTGAGGTGGGAGCCACTGAGGACAGACATCTGCTTCCTCTTCCTGAGATTGCCATCCTCCATGCTTCCAGGTGGGCTGTGCCGGCATATGACCCACCCAAGGGTACTGGGCAGCTGAGACTAAGATTCCTTGGGCCTTCATTCAGTCCTTTATTAAAAAGAATGATACCAGTGGCTGGGGGCTGCAGGGGAAAAAAGACCCCAGCACATCTTGACCCCAGAATCATTAGTTAGTCCAGAAAAGATCTACGATCTTTCAGAAATGGTGTAGAGGACACAGGTTTCCTCTTTCTTTGTAGTTTTGCAGTTGAGTCAAGCTATTTACTTCCGTAGTTCCAGAAGCATATAAACCAGGTGTTTGATCTGTCAGCAGATTTAGGGACTGTCTGCTATGCCCCAAACATCAGGCAAATTGCTTTGGGGGACACAAAGATGAATAAGACGTGACCCTTGTTCTCCAGGATCCTGCTATATGGATGAAGAGACAGGACATGTACATAAAAAGATAACTAATGACCCAATGCCACCTGTTGCTGGTGAGTGATACGGTCCTGTGGGCTACCAAGTTCAGAGGAGGAAGACAGATGACTGTAGGGTGAGACAGCTGCTCCTCAGGCGCTTGCAGGAGCTTGTTAGGGGGAAGACAAAAGACTTCATAGCAGAGAGGGAAGCTGCAATGCATGCTTTATATCATGTGATATAAAAATCCCAGGTGTAGGGCACATTTGTTGTTTTAGCCACCCAGCATCCACTTCTCTTTCTGTTAATAGTACCCCAAATATCTTTTGGCAAACCACTCCCCTCCCGATCTGTGAGGTAAACTGGGGCTTCTCCCCACAACCCCAGTCCTTACTCTTTCCCAGCTCTGAAGGTTAAGCATATAACCAGGCCTGACCAAGCTCCCTCACTCATCATGGGGATGGTGGGCACTGGACCCAGGCCTGATTGTCCAGGGTGGCTGCATCCAGATTGTCCAGCCTGGCCACATTACCCATGTTGAGCCAACCATAGTCTATCCCAGCTGCTGGGAGGCTGGATTTGAACTTGAAGGGATGAGACTCTGGAACTGCTGGGGACCATGGTTTAGAGACTGAAAATGAGGACAGTATAGCAGAAGGAGAGCTGAGAGATGGAGAGAAATCAGATGCTGACACTACATTTGAGCCCCTGAAGCCAACTGTGCCCCAAACTGGATTTCTCAGTAACATGAACCAGTAAGTCTCCTCTTCACTGAAGCCAGTTTGAGTTGGGTTCTTTTTTTTTTTTTAATAGATCTTTATTGGAGTATAACTGCTTCACAATACCGTGTTAGTTTCTGTTGCACAGCAAGGCAAATCAGCCATATGCATACACATATCCTCATATCCCCTCCCTCTTGAGCCTCCCTCCCATCCTCCCTATCCCACCCCTCTAGGTCATGGCAAAGCACCGAGCCAATCTCCCTTGCTATGCTGCTGCTTCCCACCAGCGAACTATTTTACATTCGGTAGTGTATATATGGCGATGCTACTCTCACTTCATCCCAGCTTCACCCTCCCACCACATGTCATCACGTCCATTCTCTATGTCTACCTCTTTATTCCTGCCCTGCAACTGGGTTCATCAATACCATTTTTTTTTTTTAGATTCCATATATATGCGTGAGCATACGGTATTTGTTTTTCTCTTTCTGACTTACTTCACTCTGTATGACAGACTCTATGTCCATCCACCTCACTACAAATACCTCCATTTCATTTCTTTTTATGGCTGAGTAATATTCCATTGTATATATGTGCCACATCTTCTTTATCCATTCATCTGTCGATGGATATTTAGGTTGGTTCCATGTCCTGGCTATTGTAAATAGTGCTGCAATGAACATTGTGGTGCATGACTCTTTTAAAACAGAAGGAGTTCCACATGAAATCACCACAGGTGTGATTTCATTTGCTCAACATCTCCATGAGCTCCAAGTCAAGGATTACCCTATTATTTAGATCAGGTCACTGAGAGCAAGAGACCTCACACCAGTGGCTGAGCCAGGACCAGGACTGAGCTCTCATGATTCCTAATCGAATATGCTCCTCCATGACATCCTACTGTCTTTGCGAACAAGCTTGGCAGATGGCTGGCAGAGCCCTATCCACAGAGCCTCTGAAAGCCAGTGTGGAGGGTGCCAGGGTGTCCTCATGAGCTACCAGCAGTGCCTCCAAGGCAGGGACAGGACCAATGTGGGACCGATGAGCCACCCCCTCTCCAAGGTGATGAGGGAAGTAACTGGTGGTTTCTCTGTCCCCTCATGCTGATCTAGAGGGTTTAGACTGGCCAGCAGCCAGCCTATAATCTATACAAATACACTAATCTGTACAAACAATATAGTCCATCTATAGCTTATTAGCATCATTATACCATCACTTGCCTGCCACTGAGTCCTATTAAATACAAGTTCATCTCTTTGATCACAATGTTCTTCCCCTTTCTAAGAATCCCAGCGGCCTATGGATTCAGTCAGCAAATACTTATTGTGTGCAGGCAAAGCACTGTGCTTGTTGATCAGGAACACAAAAAGGAAGCAGTCCACATTTGCGTATTTGACAAAGGTTCACTGAGCCAGGCACTTCTCAGGTGCTGGTGGATGCAGCGGTGAATTAAGAAGAGAGTCTGCTGTCCTCATGGTGGTTACAGTCTGGCGGAGGGATAAGATACTGGCTGTGGATAGTAATTGCTTTGTGGACACTCAGCCTCCCCTAATAATAGCTCCTGGTTCCTTTCAGAGAATGACCTCTCATCTTGTCATTCTTGGTTGGACTGTAAATCCAGGGACCCTGTGCGTTCCTAGCAGTATTAATATCAAAGCTGTAGAAGACTTCCTTTGTGCCAGTCACTATCACAGGTTTACCCAGTTAGTACTCACCAATCCCCAAGGATAGGCATCCCCGTTTACAGAGGGGGAAGCTGGATCATTGCAAAAAGGACTACCTCAAGGTCGCATGGCTAGTAAGTGGCAGAGCCTGGATTCAAATCCATGAGACTCCAGAGACCTGCTCTTACCATCAGTCTAAACTGTCTTGCAAAGTTAGTGAGTTCATGTTGTCTGAGTATGGGTTCAATTCCAACCGGGTCCAATTGTTCTCTTTCTCCCAGAAATAAGAATCATGAGGATGGTGACACAAGGACAGACAGCACTGTTGCGGTGGATTTCTTCCATTGCTAATGTTCTGGTAAGATTATTGCATATCTCCCGCTTGCCTGGGGTCCTGGAGCTTCCCTTGTTTTCCCGCCTTGCAGTCTGATTCTCGATTGTTCGTTGTATTCTTTCTGAAGGTCACCCCGTATGCTTCCAGTAAACTCCCTTTGGATTTCAGTTAGTCAGTCAGTTTCAGTTGCATGCCATTAGGAGCCCTAATGGATAAAGAAATTCCCACATTTACTTCCAACACATGACATAGATGAAGGGCTTGGGGCTTCATAGCTGTGCTAATGTTTGTGAATGCCAAAGGGGGTTCGGGTCTGGGGAAGGTATTCATGCAAAGGGAGAGGGAGCTCAAGGGACGTAGGGAGACAGGATGCAAATCAAATATGTCAGGAGTCCTAGGGTGCATATTTTCATCTCAGTCACTGAGAGAAAAATTGCTTTGGGCTCCTATCCGGCACTTCCTCCTTCTTCCCTTGGATGTGAAGATTGAATGCTTGCGGGAAGCAGACCACCAGTGGTGTCTTGCAGAGTTCAGACAGACCTCAAAGTTAACCCGCTCTCTGATCTAAGCAAAATGTGATGAGGGTTTCCTGGGACAGCAGCTCCACTAATTGTGGCACTGCAGCCCCGCTGCTGTATTTTTAGCCTATTGTGGATTCCCAAGAAGTATCATTACCTTCTGCGGGAAAACAGACTAGAAGCTTGGGGTTTGGAGTGGGGCGAGATCTAATACAGGACCCTCTGGACCTGTACTTTTGAGAATATGAGAGTAAGTTGGGGAAATGCTTCCCTATTTTTCTTGGGCTCTGTGACTCTCTGAGTCCCTACCCATCTGTATAAATATTTCCAATTTAGATTACTTGTCAAGTTTTTCTTCTTTGATCTGTTTTTTACAGCTAAGAGATCTCCCCAAATGTCCATGTTGGCTTATCTCTTGCCACACCATCCACCCTACAGTCTTAACTGGTATCTTTATGATTTCCAGGTGTCTAGACCCAGACTTCCTGCTAAAGTCCAGCCTCATGGGCCTGACAGCCATCTTCAGCTCCAAGACCCACTTGCTCCTGCTCCATCCTCCTCATTTTCAAGGTCACTGGCTTGGTCTGAGGCTTCACCTGCTCACCTGGCCATGGCCGCCCAACCTGTCTTGCATGCGTCATCTTCTTCAGTCACTAACTGTCTCATTTGCAGGGCAGCCGAAGTTATTTTCTGAAACCATAGATCTGGTCAATCACTGCTCTTCTCAGAAGCCTTCAGTGTCTCTCTAAAGGATTAATTATTCATCCTGGACCCCAGGCTCTGGTCAACAGGCCATTAAAGGCCACCGCTGCATCCATGGGCTTCTGCTGCGTGAAAGTAGTGCTCTATGTCTTGGTTGCTATGCTCTGTGCCCATGGCCATGGCTGATTGAATCAGCAGGGATGTAAGACCCAGAACATAGTCAAAGGCCCCAAATCTCTGCCTAAATGGGGAATGGGCTGACCCAGTCAGACTCTCTGCCTCTGGAATTTCAGCTGGAAGGTCAGGGAGAGTTGGGAGGTCGGCAGAGAGAGCAGAGGTTGGACAGATGCACAGAGGGAGGCGGTAGCAACGCGAGAGGAACTGTGAGTAAGCCATGGTGATGAGTTAGCAGAAGCTGTGAGAGAAAAGCTGGGCTGAGTAGATGGGGAAGGAATTGCCTGGGAAGAACAGGAAGCGGAGCACAATGGAGGAGAGTGAAAACCAAGATCCACAAATCCTTGCTGCTGAGAAGTAGTGAGGTACCTTAAGCCCGAGGACTGCCTGAGATTCATTTATTCATTCATTGATTTCTACCAGTTTTATGGAGCACCTGTTATATGCCAGACACTATTCTAAGCTTTAGACAAAGTCCTTGCCTTCATGGTGCTTGTATTCTAGTTGGGGAGGTAAATAATAAATAGATTAAAAAGAATAAAGGGGGACAGTTTGGCAATTTCTTACCAAACTAAACATACTCTTCCCATACAATCCCAAAGGAGTGTCCTCTCAAAAACCTGCACATGGATGTTTGCAGCAGCTTTGTTCAAAATTGCTAAAATTTGGAAGCAACCAAGATGCCCTTCAGTAGGTGAATGGATAAATAAGCTGTGGAACATCCAGACAAGGGAATGTTATTCAGCACTAAAAAGAAGGAGCTATCAAGACATGAAAAGACATGGAGGAGCCTAAGTGAAAGAAGCCAATGTGAAGTCTACATACTATACGATTCCCACTACATGACTTTCTGGAAAAGGCAAAACGATGGAGACAGTGAAAGGATCAGTGTTTGCCAGGGGCTAGGGCACAGAGAGGGATGAACAGGCAGGACCTAGAGGATTTTAAGGGCAGGGAAAATACTTTGTTTGATACCATAATAATGGATTCCTGTCACTATACCTTTGTCCCATCCCATAGAGTATGCAACACCTAGAGTGAACCATAACTCTGGACTATGGACTTCGGATGATAACGATGTGTCAACGTACGTTTATGGTTTGTAACACATGTTCCACTCTGGGGGAGGGTGTTGATAGTGGGGGAGGGTATGTGTATATGGGGGCAGAGGGTATATGGGAACTCCCTGTACTCTTGGCTCAGTTTTGCTGGGAACCTAAAACTGCTCTACCAAATAAAGTCTATGAAAAAACAAAGTCCTCTTCCCCCACCCCCCCAAAAGTAGAAGAGGTTTAGTAAGCTGTGGCATCATGGAGCCATAGGAGGAAGGAATGGATTCTGAGGAGGGAAAAAATCTATTTCGTAACAAAACACTGTGGGAAGGGGTTACTCCAGATTAAAAGAAACTAAAGGGACAATCGTAACTACCTACCTAGAAAGATAGATTAATAAATAAACAAATAGGGCTTCCCTGGTGGCACAGTGGTTGAGAATCTGCCTGCTAATGCAGGGGACACGGGTTCGAGCCCTGGTCTGGGAAGATCCCACATGCCGCGGAGCAACTAGGCCCGTGAGCCACAACTACTGAGCCTGCGCGTCTGGAGCCTGTGCTCCGCAACAAGAGAGGCCGCGATAGTGAGAGGCCCACGCACCGCGATGAAGAGTGGCCCCCGCTTGCCGCAACTAGAGAAAGCCCTCGCACAGAAACGAAGACCCAACACAGCCAAAAATAAATAAATAAATAAACTCCAATCAAAAAAAAAAAAAAAAGGATAGTGAAGTAAGGATCTTTAAAATATATATATAATAATAAATAAATAAATAAACAAATAAATGGAGTAATAAGTGCTGGAAAGAAAAGCAGAACCAGCAAGAGGACTGGGGACCAGGTGGGGGACAACTGTTTTTATTTAGGTATCAAAGAAGGTCTCTCCGAGAAGGCAGCAGACCCCTGAATGAACGGAAGGAGGGGCCCATGTGAATATCTGGGGGATGAGCCCTCCATGTGGAGGGACCGACCGGCGCAAAAGCGCTGAGCCCACGACGTGCTTGCTCTCCCGAGAGCAGCAGGGAGGTGGTGTGGCTGGAGCTGAGCGAGCGGAGGGGACGTGGATGCGGCCGGGGCAGGAGCACCGTGCCCGGGACCTCGGAGGCTGCGGAGCGCTCAGGATGTCACGGTGCGTGCGATTGGGGTCGGGGGTGGGGCGGTGGAGAGCCACTGGGGGATCCGGAGCAACCTTCCAGTGCCAGGGTCTCCGGGGGAAGTCCACCTGCTCTGCAGTTTGCATTCTTCCCGCAGACACGCCTGTCTCCATGGGGCCCCGTTGTTTCCCACAAAGCCCCTTTACTCAGAAGAGCAGGAACAAGTTTTCCTTCCTGGCAACAAAGTGAGCGCGTCCCCATGATTTGACCCTGAACGACGATGCCCTGGGCTTCTCTTTCTCCGTCTTACCATGTCCTTAGAAGGTTCTAGATCACGTCTCACGTCTGTTCCAGGGCCTCACTCCAGCCACAGATCTGTTTGCCAGGTGCTAAATGCAGCCCGCCTTTGCCTGCCTCCAAGCTTTGCTTTAACTCTTCCGTGTCTCTGGATGACTTTCTCTCCAGAGCCTCTTGTCGCAGTCCTTCTCTCCTAGGACGTTCTCCAATCCCACTTCTTCTAGGAAACCTTCTAGATCACTTGACTGGAAATGGACTCTTCTCTCCTAAACTCCCATGGGTATTATTTTTGGCTGCATAAGTAATGACCCAAAACTTAGTGCTTAAGAATTAAAACAACAATTTACTATCTCTTGAAATGCTGTGACTTTACTAGGCGTTCTTGCGCATGACAGGTGTGGCTGGGCGCTGGTACAGCTGAAGTCGTCTGGGGTCCTAGCTAGACTGGACCATCTAAGATGACTCACTCCCATGGCTGACAGCTGATGCTTAGCTGGGGCCGATGGGAGCATCCATAGGTGGCATTTCTCAGACGGAGCCTCCGTTGCAAGAGGGAACGTCCCAAGGAGATCAGGAGGGAGCCACAAGACTTCTGGTGGTTTAGACTTGGAAGGCACCTGGAGTCATTTCAGCTACATTCTATTGGTCAAAGGTCATGGCTGGACTAGTTTTAAGGGGTTGGGGGGTGGGGCACGGGATGGGGGCTAGCCCCTAGCTCTGCAGTTATTTTTAATCCACCATAGCTTGCATGGTGATTTTCCCATATACTGATTAGAATGTTTATCTCCTTTTGCCTATATTAAAATTATTTAAGTGTCTTTTACCTCACATACTAGATTTTAAGTCCCTGCTGAGAGATTACATCTTATTTAACCCAGTTCTTTCAATGTGATAACCACAATAGCAACAACAAATATTAAGTGCCTGCTATGTACTTGATCTCATCTAAATAAAGACATAATCTCATCTAATCTCTACCCAGATATGGTAGACGTTATCTCCATTTTACAGATGGGGAAACTGAGGCACAGAGAAATTCAGCCTTGCTTAAAGCCACATAGTTGGTTAATGGCAGAGCCAGGATTTGAACCCACTGAAGAATCTGCGCTCTCATTCTCTGTTCTATTGTCATCTTACAGTTTTGGCACCAAGGAAACGTGCTCGAGTCAATCTGTGTTGGCATTACAGAAGTGTCGCTGGGCAGAAGAACAAAAGGAAAGAAGAAAGGAAGCAATACAGAAAGTGAATGGTGGCATGGAATTGTCATCAGGTGCTCCAGGTGGCCTCAGTCAATACACGGTCCAGGAGTCCAGTCCTTTGCAGCCTGGTAGACGGAGTGCGGAGCGTTTGGGATCTCAGCAAGAAGTGGCAGTATTTATTCGGCCTGAGCACCTGATGCAAAACTTTCCTCCCAAATCCCAATTTTCTATCTGCCAAGATAAGTGATGGAGGTTTGTGGTTCCCATTCTAGCACATCCACCCAGCCCAGGGACCTACAATTCTGAATTTCTGGCCTGCTTCCTTCTAGCTAGAAGTGAATCTAGATTTACTTCCCATCAGAAACAAGACAACCTCCGTGCTCCATGAGATCCTAGTTTTAGAAGACTCCACTGTTATCCTGGGGACATCAATCTATGTGTAGAAGGTCCCTCTCTGTGGAAGAAGAGACACTGAAACAAAAAATAAGCGGAAACTTCATATCCAGAGAGATGACAAATAAAATTTTAATATTTCTTACATTAAACCACCTCTTACACCTCTGTTCTTTTATGAACATAAGGGCATCGATGGGCCAAAAGTCCAGAAAACAGCCTTAGTTCCTGTCTTGGTGCATTCAGGCTACTGTAACAAAATACCATAGACTGGGTAGTTTATAAACAACAAGCATTTATTTCTCATAGGTCTGGAGACTGAAAGTCCAAGATCATGGTGCCAGGATGGTTGGTATGGGCCCTAATTCTGTATAAGTTGTGTCCTTCTTGCTGTGTCCTCATGTGGTGGAAGGGGGGAGGGATCTCTCTGAACCCTCTTTTTTTTAAAGCACTAATCCCATTCATGAAGGCTCCACCCTCATGACTTAAACACCTCCCAAAGGCCCCACCTCCTAATACCATCACCTTCCAGCGTTAGGATTTCAATATATGAATGTTAAGGGGACACAAACATTCAGACCATAGCAATTCCTCAATGAGAATGTGAACAGTCGGTGCAGAAAACAGAGACAGATTTTTTTAGCCTCTCTCTCCTGTCACTCCCACATTCATAGGGCTGATGGTCCCCTGCCCACATGCTCACCATGCCTGAAGAACATCGCCTTGGAAAGTTCTTGGATATCACAATGCAGGCATGTCTGTACTACTTCAAGGACACAGTCATGCAGCCTCTATGTACCTTGGAAATGAAAAAAGAATTTCACTGGTTGGCCTGGTCAGCCAACATTCTTAATCCTTTACAGTCAATTCTCTTTGTTCCAGGTCCAGCCCTGAGCCCCGAGAAGGATAAAAGGGTAGGTCAGCTTATAAAAATACTGCCTTAAGACCCTAGAAAGTCTGAAATGATGGAACTCTGCCAAACAACAGAGAAAATTCGTCCTGAAAATACCAACTAGTTGTGTAGGAAAGTCAATAGAAAATTGGGCTCTATCAGAGGCAATATGATCTAACATGGACTGTTGGTCCCATTGAATATTTTTGTCCCCTTTATCCCTGCCAGTCACCCGCATAACCATTCTTCACCTATAAGCCAGAGCTAACTTTGACAAATTGAAATCAGATTGTATGACCTCTTGTGAAAATACCCACAAGTCTTCCCAATCACTTAGAATAGTATCCAAACATCTTACCATGTCCTTAGAAGGTTCTAGATCATTTGCCCCTGCCTACCTCTTCCAATCTCATCTCCCTCTATTCACCCTCCATTCGTCTCCTTGCTCTCTTTTCTACAGCGCCCTCAACCTACCTGTTTACACATTCACCATCGCCCCTTACTCTAGAATGTAAGCATCATGAGTGCAGAAACGTTATCTACTTCCCCACTGCGTCTCTAGCACCTTTCAGAATGCTTGGCACATAGTAGATGCTCAATAAATATTTGTTGAATGACTGAAGATATCTCTTTTCTTATGTTCTCCAGGCATTTTAGAAAAACTCTTGTACAGGGGAGATAGTTGGAAATTTAACCTCTCTTGGGAAGGCAGGAAAAGCTTTGCTTCTCATTAATTATTTAATTACCTTCAAAGCTTGGGATTTCAGGAAGATTAAAAATCCTCCCTATTCCACTTATCACAGCTACACGCTCTCAGGCCTAATCATAGCACCTGTGACTCTTATACTGCTTGGTGGTGTCTGGTCTCCTGAAAGGATTAGTACAGCAAGAAAGTGTCTGCAGACTGTTACCATTGGCACCTTTTGAGATTTTAATTAATGGAGTATTTTTTTTTTCTTTCTCATTCATGGTCAGGATTTTGATTATACTGTGACTCTTATACTGCTTGGTGGTGTCTGGTCTCCTGAAAGGATTAGTACAGCAAGAAAGCGTCTGCAGACTGCTACCACTGACATCTTTTGAGATTTTAATTAATGGAGTTTTTCTTTTTTCTTTCTCATTCATGGTCAGAATTTTGATTAACTTGTAAGTGGGAGCTTTTCATTTAGAGGAGTCTGGAGGAGGGTGCTTAGGGCTGATGAGAGATGCCAGGGCTGCCCTTAGCTGCTGGTGAAGGAATTGGCGTGTTCTAGCTGCTTCCACCCCATATCCACGTGGTCCACACCCCACGTGGGAGGATGGACACGCACACGATTGTTGGCTGCAGTGGGTGGTTGGACTTGCTGGGACCTCTCTGCTGATCAGACATTTCTTTCTGTCTACAGCATCTTTGTGGACGTGGGGGTCCCCAAGTTCTCAGCCGGTGAGACCAGCAGGCAGCAGCTCACTCTGATGCTTTGTCATTTGGGCACCTTCGTCTCAGTGTTTGGACCTCCATCTAGGCTGCCTCAGCACTTCTGAATGAGCAAAGTCTGGAATAGTTCATCCACAGACCCGGCTCGGCAGGTGAAGTCTTCTCAGTGGAGCATGAGGTAAATCTGACCACTCCCCACTCTGGCCTGTTCTGTATTTGGATGCAGCTTTGCAGTGAGATAGATCTGGGTTTGCATCTTACCAATTTTATTTAACCTTCTAAGCTTCAATTTCTTCATCTGTCAAATAAGGATAACTATAACCTACCACACAATTTTTTAAAGAGGGTTAAATGAGACACTGCGTGCGGTTGTTTAGAATAGTAAATGTCAGCTGATATTATTTGAGTTCAAGTCTGTGTGTGGCAACTTACAAGCTAATTCACATCTCTGGACCTCAGTTCCCTCATCTATAAAATGGGGATAATGTGATTGTGTGATGATGAAATAAGAATGCAAGATAAATAGTCAAAAGCACTGTACAAATCCTAGCTAATTTCATCAATGAGTCATCTGCATCTACTCCTGGCCATTAAGTTAAGTTGACTTTCTCATGAAACCCTAAACATGGACATGCCGTCTCTCTTACTCAGTTTTTAAAAATGTAGAAATATAAAATGGGGAGGGCTGTATGCAAACACTGCTGAAAAGTTTAAAAAGAAAGAAAAAAGAAAATAGCATTTAAATGATTATTGCATGAGTGACCGGACTATCGTCCCTCAGGGAGAAATATTTCCCAGTTTGCTTAGAGCAGCAAAAAGAGAAGAAAAAAAACGATTTGATGGTTATTTCAAAATCTGTCTCCCCCAGGGAAATTAAACCTGAGTTATGGGGTATTTTGCATAAAGCAAAGTCTAGTATAAAGCTAACAAGTTAAAAAAACACTGTGAGGCAAACCTACATGGATTCAGGCAGGGCTTTCCTGAGCACACCGGCACTCCTGCCACAGAACCTCCTCTTATTCCCACCCCACCCCACGTCCTCAGCCTGGGGAGACCTCGGGGTATCCATAAGGAGTTGCCTCACCTGGCTGTGGTCCAGTCTCCCTAGCAGGGACATCCTAGTGTTAACAGCTGATACGTTGATAGGCCCTCTCACTCTATGTCACTCCCAGCAGCCCTCCTTATCCCCAGCAGTAATTGATGTGCTATGAGGACCACAAAGGCAGTATTTTTATATTGAAGCAGCAAGTTATTATATATAAGCTGTGGTTTCCGTTTTTATTTTTTTCAAAAACTACACTGGGTACTTTTCCAGAAACCTGATGGTTTTTAGCCTCATTTAAAATTTTCTGTTCTATGGGCAATTTTAAGGATCAGGGGCATTTCTTATTTAAATCTTTTCAGCATCTCTTTCTGTAACAGAACCTTTTTTTCTGTAGGGACTCCATTTCAAAGGAGTCTGGAACTGCCCAATTCGCGTATCCTATGCTCTTGGCTAACTAACCAGTCATTAGACTGGTTCTGACAGGCACATGATCCAAATCAAGCAAATTGGGATCATTTTTGGATCTTTTCTGATGCTGCAATCAGGAAAGGCCATTTCTTTCCCCTGGGGTTGTTAGGCTGGGAGGATTTCAGTCTGAGGCTCTGGTAGCCACAGAAAGAGGGCCTCTTGGAGAAACAGGAGATCCCTGATTGCATTGTTTGCACTCTGGATCAAGCCTTGCCTGAAGCCAAACAGTAGGGCATTATGTGAGCTAATAAATACCTTCCGTGCTGCTTTTTGAATGGAGTTTGAATGGAGTTTCTGCCAGTTCCCACTGAAAGCATCCTGAAAAATACAGTTAGATTAGCCTGTATATTAGGCTTTTTGCAAATCTTGAAGAATTGATACGATGGAATGAATGTAGTGGAAAGAAATGTGAACTAAATGTGAAAGAAATGTGCACCACCATCCTGCATGTTATACTCATTCTAGAAAGGAGAAAATCGAGGCTCAGGGGAGCTAAGAGACTTGCCAAAGACCATTCAGGTAGAAGGTAATGGAGCCAGGATTTTACACTCAGAATTTGGGCCAGATAAGCCATATCATACAGATCTGGCTAAGATTATCGCTAATTCATTCATTCAGCACTAATCAGACATTAGGTATTTGCTGGGTGGTCCTAGGCACTGGGGATATGAAATAAATAAAATAGTGCACATCCTTCAGTTGCTTACAGGCCATTGGGGGACCTTCATCAGGGTCTTCATTGGTTTGAACTGTCTCCCCCCAAAAGATAATCTTGAAGCCCTAACCCCCAGTGTCTGTGAATGTGACCTTCTTTGGGAATAGGGTCTGTGCAGATGTAATCAAGTTAAAATGAGTTCACTGTTAGGGCAGGCCCTAATCCGGTAGGGCTGGTGTCCTTACAAGAGGGAATTTAGACTCAGAGCCACACAGGGAGAAGGCCCCGTGAAGATGGAGGCCTCCTTCAAGGCCTCCATCTTGGAGTGATGCATCTCCAAGCCGAGGAACAATGAAGATTGCCTGCTGTCACCAGAAGCTGTGAGAGAGGCGTGGAACAGATTCTCCCGATGAGCTCTCAGAGGGAACCAACCTTGCCAACACCTTGATTTAGGACTTCTAGCCTCCAGAGCTGTGAGACAAGAATTTTCCATCGTTTCGAGCCACTCAGTTTTTAAGTTTTTGGTACTTTGTTACAGCGGCCCCAGGAAACACATACAGTCACCCAGGGTCCCGTCCCCAGCAACCTACGTTTATTTGAATCTCACCTAAGATTGCTCTGCCTGTGGCCCCCCCAGATCCCCCCACCACCAGGGACAGGTCTCTACAGCCAGGGAGTCCCACCTTGTCCTTCCATCACACCCTGCGCGTGGGCTCCTCTTAGCCACAGCTCCCTGCCCTCTTTGCCACAGGTGTGTGAAGCCACCAGGTCGTGGAGTGCCCATCTCCAGGACCCACCCTGTGTGGCCGCTCTTCCCTCCCCTGCCCTCTGAACACACTCTGGCCCCAGTGGCTGCCTGGGGCCCCACTGTTTGCTCCGGATGGGCAAGTGCCTGGAGGCAGCAGACAGCTAATACCAGGGTGTTGCCCTTCCTTTATATACCAAGACTGTTACGTTTCCAGGATACAGTCTCGTGATTTCTCCTTTGTGATGAATGCTGAAGCCATTTCTTGATGTACTGCGTTAATAACTTGGTGAAGGCACACAGCCTTTGGTTGGCAAACGTGACAGCGCTTTTATCTGACCAGCCCTCACCCCGGCCCGTTCCTGCAAGTCAGGTAAGCAGCACAGATGTGGAAGAAGATGCAAGACGAGGGGAGATGATGTCTGAATTAATCAACGATTTGCCTAGGGTAGTGCTGAGCAACAATTTGGACCTTCTGCCTAGCATTTTAAGCAATGGCCCAATTTCCTCGAGTTGCCAACTGTCTCGCAGTGACCACAGAACTCTTCTAATAAAAAGCATTCAGCTGCTGATGTGTTTGGAGGGCAAAATGCCAACTCATTAAAAATAGTGACGCTCCTAGTAACTAAAGCTTTCCCTGTGGGTGAACTTAAACTTTCCGTACTCCCGAAGAAGGGGGCGATGGCAGTCATAATTACTCCCAAATGGGCGTTCTGTCACTAGATCATCAACACCTCAAGGCCAAGGCCCCATCTTGCTTTTTTTTTTGGTATCTTTAAGAACATCTAACAGAGTGGGTGCTTCTGGCCTGCTGGTAGGCCTGATTAAGTACAGAGATTTAATTTGGGCCATGGTATCCCCAGTATGTTTTTTTCGGGTATGGTAGTTAAGAATTTGGGATTTGGGGCTTGGCAGTCAGACTGCCTGGATTAGAACGCTAGCTGGCTGTGCGACTTTGAGAAAGTTTGTTAACCTCTCTGAGCTTCAGCCTCTCATCTGTTAAACAAGCTGTTAGAACGAGTCAATGAGATATGTACCCGAAGTGCTTAGCATTCAAGAAAATGACAGCCATTATTACTATAATTAACTAGTGACTGACAGAGCCAGGACTTACCCAGGCTTGTTTGGCTCCAGAGTCCCCGCCGTTGCCCATTTTGGGAACTCAGCGTGACTTCTACTGGATTGCTCTCCACCACAGGGTGGCAGTCATAACGATGGAGGACCAGCAAGCAGCCTCTTGCTGTAAGAGCCACGCTGGTCGCTGGTCGTTGCTAAACCCCTTCCACAGATGGCTGGGCACCTATGCCCCCCACCAACTCACGACCGAGAAACCCCATCCTCCCACCCCAGTTGGTGATCCAGAAATCTAGGGAATGTCCTTGCTTCTTTGGGGGAAATAGAAGCTCTCCAGGCTCCTTTAGGTCTCCCTCTCCCCCAGGGCTTGTCAAAGGCCCATGTTGTAAGGACAGGAGCTCAAGGAGAGAAGACCACTTTAAGGTTCTGCTTAGCTCCCTGCCTCCCCACATGGGCAGGTGCCCATGGTCTCTCAGATGTGGAAGCAAGGTTCCAGTTATCCATCAGTATTAATCCCCTAGGACTGCTGTAACGTGGTACCCAAAGCTAGGTGGCTTAAAGGCGAAATTTACTGTCTCACAGTTCTGGAGGCTAGAGTCCAGCACTGAGGTGCTGGCAGAGACATGGTGATGACTCCAGGGGAGAACCCTTTCCTGCCTCTTCGAGCTTCTGCCGTTTGCCAGCACTCCCTGGCCTCCTTTGCCTTGTAAATACACCACTTCAGTCACATGACGTCTTCTCCCTGGGTGTCCTCATGTGGTCTTTCCTCTGTGCATATCTGGCCATGTGTCCAAATTTCCCATTTTTACAAGGACATCAGTGCTATTGGATCAGGGCCCACCCCAAAGACCCATTTTAACTGAATTACCTCTGTAAAGCCCCTGTTTCCAAATAAGGTCACATCCTGTGGTACTGGAGATTAGGACTTCAGCATATCTTTTTTGGGGGGAGATTCAATTCAACTCATAACACCATCTGTGATGCTTAATTTTGTGTGTCAACTTGGTTAGGCCACGGTACCCAGATATCTGATCCAACATTATTCTAGATGTTTCTGTGAAGTTATTTTTTCAGATGAGATTAACACTTAAATCAGGAGATTTTGAGTAAAGCAGATTACCCTCCATCTGATCAGCTGAAGCCTTAATAGAAACAGACTGATCTCGCTGGAAGAAGAGGGTATTCTGTCAGCAGACCGCCTTTGGACTCCTGCTGAAATCCTTCCCTGGATCTCCAGCCTTCCAGCCTACCCTGCAGATTTTGGACTGGCTGAGCCTCCGCAATCATGTGAGTGAATTTCTTAAAACAAATTCTCTCTCTCTCTCTTGCACACTCAGTCCATATAGATATAGATATAGATAGAAATATAGTTATACATGGTCTCTTTCTTTGAAGAGCCCCGACTAATGCAACATCCAACGGTCCCCGTCCCCAGACCCCCTCCTCCTTAGGCCTCAGGATCTTGGCAGGACTGGCAATGCCTCACCTAGACAGAGCTGAATACCTGAGGCTGCCTTTCAACCCCCTTCACTGTAAACAAACTATCAGTCACCCACTGAACAAGCATTTCTGAGCCTTCCATTTTTATTATTCCCTTGACAAAGGAAGGTTGAACAGTTCAGTCTCAGTGTGAATTGCTGTAAGTGATGATGGGGAAGAAACGAGAAGAAATTCCTTCACTTCACAAGTTAATACATTTCTAGAAGCTGCCGTTCTGTACAAGGAGTTAGAGCAGAATCACACTTTTAAAACAATGCATGAAATTTTAAAGTCTGTTCCATGGTTCATGGTCTGGTGACCTATTGCTGTATAACAAACCATTGTAACTCTTTTATTTGTTCAGCACTTTGAGGGTCAGCAGTTTGTGCTGGGCTCAGTGAGGAGGTTCTTCTGCTTGATCTCTTCTGGAGTCCCCGAGGCAGCTTCTGTCACCTGGCAGCATGACTGCGTTCAGGCTGCTGTAATAAAAATATCATAGACTTTGTGGCTTAAACAACAGAACTTTGTTCCTCACCATTCTGAAGTCTAGGAAGTCCAAGATCAAGGTACCAGGGCTTCCCTGGTGGTGCAGTGGTTGAGAATCTGCCTGCCAATGCAGGGGACACGGGTTCGAGCCCTGGTCTGGGGAGAACCCACATGCCGTGGAGCAACTAGGCCCGTGAGCCACAACTACTGAGCCTGCGCGTCTGGAGCCTGTGCTCCGCAACAAGAGAGGCCGCGATAGTGAGAGGCCCGCACACCGCGATGAAGAGTGGCCCCCGCTTGCCGCAACTGGAGAAAGCCCTTGCACAGAAACGAAGACCAACACAGCCAAAAATAAATAATAAATAAATAATAAATAAATTAAAAAAAAAAAGATTAATGTACCAGATGATTCAGTTCCTGGTGAGGACTCTCTAACTGGTTTGCAGGGGATGTCATCTCCCTGTGTCCTCTCATGATAGAGACAGAGACCATGTCTCTCATGTCTCTTCTTATAAGGTTATTAATCCCATTCATGAGGGCTCCACCCTCATGACCTAATTACCTTCCAAAGGTCACACCTTCAAATACCATCACATCGGGGATTATGGCTTCAACATGTGAATTTGGAGGGACACAACTCCATAGCACTGGGACTAGATGTTCCAAGATGACTTCACTCACACATCTGACAATTGGTACTGGCTGTTGGCTGTACAATCGAAGTTCTCATCTTCAAGATGGCTAGCTGGGTCTTCCTTACATGGTGGTCCTGGGTTCTAAGAAGGTGAGAGCAGAAGCTGCAAAGCCCTTTAAGGCCTAGGCTCAGGAGTCACCAAAACATCATTTCTATTGTATTCTTTTGGTCAAAGCAAGTTACAAAGCCTTCCTATGTTCAGGGCAAGGAGGAATAGACCCCACCATTCAACAGGAGATGGTTCAAAGTGACATTGCAAAGGGATGTGCATGCACTGATGTGAGGATTTATTGCAACCAATTTTGCAAACAATCTACAATGTTCACTAAGCAAATTAAGCTGGTGAATGTAAAGGGCAAGTTCTTTCTGGAGGTGACAGCATGATACCGATCAGAGCCAGGGATCAGAGGGCCATCTCGGACATGCGAGGCCATGGCGGTTTATTACGCCATTTGATTGAGAACCCGGCAGGGAAGGTTTCTGGACTCTGCTTGATTCAAAGTCTGGTCTATAAATTTTTTTCCTGTGAAATTAGATATTTGCCTCATCTCTGTTACAGCACAGCCAGAGGCATCTGGTTGGGTCAGCTAACGTATGTTCTTAGATTTTCCTTGGCAGAAGTTAATTTTTTTTCTTAAGAATTTTTTTTTCTTTCTCCAAGGCTGAGTCTTTGGGTTAATACCAGGGATCCACAATTCATAAATTTGTTCCTCGTGGTTCATTGTTTCAAAATGAGACTTCTAATAGATTCCAAAGACTTAATAAGAGAGCTGCCTAGTCACATAATGAAGTTACGGTGCACATGGCTGACAGGTAGTAATTTATTATTATCTTTGTCCCTGATAAGAGTCGTGCCGTGCACAGTGGGTACCTAATAAATATTAGCTCTAACAACGTAAGCAATGGAAAAAGTTTGTCCCTTTGTGTTTCAACCAACCATTCACAATGCATTCTTCCATTACCATGGTGTCTATTTTCTGTTAATTTTATCAGTTATATGTAGAGGGGAACCAGAGCTGTGTGTCTTTATTACCATTAGCTTAAATGTCCTAATTTATCCTGTCGCCGTGTTTCACTTAGCATAGCAAGTCACAATATTTTTCTGTCCCTGCAGTGAAAGACTGCAGTAAGTTGATCTTGCTAACAAGAGATAATTATTAGCTTCCTCAGGAATGTTACTGTATATGCATTGCTAAGCATTCCAGGAGGATTAATATTTCTGTGAATTTTGGACAAGACGAGGTAGCAGCACAGAGCAATAGGGCTGTTTGAATATTCTTCCTTTCTCCATTTGCCTCTCCATCACTGGTAATTTGTTAATGCTGCTTGTGTTTCGTCTGAGGTCATGCTGAGAATTAGTGCACCTCTACTGACTAATACACCCAGTTCCAAAGAGAGAATGAGGCAAGTCAGAACCTTGGACGATCCTGGCAGTCACAAGGTTTGCATTCAAGAGCAACTTCTTCGCAGGGTGATGCTTTTCTGAAAAGTTGGCCGTGAAATGGCAGTTTAAAATCACGGTTCATTGATGTTCAAGGGTTTCTTCCTCAGATGAGCAGAGCTATTCTGGCACTTGGTATTGCACACTTTTTTGGCTTTTTTTTCTTATTTGTTTGTTTTTGTTGTTGTTGGGAGCAGACAGGGAAGGCAAGCGGATTTAAAATTCAGCAGAGGATCACTGAGAGTTAGAGGCTGGTGGGGCTGGGAAATCTTTGATTGTCAAGCTCAGGGTCCAAAAGAAATGGAAACCTTCTGAAATATCTGGGCCTAGTCATCCCTTGATTATATTAGACACCCTAACCAGACTGCATATGTGTGTGTGTATTGAAGACATTGCATCCTTCTAATACATTTCCAGTGAATTCTTCTATTTAGGAAAACTTTAGATAAACCACAAGTAGGCAATGTTGACATATCAACTTGAAATGGGAATTTGGCTCTCACTAGTAAACCTTTATGAACTATCTAGGTCAATCATGCATCGGTTCATTTAGTCGATCAGCAAATAGTTACTGAAAGTCTCATGTGGGCCAGATGCATGGTGGGCTTCGGGAATACTGGAGGGGTTTGCGTTCTAGAGGAGGAGAAAGGCAAGCAGGCAGGCCGTTCCAATACAAGGGGATTTATGGGAGGGGTCAGCCCAGAGGGCTGTGTAGACACACACAGATGTCTCAGGCCCGATAGAGGCGGGTCTGGGTGGGCCCATCTGACGTGACCTCTCAGGTGAGGCAGAAGGCGTGATGAGAAGTGAGGCAGGAGGGGTAAACAGCACCAGGTCTGTGGGATTTAGACCCATGCGACGGAGTTTGGCCAATGGGAGGCATGGACAGTTTTAAGAAAAGAAGTGACAAGATCAGGCTGAGGTTCTGAAGACTATACTGCTTGCAGTGGGGAGGGTAGCATAGAGAGGCGTCCTAGGTTGGGATGCCAAAGAGCTGAGCCTGAGACTGGCTTTCTGGGCAAGCAGTTTCTTGGGGGGAGTGCTTTCAGGTGAAACCCGACAAGATGTGCAGGAAGCACGAATAGGGCAGGTGGAGACGTGGTCTAGCCCCAGCCTGATCCCACGGGGAGCTCTGGGACGTGAGAGCCTTGTGCCTCGTTATCAGGCCGTCCTGGCCGTGGGCTGTCCCCAGAGGGGAAACAAACCTCCCGGGCATTTCCAGGTGAAAATGCCTGGTGCTTTTCTCCCAGGGCAAGTCTCAGGAGAAGGGAGCAGCTGTGAGCTATTAGCAGCTCCCGGTCAGGGGGACATGGGTCGGGTACCAAGAGCATCTACTCCCAGAGGGAAGGAAGAGCCAGCGAGGGGGTCTTGACCTCTTCCAAGGGGGTAGATTTCGGCTTGTCGTTGCTGGAAAGGAAAGGGCAAATCGGTTCCTCTAATGGAAAATGCATTAGGCTTTCTAGAAGGAGCTGCTAAGCGAGAGGTGAGAACAGTGGGAGATTACCAGTGGTTTGTCTAAGAGCAAGACCAAAGAAGTGTATCATCAACCAGGAAGAAAAGAGACCCACAGTCCAGAATTAATCAGAGGTAAGGGGAGGGGGATTTGAGTAGCATTGCGGTACGTGTCAGGCATGGCAGTGACGGGGCTATGCCAACATTCTAAAAATAAATAATTCTCTCCTCTTTCTATCCGAGGTGCTCAAGGTAATTTGCAAACATTTACAGGCAAGTTTTCACCAGGCTGAACTGAAGGCAAAGCTCCTGTTGACTTCACAGGGAGCTCCCGGGGGGACAGGCGGCAAGGTGAGGCTTCGGTTCTGGGTAATTAAGACTTAGAGCACCCTTGTTAGCGATGAAATCCCCGTGCGCATCATTGAAATGCAGTAGGCTCCGAAGCCCTATGACCCCTTGCCGGCTGTGGCCATCAGAAGCCCACTGGAGCCATCATTAATTTTGCTCTCCTTCACTTTCTGAAATCAAAGGAGGACATCACTTTGATTAAGAGGAACAGTCACGTTACAGACAATCAGTGGAGTCAGCCTGCGTTGGTCAGTGTCCTTAGAGCTACTTCCTGATGGTGGGGTTGGTGCTCCCAAGGGGAATATGAGTTCTGCGAGATAAGCTGAGAGCCCACTGTCACCTTCTGAGCAGGCAAAATTCTCCCCAGACCCCATCTGCACTCCTTCCTTAGTTTATCCTTTTCTGTTTCCCTTCCTATCGCCATCTCTGAGACACAAAGGTGCTCATTGGTGGTCAAGCCTGGATAAGAGGAAATGTCTCTAGAACACTTCAGCTCCCTCCTCTGGATCAGGGTGGAGGAGGGATGGGTAAATGAAAGAGCAGGTGTCTATGGAGCTTCACCTCATGCAGGGTGCTGTGCTGGTAGCTAGGAAAGATACAGAGAATTCTGGAACACAATCCTGACCCTCAAAGAGCCTACAGTCTTGCAGAAGGGACACATCTCTACCAGCCAGGGTTAGCAGCACAGCTTTGGAGGCAGACAACTTGGTTTTGATTGCTGGCTCTGCCACATGGGCTGTGTGACCTTAGGCAAGTTATACAACCTCTAAAGCCTCAGTTTTCTCATCTGTAAGATGGGGATAACAATAGAACCTACCTCGTAGGGTCATTGTGAGGAATAAACATATTACTTAAACCACGATCATTACTCAATAAATGTGAACAAAGCAACAGACATTTGTAGAGTATTCAGTGTGCTGAGCTTTATATGCTCTATCTCATCTAATCTGCAAACACCATGTAAGATGAGTACCACTGTTATCCCTGTTTTACCAACAAGGAAGTGGAGGCTCAGAGAAGTAAGTGACTTGTACAAAGCTACAAAGCTAGGAAGTGATGGAGGTGGGATTTGTACCCAGAGCCAAGGGTCCCTATAAGAAAATCCATGAGGGCTTTAGGTATGCAGAGAATGAAGAGCTCCCTGGGAACTGGGGCAGTCAAGGAAGGTTTCTGCTGAGTCTCCCATTTGCATGGAGGAGGTTCATTTATTCATTCAGCCAATATTTGTTGAACACATAATATGACTGGGCCCAGAGCTGGGGATCTCTTGAGTAATGCATGATTTCTATTCACAGTTTGAAGGGGAGGAAGTACACCATCAAATGCTACAATGGCAAGGAGGGGACTCTGTAAAGGGTCCCTCTGAGCAGGACCTTGACGGGGGAGAGGGATGGAAAGACGTGGAAGAAGGGAGAGGAACAGGAAAGGATTCCTAAGGAGGTGAAGGCTTATGGCACAGTATGAGCAAAGGCTCAGAGGGATGAAACAGCTCAAGGAACCCCAAGTATTTACATGGCTGAAGCCAAGGGTGAATGTGGATAGGAAGGAAAGAAATAATTACAATAACCGACATCCTTTGAATACTCATAGTGTGTTAGGTACTTTTCACTATCTCTTATTCTTTCTCTGAAGTATTTAGAAGAACTATGGGCCAAATCTAGTCCACCACCTGTTTTTTTTTTTTTAGCCCACGAGCTAAGCATGAGTTTTCACAGATGAACATTTGCAAAAGATTTTGATGATAGGGAACCCTAACTTTGAACCTAATGAAGCAAAATACTATCTTTCCCCCCCAATAGAATTCCATTGTTCTCCGTATTATTAAAATAGCAGATCTATATTATTTAAAAAAAGTCCTCAATTATTATTATATTTTGAATTTTGTCAGTAGAATATGTTGTGGAAATTTATTCTCTCTCTAGTTATATAAGTACCTATATCATAGCCTTAATTTTGCATCTTCACCTACAAAACCGGAAATACTACCTGAGCCCTTTATGGGAAAAGCCTGCCAACCCCTGTCTTTCCAAATGCCCACGAGGCATCATTCTAATTTAAGGAGGTCTGGGGAAGAAGCAAAGGACCTGAGCCAGAGCAAGGGGAGAAGGAATGGAGGGGTTAAAACTGCCTGGATGCGGAGACATACAGGAAGTAGGAGCCTCCCCTGGCTATCCTGATGCCTGTGGACCTGGGCTCAGGGCCGGGACACAGTAGGAGTAAGGCTTGTTTACCAGAAAAGAATTCGTGGCCAGGGGCATTGCATTTCTTGCTTGGATGACTGGGCATACTCCCAGCGCTGCAGGAAATGCCAGAGGAAGTGCAGGTCTGGTGGGCTGATGGTGGGACAGACAGGCGGAGCTGGAGATGGCTGGGGATAAATATGTGGAGACGTCCAGGAGGAGGGTGGGTCTCAGGAGCCAAAAGTAGAGTTGGGAGTCACTAGCAATGGAGGCTGAAGCCTCGGAGAGTCAGAATCCATGCATTAAGGGAAGAAATTATTTCTTCTGTCAAGAGGAGTTAAAAGGTTCACCTTCTCAGAATGGGAGCGGGGACGGAGCACTTATGCATCTTTGAAGCTCTGGGGTGGAGGGGAGTGTGGCCAAGTTCCTGGGTCCAGTGGATCTGGGAAAAGGAATCAAGGCTATTTTTGAAATGGGTTATCCATGTCGGTATATGATATCTCTTCACACACACACACACACACACACACACACACACACACTCCAAAGGATCATAAAGGATATATTTTTAAAACTCCAGTGTGTGCACTAATTTACACAGAATTATCTGATTAGCTTCAGAGGCTGTTGACTTGAAGATGTCCAAGTAAAAACAGAGGGGAAACGCTCAGTGTGATTGAGAACGCAAGGGGAATTTCCTTCCAGTGAAGTTTCAGAAAAACAAAAGGAGTAGCAGCCTCTGATTACGTAATTCCAACCTGGGAAAGTAAAAATCTTTGATTATCTATTTATGCTCTGCCAAACTCAGAGCCCAGAGGAAATCAGGCAAGCCGAAAAGAAACTGATTTCCACCACTTTTCCTCTTCCTCTCTCTCATTTCGTGGCCTCTGTAACCTTACGGAGCTGGCCTGCTCCGGCTTCAGGCTGGCGTGGCGCTCCCGGCAGGGTGGATTCTTCACTGCAGCCAGAGGCGCTGGTGAGGGAGCGACTGGGATGAAGGGAGAGAGGTGAGGATGCCACCGCCTAACCGGGGGCAGGACCAAGTCTACCTTGTCAGCTGCGGGGATTCTCATAGACCTACTGTTTCCCCAAGAATTCTTGGGGCAAATAAGGGGGAAAATGTGAGGCTGTCTGAAGTTTTACAGGAAGTGAGGGTTTATTGAGGTTTGGGGTGTGCTCAGTCTTTGGAATTTTTGCCTTGGTTTTCCTTGGGGCCAGTCCTGGTCCATAAGGTGTCTGTGTGTAAGTTATGAAAAGATGACCCCCTGCCCCTGGCCCCATACCCTGGGCAGCCCAAGGCTAGGACTAATGTCAGGGCAGCGTGACTGGCCTCCCACTTGCCCTCTTGGGTGAGCCTGGGGGCAGAACACACCTGTACAACTGCCCTACCTCCACCCCCAGTCCTGTGTGCCCTATTCATTAATATGCAGAAAAAGCAGCATCTGGAAAGTGGGTGCTGCAGAAAACCTGATGACGTGGCAGGGTTCAACTAAGTACTTAATGCGTGTCCATCTCAAATACCAATTTGTCTTTCCCTTGGACAAATAATGTAACAGTAGGCCTGGGGACACCTGGCATTTTATGGGCTCTCTTCTCCCCTGGATTTAACCCTGTGAGGGATCATCCAGGAGGCACTTTGAGAAATTGCAGCCACACTTTGAGCTGCTAGGATTCCCCTGAATAAATGATCATTTTAGTGTTCTAAATGGAACTGGAGAGCAAATCAACAAGTTCTAGGAAATCCATTAAAAGAAGAAAAAATGCAACATGGTCCCATATCTAATACAAGAATGAGATTTTCATGAGATGTCTTTCAAAGAGAAAAATGCATGTGCAGAAACAGACAACAGCTGTATAAACTCAAACAATCATCTTTCCTGATTTGAAGGGAACGTATAATGTAGGTAGAGGAGAGATTCGTATATTTACCTCCGAACCTGACTTGATTTTCATGTCATTCTGTCATTTATGAACAGTTCCCAAGTGCCTTGTCAAAAACAGTTGCTTATTAAGCCACTGAAAGTATAAAAATACAGACAATCTAAACTGTGAATCATTTCACGAACCCCTGGTGGCCCAGACTGGATTCTGCACTGAGTTAAACAGTTGTGCAAACATGAACTCACCTTCCTTTGCATGGCAGATCCGCTCCTAACTCCAGGTGAAGGAAGTTTCACAAGGCAACACCGTGTCTGAAAGTGTTCACAACCGAGTGGGGAAGAAGCAAACAGATTTTAAAAATACTATACAAGGGCTTCCCTGGTGGCGCAGTGGTTGAGAATCTGCCTGCTAATGCAGGGGACACGGGTTCGAGCCCTGGTCTGGGAAGATCCCACATGCCACGGAGCAGCTGGGCCCGTGAGCCACAATTGCTGAGCCTGCGCGTCTGGAGCCTGTGCCCCGCGACGGGAGGGGCCGCGATAGAGAAAGGCCGGCGCACCGCGATGAAGAGCGGTCCCCGCACCGCGATGAAGAGTGGCCCCCGCTTGCCGCAACTGGAGAAAGCCCTCGCACGAACCGAAGACCCAACACAGCCAAAAATAAATAAATAAATAAATAAGAAAATCCTTTAAAAAAAAAAAAAAAAATACTATACAAGACAAGGTTAAACGATTAGAAATCAATTAGAAGGGATCACTCTGAAGTTGCACTGAAGAGTAGATTATGTATAGAGTGTGCTGGGAACATAGAAGAGGCGGAAATTAACGCAACCTAGGGGGACTGGGGAAATGTCAGGACAGAGACATTTGAATGGTATCTTGAAGGATGAATAAGAGTTTGCAAATGGCACGGGGAGTCTTCTCCGCAGAGTAACAGCATGGGCAAAGGTTGGGGGATGTGACTCTGCCCAGCTAATGAGGGATCAGGAAAGAGGTCTGCATGGCTGGACGGCATGGTGTATGTGAAAATGATGAAGGATGAAGCTGGAAAAGAAGGCAGGGTGGCTGGGCCAGGCTCCGTGTGAATATGAGCCCTGAAGATTTTCAGGCTGAGAAAGGCACAAACAGATTGGTGTTTTAGATGGTTTCTCCTGATGGCCTTTGATCTGCAGAGCAGAGCCTCTCAGTGAGATCCGCCTTAAGGTGATACACGGTGTTGTTTTTTTCACTGATTCAGAAAATTAATCCACTTCCTAAAGTTCTTTGTTTATTCCCAGGGGGTGTTTATACCCTAGAACAGGGATCTACAAACTATGGCCCACCAGCCATATCTGGCCCGCCACCTGTTTTTGTAAATAAAGTTTTATTAGAACACAGCCTCGTCATTTCATTCAGTGCTCTCTATGGCTGTTTTCCCACTATGGTTGATTTCAAAGCAGAGTTGAGTAGTTGCAACAGAGACTGTATGATTTGCAAGGTCTGAAATATTCATGATTTGGTGCTTTACAGAAAAAGCGTGCTGACCCCTGTCCTTTGGTTCTGCAAAGACTTTGCCAAATTTCCCATCAGACCAGAAACTTCAGAGATCACCATGAAGGTTTGCCTCATTACCTTGTATACTGCTTACCTCCGCCTTTATCAAGTGGCCAAGTTTGACTGTGCTCTTCCAGTCAGTAGCAGGAAACAGAGTGGAGAGTCACATACAAAAGAGGCAGCAAAACACTGAGCACCAGGAACCAGGCAAGTCTGGTCAAACCACTCCATGTCTTCTCATCAGGAGTCCCCGAGTATGAGATCAGCAGCCTGCTAAGTATATTGATTGAATCAGAGTTCAAAAACCTCCCACCATGTCCTTATAGATAGGGCAGAACTGATTAGGTGATTATGTTGATGGTCAAACAATGGCCCCCAAAACATACAGATGAAGAGGCTGACATCAATCGTGGAGATCTCTAACAAGTACTCACAAGACTTCGGACCCAACTCCTGTCCTGCTCAACATTTTTACTGGCACGAATAAATCAGAAGCCATGTTATCAATGTGAAGCTTGCCCATAGCTGGGGGATGGGGAACAGCTAATAAGTGGCATTGATATGTTGGCATCACTGTTCCAAAAAATTCTTGATAAGCTAGAGCAGTGACCAAAATGTGCTTTCCTAAGGGGGAAATGTGAGGCTCCTATGGGTCCACCCCTAACATTCCAGGGCCCTGGGGTGAGAGTACAAATGAAGACCAGCATACCATATATCCAAATATTTAGAAGTTATAAATCAGTCTAACAAGCTTCTAGACAAAATATGTTCTATCTTCCTACCTTAACACCACCTAGAAGCCTAGATTCAAATTCAGATTCTCTGAGTCCTCAGAGTCTTAATGCTGGAACATGGCAGCATGGGAGAGCCAGCCCTAGTCCCCCAGGTCCCAGCTCTTAACCCACCTTTCTATTTTCTGATCTCACTTAAACTCCTCAGCAACTTCTCTCCAGTTGTTTCCTCTTTACTGTCTCATTTGTTATATCTGTCATTTGGTGCCATTTATCTGGCTCTACCCTCTGACTTCTATACTTAAACCCAATTCCTCTTGCCTTGTGGATTAATCTGTTTCCAGGCTCTTCAGGTAACCCTGGTCTAGTGCTTACATTTGGCAGTCCCCAGGTGACAGTGTCCCTGATGGACTTCCCCCTAAGGCTAGGAAACAGAACCTGGCCAACTCCCACCTACCTTCCAGCTCCCAGGTCTTCTACAATAACCCCTCTCCCTTGCCAATACCTCTTGAACTTAATCACAAAGGATGAACACATACTTCAGCAAATTGGGGGCCCTGGGGGTGGGAGGTAGTCCCACCCACAAGCAATATATTGTTCTGAAAGCCAGCGTTTTTATTTTCAAAGGGTTACATGTTTTAAGAAAAAAGTTTTAATCATTGGAATATGATTAAATTAAATATGCATAACATACATTCCAGAAAGTACACAAAACATAAATAGCTTAATGAGTTATCACAAGGTGTATGACCACCAGGTAAACAAATGCCCCCAGAAGCCCCTCTGCCCCTTTGTGCCTCACTATCTTCACCCCAAAGGAAACCAACTACTATTGTTGGTTTTGCCTATTTGGGGATTTTATGTAAATGGAATCGAACACTATTTATTCCTTTGTATATGGCTTTTTCACTCAACATGAGATTCATCTACGATGCTCTGTGTTGTTCTAGTTCATGCACTTTCATTGCCATGTGTGCGTTATGTGAGTATTCCACAATGTATTTATATATGTCATCGTTGATAGGTTGGTTATTATGACTAATACTTCCGTGAACATTCTTGTAAATATCTGTTGGTGCCCCTGAGCATGAATTTGGGATTGTATATATCTAGAAATGGACTTCTGGATGGTGAGTTTTGCATATTTCAACTTAGTCAATACTCCCAAACAGTTTTCCAGAGTGACTGAACCCATCTGTACGCCCACCTTCAGTCTGTGAGAGTTCTTGTGGCTCCACATTTTCACAGGTTTTTTTAAAAAAAAATTATTCCTTATGATATAGCCATGTTTGTTTCCATGTTGAAAATTTTTATACCTTTTTTGCCAGAAAGGGAAAATGACCCTTCTGGAAGATGTACCAAGTTAATTCTGTGGCTTCACCTGTCCCAAAGTGGAGGAGCTCAACCAAGCTGACCTCTTGGAGATTCTTTATCCAGAGTCATGACCTTCTGGCCTTTCATCAAACTGTTTCATATTCAGGGACCAGCTTCCCTTCTCTGTCAGTAAAGAGGATCCACTGCTGACCTTTAGTTTTTTTTTCCAAGACAGTACTTATCTGAATAATCTTATTTTGATCACACGTTCATCTATTTGTCACTTAGATTCGCCTCTAAGTCCTTTCAAGGAAACGGACCATATACTTCCTTAATATATACCTCCATTGCCTGCAAGAATTCTTGGGACCCCATGGGGAGCAGTCAGGATTTGCTAATGGACTGCCTGACTCAGTGTAGCTTAAATTCCATCTTTATTTTTATATGATAGTTTAAGTGATTTAATGAGTGGCTGTCACTGACAAGGCATTTGGGGCCTGTGCATAAAATGACACAATAATTTAAAAATAAAGCCTTGCTCAGAGACTAATACACAGAACTGCCTTCCACGTACACCTCACTCTTTATCCTAGAGGAAACAATTCTTTCTTTGGTCAAGTGCCGTTTGTTTTCATTGATAAAAATAAGTAAATCCACATTCCCTTCTCCTGCCTTGCTTGAATGCTTACAAAATCAGGAATCATATATAATATTCATTTCAGCAATGAATATGCAGAAAGTTCTGCATCTCTTTATTTAGGGATTTTAAACATTGCAGTCATGTTCATCATGGTGACGGTAGGCTTTTATATCTAAGACAGACTCATTTCTCAAAGTTGTATTTAAATATCTCACATGGTACTGTTGGCCTCTTGGGTATTGCACAACATACAACTGAAGAAGGAAGCTTAACCAAGCAAAAAAAAGAAAAAAGTAAAGGAATGGTGCAGCTATGGATATTTCACTTTTAGGAAGCAGCAGGACCAGGGAAGAGGAGAATTCTAGGGGAGCCAACTTTGCAATGAGAATCTGGATGTTGGCTTCATTTTAAAGCACAGTGTGGGAGTTGTTCTCTAACTTAATGACGCTCTAAGTGAGGTATACAATTTTTCTCAGTTGTTTTGTAGGCCAGTTTTCTCTTCTGCTCCTTTCAATAATCTAAATACCAAATACTGACAATCCAGATGGTTACCCGGACCTAAGCACACACACAGTTTCACACCTATGGCTTTGCTGTTGATTGTACATTTTAGGATAGATTCATTCATTCATTCATTCATTCATTTGTTGTTTCATTCATTTGTCCATTTGTTTAATTAAATAGTCAGGCAACAAATACTTCCCCAGCATCTATGATATGCCAAGTGTTGTGCTTGGTGCTCAGAGTACAATGATGTGTCCTAGCCAGACATTATTCAAATAATTACACAAAGAGTTGCAAAACTGCACCAGTGAGTGCTCTGAAGAAAGAGCAAGGTACAGTGGAAATGTGTATTAGAGGGATTTGACTTACGGAGGTCTGGGAAGATTTCTTACGGAAGTGATAGGCTGAGCTGATGTCAGTTAAATGAGCAAGTAAATTAACTAAGTAAAGTTGGGGGAGTGGAGGGGAGCTTGAGGAAATGAGAACACCTTGTGCAAAGGTCCTGTGGTGGGACAGTACGCCTTATGTGAGGATTAGAATGAAGGTCAGTGTGGCAGGAGAGAGAGCAAAGGGTGTGGGTAGGACCTTGTGGGCTCTAAAGGAGTTTTGTCCTTATCTCTTTTTAAAAATTAATTAATTAATTAATTAATTAATTTTTGTCTGCGTTGGATCTTCGTTGCTGTGCACGGGCTTTCTCTAGTTGCGGCGAGCAGGGGCTACTCTTTGTTGCGGTGCACAGACTTCTCATTGTGGTGGTTTCTCTTGTTGCAGAGCACCAGCTCTAGGCGCGTGGGCTTCAGTAGTTGTGGCACACAGACATCAGTAGTTGTGGCTTGCGGGCTCTAGAGCACAGTCTCAGTAGCTTAGTTGCTCTGCGGCATGTGGGATCTTCCCGGACTAGGGCTCGAACCCACGTCCCCTGCATTGGCAGGCGGATTCTTAACCACTGCGCCACCAGGGAAGTCCCCTTTGTCCTTATCTTAAGAGCAAAGTTGACACATGGAGAAGAATAGGTGCAGCACAGGAACAGATTCGATTTCACAGTGTGAGTTGTGGGACTCAGAGGCGTGCGAGGAAGAGGGTTTTTGAACTTCTTGTTCTTGCCTTACACAGTCCCTGGGCATCAGCTTGACTCAATCGCAGATGTCCCCTGACAGCTGTTAGCTGTCGGCCAGGCTGGTCTCCCAGGTCTGAGCGGATAATAGGGCGTATGCTCAGGGGTGGTGGAGGGCCGCGCTCCAGTGGTCCAGATCTGCTCCCTTTGCGCACAAGGAGCCATTTGGGCAGGACGCCTGTGCTTACTGCCGGAAGATCGGAACCTGTTGAGCTGTAACAGTCTGACAGGGAAGCCCAGTTTCAACTTGAATAGAACACAAGGCACCCAACCAACTGACATAATCTCTCCCCTGAAAGGTAACGTGTGACCTTTGTGTGCTGGAGCTTCCATTTACAACTGAGATGAAATGTAGACAAATTCAAAATATAACCGTTCTTGACCCCATTTATAATGCTAATCATAATTTACATCATAAATGGCATTTTCAGACTCCAGTATTCAACATTTGGAGATGCAAAAGATCTGGAAAAGTATTCTAAAGCAGAGCGCGCTAAGACACAATAATAACAATAAGAATTCAGGCAGAATTCTGGGCGGGAGAAGAAAGGGGAGGGGCACCTACTTCCCGAATGTTGAATGTGATTGTCAAAAAGCAGAGTTTCTCAACCTCGGCGCCGCTGACATCTGGGGCTGGATCACACTTTGCTGTGGGGCTGTCCTGTGCACTGCCACATGTTTACTAGCATGCCTGGCCTCCGCCCACTAGACGCCAGCAGCAAAACATCCCCCGTCCCGGGCTGTGATAAGCTAAACTGTCTCCAGACACTGCCGTATGTCCCCTGGGGGGTAAAGTCCACCCACCGTCCCCACTTTTGAACCACTCTCCTGGAGGATCCATAATTAATACACTGGTATAGAGGCTTTTGTGAGATAAGAATACTCATTGCCAATAATCTGAAGATTGTTTCATATAACAATGTTTACACTTTTCTATAGAATGTGGCCAGAAGATTTTCAACATGAAATCAGTTTTATTTCTCAAACAATTTAGACACATAGCATGTATATGAAAATGACTGTACTTGAAACTCCCAGCTAAGGAGCAAACGCCTTTCCATTCACTGAGGGAAGTTGAGCTTTTGATTCTGCAAGTCCACTTTTTAGTTTTAAGTCGAGAGTACAAAAACACCTGTGCCATTTCTTCCTTTGTAGAGGAACAACAGCAACAAAAAAGAACCAGTTGTTCATTTTCTGTGCTCTTGAAACTTTAAATATTTCTCCCCATCTCAGTTTTGGTGGGAGATGGGAGAATATTAAAAGCTGTAATACCATCATTTTGGATGCTTACCCATAGTCTGGAGGAACTGGAAAAGCTTTGTAAAATTTCCCAAGAGAGTGAATTGCCCTGACAGGGGCCCAACGCTCCCCGTCCTCTGCTGGAACAGACATCACGGTCCGGCTGGGACTGCCGCAACCAAGAAGACTGAAGATGTTTGGCTTTCGGCCTCTTTACCGTGCTGTACGTGAGTGACCTTGAAAATTGGCTAAATCTCCTTGGATCTCCACAGTCCTTTTTCCAAGAATAAAAATAAAAGCAGTGACCGAATTCCTCATCCGAGTGTTGTGAGCTTTAATGAGATCACAGTTGGGGGATCTGGCATTATCATTTAAGAGATGTTACTTCCCACCTTGATGCTGCCAGGGCTTTCCCCTTATTTTGCCTATTTCTGTTAAATTGGTTAGGTAGACAGATGTTTCTTTTATATAACTGGAGATGCAGGATTTAGAAATGTCATGGAAGTACCTGTCAACCACCCTAAATTTAAATCTGGTGAGTTGAGATTAGATATAGACAAATATAAACTTATTTCATGTATTTATAAAATACATAGATTATATAAACATATATACAAAAGAAGTTTAAATTTGTCTCTAATATATAGTTGTTTGCTTTCTATATGTAATATACAAAATAGATTCAAACTGTATTATATATATAGCAAATATCCTTGAATAGATTCCTAGTGTAAATGATAATAAAATATTACCTAAAATATTAATAATGCCTTAATAATACACCTTAATAGTACCTTAATAGCTTACATGATTTGAAAAGGCTTTTGGTACTTTAGATTAGAAGTTATAAGCTATATCTACTGAAAATGTGACTAGAGTTAGTAAAACTTAATTGGTCTGAATATCAGAAAGCCCTAGACAGAAGTCAGCCCAGGCAGGCTTCGTGTTTATCTTGGGGAAGAAGAATTTATCTACAGTCCCTGAAAGAATACAGAGACAGGGCTTGTTTGGTTTGGTTCTGTGGTCTGTGCTGCTGGAAGGAGGAGGGTTAGGCAGGAAGATGTTGGTCCATTTATGTAAAGGCTGAAGACTGCTCCCTGAGGTTGAAATTTACCAGATAAACTAGGGTGAGTCCAGGGGGAAAGCAAGTAATAAAAATGAGACCAACACTGGGACTTCTCTGGTGGCACAGTGGTTAAGAATCCACCTGCCAATGCAGGGCATACGGGTTTGAGCCCTGGTCCGGGAAGATCCCACATGCCGCGGAGCAACTAAGCCCGTGCTCCACAGCTACTGAGCCTGCGCTCTAAAGCCCGCGAGCCACAACTATTGAGCCCGTGTGCCACAACTACTGAAGCCCGTGTGCCTAGAGCTGGTGCTCTGCAACAAGAGAAGCCACCGCAGTGAGTAGGCCGCGCACCACAACAAAGAGTAGCCCCCGCTCACCACAACTAGAGAAAGCCCGCGTGCAGCAACGAAGACCCAACGCAGCCAAAAATAAGTAAATAAATAATAAAATAGAATTCTTAAAAACAGAAAAAGTGAGACCAACATCTTTGAAACCGGAGGATGATGTTGGAACATGCCAGGGGCAGCAGCATGGGATGTTGGTCTAAGAAAGAGGGTGGGAGGGAGAGACCTGTGAGGTTTTCATTCTTGACGCTCAGAAGTATGTGTCCTGAACAGTAGATTTCACCTCTGTCCAAAATGGTACAAACAACCCCACATTTGTGTAGTTTGCAAAGCACTTCTCAGCCACCATTTCATTTAACCCTCAGAACAATCCTGAGAGAGGCTGGCATCATTTTCAATGGATAAAGCCTGCTCAGAGGGGTGAAGGGACTTGCTCAAAGGTCCTTGACTGGGAATTGGTGGAGAACAAATTCTATCCCACACACCAAGGAAAACAAATCCCCTTTTTAGAAAAGGTAAAATAAAATAAAAATTGAAAGCAGTCAGGAATCCAGGTGGGGCTGGGGATCTAGAGGATGGTTGTCTTTGTTTTTTAAAACAAAGTTTCTTCCCTTCCAATTCACCACGCTACCCTTTTTTATTTTAATTTCCTGCTAGTGGGCTTGGGGTAAGGTCATCTTTCATTTTAAGAAGGTATGAAAACCTGTCTTCTTGTTCATCACCATCTGTCTCCTCCACACTGAAACTTCCTGTAGGTTAGCTGGCCAAATCTCAACATTAGCTGCTAGGTACTGTGTCGCCCAGCGGTAGTTAAGTGAATGATTACATGTCGTGATTTTAATCACCATGATCTCTCCAAAGACCATGACTGTCCTCCGATGTGTGTGGATTCCAATTTACCAGTTTTAAGATGCAGTGAACAGAAGTCTGTTCCTGTAATTGACCAAGAGGTCTTAGCCCACGAAGGCATGTGTCTGCCCTATTCACTCTGCAGTCATGCTCACCGCATCCACACTGCTGCCACTTTCACTTCTCAGTTTTGTTTTGTTTTTTTTAATTTCCTAAGTTTCTTGTTTGTTTTTGCCCTCCGCTGATTTGGCGAATACATTTTTACTTCCCGGAGAGATGTTTAAACCATTTGTGTTAGAGGTATATTTTTTAATGTGTGTCCTGTCAACAGTACAGTGAGAATACAATTTTAGGAACTCAAAATATGTTTAAACACAACCTAGTAAATGTTATGGCTCATCATTTGGTGTTTGGCCTTTGCAGTTTCATTTTATTTAATGCCATATTCGATGTTCTTGATTTGAAATACTTCCTTTTACATTCGTTTTGAAGGCAGTATTTTTTTTAATGTTCTCCACTTGACTTTCTTCTAATAACAGCCTCTCCCAAAATATACTGGATTTCTATAGTAATTTATGTCTATTTATGTGTCTGCCTGTCTGTCTGTCTGTCCTTCTAGCTTCATTTATTTACATAAACAAAAACTGCTTAATCTGGAAGGTGCTAGGACAGACCACCAGAGTATCAGCCCCCAGAAGAAGTCTTGTGCTCTGTGGCCGCCTCTGCTACATACCACGTGGATTTGCCTTTTCAAAGCGAGACATCTGGCCATCACTCACCAACCCGCTTGGCCTTTCCTGGAGTAATTTTGCTGTCTCTCCACTTCACTCAGATTTGAGAGAGTTAATTATTTAATGTGTTTGCAAAGCACATTGGGTTCCCTAGAGAAAGTGTGCCACATAAATATATATAAATGAATAATTAACTAAAGTTTAAGCAGATTACTTGGTGAGTTCTTCCGTAACTGCCCCATTTTTCTAAGGAGGTATTTTGAATTTCCAGTCTGGGTTTGGTTTCTTGACCCTCCCCCTTCCCGGCACCTTCTCTTCCTCCTCTTCTTAATTTGCTTCTGTTTAATTCTTTTTCCCTTCTGCCAGTTCTATCAGTGCCTACCAGATTTTGCGGGCACTCAGTCAATCACAATGATTTAGCGCCTGATCTAGAGGTAAAAGCCTTCATTAACTTCAACGGGAGTCATAAACTCCTCAGAACTCTAGGGTGAGATTAATAATTAGATAATGATTCTAAGGCACTGTGAAAACGAGAAACCAGCCTCCTGAGATGCTGTGCACGGCGTGGCGATCGGTAGTCGAGAAAACCTTGTTTACTGACCCCCTTTCCCTGATCCGTTTCAAGTAAAACAAGAGATCCCTGATACTCTAAAAATTAATATAAATCAAATCCAATCCCTCCTACAGCCTTGGCTCCTCTCAGAGACCAGAACAAAACGAGGAGATTGCAATTTAAGAGCACGGTTTTGCGGTTCGTTGGATCCTCTTTGAGGGAACAATGGACTAATTTAGATGGAGTCTGAAGGGGCGACATAATTGCTTATTGAATGTGGACGTCCAAATCCTAGTTATTCCTTTACCAGAGATTAAAAGGAATTAGGGAACAGTTCACGTCCATCCTGCTAAACCTGACCCAGTTTATTTACACTGTAATCTTACTTCAGAGCACGAGAGGTAAAATGAGCTCTCTTATCAATTAATAGCTGAAGAAAAATTTAGATTTCAAGTTCAATGTAAGAGCTATTTATTCCAAAGCACTACAGAATGAAGAGGTGCTCTCTGTTTTGCTGGGGGGAGGTGGGAGAGGAAGTGCTGAAGAGAATTTTTTTCTCTCCCTCTCGACAGTTTGAATTACTGTGTAATCTTGGATTTTCTAGTGACCTGTGTTAAAGCCCTGGGGCTAAAGCAGACCTATAATGGATCTATTTCTGAATTGTTCAGCAGTATTGGAGTTTAAAACAGCAGTCGTGGTACATGCGTGTAATGAGGCCGGTGCTTCCTTCTGCATCCAGGAGGGCACCGGTCACAGCCCTGCACGGCCTCTCAAAGTACGGAGGAGACCCAGCTCTTCCTCAGCCCACTTCCAGAACTCTCCAAGGCAGCCTGAGCAGACACAGAAGTTGCTTTAGGGATATAAGATAAAGGATCGGCAAAAGACTCTGTCCTTGGACTCTGCCCTTGCCCTCAAATCTCCCCGCCCTGCTTGGCCTACACCCCCCCAACCCCATCCCACATTTCACGCTCAGAAATTCCCTTCTCTGGGTGAAGGCATTGTTCCACATTCAAATACCTCTGGGAAGTATAACGCATTCTCTTTACCAGTCATTAATAATTTAGTGTTCATTCGACAAACATTTGTTGTTTGTTGAATTTATTCATAACATGAATTCATCAGAGTCGGGGAGTGCAAAGATGTGGTGGAGTCCAAGGTTGCCTTTCTGCCGGTGGCAAGACCCCTCTGAACCTCAGTGGGCACACCTGGAAAACCAGGAAGATGGATCAGGAGACCTCCCAAGTCCCTTCCAGTGCCAGCACTGTCTACCTCTCAGCCAGCTGTGGGAACAGGCACACACCAGATGGGAGCGGGGTGGCTGAGAGAGCCTGAGACACATGGGAATGCGCATGGGAATTCACCAGATGTCTCGGGGGCTCTGATTTGCTCTGTATTAACCTATAGCCTTGTGTCTGGGTTCCAGAGCTCAGCACAGAGCCTGGTACACAGTAGGATCCCAATGACACTGGATTAAAAAAATAAGAAAAATGATAACACCTGTATGTTAGTTTTCTAGGGCTGCTGGAACGTGTCACAAACTGGGTGGCTTGAAACAACAGACATTTATTGTCTTACTGTTCCGGAAGGTAGAAGTCCAAAATCAGGGTACTGGCAAAGCCATGCTCCCCCTAAAGCCTCTAGACGAGGGTCTTTCCTTGCCTCTTCCAGTTTCTGGTAGCCCCAGTCCTTCCTTGGCTCATGGCAGAAAAACTCCAGTCTCTGCCTCTGTCTTCACATGGCCATCTTCCCTCTGTGTCTTCACGTTGTCTTCCCTCTGTGCATGCCTATGTCCAAATTTCCATCTTCTTGTAAGGACAGCTGTCATGTTGGATTAGGGCCCATCCTATGATCTCACCTTAACTTGATTATATCTGCAAAGACCTTATTTTCAAATAAAGTCATATCGGCAAGTACCAGGGATTAGGACTCCAGCCTATCTTTTCAGAGGACACAGTTCAACCCATAACCACTTACTCCACAGGATTGTTGACACAATGAACTGAAACACATATATGAAATGTCTTAATGATTAGAAAGTGTTTATGCAAATGTAGGATAAGGAACTCAGCTGTGATTTGAATCTGGCCCCTTCTCCCAACCATTAGGCTATCCACAAAGAGTTTCAACATAAGGACTCTGAAATCCAACTGTGAAGACAAATGAAGGGGAAGAGTATAGAAAACGAGGTCAAAGGCCCAAAAGACAAGATTCACTACCTTACAGGGCTGCCTGGGCCTAGTTCAGGTCCCAAGTGAGTGAGGTCACTTCAAATACCCCACCTGCTAACCCAGACCTCCCAGAATGTTCCAGGCATTGATTGCCTGCTGGTCCCATTTGTCAAGGCCACACTGGAGAGAATGGAAATCACTGATTCACACTCATCTCAGGTCTTTTATTATCATAGACTTGGAAGGTCACTTAATGAAGAAAAGATTTAATAAACACCAGTAAGGCATTAAACATTGCACTATTCAGAAGATAGATATGGTTCCTGACCTTCCAGAGCACAGATTCTGAAGTATACAAGGCACAGGCACATGTATATATTTTACGTTTTTTTTTTTTTTCCTTCCCTTTTTGGAGGGTTAGCACCAGGGAAGCACTGCATTCTAGCTGATTAGGAACCACAAGTCTAAATTTCAATTCTGGGCTGAATAGTAATTTTTCCTGAAGGTCTGAATAAATCAACTAATCTTCTTCAGTTTCAACTATTTTCAGCATTTCTATTTTAATCATTAATTTTGGCTGCTTAGGACCCCGGAGTCACCGAGCCCGTTTGTGACTTAATTTGGGATGGGAATGAGGCAGGAGGCAGAAGATGCACTGAGAACCAAACAGGAGAAAATGGGCTTGAGTTCCATTCTGAAAGACTTGGGCCAGATGCAAGGGACATTTTTTCGTTAATGACAATTGCAATTCTTCTGTCTAGCAAGGCAGATCATAGAATTTGCGCAACTGTAATTTTGGTACAGGTAGGAGAGATTCTCACGTAAGGAAGATAGTTTAATTTTCATTCTGATTTGACTGCTAGGAGATGGGTCAGAGGAACTATCCATTCAAGTAAATCATAGTACCTCAAGACAATAAGAAGTGCGTATAATCCACCCTGCTCCCTTTTTGCTTTGAATGCCAGGAAGCTCAAAGCCAACTACACTGTTCAGTTAAAACATTAAAATTAGCCTAGGGCACTGTTTTAGTTATCTATTGCTGTGAACAAACAACCCCCAAACTTAGTGACTCAAAACTATTTTTATCTTTCATGGTTCAGTGAGTTGACAGGACTCAGCTGGGCAGCTCTTGCTTGGAGATGCTTATGCAGTTTCAGCCTGATGGTGGCTGGAGTTGGAGTCATCTAAAAGCTCAACTGGGGTAAGCATGCAAGATGGTTTGCTCATTCACAGGTGTGTCCTTGGGTTGAGAGGGCCGGAATGGCTGGAGGCTGGCTGTCTCTCTCTCTCCAGATGGCTAGCTTGGGTTTTCTCACATCATGCCAGTGGTCGCAGTTCACACATGGCCACTGGCTTCCCCCAGAGGTCATACTGGGGGGATTTATTCCTCCCCTGCAAGGTTATAATGGGAGATGTGGTCCCTGGGTGGGGTCATCTTTGGAGACATGTTACCACAGCTATTTATTAACCTTTTATTATTTTTCATGGTCTCATCAGGGATGTATCTTTCATTGCGAGCCTTTTTTTTTTTTTTTGAAGTAGGCGAGCATGAATAATATCTATATGATGCTTTACTCTGGTCTAGGGCTTGATAATTGACAATGCACCCACCTGTGCTACATTACCTGGCCTTCATGACACCATGTAAATGGGCAGATCCAGTGACTTTATCCTTATTTTTACAGACGTGGAGATGGTTTCAAAAAGGATTAGTGATTTGCCCAACATCACACAGCTGGAAGTGGTGGGACAGCACAGCTGGACAGTGGTGTCTGAGATGGCAATCTATGTCCTCAAGCACTGGGTGAAGCCCAGACAGAGCCCTAAGCCTAAAACTCAGGTGTGACTCCCCAACACGCTGCACAACACCTGCTTGCCTCTCCGTCACCCATTCCCAGCAGGAGTTTAGTGCAGTGGTGCAAGCATGAGTCCTTGAGCAAAACTGAATCCAAACTGGCTCTGCTGCTTCCTAGCTGTGGAGCTGGGATCTTTCAGACAACTCAGCTTCTGCATCTGTAAAATGAGGTTGTTGATGACGCTGGTGCTTATTCCCTCTCAGGGTTGTCATTTGGATTAAATGAATTAATGCATCAAAGTCATACTTGATAAGAACTTTAAAATCTCTCAGTGAAAAGCTCTAGAGATAAGTAGCTATTAAGAGGACTCTGGTCTAGTTTTCTCTTCTTTATGCTTTTCTTGATTTTATACGGACCATACTAAGCGCCCCAGCTGATATTGACATTTTACTTTGCTGGATATTGCATATTATCGGATAGACTAAAAGCCCTAAGTCAATGTTATTGCCTGACTGAGTATCACGATTTCAGCTGCAAGATGTAGTTATAAAATATTGTCAGGACTTGTCGACACAAGCTGTTTTCCCCAAGCTTTAGTGTGCACTCACTTTCCCTCTGCAGTTATTTACACTGACATTCTCTCCTTTGGTGCCCAGTGGCTCTCTCCTCTCACTCTCCATCCCAAGCAGATCTGCACATTCACACCCAGCTTCTCTCCACTCCGCTGCTTTCCACACACATGTTCTTCTCAACACACTCAGCCAAAGACATCCTTGCACCTATGGACCTTCTGCATCCCAGGGCACCTTCCTTCCTCAGACCCCCAGTGTACAAATATTTCTGTGCTCACTGAGCCTGAAATGTGCCCTCCATCCCAGGTTCCCCCAGGGATATGCTGGAGAAGATTTGCAGCCATGCCACACAGGGCAGAATGCAGACCTGTGTATGAGTGAGGAGGCTCTAGACCCTTGGCTGCACCTGCCCAGGGATGTCCGGCTCACACAGCTCTTCATCAGTGGCCAGAGAGTGGATTGCCCTACTGCCCACCTGGACACTGCACAGACATCCTGGGTGCAGTGCAGAGAGCAGACGACAGCTGCTGCTTAAGGGGACAAGTGTTCCCGACCCAGGCTAAGGGAAGCTGCCTGTTTTTCCCAGCTCAGGGTTGGGGGAACATTGAGCTGAATATGCACCTATTCAGAAGGGCAAAGAGCCAAAAATAACTAGGAGCAACAGCATTTCATCTGACAGGCCCAGAAATAGAGCTCATTTCAGAGCTACAGACCGAGTGATTCCAAGACCTTCACCATCCCCATAGAAATACACCTTCAAATTCCCACAGGAAAATTCTGAGGTGACACACGAACTACCATCCCCTCTTCACTACAGCTTCTCAGAGTGAGGGCTCTGGGGCCCATAGGAAGAGAGTCTGCAGAGTCAAAGACCTGAGGCTCGAAAGACAAGGTCTGGGGATCAAGACATGAGGATGTTATCCGGTGGAATGTTCTAAGGAAGGAAGAAGTAGGAAGTAATTGATCAATATGGAGATTGCAAAACAGGAAGAACAGAGATAGAAAAGGGATGTAGGGAAGGTAAAGAATAGGTGTTATGAGAAAAACTGAAGTACTGAACATTAAGAACAGTGTGCAGTGGACTTCCCCGGCTGTCCAGTGGTTAAGACTCCACCTTCCAATGCAGGGGGCGCGGGTTCAACCCCTGGTCGAGGAATTAAGATCCCACGTGTCTCACGGTGTGGGCAAAAATCTAAACAACAACAACAACAAAAAAAAACACAACAAAAAAACCCAAAACGGTGTGCAAGATTTAGCTGAATCCTGAAGGTCACCCTTGGCAGAAAAAAAAAGCCATGGTCTTCCAATCAGAATGGGAGTATGTTGCCTTCTATTTTTGTTTTCTTCTCTTCTATTTTGATGTAAAAGGCAAATGTCACAGTTCAGTCTATGTTCTGAATATCAGAAATTGCAGGAAGGAAGTTGGAGATGGAAGAGAGGAGAGGCTGCAGGATTCCAGAGACCCCTGACTGTGGGGAAAAGCTGTGTTCTATTGGAAGAAGATGGGGGAAGAGTAATGAATAAGAAAGGAAAAGGAGGAAGGAAGATAAAAAGGGACAGGAAAGGGAGGATGGAAGAAAAATTGAGAAAGGAAGATGAGGGGTTCAATTTTATTTAGCGAATTTGTCTAGGAACTTTCTATACAAGGCATGAAGGGATTACACAGAACTGATTAAGAAACAACCCCTGTTTGCAAGGAGCTTATAGTCTATCTGAGGAGGAGAACTGGCCAGCAAACCAGCTACAAAATAAATAAAGCAGGATTAAACAGGCAATGCTTGGTGGGGCAGAGAGAAACGACCAATTGAGTTTTTTCATATGATTACAATTTTATTTAGTGGCTTTTTAAAATTGAAGTATAGTTGATTTACAGTATTGTGTTCGTTTCAGGTATACAGCAAAGTGAGTCAGTTATATATATATATATATATTTTTTTTTTCAGATCATTTTTCATTAAAGATTATTACAAGATATTGAAGTTTGTAATTGAGGTCATGAGGGGAGCTCCCTGGAGCTGGGGCCCTAGGTTTGTGCAGGGCCTCCTGCAGGGCCTCTCTGCCACCTCTGTAACCCCTAGGTAAGCTCTCTCTGTAAGAGCAGATCTCTTGACCCTACACATCCTTAATATTTAGAAATGTGGCTTCCAAATGCCCAGCAATGTACAGCACTGATCTGAAGGTAAGTTGCTACTCATCCACAGCAAAATAAGACCAAGACAAGTTAAGAGTATTTCACAAGCAAATGATATTCAATTTAAAGGACTGTCTTTTACTATGATGTTAGGTCTTTCCTAACTTTTTGCTGGTAAAAATGCCCTGTCTTTTTAATGAAATAATGTTGATAGAAGATTGTGTATTGGGGGGTTATTTTTTTGTTGGCTGGTTTGGCTTAAATATTTTTACTTGGCAAGTTGATAGCTGGCCAACTGCATTGGTCCCTGAGATTTTTCTGACCTCTAACCATTTCAGAGTCTGAGAACTACTGGCCTCGGATGTTATTCAGTGCCCACCCGGCAAGCAGATTCTCCCTAGCCCCTTTCCCTCCAGGTCCCTGGGTGCTCCTCCACGGAGCTTGGATAAGCGAGGCTGCCATCCTCCTTCCAGACTCCGTTGCCTTTGTCCTTTCCCGTGTTCAGGTGTGGCGTCATTTACCTTTCACTGTCTCTTTAGAGGGGACGTGATGAACTGACTTATACTTCAGCAGTAATGAGCAATACCAGATTAATATACTCTCCCCAGGGGCCTTCACATTTCAGTGGAGTATTAAAACTTAATTCAAACCAATGAATTGTAATAGTGGAATTTTAAGCCCTTCCACAGGACAATGGAAAAGAGGGCTATTTTTAAACAAAGGCCCTCTGAAATCAGACCACACCCTTCAAATTACCGACACAAACATCTAGAGAGAAGGCAAGGGCAATAATGGATTCTGTCTTCTGGATCAAAATTTCACACTCCACTGTGAGTAGAAATTCTGACCTTCTCTTCCTCTACCCCTCTGCAATACAGAATTAGTCAATCCCATCACCCCCTGCCCTGGGCCACAGAGCAATGTGAAAGTCACTTTTAAAGGACGGAATTGTGTTTTGGTGAGTTTTCTGCATGACTGATGCTCCTCAGGATTCCCAGGGCCTGGGGTGGTGCTAGACGCACAGTAGGAACACAGTAGAAGAAGAAGAAGTGAGACATTGGCTATACCAGGTTAAAAATAGCCCAGGCCCCTAGGGGGTGCCTCCACATTGACTACAGTTAGGTAAATTCCAACCTTTAAAGCTCCCAGGCTTGAAAACTCCAATTCCATAAATCCTGAATGCCTGAGGGACTCAGTTCTCTGAAGACCAGCCCAAACCGGGTGCAGTGAAGGAGGAGAGAAAATCCAGAGGAAGGGCCAGGAAGACAGGTGGAAACCCCAGAAACACTGTGAAGTCCTGTTCTCTTGAACTGGAACAGTTTTCCTTCCACACACATTAAAAAGTATAGTCTACCATACTGATAGAAAAAAACATGGACATGATCTAGGACAAAGCCACCAAATCTTTTATCCCCTTGGACACTCAGTAGCATAAATGGAATGGTTTTCTACATCACACAGGAGAATTTTGAGAGCATTGGGTCTGTGGAAGTGGGACGAGGCATTGTCAAAGAAACCCTCAGATGCTTTAATGTGGTGGCCTGTGGATGAGAGAGGAGCAGAGTGACCCTTTCTTATCAGCCGGTGGTTCTGGAAATGGGGTTTCTGGATTGGCGGCAGTATCACCTCCCAGCTTGTTAGCAAGGCAGCTTCTCAAGCCCCACCCAGGACCAGCTGAAGCTGCAATTCTAGCCCAGCAGTGTGTGTTTTAACGAGCCCTCCTGGTGATTGGGATGCACGCTGAAGTTTGAGAACAGTTGACATAAGTCATGACTTTGCAGTAAGTGACTTGGAGCCAGGAGCCTGACCCAGGGCCACAGCCCTTAGGTGACCTAAGAAAGGTAAGGGATGACTCAGCTGAGGTGCTGAGTGTGGCCAGGGCTGTACTGAGATGGCTGAGGGCATATCCAGGCACGGGCAATTCCAAAGCTGTTCTAACCCCACCCTGGGCATCCTGTCTTCACCACCAGCCTCTCCTGACGCCTGTCGGGACTTGACCTGCTATGGTGGCTCCTCCACTGGGAAAGGGCTGTATCCTCTCAGACTCCCATTCTTTTATTAGTTCCAATCCGCACAAATCCACCAGTGCCAAAGGGAAGCTTCTGAGAACTTTCGAAGGTGGGTTAACTGTTTCAGAGCAGCCGCGGGCCCAAGCAATTATCTGAGTCGCTAGACATAGCCACTCTCTTCCCAGAGCGACAGGGCTGGCGCGAGCTGGGGATCCCTCTGTCCAGCCGGGCCCCTCGGCCTGGCGGCAGAATCCGGGTCGCCGAGCAGCCAGTCCCAACCTGTCCCAACCTGTGTCCCCAAGGCCGAGGATGTGCCTGAATTTTTTTTTTTTTTTTAAAGCTGTGCACTTCAAGAGCCTCACGCCTTTCACTTGGGGCTTGAGCACAACTGACTTGGCCTAATTAATTCATTTTCTTTTCGGTCCAAAGTGGAAGCCGGGGCACAGAGATGCAAATCAAATACAAACGCGATTTGGGCGCCAGCACTCTGGACAATTAAAACAAAGAGCTCGGCGGCAGCGGCGCCGGCCCGGCACAAAACCCTCGGGAAACATCCAGAACGTGCCTCGAACCAGCCGGCAGGGTGCGGCGCACCCCGGGCTAAAACTGTGCCCGGAGGGAGGAGGCCCCGCGCCTGCAGGTGGACAGGTGGAGGTTGGTAGGGGTCAAAATCCAGCCTTAAAGACTGGAAGCTGGGCCACAGCGCGGCGCGACTCCACGGGGGCACACTCGCACTGCGCCCGACGGGAGTGGCGCCCTCGCCAAAAAAGCAACCAAACAAAAACCCATTGCACGGGCGGGAACTAGGCTGCAGGACCCGCCAAAGGAGTGGGTGGGAGAGAGAGGATGCGCAAGAGAGGAATAGAATGAGAAGAGGAGGGAGTGGGGAGAGGAAACGGATTGAGAGAGAAGGAAGCAAGTGAAAAAAAGAAAAAAGAGGGGGTTAGGAAGAGAGGTGAGAGTGAGAATTGTAGAGAAGGAAAAAAGGGAAGCGGAGGGCGGGGAGAGGGATCGCGGAGAGAAAGAGCGCGGAAGGGGGGTGGGGAAGGAGGAGGAAAGGAAAGAAAGGGAAAGGGGGTCTGGCCGGGAGCGGGGGGGCGGCGGCCAGGGGGCGGGGCCCGGGTCAGTCCCCACCTGCGTGGGCGCCTGCTGCCCGCCGGGCCGGAGGGAGCGGCCGGGAGGCGGGCTGGGCCGGGAGCGGAGGGGAGGGGAGGGAGGGGACGGGGACTGGGAGGCTGGGAGGAGCTGGCGCTCGGCTGGGGCTGCGGGGGCGGCGACGGCGGGAGCGGCAGTGGAGGCGGCGGCGGGTCCGGCGGCGGCGGCGGCAGGTGGCCCCGCGCGCAGCGGCCGGCCCGGCCGGGGGCGGGCGGGAAGGTGGCGCCTCGGGCGGGGGCCGGTCCCTGCACCAGGTGACCTGTTCCGGCCCGGATCCGGGAGGCCTCGCCATGCAGCGGCGCGGCGCGGGGCTCGGGTGGCCACGGCGGCAGCAGCAGCAACAACCCCTGCCGCTCGCGGCCGGCCCCCGGGCCGCAGCCATGGCCCCCCCGAGCGGCGGCGTACCCCCGGGCCTCGGCGGGCGCCCTGCCTGCGCGCTGCTCCTGCTCTGCTACCTGGTGAGCGCCGGACCCTGCCCGGGTCCTCCCCTCCGCGCGGGGCCCCGGGGACGCGGGTGGGGGCGGTCGGGGACCTCCACCTCGCGGGCGGGTGCGGCACGGCTAGTTTTGTCTCTTCCTCGCCGCCGCACCCTGGGCGCTCCCGGCACCTGGGACGGGTACCCGGGGCGCGGAGAGCGGTGCGTTGACCGGAGTTGCGGCGCTGCGCTCTCGCCGGGGTCCCTTCCTCTCCCTCCGAGACCCGCTCCAGACCCGGGTCAGGTTCCCCTCGACACCCAGTGCTGTCCCCCACTCCACCTGGGAGCCTCGCCACCCCGCGTTTCCTCCCTCCCCGCTGCGCACGGCTCTCCAGCTCCCTCCCTGCCGGCCCTGGGCGTCCCTCACAATCTTCTCGAGGTTCCTTTCCTTCCCGAGCCCAACTTCGCCTCTTTCTCTCTGCGAATGCCACCCGCCTCGCCCCTCCTTTTAGTTTCCACCCGGTCTTCATGGCCCGGACCGTTTTGTGCGGACGCACCCGGCGATGAACCTCGTATTTCCAGCGCTCTTCAACTCCTCCATGGTCACTCCAGCCAAGTTGTGGCTGCCAGAAAGAAATCTAGTTCTTTGTAGCACGCTTACCGCCAGAGTGGGGACTTTAGCTGCGTCTTGAACATTGTCATTTCAGAGAACACATTTGGCTCATGCGTGTCCGCTTACAATTTGCACACTTCCTGGCTTTTGTTTTAGTCATCAACTAAATGGCCGTAACCTGTTTTTCAAAACCAACTCATTTAAAATACCAGAGTAATTTAGACCCTCGGAACAAGGTAGGGGAATATTCCCCAGTTCCTTTGCTGGCTTGCTCTCTTCTGCTTTGAGTTCTCCTAAACAACAGTAAATTTACAGGAGGTGACACCCTTTCTGTCCAGTCTACCTTATGTTCCAGGATCCTGTAGAAACGTTGGGTTATCTTGCCATATATTACTGTAAATAAATGAAATGGAAAATGCTGAATCATGAAACTGATGTAATAGGAAATTCACAGAATGCTGAAAAAAAAAAAAGAAAAGAAAAATTATTGAGTAGTGTCATTGTCCAGAATTCTTTTCATTTATGTGGCATTGCCATTATTTGGAGACTTTCTTCTTGGAGGCAAAAAACTGCTTAGGAGACACTGGCAGGAATTAGAATTTGATTCCAAAGAAATTTGCCACTCAGCCCAAGTTTCTTTTGACACCCTTTACTTGTTGAATGTTTCATTTCTTGAAGCAAGAGGATGTAAAAATGCAAATTGTAATTCTGCCTCTTCATCTACCTGTTGAGCAATCCATGCTTTTCCTCATATTGTAAAATAAGCCAGTACCAGATTTTGTGGTTGGCTTTAGTTCATATTTTTATAAGAAGTTGTCAGTTAACATGAATGATTTTTTTCACCCAGGAGATATTATTATTTAATATTTATGCCACAGGGTTACAGCACACAGGCTCATAAATAAAACTGCCATAACAGATGACAGGGTTGCAGTTTAAACAGATGATTCCCGTCCACAATGCACTGGTTACCCACAGAGGCAGAAATGATGTAGTAGAGCAGTGTGTGAAACATTAATGTACAAGTGGTCAGGAAAGTTCCACGTGGAAATACCAAGACCTGGCAAGCAGAGACTGCTTCTTGACAGTTACAAGAAATCAGAGAAACAAGAGCAATAAAGGCCTAAGTGGTCCACAGGAGCAAAGAGAGATGATGGAGCAAGTATAAAAGTGCTGTATGGGGGCTTCCCTGGTGGTGCAGTGGTTAAGAATCCGCCTGCCAATGCAGGGAACGCGGACTAGAGCCCTAGTCCGGGAGGATCCCACATGCCGTGGAGCAACTGGGCTGGTGAGCCACAGCTGCTGAGCCTGCGCTCTAGAGCCCACGTGCCACAACTACTGAAGCCCGACCCCGTGCTCCGCAACAAGAGAAGCCACCGCAGAGAGAAGCCCACGCACCGCGGCGAAAAGTAGCTCCCGCTCACCGCAACTGGAGAGAGCCTGTGTGCAGCAATGAGGACCCGACGAAGTCAAAAGTAAAATAAATAAAATTAAAAAATATAAATTTATAAAATTTCTGTATGGACCAAGGGGGATTTGAGACAGCAGATCACAGAGAGGAGAAAAATGATGCTATGGACAGACTATGGTGAGTTAGTGAAGTGGTGAGATAGGGCTCCAAAAAGAGAGATTATAGAAAATACTGTAATGTGGAAAATAACTAGAGCATGGATGAATGTCTTGGCAGACAAGGAGGGGATGGATTTTGGAACTACCATGGAGAGGGAAATGTCAGTGCTTCGTGAGTATGTGTGTTTCCTTCAGATGGGCTTCGGATATGCTACTGTTAAAAAAAAAAAAAAAAAAAACTTGAATAAACAGGAAAACCATTTTTCAACTGAATGAGAAAGTTTTGCAAAACCCGGGGAAGCAAAAGTGTGACTTGGAAAGTGGGCTTCACCTTTCTTTCTAAAGGTCTAGCCATTGGTAGGGATTTTGCTCGAGAGGTATGTGCTACCAGAGAAACTGCTGAAAGGTAAGCCTTCTTGACCTTGGAGAAATTCAGTTGCAAATTGGGGAAAATGTAAAACAGCTGCATGAACACATGAAAAGCATAAACTACTGAGAAAAATGCATAAGTGTGTGTCTTGTACATCAAGGAATACTTCCTAGAGAAAGTGATTGGTCAGGGCAGGGGGGTGGACAGATAGAGGGTAGAAGTCGAGCAGAGTAGCTAAGCAGGACCTCAGGAATAGGTAGACACTAGAGGAAGAAAGCTATCCCATAATTTGGAAACCTAAATAATAATAGTAGTAGTAGTGGTAATAATAATAGTTTGCATTGTGCTAGGTTATTTATATGCATTATCCAATATTAGTCTTAACAATAACCTTGTGAGGTAGGAGCTAGTATGATCCCCATTCAGATGAGTTAACTGAGGCTCAGAGAGGTTAAGTTAGTTGCACTAGGCCACACAGTTAGTCCAGGTTTGAAACCCAAGTCTATCTCCTTCCAGAGCCCCAGTTCTAGCCGTTCATTGCCTTCTAGCTTATTGCCTTCTGGATTTTGCTGCTTGTAACCCATTCCCATTATTCATAGATGTATGGGCCATTAGCAAAGTTCTCAAAATTAGCAGCTTCTGTGAAATTGGCCAGGATGTGAGGTCATGTCTGAAGTAGCCTAAAATATGCAAAGCTGGAAGCCCAGGCCACAGAGTAGAAGCAGGATGTTAAAGAGGGGGAAAAAAAAAAAAAGTAAAGCCAGAAGATATTTGCCATCACAATAGAGAGGTAAAGGATGGGGTCCTTGTATAATCCAGAGGCAGCTGGCAGAGTTTAGCACTTGAGTTTGTATGAACATGTGTCCAAGAGTATAGCCAAGTGTGCCTTGGAATGTATTCCAAATACAAATTGTCCGTGATTTTGGGACTGACTCCTGTTTTGTGTTATCCTTACCTATTTGCTGGTTCTCAAGAGGTTGAGAGAGGCCTTCTAGTCAGATGCCTTTAAGCCCCTGCCACCCTCATGGAGAACAGGGTCCTGAGGTGATGGGCACATTCCTTCTCCGTCGGCTGGGACAGAATAACCTTCAGTTGCAGCCCAAGAACAGTACTGCGACTGTAGCTAGCGTACTGCCAAAGCATGAATAATTGTGACGAGGCCTGAAAGATAAGTCACGGGACGATGCCAAGCAGATTTCTGAAAAGATGATCCCTGGTTCCAGCAGCTGCCCCCCAAATTCTGAGGTCACCAAAGGTCAAGATGCAGAGAGCCTCCTCAGAGAGTGTGGGGCCTTGAAAGCAAACGGTCACGGAAAGCGCTTCCACTGAGGTTACGGGTGCTGAGTGGTGGGGTCCATGCTGGTTTTTCTCTGCCTCAGAGACCCCCTAGCCATCCTCGTCCATCGTTAACTCTTACCTTCCACCAGACTTGGCTAGAACAGCCTGAGACTGCCCAGCCCCATTTGTGACAATGGCACTTGGAGAAGGCAATTCTGTCTCTTCCGAACCCTGGTCTCGAAGTATAATTTTTTTCTAAAATGAGAAAACAAATCTCACAATGGCTGGTATTGGTGTCAGCTGTAGAGCTGAAATAATACGAGTGGACATTTGCACTTGTGAGACAACCAGAAGACAAAGAAACAAGAGGGCATTAGCGGCACAGATGCAGATGTATGTGAGGCTCATTAGCAGACAGTGACTGTGAGAGTCTTGTACAGAATTCTCTGTAAGCGACCACAGACCATCAGTTATCCCTCCAGAAGTGTTCATTAACTCCTTGCTTTGTGTAACACAGGACCTAGGGACTTCAAAACAAGGTATAGAGACCTTCAGTTATCCAGTTTGTGCAAGAGTGATTATGGATATTTGAAATACAGAGACCCATCCTCTAACTTCACATCAGCCAATAGCTGCCACATTCATTCCAACCAGAGTCCCTAAAATCTCCCAACTGGCCGTGTTTGCCTCTCGCCTTCTCTTCCTTCTGGCTGCCCGTTGGCAAAAGTGTGGGAGCCACCAATTGGCTGAACGGAGCAGCTGGAGGGAAGGTAGCAGAGAAGGCGTAAAGAAGCCAGGCAATTCACGGAGAAGTTGGATAGACTGGAGTAGACCGTAAATAGCCTGAAGTGAATTCAGTTACCCTGTTTATTGGCTCATCCCATTCCCTGGAGAAAGGAATGGAGGGGCAGGAGGGCATGCAGGATGTGAGGAATTGCTGGGGAGGTTCTGCTTTGGTGGCTTGTCATTTGCCTCCCAGCCTCACCCGAAGAAGGGCTGAACCAAGCGGGGGAGTTGACTCAGTACAGCGTGTGTGTTTGTGAGTAAGATAACATCTACCCTCCCCAGACATAATGCATGGTGATCTGATGTGATTTTAGCCCCTCACCCCACACTTTCAAGACGGTAGTGAGCCAAGTCCCAAGATTCCCCCACCTGTAACCAGAAGGTGGTGACAGGTGTAGAAGTGGATGAGGTGAGGGCATCATTTTGGGTGTTTCTGGAAGGCAGCAGGCACACCATCACCAGCTTTGGAGTCAGCAGCTATGGATTTGAATTTTGGTTCTGCTTTTTAGTAGCTGGTTGTTCTTGTGCAAGTTACTCACCCTCTCTGAATCCATTTTATTTCCTCAGCTGTTAACTGGAATGTTGTGTCCCTCAGAGAGCTGTTGTGAGGTTAGAGGGGAGAAGTTCTATGAAATTCAGTGTGAGAGGATGAGGTTAGAAGTGAATGAGAAGACTTACTGCGTTTGTCCCCGTGCCTAGCACGTAGTAGGTACTCAATGAAATTAAACTGCACCAAACTTGGTTACCCTCTCATAATTTGTGTTAGCAAGAAATAGCATATCAAACAGTATTAAAAGGGGGAGAGGATCCAACACAGCAAGGAGTGTTGATCGTTATTGCAATGGCGTTTCTCTAGCCAGCTCTCAGGTTTGGGAAGGCATACGGGTCGGCTGGGAAATGTTTCCCAAGGCTCATCTTGACCTCGAAGTCCATATTGATGTCATCGCTCATTCTGCTTAATTGCATGCTTTGTTGACATAAACAGAATTTTTGCTTATTTCTAGTTGGCAGATATCGGAAACGTAGGCCTCTTAAGCCAATACAATTACCTTTTGACCTCTGGAAAGTTTGATCCAGCCAGTTTGGAGAGAGGGCGCTCAAGAGCCAAGGTTTTCTTAGGTGACTGTGGGGCAGAATGGACAAGGATGAGAAAAATAGTCAATTGTTGTTTACAATCAGACATACCCACATGCACATGTAAGTGTAAATGGACTGCCCATAGAGAGACACAAGTGACGTGAGTTAAGATTTTCTAATCTCTCTGTTTCCTTAAATAATAAGTGGATCATATAGAGAAAAGAGCCAAGTTTTCTCACATCTTTGGAACAAGGGAAGGTTATTTGAATAGAGTTTCCTCTTACTGATTTTTAAAGGAATGAGATGGACTCATCCTAAAAAAAGTTCAGGTGGTTTTGATAGATTATTTTTTCCATCCAGAAGATACATTAAGTTCATCTGTTTCTTTTTTTTTTTTTTTTTTTTTTTTGGCTGTGTTGGGTCTTCGTTTCTGTGTGAGGGCTTTCTCTAGTTGTGGCAAGCGGGGGCCACTCTTCATCGCGGTGCGCGGGCCTCTCACTATCGCGGCCTCTCTTGTTGCGGAGCACAGGCTCCAGACGCGCAGGCTCAGTAATTGTGGCTCACGGGCCTAGTTGCTCCGTGGCATGTGGGATCTTCCCAGACCAGGACTCGAACCCGTGTCCGCTGCATTGGCAGGCAGATTCTCAACCACTGCACCACCAGGGAAGCCCAGTTCATCTGTTTCTTGATTCCCAGGCTGAACGGAATGCATTTAGAGTTCCAATTTTGGGTCTTTTATCAGGAACACACACGAAATGACCCATTTCTGTCTTTTTTTTAAAAAAATTACAAAACATACACAATTACACAAAGACAAAGGAATCTGTGTTTTGTGACTGTGTGGGATGTTGTCAAATTTGACTTTGATTAGGGCTTCATTCTGGTATAAACAGATGTTTGAGGGCTCAGGCATCTTTCAGGGCCCAGCTCCGTTGTGTGCGGAGCAGATCAGCAGCTTCCGAGGTGAAACATCTATGTGGTTGCCTAAATGGCATAATTTGAGGGGCACAGAGGTGCCCTTTACACCGCAACTATCTTGCTTACAGCTGCAGTGCATTTGGCCTTTGTTTTTAAGGCATTATATCCACCAGGCTGGCCTAGAAATGCAGAGATGTGACATTACCGCAGTGTTTCTTCATTATCACATTAACATGGGTGAACTCGCCAGATGAGCACGAGTCCAACAGGGGGTGGAGGGGCAGGAAATTTAAAATTTTTAATTTATATTTTTTGGTGTGGGGAAATGGAAAAGTTCTAGAATGTAGGGCAGTTGTCTGAAAGGGAGAAGTCCACCCTAATGGGACAAGGTGGGTGCGAGTGCCACCTTCTCTGACCTCACAGTCCCCCGGGTCAACTCTGACCCCCAGGGGCCCAGTGAAATGTTCTTTGGAAGGAGATTAATGAGGCTGGATGAAAAACAAAGACGTGCCAACCCCCATCCCCCCACCTGCCCCAAAGAACTTGTGAATGTCAGGAAAGTTTCATGGGGATTCAAGATTGGCTCGAGTGCTTTGGTTTATATGCAGGTGCCCCCAGGGCTGTGGGGCAGTTGATCTGAGTTGGACCACCGAGGCACCTGGCAGAAATGCCCACGCCTGGTACTTATTTCAGCAAAAAAGCCTTAGCCAAACTCTACAATGTGCCGAGCTCTATCTTATAAGCCGGGGACGTAACAATGAACAAGACGTGGACTCTGGCTTCATAGTTTCTAAACAAAGGAACGTTTGGGTAATTTTTAGCTTATGTTAATGCAACCTGGCATGTGAAAATACCTATGAAGGTTGGACACGTGTCATGCCCGTAGCTGAAACTCTTCAAGTTAATTGCCTTATTTTCCTGGCAGGAAATGGCTCATAACACACACATAACTTGAGCCAGGAAATCAGCTGCAGCTTAATCAATATTTAGAATGTGATGTGTCTCTAATCGGTGTTGGTTTTGTACAGAACAGAGGTAGCCACGACTCATGGCGTAGCAGGGTCTGCCCGCTGGGTCTGCTCCAACCCGCAAGATGCCAGCTTCCTATGTTACACAGGTGCCCACGAGAAGGAAGATTGCAAAACCTTCCTGAGGGATTTAGACCATGCTCCTCAAATCACATACAGTAACTCTGAGGTCCTCTTTGGGGCTGGCATACCCCCATCATATTAGGGACATCACCCTATCCCTGAAGTTGCTCTTCTCTTGTTCCCCAGCTGTCACTAATGTTTCTCTCACTTCTTTAAACATCTATCTCAGTCCATGAAATTCTCGTTGTTGTTGTTGTTGTTTTTTGGCTGCACCAAGTGGCTTTCAGGATCTTAGTTCCCCAACCAGGGATGGAATCTGTGCTTCCTGCAGTGGAAGTGCGGAGTCTTAACCACTGGACCGCCAGGGAAGACCCGTCAGACCATGAAATTCTACCTCTTTTCCTAGCCTAGCTCCAACTTCTCATCCTACTTAGATCTTTATTGAAAGAAACGTTAGCAAGGTGTCAACATACCCATGAGGGACCCTTGGCAAAATAGCAAATCAAGCCCCATCAACCACATGTATAGGAAATGATGCCTGACTGGGTTATTCATCTTATTTCCCCCATGTGATTGTTCCTTTAAAAAGTCTATCTTCTGTCACTCTGTGTTCTTTAAAACTCTATAGCACTTTAAGTGGTCTTCTAATTCAGCTGATTATTATATGATCTTGTCATCTTTGAAAATGGCTGTAATCTAAAATAATGACGAGAACACATTTTCATAAAAATGACAAAATAAATAATACCTAATAATACAAAAACTCTATCTAGAATAAAAGCTTGATAGTCTATAACAGTGATCTGGAAACTATGGCCCCCGGGCCAATCCGGCCAGCTACATTTTTCTGTAAACAAGGTTGCACTGGACCACAGCCATGCTCACTGGCTTGTGTGTTGTCAATGTCTGCTTTCTTGATACCACACTAGATGGACATCAAGCGGCTGAAAAACCCAAAATAATTACCATATGGCCTTTTTTTACAGGAAAAGTCTCTGACCTCAGATCTAGCATAGCACCACTGGGTAGAAATATGTGAGCCACAAATTTGAGCCACATATGTAATTTCACATTTTCTAGTAGCCACACTAAACAAGTAAACAGAAACAGGTAAAATTAATTTTAGTAATGCATTTTATTGAACTCACTGAATCTTAATCTTATCATTTCAACATGTAATCAGTATAAAAATTATTAATGAGATTTTTTTTTATCCTTTTTTGTGTTCAGTCTTTGAAATCCATTGTATCTTTTACACTTACAGCACATCTCAGTTTAAGTGCTTAGTATGACTTGTGGCCACCATATCGGATAGCATACATCTAGGACCCATCAACCTGGAATTTACTTTTACTTCACTTGAGACTCTGAAGCCAGTGAAAACAAAATGATCTTCATATGCGTATATGGAGATTTCCTTAAAAACAGAATTTCAAGAAAAAGTCCTGGAGAGAATACACAGTCAGGTGTCCCATACCTTTTTCATTCTCATCTGTCACCACCCACCTCCACAATGATGAGCCTGGGGTCTGGAAATTTGTGGGTCACCAAGCAAAAGTGAAACTATATTTAGCATGATGCTGTGCTTATTAACGTGGAAAAGTGGGCTGGGGCATTTTTAGCAATAAGATGTAAATGAATTAACTGCACTTTCCAATGAAATTTAAGGAAATCAGACAGCTCTGTTTAAAAGAGGTTTTCACTGGAGTTCCTAGCATCAGCAATAAAAATGTGATTTAAAAAAATTGAAGTGGGAGAACGGGGCCTGGGTGAGGTATTAAGGTATACATGAAAAGAACGAGGAAGAGGTTTTAAGTCATTCTTTGAGAAGGGACACAATGTGATATTTAATATACCACAGCATATCCTGGACTCTGCTCCCTATTGTCTCACTAAATAAGCAAATGTCTCCTTCCGGGGAGCTGAGAAAGGGAAGCCTTGGGGGCATTTGGATGGAGGAGCGCAGGTCACCCATGGGCACCACTCTGGTCCAGCTCCCATCAGCACCAGCAGTCTCTGGCTTCGGCTAAACGCTGCTATGGGCTTAATAGCTCGATTTGAATCTTGAGAAGGGGACCACGTCTCAGCACATCTGGCCAAATGAATAAACCATCGCTTGTGGACAAATGCTGGCTGTATCTGTCTTCATATGAAAGCAGAATCAGCCTGGAGTTCTTAGGCAGCTGTGGAACAGCAAATCTTTGGTTTCATGGTGTGTGCTGTGGGGTGGAGAATGTCAGAGTGGGCATGAGGAAAAGGAGCCAGGCTTCCGGGCCGGCCTCTGCTAAGCCTGCAGCTGCGGGATGTCGGAGAACATCCCCTCGGGGTTGCCATGTCCTCGTCTGAAAACTGGGGTGGGCTGGCTTATCACCAAGGGCTTGTGACCCTCATATTCCCGTGTCCTTTTGTGTCTTTATTTACCCCCCTTCTGTCCTCTGGCCAAACCCGGCTGCTTGCTAGATCCCCAGGACAGCCGCCTGTCCTTCCTTTCATGTCTCTGTTTAAACTGTTCACACCACTCGCAGTGTCCTCCCTTTGCCTCTCTACCTAAAGAACTTCTGTTCATCCATCGAAGCCCAACTGAAATGCCATTTCCTCCATAAAGCCTTTCCCAGAGCCCCCAGTCAGAATTACTGTCATTTGGTGCTGTGTTCCCTTAGGATTTGCATTTAGTTTGACTGGAGTGCAGGCCATGTTCTGCCATGTGTCTGCTATTTGTAAACGTGATTCTCTGATTCCAGACTTCGCGTGTTACTCACCTTTGGCCCTCCTACAGCCTTAAGCCAGAATTGAAGAAAGAGGTCCCTATTTCTTCCTTCTTTGGAGAAGACCACAGTGACCTTTTTCTTTAAACTTGTGGTTAAAATATTTATAGCCTAACATTTACCACTTTAGCCATTTTTAAATTTATAGTTCGGTGCCAGTAAGTACTTTCACATGGTTGTGCAACCATCACCAGAACTCTTTTCACCTTGTAGAACTGAAACTCTGTACTCATTAAACCACAACTCCCCATTTTCCCTCCCCCCAAGCCCTGGTAACCACCATTCTACTTTCTGCCTATGAATCTGACTACTCTTGGTACCTCATATAAGTGGAATCAGACAGTATTCTTTCTTTTGTGACTTTCATTTCACTTAGCATAATGTCCTCAAAGTTCATTCATATTATAGCATGTGTCAGAATTTCCTTCCTTTTTAAGGCTGAATAATATTCCATGTGTGTATATACCACATTTTGTTTATCTGTTCATCCATCAGTGGACAGTTGTGTTGTTTCCACCTTTTAACTATTATGAATAATGCTGCTGTGAACCTGGTGTAAGTCTATGAACATATCTCTTCCAAGCCCTGCTTTCAACTTAGATATAGACCCAGAAGTGGAATTGCTGGATCATATGACAATTCTGTGCTTAATTTTTTAGGAACTACAGTACCGCCTTCCACAGTGGCTGCACCATTTTACATTCCCACCAGCGATACACAAGGGTTCCAAATTTCTCTGCATCCTCTCGAACACTTGTGGTTTTCTTTTTTTAAAAAAAAATAGTAGCCATTCTAATGGGTGTAAATTGGTCCAAAGTAACCTTTTTGCTATTGTGTTATGGATGTCTAAATCTCAAAGTCACATTTAGAAGAAGAGCTCTTAGCATCCATCCATCCGTGCCTCATGATCAAAACATTGCCTTAATTTCAGGACCAAACTTTCCAGATTTCTTCTGGAAGGAAAGTCCACACTGAGAAGGCTTCATCATCTAAAGAACTAGATAACTAACACAACATTGTAAATCAACTATACTTCAATATAAAATAAAAATGAAAAAATGAAGAACTAGATCAATAAACCTGCAGCTAAAATCTTTCTTGGCACCTGTGGCGTCATGCGTGATGAAAGAATCAGACAACACAGCTTGTGGTCCACGCCTGCCTGTGTGTGATTTGGAGCAATAGAAACCTCTTGCTGGCCCATTCATCATGCATGCCTGTCCTAGCTCAGAACTTATGGAGAAAAAGCGCCCCAGCTGGCATCCCTGATATGTGTTCTCTCCAGTGCACTTTGAACTCTTCTCCCATCCTTTGATTTGGCTGCATTTGACCACCATTTGAAGTCAGGACAATAGTTTGGAAATGTCTGGAGCTGGATTGCCTCTTTTTCACTTTAAGGCACGTTCACTGCTCCTGGCTTTGTCGTGAACTAGCTCCATCATTTGGAAACCAACTCTGGAATGTTTGCCACGTAGATTTGAAAGTCCCATCTTGATGAGCAGATGCTACTGAGTCTGGAGAGGGAGTTTAATGTGGCCTAATCTTCATTTGTGTGTATGTTGGTTTTTCTCCAATTATTCGGTAGTGCTTTCGACATCTTTTATCTTCCACTTTCATTACATTATGTAAATGGATATTTTTTTCTTCCAGGAAAATAATGATTCACGTATCTGTTAATATGATCATTTTTAAGCTTTCTCTATTTTTTTTTTTCTTTTCAGAATTTTGTACCATCTTTGGGTAGGCAGACTTCCCTGACGACGTCGGTGATACCCAGAGCTGAGCAGAGCGTGGCTTACAAAGACTTTATTTATTTCACTGTCTTTGAAGGAAATGTTCGCAATGTTTCTGAAGTCTCGGTGGAGTATTTATGCTCTCAGCCTTGTGTTGTCAATTTGGAAGCAGTGGTTTCATCTGAGTTCAGAAGTAGCATTCCCGTGTACAAAAAAAGGTGGAAGAATGAGAAACATCTTCACACCAGCAGGACACAAATAGTACATGTGAAATTTCCAAGCATCATGGTTTATAGAGATGATTATTTCATCAGACACTCCATTTCGGTATCTGTGGTGATACTACGCGCCTGGATTACTCACCGATATAGCGGTGGAGACTTGAATGTTAAATGGGAGGAAAACTTGCTACATGCTGTAGCGAAGAATTATACCCTGCTGAAGACCATCCCACCTTTTGAACGCCCTTTCAAAGATCATCAGGTGTGCTTTGAGTGGAACATGGGTTATATTTGGAACCTTCGAGCAAACAAGATTCCCCAGTGTCCTCTTGAGAATGGTAGGTCGTTTGCCTTGCTAGGAACCTAATTCTCATTTTTTTTCAGACAGCTTTGATCATAAGAGGAGGGCAGGGGAAAATTCTTGTATTAGTGGTGGGGGACAAAGCAAATGGAATCTGTAATTTTGGACTTTGGGGACGAAAGAGGAAAAGTGAAAAGGTGTTGAGAAGAGACAGAGTAGCAGAGAATAGGATTGAACAGGGAGGTGAGAGAGGGACAAAGAGCCATGGAAGGGGTACCTTGAGAGGCTTGGATCTGCTTTGCATTGGAAAGGAGCTTTAGTGCCACTGAAATGAGGATCAGGAGAATCTTCCTCCCCGTCTCCCTCAAAAATCCCACATGTGTCAGTTTTCGTGCAGCATTGGCTTTTCAGCCAAGCCTACCTGGGTTCAACTCCTGGCTCTGCCACTTTCTGCCAGTGTAACTTGCAGAGTCTCAGTTTTCTCATCTGTAAAATGGGGGTAATAAATAACAATTCCCTCAGGGCAGTATTGTGAGAATTAAATGAAATGTGCTCAGCACAATAATCATCACTCAGTAAAAAGTAGTAGCCATAGTGATGATAGAATGCAAACTCTGTATTGTATCCTAAATGTCACAGGGTCACAGCCACTGAAGGATCAATAGAGGAGGCTCCCGTGCCCTTTCTCAGCCTCTTTGAAGCACTGGGTTTGGAGCTCTCTGGCTGCGTGCATTTAGAAGAAGGGGGGCTGAAGTTCTCTCCATTGTCGCGCGGGCACCTTGCTGTATGGATGCTGAGCGCCTGCCAGCTCCTCTCCATATCCCGCAACGGAAAGCCTATCCAGGCACGCTCCCAGGCACCCGCCCGGAGTCGGGCAGTGTTTCCTAAAGTGGGAGCCTAAGACCACCTGCAACAGAATCACCAGGGCTCTTGTTGCAAATGCAGATTTCCAGTCCTCATCTATTTCCTGCTCAGCCAGGATCTGTGGGGCGCAGGGCCCTGGAATCCACATTTTAAATACATTCCCATGACTCTGATGCACCTTAAAGCTTGAGAACCTCTAGAGCAGGGATAGAGCTGGTGGGACTTTGAGTTGCAGTGGCTGGACCCCCAGGCAGGCTTGGTGGGTGGAGGAAGTCCACAGGCCTGTGACAGGAGACCCAGGGACGTTCCTGACACCTCTTAGTCTCCAAGAGGACTGGTTTGGAGCAAGGTGACTTCAGGACACAGTGAGAACACTGGCAGTGAGTATTTCCTGGGGCTACCCCCAAACACCCCTGCATATAATGAAAACTTAAAGGGCCAGAGCCCACTTGCTGTAGAACCAACACATTTGGCAGTAAAAAAAAAAAAAAAAAAAAAAAAACCTCTTTACTTTGAAATAATTAGAGATTTGTAAGAAGTTGTAAAAATGAGAGAGAGTCCCCTGTATCCTTCCCCCAGCTTCCCCTAACTGTGACATCTTCCATAACTATAGTACAATGTCAAAACCAGGAAACTGACGTTGATATAATACTCTTAACTAGACTGCAGACCTTATTCAGCATACACTGGTTTTTACATGCACTTTTGAGTGTGCGTAGTTCTAGACAATTTCATCCTACATTTTATTTTAATAACCCTCTTCTGTGTCTGGCTTATGTTTGTGCAGTGCTTTAAATACAGAAATAACTAGAAGAAGAAGACAAATTCCCTTCCTGTGTGTGTGCGCACATTGGGGGTAGGGTGGGGTGGGCAATTAAGCCTCTGAAATCGTCGAGCTGCATGCGTTTTGATGATCAGTGTGCGTCCCTCTTCCAGGCAGAACCCCATGCTAGTATCCATCTGGAATGCCTTCCGCAGGGATATCTAATTTGTTAAGGAGAAGGAAGCATGGGGCACACGCAGCCACAGTTTTGCTTTGCCTCCGATTGATTTTGTCAGGGCTTAATGATTCCATTTCATGTTTGGCAAATCACATATTTCTCATTGAAGAATGACTGAATTGCAAGCTGGAAGTTTTCAAATGAAGTCATTTACGAACCGGTTGAGTACTTAGGGCTCCTGAACATACCCTTAAACTGTGAAACGTCTTTTCTTTTCTTTTGTTGTTCCTTCCCCTATTCACAGGGCTCAGGAACAGCACAGAGGGATTTTTTTTCTCCCTGCCTCCTTCAGACCATTACTTTTGGGGGTGAGAACCAGTCTAATAACGCAGAGGAAAACCTTTTCTAAGAGTCAGAGTCACTGGAAATAGGTGTGGGGAGCTTCATCCACCCTCAAAACCAACTGTTTGTATGGCTAAGAAAAGGGGAGCACTTCCTCTCCCTCCCTTAAAAAGACAAATCAAAAGAGTGCCTGCAGCAGTCCTGTCAGAGTGTCCACGACCTCTGTTCTTGATATTGTCTGCGCGATGGAAGGGGGCCAGGCCTCTGGCTTGTTCCCAGCAGGGGCTTCTTTATTCGGCTCTTGAAGAACAAGAGTCAAGTGGGAACAACAAGGTGGCATCAGGGCGCCACGGGGGAGCTCTCAGGCCTGGCCTCGTCACAGTCTGCAGCCAGCCCTGGTGTGGGGTTGGGGGAAGACGTTTTCTGTGTCAAGTGCCTGATGTCATACAAGAGGTCTGCGTCTGAACTAAGCACCCCCTGACTCGCTTGCCTTTTCTTTTTTTCTTTGCAAAGAGAGAGCCCAGCCCCCACGCACCAATGTTCTGTGAGTGTGGCTGCAGTCCCCCTCCATCAGAGCCTTAGCTTCGGCTCCCAGGCCCCGAGCTGTGTGCGCCCAGATGCTCTGCAGCTTACCCTCCTGGGCTGGGACTCTGCCAGGCCGGGCCGGTGGGCTGATTGTTGGTGATGGTGCAGCCGGCTTCGGTCCCGCCCCGCTGAGTAAACCGACCCCAGATCAGAAGCCGGCAGCCTTTCAGGACACGTGTGTGCCAAGGCTCGGCCACGTGCCCTTCGGATGCACCTGTTCCTCCTGCATCCTGGGCGTGTGGGCCATCGGCGGCTGGGTCCCCCCTGCCTGAGGCCACTTATTGTCCTTTCCCTTGGGGGAGGGCACCGGCCATTAGCTGCTGCCCCTCACCAGCCACACGTGTGCCTGACTCACCCAGAGGAAGAAATCAACCACACAGGCCGGTAGCTCTAGGGGCGCACCTGGACTTGACGTCCTATTTTGACAGGTCAGCTAGCCCTGCTGCCTCTATCTTCGGCCCGTCACTGCATATTCAGTTGCTTCTCACCAGTGTTTGCTGTCATCCTAGTCTAAGTCCTGTCTGGACTCCGGCCATAAGCTGCAAATGGCCTCCCCACTTGCCCTCGTTCCTCACACGGCAGCCGGTGCAAGCAGCTCACCGCACCCCCTGCAGGCGGCTCCTCCCATCACATCAGGAAGGGTCAGCCATGTCCCTTAGCACGGCCTGTGGAATCTGTCCCTGTCCCCTTGCTGGCCTCATCTCCTGCCACGCTCTGCCACGCTCACCCTTGCCCACCTGTCCCAGCCACGCAGACCTGCTTGCTTCTCCCTTGATGTACCAAGTTCGCTCCCATTTTCGGACATCTGCATTACTGTCCCCTCCGCCTAAGATGCTCCTCCCCCAGATCACTACGTGGCTTGCTCTCTTATCTCATTCCTGCCTCTGCACAAATGGCATCTCATCCGGGACAGCTTCCTTGACCACCTTATCTAAGGCGGCAGCCCCACCCCTGCTACTCCCGTCCCATCGATATCCACCTTTTATTTCCTTCACAGCCTTGGCACGGCTGGACCTTGTAATTAAATATATGTAATGGCTTATTTGCCTGTTGAGTGTCTCCATATGGACTAGAACACAGGCTCCGTAAGTCCCGCTTTGTCTGTTGCCAGCGCCCAGCGCGACGCCCTGCACGCAGCAGGCTCGCGGTGACTGTTGATTGAGTGATGAATGCTGTGGGCCAAGGGGCAAGGACCCTTTCTCTCTTAGCTGATGTGTGACCATCACACTGTGACAGCACCCTCACACGGCTATCGTAGGGAGCATGTGGGGATGGGCAGCACCCACGAGCCTTCCCTAGGGCCAGCACACTCTGAGGCTTCCCGGGTGGAGCCCGTTTGGGCTGAGCTGGATAAAGCTGCAGTGATTCTCCTTTGCAACCACACATTAGCTCACCTGCACCCTGCACATGCCCTCTAGTTTCAGTCTGTGATCTCCCACCCCTATGCCTCGGCTAAAGAAGCTTCTTTTACAGGCAGCTGCTGTCCCTGGCTGCCCCCCAACACTCCCCCACCCCCAGTGCCATCTTTCATGTCTTCCTGGCAAAATCATACTCATATTTCAGTAGCCAGCTCAAATTTCCCCTCCTTCCCCCAAAGCACTTTTCTTTTCTTTTGATTCTCACATCAGAAATTAACTTTCTTGGGCTTCCCTGGTGGCGCAGTGGTTGAGAATCTGCCTGCCAATGCAGGGGACACGGGTTCGAGCCCTGGTCTGGGAAGATCCCACATGCCGCGGAGCAACTAGGCCCGTGAGCCACAATTACTGAGCCTGCGCGTCTGGAGCCTGTGCTCCGCAACGAGAGAGGCCGCGATAGTGAGAGGCCCGCGCATCGCGATGAAGAGTGGCCCCCGCTTGCCGCAACTGGAGAAAGCCCTCGCACAGAAACGAAGACCCAACACAGCCATAAATAAATAAATAAATAAATTTAAAATAAATGTGATAAAAAAAAAAAAGGATTCCTTCTTAAAAAAAAAAGAAAAAAGAAAAAAAAGAAATTAACTTTCTACCCTCCAGCCTCCCCTAGTTCTCTGTTGGTACCCACCACCCCCTTATGATGTGTATCATGTTCAATTCAATAAAGATTGATTGAACACCTATCACGTACCAATTTCTTCACTAAGTCTGGAGGCTCAAAGATGCAGACATGGTCCCTCTCTTTAAGGTGGTTTTACAGGAAGTAAACACAGCTACCAATCGTAACAGCTACTTTCCCTTACTGAGCACTCGCTATGTGCCGGGAACTGGGCTAATTGCTTTGTGCGAGTATCTAATTTAATCCACCCCGTGCTCTACTGTCGTTATTTACAGAGGAGGAAACTGACTCAGAGAGGTAGGGTAATTTGTCTAAGGTCACACAGCTAATAATGGAGCTAGGACTTGAACCCAGGTCGTTTGGTTCCCAAACACCATGCCTAACCATTAAGCTATACTGCCAGATGACATCATGAAGCTATTTGCTTATTTAAGTCACTTATTCATTGAAAAAAGTTACTGAGCAGTCGACGTGTTAGGCACTTTGCTAGGGTTCTTCACAGAGGAAGTGCCGTTTGAACAGAAACTTGAAGGATGAGTAGAGTTTTCACTGTCAGAAAAGGAATAAAGGAAAGGCATCCAGGCAGAAGGGGAAAAAAAGAGGAGGCAATGCAGACTGATGGGGGAGTGGGGACGAGCCTGCATCCCTTGGTGTGAGGGATGGCAAATGAGTTTCGTCTTGCACGCCAGCCCAGAGCGATGGGGGTGGCTACCTAGAGCACAGTGCTGAGAGGGATTCTGAGGCCGAGTCTGTGCTTAGTGAGAAAGAGTGCCATGTGGATTGCTTACCGATGTCTGCCACAGGTGAAGTGTGGAGTAGCAGCACTTGAACTATTATTTGTTCAGGTAGAGTCTCAAGTGTGAGATAGGCAATTCAGGAAATAAGACTGGGAAGGCAGGTTGGGGCCGCACTTTGGAGGTTCTTAAATGCCAGGGTCAGGTGCAGTAAGCATTCTGTCCTACTTCTACCTATATGAACATTCTTCTGACCTTCCCTCTTAAGTCAGAAACTGGGGAACCTGGAAGTTTCCTTCTTCTCCACTCTCTTTGCACTAACAATTCATTCTCATTTTCAGGTCCAATAGATTGGAAGTGGAATTTCTTATAACAAAATTCCTTTACAACAAAATCATAGAAGACTAAGTCAAATTTTGGAGACAGACTTTACGTGTCTCTGTGAAAATATCAGTTTATTCAGTGAGGCAATTCAGGTTAATGACATGATAATACTTTTTGTAACTATAAGAACTACACATTTGATACTTCTGGAAAAAAAAGACACAGTTCTTTCTTTCCCCCAGTTAATCACTGTAGACTGGATTTTTCAGTAATACTGCTAATGAGTACCTAGCATCTGCATTGCCCTTTATGATTTTTGAACCACTTTTCCTATGCAGAATGTCTCATTTAATCCGTAGTAGCCCCAGGGAAGGACAGTATTCTCATTCTCTCCTTACAGAGGGGAACACTGAGGCCCAGGGAACTCGTTAATGGAGTCCCAGTTCTTGATTCTTTCAACTTTGCTAAGCCACCTCTCTGAAATATGCTAATTCAGTCCTAACCCAGGTTCTAAGTTAGAAGGAATACACTTTTTTATAAGTTGAATTTTCACTGACCTGGATCACCCTGTTTTCCTCACCCACTGGACTTTGCCTCTTTGAAGCGGATTGAACCACCACAGCGCCCAGCGCGGGGAGACCTCTGCATGTGGCTGGCTCCTCCCCGCCTGCACGGAAATGCTCAGAGATGTTGTTCTCTTCCCTTGTAGCCAAAAAAGTAATACATGTACATGGTGGAAAGTTCAGAGAGCATAAAAGGGTTTGGGGGAAGAGTAAATTCCCACCCACCCTACTCTTTTGGTCCTATTTCTAGAAGCAAACTTAATAACACTAGTTTCTGTGTCTCCTTCCAGAAATGTTCTCTGCCCATATAAGCATTAGGTTGATAGCCCCTTCTCTTCATACACACGTTGGAGGATACTATAGACTCGGCCCTGCGCTCATTAACAATATGGCAGAGATTTTTCTATGTTAGTACTTGCTACACAACCCTATTCTTTTCAATAGCTCCTTAGCATTGTGTTGCCTGACACTCCATGATTTATTTACCTTGTCCCCTGCTGATGGTCATGCAGGTCATTTCTAGTCTTTTACCATCAACAACAAGGTTTCTCCAAGCATCCTTGTACATGTATCTTTGTACACACAAATAAATATTTTGGGGGGATAAATTACTGGGAGTGGAATTTATTTATTCTTAAGACTCCTAGTATTGAGTATGTTACAGACTTCCTTAGTCACTCACTTCACTGCCTAGTATCCTTTGGGGTGGAAGTTCTGACCTAAATCATACTTGCTAGAAGGTAGAGTTTTTGTTCTCAGGCTTTGGCTTTAAGGAAAATAAAACTCCAGATCGCCGCTGCCTGTTTAGTGTCCTGCATTTGGAAAGCAGATTGAGTTATTGACATTCTAATTTTACTTCTCTGGGTGGGAAACTCTTAGCTTCTTTTCCTCCAGGTTCCCCTTACAAACTTTTGGCCACAGTTAATTCCTTGCCTCAAGACTATCTCTAACTTCCCCACAAAGGGACTGAGGGTCTCAGCTGCATCATTGTGATGTATTTGAAGCTCGTCCTGAATAGGGCTTTGTTATGTAGAAACGGGCCCTTCCCCAGAGCAGGTGTCCTGTCAGGGCTCTGATCACTAGGCTGAACTGGAGAATGGGCTATGTAACCCCCCCAGCCACTCCACTCAGGATGATACTCAAAATACTTAACAAATAGTATGAGCTGGGGGCCCCAGTCAGGCTCCCCCGGGCGCTGGCCCTGGTGCTGAAACAGGATGGTGCTGGAGATCCTTGCTGAGCCGGGTTCTACTCTGAAGGAGAAGCCAGGGTGAGTGGGTAGTGGATGGGGGCTTTGGAGGTTCAAGGCAACACCAATCATCTAACCAATACACTGACGTGTTTCAGTACTTTAACAACCAGTACAGCCGCTCAGGGGCATGCCAGCTGAACACCAGTCCTAGCTCTGTCTGTGAGAGCTTGTGAGATGTGATGTGGTTTAATAAAAAGCTCATTGTTTTGCAGTGGCAGACCAGGTTTGAGTCATACCTGGGTCTCTTATTAGTTATACAGCCTTCAACGAGACACTAACCCTTTTCTTGTTGCCAAATGAAGGAGTTTGCACCATGTTATATCTAATGCCTCTTTTTGCTCTAGAATCTGAGGAAATAAAACAAGCAAAATGACCAAGGGGGTAGGTTCCAAACCTGAACTGTTTTCCTGGCATTTTGTGTTTACGTCATAATGATGCCTTTTCCCTACCTAACTTCCTCGTTCAAGATTAGCCAAAGAAATGGATCTGGGGGAAGGACCTGAAAAAAGAGAGACTTAATTTTTGGCTTGGGCAGCATGGGGCACGTTATAAAATTATGGAACGTGTTGGGTGAAAGACAGGTTCAAATTCTGACTTGGCCACAACTATGTTCATTTGATCATTCATCCATTCATCCATTCACTCCCTAAATATTTATGGAGGCTCTATCAAGTGTTGGCCACTCTTCTGGCTCTGAGGATGGAATAATGAATGAAGTAAAGTGCATGCTCTCTTGGAGCTTACATTCTTTGTAAGCGAGCCATTTAACCTGTTTGGGCCCAAGTTCTGGACTTAAGCGTTCCTACCTGTAAATTCTTTAAATTCTTAATGCATGGCACTGGTACTGTTACTCCCCATTCTAGTGCCTATGACAGCCATCACTCATCATTTGTAGCACTCCAAGCAGCCAATCAGTTACTAGAAAATGTTATCCTGGGCTAGATGAATTCTAAAGTCCTTCCCTGCCCCAAAATTTCATTCATATTAGTTATTTCTAATGAAATGGAAAGACAATATTATACTGAGGGAAAATTGTAATAGAACTCCAAGTCAAAGAACCATTAAAGCTACTGATTTTACAAGAGAACCACCATCACTTTGGTTTGGTTGGATACAAAAGATATGTGTTTATAAAAATTATTTTAGATCTTTGCATCTTAGATTTTCCCTCCACAGTCTTTTGCTGCAAGTTCTCCTATTCAGCCAGCTTTTCTTTGATCACTGGATAAAGGAATGGCTCATCAACATTCACTTTTAACTCACTTCACTTTGGAAACCTCCTTTATGAAGCCTCCTTTTACTGGAGTCAGGTTGGGCAGAATCAAATCCTGTTCATTTTGATAAATGTTTCTACTCTACACTGGATAACTCAACATCAATCACTAGCAGAAGGCTTCCCAGGGGGCAAACATGACCGTCTGGTCTCTTATGTTCCACTCAACATGGTGGAAGCCAACCAAGGTTGGCTGATATCAACCTCTTGGTGAATTTTTTCCTTGGATTCTGAAAACACCCTTGCAGTATTTCCACTTCTAATCCCCTCCCTCCACTCCCGTAACTAACCAGCAAGTCCGGTGTATGCAAATTGAGCTCAAATTGCAAAGAAATAAGGTTTGAAGTATTTTTGTTGGAATTGATAACTCCACGCTTTTGGATTTCCAAATGCATTTCTGAGACTATGAAAACATTGCTCTTATGATTTCCAAGTTGTAACGAACCAGAGGTACCTCTTTATATAATAAAACATTTTTCCCCCTTGAGGAATGAGAGCTGGGGTGTCCAATATCCCGGGCTGAGGCTCCTGTAATTTCTTCCAATAGTGGCATTCGGTAACTTGCGCAGAAGTCAACTCTAAGAAGCCCAGGAAAATAGATTATTTCCACCATTTAATTATGGATATTTAAACCAAGGAACATTTTAAGAAAGAGAAAAGTGATCTTTATTTCTAGGTTATATTCGGTGAATTTTTTTTCTTTGAAGGGGGTGGGGTATTGGAAATAAAAAAATCCATATCAGCCTTGTAGGTATTAAATATAGATGAAATAACTCAGTTTTCCCTTTCAGATTTGTTATGGATGCTCCTCTTTTCTAGAACCACAGAATTCTCACACATTTGCAAAATAAAGTGGAAGCCTCCCTAGTTTTAAGGAGTATGGTTAGTAATATTTGCATAGGGTAACATGTTGAGGTTATGTGGAAAGTCTGCACAGATGAAAAAAAAAAAAACTGTGCAATTTTAAGTGCATAGATTCTGAAACCAGACTGCTTGAGTTTGAATCCCAGCTCCACCTCTTATTATTCAGCCTTCTCTAAGGCTCAGTTTAAAGGGGGACAGTAATAGAATCTATCTCATAAATTGTGAAATTAAGCAAGATTATTCCTGAAATGTGCTTAGCATGTTGCCTGGCATATTCTAAGTGTTAAATAAATGTTAGCATTTTGGCAGCTGTGCATCTATTTCCTCATCTATAGACTGGGGATAATAATGAGGATTAAATGAATTTATATATAAATATATATACATATATTTTTATACAGTAGTGTGGACCATAGTGAGTGCTACTGAAATGTTAACTATTATTATTATTACATAAATTCAAAATGCTATTCTTAGCATTAGAAGGGCAGGATGTAAAATGGTTAAGCACATAGACCCTGAGCTGGAAACTTGAAATTTCGCTCTACTACTTATTAGCTCTGTTACCTTAGGCAAGTTATTTTACCTCTCTATACCTTGGGCTTTTCCTTTGTAGAATGGGACTAAAAAAGAATCTCCTTTATAGGGTTGCTATGAACACAAATTGAGATAGCTCTGTAAAGTGCTTCTCAGGTGCCTGGCATATATTCGGTGTGCAATAAAAGTTTGCTAATATTTTCAGACTCTTCATTTAAATGTTTGATGGGAGCTAGGCAGTGGGTTCCAGGAAGAATGTGATGTTGGAAGCAGTGTTTTTCTGGAAATAATTTAAAGGCAGCCGTCTTGCTGTTTACAGATGTGGTCACCCTCCTGGGCTTTCTCTTTGCCTCCAGTGGAGAAAACACAGGCATTGTGAAGAAGTTCCCGAGATTTCGGAATCGAGAGCTAGAGGCCACCCGACGCCAGCGGATAGATTACCCAGTGTAAGAAGAGGCCGGTGATGGGGGCCGGTGGGGCGGTAGTGCTCTTTTTATCTGAGGACCAGAGCAGACTGGTGGAGCCAGTTAGGAAGACCTACCTTTGTAATATGCTTTGGAAAAATGATGAGATCTACATAGCTTAGGCAGAATTTGTGGACCTGGGAACCTCAAAGCATTCTGAAATTATTCTTGCACTTAGCAATCAATCCTCGCTTGACCTTGTATGTTGGTCCTGGGAATGACCCAAGTAGGTGAGTCAGGTGTTGGATCCTGAGGCTTTGCAAGGTGTCAGGTGCAGCCAGCCACAGCCCTGCCAGATTGCAACCTTCACTTTGCCTTTTCTGTCTTGGAAGATTGGATGAACTGCTTGAAATCTCACAACTTCTGATCTCCTCCACTGATTTCAGCAAAACCCAGATATATTTTTTTCCTTCTGCTGAATTGAAGATGCTGAAAATTGTTCGTGGTTCACCTCAGACTGGATGGATTTAGCAGGGTGATTTAATTCTTCCCATGCTGCTGGCTGTAGAAAGATCTTGAGTCACTTTACTAAGCGTATGTTCTTGCTAAGCTTCCTTTGTAATAACTTATCTTCACGAGCTTGCTCAGCTGGGTGGGTCAGGAGGGAGCTGTGCGGTACCATCTGTTTGCATATCTTACCACCGATTCGAAGGCCAGATGATAAAGCCCAGAATATTCTAAAGGTCTTGTTGGGATGAGTCCCCAAAGAACCTGGGGCTGCTGCCCCTTTAACCCAAACTGTGAATTGGTTACTGGGGTAATGGAGAGCATTCCCTGTACGGGTTTTGACCTTGATTCATGTTTCACGTGCAGAATGCATTACTCCCAGCTTATCTTTAAACTGCTGGTCACTAGCGCAATGTGTGGCATCAAGCAAGTGTTCTAACAGCAAATATTTGCTGAATGATTGGTGGATCACATAGCTTGGCTAAATGTGTCCTAGTTAAGTTGACCACTGTTATTTTATCCTCACTCCACAAATCACAGATGGACAATATTTTTTCAACTAAAATAGCCCTAGTCCAGAAATGGAACAATTAGAGTAGTTGTTCCACATTGGTCAGCCAGAGCTGTGATACTGAATAACCTAATATGGGCATTAAAATTGTATCTGTGTGTCCTGATTAGCATATAGTGGTGCCATTTGCAAATTATGGCATTTTTCTGCCTTAGGGCTTTTATCTTTGAAAGAAACAAAATTGCTCAAAAAGCCCTAATTATGTTTTTTTTTAAATCATTGAAATTAGAACAGCTTCTTATCAAGTCACCTCTTATTAAAATCCAGATTTTTATTCTGTGTCTGGCTTTATAAGCCTTAATCAAGGATTCAAATGGTGGGCCTGTGCGAAGCTCAGAAAGGCGCACAGGAAGAGTTTTTGGTGCAAGGTACCATGTCTGCTAGTTTTGTACAGCGACGCTTAACTCCTGTCTTTTGCAGTTACTATAACTACCTCCTTTGTCTCAAAAATCAAGCTTTGCAAGCTGATCTCCCATGATGAACACGAAGGCAAATTCATCCCTTCATTGGAAAGAAAGCAATTTACTCCGTCATTGTTAACTGTAATTACCTGCTCTTGGATGATATCAATCTGCAGAATTTTTTTTCTCCTCACTCTTACAGGTTTACTGTTTCACTGTGGCTTTATTTACTCCATTATTGCAAGGCCAATCTCTGTGGGATTCTGTATTTTGTTGATTCTAATGAGATGTACGGCACGCCTTCTGTATTTCTTACTGAAGAGGGTAAGTATGAAACAGAACCTTTAGAACGATAGTGTAGTTTTCTTATGCTCTGTCTACTGGCAGATACGTCTGTCTAGAATAAGGAATGTTGTCAACGTGGCAATTCAATGAGAATGATGGTTTCCAAATATGGGATTCAAGTTAAACTTTTTTTCTGGAAGCTTAAAACAAACATATACAGATGAATGCACATATGTGTTTTGTTTGTTTTGCTTTGCTTTGCTTTTATTTAAAGGAAGAAGGAATGTGATCTAGTCTTATAGCTTTTTAGGACAGTCGTCGAAAAGATAGAGCCCCTTCATTCACTCCTAAGTATTTTCTGTCATTTTCACAAGCTTTCATTTTCCTTTTAGGCCACTTGCATATTCAAATGCATCTTGTCAAAGGAGAAGACCTTGCTGTAAAAACGAAATTCACCATACCCTTGAAGGAGTGGTTTCGCCTGGATATGTCTTTTAATGGCGGCCAGGTACTGAAAGCTCGCTGCACCGTGATTCATATCAACATCGTCACTTAACTTTAAGCATTGCTGTAAAGTCAGGGAGCTAGGAAATCTGCAAAAACAAATTTGTGGTATCTGATAAACTTTTACAACCATAACACTTTTTTAATCAAATTTTTATAGTTGGAAATTTAAATCATAAGAATTCTATCCCATTTAATTAACTTTTAAAGTGCTTCTTTCGACTATATTGTGAATGAGTAAATAATATAGCCAGCTACATAACCACAATTATCTGAGCAATTGAAGCCTTTTCTCCTAGCGAGATAGGCTTTGGGGAGATAAATGTTAAGACAGCCTTGGCCATATTTATATAGTGTTATCAAATCTACAACTTTTTTACAGGAAATGTATTGGTTAGTTCAGCCAAGAAATGGTATGACTGTTTTGGGCAGTTAAAACAATTGCTTATGCTTGGTATTAAACCGACAAATAGCAACCAACAAACCTAAGTGATAATTCTGGTGAGATGGAGGTTCTTTAACTACTTTGTACTATAAAACACTGCACATAATAGTTTCAAGCTTTCATAACACAGATTTTATGGATTATGGCAAACCTCTTGCTATAATTGAAGATAATTCCATTTCTTCATATATACGACGTCAGTATGCTACTTTTTTCTGGTTATGTTATTTTCTCATCAGCTTTTCTTGTTGATTTGTAATTTTCCAATAACAAAACTGGAAAAGACATTTTGTTTGTCTTGTGTATTAGATAATACACAGACTTCCCTTGGCGGTTAGGTCTATCACATTTCCTTTTTCTGAAGAGAAAAGAAATCAAGTCAGTCCTTGTAGCTTTCCTGAGGAGAGTCTGTAAGATGTTAGCTGGCAGTTTTTGTATGTTTGTTTCCTTAATGCTGTTAGGTGACATTGCTGTGGTCCATGTTTTAGCTTCTCATTTGCATGAGGATTATGGCGGCATAGCTTGGTTGCTGCATTCTCTTAAGGTCAGCTCAGTACCATGTGTCACTTAGGTATCAAATCATCAGAGCAAATCACAGATATTATTTTGCACCAGCTGTATGCAAGGCACTCTGCTCAAGGAGCTTACAGACTATTTATGGAAGTCACATTAAGCAGGTGAAGGGGTGTCATAAGGCGAGCTTAATTGCCAAATGATTCGTATTGATTCACAGAAGAGAGACAGCACTTCACCCTGGGGTGCTCAGGGGAGGTTTCATAAAGAAGGTTCCTACGGATGGGCAGAGTTTAAATGGAGAAGCAAGGAGGGGGTACTTTAGCACATCATTGGAGGTTGGCAGATAATCCAGTTTGGAGTAGAAATTCGCTGCCTATAGAACGCTAATAGAAGAAAAAAATGTCTTTAGGGCTAGAATGTGGAGAATCTTGAATATCATGGAATTTAAATTTCTAGTTGCAAGGCAGCACAGCGTCATCGAAGCTTTTGGAGCAGAAGAGTAAATCAAAGTAGTTCTTTAATTAAAGAGATGAATTTAATGGCAGAGTACATGATCGGGTAAAACAGGAGAGAAGAATTAGGAAGACCAGATGCAGTGGAAAGAAAAAAGAAGTAGACTTTTTTTAGTAAACTTTTGCCATTTGCCCTTTCGTCTTTCCATCCCATCTGGTCTCTCTGATCACATAGGTTCCAAAATAGTACTTATTGTTTTTCTACACAAAATCCAGCTCTGTGGTGAGACTACTATATTCATTGCTTTGACTAAATGGACACATTGGCTTAAAGTAAATGGTTGGTTTAGAGAAACAACTGGTCTGACTCATTTTCTTCTCTGAACCAACACGCTCTATATGGCTGAATTGGGTTGGATTTTATGGGTTAGCTTTTCTTTCATAGACATGGTGTTGGAGCCATATCTTCGACAATCTAATTAAGCCAGAATGTGTTTCCTGAACACTTGCTCTGCGCTAGCACTGGGGGGAATAAATTAAGCCCCTTAACCCCAGGGGCTTATGTTGTAGTCCCAGACACGAGAAGAATACATGACAGCTAACAACATTCGCTACGAAAACATTGTCACCATTGAAATGACAGTGACAATTCTCAGCGCTGAGGGAGAGAGGCTGGGAAGCCACAGTGCATGAAGAACATTCATCCCCTGTCTTGTTTTTCCCCCTAAGGCTCTCCTGGAATCACAGTCAAATTCCAAGAACTCCTTGTTGTATCTTACACATTTCCTTGTCTTTTTATGCAACAAGCTTTCAAGCACGAATACACCAAATGAACCTTTGGCTGGTGGTGTGGAAGTGTCCACAACCCACTGGGGAAAACTGCATTATAGATATTTTTATCACATTAAGTCATTTGGAGGGACTTTCCTGGTGGTCCAGTGGTTAAGATTCGGAGCTTCCACTGCAGGGGGCATGGGTTTGATCCCTGGTCGGGAACTAAGATTCCACATGCCGCACAGTGTGGCCAAAAAAAACTTTTTCAATAAATAAATAAAAATAAAATGACCAAAATACTTCTTTAAAAAAAAGTCAGGACTTCCCTTGTGATGCAGTGGTTAAGAATCCTCTTGCCAATGCTGGGGACGTGGGTTCGAGCCCTGGTCCAGGAAGATCCCACGTGCCGCACAGCAACTAAACCCGTGCGCCACAACTACTGAGCCTGCACTCTAGAGCCCACGAGCCACAACTACTGAAGCCCACACGCCTAGAGCCCGTGCCCTACAACAAGAGAAACCACTGCTCGCCGCAACTAGAGAAAGCCCACTCAGCAATGAAGACCCAATTCAGCCCAAAATAAATAAATAAATAAATAAATTAAAAAAAAAAAGTCATTTGGAGAAATTGTGTCTTAAGTCTCAAAATATACACGGGGCTAGTAAACTGCTCCTTTTATTTTTTGCAGAAACTGATCAGGTGAAAGACTATGAAGCCTATTTTACGAGTAACTGATATCCAGGACTGTATTTATGATGTGGGGTCTTGAGGCATAACTGATCCTTGTGTATCTCTCCCAACATAGATAGTAGTAACCACCAGCACTGGACAGGATTTGAAAGACTACCATAATCAGACCATTAGGTAAGTGTGATTTTTTCTTTTGATTCAAAATTTGCTGGATGAGGGTTAAGGAACCTTCATACGTTAGCCCTCAACCCTGAAGTTATTCCCACCCTGTCTGATTCAGTTTTTTCAAGCATGGACTGTGGCTAATCTGCCCTGTAGCTAATCTTTGTACTATTTTTTTTCTTTTTTAAATGTACAAAAACTCTCCGTGTTTTCCCCACAACCTTTTTTTTTTCCAAGCAAGAGAAACTTGTTCTCTCTCCAGATCTCACTGTAAATTATTCCTTTCATGACACTTTATAATTTGTTTTCTTTGAAAATTATCTTCTACAAAGGATTCGGAAAAATAAAAGTATTAATGTTGCTTATTGAGAAGGGTTGGTAAGTTTGGCCTAGTATAGAACATAAAAGCAGACAGCCTTCATATTTATGTTTATAATGTAAATTTGAAACGTATGCAACTATTGATATTGGGGTAACTTTTCAATCTTATGTAACGATTCTCTACAAGAGTTACAGAAACTGAGAATTGGGTCTTTTTCCTCATTTGTCATATATTTTTAATTTGCTTCTACATCCCTGTTTAAGAGTGGGTCTTACAGTGTCAGAAAAATGGGGCATGAGCTCTTCTTTAGGAACTCGGGATATCTCATCATAGCTAGATTTTATATATATATCAATATATATAATGTATATATATATATATATATATATAAATTCAAATGCTTAAGAATAAGTAAAGGACAGAAACAAAAATTAGCAGCTTAAAAAAATAAAATAAAATTAGCAGCTTCATATGTATAATTTTAAAAAATTTATCAGGGGAATTCCCTGGCAGTCCAGTGGTTAGGACTCCACACATCCAGTGCAGGGGGCACAGGATCAATTCCTGGTCGGGGAACTAAGACCCCGCATGCTGCATGGTGTGGCCAAAAACAAAAATGTATAAAAAAAAATGTATCAGGACTGTTGGGCACTTTGGCTGGGGGATGGGGGGTGGTTCATTCCTTCATCCTTTAGTCATTTCACTATGCTCAGCCAAAAACCATCTCTCCAAACAGGCTCCATTCACTCAGAGTCTCCACACAATCCAAATTTTCTTGGAAACCAATTATTAGAGAAAGGAAAGCAAAGACGGGTGATGACAGCAGAGTAGGGGATGTACATTCTACTTCTTTTTTTTCCCCCACCATTTCTGTTTACATTTAAGTCAAACAATTTCTTTTAGGCTCTGGGCACATAGAACAATTCTTTTTTTTTTTTAAGAACAATTCTTATTTTCATGACTGGATTAAAGGATTAGAGTTATAGCAAAAGGCTAAAGCAGTGTTATTCCTTAGCCTGCAAAGAGAAAGTCAGGGGGTGACTTGATAGCTATATTGAAGCATAGAGGCTGAGGCCTTAGAACAGAGCAGAAGTCTTAAGTGCACCAGGTGGATTTAGACCAGTGAGGAAGAATTCAACAGATATGCGTTTTGTTATATAACCAGCGGCCATGGGCTCTTCTATGAAGAGTTTGAGAATAGGAAAGGCCTGGGAGTTTGCTTTGGAGAAATAGCTGATGTGCGGCCCCTTTAGAAATCTCTTCAAGTGCCCTGTTCTGCCCCAGAAATTAAGGGTTTGCATTTCAGGATGTGAGGTCTAAAATAATGCCTGCCCTTTCTCCCCTGACACCCACATGCAACCTCAGACACTTTTGACAACCGATTGAATTTCATAAGCTTTTTTTCATTTTCGATGTAAGGGCTTCCTTTCCTCTTAAATCCCAGAAGTGTAGCTGCTGACAGGAGCGGAGTGAATCACAGTAAGATCCAGAGCTGGGACTAGGGTGAGGCAAGGGAGGCACCTTCCGCATAAAATGTAAGGAGACACCAACAAAACTTAGTCATTATATTAGTTTGCCAAGGCTGCTGGAACACAGTACCACAAACTGAGTGACTTAAACCACAGAAATGTATTGCCTTGCAGCTCTAGAGGCTAGAGGTCCGAGATCAAGGTGTCAGCAGAGCTATGCTCCCTCTGAAGGCTCTAGGGAAAGATCTGTTCTAAGCTTCTCTCCAGCTTCTAATAGTTCCTTGGCTTGTGGCAGCATAAAGCCAAACTTCACGTGGCATTTTCCCTGTGTGAGTGTCTGTCTTTGTCCAAATTTCCCCTTTTTATAAGGATACCAGTCATATTGGATTAAGGGCCCACCCTATTCCAGTATGATCTCATCTTAACTAATTATATCTGCAATGACCCTATATCCAAATAAGGTCACATTCTGAGGTACTGGGGGTTCAGACTTAAACATATGAATTTTGGGGGGAACACAATTCAGCTCATAACGATAGTCATAATAAATAACATTTAATACAGTATTTTTTTTTGCGTTTTTTTTTTTTTTAATTAATAGCTACTCTATTTATTTATTTGTTTGTTTGTTTTAGCTGTGTTGGGTCTTCGTTTCGTGCGAGGGCTTTCTCTAGTTGTGGCAAGCGGGGGCCACTCTTCATCGCTGTGCGCGGGCCTCTCACTATCGCGGCCCCTCCTGTTGCGGGGCACAGGCTCCAGACTGGCAGGCTCAGTAGCTGTGGCTCACGGTCCCAGTTGCTCCGCGGCATGTGGGCTCTTCCCAGACCAGGGCTCGAACCCGTGTTCCCTGCATTAGCAGGCAGATTCTCAACCACTGCGCCACCAGGGAAGCCCCTAATACAGTTTTTTTAAAAATCAAGATTAATGTAAAGAATCCATGATGAACAAAATTACAAACTTTTAAGTAAAGATGGAATCAGTATGATCATGTAAGATTCCTGAATTCAGGACTGATTTTCAGGTACATACCGATTCAACATCCTGGTGAAAGCTTTGAAATGATTCCTTACCTGGTAATACGAGCAGTCCCCAGGCCCAAGACTTCCCCTTACCACTGTCTCAGCTGCCCTTCCCCTACTCCTGGGACCCCCTCCATCAATAGAACAACTAAAGAATTAATGTTGGGCCCACCTGGGAATCTCATTCACCAGAGAGATTTCAGAATGGGCCAAGGTAGTAAACTAAACATCAAATATTGTAGATGGTTATAGGTGTTCCAAGGAAAGCCTCTTAATCCTCCTTTTTATTTGTTCTTGTAAAGTAAACATAATGATAGCTGTTATCCCGCAAAAGTGGTGTAGGAAGATCAGGAATTAAGTGCTCAGAAGTTCAGTGCTGCAGTAACAACTGCAGACTTTTCTAGTGTCGAATTCATTCATCTGTCCATCCATCCATCCATCCAGTATATATTCATTCACCCAACACATTTACCACATGCCTGACACAGTGCTGGACTCTGGGAATAAAACGATGAAAAACAAGAATACAGTCCATCCCTGCCTTCATGGAACTAAAAAATCTAGTGGGGGGAAGACAGATCTTAAACAAATACATTTACAAATAAATTTAAAATTACAGATTGTGATGAATGCAGGGAAGGAAATAAATAGGTTGGCTTGAGAGGATCTCAAAGGGGCCAGAATTTAGGCCAGGCCCTGAGGAAGTGACACTTAAAATGAGAATTACTTTAAGGGGTGAGAGGGACAGCTATTTTGAGGCTTTAAATTCCCCTGCTAAAGAACCCATGAGCAGGGAATTCCCTGGTGGTCCAGTGGTTAAGACTCTGCGCTTCCACTGCAGGGGGCCTGGGTTTGGTCCCTGGTCGGGGAACTAAGATCCCACATGTCCCTGCCATGTGGTGTGGCCAAAAAAAGAACCCATGAGCCAAAACTGTTCCCTAATTCTGAGTGAGGCCTAGTTAAAGACAGAGGCAGGCAATCCTTCCCCACTGCTGGGTCCTCCACAGTAATAAACCAGGGCACTCTCCCACATCCAGATAAGAATAAAGATAGTTTGCCAGCTTGTCTGAGGCTTGCGGAAGGGACTGGCTTGGGCTTTTGAACTGTCTAGCTCAGCTCTTATGTCAGCAAAATTGATGACCATCAAACAATGCACAGTGCAAGGAATCTTGCAGTCTTGGTGCAGCCACTGAGAATTTTAGAGGAGAAAAATGTGGAGGCACCGCTGTGGAGGGAGACGGAGCTGGAGAGATCTGTTAGTTGTATTATAATGACGATAAAAAATTGCAATCTAGTACCATAGGGACCAAGTAATTTATTGATTAGTTGAGAATTCAGTTAAAGCAAAGATCCATAAAAAAAAGTGGGTAAATATTTTATTTTAATTCAAAATATCAAAATGTGCATTAATTTGCCAATCTTTCTAGCTAGAGCCTTGCCTTTGAGTATGGGTCTACTGATTGGAGTTCCCTGTGATCTTTCTTGCATAAACGGTACCCAATTTCTGTTTCTCCCAAATGAAAAGAAAACAAAGACACTTGTGAAACTATCAGAGCCCAAAATCCATCTAGATTTCTTCAGTTTCTTTTTCCAGCCTTTTCCAGCTGTCCTAATTCCACAACAATTTTTTTAGTAACCATTCTTTACTGAGTCTACCGAAAATATTCAACTTAATTTTTAAAGAATGAACATCTCTTTCTTCTCCATCCCTATTTTATTGGATCACATAAGATTGAATTACATTGTATGGTTACAATGACCATACAGTTGGCAATTGACAGGTTTGGGAACAAACACATCTTACGTAAGCATGCAACTCAAAAAATGGCAGCAGGGACTTCTCTGGTGGCGCAGTGGTTAAGAATCCTCCTGCCAATACAGGGGACACGGGTTCGAGCCCTGGTCCAGGAAGATCCCACATGCCGCACAGCAACTAAGCCCGTGCGCCACAACTACTGAGCCCGTGCGCCACAACTACTGAAGCCCATGTGCTTAGAGCCCATGCTCAGCAACAAGAGAAGCCACCACGATGAGAAGCCCGCATGCTGCAACAAATACCCAACGCAGCCAAAGATAAATAAATAAACTTAATTTAAAAAAATGACAGCAAAAGTCCAAGTTGGAGTAGGTTAATAATAATAACTGTAGTTAACAGCTATGGTGCCTATGATGTGGCAGGCACTGTTCTAAATGCTTTGTTTAATTATTAAATAAATTTTCCCAACAACCCTGTAGATAGGTACTATTTTTATCTCCATTAGAAAATGAGTAGACAGGGAATTCCCTGTCGGTCCAGTGGTTAAGACTCCGTGCTGCCACTGCAAGGGGCCCGGGTTCGATCCCTGGTCGAGGAACTAAGATCCCACAAGCCATACGGCGCAGCCAAAAAATAAAAAAACATTTTTTTTCAAATAAAAAATAAAATGAGAAGAAGCCTCCAGAGAGGAACCTCCAGCTGGCAAGCATCCAGTGTGTTGCAGGGATGAGCCGTGAGGTGAGCTAGTGAGTTGATTAAGCAGAGTTCTATTACGAGAGCTTCTACTGAAGAAACGTTGCTTTGTGTCCCCTGAGTGCTGGGTAATACCTCATGAGGGTAGTTGGAATGTTCAAATCTTTCGAAGGTCTTGAAAAATTTAATCAATTCGCAGCTCTCAGAGATAATAACTTTGTGGTCCCACGTAAAAAAAAAAGAGAAGAGACCGTCATCTTCTTAGTGCCCTTCAAGCCTGAGATTCCAGAAAAAGAAATAGCAGGAAATAAAGCATTTCTTTTCCATGTTAGTTGCCTTTGTAGAAAGCTGATTTCTAAGTGTTCCCTCTTGCCGCCATTGGTTGATGTTGTCAGAGTGCCCATTTCTTCACCTTTTTGTCTTCCTTCTAACGGGGAGCACCTGCCCAGGGTTGGGTTTCTGCCTAACAGTCAGCCCATCCTCTCTCCTGGGATGACCCCCACTTGCCTGGCTTCTCCGACCCGACCACTGGGGGCTGCTCTGTCCCGTCCGTGTCACCCTGGCCCATCGCTCTTGAGGCTGCCGGGCTCCTGGCGGCCTGCCTGACATGCTGTGTTCTTCCCTTCTGCTGCCATCTGCCCTTGGTGCTCCCTGGCTCTTTTTGTCTTTGCCTGGCTTCTCACTTGATGCCGATCTTGATCCCTCCTTGCTGTTCACATATGCTCTGATGGCACTTTGTCCACCCATTCTTATTATACTTTCTAAATAGGTAATAAATTCACATTGTATAAAAATCAAAACAATGTGAAAAGGTCTACAGTTAGATGTCTTGCTTCCAGCTCTGTCTCCATCCACTCCATCCCCTAACCCCCATGCCATGTGGAAAGACTTTTATTAGTTTCTTATATATACCTCCAGAGTTTTTTTTAATGCAAATACAAAAAAAAAAATCCATTCTCCTCTTTCTTGGATAAAAATATATTTATTGTTCTGCTCTTTCATTTTTATTTTTTCACTGAACAATGTATTTTAGAGATTATTCCAGGTCAGTACACAGAGCCCTTTGTCCTTTTTTAAGCTGTGTAGATGTCCAGGGTCCATTGGATGGATGTGGGTACCAGTCCTCACTGACAGACACCTAAACTTTTTCAGTCTTTGGTGGATGTAAATAATGCTGCCAGGAACAACTTTGTGCATTTTATTCATGCTGACCCATTTTTTCCCTCCATTTTCCTTCCTGATCCTTTAAGTCTTTCAGGACAAAGTGGACTTCCAACAAATCACCTGTGCTGACCGCTTATCTTTGGCCAAGCCCTTTGACCTTGCTGTGGCCTCCTTCTCCTAACTCTGAATTTGACCTCAGTTCTTATCTAATAGGGTATGTTTTTATTTTCCTCCACATCCACCTTCTATCTACTCAACAAGTTTTCTTTTTTTCCTTTTAGAGCAAAATACTTCCAATTAAGATCAGCAATTCCAAATAATTCCAATGATGCTAAACAATTTCGCCAATATCAATAGGCAGCATGTATTAAGTACTTATGGTGGAACTTAGGATTACCAGAGGGGAAGGGTAGGGAGGTAGTTAGGGAGTTTGGGATTGACATGTACACACTGCTATCTTTAAAATGGATAACCAACAAGGACCTACTATATAGCACAGGGACCTCTGCTCAATATTCTGTGATAACCAGGAAAAGAATTTGAAAAAGAATAGATACATGTATATGTATAACTGAATCACTTTGTTGTATACCTGAAACTAACACAACATTGTTAATCAACTATACTCCAATATAAGATAAAAAGTCAAATAAAAAATAAATAAAAAGGAAAAAAAGGTACTTATGGTGGGCCAGGTGCTGCTAGATGCTGTACGTCTTTACTTAATCCTCTTATTAATCCAGTAAGAGAGGAATTATCATTTTACTAATGAGAAGACTCAGTCTCAGAGAGGTTAAGCAACTGGTCCAAAGTCACACAGCTGGTAAATAGCAGGGTTGGGATCCTAGCCCAAGTCTGCCTGACCCCACCATGGTCTCATCTTCTAGAACTAGAGTGAAGGGTTTGCAGAAATTTGGAATTTTGAGTCAAGGAGAAAGAGTCTTTAAAAAAAAAAATCTGTTCAAACCCAGAACTCTCTTAATCCTTTGTTCTTCTCTAGCTTCCGAGAGGATTTCCATTATAATGACACTGCTGGGTACTTCATTATTGGAGGGAGCAGGTATGTGGCTGGCATTGAAGGGTTTTTTGGACCCCTGAAGTACTATCGCCTCCATGCTCTGCACCCTGCACAGGTGAGCCTAGGGGACCAAGGAGTTTTCGAATGCTTATGTGTAATGGGCGTGTGGCTCAGGGCTGTGGAACCAGTCCAGTGTAAACAAAAGATTTATCTGAGCCGGACCTCACATCGGCTCTGTCACCAAACATAATTAATATTGAGGCTTCCCCCTCCACCCTGCAAACGTGATAATAGATTTTTGTTAACGTTTGGTTCATTTAGTACTCATAAAATGGAAACCATTTACTTCCTCTGTTTTAATAACTAGTAGCTTAATTATAGAGTCGATTTTTATCAGGCTCTTGCCTATCCAGCGATTAAGCTAATGAAAGGAGAGAGTCTTAGTTATTTGGTAAAGCTTCTTTTATATGCTATTATTTAAAGTATCAGTAGGAGACAGTCCAGCAAATAGGACTCTTGGTTCTGCTTACTGCTCTCTCCAGAAACATGAGCCTTTGGCTCACACTGGGTGGGTGGGCTGCGGTGGTGGAGATCATAGAGGGCTTTGTAGTCAGCATTGAATTCTCAAGTCCAAAACCCACCCACAAATAGAATGGAATTGTCCGAGTCTCCAGGCCAGCTCCAGCAGGGCTGGTGGGTATTAGAGGGGGGGCTGCCCCACGAGGGAACATTCACCCTGGTTGCTTTTTGTGCCTTGGTAAGGAGATCACCGGATACCTAAAAAAGGAACATTCTTTCATTCCTGTGACCTTGTGGGATTTGTTCTGGGAAAAGCAGGGGTCACTAGGCAAAGTCAATTCGGAAAAATGGGGCACCTTATCACCCATAGGTCATCTTAGAGCCCCTGTTGAGATACCTCTATAAGAGGAAAAAAATGAAATTCTTTTATTCATGTGTGCAGCCAATACTTATTAAGCACCTACTATGTGCCAGGCTCTGTGCAAGATGCTGAGGCGTCCAAGATGAATTAAGGTGGTGGCTTTCAAACTTTTTTTTGAAGGTGGTCCACAATAAGAACTCTATTTAATAGCATGAGCAGTACATACATAAGCATATATAATACACATATACATACATACATACACACATAATATATACATATATATATATATAAAACACAAAACTGAAATAATAATTTTACTAACGATACAGATTCTTGCTATGTTCAGTGTACTCTGATATTCTGTGTTCTGCTCTATAAAAAACAAAATCACTGCTGGTTACAAACCACTGAAATAATTTCACAACCCTCCAATGGGTCATAACCCGTATTTTGAAAACCACTGAGTTGAGATAAGGTCTCTGATCTTGAGGAGCTCCTGGCCTGGGTCTTAAACAGATAAGTCATGAAAGAATGGGGTACATGCTTTAATGAAGATGTGAGCACTGTGTCTGGCAGTGCCGAGGTGCGGTCCTCTGCATCGGTACATGTACGAGGGTGCGGTAGGCTGTTAGGGAGGCTGCCCTGAAGGGATGACCTTGGATCTGGCTCTTGGAGGTTGAGTAGGAGCCTTCCAAACAGAAGAAAAGGAGAGGAGGCTTCCAGGCAGCAGGTGCAACACAGGTAGACTTGGGGTCCTTTGGGAACTCAGGGGAGATGAATGTCATTTTCTGGGGATAGCACATAGCGGCGGGGAAGGGAAGAGGATGAAAGCCTGGTCTCTGGGAAATCCTGACACTTAAGAAGCTCTGCAGAGGAGAAGATGCCACAAAAAGAAGCTAGAGGGAAGCAGTCAGAGCTGGCGTGTCCTTGAATTACTAGTAACACCCTTCCTTTGAGAATCCAAAGCAGATGATCTGTGTACAAGCAAGCCACCTGGTGCTATCAATGGGAGAAGGAAATCCACCTGAACGTAGCCTCATGGGTACCCATGGGTGTTTGATGACAATTGTTGTTCATTCTGTTTTCTTGCCCTCTTGTAGATTTTCAATCCCCTACTTGAGAAGCAACTTGCTGAACATATCAAGTTATATTATGAAAGGTGTGCAGAGGTTCAAGAAATAGTATCTGTGTACACATCCACGGTACAGCAGGGGGACAGGAGACAAGAAGCATGTAAGTATTGAACTTCAGGAGAGCGATTTTTAGCTCCAGGTATTTGTAGCAACACGCTTGGCTTCTTTCATAAGGGGGTTGAAATAGAACATATGTGACTTGACCAATGGGGGCAAGTATGACCTCCCCAGATGGATGCAAATGATAGTGTGCCTTCCACCTAGATCCCACCAAGACCAACAGCCAGCAAGAACCCAAACCTGCCTCATGGCTTCAACTAGCTGTAATTTAGTTTAAGAATATAAATGAGAGTGTTTTGAGCCTCAAATTACATTATTCCCATCCATAATGGGATCTTAGGCCAGTCTAAGAAAATAAAAATGAATTGGAAAATAAATTAATCATTAGAAATGTTTCCCCGTCAGTGCACTTTTGTCTTGGACCATTAATATCTGAATATTAGCCTTCAGAAATGTTGAACAATGGCTTTGTTGTTTGGGGCTGGGTTTTATTTTTTAAATCTTTGAAATTGACTCATTCTGGAAGACATTGGTAACTTTTCAACAGAAGGAATGAATTTCAAATAGACTGCTTCCGTGCCTGCCCGTATTTGCAGACATCCTTTCATTCATACAGAGTGTGTATCTGTTATAAAACTCATCCCGTCTTGTCTTCCAATGTTCCAGCACTTACAAATTTCTCTGGCTATAGCTCTTCTTGCATGATACGGTGGCACTAGAGTTAGTCACATATGTTCTTTCTGGAAGAGAAATTCCTGTGGGGCCTTTGCCATCAGCAAAAGTAAATTGAGTATTTCAGTCCTGCCTAAATAATCTCAACATCTCCAGAGCCGAGCTTCCCATTTCAGGCCATGGAGGAATGGATATATGTTGAACATACCCCATTCTGATAGAGTTCACATAAAATGGTCATAGGAAGTGATTAGAGACGGTGATAGGTAAGTGTAGAAAGGCAGCACTTCTGCAATTTAATTTAAGAATAGGCTATACTAGTCTCCCAGCTGCTGCTCTCACCGCTGAATCATCCAGAAAATATGATGCTGTCAGAAGAAGGGAAGATATATAGGAATAGTAATACCCCAAACAGGAAAGAAACTGATTTTGATAGCTAATGTAATTTCAGGAGAGATACCCAGAGTCAGAAGGCCGGTCTTGCATCCTGATCTGTTTGGTGGCATTGGGAAGATTCTCCTAACATCTTCTACTGCCTTGCCTCCCTGGGGGTCCCTGTGCTTTGCTCCTCGACTCACACTGCCAACAAAATGGCCTAGATATTGTCCTCCTGGGGACCAGTCGGAGGCCAGCTGCTCATTCTGTAGAATTATTCAACAGCTATCAGCAACTTTGGCACATTTCCCTTGGACTTGGCTTTGAATTTGTGACCTCGAGGCAGAGGCATCGTAGCCAATTTCAAATCCCTGATGCACCCAAACCAACATCCAGTAACGCTAAGTCTGACCTCTTATTTCTAGTTCCCCGTAGAGGAAGGGAGTTAGAGAGGCAAGGCTTCCCTCTAATGGTATCCTGTACTTCCCTTTCCTGTAGGCGACCTCCGGAATTCCTACCTGGACCTGAAGCTCAGGTACGGGCGGCCCTCGATGTGCAGAGCCCTCCTCTGGGAGAAGGAGCTGAAAGCCAAGCACCGCAGCTTGTTCCAGGCCTTGCTGGAGATGGGTTTGGTGACAGGTAATTGAGTCTGTGCCTAGCTCGCCTTTGGATGCTGGTTAGGAAGGTCCCTGTTTTTCTCCTTTTCCTCACCCTCTTTAGTGATTTATGCCTTGAAGTTATTTTTAACCCTAGTTTCTAGCTTAATTTCAAATTTAAATTCTGCCCTTAATGTGTCCACCACTCAGTGTATCTGTGCACATTTTCAACCCTAAATACAAAAACTTAAATTTAGGAATCACTTGAGCAATTCTTTATTTAAAGCCAAGGCCACAAACAAGCAGCTGACAGCCAGAGCTGGCCCTCAAATGTGGCTGCTTTGGCATACACATTGTTGTCAATTTAAAAAAAATTAGTTACAGGGATCTAAAAACTTCTATGAAAATGCAAATTTCTAGCTTTTCTCAGAAGATCCAAAGATCTGGCGACGCCGGGCCTCCGTTCCTGAGTGGCAGCAATCCCAGAGGTGTGTGGATGGGACAGGCAGGCTCTGTCCATCCACAGCCCTTCCTGCCTCTGGTTGAGCACCTCCTGCCGACTTCAGTCATGGATCTTACCTGCCCGGGCCCTCGGGCCCTTGAACTTGAGACCTTTGATTTGAAGTACATTTTTTTTTTTAGAGGGTTTTTTTTTTTTTTTTAAACTTTGGGTTTATTTATTTATTTATTTTTGGCTGTGTTGGGTCTTCGTTTCTGTGCGAGGGCTTTCTCTAATTGTGGCAAGTGGGGGCCACTCTTCATCGCGGTGCGCGGGCCTCTCTTGTTGTGGAGCACAGGCTCCAGATGCGCAGGCTCAGTAATTGTGGCTCACGGGCCCAGTTGCTCCGCGGCATGTGGGATCTTCCCAGACCAGGGCTCAAACCCGTGTCCCCTGCACTGGCAGGCAGATTCTCAAGCACTGCACCACCAGGGAAGCCCTGAAGTACATTTTAAGCAGCATCTCAGGAATCTGTGTATGTTTTGCAAATGTGTCCAGCTTAAGTCCATTGTGATTTAGGTTTGCATAGTAATTAAGTACATACTGTAAGACTACAAGGAATCTTGAAACGATGTCTGTTAGGAAGAGGAGAGAAGCTGGAGGTGTTCAGCCTGGGGAAGGAGGGTAATGAGAACTATCTTAGCGGTCAGCAGCAGCCCATGGTATTCCTGGGCATATGACCAAACCCTTGGGTCAAGGCAATGCAGAAACTGACTGCTGCTGCATATAAGAACTTCCTAAAAATGGCAGTGTCCAGTGGAATAGACTCTCTTTGCAGATAGTGATTCACCCTCACCCCATCTTGAAAGAATTCAAACCATACAAGATATTTCATCTTTGCTTCATTTGATATTTGCTGAGTGACTGCTCAGTTACTTGGCTAGACTTCAGAGGTAAGTAAAATAGTACAAGGTCTCTGCCCTTGAGGGACTGACTTGAAAGCAAAGAAAAATGGTAATGTATTTTTAAAAATAAAAGCTATGGGAGTAATTGGCAAAGGCACAAAGAAAGGAGTGGTCAGTTCTACTTGGAAGTCTAGAGTGCTCCAGGAAGGCTTCCTGGAGGAGGTGACACTGGGATTGATTCTTGAAGGGTCAATTGATGTTTGCCAGATAAGCAAGGTGGGAGTAGGTATTGCAGGCAGAGTACAGGCAGAGACATGGGAACAGCATGCCATTTTTAATGACATGCAAGGAATTTGGGAAGCAGGAGAAGGCCTGGAGAGTGATTATTCTTTTTTTTTTATTATTTGTTTATTGAAGTAAAATTGATCTACAATGTTGTGTTAGTTTCAGGTATACAGCACAATGATTCAGTTATATATATATATATTTTTTTTTTTTTCAGATTCTTTTCTGTTATAGGTTATTACAAGATATTGAATATAGTTCCCTGTGCTATATAGTAGGTCCTTGTTGGTTATCTATTTTACTTATAGTAGTGTGTATATGTTAATCCCAAACTCCTAATTTATCCCACCCCCCTTCCTTTCCCCTTTGGTAACCATAAGTTTATTTTCTATGTCTGTGGGTCTATTTCTGTTTTGTAAATAAGTTCATTTGTATCTTTTTAAAAAATTCCACATGTAAGTGATATCATATATTTGTCTTTCTCTGTCTGGCTTACTTCACTTAGTATGATAATCTCTAGGTCCATCCATGTTGCTGCAAATGGCATTATTTTGTTCTTTTTTTATGGCTGAGTAGTATTCCAGTGTGTATAGATACCACATCTTCTTTATCCATTCATCTGTCGATGGACATTTAGGTTGCTTTCATGTCTTGGCTATTGTAAATAGTGCTGCAGTGAACATTGGGGTGCATGTATCTTTTTGAATTATGGTTTTCTCCAGATATATGCCCAGGAGTGGGGTTGCAGGACCATATGGTAGTTCTATTTTTAGTTTTTAAGGACCCTCCATACTGTTCTCGTAGTGGCTGCACCAATTTACATTCCCACCAACAACATGGGAGGGCTCCTTACTAGAGCTCAGACTCCATCCTGACAAGTTTGGGCTTTACCTTGTAGGTGACGGGGACCTGTTGAAGGGTTTCAAGCAGGAGCTAGAGGCGTGATCAGATCTGGGTTTTTGAGGTCACTCTTGTCAGCAGAGGGAGACTGAGGGAGGTAAACTAGAGTGCTGTGGAGCTGGAAGCAGGGGGGCCACTGCATGGCCCAGGGCGGAGAGGATGGGGGCCTGAATGGGACAGAGTGATGTAGACGGAGCCAAAGGATATAAGGGGTTGGCTCTGAGGGACTTCGTCACTGCCTGGATCCGGGAAAGGGAGGCCATGTGGAGTCAGGTGTCAGCATAGCCTCTGCAGCCAAGTGACCTGATCCTGATATTAACTTAGCACTTACTAGCTGTGTGATCTTGGGCAAGCCACTTCATTTCGCTGAGCCTCAGTTTCCTCATCTGCAAAACGGGGATGACAATAGTCCCTCTCTTCTAGTGTAGGATTAAGGAATTGACACTTAGAAGAGTATGGGCACTTAGTAAACTCTATGTAGACAGCGTTCCTCAATCTTGGCACTACTGACATTTTGGATAATTTGTTGTTGTGAAGGGTCTGTCCTGTGTATTGTAGGATGTTTAGCTGCATTTCTGGTCTCTACCCACTAGATACCAGCAGCACTCCATCCCCTCCCATAAACCTCCACCCAAGGGTGACAACTAAAAATGTCTCCAGATACTGCCAAGTGTCCCCAGGGAGGTCACATCGCCCCCGGTGGAGAATCACTGCTGTGTAAGTGTTACACTATTACTACCAGGCAGAGACAATTGTTGGGTTTTCGTGGGTCTTCTGGGAAGTGGTGGAACTGCCCCCTGAGACAGGTGAACGGAAGAGGGCGATGCGTGTTGGAAAGTGTAGGCTAAACGAGCGAAGACCACATCACCTCAAAACTGGCTTTATGAGATTTCAGATATATTTAAGTATAGTTTTACTGATTAGGAACAGGAGTGAATCATTTTCACAAGACATTCTTTTTCAAGCAAATACTCTCAATAAAGAATGTTTTTGTGTTATTTTTACTGCTCAGAAGTTTCTTTTAAAGAATGCAGAATGATTTTATTCTCTGTGGAGGCCTAGAAAGGGAGCTAATTAACCCAGATCATGAACCCCCAGACCTTGAGACTTGATGGGCTGCAGTGCTGGGGAGTTGTCACACTGCAGCATAGGCACGCGTCCGGCTGCCCTCGGTCAGGCTTCCGGGGCCCCATGCCTGGGGGGAGAGGGGGCACAAAGCCAGATTTGCCACTTTAGGGCCCACTGCTGGTGCCCAAGCAGCCAGTCAGGTCCTTCTGGTGCCAAGTCTGCTTAGATCAGCGCCAGGGAGCGCACCCGGAGGGGCCCCTATCTCCCTGGGCATGTAGCTACCTGCGTCCCGCCCCTCCCTGCCCTTTCCTGGCGCCCAGAAGCAGGTGGGGAGGGAGGGTGGGCAGGGTAGGCAAATCTCCAGAACCAACCTCAGGCTCCCATTCTGCCTTCACCCCCTATTTTTCTAGTTTACGTTGTCCCATCCATAGGGGCTGGGAGCCTCCTGCAGGGCAGGGCTTACACTCATTAAAATTCATCTGTACCCGGCACACTGCCCTTGCTTGGGGCCACCATAGTTAACTAGATAATCTCTGTGGTTAACCCTGGAGAGAGATTCGTGTCAGACATTGTGCCCAGTTTCTAACGATCCTGAGAGAAGTGCAGAAGATTTGATTTTGTAAATTGAGGGAAAAAAAAAAAATTACATTATTTACATATCTTTACTCTGGTCTCCTATAAAAAGAAGAGTAGTCAGACTGGTGTGACTATGTATCTATTCCTGGTTCCTCACATAACTTTTGATCCAAGTTTATCCTGCTGTGAGTGTCTAGCTGGCTTCGGAGTGCTTTGGACAACTCTAGTCAATAGGAACTATGGTTGCATCATGTTTTCCGCTGCTGGCCTGAGCTGTTTGGTCCTGTTGACCAGTAGACTTTACTAGAATATCCTCATCATGTTACATTTCTTGTATCTGAGATAAGCTACAAGAACAGACTCAAGGATCAGATGTTGGCTGCTTAGAATTCTTGCTGTAGGAACCGAGTAGGTGCAGTCACAGAGATGAGGAATGAAACCGTGTGAGTAACTTAAGTCACTCGTATCACAACCTTCCATTCATTCATTCACTAGACAAGTATTGACCAAGTGGCCCAGGGTAGGACAAAGATGGGGCCATGTTTTGAATGAGAGTGACTTAAGTTAAATGCAAAGAAAAACGTCAGCTCCCATAGCTCCCACAAAGGGAATTAATTGGTGGAATCACTTTTTTCCTGGCATTAAAAAAATATGTATGACAGCATGAGACGATGGCCTGTCATTTCTGGTTCTTTGCGACACTCACCCTTTTCTTGGCAGCCTCTCCTCACATATACAGCCAACTCTACTGCCAGGCTGCTGCACGTGCACGCTTCAGACGGCAGCGTTTTCCCCCGACACTGTGCGATTTTAGATGGATCATCTGCTCTCCCTCTGAGCCAACGACGTACTTCAAGGGAGCCATGAGAACGGTGCAGGGAGTGCAGAGTCGGGAGCTCACAACCAGTAGGAGTGTCCTCTGCATTCTGCCCAGTGAGGTCAGGAGCGGTCACCACCTTCTAGTTGTTCCCAAAAGACTGAGCTCTATTTTTCTATTGCAAAAGAGAATCCCCAAATATTTACACCCTCCCTCTTTAAGGACTGTAATTTTTAAAAAATTGTGTGGTAAAATGCACATAATTTAAAACTCTCCATCATCACCATTTTTTTTTTTCATCATCACCATTTTTAAGTGTACCCTTCAGTAGCGTTAAGTACGTTCACATTGTTGCACAACAGATTCTAGAACTTTCTTATCTTGCAAAACTGAAACTCTGTACTCATTAAACCACAACTCCCCACCCTGCCCCCGCCCCCAGTCCCTGGTGACCACCATTCTACTGTCTGTGTCTATGAACTTGACTCTTCTAGATACCTGATATGAGTGCAATCATACAGTATTTGTCTTGCATGACCGGCTTATCTCGTTTAGCATAAGGTCCTCAAGGTTCATCCATGTTACAGCATCTGTCAGAATCTCCTTCCTCTTTAAGGCTGAATAATATTCCATTGTGTGTCTATACCACATTTTGTTTATTCATTCATCTGTTGATGGACACTTGGGTTGCTTCCCCCTCTTGGCTATTATGAATAGTGCTGCTTTGAATGTGGTGTACAAGTATCTCTTCAGGACTCGGCTTTCAGTTCTTTTGGCTGTATACTCAGAGGTGGGCTTGCTGGATCATACAGTAATTCTATGTTTAATCTTTTGAGGAGCCATTATCCTGTTTTCCATAGGGGCTGCACCATCTTACATTCCCGTCAACAGCGTGCAAGTGTTCCAATTTCTCCACATTCTCACCAACACTTGTGATTTTCTGGGTTTTTGATAATAGCCACCCTTATGGGTATGAAGGGTAATTTATGTTTGTAAGTTATATACTGGGGAAAGTCTGGTTTCATAGGAATGAAGAATGTAATGCTCTCATAAAGTGACAGTGTCTACGAAAGAGCTTCACAGACAGAAAGGTACCCTATGGATATGAGAGATAGAGTCGCCCGGATAGGGCTCGTCTCATCTGCCTTGACTTACAGCGCTTTGATCCTATGGGTGTCTCCATTACTCGCTTGATTGCAAGCTTGTTGAGGGTAATGCGAGAGGTGTAAGTATCCCACTATGCTTCCTATTCCTTCACAGTGTCTGCAACGGTGCTGGGCATACGTTAGGTGCTTAGTTATCAATCCTTCTTCCATATGACCCTATACAGTGCATTTATGCCCCACTCCCCTCAAAGAACACCCCTCAGCCACCCATGCTCTTCAACTTGCCTGCCTTGCAAGCAGCCTTCAAGTCCCAACTCAAACACTGCCTGCTCACATCGTCTTTCCTGTCCCCCCAGGCAGTCAGCTCCATCTCCCCTGCCCTCCTTGCCATTTTGTAGGTGTCCCCTTATCAGTACCTATCTTACCACATTACAATATTGATTTGCCTGTCTGATTCCACAGTGGAGCTCAGACGTCTTCAAAGATAGTAACAGGATCTAGGTTTTCTTTGAAGACCCTCAATAAGTATTTGTTGAGCCACTGAACGCACTCCAAATGAAGAAGTGATCTCATTGTAAATACTAAAAACATCTTTTTGGGTCTGTGAATCAGTGAAGGAACAAGGAGTTTAACTTCCAGGAGATACAAATTCAAGGTCTATGCTAGCTAAGCCATAACAGCAATCCAGACCGATGGAGTCTGTGGGCTTATTTGCCTTTTCTCCACATTCTTCTCACTTCTCTCACGCTTCCTTAGCCTGCTTCTCCCTCAGAAGCTGCTGTCCTGGCTCTGAAAACACCTTTGCAAATATAGTCCTGTTTGCCAGGTCAGCCAGGATGCTGTCTCTCAACTCTCCCCTGACAGCAAAAGTAGGCCAGGATCCTTCTTCATCTATGCACGCCCATTGCAAAAGATTTCCCGATACACAGGCCCCAGGGTTCTTGCTTTCATATATCTGTAACCTCGTTGCTGAGGTATTCAGGTGCCCAGATATGAAACAGCCCTAAGGTGCATGCAAACCCAACTTGGCACCCCTGTATTGAGAACCTCCAAGCATGGTGCTGGGCCCTGGGATGACCGTAATGAAAAGCGTAGACTGGCCCACACATGAGTCTTTGCCATGTGCCATGGGGTGTGGAGGAAGGAGGCTTCTTACACGGTGACAGCTGATGTGCTAACCTGGTATAAAATGCAGCTGTCCCCACTGGTGGTTCTCACTCTGAAGCATCACAGGACTTGTTCTTCAATTTCCAGAGTCAGCATGCCTTTGAATTAAAGAGAGCAGTGCTGGGCTTCCCTGGTGGTGCAGTGGTTAAGAATCCACCTGCCAATGCAGGGGACACGGGTTCGAGCCCTGGTCTGGGAAGATCCCACATGCTGCGGAGCAACTAAGCCCGTGCGCCACAACTACTAAGCCCACATGCCACAACTACAGAAGCCCATGCACCTAGAGTCCCTGCTGCACGACAAGAGAAGCCACTGCAGTGAGAAACCCACACACCTCAACGAAGAGTAGCCCCTGCTCGCCGCAACTAGAGACAGCCCGCGCACAGCAACAAAGACCCAAACGCAGCCAAAAATAAATAAATAAGATAAATAAGTTTATAAAAATAAATAAGTAAAGACAGCAGTGCTTTGGGGCACCCAGCTGCAGCGCACACAGATGTGGCAGCCAACCCTTCGTGCCTCCGGCATTCCAGAGCCACGGCTCTGCCTCCTGATTTCCTCGAGTGGCCCAGGAATGCTCCTGTGGTGCTCTGTCCTGAAGTTCACCGCTGTCCAGGCTCTGCGGGGCATCCGACACAAGACCCCATGTTCAATACTTCAGGGGGACCATTCTGCTTGGTCAACCTCTGTGTTGTTTCCTGGGGAAACTCCAATTCTTTAGGAAAATGGCTCTTGTCAGAGCATAGAAATTGCTCTATTTGCATTGGGGCTTTTTCTAATGCTAGGCTGGTAGTATTTTAGTATGCATGCCTTTTCATCCTTTAAGAGGTATGCTGGCTGTTTCTTTTTACTCTCCTCTCACACTTTTCTTGACAAAGTGGGACCCTTTGAATTCAAAAACCCTCTGAATGGGGCTCTGGCATCAGGGAAGAGAAGTGGTGAGGACCGGCTGGTAAGAGGCGGCAGGAATGGCAGAGCTACGTGGGGCTCCAGGCCAGGGAGCTGGTATGGTAGGAAGGAGAAAGGAAGGACACGATGGCCCAAGTGCAGGGGGGACTCGAAGGCAGGGAGGCCCAGGTAAGCGTGTCAGGTGAGTGGACCAGCACGCCCTCCAGACATTTGCCCTGAGGCCAGAACTGTTTACTTCCTTTCTTCCTTTCATGCTGGACTGGGCACCTCTGAGCCCATGGTAGCTGATGACTGTAGCTACAGAAAGTCCAAGGTCTGCCAGCAGATGGTTCTCGGGAGGAAGCCAGGTCTGAGGCTGGGCTCCCCTCCCAGGGCTGACACCATCTGCATTGTTCCTTCAGGGCCACAGCCTGACTCCTGCCCCAGGCTTCAGACAGCAGAGCGCAGGGGACGACGTTCCTCTACACAATATGCAGACAGGTGCTGGCTGCACTGTCGTCCCTCTAGCTTGTTTCTAACTCTTCTGATTTTTGCCAACAATTGCAATGTTTATTTGGAGACTAAAACGCAGAGCATGGAAATGGTAGAAACACAATGGGGTTATTTAGTAACGCCAGGATCCTGTGTCCTTTAAGAGCTATGTTCACTGTTGTTCATTAAAGGACCTTTATCTTATTTTTTTTAATTTAAGAAAGCATCTTTATAGTTTTTTTAAAAAATCCACAGAGAGAGAGAGAAAGAGGGAAAGGGAAGGAGGGAGGTTTTACATGTATAAAGCCAGACAATCTGCACAGGACAGAAAAGTACAAGTAGTTTACTTTTGAGAGAGAAATAAGCCACTTCTTTGAGTCTCGGGAACCCAGTGGAGCTCATCAAATGAGAATGCAAATGAAGGATGTGCTATGTTTTTCTAAATCAGTAAACTTGGTGAAGATCTTTCCTTTTCTGGGTATATGGTATTTTCTCCTTTCACATTTTTTTCCCTTTTCAAACTTCTTCCCTGGAGGCATTACACCTTTTGGAAGCTTGAAACTAAAAATGACTTTCCTGTTGTTGTCTCGTTCCCCTCATAAGGAATAAGTCTGCCTTTCTTCTCCCAAATTCTCCATCAGAGGCAGCTCTGGTTCCTTCAGTAGGTGACTACCTTCTCATTTTCTGCTTTTTGCCTCTTTTAATGTTGAGTGTGGGCTTCCCTGGTGGTGCAGTGGTTAAGAATCTGCTTGCCAATGCAGGGGACACAAGTTCAAGCCCTGGTCCAGGAAGATCCCACATGCGGCAGAGCAACTAAGCCTGTGCGCCACAACTACTGAGCCTGTGAGCCACAGCTACTGAAGCCTGTGTGCCTAGAGCCCGTGCTCCGCAACAAAAGAAGCCACCACAATGAGAAGCTCGCACACCACAACAAAGAGTAGCCACTGCTCGCTGCAACTAGAGAAAACCCGCGCTCAGCAACGAAAGCCCAATGCAGCCAAAAATTTAAAAAAACAAAAAACAAAAAACAAACCAATGATGAGCGCACAAATGGTGACTTTGTGGTATTGCTGGAAAAAGGAAAAAAGAGCAAAATAAACAACGCTGTGCTACTCGGGGAGATTAAGAGTTAATTAATGCTGGTGGTGCCTTTGTTTCCTTAGCTTCTGGTGTAGGAAGAAAGAAAAATGGGAAAATGGCTCCTACTTCTATTTTGTTTGTTTGTTTTTCATTACTCCATTAATCTCCATAAATAAGGCATGTTTTTTAGTTATAGATCTACTAGAAAAAATGCATATGCTAAACCAGTTGGGTGAAATTAACAGTTTCATTAAATGGATTTTTAAATTGCCAGTTTTATATCACCAGTGACATCAGAGCTTTGATTTTGTGCCACATTTGGAATACAAACTTAAAAGAATGTGCAAAACGAGCGGTTTTCCTTTAGAAGTATTATTTTATTATTATACTCACTAGTGCAGAAAATTGTCTAGATTCTTTTGCAGAGAAAATACTGATTGGTAATGTCTGGGGGGGAGTTAAGAATTTTAATAGGTAAAAGAAATAATGAAGGTTTTTCAACCTGCCTCCGTTTCAGTCTGCAAAGTTTTTTTTTGTGTTTGCTAAGGATTTGAACTTTGTGAAGGATCCCCCTCCTGACCCTTATTCTCCTGCAATCCCAGTTACCTGGGCAATCCCAGTAATGATTTCTGGGATTCTGTGCCAGAGGTCAGCAGGGCAAGTGTTTCATTTGGACCTCCATTTGGCTTGGAGTCTCTTTTCTCCTCTGAGCCCCCAGAGCCCATGTCTGTGGCTACTCAGGCAAAACTCATCATATTAGTTATTTTTTTTAATGCCTATTTTATTTTTTGTGTGAAATGGCTCTTTTTTTAAAATTAATTTTTATTGGAGTATAGTTGCTTTACAATGTTGTGTTAGCTTCTACTGCACAGCAAGATGAATCTGGCAGAACAGGTAAGGCTGGAATGAATCATTAACAAATTGTTAATGTTGCTTTGCTCAGAGTGTGCACAGAGGGGCATCAGAGATGAGTAAGTATTTAAAAGTAAATATATGAATAAGCAGGAGTAGGATTTACTCTGCAACTCCATCTGAGTACTGCAGTACACACCAAATCTAGCGGAGAAGGTTCTTATCCTGTCTAATGGTTGGGTAGGATGGAATTTTTCTCTCAGCTATGCAAAGGGAGAATCCAAAAGGAGATCCCCGGACTCCTGGTGGAAAAGAGGGTTATTAATCAGATACATCCCAACAGATGAGCAGAGGGAAATGCTCTAGGATGTTCATTGCTGTGTTGCTGGTTATAGCAAAACCAAAGGAAGCAACCCAAGAGTCTAAAAATAGAGAACCGGTTGGAAAAACGGCACTGCTATAGAATGCAGTACTATTGAAACTTTAGGAAGAATGAGCTTCTGACTGCCGTGTACAGGTATTCATGGTGTGTGGTTAATTTAAAAAAGAAAGTTGACAGATAAACAACAATGATTTACTGTCTAGCATAAGGAACTATACACAATATCTTGTAATAACCTATAAAGGAAAAGAATCTGGAAAAGAATATGTGTATGAGTCATTTTGCTCTACACCTGAAACTAACACAATATTGTAAATCAAATATAGTTTGATAAAAAATTACACATAAGGGAAAAAAAGTTGAGAGTCCAAACCTATAGCAGCTTTTTGGAAAGAAAATGTATATGTATATAGGCAGATAGAGGTGTAATGAATTATTGTCTATGCCAAGGAAAAGTCTGGAAGTATATACACCAAGTTTTCAACAGTTTATCTCCACTATTAAAGAAGGTTTGGGAGAGAGAGGACTTCTGTTTTTGTTTTATACAAATCTATATTATTTGATTTTTTTTTTTTTTTTTTACAACAAGCAGCTATTTCTTTAGGGATTAAAAGCAAAACAGAAAGAGGAGCAAACTCCATGTGTTTAGTTAAGGTGTTGTTTTTAGCACCTACCTCTTGGGGTAGAGAGTAAGTAAAAGCAAATCCAAGCTGCTGCCTCTCAGAAACCTGGAGAGGGTGGAGGTGAGGGGTTCCAGGAGCCAGGAGATGGGACTGCCTTAGCTCTGGGTGAGGGGGTAGGTGGGCTCCTTTTCCACAGCTCAGCAAGTGAAGGCATGTGCCCCCCTACCAGGGGCAGCCAGCCCTCCTGTGTGCCCAAAGGGATAGGCATTAGCTCATAATCAATGGTTTGGGTTTCACAGTTTCATCCGTGGATCCCACTGGCTTCTGTGTTGATATCTTGGAAGAGGCATCAACCTCTGCCGAGGAATTGCCCTTAAATCCAATCTCAAATCCTCTCATTGAGAGTTTTCCTGCATTGGAAACTCATCTCTGTTCATTCCTTGATGGAGCGCTGATAGTGAGTCTCTTGTTGCCTCCTGGAAGTTGTTAGTAACATTTTAATTTGGGATGGAATGAAGAAAATCAAAGAAAAATGTTGGGTATAATTCTGAGGGGGAGAAAATTTTCGTTTTAAATAAATTGACCACATCTCTTTAAATGGAAATTGTACCTATGCAATCCTATATAGCCGTTTGTAACATAGCATCTAGTAGATGCACAGAATAGAATTGTAAACGTTCATTGGCTGAATTAATAAAACGAGAGATGAATAATGTAGATGGACTTTAAAAGACTGTAACAGATTATAGGGCCATATAACTTGCCCATCTGGACTTAAGAGTTTAACAATTTATGGGGGGATTAGGTAAAAGGAAATATCATAGCTTAAAGCAGTCGCGTAAAGAGGTCTCTACCATGGTGGCAAGGTACCTATAAAGACAACTGGTTGCCCATTAATCAGGAGGTAGGGGGAGCAGGGTGAGTAGGAGTCTTGCTTCTGTGACCTGCCAAGCTGGATTCTAAGCTTGGCTCAGCCATTTGCCAGCTTTGGTGACTTTGGACAAGTTAGTCGACTTCTCCAGGCTTCAGTCTCCTCATCTGAAAAATGAGGACGTTAATAATAATACTTACCTCTTAAAATTTGTTTGGATTACATGACATAATTTGCATAAGACACTCAACCCAGGATTTGGCATTTTATAGGCCCTCAGTAAAAGTTGACTCATTCTTTTTATTGTATTTAGAAACCCACAAGGAAAACCGGAAGCAAAAGATGATAAGAAAGCATCTCAAAATAAGGTTCTTGTGCTCAACTTTTTACAGCAGCACCTAGGAACTATTTCTGAGATAAAACACACCCCCCTTCAGAGTCTTAGAGGGGGAAAAAAAAAAATCTCTCTGGCAGTTTCGGTGGTCCTGACCTGGTGGTGAGCTACACTGGGTAAATGACTCTGTTGAGGCGCTCTCTCAGCTATAGAAGGTACATCCTTTTCTCCAGGATACTAGCCTGTCATTTAGTGCCAAAGGAAAAGCTGTTTATAGAATGACACCCTGGCCTCCCCAACGGGTTTGATTTACCTCCCCGGAAGCTGGTATATATCAAGTCACTGCAGGACCAACCGTATTAATAACTCAGGTGATTTAGTTGGCTGTTCCCACTTATTTTGTCGACCCCATGGTAGTTAATTGTGTGTTCTGTGAATTGTGTTATTTACAGTGCCGAGGAACCAAAGTGAATCCGTATTAGAAATTGGTGGGCGGATGTTCGAGAAGGCTGTAAAGAGACTTTCCACTGTTGATGGTCTTCACCAAATTAGCTCTGTCGTCCCCTTTCTGATGGATGCCAGCTGCTGTGGATACCATAAAGCATCCTACTACCTCGCAGTCTTTTATGAAACTGGATTAAATGTACCTCGGGATCAGCTGCAGGTAGAGTATTTCGCGGGCTCCAGGAACATCAGTTACCTGCCTTATATTTGCAGAGTAAGGCTCTCATGCCCAGGGTGGAACTGGACATGTTCATTTTCCCTGGAGTCCTTTAAAAACTTTACACTCAAGAAAAACAGCCTAAGGCTGTGTTAAATACAGGATCTCCCGCTGTCAGTGAGTGAAAAAGGGCACTTTATCCATTTCTAGGCACAGCATGGGGATATGATTGGTATACTGACTGAGGAATAGTTTGAGCAAGGCTTACCAGAATCCCAGTCATTCAAGCACAGTTGCCTCTTACCCAATTCTTGTAACTATTCTGGCTGTGGGTCCAGCATCCCATATGACTTTTTAGCTAAGTGAAATCATCTGGACCTCTAAGCAAAGTATTGTCACATCCAGCCTCCTGTCATTAAAATAAATGTCATACTAGACGGTTTTGTGGTATTGAATCCAAATTTATTATGCAACTTGCCTAACATTTGGAATCGCATTTTTATAAGTGCTGCTAAATGGTCCCTGATCACTTTTAGTTTTTGTTTGTGCACATGGGATCGTTCATCCTGGATTTGAAGAGACTCAGACTGTTTAGACCTTCCCAGGAGGCTCTGTGTTCCTTTCACTTGACTTCTTTGTGTGTGTCTCTGGCTGTAGAAGCTCATGATTGATGGCATGCTTTCCCAAGTCCCTGAGGCAGTCCCCACCAAGGTGGAATAGGGTAGAAGATTCTAGCCCCATCTCTGTCACAAAATGGCTGGTTGCCCAAGGACATATGACTTAACTTTCTGAGCCTCTATTTCCTCAACTCTGAAATGAGATGGTTGGACCAGTCAATCTCTAAAGACCCTTCCCAACACTAACGTTCTGAGAGTGTGAGGTTGGGACGTGGCCCACTATTCAGATTATCTGACCATAGGTGACGTAGCTGAAGTGGACCAAGATCCTTAGAACAGTTGTCAGATACACAAAGAGATGCTGTGAGATAAGTCAGGGGAGGACTCCCAATCTTCACTGAGAAAAGGACAAAGGAATTTTCAGCTGTTAGACATTGAGAAGGACAGATAGCCATTAGAAAGCTCTTGTGGCTTCTTTTCTAACGTTTTTTAAAAAGGCATGTTAACTTGTTTCTGGAATGACTAAGCTCATATGTAGAGGTGAGGCCAGATGACCTTTCTATGTTTAGGATTTTGTGACCCTTTTCTATGATCTTGTGAACACTGTCCATTTCTTCTTAACAGGGCATGTTGTATAGTTTGGTTGGAGGCCAGGGCAGTGAGAGGCTGTCTTCGATGAACCTTGGGTACAAACACTACCAGGGTATTGATCACTACGCCCTGGACTGGGAGTTGTCCTACGCCTACTACAGCAACATTGCCACCAAGACACCCCTTGACCAGCACACGCTCCAAGGAGATCAGGTACGAGACAGAAGTGGGTGGAAACAGTTATGGCCCTGCTGACTAGAGCTTCCTGAACAGTTTTTTATTTTATTTTTTAAAATTATTTGCTTTATTTATTTATTTATGGCTGTGTTGGGTCTTCGTTTCTGTGCGAGGGCTTTCTCTAGTTGCGGCAAGTGGGGGCCACTCTTCATCGCAGAGCGCGGGCCTCTCACTATCGCGGCCTCTCTTGTTGCGGAGCACAGGCTCCAGACGCGCAGGCTCAGCAATTGTGGCTCACGGGCCTAGTTGCTCCGCGGCATGTGGGATCTTCCCGGACCAGGGCTCGAACCCGTGTCCCCTGCATTGGCAGGCAGATTCTCAACCACTGCGCCACCAGGGAAGCCCTGAACAGTTTTATTAAGCGTCTGCACCTGTGGCTGGTTTATTCGCTGGCCTTTAGAGTACAGGCATAATCCAATGGAGAGAAAAGCTTTCTTGCATTCTCCAATTCATATTTCCTCAGTGTGTTCTCAGGCTGAATGCAAGGACCATCCTACATCTATGCGTGAAAAGTGTGAAAAGCTTTTCATGAGTGAGAGGGCCAGTATGGGGAGGGTAGATAACGGCCCTGGACAGATTTTGATTTTGAAAAAAATGTGTACCAGAAACATAGGCATTTTGTCTTTGTTCCAAAACCATGTGAAAGTGGTGGGGTCTGGAGATGTTAGTCAAATTAAGTGAGGGCAGTAAGCCAAGGGCTCCTCAATACGTCACAAGCAAATGAGGTCTACATAACGAAGAAGCTCCATCCCTAGCTGTGTTCCTGCTGCCGGACACCTTGGGCAGAAGCGTTTGCCCATCACATGAGCCTCAGTGCTCACAAGTGATGGACAGCAGGCGATGTTTGAAGACCCTGTCCCATCCTGGATTAAGAACTGGATGAAGGGCACTAACTCCAGCCCCTAATTTTGCAGGTTCCCATGTCTTATTGACTCATTAGGCAAAGAAATCAGTGGTTCACATCTGCCAAAAAAACAACATGTTACGTTGGACCAACTGATGGTTTGTTTGGGGGACCATGAATAAAAGGGTGTATAAAGGTGATAGTGTAAGAATAAAAAGAAAGCTGCCTTTAGATGATGTAGATTTGCATCCAGCAGGAGTAGATTATGACGTGGTTGGCTTCTTGGCATGTATTTTTCTGTATCTCTTTCTCCAGAATGGTTTTAAGATGTTTTCATGGTCACAGCACTTGAAGTAGTTGAGTTAAGTGCAAGTAGTCTGTACCAGGAGATGGCAATTTTTTTCTGCAAAAGACCAGATAGTAAATATTTTAGGCTCTGCTTTTACAGTCACTATTGCAACTACTCAACTCTGCCAAAGACAATATATAAACCAATGGGGTGCCTGGGTTTGTGCAGCCATAGACAGGAGGTTACTGCGTGGTCAGATTTGGCCCTGGTTTACGCCATAAACCCTTAATTTTCCCCCTTATGCTTGGTGAGTCTGGACTGATAGCAGGATTGTGGAATCTGAGGCAGAGCAGCTAACTGGGAACCAGACCATTCACTCTTCCCCGTGCTGCTCCTGTATCGCACTCAGAAACCCCCAGTGGAGGAAACTTGTGCTTTGATCATTGGGAATGAATGGTTTCTGGAAAAGAAATCTACAGTGGCCACTGTACAGTTATGAAATAAATGACTCAAAGGTACATGTTGTCAGTGAACATGAAACATGAATCAAGCTATAAAATGCCCAAAGCCTGTCTGTATAGCCATTCTAATTCTTTTAGAAAATAATGATTTCTTCTGAATAAACTTACACACTCTTATCATTGTCATCTGTATTCTCTCAGCGTATATAGGCTATGTGCAAAATCTGACCTCAGTTTGACAGGAATTTATTTATTAATTGATAAGGTTTTTTTTCTAAGAATTCTTCTGAAAACACATTCATACAAAATCAAGCCACAAAATAATATTGCCATTGTTCTGCTAAGCCTGAATGTGTTAATAAAGCCCTGTATGTATATATTATACTTTTAGGAATTCTAATTCAGCATAATTTAGCAAGGGGAGATGGTATGTTGCTAACAAGCTCCTTTTCTTTTGAAGATTTGGCCCATGAAGTGTTATGATTATGAAAGAAAATGTTTAATTGGTCAGAATCAGAGAAGATGAATAGAGAAGATCCATCTTGCAGCTGGAAAGTCGTGTGATTAAGAATCATAGATAGGAATTATACAGTTAGAAGAGTTGTATCATAGCTCATTTTAAGAATGTGTAATTAATGGTTTCTTGAGAATTTAAGCAGGTGTCATACATTGATTTAAATGTCCTTTTGTTGAGAGATCTATTAATTCACCAGCAGCACATAACAAATGAGGAGATATGGAAAGTCAGACCCCTAATTAACAAACCAAGGATCCGTCAGTAACTTCTTTCTTGATTCTTGTTTCATTTTCTCTTTTATGTAACTCGTGGTTCCCATCAGCTTCATCTTCTTTATTCATAATCTTGCTTCATGTCACTTCTTTATGATTTAGGGGGACTCTGCTTCAGGTTAAAGAGAAAGAAGATGGTAGGGTTTTTTTTGATTTTTGGTTTGTTTTTGTGGCTTAATCCCAAATGATTCCTTTCATTCTCTTCACACCTCAGAATTTGCTCTTCTGAAAGATTTGGTCCTCAGCCTTCTCTGTCTACACCTTCTAGAGGGCAGGGGGTCTCACCAACATCCCTGGTTTCAACTGCCCTCCACATACTGATGACATGCACATCTTATTCTCAGGCTGAGGTCTTTCTTAAAACCCCCACCTGCAATCGTAACATACCACAAAGGGAACACACCACCTCCTCCTCTCCATTCCCCACAGACACCTCAACCAACGGCACCACTGTCCGTGCCAGCAACGGGGGAGTCACCTTTGATCCCCGCATCACCCTACCAGTTCTAAACCCCAACAGCGTTACATGCAGCTCTCCTTCATCATCTCTCCCCTGAGTGACTCTGACAGCCTCCTGTTCTACTCTTGAGTTGTGGAATGAATTGACCCCTAAATTCATATGTTGAAGCCCTCACCCCCCAGTACCTCAGAATGGGACACTGCATTTGGAGCTAGGACCTTTGAAGAGAGGATTAAGTTAAATGGAGTCATTAGTGGCCCTACTCCAGTATGACTGGTGTTCTTACAAGGAGAGGAGATTGGGACATAGATGAAACAGGGGGACAGTCATGTGAGGACACAAGCTAAGGAGAGGGGCCTCAGAAGAAACTAAACCTGCCAGCATCTTGATCTTGGACTTCCAGCCTCCAGAAGTGGGAGAAAATGAATTTCTGTGGCTTAAGGCACGCAGTCTGTGGCGTTTTGTTACGGCAGTCCTGGCAAATGAATTCACCTCCTAACTGGCCTTTCTGTTGCCAGTCTCGTCCCTTCCCATTTTCTTCCCACGGAGGCCAAAGAGGGCTGTCGACAGTGGAGGTTCTCAACCTGACTGCACATCAGAATCACGTGGGGACTCAGAGAATACCTCTGTGCAGGCTCCGCCCCACAGTCTTATTGAAGTGACAGAGGGAGGGCCCAGGCATATAATAGGTGTATATATGTCTATGTGCATGTGTAGCTTTAAATAGCTCCTCAGATGGGCGTAACGTGCAATCAGCGTTGAGAAGTACTGGCCCGGAAGCACTAAGTCCAGCTCGTCACTTGGCATAGGAGACGTTCCTTGATCTGGTTTCCCTCTGCTTCCCCAACCTCAGCTCTCAGCGATTCCATGTTTGGCCTGCCCACCCTGGCAATGCCAAGCTTTTGGTCACACCATGCTGTCCACAATTCCTGGCCCTGCTCAATCTCCTCTGCCTGGTTTGCTTTCTCCACTCCCACCCCCGTTTTCCTGCCTCCTGACCCCACCCCCCTTCCTGCTAGGAGGCTGGGCTCAGACACCGCCACCTCCTTGGATCTTCCCTTTGCTGTACCGCCATGGCACCCGGGCACGCCGCCGCCATTGCTTTATGATGGGTGCTGTGTGCGGGTCTCGGAGCCGGCTCTCCCAGTAGACTGTGAGCTCCCCGAGACAGGCACCTTGTCTGTTCACGTCGGTGACCCCAGTGCCCAGCCCTGTGCTTGACATGTAGTTGGCACGGACTGTTTACTGATGGGATGGTGGGCAGCATGAGAGTGCCGAGTATCCGGTGATGGACACAAAGCGATCACGTCTCGTTGATTCTCTGGTGCTTTTTGATGCAACCAGTGTTCATTGTTGATGGCAAGCACCCAGCCACTTGGCTTGCAACTCTGCCCCTCTTGCATTCAGCACTGCCTTTGTATGAGGAACCCCCCGTTTGGGGAATCTTGGGTACTTGCTTCCCTGTCTCTCTCCATCATTACACCTGATATTCCTCCATTCTTACTTTAAAATCCCTAAAATGTTAAATTTCAACAAAGAAAACTTACACCCCGCCCATTGGGAGCCAAACATTATAGCTGATTTTAAACACGCTAAGAGGCAGGTTCCTCACGGTGGTGTCTACAGGCCCTGAAGGAAGTAGTGGTTTAAGTGTAGCCTCTGAAATTGCCCTGCTCCTGAGTTCCCAGGAGCACTGGCCGGAGAGTTATATTTCACGACTTCAGAGAATGCAGATGCTCCAGAAAATGGGGGCTGCCGAGAGCCTTTTCTCTCCAGGTCCAAATTCCACCACATCCTCCCCCCTCCCTACTCCCTCCCGGCTCTGCACTCTGTCCTGCCTTTCCTGTTATTGATTGCAGACAGCTGATATGATGTGAACACTGCCCTTGCAGCCTGTAGGCTGAGCGGAGAGAAAGGAGGTAAAGCGTATGAAGAGTCAGTGTCTGTAGGACAGTGTGATGCCTTCTCTGACACTGGGTCCAGGGGCATCTGAGGACTGTAGAGTCTCTGGACATTGGACCCCCTCTAACCTGGTCAGCTGGTTTTAACCCTACGGTATAGGCTATGAACTGCTCATTCTAGAAACGTTGATTTTACAACACAGCAACAAAAGCAATCCACCTCCCTGGGAAGGCACAGAAGATTCCAGAACTGGTCAGTCTGGGACTCTGAGTCCCTGTCAGCTTCTCCCCAGCTCTGCTCCCGACCGTGGCCTCCACCGTTCCTTCTCCACACCAAAGCTTCTTCTGGGATTGGACACTTTCCCATCTGAGGCATCATTCCCTGGTCTCAAAATGTTTGATGATGAACAACCCAACACTGCTCCCTTTTAGGGGTTGTTCCTTCATCGGATGTCTTTGTAGATGGTTGGCTTTCACAGAAGGCCTTGGACGTGTGGCTCTGACTGGTGCTGGATGCCACTCTGGGGACCCCAGAGCTGTGAAGACACAACCACCGGCCCAGGTGTGGCAGGCAACTGTGGTGTGGTTCCAGGGCCAGTTTGCCTGGTTCGGGTCCCAGGTCTGCGTTCACCGGGTGTAAAATCTTGGATAATCCCACTCTCTTTTCTGTCTCTGCACAGCTTTTTCACCTGTAAACACTGCCATGACCGTCTGTACCTCACAGAGTTTATAGCATGTATAAATTAATCATATGATGTGCGTTGAGTGGACCTCAGCACACAATGTGGATGCTCTCAAATGTTTCCAGCCCCAGCACTCCCTCCTCAGATCTGTCCCTATCTTCAAAAGCACCGAATTCTCTTAGATAGATCTTCATCCCCCTCAACGTAAGGCTTTGAGCTGTACAAAACTGCAAATACCAACAGGAGGGATAATGTTCTAAACTGCTATCAGCCCTTTACATGATAGAATGAACTAAGGACCTAAAAAATGATGAGTTACCATTCCTGAGAGCTTCCCATATGCCAGATGCCCTACTAAGATCTTCACAAACAATCTCATTTAATCCTCATGCAACTCTATGAGGTCAGTACAAGTATTGTTCCCATTATACAGATGGGGCAACTGAGACTCAGGGAAGCCGAAGAACTTGCCCAAAGTCACACAGCAAATAAGTAGTGGAGCCTAGATTTGAACCTGGATGTTACTAACTCTTCACACTATAAAAAATAATGGCTAGTAGGTGGAGTGCTTTTGATGTAGCTGATACCACTCTAAGCTTCGTTTTTATGGATATAGAAACTAAGGCTCAAATAAATAAAGTCAGTGGCCCAAGGCCCACAGGTAGTTAGTGGTGAGTTAGAATTCATGTCCACTGGGTCTGATGCGAAAAGTTGTGCTCTTAATGGCCCTGCCCTACTGCAAAGCTCGACGGTACTACCCAGGGAAGCAGGAAGGGGGTAGGTCAGGAGACAGTGATATAAAAGACGAAAGAATTCCTTCTTCAGAGTGATGCATGGTTGCCCAGGTCCCCTGCAAACGTGGCCTTTGCCAAGACCCCTCTCACGACACTGTTAGATGGAGTTCACTGTGTATAAGGGGAGACGATGAAACAGCCCCCATCTGCTTCTCCCAGATGCATGAGTCATTCACAGGATGGTGCGGCTAGGTGAGGACTATGGGCCCCACAGCCAGCCAGCCTGGGTTTGATTCCAAAGTTTGAAGAACGTAGGTAAGTTACTTAACCTTTCTGGGCCTCAGTTTCCACATCTGTGAAATGGGGATATTGATGGTGACTGTCTTGTAAGGTTGCAAAGATTCAGTGAGTCATTCTGGGCCAAGCAATTGGTCGCCGCACACAGTTCTTGCTGGTGATTATGATATGTTACCACTGCCAGAGAGTAGCAGAAGCACCTAAGAGTATAAATCCTTGCAGGGTAGAAACTCTGGCTTCATGTGTTCTGTGTTTCATTCAAGTCCCATGACAAAGTTAAGGAGGAAGAAACAAAATAAGGAAAAGAAGAAAATTAACCCCAAATCAAAACACCCAAGCTCTCCAGTTGAATGAAAAACTTCTAGCTGAGAATTCTATTGTTCTAGCAGCCTGAGCTTCAGCCCAGGATTCCAGGGCCTTCCCGCTAGAGAGCGACATCATGGGGGAGCCCATCAGAGCCTGTCTTTGGAGTGAGACCAACCTGGCTTCCAGGGCTAGCTCTACAGTGTGACCTTGAGTTCATGGTTTCACCTTGTGAGCTTTAGTTTCTTTACATATAAATTGAGGACACTGATATTTGGGCCACAACCCTGCTGTGAGGATTAAATGAGAAAAACATTTGTTAAACACCCCCACGTACTTGGTTTCAGTCAAAGGTTACCACCTGGTAGGCATCATTATTCCAATTGTTGCTGTTTGCTGGGAGGCGTGTCAAGGTTAGACATCCAGCAGGAATTGATACCACTGGGTTCCTAGCTCTGTCCCCAAGTCTGCCCCCTATTGCCCCTGAGAGGGACCTTTGGCTCCACATGGCCGCAGCTGAGTGACCCTCTCAGGAATGGGCTACAGGCTAGTGCTTGTGAATCTAAGTCATTTTCTTCACTGACAAACAGAAAGGGTCAGAAGGGAAATCAGGCCTGGCTCCTTGTTCTCTAAGGCTTCTTCCCAACCGCATCCAGTTCCAATTTTTTCACCATCTGCTTGTGGCCTTGAAGCCCTTCCCAGGCGCTCCTGGTACTGTTAGATAGCGTTCATCATGTATAAGGGGAGACTGTCAGACAACAAGACCATTTTTTGGATAAGCAGCCAAAATTTATACATAAAAATGAGTCTTATTTTCTTCAAAGGAGGCAGATACCTGGGAGGCTGTGTGCAAATTCAAAACATTTTGTGAACTTTCCCTTGGGTTCCTCTTTAGAGCCTCTGGCACATTCTTGCTCTCATCCTCAGGGTTAAAATGCCCTCTTCTTTTCAGGGTAGATTTCATTTTGAAATAGCCGAAAGATATCGGAGGCTGAGCCTGCTAAATAAAAAGGGTTTAGTCATGCAGGATAATGACACTTTGGAATAAAAAAAATAAGGTTATACTTAGAAAATCTTGATTTACCTTTTTTGATGCTGTGTAATCTGGCTCTGCAATCAGCAGCACAGAGGTGGACTTCTGAACTAGCCTGAGCGATGGAAGAGGAAGTGGAATAAATTTTGTCCTCCCAAGGAAAACACTTTGATAGGAACAAAAATACCCATTTAGATATAGGACATGTGATCCATTCATTTAAAAAAGAATTTGATCTCATGGCTCTGTGGACACACCTCATATTTCAATTATTCATATAGTTTTTACTTGAGCAGTTGCTGCTTTAAGAATAATGTCATGTCTTTTGCATGCCCACATCATTTGGATATTTTCATTCTCCCTTCTTCTCCCCTCCTTTCCTCCCTCCCTCCCTTCCTTCCCTCCTTCTTTTCTTCCTTCCTTCCCTTTTAGGCATACGTTGAGACAATTAGACTAAAAGATGATGAAATTCTCAAGGTACAAACCAAAGAAGATGGAGACGTCTTCATGTGGCTGAAGCATGAAGCTACTCGAGGCAATGCAGCAGCTCAGGTAAAAATGCGTTCCACAGTTTTGGAAAGTCTCTCAGCCACGATAGACCAGGTTACGCCGTGATAATAAAGTATCCCAAACCTAGTGGCTTAACACAACACCAGTGTATTGTTGTTCTCTGTTGTTGTCGCTACACGTCCAATGGGGGTGGCATGGGCTGTGCTCTCATAGTCCCCTAGGAGTCCAAGCTAACAGAGGCTTCACCAAAACATGCTTCCAAAGCCATTGCCGCAGGACGACGCCGCGACACATCACAGGCTGAGTCTTAACGCTTCTGCTCAGAAGGGGCACGAGTCATTTCTCACATTTCATCGGCCAAAGGAAGTCAGCTGGTCACTCTTGACCTGAGTGAGCCGGAAAGGTAGTCCAACCAGACCCAGAGGAGAGAAAGCCACGATATTTATGATCAGTCCTAAGACTACCATCAGACATTTTAGTGCATCAGATAGAAATAAAAAGAAGCATCTTGGGGTGCAGGAGAGATTAGGCGGGCATCGAGAAGAAGGCCACAAAATCAGCTAGGAGAATAATAGAAAATCTGTGTTGCATGTAAGACCAAAAGGATTGACCTTGTCTCTTGAACATGTTTTGTCTTTTGGATAGACCTGTAAGAGGTACAAGAAAGGGCAGAGGGATGGGAGGACCCCCCCACCCCATCTGACTTCTTGCCCTGATTTCACTATGAAGAAAAGTCCTTATGGGAGCCAGCTAAGGCTGATTGCACTGGAGGAAGGAAACCTCCTTCCCTAAGGATGGATTTAGCTTTTGCTTTGAGTTCCCAGTGAGCACAGTGTCAGGAAGAGCCTCTGCTCTGGGTCTGCTAAGCAGGCAGAAGACCAGAGGTGGGAAAGAGAAAGAAAACCAAAGAACGCATTGGCAAACAAACACTTCAGAGACCCGGTAGTAACGGGTCTCCCACCCCTCCTTAGAGGTCTTCCTAGCGTCTCAGAAGATGTTTTCCTGGAAGTTACAAGGTTTTCTTTTGGGGGGTGGAGGATGGAAGAGAAGAGAAGGAGATGAGAGGAGAAGTAGAAAGAAGGAAAGAAAATCAAGGCCCACAAGGGGCCAGAATGATAACAAATGTTGCCTGTGCTTCTGTCTTGGGCTCTGTCCCAGCCTGCAGTCTTTCTAGTTCAGGAAGGAATTCCAGTGCATAGTTCGGGAAATGCTGCTGCCGGATTTCATGGGTGCTCCAGAGCTTGCGTGAACATTCCTAACAAAGACACTTCTTCCCTCCTTCACTCAGCAAATCTTTGTTGCGTTGCTTCTATGAGTTTCTGTTGAGTTCTGCTGGGTGGGAGCTGGGGGCACAAGGGCAGACAAATAACGTCTTGAGATCCCTACCACCAAAGACCCCCAGCCTCGATCGAGTCTCATGGTGGAGCCAGCCATGTAGACAGATGCTGGGACGGTGCTGTAGGGAGATGCCCTGATGTGGATGTGCACAGGCCTCCATGCTGTGCACTGGGCCAAGAGGACGGACAGTACCGCCCAAGGAGAGGGCACTTCACGAGAGCAGACAGTGTGGTTGTGGATCCATCAGCTCTGGCCTGGCGCAATAGATTACTTCACATACACACACACACACACACACACACACACACACACACACCCCACACACATACACACACCCACCACACACATACACACACACCACCAACACACACACACCCCCCCCACACATACACACACACACATACACACACACACATACACACACACATCCACACACATACACACACACACACACCCCACACACACATACACACACACCACCAACACACACACACACCCCCACACATACACACCCACACATACACACACACACCCCACACACATACACACATACACACACCCCACACACATACACACACACACATACACACACACACCCCACACACATACACATACACACACACACACCCCCACGCACATACACACACACCACCAACACACACACACACCCCACACACATACACACACACACCACCCCCCCACCCCACACACATACACACACACACCCACACACACCCCACACACATACACACACACCACACACATACACACACACCACACATACACACACTGCCCACATACACACACACACACCCCACCCACATACACACACACACCACACACATACACACACACACCACACACATACACACACACTACACCCACATACACACACACAGCCCACTCGCATACACACACATACATCCCACACACATACACACGCACCCACACACACACCCCACACACACACCCCACACACATGCACACACATACACACCCCACACACATATACACACACACTCCACCCACATACACACACACCCCACTCGCATACACACACATACATGCACACACATACACACACCACCCACACACATACACACAACACACACACCCCACACACATACACACACACACACACACACACACACACCCCACACACACAATTTCCAACTTGTGTTAATGACTTGTATTTACACCAGTTCATCTTCAGGGCTCTTGTCCCCAGGAGGAAGATAACATGTGTCTACTTAAATCTTGGTTCTCAATATAAAAACATTTTAAACTAGGTTTGCCTTCCCCCCTTTGTAAAGTCTTGTTTATTAAGCATAACACAGGAAAGTCATTATTCTAAATTGCTATTGTCTTGAAGCAACGGTTGGCCCAGATGCTGTTCTGGGGCCAGCAAGGCGTGGCCAAGAACCCGGAAGCGGCTATTGAGTGGTACGCCAAGGGTGCCCTGGAGACCGAGGACCCCGCGTTAATATACGACTACGCCATCGTGTTATTTAAGGTAAGAATCACTCAATTTGTGCTGAAATTGCACAATTTCTATCAGACTTCCCAAGTGGTTTCCTGTAGGCATGCAGGCAATCAGGGAGCCTGTAACTGAAGAACCTTAGGACATGCTTCTGTCAGTCTGGATGGAAAGGGGTATTTGCTGAAAAGGCAGAGTCAGAAGCAGTTCCCTGCTCTCGTTTTTAATCATTTGTCTTAGGTTTGACACCTGGATTCTCTCTGCTTTTGCAAGGACTGGCATTCTGGAGAAGACACCCATATTCTACAGATTGGTACACGGCCAGCAGCCCCAAAGGTGCTGCAAGTTCTCTATCAGGCAGAGTTATCATTGAATTACAGCTAAGACCAAGTGCATGTTTGGGCTGGATCCCAACAGTCCCATTGATCGATACAAAGATCTTGGTTTTAAGCCAACAGGAGAGCAGTGGGACGGATGGGAAGACCATTAGCCCAGGAGATAGAGGATGGAGTTCAAATCTCTCCTCTGAAACGATTAGCTGCATCCTTGGACTTATCCGATCTCATGAGACGCTGGTAATGACCACAGATGGAGTGAAATAACCTAAGGAAGGGGCTCCAAGAACTGTAAAATGCTTTACAGAATAATAATATTTCACATTGATTGATGCAGTGCTCATTACCTGATGTACATGTATTAACACATTCAATCCTCGAGACAACTTTGCGAGGTAGGTATCACGGTGTATTATGATAGCTGTTTATATGTGTGGTGACAGAGGCTCAGAAAGGGTTTGTAACTTGCCCAAGGTTGAACAGCTGGTGTGTTTCAGACCTGGGACTGGGGTGCTCTTCACCCCTGAATGCAGAGACATCAATTCACCAATCTTGGAAAAGCTGTTGGCTCTAGTAAGGAAACCCTTGGTCCCTATGTCCAGACCCAAAGGAGGCAGCTGCCCACAGAGAGCGAGTGTCTTCAAACAAGGACGTGGATGCACGTGGCTGAGCTTATCTCCAGAACCACAGCTGTGGCCGCTCACTGATTAACAACCATGACTCTTGCTACCTTTCTGGCCCTCCAAGTCTTAAAACCTATTGGTTGTTACGGTTTCCAAGTTTAGAGCCCAGACTTTTTCTTTGCAGTCGTTAAATCAACATAGAAATGGTTTGACTCTTAGCCATATGCTAGTGCATTCGTATATTTATATAATAAACACCCATTCTGGGCTGACAAAATGCCAGACTCTGTGCTAGATGGAGGGACATCTGGATGCATGAGCCTCTTCCCTGACCTCAGGGGTCTCAGATACTCGTGGGGAAGACAGAGGACTGAGACAGGCACAGAGGAGAGGCACCAGTCCACCAGAGTTGGGGCTGGCCACTGCCCAAAGTGCAGAGAAGATAAAGGCATGACTCAGACATGACTTCTGCCCACCAGGAGCTTGAAATCTAGAGGGAAAGCGAAAGACATAAATGATACGGGAGGTGACAGGATGTTTCTTCAGGGTCTGATTTCCCAAACCTTAAAGCTTTTTTGGTTTTCCTGCATTCTAAGTCATCTCTGAGTGGGAGGATGGAAGCCCTTTATCTACATCTCAAGGCAGATTTTTACCTCCGGCTAAAGATGTCTTTAAGTATTTTCAATGTAAAAAAAAAACCCATACAAAAAATGAACTTTCCAAACATGGAGAACGGCAGTGTGCTCTCGGCTTGTTGTCTTGTGTGGATGTTCGGCTTATTGTATTCAAAGATGGCGCCACGACGACGGCTATAGTTTGTCCAAGACGGTCAGATACATCCTATTGCGCATCCGCGTGAGGACGGAGCTTGGACTTTTACTGCAGCAACTGTCCTCCATGGATTCATTCAGTGGGTGAAGTTACTGAGCACTTGCTATGCATCAGGACTTGACACTTCTCTCACTTTACAACTTCCAGTACTACTCAGACTTGTGCATAGTGTGTAGTCTTTGTGCAAGAACTCACCCCACTTCTGATTATATAATTACACTGGAAAATCCCTGGCCTAGAACTCAGAGTATCTGAGTTCTGGTTGCAGATCTAACTGCGACGTTTTGGGTAAGTCAACCCCTCTGGGCCCCAGTTTTATTCCTTGAAAGCAAAGACGTTGGAGAAAAACTTTGAGTGCAACCGGGTTCTGACATTTTGTCATCCTGGTCGTTCTGTTGCTTTCCCCGAAATCCAAAAAGGTTGTCTCGTTGCTCCATCCACTTACTACAAATAGCCTTCATGTCCTTTTGTCTTTCCTCTCCCTCTCTAATTAAACGAAGTAATGGTGCACTTCTGAAAAATATTTTCAGCTTCCACTTTGCTTCAGCTCATCGGTTTTATGAAATAGGTAAGTTAAAATCGAGTAGAAACTCATTGTATGTAATTTAACCTTTATTTGAATTCACAGTTTTATTTTGGGTCCTGGAAAACTACAAAGACAGATTCTGCAGCATGTTTTCTGTATCCTGTAAGGAGGTTACGGATCATTATACTTTCTCAGCATGGGAATTAAAATATATAGGAGAAAATACAACATGGCAGTTATAAACTTGGACTCTGGAGCCTGCGTTCAAATCCTGCCTCTACTCCTTGCTCACTGTGTGATTCTGGGCAAGTTTCTCTGATGAGAATGATAGCAGCACCCCGGCTGGGGTTGGGAGGATTAGATATGGCAGGAGAGTTCTTGGCCCACGTTAATTAACACAGGAATGTTTGCTAGTGCTCTCTTCATTTACTGTAGAGCTAAGAATTTAAATAGAGTGAATAGCTGTATTCATTGCAAAGCCCTCTAACATTATATCACACGTGACCCTGTCAAGCACTGAGTCTGAGACCAGGAGGACTCCATGGGCTGTGTAGGTCGATAACAGACTCTAAGTGAGCTTGGAAGCATCGGGGTTTTCATCCGGCTCCTCTTACTTGGCATCTGCGTGGTCAGAGCTCTGTTGAGAGAGCCCTCAGGGACCCCTCCTGCTCCACCGTTTTCCCACGTGGTCCTGCAGACACCCCCGCGTGGTCCCACGGAGTCCTGCTCTTGTAACAAGAACTCCAAAGCCACATCTCTCTCTGTGATGCACAAACCACCTCTGCTGGAAAAAACTTGATTTTGCTGGAGGAAGCTTGTCAGTTTGACAGCGTCTGAGGGAACAGATTCTAAGGGGTCCTGTCTCCTTCACCACTGGCTCTCGAGCTGGTTCTGAAGGCACAGTGCCCCACCTTGGGGACTCCCACGAGGACGCTGGAAGGTTGCAAATGACAGCCTGATAACTCTTGACTGTCCGACACAGATAAAGTGCTTTGTCTGCTCGCATATTAGGCAATCCCCAGAGAAACACAGCCAGGATGACCAGACTCATTTAACCTTATTCATGGCTTCTCCCAACAGCACCTGCGGATTGACGGGAATATGATTTCACTGGACCATCAATGGGGAATTTTTATGGATGCTAAGCTGGGAGGGTGAGGTTTATTGCCTCTCTTCTACAAATATATGCAAAATAATGATGATGATGATGATGATGTAACAGCTCTGTATATAGAAATCTTCAAGATTAGATTTTTAATTGAGAAGGCTTGGGCTTTAGTATCTTCTATTGAACACTGACAGATTGGTGTGATGGTTTTGCGTGCAACTCTGCGTTTATTTTCTTCGTGATCATTGCTGTTTATCATTGTTTAGGGTCAAGGAGTAAAAAAGAACAGACGGCTTGCCTTAGAGCTGATGAAGAAAGCAGCTTCCAAGGTAACACTTGTGCATATTGTCAGAGGGAAACATTTCCATCACACACACCCACGCTCTTACAAGTCGAGGAGAGTGAATGGCCAGCCTTCTGAAGAAGGTAGAAATGCAGTGGGGAGGGAGGGGTCGCTGGCATTGAAGTGATTAGTCATTTTTGAGCTACAACATATACAGAAACCTGCACAATGAGGACGGCAAAATTCGAAAGCCAAACTCACTTTCCAGTCAGTAGAATTCAGACCGATTTTGTTTGAAGGCTAAAATTGTAACCAAGGGCTGCCGTAGTAACAAGCAGCAGCAGGGGGGCTCTTTGAAATTGAATGGGTATAAATGTCATTGAATTAGGAAAACCAAAAGCCTGAATCCTCTAAGGTTAACCCTGTTGTGTCCAATGCTCATTTGCTTCTCCGTGCTTTAACAAAGGGGCTGTTTATCAAGTTTATTGCCGAGTTTAGGAATTATTTTCCTTTTGTCACTATTTACTCTTCAAAGTTACCTTCAAGCCAACTAGTTTAAATATTGCACTACAGAATGGAGGTTATGATATCACCTGTGAGGGGACACACACACACACACGCACACGCACATGCATGCACACAGGCATGCATGCATACATATCCCTGCGTGCAAACCCCCAATGCATGAACATCCACACGTGCACACTCACATGTGCGTGCATACAGATTTGCAAGTAAACGGATTGGTAGAAACCGTAATTTTACAACCTTGACAGGGCCCTTTATAACCCTTCAGGCTCTTGAATGTGCCTCCCTCCCCAAGGCAGGTAATATTTGCCCTATCAACAAAGACTCCTAAAGTAACCATGCCCATTTTTCTTCCTCAATTCCCTTTCTTTAGGGAGCTCAGAGTGTCTTTTTTTCTGTAGAACAGGAAGTTGGCGCATGGAGTAAGAATGCCAGGAGGCTTTTTCTCCACCTGTGTGGTTTCTAGAGGACACGTGACCCAGGAGAAGGGAACCACTGAAGCGCACGCCAGCTCCTGACCCTGACACAGACTATAGGGCAGAAATAGAAAAGCAGCTTAATGGTGGTCATTGAGGGCATGGTTCTAGAGCATCCTAAAATGGGGAAGTAATGGGGCTTCCTGGCAGGTGTGAAATTTGCATCTCTTTAGCATGCTAGTGGTGAATTGTTGTCTAAGGTGCTTTATTCTGAATGTAGTTTTGGCAGAGCTGAGATGAATATTGGAGGAAATGCAGTTTTATGGCCTGGAGTACTCGCATTCTTAGAAGTGTTACATGATTCTCACCCATTCATTCTGCAGGGAGTTATTAAGCCCTTCCTCTTTGTCAGGCACTGTGGTGAAGCACAGAGGTTGATTTTTGGAATTAGCTAAAAGTCACTTGGATACAGCTGGAAATGTCCGGAATAAGGTGTGAGCGTTAAGAAATAAAACAAGATTTCTTGTGGGGCTCCTGATCTGGGTCCAAATACAATTTCTAAAGGACATTCTGGGAATGTTTTGAGTGATGACAGGTACCTTTGAATAAACCTGTGTGTCTGGAGGTGAGCATTGCGCAAGCCATTTTGATATGTATTCCGTAAGCTTATTCCAAAGCTTGTTCTTGCCATTATATATCACGTGGTCTATTACTTCATGGAAATGCATTCTTCCTGCAAATTCTCAGGAGGCTGCCTTGCATCTGGTACTGTGCAAGGCTCAAGACGAATGCCTCTACGACTGATCCTCGGCACTGACACCATCCCAAGTGTTGACTATCTTGAGGGCCTACGAATCTGAACCCTACTCTTGATCCTCAGGGTGTAGGATTTGGATTCTGTTTTGTGTGTCATCAGCGTTCAAAGGATGGCTTTCATTCATTTGTTGAGTATTTATTGAGCACTTACTCTATGCCAAGTACTAACATAGGTGCTTGGAATACAAAACAAAGATCCCTGCCCTCATGGAGCATCTGTTCTAATGGGCCTTCTCAGTTTCTTTCTCCTGGTCTTCCTGGCACCTGGAGTCCAACGTGAAAAGTAGGAGGTATAGCATTTTAGGAGTCGTTGCAGACTGAAAAGGCTGCAGGCTGGTATCTTGGCATCCATTATTGAGGGATACCTGTCCTTCACTTCTGAAAGGGGAGGCAAAAGAGGTTTGGTTCCACACTTGGACCCTAACTTAACCGGTCTCACAGATGCAAGGACACTCACTGTTTGCTTCTCCAGCCCTTTTCTCCCCTGCTTGTCCATGGTCTTGTGGATCTGGCAGGAAAGGAGGAATCAGAGCACCGAATGCCCGGGTTTGTGCACTTACACCCCTGCAGGGCTCCTGAGCCTTCAACAACCAGGCTGGAGCAGGTGGGGGCATCTGGGGAGAGCAGAGGCAGTCCCCTGAGAGCACGAATCAGCAAGAACAAGGAGGCTTAAGACTAGATGCACATGAACCAGGCCTTCTGTGGTACGGTCCCAATTTAGACACAGTTCTGAAACCACCCCCCTCCCCTCTGCCTCAGCCCCAAGCAGTCCCACAGCACCTGTGCTTTACAAGTAGGCCATTGTGGCTGCTTCCCACAGAGGGTTTGTTGGTGTTCAGGGCAGAGTAATCAAAAGATGGGCAGGCAGGTCACCTAGAAATCATCCCAGCCAGGGCAGGTTTCTGGCCTCCTGTCACAGTTGAGTGGTCATGAATTTCAAGGGCATTGTTGATACTGCAGGGCAGTAAGAGGTCTTCTGTAGACGAGGGCATTGCGTAAGAGCCCATAGGGGCTGAGAGATGATTTGGGGGCCAGCATCACTGCTGAGCTGGAAGGCAGAAATCCCAGCAGCAGCCGGGTGAAATCCTCCTGGGAAGACGCTGAGGCAGCCTCATGTTTTCCAGCACTTAGCTTTTCTTTAATGCCATCTGCCCCCAAAAAAGAGACAGGAAAGGTTTTTCTCAGACTCAGGCAGAATGCTTTCACAACAGTTGATTCTCTCTGTGTTTGGGGTTTTTTTTGTTTTTTTTTAAAAAAGGAATTCCTTTCTTGTTGTTCTAAAATCCAGGGATTGCATCAGGCAGTCAATGGCCTGGGATGGTATTACCACAAATTCAAGAAAAATTATGCCAAAGCGGCTAAGTACTGGTTAAAAGCAGAAGAAATGGGGAACCCAGATGCATCATACAATCTTGGAGTCCTGTACTTGGATGGCATTTTCCCAGGAGTTCCTGGAAGGAATCAAGTGAGTAAGACTTAAGACCAGCTGTGCAGCTGGTCAGTCACTTAGTCATGAAGCAGGTGTACTGTATGCCCAACCCAGACAAGGCCCCATGGGTGGTGCAGACACCACCCAAGACACAGACCGTGATCTTGAGGAAATCAAGTGCCCAGTTAGGAAGACAAGATGGTGAAGAGCAAAGGCTGGCATTAGCCAAACGCCAAGTGTATGCTAATTGCTGTGACCCAAACCGTTCTGGAAAGGGGAAATAGTGAAGGCCAAAGCAGTCAGGAAGGCTTCATGGAGGAGGAAGCCTAAGCTGGGGAGAGGAGAGGGAGATGATGCAAGGTGACAATGAGAGAGAGATGGTGCGGAGATTGATGACTGATCTTACTGGAAGCAAAGAAAGCTGGGTCCAAATAGGGTTGCCTGGTATGAGACCAGATTTAATAATAATGTAAATAACAATAACAATCTTCAGTGTTTGCCGAACACTTCCTCTAGGCCAGACACTCACAGACACTTTCCGTTCCGACTTTCCATGTCATCCTAACTACCCTCTGGGATAGTTACTGTTATTACATCCATTTAGCAGAGTAAGCAACCGAGGCTCTGAAAGGTTTCATAACTTAGAGTCATACACTTAAGTGGAGTTAAGACCTGGTCCTCATGTGAAATGGAAACCCCTTGTTATTAATAATAATATTGATGATGGTAATAATAATCTGAGCACCATTACATTCAGCAAATTAATTGAATGCCCACCCTATGCCAGGCACTCTTCCAGGCAGTGGGGATACAGCAGCAGACAAAACAGTCCCTGCTTTGGGGAAGTTTACATTCCAGTGGAGCAGAAAGATAATAAACAAACAAATATATAGTATGAGGGCAGGTGGGATAAGTGTTATGGGGAGAAATAAAGCAGGATAGGGAGGACCGAGAAGATAGAGATTGGGGGATGCTATTTTATAAGGGAGCTCAGAGAAGGTCTCTCTGATAATGTGACATTGTACACACTCCTAAAGGAGTCTCGTGAATGTCTGGGAGAACATTCCAGAGAGAGGGAACAGCCAGGGCAAAAGCCCAGAGAAGAAAGCAGGTTTGGTGTGCTTGAGGAATAGCAGGGAGGCTGAGCTGGCAGGAGCAAAGAGCAAGGAAGGTGCGAGGAGGTGACAAATCAGGTCAAGGAGGCAGCTACGCTGAGCGAGATGGGACAGCTCTGAACAGGGCGGGAGACGCTGTCTTTCAACAGGTCCCTCCTGGATCCTGGTGGAGACTGGGCTTGAAGGAGACAAGAGCAAGAGCCAGGGGGTTAATGCATTGAGCCCAAGTGAGAAAGGATGGGCAGTATCAGAAGAGGCGCTGAGATGTGACTAGATTCTGGGTGTATTTTGAAGGTCAAGGCATCAGGATTTGATGATGATTGGTTGTGAGGTGTGAGGCCAGGAGAGGAGTCAGGATGACTCCTGAGTGTTTGGCATTTATTGAGATTGGAAGAAAAGGTAGCATTTAATGGGATGGGCAAGCTCTAGCAGCAGAGTTGGGGGTCGGGAATCAGAAAAAAATTATTTTTTGTGAAGCGCCCTACCAAGCCTCGAATACACGTTACCTCATTTAATCCTCACACCATACTTTCATGCTAGCTACTATCAGAAGCCACATTTTTGGGCTTCCCTGGTGGCGCAGTGGTTGAGAGTCTGCCTGCTGATGCAGGGGACGCGGGTTCGAGCCCTGGTCTGGGAGGATCCCACATGCCGCGGAGCGGCTGGGCCCGTGAGCCACAACTACTGAGCCTGCGCGTCTGGAGCCTGTGCCCCGCAACGGGAGGGGCCGCGATAGTGAGAGGCCCGCGCACCGCGATGAAGAGCGGTCCCTGCACCGCGATGAAGAGCGGTCCCTGCACCGCGATGAAGAGTGGCCCCCGCTTGCCGTAACTGGAGAAAGCCCTCGCACGAACCGAAGACCCAACACGGCCAAAAAATAAAAAAAAAAAAAAAAAAAAAAAAAAAAAAAAGAAGCCACATTTTTCGGTTGCAGAAATTGAGTTATTCTCTTAGTTGGAGAGATTAACTAACGTGCCCAAGGTCACGCAGCTAGTAAGGAGCAGAGCTGGGATTTGAACCCAGGCCTGTCTGACTCCAAAGCCCATACTTAAAAATGGCAGTTAACTGCCTGGGGAAAATAATAGTAATCAGTGGAATGTATACCAGTCTAAGTGTTTGTTTTCTTTTTTCCCTCCACCTCTCTCTGACTACTAGGAAGCTGTATATTTTTATGCATTGCAAATGTCTTTTACCCCTCCCACACATCTGCCAGAATGGATTTTTTGTTGTCATATTCTAATTCTCACCTTCCTACTGGAAATGCAGTTTTTGTGTCTGAGTTTGAAAAAAGGTATTAAGCAAGGTTAGGGAAGTAAATGCCTGAAGTTTCACCTGGTGTGACTTTTGATGCTGTCTTCTGTCCGGCTGGCAGGGGTTACATGAGGATCTGATAAGGTGATAATGATATCCGTAGGGTCTTGTTATCTTATTTATTGGGTAAACTTAACAGAATAGCTGCGGTCAAGGTTATCATGTAGAGAGGCCAGCTTCTGTGAGTGGCTGTCTTCCTGGAACTTGACTTGGTTTTCTTAAAGATGTTAGAAGTTATACCTGTGATGATATCAGGCGTTAAGTGCCTCAGGACCTTAGCTCTGATGAAACCAGCCCAGGAGGACTTCTCACTAATGAGACTGACGTTTACTCATCTCTTTACAGACATTAGCTGGTGAATATTTCCATAAGGCTGCACAAGGCGGACACATAGAAGGAACCTTGTGGTGTTCTCTCTACTATATCACAGGCAACCTGGAGACATTCCCTCGAGATCCCGAGAAGGCTGTTGTGTAAGAACCTGCCAGATATTGCATATGAAGGGAAAGCCATATATTCAATACCATATTCACCATGCCTGAGAAAATAGAGTTTTCTTTTATTCTTTTTTTTCCGCATTTAAAAAATTTTTTTTTTATTTTACGCTGCGCTGTGTTTTCATTGCTGCACGTGGGCTTTCTCTATTTGTGGCAAGCAGGGGCTACTCTTCCTTGCGGTGCGCGGGCTTCTTGTTGCGGAGCACGGGCTCTAGGTGCGCGGGCTTCAGTAGTTGCGGCACGCGGGCTCAGTAGTTGTGGCCCACGGGCTTAGTTGTTCCGAGGCATGTGGGATCTTCCTTGACCAGGGCTCGAACCCGTGTCCCCTGCATTGGCAGGCGGATTCTTAACCACTGCGCCACCAGGGAAGCCCTTTCTTGCATTTTTAAAGATTCATCTTTATTTTTATCAGTTACACATGCACATAAAAAGCCAAGTCATTTGAAAAGACAAAAATTAAAAACAAAAATTTAATTAGAAAAAGTAATAATTTGACAAGAAAAAACAGGAAATCTCTGCCTCCCTCCCACACACTCCATTTCCTGCTCCCTGGAATAAATCACTTTTCATCTTTTAATTATTTCTTTTTTATTTGCCTCTATGTCTAAATAACATGCTTAAACCACTATTTCTTGTTATACTCATTATAGGCATTGTCTAATGATGTCCCACTGGGAAAGATAAAGAGATATAGTTTTTTCACTCTGCCACCTCTTGCTACCCTGCATGCTCATGCTTCCTGCCCTCCCCCATCTTCCCCATAAATGTATCACTGGTTTGGTTGGATTGGGTTTACATTATTATGGGTAATAATGGGTTTACATTATTATGACAGGGTTTACATTATTATGACAATTTAACGCTATCCACAGCTGAGCCATGTAGTATACTGTGACTACTCTTTCTTCCTTGCATAACTTTTTGTTTTCTATGGAATAATAATTATTTTTTATTGTTATTTATCTGCTTAGCTCTGTCTGTGTATTTATCATTTCCATGTACTCGATCTCCACATTCTCCTTCCATCGTCTAAATCTCTTCTCAGTATGTCTACACCCATCAGGTACTCTATTGATTTAATCTTCTTGGCAATGTCTCTCTTGGAGTCTTTGTTTAGGAAGAGCTGTCCTTCTGAAATCAACTTGCTAGAACTCTTAATAAAGATGATCTTTTTCCATGTTAGTAGACTTTTTTCATTAGGTACTTTTCACATCTTTTTTTCCCCAAAATGACAACTCCTAAGCATTCATTAGAAAGGGCACTGAATGCAAGGCTCTCAAAATGTATATTTCTTTATCTTCTTAATATTCAGTTCTGGTTTGTTGCTCCATAAAAATTCTAAGAAGCAAAATATTCCCCAAGTGGGATTTATTGAAATCATACGAAGTAAAAAGCTATTTTTTAATTTGCCATAGTTTGGATATTTTCTCTTGTGTTTCCTTTTCAGATGGACAAAGCATGTAGCCGAGAAAAATGGCTACTTGGGCCACGTCATTCGCAAAGGCCTCAATGCCTACCTGGAGGGCTCGTGGTAAGTTAGATTGAACTTTCTCAGTCCTTACCTTTCAATCTGTCAGTGTAGTCTTATGAGACGGAGTCTTAAAATGAAACCGAAAAAGCAATTTGCAGGGAAATCACAGCCTCCCGGTAATGATATTCAGACTATCACCGACTGATTGGCTGTTGATTAGAAAACACAGCATTTCCATGTTTAATTATACACAAAAATTAGTTCTCTAGAGGGAGCGTCCGCATTCATCAAATTGAGAGACACATGAATACGTTGACTTCTCTTCCCTTCAAGCTTGCTCTTCTTGGTTTCAGAGTCTGGAGACCGCACAGGGGATCCTAGCTGACCCTCTGCCTCTCACTGGCAGGCCACAGAAAGTCCAGGATTTCCACCTTGTTTGTGGGAAGGAGCGAAAGCAGTGTGTTTAGGGCTCAGGCTACATCTTCCGGTAGATATTTTATCGCATCTTCCCTAGGATTGCTGGAAGTCACTCACCAGACCTCCAGTGTCACAGCCACACAGACTCATTCTTTCTAAGCTTCTTCTGATGGAGTTAGCAAATTTCATCCTGTGCTGAATGGGATGAGACCCCGCACATGAGAACTTGTAAATGCCCCCCATTTGCAGTTACTTGATTTTACAAATAAGGGCACACTTCTCCAAGCTCTACCTGAGTCCGTCTTTCTGTTTTCTTCTGTCAGCCCTCGAATTCTGTCCTACTTTTCCTTGGGCCATATTTTCTTGGCTCGTTTATTGCCTAAATGATCTGGGTATTTCCATAATAACTAAAAAAGATATGCAAATCAGCACATATCCCATCTGTCCACCGCCTCAAAGACATTAGAGCAGACCTATCACTGATCATACTTGGATCCGAAACTTAATTAAAAATTAAAATATAAGTCCCAGGGAGCGCCATTTTCTTCTTTGGTCCATGGGTGCCCACGTAATCAACAGATAGCACCTCCGTGAATGAGAATCTCAAATTAGGGAATTCAGGGAAAATGAGCCCAGGGAAAACAGCACTGAATAACAATGTTTATTATTATCATTCTTTAAAAGTTTATCATCTGTGGCCTTACTTTGCATAATCAGAAAGAAATTTTTTAATGAAATGATCATTTTCCAATTGATACACCTTACAATTTGTGGGCTGTTTTATTTGTTTCCCAAGTAAGCTTCTGTTCATGAAACTCCCAAATTTGACTTTTGCCCATTTCTACTTCTCACCCTCGAAATTCCCACCCTTTATTCCCCACAACTTCTTAGGGGAAACTAAGCATTCAAATATCAAAATGTTTGTATGTGGGGTTTTCCCAAAGGGAGAGCACATCTGTAAACAACCCCCAACACACACACACACACACACACACACACACACACACACCCCAAGATGTCTGACACTTTCCCACAAAGAGAGTATCTGCTAATAGCTTATCTTTCTTGCCGACTTTTGAATTTAACATCACAAATCACTTCAGGGAGCGCATTTAAAAATTTGCTGTGAAGGTCAAGAGGAATTAAGATTTCGTGGCCTGCTGTCTTTCTTAGAATATTCAGCCACATCACATGATTGATTTTGGGGGAGGGGGAGCTAGGGATTACTTGTGTTCTACACTGTTGGTGAGTTTGGGTTGAGTTCAGCAGATTTTACTGGGTACACTTAAATGCAGGGTGCCTTGCCATAGCTGGGGGGGATGCCACAGGTAGGGCTGGGGGAAGTCTGCTGCCTCATCTCTTCCTGGTGCTAAACTACCTGCAGTTTCTCAGATGGCTCATATTCTCTCTGACCTCTGGGCCTTTGCGCTTGCTGTTCCCTCTGCCCAGAAATCCTGCTTAACTCCTTACTCCCTATTGTCCTTGGATGGGTCATGATGGCTGTTTACTTGTTGATTGCCCTGTGATGTGTATCCCAGTGCCCAGCACTTAATGGCAACTGGGGAGTGCTCAAAAACTACTGAGAGAATGAATTAAGGCAAATAGATGGAACAACTGTAACTCAGGAGCCATGAGCAGTATATAAAGTGCATCAGGGATTTGGAGGAAGAAAAGACGCTAGCTGGTTTGGGGGACTTAGGTCAGCTTTTATGATGGAGGTAACAGATGATATGGCCTTGGGGGATGGGTGGAATTTCCACTTAGTCATGCAGAGAACAACACTTTTAGTGAAGGGAATCACAGGAACAAAAACAAAGAAATAGGAAATTTCAGGGTATGTCTAGAAATTTTTAAGCCATCAGTTTACCTTGAGGGTAAAATTTGTAAAAGGGAGTGCTATATGACAAGACCAAAGAGGTGCTGCATTATGGGAATTTAAATAGCGGGTCATATACTTTTTACTTAGCCTGTGGAGCAGTGGGGAGCCCTTGATGGTTTCGGGAGAGGGTAGTGACATGACAGAGCTGGGTTCTGAGATTCCCAACCAAACGTCTGCGAATGATGGTGAAGAGAAGGGAGAACCTGAAAGGGGGAGCTAGTTCAGAATCCAGGTTAAAGGAGCTGAGCTTTTGAGCTGGAGCTGTGACCTGAGCCAGGTAAGTTGTTTTCCCTTCTTTTATCACACAGTAATTGATACATACCAAATAGTAGGTGATATGTAGGTAAGTTCCAGAGTATAAATGAACAATAAAATGAACACCTATAACCCTACCACCCTACTTAAGAAAATGAACTGTCGAAGCCCCCTGCGTGTTCCTCCCAGATTAAACCCACCCGTGGCCCCAATATCCAGAACTAACCATTGTCCTGAATATTATTGTTGCTCTGCCCCTTGCTTTCTTTATAGTTTTTCTATATATGGATATATTCCTAAGCAATAGATTTGACTTGTTTCTGAGCTTCATATCATTAGAATCATATTATATATAATTCTTCACTGCTTTTTTTTGTTATTGTTTACTTCACCTGATGTTTCTGAGATTCATAGGTCATTCATTTTCACTGCTGTCATATACCACAATTTATTTACCAATTCTCATATTAACTTGCATTTGGGTTGTTTCCCATCTTTTTTTAAGAACAATGTGGCCATGAATATTTTTTATGCATATCCTGCCACAAATAGGAAAAGTTTCTCTAAAATATGAACTTAGGAGTGGGGTCACAGGCTAACCATATGTTCAACTTTACAAGATAATGCCAACTGTTTTCCAAAATATTTTACCAATTTATGGTCCTATCAACAACATATAAATATCTGTTTCTTCATATCCTTGCCAATTTTGATGCCAATGCTAAGTATTGTTAAAGATATGTCTTAATCTGGACTTGAGACCATTTCCTATCAACAGGAAGAAACACTTAGTATCCATTATAGTGGGACTATCTTTGTCAAAATATATTTGAGACAAAGTGCTTTTCTCTCTTCCTTCTCTCCTTGCCTCCAAATGCCTCAGGGGTTAAACTGGAAATATATGAGCGTTGGCTTCCCCACACCGCAACGTGGAATTTTTTGGGTCCCACCTATTTTGTTGTAATAGAACTAAGTCATCCATCAATGTCCCAAGTCCATCCCCTTGTTTCATTTTCTGTGAGTGAATTTATTCTGGACATTATTTTCAAATTACATGTGTCAGTTTGATGAGCTTGTGCTTTTCTGTGTTGTTCCAAGATTTATATGGGATAGTTTGAAAGAGGAGTGTGATGGAAAAAAAGGGCATTTTGCTGTTTAGGCAAAATACTGAAGATAATGTCGTCATGCCCGAGGCTATCCTCGGACACCAGGAGCAGTCTGCTAAGGAGAGGTCGCCTGTCGTGTTTCATTTCTCTTTGTCTTACCCCTCTGTGTGTTTCATCTGTGAGCTAAGTGTTTTACTGTCCTTTGTCTTAAATATACCCCAAATACTTAATTAACCCAGGAGGTTAGCCAGATTCTAGTAAGCTTGAGACAAGACAGGCAGGCATGCAAGATTCCACTTGAAAGAGATTCATCTTTTTGCCTTAGAGCAGGGTCCTAAATTCCACTGAGACCCCAGGATTCTTTTTTTATCCTTCCAGTTTGGGCTGCTTTAGACATTGGCAGAAAAGAACCCAGAGAAAACAATAGATTGTTTGAGAAACTGCTCAGAGATACTCAAATTCACAATTCACAGAAAGCAGCCAAAGGATTGATCATTAAGATGTATCATTATAAAAGTTCTATAAATGGATGTGCCGAGTCTGAAGTGGGAGGGTAGCAAGTGTGCCCTACACACATCCTTTACTCTAAATCCCCTCCTCTCTGCATCCCTGCCCAGCCCCCAACCCCCCATCAGAATGACTGCCTGGGGACTATTTCACTTCAATGCATCGGAAACAAAGCTGACCTCTGGTCGCTTCCTAAACCTTGAGGACATTCACAGAAGGGCAGTACAGTTTTGTGGCTTTGGGCCTCCTGTGCAGAGCACATACTGAGCAAATGTTTATCCCATGAATATAAGGATAGAAATATCTGTAATTAATATTTTCAGGCAGACTCAGTTGAGACACAAGTAAGAGCAAAGTGCTAGGAGGCTAAGTGCGGATAGGGTTTCTGCAGAAGTGTCATGTCTCCGAAGTCTTAAGGTGAGACAGTCTGTTCTTCAGTGTTCTGACCCTTGCCTAGAGTTCACACTTAAATATATGGAAACAGATGGTGGTGGTTTTGGAGTCTACGGCCTCTGCTGATGGCTTCTGCGAGATGGAAGGCAGAGGTGGATTTCTGTTCAGTGCTTCTATTGACATCAATATTTTTAGACATCTCTTTGATGATTTTAGTGCTTCCTCAAAGGAAATACTTGAGAATTCTGTGAAATTTCCTCCCGGCTTATACAATAATTGGTCAATTGAAGTCTTCCTATAAAATGTGTTCCTCCCTTCCCTCCCCCATCTTCCAAGTAACTTTAGAGGCAAGGTATTGTCTTTATAAAATTTATCATAGTGACTGTTCTTACAGGAAGTGTCAACCTTGTGTCCTCCACTCCCAAATTCTAACAGTCTGCCCAACTGCTAAGAAAACCTCATTTTATTACATTGCAGTTATATGAACCCCATTTCATCCAGTTATGGCAGCAGAGGGAGCCGACCTGATATTTGACCTTGGGCCGGCAAGTCTACACCATGTCCTTCCCTTATCCATCCAGTGGGGGAAACTGAGGCACTGGGGCAAACCTGAGTGTTTGAGATTATAAGACCTTTGGAACGGGACCTAATTGTAGAATGATGGAGTCTTTCTGCTGAACTTCCCTCGAATTTAGTCCCCCCATTTGGGGTCTGCTCCGAGGATTCTTGTCACCAAACACGATTCTTGCAAGCTACGTAAGAAAACGTCTGGGGGTCTTTTGCGTTGTTGCAGTTGCAGTTGTGGTTCTCTTATGTGGCTTGTCCTCGCAGGGGAAGCTGCTTAGTCAGCCTTGTCTCTTTAGCATGAGTCATGCCTAATTGGTCGGCTGCCTTGGGTGTCTCAGAGGCCCGGAAGCAGCACACTCTGCAGCCACGTGGCCGTGACCTGCAGTATGTCTGATTGAAGGTCTGCCTGTCCTAATTTGAACCCCCAGTCACCTCCCTCTGTCCCCACGGGATGGCCTGCCAGGAGATGCTTTAGCCATGTAGAAAAGATGACTTCTGGATCTGCTTACTTATTCCCCCGACCCAACCTCCCCCCACCCTTTCTTAAACCGTTTCCTAGATGGAGCTAAAATTAAGAAATAGCTCTTAATATCAGCTACTGAAAATGAAAATAAGCTTTAGAAACAACAATTTATGGTTAAAATGAAGGAAATCAGATAAGTAAAAAGAAAATAAAAATCACTTGCATTCTCACCACCTAGAGATAAGTACCGTTAGCATTTTGGTAGATCTTTTTTTTTTTTTTTCCCTGCATATATGTATTCGTGTGTGTGTGTACATGTGTGGATTCAGTTTTATTTTTGTTTTACAAAAATGAAATTGCACTGTTTTTATCCTGTTTGTTTTTTTTTTTTTACACAGTGGAAACTTTGGCATAGACATTTTTCTACATTTTTGAATACTCTTCTTCAACATCATTTTTAATGGCCTCGTCTGAAAGTGGCTGTACCATGGGTTAATTGAACTAGTCACTGATTTTCAGATATTTGTTTCTTTTTTTCCCCCCACTCATAGAAACAGCTCTGCCATGACCTCTGTTGCCACAGAATCTTTGCACATGTTTCTGATTATTTCTTAGAATAAACCCTCATGAGGCAGAACTGTTGGGCCAGGTGGTATGTACCTTCGTAAGAGTCCTCACATTTAACTATCGCATTAATTGGCTTCCCACTAACAGTGGTTGTAGGAATAGGTCCATTTTTCCCCAAGCTCTTGCTATTATCTGTATTATGAATCAGGTGCCAGTCTCAACAAATGAAAAGTGGTCTCATTGTTTCGCAATTATTCAATTACCAGTGGTGTTGAATATTTACTTTTTTCAGAGTGTTTTTGGCCATTGGTATGAAGCCCCTTGTAAACTGCCTCTCCTTTGCCAAACTTCTAATGTACCACAGAAGCTCAGCTTTAATTAAGCTTGTTCAGAGTCGTAAGCCCCATAAAGCCCTTCACAAAACAGGACCCAAAAGTGCAGAGCTTTTGCTTAATACCATTTATCTCCTCTAAGCGAGGATGGAGGATGGAAGGATTTCAAGGACCCAAAGCTAATAGACAGCTCCCCAGCCAGCACTCGACGTACCATTCGGCCAGTAGAGGTAGCTGTTGTATCAACTAGCTCCCCAACCTTATCTGTGAGTTCAGCCTTTTAAGAGAGAAAATAAATCAGTGCATGCAGTATTTTTAACAACAGTATTTATTTAAAAAAAAAAAAAACTCATGATTTTGTGGTTTTAAAAAAACTGCTTATTTTGTGCCCTCTTACGTGTGAATATAAAGCTCTCTGTGAGTATTAGTAAGAGCCACTCTATGAAATTTATTATTAATCATCTATTTTTAGGCACGAAGCTTTGCTGTATTATGTTTTAGCAGCAGAAACTGGAATTGAAGTGTCACAGACAAATTTAGCACACATCTGTGAGGAGAGGCCAGTAAGTAAATGTATTCTCCTCAGACTAGAAGCTCTAAGGTTAAGGATAATGAATTGGGTTTTATGGAGGCAAAATTAATCACTTGGTGGAAATATTAATGAGTTAACTTTTTCTCCCCCTTCATCCCCTTAGGACCTGGCCAAGAGGTACTTGGATGTTAATTGTGTTTGGAGATACTATAATTTCTCTGTTTTTCAAATCGATGCTCCTTCATTTGGTATGTATAGAGAAATGGGTGCTAACTTGAAGCATTGGAGGCTTTTAATCTTTAGTAACAGGGAACATCTAACAGCTTTGTGTGAAGTGTAATATTTCTAAACAATTAAGAAACAGAGTGAAAAATCTCGGCTATTAAGATCTTCCCTAAACTCTGCCCTCAATCTCAAGCAATACATTTCTCTTCATCCATTGTCTATCGAATGCTTGGACCCACCATTTCTAAGGAATCAGCGAGATTTCAAAAGAAAAAGCTATTCAGGAGAGATTCTCTGGGCCAGCCTTTTGCCTTTTTGCCCTCAGATGGATTCCCTGTCTTCCTGGCTCTGCCCTGTGGGCTAGAGGGCTGACCCTCAGTAACTACAGTTCCCAGACCCCTTTGCCCAGTGGCATCTGATTATTTTCAGCCAATGGAAGGCGCTGGCAGGAAATTGCAGGGTGGGAGGAGGTGAGAAGCGCAAGTATTTCTCCCCTTGTCTCTCTGCTTTGGGCTGTGTCTCTGGCAATGGCTGCATTTCCATGGTTCCAGCTCCTGCCTGACAGTCCATCCTCTGTGGTCTCAGCTGGCCCCCAGGCCTAGGAAGGTAGTGGCTTCCTGCATTGCTAATCTCTGGGTTGCCTTCTGTTCCCCATTTGCCCTTTCAACTCTTCCAACACCCTGGCAACCAGTTCCCAGTGTTAAAATCCCTTTTTTGAACTACCTGAAGAGGATTCTATTTTTCTGATTGGACATTGAGTGATACATACACTCAAACAAAACTTTTTCCTCAGAGGAAAGATAACATATATGGCTTAAACAGTAAAGAAATACACATCAGTCATCAAACCCGGGCAGCAAAATCTCGGTGCCCCAAACAACCTTGGCTGTTGGGGCTGTGTTGTTGCAGACTATGATTCTCACAAACAGACCCATTTAGGAGAGCTACCCAGCGAAGCAAGAAAATGTGTCTAGAAATGGGAGTGCTCAGTGCAAAAATCTTTTTTTCCCTCTCCACGTCAAGGAAGCCTAAGGATGTATCCGTATCCAGATTCTGGTGGGAAAAACTCGCAGTCATGCAAATGGGCCAATCATTTAAAAGGTCGGTCTGAAATAAAACTACTTGTCCTTTTTGTCCTGCAGCGTATTTGAAAATGGGAGACCTTTACTACTATGGCCACCAAAACCAATCACAAGACCTTGAGTTGTCTGTGCAGATGTATGCCCAAGCAGCGCTGGATGGAGACTCACAGGTAAACGGCAACAGAAATGAGCCCCTGGTGATGCTTCTTTGTGAGGTTGCAAAGTCACTTCTCATCCGTGTTCATGAGCCCCTCACAAAACCTCTCTGAGGACACTAACCTGAATGGCGAACGTTTACTGAGCACTTACTATGTTTTCCCTGCCATTCTCACAGCAATCTCGTGGGAGTGGGGATAATTAGACCTATTTTATAGTAAAGAATATCAAGATTGTGACAAGGTGATAAGTTGCTCAAGGCCAAACAAGCAGGTAGTAGGTGAAGCAGCCAGAGCCTAAACCCAGGTCTCCTGGCTCCAAACCCAGGAGTCTTTCTACCAGATTCCATCAAACTAGCTCACCAGGTAGGAACTCAAGAAATTGGAAGTGGTCAAAATGGGAAGTAGTTTGCTTGCACAGCTGAGCCAATACTTTAGTGATAGGACTTCGCTCTCAGTGACCTTTTTTTTTTTGGGTGGGGGAGACTTCTTATTTTGGAATATTTGTAGAGTTATAGAAAAGTTGCATAGTCACAATACCATTATCAAACTAAGAAATCAGTGTTGCTTCAGTACCATTAACTACATTTCAGACTTTATTTGGATTTAACTAGTTTTTCCACTAACATTATTTTTCTGTTCCAGGATCCCACACTGCATTTAGTTGTCATATTTCTTTAGTCCTCTTCAATCTGGGACAGTTTCTGTCTTTGCTTATCTTTCATGGTGTTGATGCCTTTGAAGAATACTGGTCAGATATTTTGTAGAATGTCCCTCGATTTGGGTCTGTCTTCCGTTTTCTCCTGAATAGACTGAGGTTATGCATTTGGAGCAAGGATAGCCCAGATGTTATATGTCCTTCTCAGTGTATCATATGTGGCATACATAGTGTCAGTATGTCTTATTATTGGTGAGGCTGATCTCAATCACTCGGTGAAGGTGGTTTCTACTAGGTTTCTTCCATGTAAAGTTAATATTTTTCTCTTTCTAATTTATAGATATCTTGGGGAGATAATTTGCAACAATGCAAATATTTGATTTCTCCTCCAACTTCTGCCCACTGATTTCAGTATCCTTCAGTAAATCTGGCCTGCAACAACTAACTGTAGTGTGCCAATGATGATTTTCTGTTTCTCTCCTTCCTTCTACATTTGCTAATTGGACTTCTCTTGTGAGGATCTCAGGGCTGTTTCATGATGGAAGCTGGAATAGTTGTTACCCTCTTATGCCACAGGTTTCTTGTGTGATTTGTGATCTGATCACAAAGCAGAAGTTGGAAACTCATCCCCATCTTAGTCTTTTTTTTAAAAGGAGGTACTACTTTTACCCCACATCTTTGTGCCTTCACAGCTATTTGTATATAGCAAGTCACTCAATCACTGACTCTTTGTTTTCTCATTTGTGAACGGGGGATGATAATAACATCCACCTCATAGGTTACAAGGATTAAATGAGATGTTGGACATAAAGCACCAAGCCCAGCACTGAGTATGCTTAGTGGATATGATCTATCCTTTTATTATTATTTCTTCTGGAATGGAATAGGAGTTGGTACTAAAAGGATTTGCTGGTGAGCCAAACTCTCCTAGATGATATATGTTGTTACTCAAAATTAGGCCTGGACCTAATTTTTTTTTTTTCAGTTCTGATTTTTTATTTTTTCGCAAGACGATGTTATAAAAACGTTAAAGAATAATTTTTTTAAAATAAATTTATTTATTTTATTTATTTATTTTTGTCTGCGTTGGGTCTTTGTTGCTGCGCATGGGCTTTCTCTAATTGCGGCGAACGGGGCTACTCTTCGTTGTGGTGTGTGGGCTTCTCATTGTGGTGGCTTCTCTTGTTGCGGAGCACAGACTCTAGGCACGCGGGCTTCAATAGTTGCAGTACGCGGGCTCAGTAGTTGTGGCTCGTGGGCTCTAGAGCACAGGCTCAGTAGTTGTGACGCATGGGCTTAGTTGCTCCGCGGCATGTGGGATCTTCCCAGACCGGGGCTCGAACCCATGTCCCTGCGTTGGCAGGCGGATTCTTAACCACTGCGCCACCAGGAAAGCCCAAGAATAATTTTTAAAGAGAAAACAAATCAAAGAATGCACCCACAATTCCATGTCAGGGGCTTTATTCCTTCGGGTTTTCTTTTTTTTTTTTTTTAATTCCTTCAGTCTTCATGTCCCTTTCTAGTCCCAGCCACAGGCCAGTGGGTCTCTTTAATGGTAACTAGAGCACACGGGCCACTTGAAAAATCTGCTTCTTCTCACATATTGTAGGAATGGGTGCATTCTATTGCATGGTCTCTGTAATTATTACTCTTAACTGCTGCCCCATATCCTGCTGAGCTGATAGACTGTAATTTATTGTTTTATCTTTTGATGGACATTTATTGTCTTGTTTGCTAATTTATTGATTGATTTGACACATGTTTATGTAGTCCTGCCATGTCTTAGACACTGCTTAGTGGTAGGGACACAAGATGAAAAGATAGACAATATTTTTGCCTTCATGGGATTTATAGTCCGTTAAGGAAGACGTGAAGGTCATTTCCTATTGTGTTGCAATTATAGCAAGTGCTACAATGAACATTCTCATATTTCCATCTTTTACCTCCATTTGAATAATTTCTTTATAATCTGAGGGATGGCATTGCTAAGTCAAACAGTCAAAATGGTTTCATGGTTACATAATAATAGTGTATTGCTGATTTGCTTTCTGAAACTGTTTCCCAATTAATATATCACCAAGCAGTGCTTAGTATAAAAGGATCACTGAAATCTTGTCAACACTGGATGTTTTTGTGACTTAATTCTGCTAATTGAATGATTATAAGTTGATCCTTCCTTATTGCTTCAAATTGTATGTATTTGACTACTACTGGGGATGGACACTTTTACATATACTCGTCTATGATAATTTACCCTTTATATTTTCTTACGTGAATTCTCTATTCTTACTCTTTGTCTGCTTATCTACTGGAGTTTTGATATTTTTTAATTTAAATTATAATTAGTTCTTTATACATTTGTCCAGTAGATAGTGTACCTTAAGCTATTACATTGTATACAAATATTCCCCTAGTCCATTTTCCCATTTATTTTAATCTTGTTATTTTTCCATTGTTCAGAGACTTTAAAATTTTATAAAGTCATTTTCTTCTTTTCTTCTAATACCTCGAGTTTTAAGAGAACCTTTCTTTCAAAAAGTGGAGAAACAGTCTATTTTCTGCTTGTGTGTGTGTGAAATTTTAAGACACCTAATACTTGTATCTATTTAGAGGTTACTTAGCAGCAAGGTGGAACTTAAGATTTGAGGCTCTGAATCCTGTCTGCTTGCATTTGAATCCCCTTTCCAACTGTGTGACCTAGGGCAAATTCCTTAACTTCTCTGTGCCTCAGCTTCCTAGTAATAATAGTATAGAGGATAACAGAACCTATCTCAATTTGTTGTTGTGAGGATTAAGTGGATATATATATAAAACAGAACAAGCCCTCATATATAACATCACTCAGGAAATGCCAGCTGCTGTTATTTTTATCATGATCATCACATAGCCTGCTCGTGAGACTCCTGCAATTTTACAACCTGGGGGATGGTGATTTTTATTTAGAATCAACTAAATGAAAGGAAAGGGAGGATATAAGGCATTAAAGCATAACTATGAGTTCTTTGAAGGGCAACAATTCAGTGGAATTTGTAAAGCCGTAATAGTAAGTGACGCATCATTTTTTGTTTATTTCTTGGTCTGGCCACATGCTCAGCTCATGATGATGGACAGTGCATCTCCTCCAGGTCCTATAATAGTTTCCATCCTCTATGAAGCACTTCAACCATCAGGCTCTTAACTGTGTTATTTTACTGGACCTGCACAGCCCAGTAAGGCAGGTCCTACCTCTGTGGGTCAAGAACAAGATATATAATGAGCGGGAGGTGGGGAAGCGTACCAGAGTGGAGGGTCTGTACCAAGAGGAATCAGGTGAGGAGGTTTTCCTCGCTGCCCTAGGAAAGATCGGACGAACACCTGCATGTTACTGTGCACATCGGAGGCCCTCTCTGCTTAGAATGTCAGCCCCGAGCACACCCACAGCCATATTTGTGAGAATTCTGATATACCGATGGTGACCCAGGGTATAGTCTGTAAGTGACGGACACTGCCTTTGAGTCGATATTCTGGGTTTGTTGATGATACAAGGGCACGTTTTCCAGCGAGTTCTGTTTTGAGAGAATGAGCAGGAAAGGACAGATTCCCCCGGTTGACTGGCTTCTGAGCAGATGGGACACAGCATCCTCTGAAAGCCTCCTGGTTCTCCTGCAAATAAGTTTCTCAGACGCATATATTTAGGGAAACAATTCATCAGTGAAGATGACAAAACCATCTGGCTCTAGGGACTGAAAAAAAAAAAAAACTAGAGGTTGTAAAAGTTTACGTTCTGATGAAGGGTGTCCGTCTAGGTTTTATTATAGGGAGTGAATGAGTTTGGTTTGTGGCTTGTTTTCAGGGATTTTTTAACCTGGCCCTGCTAATTGAGGAAGGTGCTATAATCCCACATCATATTTTGGATTTCTTGGAAATTGACCCGACTATCCATTCTAATAACATCTCCATCGTCCAAGAACTGTACGAAAGGTGAGTTCAGAGCCTCTTTAATACTGTGGCAGCTGGAGGAACCCAAGTGGGTGGTGTTTGCTTCTTGGTTAAAGTTAGCCTTGGTCTTATTTTCTAATGTCAGTGGTTGTAAAGGGCTCAGGATTTGTTCTGATTAGAGAACACTCGGCTGGACCCAAACTTAATTCCCTTTTCTAGTATCTGAGGATTAAGATATAGAATGTGCTTGATTTGAAGTTAAAATGCTGACTAAGTTTTTCCATGAGAGTGGAAAAAATAAAGTGTCCAATAAGATGATGCTTTTCTGCAAGATAGGGAGGCATCCCAGTGTCTGGACTTTGGACACAGACACTCAGATAAAAAAAGTGCTACTTGGCAGCTCCTATGCTGCAAGATCCTCCTTGACCTGTCTTTTTATGGAGGACAGGACTGACCTTTTTCTGAGATTTTTGCCAGGATCCTAGAATTTCAGCGCAGTCTCACACCCCTCAGGACTGGTTTTATTTCTTTTTTCTCTCATTTTACATGTGCTCATTTGACCCAAAGCAGAAGGTTGTGGGTTTGAGGATCTGCGAATATCGGTCGGAAGTAATGCTACCAAAGTTTGGCAACGCTGTGCTTTTTGTCTGCAGGTGCTGGAGCAACAGCAGCGAGGAGTCCTTCAGCCCCTGTTCCCTGGCCTGGCTTTACCTTAACCTCCGGCTTATCTGGGGTGCCACCCTGCACTCTGCCCTGGTAGGAACTGTCTCCCCTCAGCCCTGTCCTCATGGTCCCTACCCTTTGTCAGCCATCTGACATGTGCTTTGGATGTTTGCAGATCTACTTTCTGGGAACCTTCCTGCTGTCTGCATTGATCGCCTGGACCGTGCAGTATTGCCAGTCTGTCTCAGGTAAAGATGTATAAAAAGCCAGGGCAATATAAAAAATGTAGGAGGGACTTCCCTGGTGGCGCAGTGGTTAAGAATCCGCCTGCCAATGCAGGGGACACGGGTTCGAGCCCTGGTCCGGGAAGATCCCACATGCTGCGGCGCAACTAAGCCCGTGCACCACAACTACTGAGCCCGCGTGCTGCAATTGCTGAAGCCCGTGCGCCTAGAGCCCGTGCTCTGCAGCAAGAGAAGCCACCGCAATGAGAAGCCCACACACCGCAACAAAGAGTAGCCCCTGCCCTTCATAACTAGAGAAAGCTTGCACGCAGCAACGAACACCCAATGCAACCAAAAATAAATAAATTAATTAATTAATTTAAAAAAAATCTTAAAAAAAAAACAGGGATTCTTTTTCCTTACTAGAAAAATGACACTCTCCCTCCTTAGCCATTCTACTTCCTTTCGTTAGGAGGATCGTTCACATGGTGGTTACCCCTAGGGCTGTCTCATAATCTCTGGCTGATGGAAGGCTCCAATTATCGTTACATTTTTCAAAGTAAGCAAGGATTTTTTTAAATAAGATGCTTAAGAAATTGAACAAAAATGTCTTCTCCCATTCAAAATACACCTGCTATCAAAACTACACCTTGTGTGTCTTAAAACCCAGTTCTGAGGCCCCCTCCAGCACGAAGTCTTCCTATTTATCCCAGTCGAGGAATCAAATGTGTAAGATGATAAACAAGCACTTGTGATGAGTAAAAATACCCAGCCACTTAGATTCAGAGGGAGGGGCCGAGGGGGACAGTAGAGCCAGCAGTCAGTCTAGTGTGGATTCCACTAGTCACCATCTCTTTTCTGAGCTAGTGTAGGGCAGTAGTTAAGAAGATAGGCACCCCGGTCCTTTCTAGCTAGGTTTAGAGTCCAGGCTTAGCTCTTCTTTAGCTGTGTGACTTATGGCCAGTTATTTCACTTTCCTGATCCCCCAATTTCTCATCAATAAAATAAAGTTATAATAGTAGCTACTTCTCAGGGATGTTAGGAGGGTTCAGTGAAAAAAATACACATGACACCAAAATGACTACTGTAGTTCAGTGTTAGCTGTTGTATTTATTTGGCCTATAAAACCCTTTCAATAATGTTAACTGTCATGTTTATCTTCCCTATGAGACCATAAGCTGAGTCAGAGGAAGGCCTTGGTCCCATCATTTATGATCTCACACTTAGTAGGTACTCAAATTTGCAAACATCTCTCAGGGGAGAATTCCAATTCCCAACCATCTTGGAAGCTACAGAAGGACAGAATCACTCACAAAGACCAACGGGGACATTCACACATGGATACATTAGGGCTGGACATGGCATTTGAGCATCGGCACAGCTGTTATTTGTGTAGCAGATAATGAAAAGCAAAAGAAGTGCATTTCAGCACAGATTTGATGGTGAGACAGAAGCCACTGTTCCGAGAGGCTAATACGGAGTCATTTCCCCCCATTTACCTGAGGAGGTTAACAAGGAGCCATCAAAAGCCCTTCCAGGTTTGATGCCCTGGAACACGCCGGCTGATAAGTTTTCCTCATGCAAATTCTGTCCCATCCCTAAATTTGTTACCAGGTATAGCGCATTTATTTTGCATCTTGTCAGTGTTTTCCATTTCAAATTATCTTTGTCTTTTTTACTCTGTAGAAATATTGTTATGATTATTACAAATGCAATTCCGTTAGAGGAGCTGAAAATTGTCTTTATGATTTCATGCCAGCTGGTAGCCATGAAAATTCATGGGCTGGCGGAATGGCTTTTCTCAGAAGTCGTCTTTTTTTCCTTTTTCCATAGCTTCATTATCAGTCCCTCCACATTCCCATCTCCCTGTCCCTCCTGCCTTTTGATATACTTTCCCCTTCCTATGTATCCTTTGCTCTTTCACTCATTTGTTTTTCATTTTTTTCAAACTCTTTCACTTGCTTCTTCCTGTACATACCTCTTCCCTTCAGTGAGCATTGGAGAAGTCTGGATAGGATCTTAAAAATAATTTAATTCTATGCCCTTCATTTTACAGATGAAGAAATGGGGCTAAAGGAATGCCATGGTCTGCCCCAAATCACAAAATAGAGTCCGTGAAAGGATGTAGGGCAGCAGACTTCTGAACTTTTTCACACTCATGATACTCTAAAACAGTGGCTACCATCTGCCTCTGACCCACTGTCCCCTTACATAAGATGTATTTTTTAACACATTTTTTTGGTACCTTGAAATGAATGACAAGTAATCTGCCTACACACTTAGTTTTGTTTTTTTTAAATTAATTTATTTATTTATTTTTGCTGTGTTGGGTCTTCGTTTCTGTGCGAGGGCTTTCTCTAGTTGCGGCGAGCGGGGGCCACTCTTCATCACGGTGCGCGGGCCTCTCACTATCACGGCCTCTCTTATTGCGGAGCACAGGCTCCAGACGCGCAGGCTCAGTAGTTGTGGCTCACGGGCTTAGTTGCTCCGCGGCATGTGGGATCTTCCCAGACCAGGGCTCGAACCCGTGTCCCCCTGCATTAGCAGGCAGATTCTCAACCACTGCGCCACCAGGGAAGCCCCACACTTAGTTTTAAAAATAATGCCCTAAACAGCAATATAAAGGAGAAATAAAAAGAAAGTAATTATAATAAAATAATATGTATTTCAATATGTAAATTCTAGCCCCGTGCTTCTTAATTTCAGTGTGCACAGGGATCTGGTTAAAGGCAGATTCTAAGTCAGTCGGTCTGTGGGTGGCCTCTGAGATCCTGCATTTCTCACAAGGTTTCAGGTTACATTCACGATGCTGTTCGACACAGAGTCGTAAGGGCATAGAAGTTAAAAAAAAAAAAAAAAGGAGTCTCCACATATTTCCAAAAAGTGCCCCTTCAGTGGTACATACCAGCCCTGTTGGGACTAGTGTTGAATTAAAATATGTAGTAAATTATTTTCGTATTTTTAAAGTCCTCCATATAGGTGCAAATTTGTCAATGACTTTGAAATAAGAGGGTACTCCATCAGTGATTGGACAATGGGGCAAAGGGGATGGAAACAGAAAAGCAGGAGAGAAGCACTTCAGGGGCCCCTCAGCGGGCAGAGTTTCTACCGCGGGCGTCTCTCCGAGGAGCTGGTGCCTGAGGTCCATGAGCCACCCCGTGGGAAGGTGACGGATGTAGTAGATGCTGGTGGTAACCCTGGCCATGGTTAAGCCGGCACAGGAACGCAGCCTAGATGCTGACTGCCAGAGTAGAGAGGGACAGGATTTGAGAGTTAAGAGCCTCCCTTAAGGTGCTGGGTAGGAGGATTGTGCTCTAAGTTAGGGATCTCTGTCATTTTGTGATTTGCATTTTTTCCAGTCAGTTGTTTTTAAAAACTAATGATTTATGGCCAAACCTTTAAATTGAGCTGTCCATCCATTTTGCGTTCAGCTCCAACTACCTTCATTTTCCTCCTGAGTTTATACACTTTGTGATATATAGTCAACACTTCACCACACTTGCCACAGGAAACTGTCCTGCATTCAGAAGGCTAGCGGTGTGGGACAGTAGCTAACAGCACAGACCGCTAAGATGCTGGCCTGTCACTAGCTGTGTGACCTTGGGCAAGGGCGGGACCTTCTCTGTGCCTTAGTTTCCTGTTCTCTAAAACAGCAGAATTAGTAGTACACCTACGTCGTATTGTAGTTGAGAGAACCCAATGAGAGAACACTGAGTAAAGTATTTAGAACTCAAGAAATGTTAGCCCGGTAGCTCCTAAGGAGTAATGCCCTCTAGGGCATTTTACTTGCAATTAAAGCACGCTGACACCAGGTAGCGCCTACACTTAAAGAGCTTGGTTTACCTCAGTAAGTAGCAGACACCACTACCAGAGCCTAGCATGCTTTTCTATGCTATTAGACTCTTTCTAAAACATAAAACTCTCTTAAAAAACAGCTAAACAAAGATACTGACTAGTCTAGCTAGCGTACCAAAACAAGTCCACAAAAAATATTGCGTATGCAGAAAAATCTCTTTTATTTCCTTTGAGGGAACTTGTTTTTGATTCCTAGCTTGCACACTACCAGGCAGCTCAGTCTTTCTTGAAGCTGATGCCTCCCAGGGACGTGCAAAGGTCCCTGGGTTTTTGGTAGCACTAACCACTCGGATGGTCACTAGTCTGACAGCAGAATACACATTGACCCGGGCCTACGCCATCCTTCCAGGTCCGTCGGCTTTGCAGCTTCTGGGTCACCTACAAGTCCCATTTTCTTTGCCAAAGCTGAGCACCTTAGCCTTTTTTTTCTGCCAGGTCTTCCTTTCTCAGATTGCTGAAGGGCAAGGTGAGGGCTCCGCTGGGGTACACCCACAGCCAGTCTCAGCCACTTTCCCACACTCCAGAAACCTCCTTTCCCTGCCTCACTGCATCTCTAAAGCACTTTCCCTCTCCCCCTCCCTGTCAAGGATGCCAAGCATAATTGCTTTAATGGACCCAGGCTTTTGGAAAAACAAAAAAATCCCAAAGTAAAGTATGTCTAGAACCATCTCCATTTCTGTCCCCGCCACAAATCTCCCCTGAGACTGAAAAGGCATGGAGGCTGGCTGGCTGCCTGGCGGAAGGTAAAGGGAAGAATAGAGGGAGAAAATGTAAAAGACCGCTTCAGAGAGAGAGTCCTGCCTTCCTCGTGTTAGTGTAAACTTTATGTCTAAATAGAATACACAGTATAGAGCAAGATCTGCAGAACTACCAGCTCTGGGCGTGACGTGGTCACCTTTTAAACCAGTGTCAGCCTATTCAAAACATTCATAATTTAAGCCAACTCATCCTTTTTGCCTAAGTGGTTAGCCAAGTGGTCTTTTAAAAAGAGTAAGATGATATGAACAAGATTAATTCAACCTTTTCCTACTCTTTTCCTGTCCTCTACATTTCCAGTTAATGAGGTACTAAAATTACAGTAAAATGTCACAAAGTGGTATTCATGCAAAAAGCAGCAGCCTTAAAGTCAGAGTGATTTAATGGTGAGATTTTACTTTTCTCCTATCTCATTACCCTTGGTGCCCTCCCGGTATCTTTACTCATAAGAAATGTTTAAATGACATGGATCTTATACGTGGACGGGTCCCTGCTGGATCCAGAGGCCCAAATGAAGTAGATTAGATCTTATTCATAGTATATGATTTCCAGAGCTTCCCTCCCTCACCTCCTTACCGCCCCCCCTTCACCTTTGTAAATATTCTATTATCTCTGGATTCACCCAATATATTCTCTCCTATTCATCTTTCCTTTATGCTCCCATCTGGTCAACTGGCAAGCAGATATTTCTCCTGCAATGGTCCACAACCGAGGTTGACCAATTTTTTCCGTAAAGGGCCAGATAATAAACATTTGGGGCTTTGAGGGCCATCTCTGTCACAACTACTCAACTTTCATTATAGTGCAAAAGCAGCCATTGACAATACAGGAAAACAAATGATATGGCTGGTCTCCAATAAAACGTTACCGTGGACATAAAGATTTGAATCTCATATGTTTCTCACATGTCACGAAATAGTACTCTTCTCTTGATTTTTAATCAACCATTTCAAAATGCAAAAACCATGCTTAGATTGCAAGCCATACAGAAACAGGCAGCGAGCCACCTGAGGCCCATGGGCTGCAGTCTGCCAGCTCAGGGCCAGCTCTTTATTATTCTCACTAATATACAGAAAATGGTCCCCCAAGCAGCAAATAATCCAAAAATCACTTTTATTTGACTCAGGAATAGACTAATTTTTTAAGCAGCACACTGATTTTCCTCATTACCTTGATTCTAATCCGGTAATCAAATTAGGACAGATTCCAGGTGATCGGAGACAAAGAGGCCACTTTAAAATTATGACGGGCTGTTTGGGGGGTTTGTCCAGTGATTGCAAACTGCTGTTGGAAATGGGAGCGTTATCACGTGGATAATAACAAACTTACTGCCGAAACATGGAGCATTTTTGTTATGCTCTGACAAGAAGATTTCAGTGGTGGAGATGCTAATTATGCATTCCTTCTACATTTACACAGTGGCACTTTTTTTGTTTTAATCAGAGAACTGATTGCTGATTTATCTTGTTACCATGGTGATTTAAACATTTCCCTGAGCTTGAAAAGGAAAAATACGTGCTTTAGTACTTCATTAACTTCCTCAGAGAATCATCAGAAAGATAACTCTTAGGGCCCAAGAAGTCTTGGACACCATTTAATCCAAGCCCCTCAATTCACAGATGAGGAAGCCAAAGCCTATGAGATTCAAGCATTTTAGGACTGAAATGTCTGCCATTCTGTATCTACCCCAAAGTCACCTATTAGTGGTAGATAAATGAGACTTGCCCAGAACAGGTCTCCTGACTCCAGCAAATGGTCTTTGTACCACATCACTGGGTCTCATGGTCCCTGCCGCGGTTAGATCACCTACCAGAGTGATGGCTTTGACCTAGAAGCGTCACATCATTATGCAACACCTGGGTCCCCTCCCCACCGCTACCACTATCCTGTTCTTTCAGAACAGTCTCTGGATTCACAAGGTTTTCTGTAGCTATTGGAAGGGGTTCCTTGGAGAATTCCTTTACATATTCAAAAAGGTCAGAGGCTTTGGAGCCCATTCCGGAATTTCCTAGTATAGCCTCTTGCAGGTGAAAATCTTGAAGGGCTTATCTAGAAGTCAGATGGTCAACAAGTGATGGCATCTTCTACAAGTCGATACATTTCAGGATGGACATTTGGGAACCTTTAAAAATGGTCCCACCTACTGAAAATTGTATAAGACTCAAGGACTGCTGAGCTTAAGAGCACTGCTTAAAGGCAAACTAACAATTGTTCGCACAAACCATGGCCACTGTGCTAGCTGTATGTCCAACACCTCTGCAAACTGGTACCGCCATTTTACAGATAGAGAAACTGAAGCTCAGAGAGGTTGAGTAACTTGCCCAAGATCACTCAGCTGGTAACCGTAAGGACCATGTGACTCTGGGCTTTCTGGCTTCAAAGTTTTGGCTATTTTCCTAGGCTACTGGGGTCTAAAAGTGGACTGTAAGCATCCCAGAAACAAACGCCCCAACTCTTTCATCAGACCTGCAAGCGAGGCCCCAGAAATTGATAAATCAGCACATTTCCATGGTAAACCAGGTCACTAGTAGTAAGAGCTAACATCTATTGAGTACCTAGGCGAGCCAGACACTGTTCTAAGAACCATATATACATTAACTTATCTAATCCTTATAAGAGCAAAATAAGGTACAGATATTCTTTTTTTCTCCATTTTTTAGAGGCAGAAGGAGAGTAGGTAACTTGTCCAAGGTCACATAACTGATAAGGGGCAGAGAAGCCGGGTCCCAGAGCCCACAATCTTATGGACAGGATACTTCTCAGCCTTAGTACATAAAGCAGGCGTGTGGGCCTCAGCACTAGTGATATTTGGAGCTGGATTACTCTTTGTTCGGGAGGGGGGCTGGATCAGGCATTTTAGGATGCTTAGCATCCCTGGCTTCTACCCACCAAATGCCAGCAGCACCCCATCCTCCAGTTGTGACAACCAAAAGTGTCTACCAACATTGCCAACTGTCCCCTGGGAGTCAAAATTACCCGCACTTGAAAACTATTGACATAAAGTATAAAACTTTATAAGCTTCCCTAACCTTTATGGTGGTTCAACCTCCTTACTAAAGGTAGACTGATAAACAATTAAACCTAGTAATTATGTTTTCCAAAATGTATACACATTTACTTAAATAATTCAATTTAAATCAAATTTGGCATATCATCCAAATGGAATCAGAATGTGAATAAAACCAACAGTCTTTCTGATTGATTGGTGTAATCCATAGCTTGCATTGCATCAATACTAGGTGAAAAAAAAGAGATATGACCATAGGAAACATAGACCAAGGAGTTCCTTCCTTCCTTCCTTCCTTCCTCCCTCCCTCCCTCCCTTCCTCTCCCCCCTTTCTTTCCTTCCTTTCTTTCTCTTTCTTTCTTTCTTCCTTTCTTTCTTTCTCTTCCTTCCTTCCTTCCTTTCTTTTCCTTTCTTTCTTTCTTTCTTTCTTTCTTTCTTTCTTTCTTTCTTTCTCTTTTTCTTTCTTTCTTTCCTTTCTTTCTTTCTTTTACACACCCCTGTAAAGTCACAGAATAAATGCAGGACTTAGAGTCCCAGAGATCTTTGCACATCTATTTCAACCTGCCATTTTATAGGAGGGGACACCAAAGTCCAAAGAACCTAGATAATGGGTCCAAAGTTGCTCATCCAGTTAGTGCCAGGACCACTAGTCTAGAAACATCTCTCCTGGCTTGCAAGGGTCTAGGTGTGGTTGTGTGTCCTGCACGTACTGTTTTGAATATTCAGCACTTGTTGTGCATGTGTCTCTGCAGCCAGCGGTTCCCATGCGACACCAGCCCGGGCCCCCCGAGACCCTACTGCCCCCACTGCAAGTCCATCTGTGACTCCAGCTGCAGACACCTCTGCTCAGGACCAGCCCACCGTCACCAACAACCCGGAGCCACGTGGGTGAACTGTGCACTCCATGTCTCTCCAGATGAGAGAGAATCCTTTTCAATAGCTGGTATTGGATAGCTGGGGCTGGGGCATTATACACCTTAAATGTCTTGTCAACTGGATGTGAATTTTGCACTTGGTGTCTTTTTTTTTTTTTTTTTTAAATCAAAGAAATACCCAGAGCAGACAGTGGTTATACCAAAGGTTATCAAACAAATACAAGGAGTATCCTGATCACAGGGACATGTCGGGGAGGTTAAGTGGGTCATTGAGGATGTCCATTTCTAATGACTGTGTGTATGGGGGAGGCAGAGTGTGCCTTGTGGCGTATCCGAATCCTTATACACTGAGATGTATTTTAAGAATCTTAGCCCATTGTTCATTCCCTTTTATTAAAAAACAGAAAATTGTGACTTCTCTACCAGTTAGATAATATTTGCTATGTGTGTTTGCCACTGCCCTCCTCCTCGCAGTCCCATGGACAGATTTCCATTTGACATCCAAGACCCAGCAAGTCTAAGGCACCTTGAAATAAATGGGTTAAGGCTGGAAATACAGGGAAGGCAATGGCTTTGTAAATTGGGTTTACATTTTTCTCCTTGAAGTTTTCTAGGGCTGTAGTGCTTCCGAATCATTTAATGACACTGTTGGATATCGTTTACCTTTCAATTGCAATCCATAAAATAACATTTAGAAAATTCTTAGTATTTAAGTCTAGTCTTTTCCATGAATTACCCATTAGAATAGACTGGCAGCAGTGGAATGCGCAGGAAACAAGCCTTTAGCTCACAGGCTCATTCCCCACCCTTTATGCCTGCCTGCGTCTGCATAGGGGTGTGTGTGTGTGTGTGTGTGTGTGTGTGTGTGTGTGTGTGTGTGTGTGTGTGTGTGTGTCAAGGGGGACGGGTAGAGAGGAAGAGGAAGAGCAGACTGTCTACGCTGTATGCTGCTAAGGTAGTAAATAAATTGCAATACTGTGGGTCCAAACTACTCTTTGCACTACTTTATTTACAGTAGCAAATAAAAATTATTTTTATACCATTGTCTCCTGGGAAGTGTCTTTATTTCCTTTTTCAGAGTTACTGTTGTCATCACACAAAGTCCTAAGGTCCATGCATTCTCCTCAAGGAGGCAAAAAATGTCCCCTCATCAGAGGGATTAATTCTGATAACCATTAACATTTCCGGATAGAGAGGTGGCAGGAGGCCTCTCTCCAGTAAGCCCGAGCTCAGGGTCTGGCCCCTGAAATGTTTGCACAGTATCAGCCATTGTTTCAGGGTTCTGGCTGTTGTAAGGCTGGATTTCTATCAGTTCTGGGTGAAGTCTGCGCCCCATCCTCTTTCTCCTCTGTGTGCTATGTGTACTGCTCTTGTTTTAGGAAAGGTTGTCCTTCCTGCTTGCGAAAGAGCCAGACTTTGGAGTCGGACAGCCCCGGATTCAAATTCTGGTTCGGTAGCTTACTAGCTCAGTAATCTTGGGTGAGTGATTAACCTCTCTGAGCCTTGGATTACTGTTTTACAAAATAGGGGCCATAAAATCCACCCCTTGGGCTTTTCGTGAGGCTTAAGAGGATAACATACGTAAAACTCACAGCACAGTGCCCTGAACGTGGTTGGTTGTTATCGTTATTAGAAAGAGAAGTCTGAGGGGCCAGATCAAGTGCTCTTTGGTCTGCCTAGATCCTCTCCATGGCAAACACACCCATTCCCCAGCTGCTGGGAGCAGAGGCTGCTGAAAGTTCACAGCTGCACCCCTCACTGGGAGCTGCCATCAGCAGCAGGGGTCTGCCCGAGGTTAAATCCTGGCCAGAGCAGCTCAGTGATTGTTGATGTCAGGAGGCTTTTTCAATCTCAGCACTATTGACATTCAGGGCCAGGTGGCTCTTCGTTGCGGGGTGGCGGGGGGGGGGGGGTGGGCACTGTCTTGGGCATTAGGATGTATGGCAGCAGCATCACTGGTCTCTACCCAGTAGATGCCAGTAGTGCATGCACCGGCTGCCCCAGTGTACGTGCACACACCCAGTCCCCTGGTGTGATAGCCAAAAGTGTCTCCAGACATTACCCAATGTTCTTTGGGGGGCAAAATAACCACCCCTCCTTCACCTTGACAATGACTGATGTAGGAAACCAAAGGCCCCTTTCCTCGATTTGGAACAGTCCTTGAAGGGCCATCCCAGCTCCAGAACACCACCTTGGTGGCACACTCATTATAGCTCAATTTCTCCCTCTGCCCAATTCCGCCTTCCTTGTTTTCACATGGGATTTCCTGACATTGCTCCTGTAAACCTTCACACACAGCCCTGCACTCAGAATCTGTTTACAAGAACACAACTATATTAGTCTGCTAGAGCTGCCATATCAAAATAGCACAGACTGGGTGGCTTAAACAACAGAATTCATTTCCCCACCGTACGGAGAATGGAAGTCCAAGATCAAGGGGTCAGCAGGGCTGGTTTCTTCTGAGGTCTCTCCCTTGGCTTGTAGATGGCTATCTTCTTCCATTATCTTTATACAGTCTTTCCTTGTGTGTGTGTCTGTGTCCTAATCTCCTCCTCTTATGACACCAGTCCTATTGGATCAGGGCCCATCCTAGTGACCTCATTTTACCTTAATGATCTCTTTAAAGGCCCTGTCTCCAAATACAGTCACATTCTACATTCTGTGGTCCTGGGGGTTAGGACTTAAATATATGCATATTGGGAGGACACAATTCAGCCCCTAATACCAACCTAAAACACCATGGAAGGTTGGTTCAGGTCCAGAATGTGGACTTGTGGGAGCCATCTTGATCGGAGACAATTGCCCCCACATGCTCACCCCAGCTGACGCTGGAAAGATCTGTGTGGGTCCAGTGCCAAACCACTTCAGGTGAAGCGGTAGCTCACCTGTCGAGTCCTGTCCCAGCTTAGGCTCCTGTTCTCTTGGGAGTTCTCAGGCAGTATTGATGTGGGTCCAGCCTCAACCTCCATCTTCTTTCCTCAAGTTCTAAACTCAGTTCCCACAAGGCTGATGTCCAAGCTAGCTGGAATAGAACCCCGCACGGTGAAGACAATGGGGTAGGGGTGGGGGAGGAAAAAAGGAATGGGAGGATGGGGTCCGGAGATGATATTCAGTTACTTCCCTATTGTCCCCTCCCCTTGGGACATTCTTAGACCAGAGGGTGCAGCCTTGTAGATGTGAAACAGAGCTAGCACACAGATGTGATCTCTTTGGTCCAGCCAATATTTTTAAAAATTTGGTTAAGTTGTTATCTTAAAATCAATGATTAGAGGCTTTTCCTAGAAAAATCTACAGATGTGAAAAAACTGGGCTTTCATTGCTGCATGGTAAGAATTAGCTGAAGCTGAGTAGGTCTGCTCCTTTTAGACAGAGCTTGTGCTTTCTGCTTTGCCCCAGTCTCCACTATTCCCTGCTGTTTAAACTTAGCCCACATAGGTATTTGAATTTATTATCCATGCTTTGGACTTGCTTCTCTTCATTCATAATGACTTTATTTTGGCAAGTTTGAGAGAGACCCCCAAATTCATCTACTGCTTAATCACTGTAAAGCCCCCGGGAACTGGGGAAATGGTAGTCTTTCTTTCCACTCTCTGATAGAGGGAAATGCCAAGTTGTGAGTCATTTGAAGTCCCAATAAAGTGCCCAAAAATGTTGCAGGATAAAATGTTAATTAAAAAATAGTATTTTCGGGAATTCCCTGGTGGTTCAGCGGTTAGGACTCCGTGCTTTCACTGCCAAGGGCGCGGGTTTGATCCTTGTTCAGGGAACTAGGATCCTGCAAGCCACGTGGCACAGCCAAAAAAAAAAAGGGGGAAAAAAATAGTATTTTCCTACACCAACAAGTAACTAAAAGATAAAATATTAAAGAATTATATTTATTAAAAACAAATATTTAATAAAATAGTAAGTATTGTAAATTAAATTATTTCATTCACAATAGTAATACAGTTATAAAAAGTCTAGTAATTAACCTAACAATGAATTCACTTGATCTTTACCAAGAAAATTTTTTAATTTGAAGGATGTAGAGGACTTCCCTGGTGGCGCAATGGTTAAGAATCTGCCTGCCAATGCAGGGGACATGGGTTCGAGCCCTGGTCTGGGACGATTCCACATGCCATGGAGCAACTAAGCCCGTGCACCACAACTACTGAGCCTGCACTCTAGAGCCCGTGAGCCACAACTACTGAGCCTGCGTGCCACAACTACTGAAGCCCGCACACTTAGAGCCCATGCTCCACAACCAGAGAAGCCACCACGATGAGAAGCCCATGCACTGCAATGAAGACTAGCCCCCACTCGCCGCAACTAGAGAAAGCCTGCACGCAGCAACAAAGACCCAACACAGCCAAAAATAAATAAGTAAATTAAAAAAAAAAATAAGTAGAGATAGGAAGTTAGCCAATCATATGTAGAAAAATAAGACTGAAACTGTACCTCATGTCCTTTATTTTTAAAATCCCAAAGAAATTAAAGATTTAACTGTGAAAAGTAGAACTGCAAGGCTAGTAGAGGAAATAGTAGGAGAATATTTTACACATTTTGAATGAGAAAAGATTTTTTAAAACAATATATAGATTTCCCCTCTTCAAAAACGAAGGATTTCCATTCAAAAAAAGGCTACCACAGTCAAATTTGGTGGATTGGTGACAGACTGGAAGAAGGCATTTGCAACATCCAACGCCACAAAGGATCAATATCCGGAATGTACTAGGAATGCATGCTAATCAACCATGACAACAAACAGAAAACCCAGTGGAAAAAATATTCGAAACCTATGATCAGGTAATTCATGAATGGAGAAAATTTAATGACTTACAACCTGGCTTGAAGTCAAAGAAATATGAATTAAAATCAAAAGGTATAAATTCATATCCATTTGGGAGTTCCTTAAAAAGTTAGTAGTACACTTCCTAATTTAGTGTTGCCAGATAAAATAAAAGACACCAAGTTAAATTTGAATTTCACATAAACGGTGAAAAAATTTTAATATAGGTATGTCCTAAATATCACATGGGACATATGTATACTAAAAAAATTACTTGTTGTTTATCTTTTTTTTAAGTTATATACTTATATGGTTTTTTTAAAAAAATTTTATTTATTTTATTTTTGACAGTATTATGTCTTTGTTGCTGCGCACAGGCTTTCTCTAGTTGTGGCGAGTGGGGGCTAGTCTTCATTGCAGTGCATGGGCCTCTCATTGTGGTGGCTTCTCTGGTTGTGGAGCATGGGCTCTAAGTGTGTGGGCTTCAGTAGTTGTGGCGCGCAGGCTCAGTAGTTGTGACACATGGGCTTAGTTGCTCCATGGCATGTGGGATCTTCCTGGGCCAGGGCTCGAACCCATGTCCCCTGAATTGGCAGGTGGATTCTTAATCACTGCATCAGGGAAGCCCACTTGTTGTTTATCTAAAATTCAATTTTAATTGAGTGTCGTGTATTTTTGTTTACTAAATCTGGCAACTCCACTTCCCATACAACCCAGCCATTCCATTCCTAGGTATTTACCCAAGATAAAATGAAAATACATGTCCACTTGTACACCAGTATTCATGATAGCCTTCTTTGTAATAGCCCTAAACTGGAAACAACCCAAATGTCTATGAGCAAAAAAATAGATAAACAAATTATGGTATGTCCATAAAATGGATTACTACCCAGTAATAGAAAGGAATGAACTATTGGTACATAAAAAACATGGATGAATACCAAAGTAATTATGCTTAGTGAAAGAAGCCAGACCAAAAAAAAAAGAGTACATATCAAATTATTTAAAACTTATCCATTTAAATAAAATTCTAGACAATGCCAACTAATCTATAGTGATGGAAAGCTGATCAATGACTGCCTAGGGCATGTAAGGATTGGAATGAAAGTAGGGGGAAGGATGCTTTTTGAACTTCTCAGCGTGTTAGATATATTCCTTATCTTGATTGTGATGATGGTTTCACTTGTGAATATATATTTCAAAACTCATCAAGTTGTATTCTTTAAATATGTGCAGTATATTATATGTCAAGTATATCTCAATGGAGCTGTAAAATTTTTTTTTTTTAAAGATTTATTTATTGATTGATTGCTATGTTGGGTCTTCGTTTCTTTGCTAGGACTTTCTCTAGTTGCGGCAAGCGGGGGCCACTCTTCATCGCGGTGCGCGGGCCTCTCACTGTCGTGCCCTCTCTTGTTGCGGAGCACAGGCTCCAGACGCGCAGGCTCAGTAGTTGTGGCTCACGGACCTAGTTGCTCCGCGGCATGTGGGATCTTCCCAGACCAGGGCTCGAACGCGTGTCCCCTGCATTAGCAGGCAGATTCTCAACCACTGCACCAACAGGGAAGCCCCGAAGCTGTAAAATTTTATTTCTAATTTTTTTACTCTGTATATAACAGTGTGTGAAACTCTGGTGGATAAAACAAGCATTTTACTTACTTATAGAGACAAGACCAACAAATATAAAAAGTTAAATAAAAGCACAAGTGTTAAGATGAAATTTGAGTTAATATTTGCAAATATTGAACCAGTATATTTTAATTTCCCCTACAACTCGTGTTCCTTTGCAGCCTTCTCCCTCGGAGTGAGCCCTGAAGCTTACAACCAGAGGGTAGAAGAAAGCAGATGTTTGATTTCAGATTAACAGGATAATGGACTAGCAAACTAAGCCTGCTAGAGGTGAGTTTCCTACAATCTTTAGTATATCAAGGGATAGGTTTGGAGGATTAGTTCATAGATTTTTCTATCAGTAGTGTAGAGACAGTATCCCTTCCATTTGTGACAACTAGGTACTATGGTTAAAAGAATATAATAAAGGGGCTTCCCTGGTGGCGCAGTGGTTGAGAATCTGCCTGCCAATGCAGGGGACACGGGTTCGAGCCCTGGTCTGGGAAGATCCCACATGCCGCGGAGCGACTAAGCCCGTGAGCCACAAATGCTGAGCCTGCGCGTCTGGAGCTTGTGCTCCGCAACGGGAGAGGCCACGAGAGTGAGAGGCCCACGCACCGCGATGAAGAGTGGCCCCCACTTGCCGCAACTAGAGAAAGCCCTCGCACAGAAACGGAGACCCAACACAGCCAAAAATAAATAAAAAAAAAAAAAAAAAAAAGAATATAATAAAGGAAGTAAGAGAAAGATCCACTCCTTCCAGCCTGAAGGGTGGTGGGGAAAAGAAAGAAGAGAAAAACAGAGTCTAGAGGAAGAAGACAGATGCCATAGTTCTCCTTTTTTATATCCTCTCAAGTCCCCAGGAGGACTGACCCTCAAACTTAAACACAGGGGCATCCTGGGGCATAGAGAGATCTGTCCTGCTTCCATTGGAAGGCGCCATGACTGACCCCTGACCATACCTGGGGCTCAACCAGTGCCTCTGTTTGCTGTAGCCAAGGGGAAGAGCCTGAGTTTGGCTTGCCAGTTTTCTGTGTGGTTAGAAGGTGTCCAGACAAACACCTTATATCACATTGAGAAAAGAAATTATGCAATGAGAAAATGTGTATTTGTAGAGGTTGTGGAATATGTTTATAAGCTTACCAATCAGGAAATGCTAATATGACAAACAGTTCACCGTTACTTCCTTCTTGGTTTTTGCTAGAGATTAAAGTTTCTAAGGGTTAAAAATTATTATGTGGATATAATTAAACTACTAGAAATAATAAGGGAAACATTTCAGTATAGAAGAAAACTAAGATGTGTATTTCTAGTAAACAAAGTTATGAAGAAAGGAAATGGATTTTATTAAGGGAAAATGAAGTGATATTGTCCTGAAGCATCTCAAAGAGAGATACTTACTGATGCGTATTTGGTATATTATATTACACAGGAAGCATTGTCAAATAAAAGGTAACATTAAAAAAAAAAAAAAAAAGGTGTCCAGAAAGTTTTATGTGCCCCAGGGGGAAGATGTGGAAAGTCGCTGAGGGTGCTGGCTGTCAGGACTCTAGCAGGGACTGCAGCTATGGGAATCTTTAAATACCAATGAGAGCCAGAAGTGGAGCCCATCAGTAAGAGGAAGCTGGAGACGATGTCTGGAAGCAATGCTCAAGATGAGGGAAGCGACCACAAGTTTCCTGAAGCAGGTATTGGCTTCAGAGGCTAGCCCAATGACTAGACAGCATGAAGACATTGTACACATCACCACAAGCATCCCACTGTGAAAGGAAAATCAAAACGGAGTCGGTATTGCTAAGGAGCTCTTGAAAATGGAGTTGGGAGGTCACTAAGGAAGTGTGACTTACGCACATCAGCCTGGATGGAATCTGAACTTTTGACCTGATGAAGTGACCCAGAAAAACTGCCAGAAACTCAAGATGCTTATTGAATCTTTACCCTAAAATAACTCGTGACAGTCTATATATGTTTCATACCCCTACCCTAAAACAATTTGTGATTCCTTAAGGACAAATATTTTCTGACTCAGGGTCAGAGTCAGTCACAATTCTTACCAGGCAACTTTTAAAAACTTCGTGGCTTTTTGTTTTTGTAAGTGCTTCTTTCTCTTCCTCAAAACACTGTTTCAGGTTACCCAAATCTGTGCCTCCTGAATTGTAATTCTTAAGACCCTAAATAAACTCTTCTTATTTGCAGTCTCCTGAGTTATTTTTTTGACACCACAAATTCCAACATTGATACCGTCTTACAGAGGAATAGTGTGTCTATGTGTAGGGGGAGGGGGATTCTGAGAAAGCAGGCATTTTACCTAAAGAAACTAAACTACCCAATGGCACAACATTAGTTTATTACATTGGAATAAATAGTTTCCTGATTCTACTCCTCTACCCCGCCACCCACCATTACCCAGAGGACACACACTCAGAAGGAAGGCTAGATTATAAACAAAATTTAAAAATATATTTCCAACACACATGAGCGTAATAAATTTGTAAATCATTACCAAGATAAGACAAGGGATGTGTCAAGGCATTCGATGCTCAAGGGCAATAGTGGTGGCCAGTAAGTGCCAGATAGTCTCAGAGGTGGGGTTGACTCTTGCAGGATGGGCAGAATTGGGGCCAAGCAGATAGAAGGGGACATGTCAGATGAGAAGAACCTCGTGAGCAAGGGCCTGGAAGTGAGGGCGGGCACATGGAACAGAAAGCTCCTGCTGGGCTGTGGTGCCCCTGTTGGTTAGCGCAACCTGGGAATTCAGCAATGAGTAAGCTCAGAAAAGGCAGGCTCTGAACAGACCTGGACATGCCTTCTGGAGACTTTTCAAAAAGAAAGCCAGAGGATGTTAGTTGGCCCCACAATAGGCCAAGAAGCTGCAGGGTAGCAAACATCTTCGACATGTCACTGAGACAGATTGAGTTGATTCTTTAGAGGGTATGTCTAAGGCACTAGAAACACCAAGGGCCGTTCTCCTAGTAGGTCATCTTAAAGAAACCGGGGACTCGGAACAAAGGCTAGCTGGTACACTGTAAGGAGAGCCCTTATTTTCTAATTTCTATTCACTCCAGGAAGAAAATGTCCTGGGTCAATCTGTGCGAACTGGCCTGGCTCACCTTACTTGCCACCTCCTGTGGCCGAGCCACTCAGCCAGGCAGAACTCCTTGCCGGGAGGTCACGGAACAGGAAAGGGTGCTGGTTCTATGGGAGCAGCAGCCACTCTCATTCATTGCTGGCGGAAATGCAAAAGGGTTCACCACTTCGGAAGACAGTGTGGCGGTTTCTTACACAACTGAACACACTCCTAACCTATAATCCAGCAATGGCACTCCATGGTATTCACCCAAATGAACTGAAAACTTCGGTCCATACAAAAACTTGCGTACAGATATTTATAGCAACTTTTTTCATAACTGCCCAAACTGGGAAACAACCAAGATGCCCTTCAGCAGGTGAATGTATAAATAAACTGTGGTCCATCCAGATAATGGAATATTATTCAGAGCTAAAAATAAACAAGCTAGGAAGCCATAAACAGATGTGGAAGAAACTTAAATGCATATTACTAAGTGAAAGAAGCCAATCTGAAAAGGCTACGTATTGTATGATTCCAACTATATGGCATTCTGGAGAAGGCAAAACTATGGAGACAGTAAAAAAGATCAGAGAGGGGTGGGGAGGGATGAATAGGGGAGCACAGAGGCTTTTAGGGCAGTGAAAATCCTCTATATGATACCATAATGATGGACACATGTCTTTATACATTTGCCCAAACTCATCAAATGTACAACACTAGGATTAAACTGTAATGTAAACTCTGGACTTTGGGTGATTATGACGTGTCAATGTAGGTGTGTCAATTATAACAAATGTACCACTCTGGTGTGGGATGTTGATGATAGGAAAAGCTACACATGTGTGGGGTGCTGGGAGTTATGGGAAATCTCTGTATCTTCCTTACAATTTTGCTGTGAACCTGAAACTGATCTAAAAAAATAGTCTCAATAATTTTTTTAAAGCTAACAGAGATCAGTAATAGTTTTAAATGAATAATGTTAACATTTGAAGAAGAGTCACAAATGTAAGAAAAATAGTACTCATTAGGACTTTAGGAAATTTGGGGATTCTGGGAGACCTTAAAATAGTTTCATCCCCAGGGCTTCCCTGGTGGTGCAGTGGTTGAGAATCTGCCTGCCAATGCAGGGGACACGGGTTCGAGCCCTGGTCTGGGAAGATCCCACGTGCCGTGGAGCAACTAGGCCCGTGAGCCACAACTACTGAGCCTGCGCGTCTGGAGCCTGTGCTCCGCAACAAGAGAGGGCACGACAGTGAGAGGCCCGCGCACCGCGATGAAGAGTGGCCCCCACTTGCTGCAACTGGAGAAAGCCCTCACACAGAAACGAAGACCCAACACAGCCAAAAATAAATAAATAAAATAAAGAATTATATAAAAAAAAAAAGAGCAATGGCCAAGAGAAATTGTTCAAAAAAAAAAAAGTTTCATCCCCAAAAGGATGTCTTCTGGGTCCACAGGTCTGCAATCTCCCAGAGCAGGGATATCTGGCCTGAACTACTTGCTATGTAGCCCTGAGCAAACAGCAGGCCATTTGGGCCCACATTACTGGTCTAGCTGTCATCTCTGAGCTGTCTTCAGGGTCTGATGTACAATGATTGGGCTTTTTTCCTCACAGTGGGCCTGGAGACTTCTGGACCCTCTCGTTTTCATTCCAGCTGCTCCATAATCCAGCTCGAATTTCCTCTCTTCCAGGAAGTAGAAGAGAACCAACACTTCTTGTCTACCAACCATTCACCTAGTACTTTCCATACATTATTTCTATAAGCAGGGGTCCAAGGAGGATCCCATCTATCTACTGGGAGTAGTCAAAGGATACCCACTCTCTCAAGAAACCATTTGCAAACTCAGATTTGCATGGAGCCTGGAATGTCTTCTGGGAACATGTCTTGATTTGTGGTTCATGCCTGGGGCTCAGACATGCCTAACAGACTTGAGGGCCATGGCTTGGGAAGTCCTTATAGAAGCCAGGTAGGAAATTGACCCTAGGGACTCAGACTGGGCAACAGGCCCTCAGGGCTACTGGGGGGGAACTAGATTGGGTTTACAAATAATCTCTTCTCAACTCTGCCATTCTAGAAATATTTCACATTTGAAAGAGCTGTTTCAGTTCTGACTCTCTGGGGCCCTAGCAGACTGTGGAGTCCACTAATGGACTTATACTAAGTGAGGGAGAGAGTATTTTCTTTTCTTTTTTTTTTGTTTAATTAATTTTTTTTGGAATATAGTTGATTTACAATGTTGTGTTAGTTTCTACTGTACAGCAAGAGGAATCAGCTATACATATACATATGTCCCCTCCTTTTTGGATTTCCTTCCCATTTAGGTCACCATAGAGCACTGAGTAGACTTCCCTGAGCTATACCGTAGGTTATCATGAGTTATCTATTTTATGCATAGTATTAATAGCGTATATATGTCAATCCCAGTATGAGGGAGAGAGTATTTTCTATCCTCATTCTTCTCATCAGAACTATTACCCTAGGTCATGAATCTGGCTTAGTGTGCTGCTGAAATATGTCGCTCAGTACTCTAGAGACGTTTGTTAAGTAAGTAAATGAACCAAGCCATCCTGCATCATGAAGTTCAAATGCTCTGTTGGTGAGTCTCCACGGCAGTTCCACCAAATGACCAGCCCGAACCAATAAATAATGAAGAACCCGAGCTTAGAGTGGTACCCTGGTGGAATTGTGGGGACCAGGGGCTGGTGAGTGAAGGGGCACACCCCAACATGGAGAAACATCAGATCTACTTATGGACCCACTTCCAGGAAGGGAATGTCCTCATGAGCAGGTCAGGTATCAATATTAACATGACCTCATTTGTATTCTCAGGGTGAGATATTAGGTTCGTATTTCACTTAATTCTCATGATACCACTGCAAATAAGATACACATTTTCCCCATTTTACAGATGAATAAACTACTGTTGCAATCATACTAAAGAACGAGTAACTGTAAAATCTCAGTGGCACATAACCATAGCACTTATTTCTCGTTCAGGCACCTGTAGGTTGGCTGTGGTTCAGCTGATCTAGTCTGGGCTTGGTTCCAGGCTGTAGGGTGGGTCCAACCATGCTCCATGTGTCTTTTATTCATCTGGGGTCTGCAGGTAACTGGGCATGTTGAATGAGATCAGGATATGCAACCCCAAAATATACCACTTTGGCGTAAGTGTTATTGAGAATCAGAAGATGCAGGAAGAGTTCTCTGCCCTTCTGTTTTCTGCCCAAAATTAGGGCATTAATTTCCCTTTGTGAAGGTGTCCTCTCCTCTCTCATACCAGGAAGAGGAGAGCAACTCTTTTCACTGGAGATGGAGAGTCAGCACTGAGATGAGTCTGCATTAAAAAATCTTTCTAAAATAACCCTTATGTTCCATTAGTTTCCCCATATATTTCTTAGTTACTTTCCACAAAACATCATCCCTCAAATCTCAAACCCCCTTTCCTTTGTTAAAATGGTATATGAGCTTCTGAGTCTAACCACTTCTTTGTGTTTCTCTTTTTCTGTAAATTCTCAAGTGTGTAAAATATTAATTAAAAAGTGTGTGCCTTTTCTCTTGTTGTCTTTTATTGCTTTAATCTGCAGGCCCCCATGTACTGAACTGAAGAGGGTAGAGGAGAAGTTTATCCTCCCCAACAATCTCATGACAAGAGGCTGAAAACCCAACTGGGCAAGCATTTTGAAGCCTTCATTCACATCACCTCCGCTAACATCCCATTAGCTAATGCAAGTCATATGGGTAACCATGTAGGTAAGGAAGAGTACACCTCCTGTGGAGGTGGGAGGGGGCTTGCTTTCAACTTCCATTTGTCTGACAGAAAAGCTGGAGCTGTTTCTTGCAGCCTTCATCAACTGCCCCCTTCTGTGAATTCCCCAGGCTTGTTGTGTTTACCACTCAATGAAGCAATTAATCACATACTTTTGTCACATTGTTCAGGCATTTGTGCTTTGGTATTTCCTTTGTTTCTGCAGTGGGATGATTCAGTTATTAAAGCAGGGGCACTTCAGGGTCACTCCTAGCCCCTGTACAATGATGGTACTGAGAAGGAGCACAGTGAATAGTCATAGAAGGACTGCTCAGGTATGTTTTCCATATTTTCCTACCAAGAAGTCTGCAGTAAGTGCCACTGTGGGTATCCTGGCAGATTACATGAGAACGAGCCCAAAAGAGCTGAGCATGTAACTGCAGCCCCACAGTGCTGGAAGAATTTGATAGCTCTTCATTTATTTTGGAGGATCTTCCACTAGCAGGTACAGCTGATTTAATCAGTACTGTATCCTCCTTGCAGACCTAATTAGCAGCTTTTGTCAAAACTTAAGCTTTCTGTTAAAAGCAGACTTAAAAAAAAATTTGTTCCAAGCTTATCTCCTTATTTTCAGTTACGTTTCATCCAGACAAGAGACCAAAATCTCATTTCCTTTTTTCTTTTAAGTTGAGCTATAATTGACATATATAACATTGTGAAGTTTAAGGTGTACAGCATGTTGATTTGATACAGTTATATGTTGCTATATGATTACTACCATAGAGTTAGCTAACACTTCCATCACATCACGTAATTATCATTTCCTTTTTGTGTGCAAACATTTAAGTCACTTTCAAGTGTATAATACAGTATTGTTAAAAATTTAAAATAGAACTACCACGTGATCCAGCAATCCCATTTCTGGGTATTCATCCAAAGGAAATGAAAGCAAGATCTCAAAAAGATGTCTGCACTCTCATGTTTATTGTCACTTTATTTACAATAGCCAAGATATGGGAACAACCTAAGTGTCCATCAATGGATGAATTAAAGAAGACATGGTATAAATATATAATGGAATATTATTCAGCCATGAGAAAGAAGGAAATCTGGCCATTTTTATTGGATGGAACTTGAGGGCATTATGCTAAATAAGTCGGACAGAGAGAAACAAATACTGTATGATCTCACTTACATGTGGAATCTAAAAAAGCCAAACTCATAGAAACAGAGAGTAGAGGTGTGGTTACCGGGGGCTGCATGTATGGGAATTGGGGAGATGTGGGTCAAAGGGTACAAACTGGCAGTTAGAAGAGGAATAAGTTCTGGGGATCTAATGCACAAAATCTCACTTTCTAGAGTTAAGAAATGAAGAGTCAGAGTGATTCAAGAATGCCATTCCCCTAGTCAAACAGAGACAATGGTAATACTGCTTAATATTTACTAAGCACCTACTATGTACCAGGATTATTCAATCATAACCTTGTTCAATCTTTATCTTACCCCATCTTATAACTGTTATCATTATCCCCATTTTGCAGCTGGAGAAAATGAGATTTAAAGAGATTATGAGACTTTCCAGGGTCACAGTGCTTACAAATGATAGAGATGGGAGATCAACCCTAACCAGAAAAATCTGTGCTCTTTAGTGCTCTATGCTAAATCTCTGTGTTCTTTTTTTATTTTAATGAACTATTTCAGACATTAAAAAGTACAGAAAATAATAGGTACAACCAACCAGTTTTATAAAATGTTACCTTTTTCTTTTTTTTCTTTCAATGATAGACTTTAGACAAAAACCAAAATATGGCAGACATGGAAACCGTCCCACAGGTACCCCTCCCTCGCCCTATGCCCAGGGGGGACCACTATTTGAATTTAGAATTTCTAATTCCAGTGTATTTTTAAGACTTGCTGTATATGTAAATAAGGACAAACATTACATAGAATCATTTGGAATGTTTTAAAATTTTATTTAAATAGTATGCTTCTAAAATTTGCTTTTCACTCCACCTCATGTGTTTGAGATTTATCCATGTTGATATATATGTATGTATATCTAAATATGTATATATATACATATGTATAGGAATATTAGAACTGGAATATTGGCATGTAATATTTCGTTTTGTAACTATACCATTAGTTATCCATTGTCCTGTTGTTTTTTTAGTACCAACAGTATGTCAATGACTATTTTCTGTACATGTCTTTTCATGCACAAGTGCTAGAAGTTTTCTATGATACGTACCAAAAAGTGCAATTACTGTGTCAAACGGTATGCATATTTTCTACTTTATAGCTGTGTAGCTGTCTAATGTGTTAACACCCATTTACACTCCCACCAGCAGGCCTGAGAGTTCTACATATCCTGTATCCTCACCAACATTTGGGATGGTCGGAATTTTTAATATTTTCCAATCTCATGGCAGTAAATGGCAATTTATTTTAATTTACAATTTTCTAATTGTTAGAATACATGCCTTTTAAAGATGTTAATTGACCAGTCATGTTTCTTTTTCTGTGAATGTTTTCATCTTATTTTCTGTCCATTTTAATATTGACTTGTTTGTCTTTTTCTTATTGAACTGGAACTCTGGGTACTAATCTTTTGTTAGTAACATCTGTTGAAAATACAGTCTCCTAGTATGTGATTTATCTTTTCATATATTTATGATGTCTTTAATTGTATAAATTTTTTTAATTTCAATGTATTAATAGTGAATTTGCTAAATTTAAATATGGGAATTCCCTGGTGGTCCAGTGGTTAGGACTCAGTGCTTTCACTGAGATAGCCCGGGTTCAAGCCCTGGTCAGGGAACTAAGATCCTGCAAGTCGTTCAGTACGGCCTAAATAAGTATGTAAATAAATAAACAAACAAATAAATAAATAAATAAACCTTTCATTTCATGCACATTGCTCAAAATTCAAGAGGTACGGAAGAGCATATAGTGATGTCTCTCTTCTCTGGCCCTACCTTAGTCACCCAATTTCCTTCAATATCCTTACAAAATTATTTTATGCACATAAAAAAGCAAAGATAAATTGTCTCTTTTACCTTTTAACCCAGATATTGTTTTTCTGGGGTTTTTTTGGCTGCACCATGTGGCATGTGGGGATCTTGGTTCTCCAACCGGGGATCGAACCCACGCCCCCTGCAGTGGAAGCCTGGAGTCTTAACCACTGGACCACCAGGGAAGTCCCCAACCCAAATATTAACATACTGTATATACTATTACACATCTTGAGGGTTTTTTCTCCTTTACTGTATATCTTGGAGATTATTCCATATCAGTACTATACTAAAGATTATTCTCATTCTACAGCTCCATAATATTCAGTAGTATGAATGTACTGTAATTAACATTTAACCAGTTACTGATTAATATTGGGTTGTTTCCCATCTTTTGCTCTTCCAAACAATGTTGCCCTGAGTAACCTTTTTCTTTTATCATTACACACATACGTGCAAATGTCTAAGGGACAAATTCCTAGATATGGAAATGAATGATCAAAGGATATATGAGACTGTAATTAATAGATATTGCCAAATTCCCTCCTTAGGGGTTGTAAAAATTTATACCCCACAGTGTTGTAAGAGGGTGTGTTTCCTACACCATGGATGTCACCATAAATCAGACTTCTGGACTTTTACCATCCTAACAGGTAAAAAGTAGTATCTCAATGTGGATTTAATTTGCATTTCTGCTACTGTTAGTGAAGTTGAACTTCTGGCACAGAAATAAAATATTTTTAGGTTTTTAAAAGACCACTTCCGTATACTTTTCTGTGATCTGTCTGTTCATACGAAATTATTGTTACTTTATTAATTTGCAAGAGGGTTTTTTATTTATTAGTGATGTTAGCTCTTTGTGATGTAAGTTGTAAATTTTTTTCCAGTTGGTTCATTGGTCATCTGACTATACTCCTGGTGGTTTTGGTCATGTCTATAGTCAAATTTATTAGTACTTTATTTTATAGTTTGAGCTTTCTCTGCTTTTGCTAAGTTCTTCTCTGATCTCATGGTATCAAAATATTCTCCTAAATTTTCTTTTAAAACTTTGTAGTATTTTTCTTTTTTATATTTTAATCTTCAGTTCATGTGAAATTGGTTATTGCTTATGGTGTGAGGTAGAAAAACAATTAAAAATTTTTTCATATATATACATATATATGAAATATATATATAAAACTAGCTGTACCATTTCTTGAATAATCCTTTCAGTCCTAAGAGATTAGTAATGGCACTACTTTTGGACATGATAGAATTTCCATGTATATGAGAATCTCTTTGAGTTCTCTTTTCTAGTCCACTGGTCTATTCCAGTGCTTTGTAACCTTTTCACATTATGAACACAAAGAAAATGATCATCTTCATACAGCACATTGGAGTAGTTGGAAAAGGCTGCCACAGGCCTCACCTAACCACCCCAAGAACTGACAGGATAAATATCTCAGTGCATTTTTTTTTAACACAATGGAAGAGAGTCACGTCTATTTGCCTTAATACCAAACTGCTTTATCTCTATACTCAATAACAAATCTTGGTGTTTGTCTGGTAAGGCAAGTCACTCCTCTTTGTTTTTCTTCAAAATTGCCTTAACTCCTTTTTGTCCCTTGGCTCTTCCAAAAGAATTTTAAAGTCAGGTTTACTTACAGATTAATTATTGGAGACTTGAGGTATTTATGATATTGAGTCTTCCAATCCATGAACGTGGTATACATCATTTATTCATCATCATCTTCTTTTAAGGCTCTCAATGAAGTTTTATCATTTTTATCCTAAAGGTTTAACAAATCTTTTGTTACATCTGTTCTTTGACATATTATTGTTTTGTGGATATTGTGTGTAAACTGTGCCTTTTTTCTCTTGCATAAAGAGTGAGGAGAACATAAATGATAATAATAATAATAACAGTAATGATAATGTAATAATATTGGGTTGGCCAAAAAGTTCGTTCCAGTTTTTCTGTACCATCTTACAGAAAAACCCGAACGAACTTTTTGGCCAACCTTATAGTTACCATTTATATAGCCAAGCTCTTATTCTAAGGATGTTACATATTTTAACTCATTTGATTGTCAGAAAAACCCTATTAGGTTGGTTTATTCCCATTTTTTTCTAAAGATTTTTTTTTTTTTGATGTGGACTATTTTTAAAGTCTTTATTGAATATGTTACAATATTGTTTCTGTTTCGTATATTGGTTTTTTGGCTGCGAGGCATGTGGGATCTTAGTTCCCTGACCGGGGATCAAACCTGCAGCCCCTGCATTGGGAGGCAAAGTCTTAACCACTGGACCGCCAGGGAAGTCCCTATTCCCATTTTATAGGTAAAGAAACAGAGGCACTGAGAAATTAACTTGCCCAATGTCATCCAGTTGGTAGACGGCAGAGCTGGGATTCACACCCCATCAGTCTAGCTTTGGAGAATGAATTTTTAAAATCCTAAAATACCACACACTTATTTATGCTGAAAACTCTAATAAAGACCAGGAGGGGAGGAGACACTTACAGAACACATGCTTTGTGACACAGATTGAGTCACGTATTTTCAATCTCACTTAGGGCTCACAGCAATCCTGCCAAGTGAGGATTATTATTCCTGTTTTTAAAATGCAGAAAACCAAGACTCGGATAGATGAGTAATTTGCCCAAGATTACTTTGCAGGCTGGATGCGGAGTGCGATGTGTGTGCCTGCCCACCTCCAGACCCCGTGTTGTGTGGTTGCTCTCACATACTCCAGAGCTAGTAGAGTCACTCTCTTGCATGACTTTTCAGGAGTATGAGGCTTAGTAACCCCAAACCAACACCACCAGCCCTAGAATGCCAAGTATGAATACAAATAGCATAAAAAAGAAAATGCCTCATCTTTATTTTTTTTTAACTGCTGTTGTACTTAATTCTCTTCTAAATTTTTTTCATGATTTGATATTGGTGTATATTGCAAAATGATCACCGCAATGAGTCTAATTAACAATCATCCCCATGCATAATTAGAACTAAATTAAACAAAATGTTTTTTCTTGTGACAAGAACTTTTAAGATCTACTCTCTTAGCAACTTTCAAAAATACAGTACGGTCTTATTAACTATCGTCACCATGCTGCACGTTACATCCCTTTCACTTATTTATTTTACAATTGTAATTTTGTACTTTTTGACCTCCTTAACCCATTTCACATAACTCCCATTTCCTGATTCTGGAAACCATCAATCTGTTCTCTTTATCTATGAGCTTGGTTTTTGTTTGTTTCTTAGGGTCCACAAATAAGTGAGATCACATGGTATTTGTCTTTCTCTGCCTGACTTATTTCACTTATTTCAGCACAATGCCCTCAAGATCGAGCCATGTTGTTGTAAATGACCAGATTTCATTCCTTTTTATGGATGAATAGCGTTCCATTGTATATATCAATATATACCACAATTTCTTCTCTTCATCAATTGAAATCAGAGAGTTTGATGTCTCCAGCTTTGTTCTTTGTTCTTTGTTCTCAAGATTGCTTTGGCTATTCAGGGTCTACTGTAGTTCCATATGCATTTTAGGACTATTTGTTCTATTTCTGTGAAAAATGCCGTTGGAATTTTGATAGGAATTGCCTTGACTCTGTAGATTGCTTTGGGTAGTATAGACATTTTAACAATATTAATTCTTCCAATCGCTGAGCATGGAATATCTTTCCATTTATTTTTGTGTCGTCTTCATTTTCTTTTATCAATGTGTTATAGTTTTCACAAGAAAAAGTATTTGCCTGAGGAGACAGATCCAAAAACATATTGCTGAGACCAATGTCAAAGAGCTTACTGCCTATGTTTCCTACTAAACATTTCTTGGTTTCAGGTCTTACATTTAAGTCTTTAGTCTATTTTGAGTTTATTTTTGTATATGGTATAAGAAAGTGGCCTGGTTTCATTCTTTTACATATGGCTGTCCAGTTTTTCCAGCACCATTTATTGAAGAGACTTTATTTCTGTGGAAATGCCATGGGTATTTTGATAGGGATTGCACTGAATCTGTAGATTGCTTTGGGTAGTATAAACATTTTAACATGAGTATAGAATATCTTTCCATTTATTTGTGTTGTCTTCAATTTCTTTTACCAATGTTTTATAGTTTTCAGAGTACAGATCTTTCACCTCCTCGTTTAAATGTACTCCTAGGTATTTTATTCTTTTTGATGCAATTGTAAATGGTATTTTCTTAATTGTTCTTTCTAATAGTTTATTATTAGTGTATAGAAACAAAACAGATTTTTGTATATTGACTTTGTATTCTAAAACTTTACTGAATGTTTATTAGTTCTAAGAGTTTTTTGATGAAGTCATTAAGGTTTTCTATATATAATATCATGTCACTTGCAAATAGTGACAGTTTTACTTCTTCCTTTCCAATTTGCATGCCTTTTATTTCTTTTTTCTTGTCTGACTGCTGTGGCTAGGCTTTCCAATACTATGTTGAATAAAAATGGCAAGAGTGGGCATCCTTGTCTTGTTTCTGACCTTAGAGGAAAAGCTTTTAGCTTTTCACCATTCAGTATGAATGCTAGCTCTGGGCTTGTCATATACTGCCTTTATTATGTTGAGGTATGTTCCCACCATACCAACTTTGTTGAGATTTTTTTTTTTTATCATAAATGGATGTTAGATTTTGTCAAATGCTTTTCCTGCATCTATTGCAATGCATTAATTGAAGAAGTTAATAAAGAGTGGAGAGATTATAGTTAGAACTCCCTTCTGGGTCTTGGAGGGACCTCTGAAGGGAGTCAAGGAGCTCTGTCAATCAACTAACAAATAGGAATAGTGTGCAAGGCACTAGGTCCTTCCCACACTTCTTAAGCTGGTTAGTACCTGCTCTGTAGCTACTCAGGGACGTGCCAATCACAGGGGCCTGATCCCATAGGAGTCAGTGGTCCTAGGTAAAAGGGAAAGAGAATCCCCAGACTATCACAACCATGACATAGTCTGCTCTCAGCTATCCAGGTTGGTCAGTGAGATGGACTAAATACGTGTTTAAAATTGCAAATCTCGGGCTTCCCTGGTGGCGCAGTGGTTAAGAATCTGCCTGCCAATGCAGGCGACACGGGTTCGAGCCCTGGTCTGGGAAGATCCCACATGCCACGGAGCAACTAAGCCCGTGAGCCACAACTACTGAGCCTGCGCATCTGGAGCCTGTGCTCCGCAACGGGAGAGGCCGCGACAGTGAGAGGCCCGCGCACCGCGATGAAGAGTGGCCCCCACTCGCCGCAACTGGAGAAAGCCCTCGCACAGAAACGAAGACCCACACAGCCAAAAATAAATAAATAAATAAATAATTAAAAAAAAAAAAAAAAAAAAAAAATTGCAAATCTCATCCTCTGGAAAGCAAATTCTATTGAAGTGCTGAAATTTAATGTTCTTCTCTAAACAGAGCTACAAGATTCTGGCTCTGTTTTAATTTTTGCCTAAATAATATTTTTTACCAATTACAAAAGTAACAAGTAAATTACAGAAAAATCTGGAGAATATGGAAAAGCACAAAAATGTCCATAATTCCTATAGCTGAGTTCTTCTGTTGCTAGTAGGGTTTACATTATCAGGTTTTGGAGCTAGAGATAATAGATTGACAGACAATACTGCTTTGTAATTTTTTTGACTTAGCTCTTGTTTTCACTTAACAACGTTCTACGTCAAAAAATTAGTCTTTCTTTGCCATACTTTAAATAGCTGAACTGTATTTCATTAAATGGATATATTTTTTGGTTTATCCAATCCCCACATGCAAGATATTTATATTATATTTGATTTATTATAATAAATGCTGAGGGGAGAAATAAAAACCTTGTAGCCAGATCTGTAGTTTTCATATTAATTCCCTTGGGATAAATCAACAGAAGTGGAGTTGTTGGATCAAAAAGAATTACAGTTTAAGACGTGTTGTATGTGGCTGGCTGTTTTCGGCCCTTCAGGTTGGGGCTGGCTTGACCATTCAGCTTAAGGTGCTTGGGTTTCCAGCAGGATTCTCAGCAACTGTGGCCTCCAGGAGCGAAGCTGCATTTGAGGGCTCAGCAGCTGGCTTGCCCTGCTGGCCTGCGGTTCTGTAACTCTAGGTAACCAGACACTCCTGTACATGTTTCTCTTGCCCTGTGACCTCTAGATGTTCAGAACCCAGAACTAACTAAAATCTAGAACTGCTAAAACCTTCAGGAAGAACTGGCAAGTCCAGGTTAGAACCAGCTCAGAAGATCTCTTGGGGAACTGTTTGAGGGAAAGAGAAAGATGAAACTGCCTCTTGAAATTGTCGATTTTAAATAAAGGAGTCAAATGATTCTCAAACAGGTGCTGGCCTCCTAGAAACTTCTGGTCAAGTGTATGGGAGGCCAACGTGATATCCCAGTTTGATCATCTTAAATGTACATAAACAAGAGCAGCGGGCTTCCCTGGTGGCGCAGCGGTTGAGAGTCTGCCTGCCAATGCAGGGGACACGGGTTCGAGCCCTGGTCTGGGAAGATCCCACATGCCGCGGAGCAACTGGGCCCGTGAGCCACAACGGCTGAGCTTGCGCGTCTGGAGCCTGTGCCCCGCAACGGGAGGGGCCGCGATAGTGAGAGGCCCGCGCACCGCGATGAAGAGTGGCCCCCGCTTGCCGCAAATAGAGAAAGCCCTCGCACGAAACGAAGACCCAACACAGCTAAAAATAAATAAATAAATAAATAAATAAATAAATAAATAGAGTAGCTATTAATTAAAAAAAAAAAAAGCAACTACTACTACTTAAAAAAAAAAAAAACAAGAGAAGCTTCAGCTGGATTACTTGGGTGTTTTTTTGGCTTTTTATTTTTTATTTTTTTTATTACAATTGGACTAAACTTTGTTCCCAATGATTTTTCAGTCTTTAAAAGAGAGTGGGTGTGGACTTCCCTGGTGGCGCAGTGGTTAAGAATCTGCCTGCCAATGCAGGGGACACGGGTTCGAGCTCTGGTCCGGGAAGATCCCACATGCCGCGGAACAACTAAGCCAGTGCACCACAACTACTGAGCCTGTGCTCTAGAGCCCGCGAGCCACAACTACGAGCTCATGTGCCACAACTATGGAAGCCCGCGTGCTTTAGGGCCCGTGCTCCGCAACAAAGAGAAACCACTGCAATGAGAAGCCTGCGCACTGCAACAAAGCATAGTCCCCGCTCACCACAACTAGAGAAAGCCCGCGCACAGCAGCAAAGACCCAACACAGCCAAAAATAAGTAAATAAATAAATTAATTAATTAAAAAAAAAAAAAGAGAGTGGGTGAACGTTGGGACCATGTGATCTGAGCTAAAATCCTGGCTTTTACGCTTCTTAGAGATCTGCCTGGGGCAAGAGACTTAACTTCTTTGTGCCGCAGTTTTCACATCTGTAAAATGAGAATCAGAATATCTGCTTCTCGGGCTGTGGCAAGAATTAAATGAGAAAACAAAAACTGTGCATCTGCCTGAGTGTCTAACATATAGTAAAAACTTAGAAGACATTAATCCTCTTTCCCTGTTCTCTTAGTTCAACAGCAAGTCTGTTGTGGTTTCTGTATTATAAATGTGGAGTCCTTCCTAAGTGTTTTATTTACAATTTCAAGTTCACTGACTCTCTCAGATTAGGGTGAGATCTTATTTTAGTTAATAATTCACTGCAATAGAATATGAATACATTTTGAAAACTGTAAAATGCTGTACTGTAATTACCAGCTTGGATAATGCTCTTCACATTCAGGAGTATTAGAAAAGCAAGTGGAGGGAGTAAATTACTCAAGTGATGGAAATCACATGGCCTCCCCGTACAAAGGTTAGCCTGGCATGTTGGTATGTCAGCTGCACTGAGTTCTGAACTGGGGATTTGGATGTAACCTCAATGGTTTGCATCATTTTTTCTTTCCATTGCATTGGATAAATCAAATCAATTTGAAAAGTCAGTCAACTCATGTTTGATGAAATCATAAACAGCGAGAAATCCCCCCACTTACATGCAGGGCTATAGTTCTAGAAATGTTCTTCCTAATCCTTTGTTTGACATGCCAAGCAACCTGTCCCAATAGCTCCCCTTGTTCCCAGACCAGGGCTTCAGATGCCTGCTCTTCTTTAACTGTCTTCATGCCTGTTCCACAGAGATTAAAATCACAAGGGGAAAAACATTCAATGGGGAAAGAATAGTCTCTTCAACAATTGGTACTGGAGCAAATGAATTTCCACACGCAAAGGAATTAAGCTCAACTCCTACCTCACATTATATGGAAAATCTAACTCAAAATGGGTACATGACCTAAGTGTAACAGCTAAAACTGTAAAACTCTGAGTAGAAAACTGGAGTAAATCTTCATAAATTTAGATTTGGCAATAGATTTTTAGATGTGATGCCAAGCCAAGAGCAAAAACAACAATGAAAATAGATAAATTGGACTTTATCAAAATTAAAAACTTTTGTGCATCCAAGGCCATCATCAGGAAAGTGAAAAGACAGCCTATGAATGGGAGAAAATATTTGCAAATCATACATCTGATAAGGTTTTGTATCCAGATTATATAAAGAACCCTCACAACTCAACAAAAAGACAAACAGCTCGATTTAAAAAATGGGCAAAGGACTTGAACAGACATTTTTCCAAAGAAGATATACAAAGAGCCCACAAAGCACATGAAAAGATGTGCTTAGTCGTTAGGGAAATGCAAACTGAAGCCACAATGAGTTACCACTTTACACCCACTAGAATTTTTTAAAAATGGAAAATAACATATGTAGATGAGGATGTGGAAGAATTGGAACCCTCACACATTGTTGGTGGGAATGTAAAATAGTTCAGCTGCTGTAGAGAACAGTTTGATAGTTCCTCAAAATTTAAACATAGAATCAGCGTATGATCCCACAATTCCACCCATTAGTATATATCCTGAAAACTTGAAAGCAGGGACTCAAATGAGTGAATGTACAAGCATGTTCGTAGCAGCAGGACTTAACAATAATCAATAGGTGGAACCAGTCCAAATGTCCATCAAGAAATGAGTAGATAAGCAAATTGTGGTATATAAAATGTGGCATATAAATTGTGGTATATAAAATGGAGAATTATTCAGCCATAAAAAGGTACTGATACATGCTGCAATGAGGATGAACTATGAAAGCATTATGCTTCGTGAAAAAAAGTCAGAAACAACAAAGTCCCATATTATATGATCCATTGATATGAAATAATCCAGAAGAGATAAATCTACAGAGACAGAACACAGATAGGTGGCAGCCAGGGACTGGGGGAGGGATAAGGCGTTTTACTTTGGAGTGATGGAAATGTTTTGGAACCAGACAGAGGTGATGGCTGCATAACATTCTTTTTTTTTTTTTTTTTAATTTATTTATTTATTTATTTTTGGCTGTTTGGTCTTCATTGCTGTGCACAGGCTTTCTCTAGTTGCGGTGAGCAGGGGGCTACCCTTCGTTGCAGTGTGTAGGCTTTTCATTGCAGTGGCTTCTCTTGTTGCAGAGCACGGGCTCTAGGTGCGATGGCTTCAGTAGTTGTGGCACGCGGGCTCAATAGTTGTGGCTCGCGGGCTTTAGAGCGCAGGCTCAGTAGTTGTGGCGCATGGGCTTATTTGCTCCGCGGCATGTGGGAACTTCCCGGACCAGGGTTCGAACCCTTGCCCCCTGCATTGGCAGGCGGATTCTTAACCACTGCACCACCAGGGAAGTCCTGCATAACATTCTGAATGTACTAAATGCCACTGATCTGTTCATTTTAAAATGGTTAATTTTGTGTTATAGGAATTTTGCCTCAATAAATTATTATTTTTTTAAATCATGAGAGGTCCAAAGCCATTCTTCAACAAACAATCCAGCAGGCGTAGATAGGTGAGCCCACTCTCTAGGGCACGAGGGTATATCTCTTGGTCTATAAAATAAGGATGACAGTAGTTCCTGCTTCACATAGCTAGTGGGGGAATTAATGAGTTAGTCCTTGTAAAGTACTGAGAACAGAGCCGTGAGCATGGGGAATACTCCATACATGTTTTCTATCATCATTATTAATAATTCTTGCTTAAGGAACCCACTAGAAAGCTTCCTCAAAAGTCCTAACACAAAAATTTCTTCCTTCATTCCTGTTAAGATTATAAAAAATCAACAGCTCTGCATTTGAAAAAAAGGTGGGACAGAACTAACCTGAGTGTAACTAGCATCAGTGGAAACTACTGTCAGGTACTTTGCAAACACTACCATGTTCATCCTTCCATCTTCTGGGTGGGTATACAGCAGCTGGGGAAACTGAGGCTCAAAGAGATTAAATAACTTGACCAATACCTCACCGATGGTCAGTGGTAGATCCAGAATTCAAACCCACTCTGGCATTTATCCCAACGTATAAGCTTCCTTCCGGGCCAAGCCGGTTGGAGGGGTACCCGGGTGAGAGGTGAAGGAGGAAGAGGAAGAAAGAACCACGGGGCAAAGGGAAAACCCTCTTGGGGTGTGGGGGGGGGAGGGGCAGTGGGGTGCACACCCTGCCGACTGGTATTCCCAGCACCGCTGACTTTCTAATTGGCCTTGGCAACATCCTTGATTCCTTTCACGATGCATTAATTGCAAGCACCAGACTGGGACCAGCATGATGTGGTCTCACCTCGCTACGTTCACTTGCTGATTTGAAAGGAGTTCTAAAATATTGGGCAGGACAGATGCATGGGAAATCTGAGACTTCTCCCTGTCCTCTACTTCCACCTCGCCCCTGCCCCATGCCCACCGCATCACCTGGCGGCTTCTGCTCGCGCTGGGTGTGCAGAGTCAAGACAGACGTGTCTGCCCGGATCACCTCTTCACAGGATGATGTCTCGTCCCTGCCCTCAGCCCCGCCACCCCCCGCCCCCCTCTGCACCAACACCCCAATGGATCCAGAATTGCCTGGATAATCAGCAATATAAAGCTGACCTCAGCAAATCAGCACCCGCTTTAGTTGCTTAGGACCAGGACCAACCAAGAGGGAGGCAGGGGCATTGCTCCCTCGCTGAGCTGGGGGTGGGAGAAACTACAGAGCCACACTTTAATAATGAAACGTACCAGCCTGCTAGGCAGCCTGTGGCTGCTCAGGGTTGACGGCAAATCCCTATCCCTGGGCAGTCTGGGTGCCTGGGACACAGACACTCATCTCCCCCTGGCACTGCCCTCACCGATGTCACTGTAACCCTAAGCCTCCCCTGGGCTCTCCCTCTTCCTTCTACCCCCTCGGGTCTCAGAGTACCTGGAAGGCTGCACTGGAGCTTGCTTGCGTTTTACCCACGGCTGCAGAGTGTGGTTCTCTGTGTAGAGGATATCTCAACTAGAGGAAAACAAAGCAAGTTGTAAACCCACCTTTGGAACTAGGGCACAGAATTTAAGGGAGCACTTGCACGACCCTGAGAGTTAGCGCCTCCTTCAATTTTGCACCCCAGGTGCTTCTCTCGCCTCACCCCAGCCTCGTCCCAGTTGATCCTTGCAGGGCTTGGTCATCTGCACACAGAGAGCAGCTATGAGTCTCAGGGACTCCATGGACCCTGTCCAGGAGGCTGGTGACTAACACCAGAAGGCCAATTTATTCACGTATAGAGTTTGGGTTTTTAAGGCAGCTATAGATTACAGAATGGGAGAGGGATATAAGAATAATGCCAAATCCTTACTGAACTTCTGTGTACCATGCAGTATAGGAAATGCTTGACACTCAGTAGCTTACATAATCCTCACAGCAACCCTGTGAGACAGCTAGGTATATGAATACATTATCCCCATGTGACAGATGAAGAAACAGAGACCTATAAGATTAAGGAATTTGCTTAGGATCTTGTCGCTACCCACGTGGAGGAATCCAGATGTAACCAGCAGTGAGATGTTTTGGAGACCATTACAAAGCATTGAAGGGAGAGATGAAGAAGGTATGGGGCTTCCCTGGTGGCGCAGTGGTTGAGAATCTGCCTGCCAATGCAGGGGACACGGGTTCAAGCCCTGGTCTGGGAAGATCCCACATGCCGCGGAGCGGCTAGGCCCGTGAGCCACAACTACTGAGCGTGCGTGTCTGGAGCCTGTGCTCCGCAACAAGAGAGGCCCGCGCACCGCAATGAAGAGTGGCCCCCACTTGCCGCAACTAGAGAAAGCCCTCGCACAGAAACGAAGACCCAACACAGTCAAAAATAAATAAATAAATTAATTAATTAATTAAATTTAAAAAAAAAAAGAAAGTATGAACTTCAGGGGCAGTGGGAGGCAGAGGGGGCACAGAATTTGATCAGTATCGCAAAGGGGAAATTGACAGGCTGCTGAGCCTGGTTGTAGAAGGCGAAGCAGAGGAGGGAACTGAAGACAGCTCCCAGGTTTGTGGCTTTCAGTACTAGGTGGGTGCATGACAGTTCTAACAGCCACAGCTTTTGGGGACAGTAGAAGCTGACAACAGAAACAAAGTGCTCATTTCTGCTGAAATAAATAGTTCCATATGATTTATGTGGAAGCCCCAGTTAGCGAATGAAGGGATGAGAACCGGGAGGTGTGAGAGGTGTTTCTATAGATTTATCAGGCAGCCTTGTGGACCTTCCATCTTGAGCTACTCTAAATAATTCTGAGATCTTCTTAGGCTGTAAATGGAAACATGTGACTCCTCAGGGTTTCACCCTATCCACCAGGATCAAGTCCAAATTCCTCAGAGAGCATGCATGCCCTTCTTTATCTGTATCTGAGCAAGCTTATCTATGCTTCCAAGCTCATCTCTCACACGCTTCCACTTATAGCCCAACCTGCTACCCTGCAGGCAATTCCTCGAAAATGCTCTAATGTCCTGTTCTGCTCCTAGCCTTTGTCTCCCTTTTCTTAGAAAGCACCTCCTTTAGCTCCTCCTCCCTTCCTCAAGCCCTTTCACCTGTCTGATGACAGATAGCTCCAGCTTCCTTGCAGTGTTCAGATGTCACCCCTCTGGGGAGCCTTCCGCCTCCCCCCGCCCCAGCCCTAAGTCATTGGGTCCTCTCACCTACTCTATGCTTCTCCGAATCAACAAAATTGTGTGTATTTAAGCCTCTCGAGAAGCAATATAATTAAGAATATCCCAGAATATCTGTATTTCCCTACCTAAGTGTGGTATTTATGCCCCAGCAGGCACATGAAAATTTGCTAGGTGGACTTGAATTTTTACAGCTATGCATTTGTTTTAATGTTCATTAGAAGAAAAAATAGGACTCACACATCAAAACCATGATTTCACAAATATTGGTGCTTAGGAAGAAAAAGTGGGTGGCAACGTTAATGAAATAAATGTAGAAGTTGCAGGGAGATGGAGCAAACATTCTAAAGGAGAGATGCTAATTCCTGAGGTTTGGACCAATCTCATTTTAATCCTTACAACCACCCGGTGAAACAGATGTCTTCAAATTTCTGCGATAGCAGCCCACAGAAGCCAAATAACTTGCCTCAGGTCACAGGTCTTAAGGAAGGTTAGAATTTGCTCTGAGATTGGCTTGATTCCTCCTGTCCTAGCAAAACTCACACGCTGGCTTTGTCTAAGTGTCAGTTTCTCTCCCTGGACAGCTGAAGTGCCTTGAAAGCAGGAATGTGCCTTCACTGTGTATACGGCCCATGCCCAGGGCATCCCGATGCACAGCAGAAGTTACTAAGGTTCTGTGGAAAGGACCGAGGGCTGCAGGAGTGACTGCTGGGCACCACGCGCCAAGCATTTTCACAAGCATTTGCATTTAATTCTCCCAACCCTCTCGCAAAGAAAAGGTGATTGCTCCCTTTGCTGGCTACACAGGTGAGAGTGCTGGTGATCAGAGTCTTGCCTTCAAGCTAAGAGAGGGGCAGATTGGGATCAAACTCACCAAGCTGCCGCAGAGCCGCAGGGGACAGTCTCGTGAGGCGGGAGGGTGGGAGGTGGAGAGGGGTGGTACCCTGCAGACCTGAGGCAGGTGACATTTAACCCCCAGCACATTGTTCCTTTCCAGGCTCGGAGGTCAGCAGGCCCAAGCCACAGGAACTTCCTGCCCTGGCAGTACACACAGTCACTTGGGAGATTTCTTTGGAGTCCCAGGAACAACCCCCTGGTTACTTAGCTATTAGGAGATGAAGACTTGTTCTTGAGCAAAGAGAGACTCCATGGTCAAATCCAGTATCCCAGTTGACACACTTCCTAAGTCATTCAGGTTTTTCTTTTCTTTATTATATATTTTTCCTAGGGACAAAATAAGTTCAAAAAATTGGGAAAAAAAAAATTGGGAAAAGGGCCAAAAAATATAAATACAAGCATTTCTGTTTTCTTATATATTCATATATAACGAATATATATAACTATAAATAAATATATAATATATATAATTTTCTTTATAAATGTTTCTTACAACCCAGAAATGACTGTTAGCATTTCTGTGAGTGTAGGAAAAAGGAGAAGGAGAAAGGAAGGAAGGAAGGAAGGAAGGAAGGAAGGAAGGAAGGAAAGAAGGAAGGGAGGAAGAAGGGAGGGAGGGAGGGAGACAGGGAGAGAAAAAGAGAAAGCTTGACAAACTATATGAAAAAGCATCTTGGGACTTCCCTGGCGGCCCAGTGGTTAAGAATCCATGCTTCCACTGCAGGGGGCACGGGTTTGATCCCTGGTCTGGGAACTAAGATCACGCATGCCGCGTACCCAAAAATGAAAAAGCGTCTTACTTTTTGCCCTTTGCTGAGGGCAGAGTGCCTCCAAGTACGATTTGAGAATTACCAGCATCAGAATCACTTGGGATATTTTGTCGAAATGCAGACTCCTGGCCCTCCATCTCCTGAGCTGCAGTGTCTGGGATGGGGCCTGGGGTTCTGCATTTTAACAGGTTCTGTGAAGTTGCGAGCACTCCAGGAACAAGTGGCCCGGAGAAGTCATCCTGGAGACGGGACGATGGAGGGGCTGCTTTAGGTGGAGAAGAACCTCTCCAGTGCTCACGCCAGGGCCTGGCCTGGACATCTGCATTTTTGAAGGAAGAGCCCCACCGTCCTGCAGAGCCCAGGGTCACTGTGCCTGCCTTGGCTTGCCTGGATGCTCATTGACTTGGGGCTTCCTCTGTGGACACCCGAGATGCAGGGAGTTTGGAGGTCCCTGGGCCTGGACAGAGGAGGGGAAATTGAAAGGAGGCTGCGATCTGAGAGGAAGAAGCTTGACGAGCACCAGGGAGGTAGGCCAGGGAACAAGCCAGACAGGTGACCAAATGAGGCTCACAGACTGAGTTGAGATGAAAGTTTTCCTTTTTGCGTTGTGCGCACTATGATATTTTCAAGGTTTTAGGAAAGCCTGTGACTTTAACACAGTCTTGGTGCTTTGGGAGTGGGAAGGAAAGGGGAAAGTGACACCAAGTAAAGAAGTAGTAGCATGACCTGGAGCTATGGGCAGGAGACAGAAGGTGCAATTTGGAAGGAAAGGTGAGCAGTCACAACCAAAGGTGTAAGCACTCCTGGCGATCCATAGAACTTAACAGGAATGAACCAGAATTCCTGTTATCCTGGACTGAGGGTGAATTTTAAAGGAAATGTCTGGAGAATATAGTGACACCTGTGTATCAACACACACCCCCACAACACACACACACACACAAACAGCTTACTTCTCCCTCTCTCCAGGTGGGCCCTAGGAAAGAGGAGGTGAAGAGTAATGTCGGCCAGCAAAGACTCATTCCTACCCTAGGCTGGGGCCAGGCACTCTTTGAGAATAGTTGGGCCATTAGAAGCCCTAGGGCCCCAGAAGCCCAGTCTGCACATTATCTGGGATTAGAGGACTTTAATCAGGTGGAAAAATTTTATCACACAGCCTGCTTGCCCTCTGGTGTCTTTTACAGCCAGCTAATTGCCAGCAAGTTTCAGCTTGACTCACAGGAATTTGAACCCCAATCATGCAGCTCTGAATGTCACACTCAGGTCTGGATGAACAGAGACATATTCCAGGAAGTAGTATTTCCTAAAGAGTCTTGGGGAGAGGAGGGTATGCACCTTGGTCCCCACTCTATCCCTTTCCCAACTTGCCTCTCTCTCCTGACATTGCAAACTCATCATATTTTCAACTCCAATTCTAGGGATTTTTAAATTTTCTTGTTGTGGTTTATCTTTTTATGACCATACAGTTTATGCTTATGCTAAATGGAAAGTTTAGGAAGGTATAATAAAAAAGTTGCATGTTATCTATATACTTTTTTCTTTAATAAAGGTTACATTACATACAATTTTGATTCCCCCTTTTTCCACATATCTTTCTAGGCTTATTTCTGGGTAGCTAACGGCATTGTTACTATTGTGAATGATATTTCTTTGCACTTTATTTAGAAATGGCTAAATCTTTTGGAATCATGGTAAATAATTGTGGTGGTAACCTGAATCTTTGTCTTGTTTCTGATTTTAATGGGAATGCTTTTGGTGTTTAACTTTTAAGTATGATATTAATTCTTATTTATACCTGTTAGATGTTGGATGTTGAGACAGATGTTCTATATCATGAAAAGAAAGTATGTTTTCTAAATCAAACTTTATTTTTAAATAAATCAGACATGGATATTGGAGTTTATTAAATTTTTTCAAAACTGTCTGTCGAGAGGACAGATATTGATGTGAATTTTATGAGAAGTTTTATATTAAACCTTCCTTACATTTCTGACATTTGGCATTTTATATACTGCTTGGCTTATTTATTGGAGCTTTGTTTAAAATTTTTGTCTCTATATAAGAAAACATTATCTATTTTTTTTAACTTTTTGTCTGAATTGCTTTAAAACTGAATTATGACACAACCCATAGTTTCCTCTGTTCCTTGTCCTAGAACAATTTCTTTATCATGGGAATTATTTATTCCTCAAATGTCTTTTTTTAAATTATTATTATACAGCTTATAGCTATTTTTTAAATTAATTAATTAATTTATTTATTTATTTATTTATTTTGGGCTGTGTTGGGTCCCCGCCTCGTGCGAGGGCTTTCTCCAGTTGCGGCAAGCGGGGGCCAGTCTTCATCGCGGTGCGCGGGCCTTTCACTATCGCGGCCCCTCCCGTCGCAGGGCACAGGCTCCAGACGCGCAGACTCAGTATTTGTGGCTCACAGGCCCAGTTGCTCCGCGGCATGTGGGATCTTCCCAGACCAGGGCTCGAACCCGTGTCCCCTGCATTAGCAGGCAGATTCTCAACCACTGCGCCACCTGGGAAACCCTCAACTGTCTTTTTTAAAAGAATGCTCTTTTATAATTATTTAGCCCAGCATTTTTTTGTGGAGGCAATCAACTTTTCTTTCATGGCTATTGCTTTGTTTAGGTTATCTATTTCTTGAGTCAAGTTTGGTAATTTACATTTTACTCTGGAATCATACCCTTCATAAGGATTTTCAAATGTATTAGCACTGAGTTGCATCCAGAATATAAAATTTTCTGTATCTGAAATTTTATCCACTACTCAGTACTGTGCAGAGATTTAAAATGGCAGGACCTAAGGTTTAGAGGTCCTGGTTTTAAGTGTCCATTCTATTTCTTATTTCTATGATGAGCTTAGTTAGATAAGTTACTTTGACTTCTTTGATCCTGGCTCTTGAAATGTAGAAAATGAAAAATAGAGCTATTAGTATTCTGTCTTTCATAAGGATGCTGGGAGGTGAGCTGGAGCAGGTAAAGTGCTTAGCTAGTGCCTGGTACATGGGAAATAGTTGGTAAATGTGGGCTATTTTATGCATCTAATATTGGGTATTTGAGTTTTCACTTTTTTCTTTATTATAAGGCCTTTTTAATAAGCCTTATATGAAATGTTATCTATTTTATTGTTGTTTTTTAAAATCTAAGACTATTTACTTATCCTTTCTTTTTTCTAATTCAATTTCTTTCTGTTTTATCTTTGTATTTCCTTTCTCTGGGTTTCCTTAAAGCTACTTTGCTTTCTAACTTTTTGAATTTACTGCTTCATTCTGTTACTGTCATTCTTGCTGTTTAATAATGAAAGCATTTGCTACTTTGAATTTGCTTCTAATTACAGCTTTGTCAGGTCCTATAGGGTTGCTGCATACTATGCTCATTCCTTCTGGTTTCCAAATATCTTACAGTTGCATTTTGGTTTCATATTTGACAAAATAATTACTTAGGAGAGAACTCGTATATTTTTGTAAGGTTGGGTCTTTCTGTTGATTCCAGTTGTGCTACTAATATTGGTTAGAGAGTGCTCTGAATAATTTGTGCTTTGGGGAATTTATTAAAATTTTTTTTGTTGAACATATATAATTAATTTCAAAATAATCTGTGAGTAATAGAAGAGCTAATGTTTGGAGAAAAAGGAAGTCCAATATTTATCTATTAAATTGATCTTATTGATCATACCATTCAGACTTTTTATATCAGCACTGGCCAATAGAAATATACTGTGAGCAACATATGTGATTTAAATTTTCTAGTAGCCATGATAAAAAAGTTAAGAAAAATAGGATAAATTAATATTAATTAGCATATTTTATTTAGCTTACTACATCTAAAATATTTTAACATGTAGTCAGTATAAAATATATTGAGATATTTTACATTTTTTTTCATACTAGGTCTTTAAAATCCAAGGTGTGTTTTACATTTACAGCATGTCTCAATTCAGATGCTAAACTGTCATCAGTAATTGCTCTATATTTAGATTCCATAAAATTTACAGTTGAAAAAGTAGATTCACACATTCAAGTTGATCTAAACATTCTTTAAAAATCATCAATACCAAATCAAGTATCATTTAAAAAATTATATATGAATTAATTAAAATTAAATAAAATTTAAAGAATTAGTTTCCCAGTTACAGTAAGCACAAGTGCCCAATACTTGTGGCTGGTACTTGCTGTACTGGCCAGTGCAGGACTATATCCTTTATTTTATTTATTTTTGACTGCTAGATCTATTAAACAGAGGTGTATTAAAATGTTCAACTACTTTTAAGAAATTTTTGTTCATTTTTTTAGATGTGCTAATGGTATTGTATTTTTAAAAAATTTTTATTGAGATACAATTGATATATAACATTCTATTAGTTTCATGTACAACATAATGATTCATTATATGTATATATTACAAAATGATCACCACAATGTCTAGTTAACATCCATCATTGTGTATATTTTTTAAGCATTCTTATCTTTTAGAAATGCATGTTGAAATGTTTATGAATGAAATTATATGATCTTTGAGCTTGGTTTTGAAACAATGTGGGAAGGGAAGAAGTGGGTTGGGGTATAGGTGAAAAAATACTGGCTCTGATCTGATAATTGTTTAAGCATAGTGAAAGGCATGTTGGAATTCATTATAATTTTCTGTTTACTTTTTTAAGTGATTGAAAATTTTCATTATAAAAGAAATTTTTAAAAACATTTTGGATTAAATATTTTCCCTTTATGAATTTTTTCTATCAAAAGTTTCTTATATTTTGCTTTATGTATTTCAAGGCTATATTATTTTCTGTTTATTTTTATGATCATAATTGAGAAATTAAAAAAATATAATGAGAAATATACAATCAGAATGTAACTTTACTTTTTTTCTCCCACTGATCTTTAAAACTTGTTCAATGGAAAGTTCTTTCTTTGCTTCCTCCTAAAACCCCACAACTTTTCTAGTCCTTGTTAGGTTAAGAAAAAAGTCTTAACATGAAAACAACCTAAATGTCCATTGAGAGATGAATGGAGAAAGATGTGGTATATATATACAATGGAATATTACTCAGCCATATAAAAGAATGAAATAATGCCATTGGCAGCTACATGGATGGACCTAGAGATTACCATACTAAGTGAAGTAAGTCAGAAAGAGAAAGACAAATACCATATGATATCACTTATATGTGGCATCTAAAATATGGCACAAATGAACCTATCTACAAAACAGAAACAGACTCACAGACATAGAGAACAGACTTGTGTTTGCCAAGGGGGAGGGGGGTCCACGGAGGGATGGACTGAGAGTTTGGGACTAGCAGATGCAAACTATTGTATATAGAATGGATAAGCAACAAGGTCCTACAGTATAGCACAGGGAACTATATTCAATATCTTGTGATAAACCATAATGGAAAAGAATATGAAAAAGAATATATATAACTGAAATCACTTTGCTGTACACCAGACACTAACACAACATTGTAAATCAACAGTACTTCAATTTTTTTAAAAAAAAGTCTTAGCTTAGAGAATGAACTTATGGTTACCTGGGGGGAAGGGCGGGGGGGAGGGATAGACTGGGAGTTTGGGATTGACATGTACACACTGTACACACTGCTATATTTAAAACAGATAACCAACAAGGACAGTATTATATATAGTAATATAAAAAAATTAATTAATTAAAGAAAGAGGGAAAAAATTAAATTAATCATTAAATGATAAAAAAAGAAAACAAAAACAAAACAGAAAGCAAAATTATATGTGGGGCTTCCCTGGTGGCGCAGTGGTTGAGAATCTGCCTGCTAATGCAGGGGACACGGGTTCGAGCCCTGGTCTGGGAAGATCCCACATGTCGCGGAGCAACTGGGCCCATGAGCCACAATTACTGAGCCTGTGCGTCTGGAGCCTGTGCTCCGCAACAAGAGAGGCCACGATAGTGAGACGCCTGCGCACCGCGATGAAGAGTGGCCCCCGCTTGCCGCAACTAGAGAAGGCCCCTGCTTGCTGCAAATAGAGAAAGCCCTCGCACAGAAACGAAGACCCAACACAGCCATAGATAAATAAATTAATTAATTAAATTAAAAAAAAAACTATATGTGAATAAACATGTTTTGATATGTTTGAGCATCAAAAAAAAAAAAAGTATACGTCAAAATGTTGGCACCAGTTATCTAGGAAAGGGCAGGAATGAGTTCTTTTCTTCGGTTTTTCCTTTAATGTCTCTGTGTTGTTTGCTTGAGGGCACTGACTCTATATTGCTTTTGTAGATAAATGGAAAATTCAATAAGGTATTTTTTATCAAAAGCACTCAAAAGAGGAAGGCCTCAAAGTGTTCCAAAAATTTTTGTTAGAAAAAACTACGGGTCTTTTCCTCCCCTTTTAAGTGAGCCGTGGTGACCTGTCAACCGTGAAACAAATGAGAACTTGTGAAGTTCTTGAGCTCACTTGCTTTGTCCTCAGGTACTGAACGTTCTTCCCTGTGATGTTGTTGAAATGATTAACCTGTATGAAGAAGGAGGGACTTTCAAACAAAGGTGAACTTCACTGCTGCCTAAGCTATACCTAAAAATTTGCTTGAAGTGTTCTGAATATTGAGATTAGAAACGTCCAATCAAAAGATCCCCTATTAGTGAAATTTCATCATGTAACCGATCCACTAGTTAGCATTCCTCTCAGTCCCAGGAGGAACCCAAAGCAGCACCTCGAATATTGTCCTTGGTCTCTAGAGGTTTATCATGGAAATGAAAAGTCTAAAAACGCATAAAAAATTAGAGAATGCAATGAGACAAAAAATAATCTTTCTGCCCACTTTCAGTGCTGTAGACATTCAAAGAATGAACAAATGAATAAAGGCTGCCAGATTTGGATAAACGCTACAATGAAAATGTTTGCATAACTAGAAATAAAATAAAATTAGAATAAATAAACAAATAAAAAAGTCTTAAGATCACTTAAGTCACAAAACTAACATGGTGGATTAAAGATGGCTGCAAATTCTTTGCAATTCTTCCTATGCAATGGTGGAGTCTATTCCTCTCCCCTTGAATTGGGACTGGCATTGCTTTGAGCAATAGAATGTGGCAGAAGTGATGCTATATAACTTCTGAAGCAAGGCCCTATGTAAGAGATCCAGAGCTTCTTCTTCCTAGTCTTGGTACATTCCCTTTTTGAACCAGTCATCATGTTTTGTGACGCCCAAGCCACATGGAGAGGTCACATGAAAGAGAACTATGGCACTCTGGTTGACAGTCCCAGCTAGACTGGCAGCCAGCAGCTATGTGAGTGAGCCATCTTGGACATCATTCAACTGTCTGTCAGAGGGGACTGCAGTTATTTCTCAGACACAGCCTTTTTCTCTGCTGCCACCAGCTACTTTTTCTGACATAAGACGCGTCCCCAATTGCGGGATACTCCTAGCTCACTCTCTGAGGGTTCCATTGAAGTCACCTCACCAGACCTGAGTGAGAGAGGAAGCAAGCCAGTCTGGACTAGCGTTCAGACAGAAACATGTGAGGGCGTGGGGAGCAGGAGTTAATGGTCACAGCCAACACTCCTCAGCTTCCACCTGGGCCACCAGCTACTAGACCTGCTTCTACTGTAACTTCCTGCTCTATCTAAAAAAAGTCTCCTGATAATATTTTCCCTCTACTACACCTAGATTCTTAATACCTTCCTTCCTCAAGGAAGTTATCTTGAGGAGCAAAAATGAGAGTGATAAGAACAAAGAAGGAATAAGATTCCTTTACTGTTTTCAGACAGAATGAGGAGAGCCAGGGGTAGGATCAAGGCAAGGGATGTGCACATTCCCTGAGCAAAGCTTCCCTCTTGGCTAATTGGGACTAAAACTCCAGGGGGAAGAAACACGCTTTCCTTTTCGCCTCAGCCCTGGGTGTTTGGGGAGCAACTTGCTGCCTTGACTCATGATGTGTCCCACAGATACTTCACTTGAGGACCAGGGCACCTGTGAGGACTAGGGAGCTGGCCTTGGGAGTTTGATAATGCCCCATGGGGGACACTTGTGGCATTTATATCTGCCTGTAACTGGGTTAATAAATTGGTTTAATTCCAGGGTGGAATGTTAGCAAGATTTTTCCCCCTTTGCAGAGCTAAAAGTCACGTCTTACAATCAGCTTCCATTTATTTTCCATTTTAGTAATAAAATTTCCATTTTAGTAATAAAATGGATATTTTCATCTCCATAAGTCTATCTTCTGTCTTATTTTTCAATTGATTTCAAATTCTGTAAGGGAAAGAAGGGACATTATTTACTGACTCCTAAGACTCCAGTGAGGAATGTAAAACTAAAACCTCAGCACTAACAGGCAGATCTCAGAACCCCTTTGGATCCTATGTAATGAACTTGGACCAAATAAGGAAGCATAATTTTATTTTATTTTATTTATTTTTTGGCTGTACCAAGTGGCTTGCAGGATCTTAGTTCCCTGACCAGGGATCGAACCTGGGCCCCAGCACTGAGTTCTAACCACTGGACCGCCAGGGAGTTTCCTGGGGAAGCATAATTTTATATGATGGCAGCATAATTTATCCTCTATTCACAGCCAATACGTTAGCCTGTACCTGAGGAGGATGATTTATTCTAATATGACACACCAATAATATTGAGCTGAAGCTAATAATTAAATAATGCACTGTTGGTGGACCTGTAGTTCTGCTCTACCACTCCAGGCAGGAGATAGGAGACATTCTCTGAAGGAATTAAACCAAAGCAGCCATACTAAGAAGAGGTGCTTGAAAATGAAGTGCAGGAAAAGCACTGGACTTAAGGAAAAGTCTCTGCTTTGGAGTTGGGTTCTGTATCAGTTATCTAATGCTGTGTAACAAACAGCTCCGAAACTTAGTGCCTTAAAAACAATTATGGGACTTCTCTTGTGCTCCAGTGGGTAAGACTCCATGGTCCCAGTGCAGGGGGCCCAGGTTCAATCCCTGGTTGGGGAACTAGATCCCACATGCTGCAACTAAGAAGCCTGCATGCCGCAACTAAGGCCCGTTGCAACCTAAATAAATAATAAAATAAATACTTAAAAAAAAAAAAGAAGGAAATCTTAAAATAAAAAAATCATGATTTTATTTGCCTACATTATAGGTCAGCAATTTGGGATGGGCTTTTTGGGCTGCGAAGACAAAATAAATATTCATGTAAGTATGGACTCAAATTTTTTCTTTCTTTTGTACCCTGTCTTGGGTAATCCAAGCAAACTAGAGAGTAAAAAAATCAAATATGAACTCGAGAAAACAGGGTAGCCATCCTAGGAGAGTGGCAAAGCCCAAGATGACAGTTGTTTGAAAGGCAGACAGAACCACTATTCCAGACTGAGTCAAGAGGATAAGAGTTTTTAAAAAAGAAAAAGAAAGAAACCAAAATGTAATCAGAAACTTTGGAACAATAAAGAAAAAAATATTTACAGATATGACAGCATTGATGTGTTATTGAATTATTTTCAATTCAAGAAAGAAAATAATGTTGGTTCACTATTTAGTTCTGCAAGTTATCATAATCATATAATCACAGGAATATAAATATTGATTATTGGTTTGGAAAATGAGCAGCAGTGGAGGGATGGTGTGAAAACTAAATCTCATATACCAAAAAACAGGAATAGATGCATTAAGAAAAAGCCATTATATTCATATGATGGTTATGGAGCAATATTCCAGAAGAAAGCACTATAAGAATTGGAAAGGGTTGCCTCTGGGGAACCAAACAGGAATATGTGGAAGGATGGGGCAAATGACAATGTCGACAGTTATAAACTCTCTCCAACTATTGGATTTTTAACAAAAATAATGTAAAAATCCTTGTAAAACAATGCCCACTACCACGTCCTTGACTGGGACTAGAAAGTGAGTCACTCAGAGGACAATACAAGAGTTTCCTAAAGGCTAAGTGTTCTTTGCATCCTGTCTCCCCCCTCCCCCCACCTGCTTGTAGCCCTGTCCCTCAACTGACCCAGGTCCATTTGGAGACTCATCACATGACACTAGTCTAGCTCATCCTAATAATGAATCCAAGGCCAGTTCTGGCCTCTGTGGCTTGGGTTTGATAGTAACTTTCTTAACTTGGTATGACACTTTGGAAATACTCAAGCAAAATGCAAACAAGTGTGGGAAGTGTGTCTTGTACAACTGCCATGCATGTTAGTCCAGTACACTTTTGAGGCATAACTATATGCCAAGCACTTGGAGTAAACCAGCCCCAGGGCTAAACGTTTATATACATTGCCTCATTTTAATAACCTTGGGAAGCCAAGGGTTTCTGTCCAATATTCCAGAAGAAGAAATTGACATTGAGAAAGTCTAGTAGGTTTGCTGGTAAATGACACAACCAGAGATGGAACACAACTCTTCAAATGATCCCAACCTCCAATTTAGCATCATTCTATGGTGCTGACCCAGCCCTCTGCACATGCTTCAGCTGCCCTAGAGAGTTGATACCAATTTAGAGTCTTCTTGCTCACATTCCTTAATTTAAGTCAACTTTTCCTTAACACTTTGATTGGTATGGGGTGGTGGGCAGGGCCAGCTTCTTGAGCATGCAGTCACACAGAAGGGCCTCATTCCTGGCTGAAATGCTCTGCTGTCGGGGTCCTGAAATTCTTGACAATTTTATCTTTTAACTTAGTTTTGCGAGTTAAGTCCAATAGGGCAATGGAGCATGCGTGTGAACAGAGGCAAATGGGCATGGTGTGCACCCACAGTTCTTTGCCACCCCACTCATTTGCATAGAGCATTTGCAATGCCTCATGAGTACAGAACTTCAGTAGACCCACAACAAGTGGGAGTACAGCGAGACTCAAACTACAGCTGTGTTACATCTACAACTGATCAAGCAGGGGCCCCCAAGAGACCACGCTTTCCATTCAAACCAGAATTTTGTCCAAATACAACAAAAGAAATAACTAAGAAGCCCTATCACATCCTTTCTCACTCGTGTTACTTCCCTGCATTAGCAATCCACTCAAGGCTGAAAATGCTGATGCAGAAGGAAAGGACAGCCAGGAGTTCTTCTCCCTTCCATTGCTTCCTTACTCATCAGGAAGGTAAGGAATGTCAGCAGAATGTGCACAAACAAGAAAATAAATTAAAACAATTGAGTGAGTTTTGTGCAGTGTCCCTGATGCTGGGAGCAAAATACGTGAATGAGCCACAACATATGAGTTGTGTATTTCCAGCAATACTGCATTTGAACTAAAAAGTTCTTGCTTGTATTTAAATCTGGCACCACACAATATAAAGAGGAACCATAAAAATTCATGTTACAATCAGAAATAAATGAAAAAGAAATGAAGGAAACAATAGCAAAGATCAATAAAACTAAAAGCTGGTTCTTTGAGAACATAAACAAAATTGATAAACCATTAGCCAGACTCATCAAGAAAAAAAGGGAGAAGACTCAAATCAACAGAATTAGAAATGAAAAAGGAGAAGTAACAACTGATACTGCAGAAATATGAAGAATCATGAGGGATTACTACAAGCAACTGCATGCCAATAAAATGGACAATCTGGAAGAAATGGACAAATTCTTAGAAAAGCACAACCTTCTGAGACTGAACCAGGAAGAAATAGAAAATATAAACAGACCAATAACAAGCACTGAAATTGAAACTGTGATTAAAAATCTTCCAACAAACAAAAGCCCAGGACCAGATGGCTTCACAGGCGAATTCTATCAAACATTTAGAGAAGAGCTAACACCTATCCATCACAAACTCTTCCAAAATATAGCAGAGGGAGGAACACTCCCAAATTCATTCTATGAGGCCACCATTACCCTGATACCAAAACCAGACAAAGATGTCACAAAAAAAGAAAAGTACAGACCAATATCACTGATGAACATAGATGCAAAAATCCTCAACAAAATGCTAGCAAACAGAATCCAATAGCACATTAGAAGGATCATACACCGTGACCAAGTGGGGTTTATCCCAGGAATGCAAGGATTCTTCAATATACGCAAATCAATCAATGTGACACATCATATTAACAAACTGAAGGATAAAAACCATATGACAATCTCAATAGATGCAGAAAAAGCTTTCTACAAAATTCAACACCCATTTATGATAAAAACTCTCCAGAAAGTAGGCATAGATGGAACTTACCTCAACATAATAAAGGCCATATATGACAAACCCACAGCCAACATCGTTCTCAATGGTGAAAAACTGAAAAAATTTTCTCTAAAATCAGGAACAAGACAAGGATCCCCACTCTCACCACTATTATTCAACATAGTTTCAGAAGTTTTAGCCACAGCAATCAGAGAAGAAAAAGCAATAAGAGGAATCCAAATCGGAAAAGAAGAATTAAAGCTGTGACTGTTTGCAGATGACATGATACTATATAGAGAGAATCCTAAAGATGCTACCAGAAAACTACTAGAGCTAATCAATGAATCTGGTAAAGTAGCAGGATACAAAATTAATGCACAGAAATCTCTTGCATTCCTAAACACTAATGATGAAAAATCTGAAAAATAAATTAAGGAAACACTCCCATTTACCATTGCAACAAAAAGAATAAAATACCTAGGAATAAACCTACCTAAGGAGACAAAAGACCTGTATGCAGAAAACTATAAGACACTGATGAAAGAAATGAAAGATGATACAAATAGATCGTGAGATATACCATGTTCTTGGATTGGAAGAATCAACATTGTGAAAATGACTATAGTACCCAAAGCAATCTACAGATTCAATGCAATCTTTATCAAACTACCAATGGCATTTTTCACAGAACTAGAACAAAAAATTTCACAATTTGTATAGAAACACAAAAGACCCCGAATAGCCAAAGCAATCTTGAGAAAGAAAAACAGAGCTGGAGGAATCAGGTTCCCTGACTTCATACCATACTACAAAGCTACAGTAATCAAGACAGTATGGTACTGGCACAAAAACAGAAATAGAAATATAGATCAATGGAACAGGATAGAAAGCCCAGAGGTAAACCCACGTACATATGGTCACCCTACCTTTGATAAAGGAGGCAAGTATACAATGGAGAAAAGACAGCCTCTTCAATAAGTGGTGCTGGGAAAACTGGACAGCTACATGTAAAAGAATGAAATTAGAACACTTCCTAACACCATACACAAAAATAAACTCAAAATGGATTAAAGACCTAAACGTAAGGCCAGACACTATAAAACTCTTAGAGGATAACATAAGCAGAACACTCTATGACATAAATCACAGTAAGACCCTTTTTGACCCACCTCCTAAAGAAATGGAAATAAAAATAAAAATAAACAAATGGGACCTAATGAAACTTAAAAGCTTTTGCACAGCAAAGGAAACCATAAACATAATGAAAAGACAACCCTCAGAATGGAAGAAAATATTTGCAAATGAATCAACTGACAAAGGATTAATCTCCAAAATATAAAAGCAGCTCATGCAGCTCAATATCAAAGAAACAAACAACCCAATCCAAAAATGGGCAGAAGATCTAAATAGAGATTTCTCCAAAGAAGATATACAGATTGCCAACAAACACATGAAAGAATGCTCAACATCATTAATCATTAGAGAAATGCAAATCAAAGCTACAATGAGGTATCACCTCACACCAGTCAGAATGGCCATCATCAAAAAATCTACAAACAATAAATGCTGGAGAGGGTGTGGAGAAAAGGGAATCCTCTTGCACTGTTGGTGGGAATGTAAATTGATACAGCCACTATGGAGAACAGTATGGAGGTTCCTTAAAAAACTAAAAATAGAATTACCATACGACCCAGCAATCCCACTACTGGGCATATACCCTGAGAAAACCATAATTCAAAAAGAGTCATGTACCACAATGTTCATTGCAGCTCTATTTACAATAGCCAGGACATGGAAGCAACCTAAGTGTCCATCGACAGATGAATGGATAAAGAAGATGTGGCACATATATACAATGGAATATTACTCAGCCATAAAAAGGAACGAAATTGAGTTATTTGTAGTGAGGTGTATGGACTTAGAGTCTGTCATACAGAGTGAAGTAAGTCAGAAAGAGAAAAACAAATACCGTATGCTAACACATATATATGGAATCTAAAAAAAAAAAAAAAAAAAAAGGTCCTGATGGACCTAGGGGCAGGACAGGAAAAAAGACGCAGATGTAGAGAATGCACTTGAGGACACAGGGAGGGGGAAGGGAAAGCTGGGACGACATGAGAGAGTGGCATGGACATATCTACACTACCAAATGTAAAATAGATAGCCAGTGGAAGCAGCCGCATAGCACAGGGAGATCAGTTCGGTGCTTTGTGACCACCTAGAGGGGTGGGATAGGGAGGGAGGGAGGGAGATGAAAGAGGGAGGGGATATGGGGATATATGTATACGTACAGCTGACTCACTTTGATATACAGCAGAAACTAACACAACATTGTAAAGCAATTATATTCCAATAAAGATGTTAAAGAAAAATAATTCATGCTAATAATTTCTAAATTTCAACTTAGAATAGCATTAAATAGCAATTTTTAAAAAAGACAAGTCAAGAGAGAAACCGTGGAAGAAAGGAAAGCTTGGTATTTTTAGTACTTACGGCACTTTTCCCACTTTTTGAACGAGGGGCTCCACAAATTATATAGCTGGTGCTGTTGGTCAGTAGTGATATGAAATGAGAAAGACCTCAAATTTTTAGGAAATAGATCCAGGAGGCCCTCATTTCCCTGTAATTGAAAGCAACCTGCTCCTTTTGGGTTTGATTATCTTTTTTTATTTTTTCATTTCCCACAACCAGTAAAAAAAAAAAAAAATCAACGCAGGTACAAGGATCCAATTTTTTAAAATCATCAGAGTACAAAGAAGGCCACAGCCCTGCCCAGGTTTAACTTACATATTTACAGGGTGTGTGACACGGGTGTGGCTGCAGAAGCAGTTTAAAAGGCAGGATTACAAAATATACAAACGTGGTCTTTCTTAGTAGAAGCCAGCCTTGTTTCCACATGAGAGCACTTCATGACACAAATCACAGAACTATTTACTATATAACTTATGAAAAATGCTGTACATTGCATGAGTATAAATATATAGAGTATCAGTGGCTCTGTTTGGGAATCTGTATCTACACAGGGAAGGTCAGGGGAAGGCTCATTTTGGTACTAAAACCTATGAAAGTGATGGAGAAGCTAGGATGGGGGAGGGCAGGGTCTGGAGGCACGTCTGCACTGACCCCTTTTCCCAGACTCGGTTGAAGCTCACTCACTCTCTGGGGAGACCTGGGGTTGTTGAGGATGAGAAGCAAGGGAAAGAGGAGGTGTACATACCACAGGGGGCTCTTGAAGGCACAGAGAAGGCATCTGGGACAAGAAAGAGCACACTTCTCAGTCCCACAGACACACATGGACCCCACTGCCACTTGATGACATGCCCTGGTTTCTGCCCTCAGTTTTGAGCTTTGCAGGCATGGAGAGCGGGCAGAAAATCAAAGTTCTTCTATCTATGGGAGTATGGGAGAATGCTGGGAAAGAGGTTCTGGCTTAGATGGATGGACGGGTGGGTGGATGTATGGACAGAAGTTGACCACCGAAAGCTGACCCAGATAGTCATCTTGCACAGGACAGACAGAGGCACGGAGCTGGCCCATGCTCAGGTGCTTCTTATGATTCAAGGTGGCACAGTGGAGGGGACTCAGAAACTGCATATCTTATTCCAAAAGACTCAGCAGGGATGATTTTTATCAGCACTAAGCTTTAGCCGGAATGTCTGCCAATTTGGCTTCTAAATGAGCCAGGTTAAGAAGCACCCGAGGCCTTTGTGGCCGCTGAAACATCTCCCCCAAATGTTCCCCGTTTCCCAGCTCTCTTCCTCCATCTGTCAGCTCAGGGATAGGACCACTCTCTTCTTATGAAGACTGGAGCGCCGGGTGAGCCAAAGCTCTCTGAAACCCTCTCTGTAGCTCAGATGCGGTTCCCATCCTGGAAACTTGAGGGCACAACAGGTAAACTACTGGGACTAACCCTCCCTGCCCAGGTGAGAAAACCCTGACAGGGGACGTGGGGAGCACTGAGAAGGGGGAAAGGCCCACATCTATGGTCTTCGCCCAAGTCCCCAACAATGACACCATTTGCCCTGAATTGGGCTGCTCTGGGACACATGGGGGCAGCTGCTCTTGGTTGAAGTTGGTCTTTGGTAAAAGAGAGAAGTCTGAGCTGGATCATAATAAAGAAAAGTGTATGTGTATATGCACCTTTGACAATGAACCTGCCATAAATTCCTCCCTTGGGGCTTTTCCTTTGCAAGGGGATGGTCTGAAAAAAAGTCCTACTGACCAACCCCGCTGTGTGTGGGAGCGGGTGTGATCACCTCTCTGGCCAGGTTTCACTATCTAGTTCTCTTTCAGTGTTGTTCTGCGCCTTTCTGGGCCTGGAAGACCCAGGCAGCATGGGGCTGAGATGAAACTACTGTGCGGGCTGATACGCTGGGCCAGGGAATGAGAGTCGGGAGGGATGTCATTTCAAATCCCCCCGAGGTGGAGGAAGAACCAGGAGGGAGCAGGAGCCCTGTGGGCGGTAGGGCCCTCCTCCTGCCTCCAGGCAGCTCCTACCTACAAGGCTGTGATGCTGGAAATGGTTTTTGTGCCCGAGGCATCCACCTTGGACTTGGGGACCCCGTCCTGGGCCTCTTTGTCCACGGCCATGTTAGCAAAAGCCTCGGGGGACTTAACGGGGACGCCCTGCTCCTCCTGCAGGTCTTCACAGCACTTGCTGCAGCGGCAGCACTTGGGGCAACCACACAGCAGACAGCAGGTACGGCAGCAGAGCCGCCGGCAGCAGCTGGTGGACGCGCTGATGAGTTTGTCCCAGGGCTTCAGCGAGTGCATCCACGGCGGCAGGAAGTTCCAGTTCTGGAGCTTGTGGGGCAGGACGCGTGGGCAGTGGGACTGCAGGAGCCTGAGGACCACCACCAGGAAGACCACAAAGATGACGGGCGCCCCCACACCCACCAGCACTGGCCAGCCGACCAGCGAGAGGCCAAACACAGCCAGAGGGATCAGGAAGAAGAAGATGACCAGGTAGAAGACGGCAAACCAGCGGTACTCAGCTGAGATGCTGCCCAGCCCCTTGGCCAGGCGGATGGGCAGGCGGGTGAATGGGATTGGGTACCACAGCAAGATGCCTGAGATGTTGAAGAAAAAGTGGCACAGGGCAATCTGAAACGCAAGAGGTTGGACAGGTGAACGGGTCTGCTGCACGGTGGGGTCGGGGAGAAGAGGGCATCATCTAGTAGCAGAGGCCTGAGTCTTCCTCGTCTTCATAGCTCAGCCCAGAGTGGGACCCGTATTACCTGAGGTCCTACTATGTGTCTGGGGGGTAAGGGAGGGAGGGCGAGGGAGGGCAAGGGAGGTGACTGGCTGAATCACAGCTCAGTTTTCAGGGCCTGAAGTCCTTTAGGCCAAATCTAACAATGAACTTCATGAATGTGCCCGCTGCCACCCAGTGCCTTGACCCTGCCGCTTCCAGCTGAGCAGTTAAGAGCTGGTGGGGCAGAAGGAAAGGCGTGCAAGATAGCTGCCTTTCTTGGCTCAGTGGCCCTATTTCAGGGAGGGGAGAGACAAGGAAAGATGGTTACAGTTAATAAAGATAATAGCAGCAGCAGCTGATGTTTATAGACCGCTTACTACGGGGGAGGCAACAATTCCAAGCACTTTTATGGATTACTTCAATCCTCAAAAAATATCCTGAGTTGGCAACATTATCTCCATTTCATGCAGGAGGAAACTGAGGCACCACGAGGTCAAGCTATTTTCCTAGAGTCACACAGGTGGGAGATGAGATTCAAACCCAGGTAGCCTGTCTCCAGAGGCCCCGCACTTTGCTAGGTGTGCCCACCAGCTACCAAGCATGATGCTAAGGGCTTTGGACCAGCCCTGTCCGATACATTAGCCACTATCTATTGAGATGTGGCATAAGCATAAAATACACACTGGATTTCAAAGACTTAGTCCAAAAAGGAATGTAAAATATCACCATATTTTTAGATCAATTACATGTTGAAATGATAATGGGTTCAATCAAACACATTATTAAAATTAATCTCCCTGTTCCTTTTTTACCTTTTGAAACTGTGGCTACTAAAAAATTTCAGATTTCATGGGTGGTTCACATATTCTACACTCACTCTATATTTCTATCAACAGCATGGCTTTAGACAGTGCCTCATCAGATCCTTATAATAATCCTAATGAGATAGGGATTATGGTTCCCATTTTTCAGATGAGGGAATTGATGCTCAAAGGTTAGGTCACCTAAGGGCACTTCCTGTGTAAATGGTGGCACAGTGATTCAAACACCAAAGGTCATCTTGCCCAAGGTTACCTAGTTGATCCAGGCAAGGCAGGTCCCCCTGATTCTTCTCAATGCCAGGCTCAAGACACAGGTGACCTCCCAGTGCCCAGGCAGAGTTCACCAAGAGGAGGGCAAGGAGACAGACAGTGGTATCTACGCTTCCTGGATACCCTTTCCACCTCTAGTAAAATGGCCACTCCACCTTTGTTTAAACAACCCCTGGTGATGGGAGTCTTGACTACCACTCTAAGGAGTAGATGGCTTTGTTCTCAAATCTGTCTCTCCGTGGCTTCTCCACATCACAGTTTTGGACATAACAGAGAAAAGCTTGGCTTTGTTTCTTGGTTAAAAACCATCTGCTTACAAGACCATGGATAGGGTTGGATCCCACCCACAGAGCCCCTGCCCCATGCAGCATTTCCTGACCTGGAGCGAGCTCTTCAAAGTACTGCCTGGGCTAGCTAAGGCGGCCAAGATGGCGGTGGTGGTGGTACCGATGTTGGCGCCCAGCGTGAGTGGATACGCCCTCTCAATGGATATCACGCCGATACCTGGGGGGGGGGTGAAAATACAAAGCCCATAGCATCAGCCCCAGAGGATGACAGAAGATGGTAATGTCGGCCAGAGGGAGACCCAGGGAGAAACTCACCGATTAGAGGGGTCATAGCAGACGTGAACACAGAGCTGCTCTGAACGATGAAGGTCATCCCCGCCCCCACAAGGATGGCCAGGTACCCAGTCACCCAGGCAAAGGGGAAAGGGAAATCTGGAATGCAGAGGATAAGAGATGTGTCACAATCCTTCTGGGGAAGGCATGGGTTGGAGGCCCAGCTGGCATCTCCACAGGACCCAGGGGGCACGGCTGGGCCAGAGGTTGAGGTTGTGTAAACTCCTCCCCACCCCATACCAAGTCTGAAATTGCAAATTGGATTTTCAGCATCCTTTCACCTTGCATATTCAGATGGTGGAACCAAGGATGTGGGTACGTGTTATGAAGACAAAAATACATTTCACTGGAGTTCTAAATGCTGAACCCATCTGTTATGGACAGAATGTTTGTGTCGTTCCCCCTTCCCCAATTCATATGTTGAAACCCTGACCCCCTAATGTGATTGTATTAGGAAGTGAGGCCTTTGGGAGGTGATTAGGTCATGAGGTTGGAGACTTCATGAGTGGATTAGTACCCTTACAGAAGGGAGAGCTTGCTTCCTCTCCACTCTCTCTTCCATGTGAGGACACAGTGAGAAGGCGGCCATCTGTAAACCAGGAAGTGGGTCCTCACCAGAACCCAGCTGTGCTGGCACCCTGACCATGGACCTCCCAGTCTCCAGGACTGTGAGAAACAAATTTCTGTTGTTTAAGCCACCTAGCCTACAAGAATTTGCTACAGCAGCTGAATAACGACAAAACACTTGGAGCATTCAGACCTCTATCTTTCCTCCTGTCCTGGTCTCCCAACGCTGCATACCCTCCACCTTTGTTTCCACCTAAAAGAGCAGTGAGGATATGAAGCAGCTTGGAAGCCCTATAGACCCCGCCCTCGGCGCCACCAGCACAGGATCAGGCCCTGCACGGCCAGCAAGCGTCCAGGGCACGGGTACTCAGCTCACCCTCGTGACAACCCTGAGAGGTAGATATCCTCGGCCCCATTTCACAGGGAGAGTTTACGGGGTATATTTTCATTGGCCAGGACGCCATTCTCAGCAATGGAATCTGACTGGCTGCCTCAAGATGCTGACGTATTTATCCAGAACCACATTTTCTTCCTAAGAGTCGAAGGGAAGTAGAGACCATGGTGGACTTCTGTTAACCTTCTCCTAAGGTATCCTGACAGACCCAGTAAAGTCCTGGGCAAACAGGGAACCTGCCAGGAAGGAAGGCCTATCTCACAGCTCTCTGGATTTGAGCTGGCGCTTTCTCAGGACCTTGCAAACATCTGATGGAAGCTTGCACCTTCTCCCCAGGCTGCACCCAAGACCCTAAGGAAGATTTCAAGGGTGAATGGCATCTTAACTTCCACAACTTATCAGAGCCCAGAGAGAAACTCCATGCAGAAGCCACTGCTAGAGGAGAATCAAAAGGAGCGCCCCTGGAGGGACCACAGTGGCACTATCCCCTAGAAGGTCCAGAATGGGGGGCAGTGTGCTTACCAGTGTTGATGGTCTTCTTGATGACAACAGCTACCTGCCCCCTGAGCACAGAGCCCAAGAGCTTGACAATTAGGATCAGGCAGCTACAGAGGACCAGCAGGGAGACTACCAGCAGAATGGTGCCCACAACAACATCCGGGAGGTTGAAATTCACGAAGATGTGCTGGCCTGGAGAGACCATACAAAGCCCTCGTTAGGAGGGCATGGAACCCTTGACAGCCACAGAATGTTACTTATTCCCCAGCGTCCTTCTGTCTCAGAGTAACAGAATCTTGGCTGCCAGCTTGACACACAGCAAGGCAGCCCAGAATAAAGACCACACTTTCCAGCCTCCCTTGCAGCTAAGTGTAGCCGTGAGGCTATGTTCTGGCCAATGGGATCTCATGAGGGTGAAGATGTAGTGAAATCCAAGGGCAGACCCAGGCTTCCAGCCCCATTCTTCTGCCTCTAAATGCCATGTTGTGTTTTACTCATGATAATGAGGATACCTACAACGAAGTATTTGAGGAGCAAGGTGGGATAGGATGGGCAAGTCAGAGTGGGAGCTATTGTTAATTATAAAACTCCTTGTGTTTTTTAAAAATCCCTGTGTGTCCCCATGATGGTTCCAGAAAAACATGGTTATATCAATGGATGTATAGCACCTAGAACACGGGAGGTGATACGTTCACTTGATTCTGTGAGGTAAAGCACAATTGGAGTACTAAGGTATATGGCTCAGAATTAATGTGGGGTGCACGGAGAAGAGGAGAAGCAGAGATATGCAAATGGGTATATAAGGAATAAATAATTAGAAGAACTAACGTCAGGGCCATAAAAGAGTCCAGAGGCAACAGTATAGCTTCTTAAAGAACTGGAGCATCATGCAGGCTCACTGCTTTGTTCAGTGCTATAGCCCTGCTATATGGGGCCTGCTGTACCGTAGGGACTCATGACTTGAGGGTGAATGTGTTCTGTGTGTGCCCCACATCTCCTTCAAATCAGGCTGTCATCTGCCTAGAGTTACTGCCAAAGAGATACTGAAGCACATAGAAGGAGCACTCTGGTATCTGTTGATGAGTTCTGAATCCGTCTGGAACTGCCAGAGGAGCTGAATATCAAGTCCTAGTTCTGCCCCTTACGGGGGGACCTTGGGCCTGTCCCCTGTCCCTAAGCCTTAGTCTCCTCTGCTCTGAAAGCTCACAGCTCATTGGCCAGTGTAGGATTGGTGTTCAGTGAATCTCACTGCCCTTCTTTCCTTCACTTACTGGGGCTCCACACAGATAGGAAACACCCATCATCACCCCAGACAGCCTGTCCTGGCGGCTGATGCTCTGTGAGTTTCACTCACACTTGGCAATGTTCTCCTGGTGGGTCACGTTCTTGATGGTCCAGGTGTGCAAACCATCCGTCCAACAGAGGGAAGGAGAGGTGCAGTTGTCAGGAGAGGGGACGGTGACATTCCTCTCAGTCTGGGTGGCAAACATGAGAAATGCTATGTATAGTCCATAACACTCATTTCTGGTGGGCAATGGCAGGAAATGCGAGGCGTCAGGGGAGACCCATATCAATTCCTGCACCGTAAGCATGATGCACTGCTTCCATGGGTCCCTCCATAAATGGAAGCAAGGAGGCAGCCAGAGGTAAGCCAGGAGACATGAAAATAACAAGCCAGGAATAATGGGTCCATGATGTGGGCTGGTTCTGTCTGTCCTACTGTATAATGTCTGTCCATCTAGCATTCAAGGACTTAAGGATTCTCACTGGCTAGTTTTGATTTTTCAGGAATCCCTGATTTTTCTTTCCCCTTACCTTTTATATGCCCAATCTAAATGCAAGATCTTGCTTTATCAAGTATAGACACAAGAGTTCACCCACCCAGCAATATTCTCAGAAACTTACCACGTTGGTAAAAGTTTTACACCAAATCTTGATCATACTCTTGTTTTTGGCTGTTTCATCATTCATTGCAATTTGGTTGATAACTTTTTTATCCAGCTGAGGAAGGCAATGGACAGAAGAGAGTCAGCACATTCTCAGAACTGATGTGGGACAGATGTTAAGCTGTTAAAAGGGGCTGAGGATGTGAACCGGACTGTGAGGATGTGAACCGCACTGAAGGGGTGAGCTGGGACTCACTCTATCTGCACTCTCAGGGCAGAGCACAGCACCCAGATGTCAGTGCGTGCACAATAAATGAATGATTGTATGAACAATGAACCCGTATCTAAGAAGCATGCAGTAGATATTCATCAGATGACTGAACGACAGAAAAAAAAACAGAAGGTAAGAGTGAAAGGGCAAGGTCCAAACTGGCCCCTTCTCCCCAAGGCAACATCCACAAAGCCTTCTTTCATTTATTTCAATAATATGGACAGACCCTAGTGAGCAGAGGGGTGAGATGGAAGGAAAGGCAGTAAACTCTTCCTCTTTGGCTGGGAGCAGGGTGCTACTTTAATCAGTGAGCCCACGGGTGCTGAGGCCAGTAGTGGGAACAAAGCGTCCAAGTGTCCAGTAGAGAGTCCTTGAGTCTAGAGAAGCGCTCACCCCCGCCACCTGCCCCCATCCTAATAAAGACGATACACATGTTGAAATCAAGGAGATAATAAAGGCCAATTACTCCATCTCATCGGGTGTCCCTGAAGTTCTGCCTCCCTTGGCTTTTTTCAGAGCAGCCAAAGGGCAGTTTTTACAGACCCTCATCCATCTCTCCCGTCCCAGCCCGGTGAGGGGGGAGCAGGGGAGGGTGTTGGGGCCTTTCCCTCTCTGCAGGAAGGCGGGTTACCTGTATAATGAGCTTCGTGAAGGGATCTGTGATCACTTTCAGAAGCTCCGGGGCGTCCTCTCCATTCTTGAAGTTGAAGGTCTCCACTACCAGGTTGGTCAGGCGCTCCAGGTAATGGGTGGCAGCCTCCAGAGGCAGGAGCACCAACACAGAGAGCCAGTTGAAGAAGTCATGGACCGTGGCCCCTGCAAAGGCCCTGCAGGAGGGGAACCCCGTCCCGAGCCAGACTAGTCAACAAGCGACTGGGCACCATCTAGGCAGGTCATCACTTGTATCACCGGCCAGGTGCCACCTTTCTGAGTGCATAGAGGTGTACAATCTCACTTTTGTTCTCACAGCAATCCCCAAAGTGAGTGGTATGAAGATCCCCATTCAACAGATGAGGAAACTAAAGGCCAGCGAGCACAGAGGAATTGAAGACCACTGCAGGAGCACTGGGCCCAGGACCCTTGTCTCCCACTGTCCGGCAGAACCTTTCCCACCAGATCAGACAGTATACAGTTTGCTCTGCTTGGGGAAAAGGGAACTAGATGTGTTTTGGCTGCAATTATTAGTTCAGGGAGCACTGTTTGAGAAAACTTCATCAAGACCACTTTCAAATCATGCATATGGAAGACGACCTTCCTTTTGGAAAGGCAGGGGCCAGTATGAAGGTTACCATCAGAGCCTTCTACACAATTGAATTCTTAACTGTAAGATCTTGAGACTTTGATCAAATATTTGAACAGTCTCTACAGGAAACAAAGCTAATATATACCACAATTTGCATCTACCGGAGAAGGTTCACTGATTCCCCCTGAATTCCATCTTACCTATCTCCAGATTAAAAAAAACTCTATAGTTTTTTTTCCCTCAGTGAAAAAATGCTCCTTTAAAAAAAATCTGCATGTCAAGAAATACCCAAAACAAATAGAAGATGGGACATGAAGGGACAGAAGCTATTAAACACGTAGGGGGAAATGCTTAACTTCACCAGTAATAAAAGAAATTTCCAATTTATTTATTTGCAAGTACAAATTTTCACATACCATTTTAACTAATATTTTACAATATTTTACAAAGTTAACTTATTCTTCCTGGAGAGGGTGATTTAAGACATTTTCATACACTGCTGATGCAAAGTGATACAAATATTTCTTTGTAGTTTGTTTAAAATGTGCAAAATGTTTAAAGAGCCTTATAGGTGTGTTTGATACAGTAATCTATAGAGGAAAAAATTACCAGGAAAGAATGATACACATCTCCAAAGATGTTACTGAAAGCAATCTATTTAAATATCCCAAACAGGGGGTGAGCTAGGCCAATTATATTCCTATGTGCAGGCACTTTCATAGATCGTATATTTACACATCCAGAGGTAAAAATTAGTGTAACAGTGAAAAGAACCCAAAATTTCCAATAAGGAAACCTGGATTGAGTCTCAGCTATGCCCCTCAGTGAAGTTACTTAACCTCTTTGTGTTCCTATATTAATAAAATGGGGCATAGAAAAGTCTGCTTAGCTTCTTGAGAAGATCAAATTAGCAAACACCCTGGGTAATGTGTATTATTATTTAGACCTCAGAACATTTCATCAGGGTCCAGACTTTAGCCATGGTTGAGGGAAAATGAATGTCTCTGAGGACAACCACTGCCACCCATGGATGAGGGATGGTGTTAGCTGACCCCCAGCCAGCCAGTCATCTGTCTGATGCCACAGATGTCTGATGATGTCTTATGCCACAGTTGAAGTATAGTTGGTGTACAACATTATATTAGCTACAGGTGTTCAATACAGTGATTCACAATATTTAAAGGTTATACTCTATTTATAGCTCTTATAAAATATTGGCTATATTCCCCACAATACTTCCTTGCAGCTTATTTTATATCTAATAGTTTGTACCTCTTACTCCCCTACTCCTATCTTGCCCCTCCCCCTTCCCTTTCCCCACTGGTAACCACTAGTTTGTTCTCATATCTGTGAGTCTGCTTCTTTTTTGTTATATTCACTAGTTTGTTGTATTTTTTAGATTTCACATATAAGTGATATCATATAGTATTTGTCTTTCTTTGTCTGACTTATTTCACTTAGAAAAATGCCCTCCAAGTCCATCCATGTTGCTGCAAATGACAAAATCTCTCTTTTTTTGTGGCTGAGTAGTATTCCATTGTGTGCGTGTGTGTGTGTGTGTGTGTGTGTGTGTGTGTGTGTGTGCGCGCGCGTGTGTGTGTGTGTGCGCGTGTGCGTGTATGCATCACTCTTCCATTCATCTCTTGATGGACACTTAGGTTGCTTCCGTATCTTGGTAAAATAATGATGCTATGACCATTGTGGGGCATGTATTTTTTCAATTGAGAGTGTTCGGTTTTTTTGGATGGGGACTGCTTCTCTATTTTAACAAGCTGTGGAAGAAGCCCATCACCAGTTAGAAGAGAGGCTGGGAAATGTGCTTAATTTTCACATGAAACTTTTGGAAGAAAAGGGTTTCCTTTGCCTGTATTAATCCTGCCCCATTTTTAGATCTTACACATTCGCAAAGGCTCTATGTTGCCTTTTATTGGCATGTGAGTGAAGAAGAAAAAGTGGCATGGGTTGAGCTGGCCAAAAATGGAAGCTTTAGGAGGTAATAATTATTTCTAGGTGAGACAGTAAATCCTATTCTAACTGGCCTTGTTTTACACCACAGGTCAAGCTTCTAGCTAGGACTTGTATTCAGGCAGCCCTGACTGTGTGCCAGGCACCTTGATAAGCATTTATCTGCATGATTGTGTTAACTCCTTTAGACAACGCGGCAGTGATAGATACTATTATCCCAGCCCTGCATATCAGGGAGCTGAGTTTAATCAACTGATAAGTATGTGATCCCAACCCCAGCCATACTCCACTGTGTCTATTTCTAAAGAGATCTAGGGATAACAAACATGCTCTAATGTTAATAGTAGTTAGGACAACCTGGTCAACCCCAATGGCTGGTGGCAAAGGCTGATACTGAGCCTCCTACCTTCTGAACTCACTGCGGTCTCCTGCCTGCATGAGCGCCACAATGGTGTTGGTGATGGAGGTCCCAATGTTGGCCCCCATGATAATGGGGACGGCAGCCTGCACATTCAGCACTGGAGGGAGGAAAAGAGTAAGTTATCAAGTTAGTAAGTTGAGGAAGGCAGCTTGGCCATGTTCCCGGTGTGGCCCAAGGCAAGCTGATCACATTCAGGCTGGCAATCCCCTAAAGCGTCAGTTCTTAACCTCTTTAGGGTCTGCACCTCGCTGTGAATCTGACAAAAGCTTGGACAGCTCACTATAGAAATATGCACGTGTACCAAAAAGATAAAAATAAAAAATAAAAAAAATAAGTAAGAAATTTTACTTTCTGTAAAATATTGTTCAGTTTCAATTTCTAATTCCTATGGATTAAAAATAAAATCAAACAGTGTGAAATAAAAAAAATTTTCAGCACTTAATTACAGGGAATTCAGAGTCTCCATAAAGCCCTTTTGTGGACCCCAGTTTAAAAGTTTCTTTCTAAATTCCTCTGTCCTCCCTATTACAGATGCAAGCGTAGCTTAAAAGAGACCAACAAACAATGTGTAAGGACTTGTGTATTTATTATGGCAAATTTATGGCAGTATAATTTCTTTTTCTAACAAAATTAATATATTGCCACATGTTCTAACATATGAAAGTATTTTGGAGAAGTAATGAATAACTTTTTCTAATTTGGCCCCCAAAAGTTCTAGGTAATTTTAGCTAAAATGCTGGTTTGGGCTGAAAATTAACCAGTTCAAACTGGTCCACCCGAGAGGGTCTGTCTCAACTTAGCCAGGGCAAATGTTGAACAGGTTCAAGTTTGGAACGTCAGCTCCCCAAGCTCAGTTGTCCCAAAGCCAGTGTGTGATGTGATTACACGGCTTTATTCTTAGCCCTGACAGCGGTGATGGAAATGTTCTAAATCTATGTGGTCCAATATGGCAGCCACTAGCCACATATGACTACCGATCCTTTCAAATATAGCTCTTGCAACTGAGCAGCTGAATTTAAGATTAAATAGCCACATGTAGCTAGTGGCTGCTGGACAGGATAACACAGTTCTAGAGAATTCAGAATTGAGTCTTCAAGCTTTGGGGCCAATTTTCAGACTCAGCCATGGGAAGGGAAACAGGAGACTGCCTATGATCTAAGCAGAACACATCATAGTTAGACAAGATAAGAAGGTAATGGTGATAAGCCCGGACACATTCAGAGTAAATCCCAGCCTCCCCAGCTGAACAGGGAAATGCCTGAAATGTTATCTGGGCTCATGGGTTCTTGGACTCACATGAGGAGGCCACCATGCTGACGACAATGGATGAGGAGGTACTGGAACTCTGCACCAGGACAGTCACTAGCACCCCGATCACCAGCCCCGCCACAGGGTTGGACATGATGGAGTTATTGCTGAAGAACTGCCCGGCCACCTTTCCTGAAAAACAAACCCATGGCCACGTGATGGGGGTTAGGTGGGTGCTGAGTAACAGAAGTCTCCGGTCAAGACCAGCTGGCCGTAGGTACCAGCCTCCAGACTTTCATCTTGGGCATCTTGCTTCCTCGGGCTTCTCCCCAGTGCTTCTCTGATGCCCTGACTCTGCCTCTGTGACCTAGTTTCCCATCCACCCCTGTTCCTCTTGTCCCTTCACCTTACACCCTCCCATCCTTCAACCACTTTCATCAGCAAGTCCTCCTCTAGTCTTCTCTTTTCATGAACCTGGCCTCAACTCTGTACTTGGCCCGATGAGTGCCAGTGCATCTCCTGATGCCCTCATTCTTGTCTCTGGGATGTATTCCCAATTCAGAAGATTTACCCAAGTGGATCTTCTCATTCTTTTCTATCTACCCCCCTTAGACCCCAACCCCTAGCCCCAGCCTATAATTGAATTCTGGGAGTGTCATTTTTGAGAATGTGCCTCTGAGACCATCAATCCACCCTCCAGTACATTTTTTAAAAAAGACTGAGGCCCAGAGAATGGAGAGTGGAATGACTTGTCTGAGATACAGTGCAAGGCCCCTTACTGATGCTGCCTTGGACCAGGCGGACCAGAGTGGCATCCAGCACGTCGGTCTGTTCCTCACACTTTCCCAGTTCTCCCAGGTCACAAAGATGAGTTCTCAAGAAAGGCACCAAGGGGTGCAGAAACCTATGGTCTTCCATGTCACAGGATCTGAGTTTAAATCCCACTATGCCAATGATGGTTGAGAAACTCAGTGCGGGATGGTGACCTTCTTGAGCCTTGGCCTATTCCTGTGTAAGTGGGAAGGACTTTTGGGATGGAATGTTTAAAACAATGCCCCTGGAAATGCCTACATCAGTAGGCATTCAAAGTGTTGGCTCTTACTGTTGTCGCCCATCAGGGATTACACAGGTGACCAAGTGTATGGTGATTATACTTCCAGGTCCCCTCACCCTCCATAGCCACACTCAGTGGTGGGGGGTGTTTAGGAACTGCTCTGAATGCAGATCCCCTAGCACAGGACCCCTATTCTTCTTCAAAAGAGGGCCAGCTTTGATTTTTAGCAGTGGCTTTAGCCTAAGAACACTCTTATTCAATAATCCCCTCAGGTGGGGAAGCCAAAAGACAGCAGGGATCCCTCAGATAAACCTTTAGGTCAAACAGGTTCCTGTCCAGTGTTCATAGACAAACACATGGAGCTGATCGCTCGGCCTTGACTCTAGCCCTGGCTCTGACCTAAGCCACTTCAGCCAGCCAGTCATAGCTCTTTCATGGGCCTCAGTTTTCCTTTCTGTAAAATGGAGGCATGACTTCACTAGATGATCTGAGGTGGCTTCCAGTCCTAAAATACTCCAGGAGGCTGCAGCTGGAGAGGGCCTGCTGAGTTGTGACTTTCCAAACCAAATTCAATGAGAACACCGCCCCCAACCCAGACCTTTGACCTCTTCCATCCATACCTCCAACCAGCTGGAAGGCACTGCTGAGGACATCCAAGGAGCACACGAAGAAGTAGAGAAATACCAGAAGTAAAATAAATTTCCCAATCCCTTGGAAGACACAGAGAATCTTCCCTTTGGTGTCTCTCTCTGGGGGAGGGGAAAAGGCATGGAGGCTTTTAGTGTCCGAAACACTGAGAAGTTTGACAATGAGCTCGGAACTCCCCCACCTCCCCTCCCAGCCAGGCAGCTGTAATCTTATGGATCACAGGACCTAGAGATGGGATGTGTCCACGGCTGCAGTTTTCAAAGCAATTACCACTGTACTCCATTTCATTGAAACCTGTGGTGAAATGTCTCTAAAGCATTTGGCTCTGGGAGGAGGGGTCAGTGGGCCCTGGGGCACACACAGGCCAAGCGGGGCACATGCTTGTGCTGGGCTGAACCAGGGTCACTGTTGAGCCGTTAAGAGCACTCGCCCCTTGCTAAGTGTGGGGTCAGAGAGAATGGCTGTCCTAAGCACCTTCAGAACCGCACAGAATACTGTTTACAAAGTGGCCGCCAGGCAGCCGTCACAGCCCCCACCTGGGAGGCCTTGGGCCCTCATACATCCTGGAAGGCTACCTCCTTGGTGGCTGCTTTCGACACTCACTTTTAAAGTGGTTCTCACTTCCTCCCTCCCAGCTCCTTTACCCTCCCAGCTGTCTGATCCACACAGACCTCACACCCTGCCTGGAAAAGAAGTACAGCATTTGCTTGCACCCCAGCTGTTCTGTCTGTAGTCTGTCTTCTGCAAGTCTTCCCTGATGCCCACATTTAGGTGAGGGGACTCCTCTCCCCCAACCGCCGGGGCTCTCAGAGACAGGGCCTCATCTATTTACGGCTGCATCTGCAGCACTGGACAGTACCTGGGACCTGGTTCAGCACAAAACGGATTATAAGGAGCAGCACAGGGTCTGGTCTGGTTACAACCCCGGTGCCGGCCCACATTTGTTGAATGAATGAATGAAAGAACAAAAACATGCCCCGGTCATCACAGGATGCTTGACTCTTAAGCTGGGTGGCATCCCTTAGCCAGGACCTTTGCTCAAACAATGGAAGGGAGAGGCTGGCACGAAGGAGGTGACGCTGTGAAGCTAGTAACCTCAATCCCTTGCCGACGGGCAGTCCCCTCCCGCCTGCCCTGGCTGGCCTCGTTTACCTGACCACTTGATGCCCATGTCCTGAAGCTCGGGCAGGTTCCAGGGGTCTTCCACCGCTGTGGGCTCCTCTATCAGTGCCATGGTGGAATAAGAGGGCAGAAGTTCAATCTTGGTGACAGGAGTGTCGGTGTCATCTGCCCAAACAAGCAGTGAAGACCATGAGGAACAAGGAACCAAGCCTGGGTCTCCTGGTGTCCTCCCAGGGGGCCAGCCCAGGGCTGGAGGGGTGGCACTTACTTTTGCCGGTCTCCTTGCCTTTTGCGGGTGTGGTGGACTGCTGATCGGCGGCCCCTTCGATGTATTTATCCGAGTTAGACTGGGCATTTTCCAACTCAGGCCAGGGAGCCATGGTCTGTGGATGGGAAAACAGTTTACAGAAGTAGCCACTGAAAGGAGGCACACTCATTTTCTGTGACAAGAAGGGCCAGTGGTTGCAAAGATTTGGGGGAGGTAAGGGATTTCGTCCTTATACCTTCTAAGTATGGACCCTTAAGCACCATATTTCACACCTCTGTAGGCCTCCCTCAATCACTCACCCAGGCTGTCACTAAGTCAAACCACTGTTTCCAATTTTTCCAAAGCCACAAATCTATACATCAGTTGAGCCTCCTTTGATTGCTCTAACATCTGTCTTGGCCTCTGTCTTGACTCTCTCCTTTAGTCGGAAAGGGAACACGAACCCATTCATCTTCAGCAACTTGTGGTACCACCAAGTCCTCACAACCCTCCAGTGGGCTCCCCACCTGCTGCTCATAAAGGGACAAGTTCAAGTGCAGATCTGCGCCAGACCTCATCCAGTGGACTTAACGTCTATGTATACGCTCATACACATTCTACCTGCTTTACCTGCTGCTGGGTCTTCTATGAGAAGCATGACACATTAGATCTGGTTCAAATCCCACAGGAGCCACTTTTCAGTGGGTGTGTGTTTAGGCAAGTCCCTTTATGCCTCTGAGACATCTATAAAATGGGGACAATTCTTCATGCTTTGCAGGGTTATGAGATTAATGGTGATGCCTAGAAAGTGCCCGGTAAATAGTAGCAATGATTACTATGCCATGCTGCCTGGATTAACGACCCTTTGTCAGAACCACATTGTTCCCAGCCTTTGATAGAGACTTCCTCATAACCCATTTTCTCAACAAAGCCTCTCTCAGTTCCATGCAGAGGAAGCCTGGCTCCCGACAAGCCAGGACGTCCACTACTAGCATTCCTTGTCCTGACACACATCAGACAATGCTGCCCAAAGGACTGGAACGAACAATTCACAGAAGAGGAAGTACAAGGGGCTAAAATACTTATTACAAAATAGGAGTTCAGCCTCATCAGCCACCCAAGATATGCAAACCAAAACAGTGAGATAACTTTCAACTATCAAATTAGCAAAAAATAAATAAAAATTTGAGTATAATATGTCACTCTGGAGAAGATGCAGTGAAATAAGCACTGCTGAAGCTCTGGAAAGCAGTTGGCGAAATGCCTCAAATGTCCTACATTTTTCAAACATCTCTGACCCGATAATTTCACTGCTAGGAATTAAGAATCTAGGAACAATGGATAACAAATAAGAACCTGCTGTATAAAAAAATAAATAAAATTAAAAAAAAAAAAAAGGAATCTAGGAACATTTTTTTTTCCCTCAGAAAATCAAAACTACCTGCCTTGCTCTGATCACCTCTTTGGAGAGGGTTTTCCAGAACCTTTGTCTATTTGTTTCCTTTCCTATTTTTCTTCAATAGATCTATTTCCGGCCTACCAGAATGTAAGCCCTACCAAGAAAGGGGGCTTTGTCTTACTCATAACTGCATCCTCAGCGTCTACAGCTCTGCCTGGGACATTGACAGTGCCCAATAAATATTGGTTGATGAATGAATGTGATGCAGGCCAAAATGCACTATAATTTACAGAGTGAAAAATAAAAACAGGAAACTATTGTATTAACTATGGTACATCCATGCAGCATAATAGCATGCCATTAAAAATGTTATAAAGAACCAGCAAAACAAACCAAAAAAAAAAAAAAAAACCCAGGAAAATGCTTTAGATGAATTGTGAATAAAAGGCACATTTATGTCCCATTCACAGTATGATCTCAGTAAGGAATCAGAAATGTTCCGTGGGGTTCAGAGTGGGTGATAGGATTGTCTGTGATTATTTTCTTCTATCTGAAATTTCCATATTCTTTTAAGAGATGCAGCCCAACCCCCAAACCCACAAAGGTAAAATGGTTCAGGACACCTGTATTATTACTGCCATTCATACTGACAAAGCTAGAAGTTAAAAGAAGCTGATTCTGTGAGCCCCATCATGAGAGGATTTCATGAATTTGTTTGGCCCAGGGAACTTTTTGACTTTCCCCATGCAACTGCAGAGCGTAGCACAGACTTCTGCGATCACAGGGAACATCCTGCAGTCATTGGCTTCCAGGAAGGCATAGGCCAGGTCTTTCCTTTCAGCTTAAGAAGCACCCAGCACAGGGCCTGACACCCAACAGGCCTCGTGCACTTTCTGAGCAGGATGCTGGGACCTGCCTTGCCAGCAAAAGCCAATATTTATTGAGCCAGGCTGTGCTCTACCTCAGTACCACCCATTTGGGGAGGTGTTTTTATTCTCCCATTATACAGATGAAGAAACTCAAGCACAAGGAGACTTATAACTTGCCCAAGGTCCCACATAGTAGAGCCTTGGACACAGGTCAGTTTGAATCCAGAGTCTCCTGCAGACACTCAACATGTGTCCTACCGGTGTGACTCATCTGGCACTCCATCACACATTACTGCAATACCTTTTAATTGATTTCTGATAACAACAACTATCATTTTAATGAGTACCAAAGAGGTGCCAGGGGCTGTGCTGGTGTGACACATATTATGTCATTTAGTCTTTAGGCAAGAAAGGGGTCATGAGCATCGCCATTTACAAATGGGAAAAAACTGGAGCTCCAAGACATTTAAGCAACTTGTTCAAAGTCACCCAGTAGGTGAGTGACAGAGCCAGTTTTTAAACACAGCTCCACCCGTCAGTGAGGCTGTGGTCCATACCCCCAATATCCTTGGCTGTGACAGACATATCTTCCTGGAGCACTGCTTTAACCCACACAATTGGGGCAGGGGAATGTTAAATAATGTGACCAGTGGATGATTTACATTTGACTAATCCTATGAAGGGTTATTGTGATGATCAAATGTGTCATGTTTTAAAAGCTCTCAGAACAGTGAATGACATATTGTAAACCCTGTGTGATTATCAAGGATCATACTAAAACGAGCATGGACATATTATAGTACAAAATGCAAGATGTATAATTAAAAATTAAAGGAAAGAAAACAGAACACAAAAAACTGCTTTGAGCTTGCAACTGGATGTTCTGGGCTCACTCACAGACCTCCAAGGATTTAAATATCTGCCTCTCTGCTCTTGGGGGCATTCTGAAGGAAAAATTTGGAAACTGCGACCTTCTACCATCTTCCTCTCTCTTATAATCTTAATTCACCCTAGAGTTGTTCTCCTATCATTTACACACACTTATACTGCCTTCTCAACTAGAATTTAAGTTTTAGAGGGCAGAAACCCTGTTAGGATTTTCCTCCCAGCGTTCAGTACACCACACATAGTAGGTACTGTACATTTGTGAATGGAGGAGTCAACATATAGGGTTTGCTGGGGGAAACCCTAGAAGGTTTGCTGTGTCCTAGGTCCACCTTTATCATGACCAGGAAACAAATCAAGCCTGAATCTTACTGATGAGTGCTTGTTCCTCATCACCATATGCAAGTTGGGCCGGCCAAGATCTGATGGATGGAGCAACGGTATCAAGAAGCTGCAACCGGGATGTCACAGCAGTGCCACTTGGGAAATTCTCATCAGCAGTAAGGTGTTATTATTTAAACTGTTTCCGGTGACTGGATTTCTGACTGATCAGAATCATTTTCTTTCAAGAAGTGAACAAAGCATCTAGCGAACTCAGAAACAGACACGTCTACGGTCTGACATCCAAGTAATTCACAATAATACAAGCAACAGAATGGGCAGACACCCATTTCCACTGAACTGGACAGAAAGGAGTAGAATATGGCTGTAAGAGATCCCACAAGCTAGGGTACCTTGAATACTTCCTCTGTGTGAGGCCTGTGCTGGCTTCCTTCCCTTCCAGGTCCTGGGTCCTCATTTACTATTAATCAGCATCACCAAGAAGCAAAGGCAACTTTCTAATGAAATTCTCTACTCTTCCTTCCTAGAAATCTTGCTTCCCCTACTCCAAGTTCAGCCATTTGTCAGAAGCCCAAATCCCCTTTACAAATTTTCCCTGATGAAGCAATCATTTCTCCTCATGCAGTTCAGTAGGCCCTCCTTATCCTTGACTTCTGCATCTACGGATTCAACCAACCACAGATGGAAAACATTCAGGGAAAAAGACATATTCCAGAAAGTTCCAAAAAGCAAGAGCTAAATTTCCAGCGCACAGGCAACTATTTCCATAGTGTTTACGTTGTATTTACAACTATTTACACTGTATTAGGTATCATAAATAATCTGTCTAGAGATGAGTTAAAGTACATGGGAGGATCGCATTGGTTATGTGCGAATATTACACCATTTTACACACGGGACTCTGGGAAAGTCCTGGAATCAATTCCCGCAGACACCGAGGGACCACTGTTCTTCATTTCCTGGTACATTCATCTACTCCACCATCACTCACTGGGTGTTCACTGTGCTAGTCGCCTGCAGGTAAGGAGAGGAGGTGCAGGTCCACACACAGAAGCACTGCCCCCCAGAGGGGCAGGCAGCCAGGAGTCATCAAACCCAGCCCAGGACATTCTGAGGCAGCTGCCCACCCCTCGCCGGCTCCCAGCCCTCCCCGCCCCCCCCACCCCGCCACCGGCTCAAGTTGCTCTTCTCAGGACCTGGAAAGTGGGGAAATGCAGGCCACCTGGCACCCAACCATTGCACTAGGCAGCGTGGCTGCGGAGCCCCATTCCCCCGGACTCCCCAGCCAGCAAAGCCCCAGCGCTCCGAATAGGCTCCGCCCACAGATTTGGAGTAAAGGAGGACTTGGAGCAAACGGTCCATGATTAGTCCCGAGACTAGGCAGCTGCTCAGTGCGCTGATACCCTCGCGCTTCTCACATGGACCCTCGCACTTCTCACATGGCACCGGGAGAGAGAGAGCGATGCAGTAGGTGAGGGCCTTGCAGAGCCCTGCCACTCACTGTGTGTGAGCCTGAGCCTCGGTTTCATCATCTCAAAAATGCAGACAGTACTCACTGAGCTGTTGTGAGACTAATTGACTAATGAGTGTAGGTGAGGCCCGGAGCAGAGTGCCTGGCAGAGTGAACACTCAGAACTTTGTGAAATGAATTGCATCACAAACAATGAAGGGCCTCAACTCCACTTTGCCCCAGAGCATAAGCTCTTCATCTCAGTGCACAGCTGAGTGGACCTCGGTAAATATTTGCGAGACAAATGAATCCAAAGCACCTAAGAAAAAAGGATCTAACGTTTGTTTTGCCATGGGGAGTGTCCTATGTGATCTGTGACCTCATTAAATCTTATAATAAGGAAGTCTTCTTTCCAGTTTACAAAGAAACTGAGGCACAGAGAAATTCTAAAAGTCCCACAGTGAGACTGCCCTGGTGGTCCAGTGGTTAAGACTCCGCGCTCCCAATGAAGGGGGTGTGGGTTCGATCCCTGCTGAGGGAACTAAGGACTCACATGCCCCACGGTGCGGCCGAAAAAAAAAAAAAAAGTCCACAGCTACCTAGGGCTAGTCAGGATTTCAACCCAGGACTGCTGGTTCCAAAGCCGGAGAGGCTTTCAATAGAGCTCTCAGCCAGGTGCCAAGACAGGAAGGAATAGTTATGCTCTGGGCCGCGTCAAAGCGGCAAGGCGCCTCAGGTCCAGGCTCAACGGGGGCCCTGAAGGTGTCTGAGATAGCTGGCTGGGCTCGCACCTCTGCAGGGGTCACTCCTGCCTAGCCATTCAGACAGCTGGAAATGCCAGCTAAGATGCTCTAACGGCAGGCTGCTGATTCCCTACAAAGGCTCAGGCATACCAGAGGCCTGGATTCGGCATATGCCAAGACTTTTAGTAGGCACTGGCCAGACAGAAGATGTAGCCTGAATCTGAGGCCACTACTCCCAGGGGTGTGGCAGACACTAGCCTGTCTGGAACCCGATTCCCTTGGGAAGGGGTTTGGGGGCCCGAGGGGTCCTTGGAGCCTGTGTTCCCCTCCAAAGGCCTTCTCCCATCCTTATTCCTCTGATTCAGCTGTTCCCTCTCCGCGACTTCCCCCAAGGTTGTACTCTAGCACTCTCCTGCTACCTGCCAAAAGCAGAGAAGGGTAAAGTCAGCCCTTTTGGCAGTTTGGTACTAATACCCAGAAAAGTGTTTTTTATTGCCCAGGCACAAGATTAGTGACTATGACTGCACATCTGCTCCCTTGCCCCCGCCCCAAGCTCCTCCCTTATAATTGAGCTGGCTGTATTGATAACTCTTTTGGCTCAATTTCCTGCATCCACATGTGTACCCAATGCCAAGAGGAACTCTTGTAGGCCAAGGAAAATAAACTGCTCAGCCTTCTCAGACCTGGGCAGGAGGGAAATGTAGGGCACCTGGAAGTCACCCAACCACTATGCTCTGCATTGTTTGAGCCTCTCCAACCAGGACCTGTTCTGGGGACACCTGCGATCAGAATAGCAGCAGCTCAAGGCCATCTGAAGAAGTGGGGAGAGGAGGAAGGAGGCACGGGGCATCGTCCTGCTGAGAGACCTCAATACGCAGGCATTTTCCCACCGGGCTGTGGCCTCCACAAGCACAGGGAGAATGACCTTGAGCTCCCAGCACGCAAGACAGTGTAGACAGTGTCTGCCAGCCAAATACTTACTGAGTGATTTGTGCCAGGCACTGCAGTAAGCCCTGTTCACAAATTAACCTGTTTAATCTCACAAGCACTTGATATATTCCTGTCAATTTGCTTGAAGTATTTATACCTTAGTACCAATGTTATCCCCATTCTACAGAAAAGCAAACCGAGGCACAAAGAAATGAATTGCTTCAAATCGCACTAAGCCTTCAGAGACAACTCAAGCATGGGTATTCTGACTCCAATGTTCTCAATATGCTCAAGAAATATTATCTTATACTTTGAAAGAATGACCAAGACTTCAAGAATTCCCAAGAAGGCAGTGGTTACTTTCCTTCAGCTTCCTCTAGCCATCATAAAGCAAAATAATCCCCAGAGAACACGGTGGTGGAGGAGGGAGGCATGTGAGACACAGAATCAATTGGCTCAGTTTTACCTTGATGAATGGCTTTAGACTTTCGAAGATATGCGCTAATAGGATTTTTAAAAGATGTTTACCCTACTGCTTTAAACTAAGGCCCTCTGACCAAACCACACCCTCCCTCATAGTGCACTTCCAATCTGTATTTATGATATTTTAGAATAAATCCTGCAATTAACTTATAACCATATCAATTATTTTGTAATTTTGGGGGGCAGAGGTTTAAAAGGGCTAATTTACAAAAGATAAGCATCTATAAACATCTTGCAATCTTTTTACAGCCTTCTTTCTGTACTGTTTTGCATTTTTAAATTCACTGGGATGAATTAATTCTCTGGGATGCCCTGACTACTCCCAGCTGATACTGCCTTTCTGTCCCCAGGGTGGAGTTGGGGGGAAGGCGGGAGGAAGGCGGGGTGGAAGGTAGCTAAAAATTAAAATTTTATTCTAAATCACTGATCCCGAAAAGATGTTTTCTTCATTAAAGTGAATTCAGGCTACATTTATGTCCGATTCGTGTCTAACAGCAATAACCCAGACATCCATCCTCCCACCACTGGGGACTTGTTTCAGTGAAACAGTTGAGTGACTTAGGGTGGATTTTGGAGGGGGCAGTTTAACACCCAAACCTTTACAAAGCATGCAGTTCCCAAAGTTACAAAAAATAGAGAAGAGATCATTATCAGCTAGTTGGCTGGCAGGGGTGAGAGATTCAAACACACTTAACAATCTGAAACAATGGTTACTGCCATGAGGCACAACTTTTTCAAGAACACTCAACAGAGAACAGGTTAAAGAATTCCAGCACAGGAGCCAGGAAAGGAAGAAGTCAAACACTGCTGGAGCAAGCAAAGCTAACACAAATCTCTTGGTGAACCTAAACAGGCAGGAAGAGGGGATTCTAAGTGATGAAATCCACAAGCCACCTCTGTGAAATCAACAAGTTTGAGAAAGTTGCCTCCTCACTAAGGGAAAAGGAGAGACTTTCTTCACCTCAGTACCAGCTACCCAGGGAATCTGAAGACTGAATTAACTCCACTCCACATGCCTCCCTTTCTGACCTGGAGATGCTTGAGCTCCCCAACACAACCTTGCACACATCTCCCCAGCCCGCCAGCCTGGTACCTTGACTCCGAAAACACTGAAAAATTGTGGGCTCTGTTTTCCAAAGACAAGCGGAAGGCTGTCTGATGCTGCCTGCCCTGATGGGACCAGCAAACCAGGACTGTATCTTGCAAGTCACTTTAGATAAATAACCCTGCAAACTAGAACAGTAGCACGTGGAAGTCACACTGGGGGAGGCACGGCATCGCCGGACAGCCACCCAAACCTGGAATTTTCAGCGAAGGAAAGACAGCAGAAAAGACAGACCATTCTGTTCCCCTTCTTGTAAAGAGGGAGAAACTGCGACCCAGGGGCACACAGGGACCTGCCTCAGATCACACAGCTAGTTAATGTGCATTTCCAATCTTCTTCGTACGGGGTAGGAATCCCCAAACATCTATCATTTTAGAATCCCCAAGTATGCCACTACTAAGAGTGTAGTCCTAGGCGTTGAAATAATAACAGCAGCAACAGTAAGTAGAAACAGTAAGAAGAAAAAGAAAAATCTGAACATTTGGGGGAGATTATGTTTTTCTCTTCCAAGCCCAAAGCCAGCCAAGTTCCTTGAGGTCAGGATAGAGGGAGATCTAAAAGAATTAAGTAAATTAAAAGTGAATTAAGGTTCTTTCAAGAGCCAGAAGGGAGGAGGAAGCGCCCTGACCCCAGCGGCGGTACTCACCGGCACTCTCTGCGCAGGTAATGGACCGGAGCAGGCACCCAGGTAGAGCGCGGCGCGCTGATATATATCGGGAAGGTGTTGCGCAAAAAGGCCGGCGGCAGCTGCAGTCATCACGCCCCTCGCACATTCCAGGACCGCCTGCGGCCGCCGCCGGGGCACTACTTACCCGCCGGCTTAATGAGCCCATCGTGACCTCGCCCGCTGCGCCGAGGAAAGAGGCGGCCGGGCTGCGGGGAGAAACTTCAGACGGCCCCCCGCTCCCGAAAGGCGGCGAATGTCCCCGCGCCCAGAGCCCCCGGCTGCTGCACGCCTGCGCCGCCCCGTCGCAGGCCGCCCGAGATGCCAGACAAGGCGGGCTAGGGGGGCTCCCCGTCCCCAGCTTCCTCCTCCCCAAGAACCTGAACCTTCTAGTTTAGCTCCTCTAAGGCTGAAGAGGTCAGAGACATTGAGACATAGATAGAAGCCATCTGGAAACTCAGGGACAAATCTTTCCAAAACAAAGCCAGGATTGTTCGCCTTATCAGGCTCTGGGATGCTTTCTGCCCTAGTAGCTTGGAGTCAGTAGTCAGACACTTGGCCAGCTGGAGCCCTGGGTCTGCGACAGGTCGGTGCTGGCTTAGCCAGGCTGAGAAAGGCGAGGAGGGCTGATCTCACCGCCAGAACGTCCTGCCTGCCTGTCCCGGCTTTGGCAAACCGTGGCCCTTATTTCACCTTCCCCTCTGCCCTGTATTCCCTGTGTGACCACACAGGTTTCTCCATCCTGGCTTTGAGAAGACCTGTCCCAGGGAGAGCCCATCATGACACATCAAAGCAGCAGCTCATTTATGTGCGGAGCAAACACTTCCTCCAGGGCCCACACAATGCCTTCCTTGGGGTAAGAGCGGCTCCCTTTCCAGCTGAGGTTAGAGGGGTTAGCGAGCATGACATAGGATTACTCAGGATTTGCTGAGCCGGGATCAAACTTGGGTTTTATTCCAATATCCAGGCACTTTCCCGCTGCCAACTGGTCCTGGTTTTACAGCTGAGGAAAGGGAGGCTTAGCAAGTTTACGAGTTGCCCAGTAGCCCACAACTAATAGTGGAAGTGCCCCATTGGAACTAGGTTGGTTTCATTCCAAAACCAAGAGTTCTGTCCACCATAAGGGGGAAGAAGTCAGAAGTGCTGCTTCCAGGAATCCACAGAGCGAGGCTCTCCCTGGGGCTGAGAAGTCAGTGGTTACACACACTAACTCTGGGGTCAAACTGCCTGAGACCAGTTTCCTGTTCTGCCCCTTGCTTTTTCCCTGCCTTCATTTGCTTGTCTATAAAATGGAAATAATGAACGCTCTCTGTGAAAGTAAGCTAAAATATTTATAGCACATAGAACAGTACCTGGCATATGAAGAGTCCTCAGTACATGTTAAAAGTTTCACTGGGAGCCTCTCGTGTTGGGAGATGAGTGGGAAGCTTTGATTAGACTCATCTGGAACCTTGGGACTCTGAGGTCATTCTCCACAGACTCAAATGCTGGTCACATCAGTCCAAGGGCTGAGACATATTGCTTGGAGAGTGGGCACTAGAAATCAAATCAGGTCACCCTGTTCTTATTAGAGGGATAATGATTTTGCCAGTGGGCGCTGGTCTTAAAAGCCGGCCCTGGGAGACAGTGGGCAAGCAGCACCTTTCCAGGGAGTGACTTCTAAAGCAGAGTCCACCAGTGATAGGCACCCACTGGCAAGTGCTTCCTGGGCTCAGCTCCGCCTCCAGCCCTAGGCAGCCTGCAGATTCATCTCGGGGGGGGGGTGGGGGTTCCCTTAATTCCCTTCCCAATTAGGGCAGGCCTTAATTGGACATTCATCCCGCTGAGCCTCCCCCAGTAACTGTGGGCTTTATATGGGGTATGGATCTAACTGTGTTCACATTGCCTTCATATCACTCCCAACAAGGAGCTGACAGACGGGAATTTCAAAACTTGGAGAAGGTCTCAGGTCTCCCTTTTATGTTCCAGTTGAAAAGGCAAAATGCTGTTTCAATCAGGAGGCTTTTTTTTTTTTTTTTTAATGGGAAGGGATTTCATTTATAGATCAGGGATGATATCTGTTTGATTCTAGTTTGGGATTGTAGGGTTTTTGTATTACTTTGTACAGTGAAGAGAAAGGGTGGATGGTGTGTGTGCATATAACTCTAGAATCTGTCCCTTTAGCGGAACATATTTTCCTATCTTCATTCCAAATCTGATACTATCACCGTTTAGCATTCTAAAGTACAGCCTATGTTTACCCGTAAACTTCTAAACTACTTTCCTTCAGCATACATTGTTTGCCTGCTGTTGTCCTATAAAGTAGAATTGACTGAATTAGATGATATTATTAAGGTGGATCTGAGGCCCACCATTAAACCACATAGTGTCTTGCCCAAAGCTACAACACTCTGAGCTAATATATGTCCACATCCCTTACTGAGTCTCTGGGGCCAGATGTATTTCAGAATTTAGGAATTTACATTTTTCGAAAGATGCAGATACTCTAATGGGACCTGGGCAGCATCCTATAATCAAACTTGTTGATATTTTTACTGTAAAAATGTATAAATATTGGTAGTAAGTGGAATAAATTTGATTTTATACATCAGGCTAGGGCATTAAATGAGTTTTTAAATTGCAGATTAGAGATCATGACTGCTTTTTTTTTTTCTTTTGGCCACAGCCAAGTATTTTACATTTATTTATAATATTTTACATATATAGGGTAATTTACATTATCTATACATGTGTTCCATTTATCTATACTTTTATTATAAACATTTTAATTTTTTTAAAATTTTTTATTTTTTTGGTTGCACCGCACGGTTTGTAGGATCTCAGTTCCCCGACCAGGGTTCAAACCCATGCCCCCTGCAGGGGAAACGTGGAGTCCTAACCAGTGGACCAAGAGGGAATTCCCCATAAGCATTTTTAAACATGCAGAAAAGTGGAAATATTTTTACACTGAACACCTATATACATACTACCTAGATATAGTAATAAATATTTTACTATACTACTTGCTTTCATTACATATCTATCCATCTATCAATTCTTCTATTAGTCCACTATTTTTTGCTTAATTTTTCATCAGTTCACTTCAGCTATAAATTCTTTAGCATGCATATTATTAACCAGAGTTCAATATTTCTTTCTGGTTTATTTTCTAGGTAAAATTTATGTAAATGGATGTGAATTGTACATTTTGACAAGTACGTATGCTTGTGAAACTCAAACTCCTATCAAGATATAGAGTATTTCTACCATCCTGAGAAATCCCCTCATACCTCTTCCCAATAAATCTAAACTTTCCCTCCCCAAAAGGCATGATGCTTACAACTGTTTTCCACCAGAGATTAGTTTTTTCTGTTCTCAAACTCCAAAAAAAGGGAATTGTAGAATATGTGCTATCTTGTGAAAGACTTGATTCATTCAGCCTAATGTGGTGTGTATTAGTAGCTTTTTTACTTTTTAAATTGAGGTATAATTGACATATAACATTATATTAGTTTCAGGTGTACAACACAATGATTCACTATTTGCATATAAAGTGAAATGATCACTACAATAAGTCTGGCTAACATCCATCCCCATACAAAGTTACAAGATTTTTTTCTTATGATGAGGACTTTTAAGGTCCTTTATTGAGTGCTTACTGTGTGCAATTACTGTTGTAAACATTTTACATATACAAAGTCATTAATCCTTATAATATGATGAGCTAGATATAAAGGCCAGGAAACGGGGCCCCAGAGAAGTCAAACAACTTACCCTAATGTTACAGGACTAGTAGGTGGCAGAATTAAGATCTTAACCCAGTTAACAAATTTCAACCACAGAATCAGCAAAGTTTTTTGCTACTTTCTTACCTCATTTTCCTTATACAGATATTTGGTTGCCCAGAGGACTTGTGTGATGAAAGGGATGAAATAAGACAGAGAACTCAGAAACACATATGGATACTTGCTTTACAACAATATCACTGCAGAGCAGTAGGGTAAAGAAAATCTGCAATAAATGGATATCCAAGTGGGAGCAAATGTAATATTCTCCACCTATACATCCACACTCTGCCTCCGCCACACAAGAATTTATCTAGAGGTAAAAGGCAAAACAATAGGACTTCTAGAAGACAAAATAGGCAAATAGTCATGAACTCAAGGTAGGAAAAGACTTCTTCAATAGAATACAGGATGCATTAACCATAAAGAAAAAGATATTTTGAGAGAGTGAAAAGGCCAACCAGAGTCAAGGGAAAGATTTGGAACACATATAATTGACTAAAAGCTTATTCCAAAATATGTAAAGAATGCCTGTATATCAAGAAAAAAGAATAAAATTGAAAAATGATCAGGAATTCCCTGGTGGTCCAGTGGTTAGGACTCCATGCGTCCACTGCAGGGGGCGCAGGTTCGATCCCTGGTCAGGGAACTCAGATCCTGCAAGCCACGCGGCACAGCCAAAAAAAAAAAAAGAAAAATGGTCAAGACTAGAACAGGGACTTCACAAATGGAGATAGTTAATAAACACATTAAAGGTTTATTTATCATAATTGAGGGGAATGCAAATTGAACCACAGTGAGATTTAAACCCAGTGTATATATGTCCACTCCCAGGCCTCTGCCCAAGAGAAAGGTGCACCTATGTTCACCAAAAGGCATACACAAAATAGCCCACAAAATGGCTTGGATGTCCATTTCCATTCATAGAATGGAATATTAACTGTGAAACACTCCTACAATGACATACTATTATGAAATTGCCATTCTTTGTAGTCAAAAGTTATCAAATAATATGCATCAATGAAAATGAACAATTTATTGTTCCATGGAACTAAATGGATAGGTCTCATCTCACAAACATAATGTTAAGTTAAAGAACTAAAGGTTCGGGACTTCCCTGGTGGCGCAGTGGTTAAGAATCCTCCTGCCAATGCAGGGGACACAGGTTCGATCCCTGGTCTGGGGAAGATCCCTACATGCCGCACAGCAACTAAGCCTGTGCGCCACAACAAGAGAAGCCACCGCAATGAGAAGCCTGCGCACCGCAACGAAGAGTAGCCCCCGCGCGCAGAAACGAAGACCCAAAGCAGCCATAAATAAATAAATAAATAAATAAATTTATTAAAAAAAAAAAAAAGAACTAAAGGTTCATACTGTTTGATTCTACTTATAGAAAAGTCCCAAACCAGTCAAAACTAAATCTTAGTGTTCAATAATGCATGCGTAAGTGGTAAAACTCTGAAGAAAAGAAGCAAAAACTGGGAATTCCCTGGCGGTCCAGTGGTTAGGACTTGGTCCTTCCACTGCAGGGGGCATGGGTTTGATCCCTGGTCAGGGAACTAAGATCCCACAAGCTGCGCAGCACTGCCAAAAAAAGAAGTCAGGTAAAGGTCACTTTGGTGGGAAGGAGGGAGTAAGAGTGAAGGGATATTAGGGGAGTTCTGAGGTGTTGACAGTCTCCTTCTTGGTTGTAGCTGTTTGTTCTGTGATAAATCCTTGAGTTATACTAATCTTGTGTATTTTTTTCTATGAATATGTCACAATTAAAAATTTCATTGGGGGACTTCCCTGGTGGTCCAGTGGGTAAGACTCTGTGCTCCCAATGCAGGGGGCCTGGGTTCGATCCCTGGTTGGGGAACTAGATCCCACATGCATGCTGCAACTAAGTGTCTGCATGCCGCAACTAAAGATCCCACGTGACGCAACCAAGACCCAGCACAGCCTAAATAAATAAATAAATAAAATATTTAAAAAAAAAAAAAAAAAATTTCATTGGTATTAGGGAGGAAAGCAGGGAAGAGGGTACGTTCTGAGTTATGTCACTGAGTTGAATCCTTTTAAAGCCAGTAAGTTTGAGCCACTTACTGGCTATGTCACATAAATGTTTAATCATCAGCAGAGCTAGTACTTTTATGTGGCTTGCTCTGTCCAGGATGCTTAACCAATTGTTGGTTCGTCAATTGGCCCCATACACAGAGGGCAGGGAGAGACCAAAGAGACAGCCACTTCAGATTGATAGGTGGCAGGTTTAATAAGCTAGGGAACTCACACATGAGGCTTGTCTTGGGCAGCTGCAGGACAAGTAGATTTCTGCAGCCACCCGCCAGAATCTTACAAGTTTATATGGAAGCCTTAAATGGACTCAGTCCCATATACCACCCAGATGGTCTCAGCAACACTTTACTCTCCCAGGCTGTGTCCTTGAAACTGTTCCCACCGTGGGAACAGTTGGCAGAATGTACATTCCAAGGACAGGGGAAAGGGTGAGGAGCCCCCAGTTGCCTGGGTCCAGCTCGTGGGTCAAATGGCGGTCACGTCCTCTCTATTACCTCCTCTAACACCAATTATGTGATAAACTTTTAAAACAGAACACACAGACTTTCCTGCCGGGAGCAAACTGAATATAACAACCTCCTCATGGCTTATTGACTTATGATCATTTTACGAAATCCAATGACAATCCCATAACTCCTTAAGCACTTCAGAGCTGTTTTTATATCCTAAATAGGTCCAGACTGCTACTGTGCTTTAAAATTTTTCCTGTGTGCATATGTGTATCTGTGTGTATATATCTGTATGTATATGTGTGTGTATATATATATATATACACACACATATATATACATTTAAAAAATTTTTTTATAAATTTATTTATTTACTTATCTTTTCATTTTTGGCTGCGTTGGGTCTTCGTTGCTGTGCACGGGCTTTCTCTAGTTACGGTAGCTCCTCTTATTGAGGACCACAGGCTCTAGGCACACGGGCGTCCTTAGTTGTGGCACATGGGCTCAGTAGTTGTGGCTTGCAGGTTCTAGAGCATAGGCTCAGTAGATGTGGCGCACGGGCTTAGTTGCTCCACGGCATGTGGGATCTTCCCAGACCAGTGCTCGAACCCATGTCCCCTGCATTGGCAGGCGGATTCTTAACCACTGTGCCACCAGGCAAGTCCCTATATATACGTTTTTGGTAACTTTTCTGCTTCTTCCTTTGCAGCGTGGTGTTGGCAATTAAGGCCATTCACAGGCACTTTCTGAGTTATCACTATAACTACATGTACCAGTAACCTCCCTACTTTATCATCATCATCATCCAACATTATTATATTGCTATTTCTAACCTGTTGTGGATGAAGAAAATAGCTCACCTCATCTATTTATCTGTTCCACTAACAGTCATTGAAACCGTGTGTCAAGCAAGAGTGGATAAGCCTGAAAGTTCTATTCATATTCATCTTTTGCTACCTAGATTTAATAACATTTACTTAGGATAATCAGAAAACTTTCCCTTACGTATTGATACTTACTGGGCTGGGTTCTAAATAGTTGAGGCCAAAAAATAAATAAATAAATAAATAGTTGAGGCCATTTGCACAAAACTCCCATTTTATTTTATTTTATTTTATTTATTTTTTAACATCTTTATTGGAGTATAATTGCTTTACAATGGTGTGTTAGTTTCTGCTTTATAAAAAAGTGAATCAGTTATACATATACATATGTTCCCATATCTCTTCCCTCTTACATCTCCCTCCCTCCCACCCTCCCTATCCCACCCCTCTAGGTGGTCACAAAAAACCGAGTGACCTCCCTGTGCTATGCGGCGGCTTCCCACTAGCTATCTATTTTACATTTGGTAGTGTATATATGTCCATGCCACTCTCACTTTGTCCCAGTTTACCCTTCCCCTTCCCCATGCCTTCAAGTCCATTCTCTAGTAGGTCTGTGTCTTTATTGCTGTCTCGCACCTAGGTTCTTCATGACAATTTTTTTTTTTTTTTTAGATTCCATATATATGTGTTAGCATACGGTATTTGTTTTTCTCTTTCTGACTTACTTCACTCTGGATGACAGTCTCTAGGTCCATCCACCTCACTACAAATAACTCAGTTTCGTTCCTTTTTATGGCTGAGTAATATTCCACTGTATATATGTGCCACATCTTCTTTATCCATTCATCCGATGATGGACACTTAGGTTGCTTCCATGTCCTGGCTATTGTAAATAGAGCTGCAATGAACATTTTGGTACATGACTCTTTTTGAATTATGGTTTTCTCAGGGTGTATGCCCAGTAGTGGGATTGCTGGGTCATACGGTAGTTCTATTTTTAGTTTTTTAAGGAACCTCCATACTGTTCTCCATAGTGGCTGTATCAATTTACATTCCCACCAACAGTGCAAGAGGATTCCCTTTTCACCACACCCTCTCCAGCATTTATTGTTTGTAGATTTTTTGATGATGGCCATTCTGACTGATGTGAGGTGATACCTCATTGTAGTTTTGATTTGCATTTCTCTAATGATTGGTGATGTTGAGCATCCTTTCATGTGTTTGTTGGCAATCTGTATATCTTCTTTGGAGAAATGTCTATTTAGGTCTTCTGCCCATTTTTGGATTGTGTTGTTTGTTTTTTTGATATTGAGCTGCATGAGCTGCTTGTAAATTTTGGAGATTAATCCTTTGTCAGTTGCTTCATTTGCAAATATTTTCTTCCATTCTGAGGGTTGTCTTTTCGTCTTGTTTATGGTATCCTTTGCTGTGCAAAAGCTTTTCAGTTTCTTAGGTCCCATTTGTTTATTTTTGTTTTTATTTCTATTTCTCTAGGAGGTGGGTCAAAAAGGATCTTGTTTCATTTTATGTCATAGAGTGCTCTGCCTATGTTTTCCTCTAAGAGTTTGATAGTGTCTGGCCTTACATTTAGGTCTTTAATTCATTTTGAGTTTATTTTTGTGTATGGTGTTAGGGAGTGTTCTAATTTCATTCTTTTACATGTAGCTGTCCAGTTTTCCCAGCACCACTTATTGAAGAGGCTGTCTTTTCTCCACTGTATATTCTTGCCTCCTTTATCAAAGATAAGGTGACCATATGTGCGTGGGTTTATCTGTGGGCTTTCTATCCTGTTCCACTGATCTATATTCCTGTTTTTGTGCCAGTACCATACTGTCTTGATTACTGTAGCTTTGTAGTATAGTCTGAAGTCAGTGAGTCTGATTCTTCCAGCTCCGTTTTTCTTTCTCAAGATTGCTTTGGCTATTCGGGGTCTTTTGTGTTTCCATACAAATTGTGAAATTTTTTGTTCTAGTTCTGTGAAAATTACCAGTGGTAGTTTGATAGGGATTGCATTGAATCTGTAGATTGTTTTGTGTAGTAGAGTCATTTTCACAATGTTGATTCTTCCAATCCAAGAACATGGTATATCTCTCCATCTATTTGTATCATCTTTAATATCTTTCATCAGTGTCTTATAATTTTCTGCATACAGGTCTTTTGTCTCCTTAGGTAGGTTTATTCCTAGATATTTTATTCTTTTTGTTGCAATGGTAAATGGGAGTGTTTCCTTAATTTTTCTTTCAGATTTTTCATCATTAGTGTATATGAATGCAAGAGCTTTCTGTGCATAAATTTTGTATCCTGCTACATTACCAAATTCATTGATTAGCTCTAGTAGTTTTCTGGTAGCATCTTTAGGATTCTCTATGTATAGTATCATGTCATCTGCAAACAGTGACAGCTTAACTTCTTCCTTTCTGATTCAGATTCCTTTCATTTCTTTTTCTTCTCTGATTGCTGTGGCTAAAACTTCCAAAACTTTGTTGAATAATAGTGGTGAGAGTGGGTAACTTTGTCTTATTCCTGATCTTAGTGGAAATGGTTTCAGTTTTTCACCATTGAGAACGATGTTGGCTGTGGGTTTTTCATATATGGCCTTTATTATGTTGAGGTAAGTTCCCTCTATGCCTACTTTCTGGAGGGTTTTTATCATAAATGGGTGTTGAATTTTGTAGAAAGGTTTCTCTGCATCTATGGAGATGATCATATGGTTTTTCTCCTTCAATTTGTTAATATGGTGTATCACATTGATTTGCATATATTGAAGAATCCTTGCATTCCTGGGATAAACCCCACTTGATCATGGTGTATGATCCTTCTAATGTGCTGTTGGATTCTGTTTGCTAGTATTTTGTTGAGGATTTTTGCATCTATGTTCATCAGTGATATTGGCCTGTAGTTTTCTTTCTTTGTGACATCTTTGCCTGGTTTTGGTATCAGGGTGATGGTGGCCTCGTAGAATGAGTTTGGGAGTGTTCCTCCCTCTGCTATATTTTGGAAGAGTTTGAGAAGGATAGGTGTTAGCTCTTCTCTAAATGTTTGATAGAATTCGCCTGTGCAGCCATCGGGTCCTGGGCTTTTGTTTGTTGGAAGATTTTTAATCACAGTTTCAATTTCAGTGCTTGTGATTGGTCTGTTCATATTTTCTATTTCTTCCTGGTTCAGTCTCAGAAGGCTGTGCATTTCTAAGAATTTGTCCATTTCTTCCAGGTTGTCCATTTTATTGGCATAGAGTTGCTTGTAGTAATCTCTCATGATCCTTTGTATTTCTGCAGTGTCAGTTGTTACTTCTCCATTTTCATTTCTAATTCTATTGATTTGAGTCTTCTCCCTTTTTTTCTTGATGAGTCTGGCTAATGGTTTATCAATTTTGTTTATCTTCTCAAAGAACCAGCTTTTAGTTTTATTGATCTTTGCTATCGTTTCCTTCATTTCTTTTTCATTTATTTCTGATCTGATCTTTATGATTTCTTTCCTTCTGCTAACTTTGGGGACTAAACGCCCATTTTAAAAGGACGTACTATATCAGGAATAAGTCTAACAAGTTGGTGCCAATCTGGACAAGTATATATGTGTGTGTGTATATATATATATATATATATATAATATATATATATATATATATACACACACATATACACACACACACACACACACACACACACACACACACACACACTTAGCCTCACAGCCTGGGTGGTGGCCAGGAGACCATTGTGGAGAAAGAGGTGGCTTTCCTGCCATTCTGGCCTTCTTTCTGCTTCCATCACTCATTCCTACCCCAGGGCCTTTGCTCTTGCCATCCCCTCTGCTGGGAACGTTCTCCCAGTTTTTCACAAGGACACACCACCTTATCATTCAAGTCTCAGAGACCTTCTCTCTTTCTATGAGCATTTCCTTGGTCCACAAACATTGTCACCCTATTTTTGTTTCCTTCACAGATTATTGTATGGCTTCTTTTTTCAACAGTAGACCTCCAAAGAGATGGCTTCTTCCTGGGCTGAGGGATTTGAATTGGGGTCCAAATTCCTCCCTAAATATTTCACTTTTAACTTAAACATTTTTTAACCAAGAGGATTTAAAGTTTAGAATAGGGAATTCCTTGGTCCAGTAGTTAGGACTCATTGCTTTCAATGCCAGTGCCTAGGTTCAATCTCTGGTTGGGGAACTAAGATCCCGCAAGCCACATGGCAAGGCCAAAAAAAAGAGTTTAGAATATATAACTTTGATCACATTTGAACTTTAGCCTGAACGCCATCCAGGAGGCTTGCATCTCCCTTCTATTCTCCGTTGATTCTGGGTCCAAGAGGCCTGGCTGGAGATGCCAAACGAAGAGATGTGAGTGATTCCCAAGCACCCCACCCACACAGAAAGATCTCCTAACAGGCCTTTAGGGCATCTCATATTCCCATCATGTGTAACTACACCCTTCAGAAAGTGAAAGGTATAGAACCCAATGTGGGTGGAGCTATGGAAAAAAAAAAGGGGGCATATGTATTGTCTCAGGAGACAATGCTGACAGTGTGACAGTAGTGCTTAAAAATGGTCTTCGGGACTTCCCTGATGGCACAGTGGTTAAGATTCTTCCTGCCGGGGCTTCCCTGGTGGCGCAGTGGTTGAGAATCCGCCTGCCAATGCAGGGGACACGGGTTCGAGCCCTGGTCTGGGAGGATCCCACATGCCACGGAGCAACTAGGCCCGTGAGCCACAATTACTGAGCCTGCGCATCTGGAGCCTGTGCTCCGCAACAAGAGAGGCCACGATAGTGAGAGGCCCACGCACCGCGATGAAGAGTGGCCCCCGCTTGCCACAACTAGAGAAAGCCCTCGCACAGAAACGAAGACCCAACACAGCCATAAATAAATAAATAAATAAATAAATAAATATTAAAAAAAAAAAAAAAAAAAAAAAAGAATCTTCCTGCCAACGCAGGGGACATGGGTTCGAGCTCTGTTCCAGGAAGATCCCACATGCTGCGGAGCAACTAAGCCCATGCACCACAACTACTGAGCCTGTGCTCTAGAGCCCGCGAACCACAACTACTGAGCCCATGTGCCACAACTACTGAAGCCCGCGCACCGTAACAAAGTAGCCCCCGCTTGCCGCAACTAGAGAAAGCCTGTGCACAGCAACGAAGACCCAACACAGCCAAAAATAAATAAATAAATAAATAAATAAAATTTTAAAAATCGTCTTCTAGGTATCCCTTGGTGGTCCAGTGGTTAGGACTCCATGTTTCCACTGCAGGGAGCATGGGTTCAATCCCTGGACCCGCAAGCTGTGTGGCACAGCCAAAAATAAATAAATAAATTAATTAATTAATTAATTAATTAATTTTTAAAAAATGGTCTCCTACTCTGCTTTAGCTCCTAGGCCTCGTGACCTTCCCCCAAAGCATTATGTATTTAGATGTTCCTAAAGGCAATACTTATGGTGACAAATAACTGGAAACCATTTAAATGAATGTATAATGACTTCAAACTTCACAACCTTTTTCACATCGACATCTATTATAATGCTGTAATATAGGCTAGACACTGTATTTTCATACATAACAAAATACTTATATCCAGCCAACTGTGAGCCATTGAGGTACTACTGAAAAAGCAGAGAATAGCTATGGAGAGAAGAAAATTGGAAGACATATACCAGCTTTAGCAGAGATAATCTGAGGATTTAATAATTTATTCTTATGGATATATATATCCATATATACTAATTTTGAAATTAGAAATAAAAGTTTAATTTTTATCCATCATCCATCCATTTATTCTGTCACTCATTGACATGGACAAGTCACCTAATCTGAACCTCTGTTTTCTTACCTGTTAAATGGGGGCAACATTTAGACCTGCCTTACCTAACTCATAGATGATGAAAACTTAGTAAGATAACATAAGGAAAGGGCTTTGTAACTGTAAAGAGTTACACAAATGTATGATAGTTGGACTGTTTCAACATCATATACACATACACAAATATTGTTCTGTTCAATAGGTAGAAAACAGGGGAGTCCCTCTACATCCCCAATAACCTCTACCAAACGTGTACTTGTGCATTGACAAGGCTTGGAAGTGCATTTGGAACATTTTTATCAGTTACATGCCCTTGGCTTTACCTGAAAAGCTGCTGAAATGCATAATAAATTATAATAACACAAACTCTAGCCCTTTGGGCGCCTATTCTCATGCATATAACAACCTAACCCAGGGGAAGCCTGGCCTGTGCTGAAATGATGCTGTCCTATCTCTTCCTTCTGAAATGCATCCTGCTTTCACCCACCCTGTTATCCACCTCACACTTTACCAGCTAACAGAGAAAGGCTTTCAGACTTTTTTGCCCATAAGTAGTGTCCTCTCCCACTGTTTCCTTCTTGAAAGATTTATTTCCTAGAAATCCAGCAGCCTCCCCAAATGTCCCTGCTTTCCAGCAAACCCCTGCCACCCCAATGTCCCTGCCTTTGGAGGAGGAAGACACACCAGGGGTAAGACATCTTATCTTTAAACAGTGCTGCTGATTTTAGAGGTCATCATCAGTCCCACTTAGCTGTTAAGGACACAGATAAAGTGCCTGAGCACAGAGTGGGACAGGAGTCACTCCCTAAGGGGCAGGCCCCAGGCAGGGATAAGACAGGTGTGTTCTGTGATAGTCTGGACAGGGAACGCCCAGGCTGGGGCTCGTCTCCAGATGCTGCATGAGAGACAGGCACTGGTACTGCCAGATCTTTGGACTTTCCTGGAGAAGCCAATTTTTCATGTGAAATTTACCACTAAAAATAAAAAAGATAATAATAATAAAATTGGGCAGGCCAAACAAAGCAGGTCTATGGACTGCCAATTCAATTTTCATCCTGATGCCAGAATATGTTGTCAGGTGTTCAGACCTTGGCCCAGTGCCCTTTCCACCAGTCACGTATATGGCTTGTCTTCTGGCCCCCAGGTGCTTCTTCCTGCTGGTTTCCTAATCCACTCAGTGGGGCTGGTGTTCTTGAAAGTGGCAGAAAGAGGCTCCCGAGGGGAGACAATGACACTCTTGCCCGGGAGACAGCTGTGCCATGAGAGATGGGCACCCAGGAGCCAGACTCTCATTTCTCTTCCTCGGCTCAGTGCCCTGCCCTCTGAGTCACCAGGCCTGGGAAAATCAAGGCACTCAGACTCATAGGAGAACCAACCCCTGGCCTTGCCCTGTTCATCCCTAATTCCTCAGCATTAGGAAGCTGCCAGTGACTGAAACAAGAAAAGAAGGGGATGGCAAATATGCCTGTTTGACTCGCAGCTGTCCAAACTGGGCCTGGAGAGATGGAAGCTGCATTCTGAGCCTGTCTGCTCGGGCACCAACCCCAGAGGGCAGTACACAAGCAGCTTGGCGCTGTCCTGGCCGCAGCGGTTGCAAGAAAATGGTCTAAAGTGGATTGTACCATAAAAGCCTGAAAAAGTGGCTCCAAAAATAACACCTGAACAAAACCACTTAGAACTTTTGTATCCATTAGGAGCTTCTTCAGAGCCTGTGACAGTGTTGATAATTTTAGAATTGTTCAACCAGGCCCACTGACAGGGTATCTATCCCCTCCGATGCAGCCAGAATTCAGGAAATGTCAAAGAATGTACTACATAGTTGTGAGAAAGCACTAGACTTCAAAGAATCAGGTTTAAATGGGGAATGGTTAAAGGAACAGAAGACAGACTGACATAACTATAGGCTGTTCTCAACTTTGCTTAAATATGTGTATAAATATGCAGAGAAAAATTCTGGAAAGCGATGCACAAAAATGTTCAGAGTGGCTATCTCTGATAGTGGGAATGAGCGAGTTTATTTTCTATTTGTATGCTGCCCCAAAAAGGATTTAAGGAAACCTACAAATAGACAAAGGAAAATTGATTCAGAAATAAGGAAGAAAGAAGGGGCAAAGAGAAATGTGGGGAAGTAAGATTGAGGCAGGAAAAAAGGCAGGTGCTATGGATTAAGTGGAACAATATGAAATTGCCATTTTTGTAAATCAAAAATCTTCCCCAATCTCATGGGGTTCAACTTAACACAAAATGCAGATCTATACTCGCTGGAGCTAAGGCAACTTTGGCTCTTAGTTTTCTAATCACCAACTAGAAGGGGAAAAGAACACTAGTTAAAAACCTATGGCGGGACTTCCCTGGTGGGGCAGTGGGTAAGAATCCGCCTGCCAATGCAGGAGACACGGGTTTGAGCCCTGGTCTGGGAAGATCCCACATGCCACGGAGCAACTAAGCCCATGCACCACAACTACTGAGTCTGTGCTCTAGAGCCCACGAGCCACAAGTACTGAGCCCGTGTGCCACAAGTACTGAGCCTGCATGCCACAACTACTGAAGCCCATGTGCCTAGAGTCCATGCTCCACAACAAGAGAAGCCACCACAATGAGAAGCCTGCGCACCGCAACGAAGAGTAGCCCCTGATCACCACAACTAGAGAAAGCCCGCACGCAGCAATGAGGACCCAACGCAGCCAAAAATTAATTAATTAATTAATTAATTTTAAAAAAACCTATGGCATTCATCAGGTAAAAGCAAACTAGATGTGCAAGACTTTCCTTCTATAGTTTCCAAGACCGTATTTTCCTTTTGTAACCAGAGATTTTTAAAGTAAATGCTTTTTAAAGAAATTGGTGCTGGACCTGAGGCCTCCATCCCTGAGTGCTCAGATTTGGGGCAATGTCACTCCACCTCTCAACAAGAAGATAATGTCTACTCAACCCACTCCAAAGGTGGTTTTGAGTATTCAAATAAAATGATGTTCAATAAGATTCAAATAAGATGTGAAATTAATCAAGAAGCCTTGCAGAATTGGTAATGGCACCACTTATTAAGTGCTTGCAATAGTCAGATACTGTGCTGGTGCCTAGTAACAAATGAGCCCTAGAGAGTTATAGTCACAGATGTAACAGACTCACACCTTATGAAACTGGTGAATGTGAAGTGCCTTGCATGTCTGACACACAGGATATCAACCACAGTAATGATTGTTAGTATTAATACTTCCAAGAGATTTGGATGCTCTGCTTGAGTAATAACTAACAGGTCCTAATAATAAAGTTTGCAGAACTTTGCATATTTTATAAGTTGTTTAGTAAATTAATGAATATCAAGTATTATCATAGTGCCTAATACATAGTAGGGACTCAGGGAAAAGCAATTATTCCATTTATTTCTTGTTAAAGGTCTGTTACAACTAGAAGCAAAGTCCAGATCTCAAACCCTAGCCTCTCTTGCTCTCAAACCCTTCTTACCACATTATACACACATTCTGAACACATAGTAGGTACAATATATAATTATCAATTTAATGAGTCAGGCCTCAGTAACTTGAGCTTTCTTTTTTTTTTTTTACCTTGAATCCATTTTTTAAGTTGTAAATGTTCCCTTAAAATTCCCTGCTACCCTCTTTTGTTTCATTGCTATTTAATTTATCATAACCAATTTCTCTTCCCACCTCTCCTAGGGGGGCAAATTATTCTGCATTTTATTTTCCTCTGGAATTTGAGGTCTCCTCTGACACTTCTCTCTGGCCAACAGAGAGACTGGGACCCTCCCACAGCAGCCAGTCAAGAAGCCTTTATGGAGCACCTACTATGTGTCAGGCTCTATATGAAGGCCTAGTCCCTGCGCTCATAGAGCTTACAGCAGTGGATTGTCATGAAGACTAATTTAACTGATGCATGTACAGTGCCAAATATAAAGCTTGGCACACAGTAGGACTCCATTGTGGTTCTTATCTTTAGTTCTGGGTGGGGAGCCTCTTTGTTTCAAGCCCCAAATCTAGTCCTCATGCATTATCTCATTTCATACTCACAGTGACTCAATTATTAATTGTTTATGCACTAAAGAAGAAAAATCCAGTTTGCCTAACTCCAAAGCTTATGCTTCTGTCCAGGGCCTGGCACAGGGGGAAGCATGAAGCACTTAAAGTACAAAACTCAAGGAGGGACTCACGCTCATGTTCAAGTACAGACATTTCCATTCTCTCCAGGATCCCAAAAGTTTACTGATACCTGCATTGCCTTCCACCTGGTAAGATTCTAGCTTGGAGGTTTTCTGTGAAATTAACATGTTCTTTCTCTAACCTTAGACTTACTTTCCTTCTTCCTTCCTTCCTTTCTTTCTTTCTCTTTCCCTTCTTCCCCTTCTTCTTCTCCTTCTCCTCCTTCTTCTCCTCCTCCTCCTTCTTTTTTTTTTTTTTTTTTTAAAAATACTAGGTTTTTTGTTTGTTTTTTTTAAAAATAAATTTATTTATTTATTTATTTATTTTTGGCTGTGTTGGGTCTTCGCTTCTGTGCGAGGGCTTTCTCCAGTTGCGGCGAGCGGGGGCCACTCTTCATCACGGTGCGCGGGCCTCTCACTATCGCGGCCTCTCTTGTTGCGGAGCACAGGCTCCAGACGTGCAGGCTCAGTAGTTGTGGCTCACAGGCCCAGCTGCTCTGCGGCATGTGGGATCTTCCCAGACCAGGGCTTGAACCCGTGTCCCCTGCATTGGCAGGCAGACTCTCAACGACTGCACCACTAGGGAAGCCCTCCTCCTCCTTCTTCTCCTTCTCCTTCCCCTTTCTCCTTCTTCCTTTTCTCTTCTTTTCTTTTGTTTTCTTTGCCCCAACCCAGCTCAGAGTTGGCCTCTGTCCTGCTCCAAAACCATAGCAAGGAGGCCTATCCGTACCTGGTTTTCTGGCAGCACAAATCTCTGAGCCAGTGGTTTCTAAAGAGAAACGCTGCTCCATGCACTGGGTTAACTTGAATTTAAATCACAGGGCAGCAGTCTAACAGCAGGACCAGACACATCTCCAACAGCCAAGGATGTTTCACACTTTCCAAGGTATTAAAGCAAGAGTCAGGCCAGCTGGCAGGAGAGACCAGAGAACTCACAATAGCTCCTCATCATTTAAACAGTAGTTCCTAAAGTGTGGTTCCCAGACTAGCAGCATCCAAAGCACTGGGACCTTTTCAGCAATGCAGCTTCTCAGCCCCACCCCAGATTTTCTGATGGGAAAGTCTGGAGATGTGGCTCAACAGTCATACAGGTGATTCTGGTATGCACGTAACTTGGAGAATTGCTAGCTTGTAAGATAGAACCCAAAGTCTGCTGTAGCAGAACCTCCATGGCTCTGCCTACACCTCCAGCCTCATCTCTTTTCTCCCCTTGTCATCTCCTCTGGAAAGCTCTCCCAGGGATGGGCAAACTCTGTGCCTTACTAGTCTTTGTGTCCCTGGTGCCTAGAATAGGATCTGGTTCTCAGTGAATATTTGTTGAATAGTAATAAAATCAAAGCAGACATGAGAAAGTGGGGCTCAGGGTATAGTTTCCATAGAAGTGCAACAACTCCCGAACCAAAACTCTGGCCAATAGCCAGTGCCACGGCCAGGTGTGTCTTCAGTGAAAAAGCTCGGATGTAACAGAAGGTCTCAGAATAATGAACTGACCCACTTATTTCCTCCTAAAAGCAGCAGCCACTACCCAGCTTCAGCTCATTGTTGCTATTGGGAGTGAGGACCAGTGTTGCTACGTCTCTCACGTCTCAGAAACCAGAAACTAAGACCTTTAGCTAAAATTTCAGAATTTTTGAGGTTGGCTCAAATTTTAAAAAAAGCAAAAACCTCCAAAAACTCAGCTGGAGGAGCCAAACAAAATACACCTCAGGCCAAATGCAGCATACTAGCTGCAGGCTAGCTCACTACCTCTGCCTGGCGTCACTGTTTAGTTCTTTCTAGAACTTAAGTTCTTAATGACAATAGAATATACACTGCACGAAGGCAGATATTTTTCTCTTACTCATTGCTGTGCCCCCCAAACCTGGAGGGGTGCCTGGCTCAGAGTAGAACTAAATTGACATTTGTGGAATGAATGAATGACAGAGAGGACAGCCCTATGCCATCAATATCATGGCCTGTCTCTGTGCCAGTTCCCCTTTTATCAGAACCTGGCTCATCTCAGGAAGGAAGGCCCCCAAGAGCCCACCTGATCGCAGACATCACATTCCTGCCCCCACTCTCCAAAACACCAGTGCCTTCCCACTGCTGATGACGATTAGTGGTTGCCCCTCTGGCTCTCTCCCATCACAGAATGCAGAAGGTGAGGAGGGGCTCCTTGCTCCTGTGATGTGTCCATGTTTGCACTGGGCAATCCCAGAGGATTTTATCCTGGGAACAGCTGCTAGTTACCAGGAATAATAAAGCCTCTTTGTCCTTATAGGAACTCAGTAAAATTGAGATATTTTCCCTCCCTTGCTAGAGGCTTTATAACCCCTGAGAAAGGGCAAGGAGGTTTGCCATTTTTAACTGCTACCGTTGGTGGTTATTTCATCCTTTCTGATCTGCTGGAGGTGGGACCCTTGAATGTAACTCAGAAAAAAGCTGTAGGCAGCCACAGTGGAGCAAACAAAATCTAGTCTCATCTTGTTTCAGGAAGTGAGCCTCTTCTAATTTGGGGTCACTGCACAAGTCACGTAGTCCCTGCCCTTAATGGTAATCCGGCCAAATTTCAATTCTTTCCAGAAACTTCCAAAGTAACCCCTTCTGATCCATGCACTGTGGTACCTACTGAGTCCTCTCACAGGGAACCTGTCAAAGCACTTTCCTCTCTCCCAGGAATTTAAGGCACCGTCCTGTGTATAACTCCATGGAAACCTTTGTTCAGGTAAAATTGCAGTGCTGCAATCATCTCAACAATTTACAGCTAACACAGCAGCACAGAATGTTTAAGTTGGAACAAACCTTAGAAATCAACCATTCCAGTGATTTTTTTTTTTTCTGTGCAAACAGATAAAAGAGATAAAAGCAGAACTGCATGATCTGATCCCCCAGCCTCCCATGCTCTTTCCTCCTGCCAATCTCCCTTCCAGCCCTAATAACCTGGGGGGTAGGGGGGGACAGGGGTGCATTTGGGAGGGAGCTCTGTGAAACCCCTGTGATTTCCAAGTTGCAGTTTGAAAACCTGAATCAGTCCTCACATTCAGAAAAAAAGAAGAAAAAAAACACACACATTTATTGAAGATTTCTATTACAAAAGGAACCTACGGTTGCGCAAAAATTGTGAAATGTGGGCTTCCCTGGTGGCGCAGTGGTTGGGAGTCTGCCTGCCAATGCAGGGGACACGGGTTCGAGCCCTGGTCTGGGAAGATCCCACATGCCGCGGAGCAACTGGGCCCGTGAGCCACAATTACTGAGCCTGCGCATCTGGAGCCTGTGCTCCGCAACAAGAGAGGTCGCGATGATGAGAGGCCCGCGCACCGCGATGAAGAGTGGCCCCCACTTGCCGCAACTAGAGAAAGCCCTCGCACAGAAACGAAGACCCAACACAGCCATAAATAATAAATAAACTTTAAAAAAAAAAAATTGTGAAATTTCAAAAAAAGGAGGGAAGTTACTATCAATGAATAGTCACTATGACAGTTTGGGTACATTTCCTTCCAGTTTTTTTATTTTCCTACACACAGAGGGTTTTTTGTTTGTTTGTTTGTTTTTGTTTTTTGCCTTGGGCTGTGTGCCACCAGATTGAGGGCACCTTTTCCCAATTCATACAAAAAAGTGAGGCAGGACTAGGACCTGTGTTGGAGGTCCACAAACCTCCGGCATGCCAGGCTCATTCCACAGATCTGGCTTCATTCTGTTTGTAACCACAATCACCCTTTTTGGTGACCTCACTATTTACCACGGATGAGTGTAAGTGGCAGATTCAGGGCCCTAGGGAGAGATTTTAATAAGAAAGCAGATACCAAGCCCCAAGTGAGACCAGAGCTAAAGCCACCAAATGGACATTCAAGCATTCAGCCACAGGTTGGGGAGGAAGGTGGGCAACGTTCCAGCTGCAGGCTGCAGACCACCGGAGGGCTTTCTCATTTTCTGTTGAGCAAGTGAGCAGGGATCCCTAATCCCCTACCTCACCCTCAGCTGATGACACTGTTTTTAATCTTGATGAGAAAATGGAAGCCCTCAGAGCAGACCTACCCGTGCCTCCACCAAATTAACTCATCTCCCTGAATCTGTACCCATATACTCTGCACTCCCTCTTTGTCCATGGCTGAGCTCTCCTGGCTCCTATCCCAGACAACCCTTTACTAGATCCTCTCCCCCGTCACCTGCTCCAGGACAACTTTCCTGAAAGTGCCCCGAGCCCCACCTGCCTCATTTAGTTCTTTCCTCAGTGGGGATTTTTCCCATTGGCACACACGTGGGAATCTTTCTCATTGGCATACAACTTGCTGGGTTTTCTGCCATCTTTCGAAACCATCCTCCTCCTTGACCTCGCATCCCCCTCTTAGCTACCGTCCCATTTCTCTTGCTCTTCTTTTAGCAAAACTCCTTGAGTCATCCACATTCTGTCTTTACTTCTTTCTTCCATCCCATTCTCTCTTGAACCCATTCTAACGAGGCTTTGGCCCCCAGTATGCCACTAAAAGAGCTTTATCAAGATCACCATCACTGGGCTTCCCTGGTGGCACAGTGGTTAAGAATCCGCCTGCCAATGCAGGGGACACGGGTTCAATCCCTGGTCCGGGAAGATCCCACATGCCACGGAGCAACTAAGCCCCGTGCGTCACAACTACTGAGCCTGTGCTCTAGAGCCCGCGAGCCACAACTACTGAGTCCACGTGCCGCAACTACTGAAGCCTGCGCACCTAGAGCCCGTGCTCCGCAACAAGAGAAGCCACCGCAATGAGAAACCCGCGCACCACAACGAAGAGGAGCCCCCACTCACCACAACTAGAGAAAGCCCGCATGCAGCAACGAAGACCCAACACAGCCAAAAATAAATAAATAAATAAATAAATTTATTTAAAAAAAAAAAAAAGATCACCATCACCTTCCATGTTGCTAATCCCATGTTTAGTGCTTGGTCATCTTAACCTTGTGATAGCATTTTTGAGACACATGATCCCTGTCTCTGACTCGAATGTTTGATTGCTTAGCTTCTTTCTTAATGTTCCTCCTACATCATGACCAGTCATTCCTTCTCGTGAGTTGCTTGTTGGAGTCCTTTCCTGACCTTTACATGTCAAAGTGTCCCAGGGATCAGTCCTCAGTTTTCTTCCACTCAGCCCTTAGATCAATGACCTTCAAACTTTTGACCATTTCTCACAGTAAGAAATACATTTTATATCCTGACCCAGTTTGTGCATGTACACAAACACAACTGAAATAAAATATTTCACAAAACAATGACCAACCTTACTATGTACTGTGAAATTTTTTATTATCTATTTTCTTTTTTTAAAAATGCTGGTCAGGACCACCGTTAGGTCATGGGTCATGCCCTTGTCATTAAATGCCTTTAAATGCCATCTCTATGCTGACAACTCCCAGATACATTATCTCCCCCCTGGACCTACCTGAGCTTCAGACATGAATTTCCAACTGCCTCTCAACAGTCCCCATTATAGGCATATCTCGCAAGGCTTTCAAACTTGACCTGACCTAAACTCCACTCCTGACTCCCCCAGACTTCCTCATCTCAGTAATGGGTCACTCAATTGCTCAGATCAAAAATTTAGAGAATAAAATTTAAAAGATGTAATACCTATCCTTCCCAAATTATTTTTAAAAACTGAAGAGGAAGGAATGTTTCCAAACTCATTCTATGAGGCCAGCATTACCCTGATACCAAAATTAGACAGGCACCACAAAAAAAAAAAAAGAAAAAGAAAGAAAATTGCATGCCAATATCCCTGATAAAAATAGATGCACAAATCCTCAACAAAATATTAGCAAACTGAATTCAACAACACATTAAAAGGATTATACACCATGATCACATGGGATTTATTCCAGGGGTGTAAGGATGATTCAATATTCACAAATCAACATGATACATCACATTAACAAAACAAAGGATAAAAATCATATTATCATCTCAACATATGCAGAAAAAGCATTTGACAAAGTTCAACATCCACTGATGATGAAAACTTTCAATAAAGTCAGTATAGAGGGAACACACCTCAACATAATAAAGGCCATTTATGACAAACCCACAGGTAACATCATACTCAATGGTGAAAAGTTGGAAGCTTTTCTTCTGAGATCAGGAACAATACAAGGATGCCCAGCTCACCACTTTTATGCAACATAGTATTGGAAGTCCTAGCTACAGCAATCAAACAAGAAAAATAAATAAAAGACATTCAAATTGGAAGGGAAGAAGCAAAACTATCACTATTAGCAGATGATATGATACTATATATAGAAAACCCTAAAGACTCCACCAAAAAACTATTAGACCTAATAAGTGAATTCAGTAAAGTTGCAGGATACAAAATTAATATACACACCTTGCTGTACATCTGAAACTAACACAACATTGTTAATCAACTATACTCCAAAATAAAATAAAATTAAATTAAAATTAATATACAGAAATATGTTGCATTTCTATACACAGATAATAAACTATCAGAAAGAGAAATTAAGAAAACAATAGCATTTACAATTGCATCAAAAAGAATAAAATACCTAGGAATAAATTTAACCAAGGAGTAAAAGACCTGTACTCTTAAAACTGTAAGACATTGATGAAAGAAATTGAAGACAACACAAATAAATGAAAAGATAGTCCATACTCATGTTAAAATGTTTATACTACCCAAAATAATCTACAGATTCAAAGTAATCTCTATAAAAATACCCATGGCATTTTCCAGAGAACTAGATCAAATAATTCTAAAATTTGTATGTAACCACAAAAGACCCCAAATAGCAAAAGCAATCTTGAAAAAGAATAACAAAGCTGGAACCATTACACCCCCTGATTCCAAACTATACTACAAAGTTACAGTAATCAAAACATCATAGTACTGGCATAAAAATAGACACATAGATCAATGGAACAGAATAGAGAGCCCAGAAGTAAACCTACACTTATATGGTCAATTAATCTATGACAAAGGAGCCAAGAATATACAATGGGGAAAAAAACAGTCTCTTCAATAAATGATGCTGGGAAAACTAGACAGTCACATGTAAAGAATGAAATTAGACCACCTTCTTACACCATATACAAAAAGAAACTCAAAATGGATTAAAGACTTAAATGTTAAGACCTGAAACCATAAGAACTTTAGAAGACAACATAGGCAGTAAGCTCTTTGACACTGGTCTTAGCTGTATCTTTTTGGATCTGTCTCCTCAGGCAAGGGCAACAAAAGCAAAAATAAACAAATTGGACTACATCAAACTAAAAAGCTTTTTGCACAGCAAGGAAACCATCAATAAAATGAAAAGGCAATCCACTGAATGGGAGAAGATATTGGCAAATGACATGTCCAATAAGGGGGATAATATCCAAAATATATAAAGAACTCATACAGCACAATATATTAAAAAAAAAAAAAAAACCTCCAAGCAATCACTTCTCACCATCTCTGTTACCATGCTAGCCTGCCCATCTTCTTCTCTCACTGGATTATTTCTAGTGTCTTAATGGGCTTTCTGGGTCTGCTCCAATCCCTCTACAGTCTATTCTCCAATATAGCAGCCAAAGAAATATTTGACATGAACTAGATCATGTCCTTTCCTACTCGAGCCTTCCTGTGTCTCCCCATCCCACTTACAACACAATCTAAAGTCTTCCCAGAAAGAAAGAAAACTACAGGCCAATATCACTGATGAACATAGATGCAAAAATCCTCAACAAAATACTAGCAAACAGAATCCAACAGCACATTAAAAGGATCATACATTATGATCAAGCAGGGTTTATCCCAGGAATGCAAGGATTCTTCAATATATGCAAATCAATCAACATGATACACCATATTAACAGATTGAAGGAGAAAAACCATATGATCATCTCAATAGATGCAGAGAAAGCTTTTGACAAAATTCAACACCCATTTATGATAAAAACCCTCCAGAAAGCAGGCATAGAGGGAACTTTCCTCAACATAATAAAGGCCATATATGACAAACCCATAGCCAACATCGTCCTCAATGGTGAAAAACTGGAATCATTTCCACTAAGATCAGGAACAAGACAAGGTTGCCCACTCTCACCACTATTATTCAACATAGTTTTGGAAGTTTTAGTCACAGCAATCAGAGAAGAAAAAGAAATAAAAGTAATACAAATTGGAAAGAAGAAGTAAAGCTGTACTGTTTGCAGATGACATGATACTATACATAGAGAATCCTAAAGATGCTACCAGAAAACTCCTAGAGTTAATCAATGAATTTGGTAAAGTAGCAGGATACAAAATTGATGCACAGAAATCTCTTGCATTCTTATACACTAATGATGAAAAATCTGAAAGTGAAATTAAGAAAACACCCCCATTTACCACTGGAACAAAAAGAATAAAATATCTAGGAATAAACCTACCTAAGGAGACAAAAGACCTGCATGCAGAAAATTATAAGACACTGATGAAAGAAATTAAAGATGATACAAATAGATGGAAAGATATACCATGTTCTTGGATTGGAGGAATCAACATTGTGAAAATGACTCTACTACCCAAAGCAATCTACAGATTCAATGCAATCCTTATCAAACTACCACTGGCATTTTTTGCAGAAGTAGAACAAAAAATTTCACAGTTTGTATGGAAACACAAAAGACCCCAAATAGCCAAAGCAATCTTGAGAAAGAAAAAAGGAGCTGGAAGAATCAGACTCACTGACTTTATACTATACTACAAAGCTACAGTAATCAAGACAGTATGGTACTGGCATAAAAACAGAAATATAGATCAATGGAACAGGATAGAAAGCCCAGAGATAAACCCATGCACATATGGTCACCTTATCTTTGATAAAGGAGGCAAGCATATACAGTGGAGAAAAGACAGCCTCTTCAATAAGTGGTGCTGGGAAAATTGGACAGATACATGTAGAAGTATGAAATTAGAACACTCCCTGACACCATGCACAAAAATAAACTCAAAATGGATTAAAGACCTAAGTGTAAGGCCAGACACTATCAAACTCTTAGAGGAAAACATAGGCAGAACACTATGACATAAATCACAGCAAGATTCTTTTTGACCCAGCTCCTAGAGAAATGGAAATAAAAACACAAATAAACAAATGGGACCTAATGAAACTTAAAAGCTTTTGCACAGCAAAGGAAACCATAAACAAGACCAAAAGACAACCCTCAGAATGGGAGAAAATATTTGCAAATGAAGCAACAGACAAAGGATTAATCTCCAAGATTTACAAGCAGCTCATGCAGCTCAATAACAAAAAAACGAACAACCCAATCCAAAAATGGGCAGAAGACCTAAATAGACATTTCTCCAAAGAAGATATACAGATTACCAACAAACACATGAAAGAATGCACAGCATCATTAATCATTAGAGAAATGCAAATCAAAACTACAATGAGATATCATCTCATACCGGTCAGAATGGCCATCATCAAAAAAATCTACAAACAATAAATTCTGGAGAGGGTGTGGAGAAAAGGGAACCCTCTTGCACTGTGGGTGGGAATGTAAATTGATACAGTCACTATGGAGAACAGTATGGAAGTTCCTTAAAAAACTAAAAATAGAACTACCATACGACCCAGCAATTCCACTACTGGGCATATACCCTGAGAAAACCATAATTCAAAAAGAGTCATATACCAAAATGTTCATTGCAGCTCTATTTACAATAGCCAGGACATGAAAACAACATAAGTGTCCATCAACAGATGAATGGGTAAAGAAGATGTGGCACATATATACAATGGAATATTACTCAGCCATAAAAAGGAACGAAACTCAGTTATTTGTAGTGAGGTGGATGGACCTAGAGACTGTCATCCAGAGTGAAGTAAGTCAGAAAGAGAAAAACAAACACCGTATGCTAACACATATATATGGAATCTAAGAAGAAAAAAAAAGGTCAGAAGAACCTAGGGGCAAGATGGGAATAAAGTTGCAGACCTACTAGAGAATGAACTTGAGGATACGGGGAGGGGGAAGGTTAAGCTGGGACAAAGTGAGAGAGTGGCATGGACATATATACACTACCAAATGTAAAATAGATAGCTAGTGGGAAGCAGCTGCATAGCACAGGGAGATCAGTTCGGTGCTTTGTGACCACCTAGAGGGGTGGGATAGGTAGGGTGGGAGGGAGGGAGATGCAAGAGGGAAGAGATATGGGGACATATGTATATGTATAACTGATTCACTTTGTTATAAAGCAGAAACTGACACACCATTGTAAAGCAATTATACTCTAATAAAGATGTTAAAAAATAAATAAATAAATAAATAAATAAATAAATAATAAAGTCTTCCCAGGCCCTCCACATATGGCTGGTCTAACCTCATTTCCTTCACTCCAGCCACATCAGCCCTCCTGCTGTTTTGTAAACTTGGATATGTTCCTATCCCAGGGCCACTGACCTTGCTGATCCCTCTTCCTGCATGGCAGGGGTATTGTACAACTTGCTTCCTTGCTTCACTCAGATCTCTGCTCAAATATTATCTCCTCTGAAAAAGCTTCCCTGACCAATTGGGGGCTATTTAACCCATTCTTTTGTCTTGTTTTCCTTTTCTTCATGCTCATCACCACATAACATTGTTGTATATTTTTTACTTTTTCCATTGTCTATAGACCATAAGTTCCGTGAGGGAGGGTTTATCTTGTTCACTGGGTCTAGTAAATTCCTAATACCCAGTAGGAATCTGATGAATTTTATTGAAAGGAATGATATTCAAATGGCTCCATTCCAAGCAGGTCAATGTAGGAGTGGCCGCTGCAGGATGATAGGGAGTAGTGGGGCTACAGGCGCAATGGCTAGAGCTTGCCCTGCCCTAAAATATTCATGCAAAGAAAGCTTACATGCAAAACAAAGCTAATCTAACAAAAAATGCCACTGTGATGACAAAACCAGAATCCTTCAACAGGCTACCAAGGGAGGGGCAGGGGCTAAATTTTAAAACTCAGAGAATGTTAGAGTTGGGATCTTTAAGATCTTTGAGACCTTCCTCATTAAACAAATGTAAATGTGGTTACTTGGGCACCATTGGCATGGAAATGAGATGGCCTACAGAGATGTTAGTAGAACAGTTATCACGCTCTACAGAAGCTTTGATTTTCTTATTTTTCCCTTTATTATGTCCTGAGCGTTTTTCTTTGTCATTAAATTTTCTTTGAAAATTATTGAGGCCACAACTTGCAAATGCCTCTTCCCAGTCTTGCTGAGAGCTCCTCCTCCTTCTCCAGACTGTCCTGCATCTTGCAAAAAGACAGTTGTGTATGGGGAACTAGGTGGTTCTCTCCTGCGTTAATAGGGTCTTGTGAGTGCTTCCCTAAGGATGAGGTGGCCCTGAACACCCTAAGGAGGACTACCCTCCCCTCCTATCCTAAATCTCCAAAAGCAAGTGGGGTGGGGGAAGGAGGTAAGTAGGTAGTGTAATTCTGGAGGCAATGCCAGGGGCATCCCCTAGGCTCCAATTCACACAAGGCCCTGCCCACACTTTGCCTGGGGGAGGTGGAGCTGGAGCTTCTGCTGAGTAAATAGCATATCCCCGAGGCTCTTGAAATCACCATATTTGCCAAGAGTGGAGTAACATGTGATGGCCCAGGGTTTGGATTTATCTCATTTAATCTTCATAATTGACTTATAAACTTGATCCCATCCACATTTTGCAGAGTACCTAAAATCACACAGCTAGTAATGGCAAAGCACAGGAACCCAGGATACCAAACCCTATTGCTTTTCATCTCTAAAGTTTGTGACAAACCACAAGACTCATCATTTAACTTTCATAACCTAAGCAGTCCAGTCATTTAATCTCCATCTTACAGATGAAGAGCTTGGGCTCAGAGAGGCTTCCATATTTTGCCCAAAGTTACAAAGTTAGTTTCTGGTCCAATCAGAATTCAAACCCAGATTAACTACTGCTCCAATGGGACACAAGCTCTTGAACAGGTGTCCCCCAGTGAGAGGCTCAGTGACAGACGAGAACACCACTGTTATACTAGGCACAGGGACTCTCCCCTTTGCTCTACTTCCTCCTTGATGGATCACTCTGACTTCCTTCATCACTATCTGCCAAGCATGGGGTCCCCTGACACCCCACCCTCCTCCACTGACCCAGAGACCAGCTCTGTTCACCCAGGACTTTTAAGGAAACCAAGCACACTGTGGTTCTAGGTCCCTGGGACCCCACAGCTGTCTTCATAAAGGGAAGGATGCAATTGGAAAGAGTTGGAAACTGCTGCCGCCTGAGAAAGAAGATATTAGGCATTACACAGGTAAGCCAAGATGTAGCCTAGCCTTCAGCCTCTCTAAATCTACTCTACCCAGCTCCCACCTCAGGGTTCAACAGCCCCACTCACGCCAGCTCCCCCCCTAAACACAGCTGGAAGAGGGGATGTTACTGGCATGGAGTGGGTAGAGTCTAGGTTTGCTGCTAAACAGCCTGCACTGCACAGCCCCGCACGAAGAATGATCCAGCCACAAATGTCATTAGTGCCAAGGTTGACAAATCCCAAGCTAGAGTGTTTCTGTTTTCTTCAAAATGAATGGAGACTGCCACTCTGCAATTTATGCCCTAATTCTCTGTTCTGTCTACTATGTGGCACTGGTCTCTACTCCTGTTTAGGAGGCTTATAGTGTAAAGATTAATTAATTGCTCTCTTCAAGAGACATAGGAGGGGCTTCCCTGGTGGCGCAGTGGTTGAGAATCTGCTTGCTAATGCAGGGGGCACGGGTTCGAGCCCTGGTCTGGGAAGATCCCACATGCCACGGAGCAACTGGGCCCGTGAGCCACAACTACTGAGCCTGCGCGTCTGGAGCCTGTGCTCCGCAACAAGAGAGGCCATGATGGTGAGAGGCCCACGCACCGCGATGAAGAGTGGCCCCCACTTGCCACAACTGGAGAAAGCCCTCGCACAGAAAAGAAGACCCAACACAGCCAAAAATAAAAATAAATTAATTAATTAATAAAAAAAAATTTTTTTTTTAAAAAGAAAAAGAGACATAGGAGGGACTTCCCTGGTGGTGTAGTGGTTAAGAATCTGCCTGACAATGCAGGGGACACGGGTTCGATCCCTGGTCCAGGAAGATCCCACGTGCCACGGAGCAACAAAGCCCGTGGGTCACAACTACTGAGCCGACACTCTAGAGCCCGCGAACCACAACTATTGAGCCCACATGCTGCAACTACTGAAGCCCGAGTGCCTAGAGACCGCGCTCGGCAACAAGAGAAGCCACTGCAATGAGAAGCCCGCACACCACAATGAAGAGTAGCCCCCGCTCGCCGCAACTAGAGAAAGCCCATGCGCGGCAACGAAGACCCAATGCAGCCAAAAATAAGTAAATAAATAAATAAATTTATTTAAAAAAAAAGAGAGACATAGGAAAGTGACCTGAAGGAAGGTCAAACGATCGATTTCTTCTTCCAGAACCCAGGATAACAGATTAAGGGAGTTTGACAGAAATTTGAAATGCCTGACATGACAATATGGAGCCTGTGTGGAAACATACAGGCTGCCTCTTGGACTATAATATAGTTTGGGGGACCCAGGCATTCTAATATATCCAAACATCCTCCTGCAAGGCTGCTGACCTTTGTGCCCAGGACCAGAGAAGCTTCAGCTAATGGTCAGTTTTGGAAACCAAGTTCTGATAATCCAAGTGATTTCTGTTCTTAAGTCCTCATCCATCTCAATCTTTCTAGTTGTATTGACATTTCTGATAAATGCTCCTTTCTTGAGGCTGTGGCTTCTATGACATTGCACTGTTCTGGCTCAATTTGTGTTGCCTCTGATGGTTGACCCCTGCCCCCCACGACTCGTTCACCCCCTTTGAACAAGTTCTCTTCTCTTCTTTCTCTAAATTCAATGTTAATCCCACTTGGGGGTCATAAATTGGGGTCCGTGGGCCTCTTAACAGCCTTGCTGCTGTCACGGGAGTGGCCCAAGATTGTTGTGGACTCAGCAGAGCCTTGGAGGATCCCACCCGACATTCTGGTACTACCTGTGAGCTGTGGGGTGCCACCAGAGTGGACCACATAAAAGAAGAAAGAATTCCATCAAGTTCAAGGTCTTCTTCGTGGTTAAACAGAAAAGATATTTAAGTATCCTGAGAACAAAAAACTGAAGTTCAGGAAATCAAATCTGATTTTTAAAAAAATGTAATCTTAAAATGTAGCAACATGGGTGGAGACACAGATTCTTGGGATTACTCCTTCTAGATTGTTGGAGTCCTTAAGATAACGACTATGAAAAAAAGCTCAGGACTGGAGTGACATGAATTTTTTTCCCTTGATGGGTAAACAAAATTAACACTGGGGGAGGTTTAGAATTAAGAAGAGCTGCAAAGTAAATCAAACCTAGAATAGCAACATTTTTGTGATAAATTTAGAAATAATCTGTACCTATCTGTTCTTTTAATATCTTGAAGTGTTACATACAATTTAGCATATTAGTATTTACAATAGGTTAACCCAGAGATTTTAATTTAAAATAGGTAATTGCATAATTGATTTAGACTTGTGAATTTAAATTGAGTTTTTTTTTAAAATAATTTTTAAAAATATTTATTTATTTATTTTGGTTGCACCTGTTCTCAGTTGCAGCAGGTGGGCTCCTTAGTTGCAGCACGTGGGCTCCTTAGTTGTAGCATTCAAACTCTTAGTTGTGGCAGGCATGTGGGATCTAGTTCCTGACCAGGGATCAAACCCAGGCCCCTAGCATTGGGAGTGCAGAGTTTATCCACTGTGCCACCAGGGAAGTCCCTAAAACTGAAATTTTATTCAGTTTGTAAATCATATTGGAACACTGAAGAGTACTTAAAATCCATCATTTTAAGGTTTAATTTGTTAGATTTATAAAAATGAGGTAAATATCCTGGAAGGTTTGTTATATTTGACAATTGCAACAACTTAAAGAAACCAAACATATTGAAAGTATAAATGAAGTTTAAAATGTAAATAAAGTGATTTTAAAATTAGTTGTTTAAACTTTGGTAGATTTATAAATAGTAAAAAGATATTTATAAACTGAATTTAAGATGAGCAAAAAGAAGAGTTTTCAAAATTTGAAACTTGAACAAATTTAAAATGAGATTTTAAAAACTGAAATCGGGCTTCCCTGGTGACGCAGTGGTTGAGAATCCGTCTGCCAATTCAGGGGACACGGGTTCGATCCCCGGTCCGGGAAGATACCACATGCCACGGAGCAACTAAGCCCGTGCACCACAACTACTGAGCCTGCACTCTAGAGCCTGCGAGCCACAACTACTGAGCCTGTGTGCCATAACTACTGAAGCCCACATGCCCTAGAGCCCATGCTCCGCAACAAGAGAAACCATCACAGTGAGAAGCCCATGTACCACAATGAAGAGTAGCCCCCGCTCGCCGCAACTAGAGAAAGCCCGCGTGCAGCAACGAAGACTCAATGCAGCCAAAAATAAATAAATAAATTTATTAAAAAAAAATAAATAAAATTAAAATAAAGACTAAAATCTTTTCAGAATAATCCTTTCCATACACAAAAGCCAATCTCCAGGGCACACAAAAGATAAACAAACAAAAAACACTCATTTGACAACTGAGTTGAACTTGAATGCAAGTTTTTCCAGAGTATGTGGATCTGTGCATTTTTCTAGGGACTGGATCCGATCTTTTTTCATATCCACAGGGTCCTTGACCCCAAAAGTTTAAGAATCTCTTCCTGTGGAAGGAGTGACTTGTACATCTCTTTTCCCAGCCCCATGGGTCCTAAGGCTGCCCTGGAGCATCACCTGGACATCCCACCAGCACCCCATATGCAACAGTCTGCAAAACCATTTTCAGAGACTCTCCCAAACCAGCCCCTCCCACAGAGATCCCTCTCTACCCTGCAACCCAGACGCTGTCACCTTTCAGGGGCCCTCTTCTTTATCAAAAAATCCAACCACTTACCTAATTCTATTGGTCTCTCTATTGGCTTTCCCTAGCCTATTGATTTCTTCAGCTGCCTGATCTATTGACCAATTCCAATTGATTCTATTGCGAATCAATAGAATTAGGTAATTGGTTGGCTATTTATTTCCCCTTTGCCACAAAGATCCAAACTGCCCCAAAACCCTAGTGATTCTTCCCTCTGAGTGTTCCCTGCGTTTTCCTTTCTCCCAGTCCTCACAGGAGCATCAGTATTGCAGCAGACCGATGGTTCTCCCAGCCATCCCGAGTGACTTTCCCCAAAATAGCTCTCAGGTATATTGCTCTAGAGCTTTCTGTGGCTCCCTGCTACTCCAGTAGAGATTTAATCACCCAGGCATTTGGTGACTTTATGCAAACTCTGAAAGTCAAGCCAAGGGCAGACTCCTGTGTGCAGCTGTTCCCGCCTCCACCTTCCACATGTGGGGAATGCCCTTGGAGTGTCCTTAACTTTGCCTCTGGAAATCCCATTTTCCTTCAGGACTCAGCCTACTCGGGGACGCTCTTTTCCTTTGAACGACTCAGATAATACTTAATCACATGTCCTCCTTCTGCTACTGTGTCCTCCAGCCCTTAAATACTCAAAGCTCCTGGAGGATGGAAACCATTCCCTCTGCAGATTTGAAACCTGTGAAGGGAGGCCCTGTTCCACTCATTTATTAAGCACCGACTGCATGCCAGGCACTGTTCTACATGTTGGGGAGAATGAGGGAAAGAAAGTTCCTGCTAACAAGGAGTTTACATCTTGGGGGGAGCAGACAGGAGGTGAAAGGCAATAAGTAAACAAAAACACATACAATTGGACTTCCCTGGTGGCGCAGTGGTTAAGAACCCGCCTGCTAAGGCAGGGGACGTGGGTTCGAGCCCTGGTCCGGGAAGATCCCACATGCCGTGGAGCAACTAAGCCCGCGAGCCACAACTACTGAGCCCGCGTGCTACAACTACTGAAGCCCACACACCTAGGCCCGTGCTCCGCAACAAGAGAAGCCACCACAATGAGAAGCCTGCACACCGCAACGAAGAGTAGCCCCCACTCGCCGCAACTAGAGAAAGCCTGTGTGCAGCAACAAAGACCCAACGCAGCCAAAAATAAATAAATAAATAAATTTATAAAAAAACAAGCAAACAAAAAAACACATACAATTGCTTTAGTAGTGACACATACATAAGGAGAATATAACAGAGTTATGGGATAAAGTGTGACAATTTTGGGGGGAGGCCACTATAGATCTGGGTGGTAGCAGAGTCCTTTCTGAGATGGTGACATTTGCACCAAGACCTGAATGATAAGAAGCAGGCCTCATGTGGAGATCTGGGGACAGCATCCTGGGAAGAGGGGACAGTGAGGGCAGGTGTGCGTGGGGTGAGGGGACTTGTCATAATGAGGTGGTGGTCCCAGTTTGGTGACTGAGGAAGTGCTGTACCAGAGAGGCGAGAGTGAGGCCACAGCCCATCATACAAGGCCTTGAGAGAATGTGCTGAGGGCTGCCTGTGGGTTCAAGTGCATTGGAGGGTGTCAAATCCCGGGTCAGTTGTCTAAAAGCTTACTCTGCCGCTGTATGGAGCATGGCTGTGGGTCCAGAGCAAAGCAGGGAGGCCAGCTAGGAGAGTATGCAGTAGTGCAAACTGGACTAGAGTGGCCATAGCAGATTAGGGCGACCGACTGCTCCAGTTGGCCTCGGACTAAGGGGTTTCCCGGAACATGGGACCTTTAGGGCTAAAATGGAAAAATCCCTGGCCTGGGTGGTTGGTCATCCTAGGCCACCATGCTTGGAGGCAAGACCACCTGACTCGCTGATGGATGGGATGGAAGGAAAAGAAAGAAATCTACAGAGACTGCCAGGAATTAGCTTGAACAGCTGGGTAGATGGAGGTCCCATTTACTGGGATAGGGTGGATGAGAGAGAAACAGGTTCAGGGATAAAATCAAGAGTTTGACTTTCTGAGCGCCCCAAAATGAGCTCCATAAATCTCTACCAAGAGGCAGAACCACTAAAATAACGTGGGAGAGAACTACTGATATCCCATATCTGCAGAGAACTAAAGTGGATACAAAAATAGGCATCCAGTCCATAGCAAAATCACTCTGGAATTGCTTAATTGCTGGCTAACAGTCACAGATGAGCCAACCTTCCGAGAAAGAGAGAATGCATCCATTTCCTGCAGATGCAATGTTAACGAAATCCAGAAGTGGGACTGGGGGCTGCACATACCCTGGCTTCGGCAGTCTTGTGACAGACCTCACCCCCAACAATTTGTGATGGTTGCCAATATAATTCAAGATGAAGATGGGAGGCCATAGGGAGGGGTCACATCAAGTTACCACAGTAGCATCCTTCTCTGTCTCCCCTCTCCCTTCCAGGATCCTCCAGCCCAGCTCCAATTCAGCGCTCTTTCCTCTGTTAGACAACAGCTTTCCCTTTTCTCTGACTCCAGCTGTCAGTGATGCTCTGGGTCTGCAGCCTGTACAGCAAGTGGGCTTCTTGAAGCATTTCTCAACAGAGATGGTCCTCTCTCCCGCTGAGGCTAAGAGAAACACTCTCTTGTCTCCTGTTACAGCTTCCCTCCCTCAGCCTTCCCCTTGCTAGCCTGCACTTCTCTTGGAGGGAATACCACTTCTTGGAATTCCTCTAAGCCCAGCCATTCCTTCTGCTTTGCAGCAGCTACTCCTACTTCTCCTAGACATTTCCCGCCCACTTGCCCAAAGCAAAGTAAGACCAGAAGGACAGGTCCTGGGTCCCAACTGGTGGGAGGGGGGAGAAGGGGCTTGACTCCCTGTCTCCACTGACCCGCCTGGAGCAGTTCATGCTTTTCCCTCAGCAGGGGAGTAGTGACCCTCACTGACACTGATCCTTTCTTTATTTAAGTTGTGTTATTTTGTTCATCTTGAATTTTTTACATTAATTTTGATTATTTTTAAAATGCTGCATTAAAATATTATTTCTCTTGATTAATGAGTGTTCGGCCCCCACCTTTAATTTTGTGCCCAAGGTGAGTATCTCACTCATTTCACCCTGGCCTGGACCTTCTGCTTTTTTGGGAGGTGGATCTTTCCATTTTAAAACCAGGATGGTCCTGGGAAAATCGGGAAGAGTTGGTCAGCCCTGGACTGCCAGAAATCAAATCCTGGAGTGGCTGCTCTGTAGCTGGGGACAACCCCTCTGAGTCTCCACGTCCTCATCTACACAGCAGGAATGGAGCAGCAACTACCTCAGAGAGTGGCAATTGTGAGCTCATCTGCAGTGAGCTTGTTACAGTGCCTGGCACATAGCAAGTGCTTCAAAATATTAGCGGTGATGGTGGTTTATTGAGTGTCTGCCACGGGCCAACCTCTGTGCCGGGGACAGTGCATCCAGTGGTGCTGGTGACAGACACAGTCTTGCCCTGCAGGGGCCCGGTTCTAGTGGGGAAGTCAGACCATGAACAGGTAATATCAAGAATTATTTGTGGGGACTTCCCTGGTGGTGCAGTGGTTTAGAATCCGCCTGCCAATGCAGGGGACATGGGTTCGATCCCTGGTCCGGGAAGATCCCACACACCGTGGAGCAACTAAGCCTGTGCGCCACAACTATTGAGGCTGTGCTCTAGAGCCCGTGAGCCCCAACCCACTTGTAAAGGAGGTTCTTTTATTGCTCGCAGATCTTTTAGACAGGGTCAATCAGTGCAAGACCAGGACTTGGATGAGATCCCACAAGGAGCGAGAGACAGATTAGGGATTCCACACCTGCCCTCAGAGCTGATCTTCGTCCCACTGCTCCTGGGCAGCTCTGGGAGGTGACCAGAGCAGCTAGGATTCAGGAGGAATGAACCCCAGCTCATACTGTCTTACAGAAAATTCCTGACACCAACAACAACTAGTGTTCATCAGACAGGTTCTCCCCTAGAGGATGCAAATTACGCATTACCGCTGGCTGCTTTTACATGATGGAGCTGGCTGCCTGGGGAAAAGGGAAACATTGTACTGCCTACCCTTTTGCACTTCAGAACTTTGAGCCATCTGAATATCATTACTACCTATTCCAAAATAAATGCTAATATTAAAGTTCAAAAAGCAAAGAAAGACTTACAAATTATCTTCAGGAGAATCCCAGAGTGGATTAGCCCCTAAACAAGTTCGGTTTCAGCAAAATCTCTGGTGGGTCCCCCAGAACAGTCTTCCCTGGCTGGCGAGGGGAACCATCCTCTCTCGGGTTAATTCACCGCTTGGGCCACATTCCAGATTCCCCGGATATATGAGTTTCTGTTAATCTCAGACAGACAGACCTGGAGCGACACTGGGCCTAGAAGGTTTTCCTCAGGGCCCCAAATGATCCAGACTCAAGCACAAGCTTCACAGGACAGCTCCCGAAGAATGCAGAGGAGCTGTAACCAGCCTGACCACTCTCTCGGTTCATTGGAGGGGAAAAAGGAACACCACAGCCAATAGCTCACATTTGGGATTAACTATAGAATCCAAGGTGACACCAGACCCACAGCCCTTCTGAGGGAAGATCACGTCCTTCCTTTTGGTTGGGTGAGAAACTCAGAATAAAGGATTTTTCTAAAATAAAACAGGAGATGGTGTTATGAGGTGAGGAGTGTCCCAGGCAAAGAATCCAGAGACCTAAGGACAGGTCCGGGCTCTGTTACCAACCCATGGCACTGGGTAAGGCCCCATATTCCTGACCCTCTGAGTCTGTGGTAGCGGAGTTGGGCTGATGTCCCTCAGTCCTCTTCTGGGTTCTCACACCTCATTCTGGGCTTGTCCTCTGACTGTCTCCTCCCTCCCTGGATTCACCGTCTCGAACCCCAAGACCTGGAGTCCTAGCTACCTGGCTGTGTTCCGGGGCACGGCTCCCCAGCGCAGGGAACGGGCCTTCATTCCTTTTGTACGTCTTCCTACAGAACACACAGTCCCAAATTCTGCACGTGTCGGAGGAGGGTGGAGGGAGGGTCCTCTCCGGAGGGTCCTCTCCCTCCACCCTCCTCCGACATCTCCGGGGCTGCCTCAACCAATGAGGCAGTCACTTCTGCCTCTGGCCTCACAGGACAAGTGTCTTGCCATCTCTGTCCTGCTGAGCTGCGAGGGTGTCTGAAGACTGTCGGTACTGGGTGTGACCCCAGGCTAGACCAGCCCCCCCAAGGTGGGCCTGGAGACGTCAAAGCATTGCACTACTATTGAAGGTAGTTTAATACAGGCAGGGACTTACAAATTCCACAGACTGTGACCCATATCCTAGGGAAAGTCCCCAAGCCTGTCCTGCAAAGCGCTCCCTCCCCAAATCCACACTGGTAGTGTTCAGACTGTCTCCGCCCCTCTGGCCTCAACTGATTGGAGCAAAGTAGACAACTGACTTGAGCTGGACCAATCAGTTCCTTGCCTGGAAAATTGAAATTGTTTTCAATCTTAGGCCCTTCCTGCTAAGAGATTCAGTCCAGCTGTGGCTGGACCAGTCAAGAAATCCTGAGGCTGTGGACAGCCATTTTCTACCTAGGATGCAGAGAAAGTCAGTTTTCAGGGAAAGCGAGAAATGAACGAAGCAGAAATATAAAGACGGCTGAAAATGGGAGTTGGAGACAGTCCCGTGGGCAATCCTGTCTCTGGTCAGTTCATGCTTAAAGAACAGGTTTTTGTGTTTTCACTCTCCAGCGCCCATCGCCTTCCAAATTATGCCCCTGTTTCCTTTGGAGGAGTGGCCTCTCTCCACTGTGTCACCTTGCAGGGACAGGTCATTCCAGGCACTGCCTCACTGTATTGGTTGAGGAGCCATATCCTTCTTCCCTCCCCAGGGACCGCCATGTACGGTCGTATGTCCTGAGCTGAACAAACACAGTGGCAAGTGGCTGACAGGGACCGTTCACCCCAGTGGACCGGATGGTGGTTGCCTGCTCAGGCTATCCCTGCTGGGCCTCCTGCTTCTGTCTTTCCAGGCAGCCTTGGGCTTTGCCCCAACTGCAGTCAGCCATAAGCTCTGTGTGCCCCCATCACTCTTCCTTTAAATTTCCTTTCATTTTTGCAAAACCAGAGCTGCATTCTCTTGTTTACAAGTAAGAAGTCCTGATTGATATTTGCAGTTAAAACATGTGCTTGGGTTCCGTGAGACATCGGGTGTTCACCCCACTTCAGTGAGCTGGCGTGGATTTCCATTTCCTATGACCAAGAGTCCTTATAGGTTAGGGTAGCTCCTGGACAAGTTGTTTTACCTCTCTGAGCCTCTGTTTCCTCATCCTGAAAATGATGTTACTGATTCCTACTGTGCAGAGAAATTGGAAGAATAAAATAGCAACAATAATAAAGTACTAAAAGAATAACGTTTAGATAAGTGCTTAGGATGTTCCATTAACTGTCCAAAGAGCCTACATATAGTAACTCATTCACAACAACCCTACGAATTAAATACTTTTAGCCTCATTTTAAAGGTTAGGAAACTGAGAATCAGAGAGGCTAAGTGATTTCCCTGAAGCCACACAGCTAACAAACACCAGCGTGCCTCATACATGTTTTGTTGTCCGGTAAATGGTAGCTCTTATGTGTGTTAGTCAAAGGATTTAACAAGTCTGAAAAGTCAGTTTATGATTTAGGTAGCATCCCACGTGTGAGGGTGGGGCTGTGCAGGCCTCCATCAGAACAATAACTAATTGACTGTGGCCATGGCTGTTTCAAAATGTGAAATAACTCAGTCTGTCCCCCTCTCCCTTTACACAATCTTCCAGTGACCTCACCACTCCCATGGCTTCAACTGTCCCCTCTATGTCCCCTGGCTCAGGCCTCTCCTGAGCGCCCAGCACAGCCACCAGCTGCCTGTTGGGCATTTCCGCTTCGATGGCCCAAGGGCCGCCCAAATTCAGCACAGCTCATGGCTGACCAGAAACACTGCATCTTTACCCCGAGCCTGCTCTGCCTCCAGAGTTTCCTGCTTCACTGAATGTTGTCGCCAACTGTAAGCTTCCTAAACCATCTGCCCAGGGCTCGCCTCGCTTTCTCTCTCACCCCAAATCCATTCACTCCACCTCTAGACTCAATGCATTCTGCCTGGATAATTCTCATCTCTCCACTCCCTAAAGCAGACTGCCATCACTCCTGCCCCATCACACAACTGCTGCTCGCCAACCTCCTGTCCGCCTCTGAGCCCATCTTACCTGGCAGCCGAAGTGATGCTTTTAAAACACAAATCAAACCATTTGTTGCTCTGCCTAATTTTTAGTGGCTTCCCCTTGACCCCAAGATAAAGTCCAAACCTTTTTTTATGGTTTATGGGACTTCCTGATCTAGCCCCTGCCTACCCCTCCAGCTGTAAACCATGAGATTTTTCACTCCGACACTTCCTGCTTCAGACATGCTAAACTTTCCCCTGGGTTTTTCACCATTCATTCACTTACTTATTAATTCAACAAAGATTTACTGGGCCCTTGCCATGAGCCAGGCACTGGGAGTTCAATAAGATAAACATGATATTTGCTCTTATGAGGCTTGCACTTGTCTGGTTGATTCGTTTTCATCTTTGAGATCTCAGCTTAAATATTAGTTCCTCAAGGAAATGTTCCCTCTCCCCTAAACCAGGGTAAATCCCTTAGTGTGTGTTCGTAGGATACCTTGTTCTCTGTATAACATACACCACACCTTATTATTGTTTAACCCCTCTCTTCCCTGCCAGACTGTCAACCCCGTGGGGATGGGCACTGGCTCTCTTGCTCACCTCTGTATCCCCAAGCCTGGTACATAATAGACACTCAAAAATAGTTGATAAATGAATGAATACATGAATGAATAGCATTATTATATTCAGCAAATACTCATACTTCTGGTTTTCCTACAAGGCTGTAAGCTTTAAAAAAAAAAAAAAAAAAAGCAGGAAAGACCATGTCATGTTTGTGTTTTTCTCCCAATAGCTTCTACATTAGTGCTCAGTGAGTCTTGGTTGAATGAACAAGTGTGTCTTCATGTAGGAAAATAATAGTTAATAAGGATGGTCAAAGTAGGAAGGCAACATCTTTAGGAAACTGAAGAGTGTAGGGACCTCTGGAATTCACAATCACATGATCTGATTGTTCTACGAAGGGGCTTGGAGCCCCTTGCTTCTTAGTCCTTGCTGTACAGTGGATTGATGTGGGAAGGTTGACAAAATACTGATGCTTAGGCCCTTCCTGCAGAGACTCCAGTTCAATCGGTCTGGGCTGAAGCTGGGCAATGGAAAAAATTTTTTTTCGTTTTCCAGGTGATTCTAATGTGCAGCCAGGGATGGACAGGTGTGGAGCACCCTGGAATTTAAAAGGCTTTGGCCGGATCTAGGTCCGCAGATGAGTAGATAATCTGTCGGGGATTCCTGGGTATTGGATGTGGATCAAGACTTATGACATAATCAGAGATGAAACCAAGGGAATGAAGACAGAGAAAGAATTCAGGACCAATTAGTCATTGCTTCTAGATATACACTTATTGAATGAATGAGGGAATAAATGAAGTGAGTGGGCAAGAGCAGGTCCTCCGTACCGCTGTGGACTCACTGGGAATAGCTTTCTTTATGGACATCAAGCTAGTAGCTATTCACAGGCAATCAGGAAAATAAATCCTGAAAAGATTAAACAATATTAAGCCGGTTGAATCTTCCGATACCATAGACTCCCAGGAGCTACAGGGTCATCCACTCAATCCCCATTCACCCATTCAACAAACATTTACTGAGCATCTACTATGTGCCAAGCACAGTTCTAGATGCTAGGAAGGATACATATTGCTTGGGGCTGAATTGTTTCCACCCAAAATTCACATACTGAAGTCCTAACCCCCAGCAGCTTACAAAGTGACTGTATTTGGAGATAGGATTTTTTTAAGAGGTAATTGAGTAAAAATGAGGTCATTAGGGTTGATCTTAATCCAATATAACTGATGTGCTTATACGAAGAGGAAATTTGGACACAGACAGACACAGAGGGGAGACCATGTAAAGACACAGGTAGAAAAGGGCCATCTATAAGCCAAGGAGAGAGGCCTCAGAAGAAACCAACCTGCTGACATCTTGATCTCAGACCTTCAGCCCCTAGAATTGTGAGAAAATAAAGGTCCATTATTTAAGCCACCCAATCTGTGGTGCTCTGTTTGGTAGTCCTAGAAAACTAATAGCTGCAAATGAGACCAAGTCCCTGCTTTCTAATGCATATATCCACTAAGCCTTCATTTCCTAAGAGCTATGTGCGTACTTTCAACGTATCTTTCTACTGCTATTTTTCAAAGCTTTGTGGTCATAAGTTGCATTTAATAAAATCCACATTCATTGAAAGAGCTCCTTGATTCTAAGTGGCATTTTGTCATTGTATATATTTTGTACAAGATAAAGTCTCAGCTGGGTACTAGCATGTCTTTAACACCTGTCTAACACTTGCTAATCTCTCTTATATAAAAAAGACCTCTGGCTCAGAACCATCGCCAAGCAGAAATATCTGGCTAGGATTGAATAACATCACTGTTTTATTTTTTCTGTTATATGTATTTGAAGAGTTACTTGTATTTAATAGCAAGTTACAATGACTTTGTAGTAGTTATAGGGTGTTTTCATTTCAAATAAATTTTTTAAGGCAAAAACTAAGTGATTAGACTTTAAGAATGAATATTCAACAAATAATGGTAATGTAGTTTGTATATAAGGTAAAAGTCATGATGATGGTATGCAATGACAAAAGATTGGAAAACACTGAATGAGATGACTTCATAGAAATTGCTAGTTTTATTCCACCAACACTGATTGAGCTTTTCATTCCACCAACACTGATCGAGCATATACTAGCTTCCAGGCATTGTGCTACGTATTTTCTCATAAAATATCTTATTTAATTGCAGAAATATCCTAGAAGACAGGAACCACATCTGTCCTATTCATTGCTGTATCTCCAGCACCTTGTACAGTGAAAAAGCGCTGAAAACTTTTCCTTTGAGTGATGCATGTGCATTTTTGAGTCAAGATTCAACATATTAAAGGATGAATATTCAAACCCAAAGTGCCTGCCACTAAGAATTAGTTGGAATGAAGGGCCAGTTATTGGTTTTCTCTACTTCCCTGGTCTATATTCTCTTTTTAAAAAATATTGTTATGAGGAGGGCATTTGTTATTCAGTGAGACTATGGTGCTTTCTTGAGACATTAGGTGAGCTGCCCTATAACCTGAAATGGGCCCCTCGTCCCATCTATCTATCATTTATCATCCTTTCATCCATCCATCTATCCATCCAATGAAGAACCTCTGAAAAAAAACAAGAAACCTATATCCTTCTCTGAAGAGAACTTGATTAGCATTTGCAAAGCAATTAATAGAATTCCATCAAGTGCCAGGCCCTGTGAAGGAGTGAAACTGGCTACCACTTCCCCCTTTTTCCACTTCCAGGGAGCAGTCCAGGTACCCCTTATAACCCTCAAGCACTCTGGGGCCTCAGCCCCAGTAATTAAAAGTTTGGAATTTGTGACAGGATTTGGCATTGGATTCCCAACTTCTACTAATGACTAGCTGCGGCCTCCCTGTGCAAACCAGGAAATATAATAATATAAAAGAAGATTAAATAAACATGCTTCAGCTATTAGAAGAGTAGCTGGCACATAACCAGTATTCAACAAATTTCAGCCATTACAATTGTTATTATTATCTGGAATGACTGGACTGCATTCAGGGACAAAAACTCCTGCTCCTCAAGGTCAAGTTCATTTTGTCTGGGATTTAGAATTTAGGCACATTCTAAATTGGGGAAGAGGTTTCAAAACAAGATTATGGCATTCTGGGGAAGAAATAACAGCAGACCTGCCTGTGGTCACTTGCTATTTGGGAGATAATGAAGGCAAGTCACACCTTCAAGGCCAGGGTGAGAAATTCACTATCAATGGAAGAGACTGTAGGTATTGATTAAACATTGTTGATCGGTTTCTGCTCTGTCCTACCAGGTCAATTGCTCAGCTGTGGATGTCACCCCAAGTTTTAGCATGGCATGTGTGGCCCCATCTAATTCAACCTGATCCCCCTTTCCAGCTTGCCTCCCACTGCTTCCTTTCTGGAAACTTCCACACCAGAGAGACTGGTTTACTTACTTACCCCTAAATGTTGCACAGGATCTGTTCCCATTCTTTTGCTTGTGCTGTTCCCTGAGCCTTGATCACCCTCCCTCACACACACTCCTCTCTACTTAGATAAATTATAACCCCCCTTGGGCTCCAAATCCCATCATACCTCTTCTTTAAAGCTTAATGTGATCTCCTTAGTGTACAGGGATCCCTCCTTCCTCAGAATTCCTGGCTTATTTGGAGTCTACATAATTAATTTGGGGACTCAAAAGAAAGGACATTATGATGCTTCTTCTATTATTGCCTGTGATAGTTAATTTTATGTGTCAGCTTAACTGGACTAAGGGATGCTCAGGTAACTGGTGAAACGTTATGTCTGGGTATGTACCTGAGGATGTCTCTAGGAGATATTAGCATTTAAACAGGTAGACTGAGTACAGAGGATCACCTTCACCAATGCGAGTGGGCATCAGCGAGTCCAATGAGGACTTGAATGGAACAAAAAGGGGGAGGTACTGAGCCCACGTGCCACAACTACTGAAGCCCGTGCCTAGAGCCCGTGCTCCGCAACAGGAGAAGCCACTGCAATGAGAAGCCTGCGCACCGCAACGAAGAGTAACCCCCGCTCACTGCCACTAGGGAAAGCCCGAGCCCAGCAACGAAGACCCAACGCAGCCAAAAATAAAAAATAAAAAAAAATTTGTTTAATATGTATATATTTTAAAGAAAAGAACAAAAAGGTGGAGGAAGGGTGAATTTGTTCTCATGTTTGAACTGAGACATCCATCTTCTGCCCTCAGATATTGGCACTTCTGTTTATTAGGCGTTTAAACTTGGACTGAATTACACCAACAGCTTTCCTGCTGTTCTCCAGCTTACAGATGGCAGATCCTGGGTCCTCTCCACCTTCATAGTCACACGAGTCAATTCCTATTGTAAATCTCCTCTCATGTTGTTAGATAATAGATGGATAGATAGATAGATAGGTACATAGATAGATACATAGATACATAGATAGATACATAGATAGATGATAGGTAGCTGGCTAGTCTATTGGTTCTGTTTCTCTGGAGAACCCTGACTAATACATTGCCTCAAACTAGTTTTGTATGATTTCCTCATGTAGACTGTAAGCTCTTTGGTGACATAGAATCCTTTTCTATGAGTTCTCCCTCAGGACTTCAGAAAGTCCACTATTTTCTTGCAATAACCAACATCAGTTTCTGCTGCTTGCAGTCATGAACTAGAGGCAGAAAAAACAATTGAATTAAGTTCAGTAAATGCCACCAAGGATGTCTCAATACTCACATCTATAGCCAAGAGATTCTCTTCCTTCCTAGGCAGGACCTATTTACTTGTATTTTCTATTCATGTCTCCCAAGCTCAACTATTGTTTCATCAAAATTACAAATGACTAGTAGAAGAACAGTTGTTGTAGGTGCTTCAGGGATAGAAAGAAGAGCTGATTGGCCAAAATGAAGAGAGAAAAGTCATTAAAAGCAGAGCCAAAACTTCAACAATCACAACGGTTTGTGTAGATGCAAAACAAACAAACAAAATCATGCCTTCAATAGGTCTGGATGATAGTCCAGTATAATAACCAACATTGATGGTGATGCTCTAGGTCATTCAGAGTAGGTTTAATTTTCTGGTATCTTCTATACGTGGAAAGCATGAAACCAAATAATTCACCTTAGTAAAATTTCTAATCCTAATGTCTAAATTTTTTTTAAAGTATGAGGCTCTGTAGAATATTCACACCCAGTGCATACATACATTCATTCAAGAAATATTTATGAGCACCTGCCATAGACCAGGAACTGTCTAGTGTGGGAGGACAGAGGGGTGAACAAGACAGATAGGATCCTTGTTCCACTTGAGTTTACATTCTAGGTGGGGAAGAGACCTTAGACTAGGAAATACTTAAATGAACAGGATAATTTTAGGTAAAAAATAAGTGCTCTAATATATATAGAAATAGATCAGAATGATGTATCAAAATGATGGGGTAGACAATGCCTGGGGTGGGGACAGCCATGAAAGGCCTCACCAAGGAGGGACATTGGGAGTCATTCCCATCTCCCCTTCCTGCATTCGCATCCCACTCTCTTGGCTCCCAGAGATGCCCCTCCCCAGCTGGAAGACTGGTGAGCCACTGACTGGCTTCCCTGAGGTGGGGAGAAGAAAACAAAACAAACACATTCTTTTGTTGAAGAGGCATTTGAGCAAACTCAAGAGTCCTGCTTTCTCAAAGGAAGTTTTTGCAGTGCCTGGATTAACACATCCTGAAGTTAACCTGAAGGCTGTCCAAGTATAAATGACCCAGAATATACATCAGCGACAGGTCACCAGTTCTCAGTAGAGCAGGCTGTTTTATCCCCCTTTGTTTAGCAACCAAGGCTCTGCCTCCCACACACCCAGGAGTTGATAACACAATGACTGTCAGTAATTCAGCGGAAGGTTTGAAGCTAGTTTAGCTCTGATCGGCTCTACACTCAGTCATCCAGAAATTACCTAGGGCAGAGACTTTTCGTGGCCTGACACTTGGACACAAAGCTTGACACTTTGACAAGAAGCCTCTCAACAATTCCTCCAGAGCCAGCAACCATCTCACTCTTGCTCCAAAGTACAATCTGTGACTCTATTCATGTCCTCTGCCTGCCAACCCTCCCAGGAAAGTTACTTCTTTCCCATCTGGGCATCTGGCATCTTCTTTTAAAGCCTGGTTAAAAAGCTTCCGCCTGCTTCCAGCAAGAATGTTGGAGCAGATTCCTGTTTCGCTTCACATGCCTCAGGAATGCGTGTAATCCCATTTAAGAAGATGCTTGATTAAGTCTTTAGAACCCAAGTCAAGTTGGTCATTCTTCATTCCCTAGAGCATGGCCCCGTTCATGAGATGGAAACATTCCTAATCGAATATTGTCCTACAGAGAAGTCTGCTTTGGCTGGTTCAAAGCATACAGAAATGAGTTCCTGTAAGAAATAACAGCCATTCCCACATACAAATTCTCTTAAGCCAACTCAGATCCTTCGGCCAAAGGGAACGCATGTGCCGCTAGACACCTGGCCTCTGACAGAAGCCAATATGTGTAAGGCAGAGAGAAGGAAGGAGCTGTATCATCAGGCCTCATTGTACAATGCACCCTCCCCAGCCGCCCAGACTTGCAGGTGGAAGCACTTATATGAAAAGTGTGTCATGCATCATGTAACAGGTCAGTAGAAAAATCTCTCTTGATCTCCCCCTGCCAAGTGCCCCAGCAGCACCCGTCCACGGAAGCCATGAAAGAGAGCTCAGAAGCTAGGAGGTGAGCTGTCTCAGCCCTTGCAGAGCCCATGCCATCTCCCGAAGCCATGCCAAAGAAAGCACAAAGGCTTAGAGGTAGCAACCCAAGGTGTCAGAGCCCTCATCACGACATGGAAGGAAAGCAAAGGACTTGCTTCAAGACCAACTCTGGGTTAATTTGAAAATTGGTGTGTATTTCAACAGACGAGAATTCACTTGCCAAGTTCTATCAAAGGACTATTTTTCCCCTGAGAGTACCCGGTGGGATTTGGCATATATGAAACCCTGAAAAGTTTCCCTCCATGACTGCTGAGCTGGAACTAAGGGGTCTATAAAGTGTGAAATGAGAAAGGGACTCGGTGTAGCTTAATGCTAATGACTGCTCAGGTGATGGGGCTGAGCTTCCACATCCTTACAGCTCCCCAAATCAGAATCTGATTAGCAATTCTTTCACGACTGCATTATAGAGTCTGCCCCAAATGCTTTCTAAATAAGGGGAATGTTATGGTCTGCCACCAGTCTTTTCCTCCTGCTAATCATTTCAAGGATGCATGTTGTGCACACAAGTTGACTCTTAAGCCATTAACCCATTAAGGGTACTTTTTCTTTAAATTTTATTTCAAGACTTGGCTGAACTTGACAATGATCCTCCTTCCTCCTCCCCACCCCCATCCCTTTTAACTAAGTACCTGAGTTCATCTATTACAGTCTGTTAAAGGTACAAATAAATAAATTACTAAATAGTCTGATGATAAAAGCCAGGGAAATTATTTCTATTTTTAAAAAGCATATTTGTATTAGGATGATTGCCCTTGATTACAAAACTAGAAACAGTTATAAACCTGAAATTTCCTTTTCCCAAGTTGTGTCGCTTTCATTGCTTCTGAGGTGTGGAATAACCAATCTATTCATTTCATTCCGCTCCCTAGTTTTTCGATTCTGTGTATTTCTACGAAAAGATGTTGGTGATTCTTTTGTTAATGCGGTGATTTGGGGCTGGGGTCCTGATGGGGAGGAAGAAGAGGTGTGATTTGAAGTTCGGAAAGGCATTTAGTGCTATATTGCTCTCCCAATAGCTTTACTGATTTGCAAAATTACTAAGAATAGGCATAATCTTTCCCTCCAAACTGGCTTTCTTACTGTGTCTGTGTATCTGCCCAAAGTCAGGAGCCAATTAGTCTTTTTAGGATTTTCTTTCAACTTTAATACCCACCCACTGCCAATCACCAAAGCCAGCTGATTCCATTCTGAACTAACTCTCGAGTACACCCCCTCCTGTCCAGGAGGAGAGCCAGGTATTCCGCTGTCGTTCAGGACACATTGCCGTCTCCCAGGGCAGCGAGCTGTCTCATGACTGGGATCCCTAGCACCAGCCTGGCCTTCCACGAACCCAGCCTCCACGCTGTGCCAGTGTGACTTTCTAAAAAGCCATCAGAGCCCCAGCTCCCCAGATCTACAAAGTCCCTCCTCGCAAGGACCCATCAGTGATCCCTTCTTGCCTCCCACAGGCCAACTAGGGGCCCTTCTCCAAAATGCCCCTCACCCTCCTCCCTTGTAAGGGATCACACTGGATCTTAATTGCTTGCTTATAAAACTATCTCCCTCACTAGACTGTGAATGCTCTGAAGTTTGGAACCGTGACTTCCCTGGGGCGCCACACACTGAGAAAATGCTCCACAGATGCTCGTGGGAAGAAGGAAGGGCAGAGGGGTGATAGGAAACTCTTTGAGTTTTTTTTTTTTTTTTTTTTTTTTTAATTTATTTTTGGCTGCGTTGGGTCTTCGTTGCTGCGCGTGGACTTTTCTCTAGTTGCTGTTGTCTTCGTTGTGGTGCTCGGGCTTCTCATTGCGGTGGCTTCTCTTGTAGTGGAGCACGGGCTCTAGGCATGTGGGCTTCAGTAGTTGTGGCGCACGGGCTTAGTTGCTCCGCGGCATGTGGGATCTAACCGGACCAGGGCTCGAACCCGTGTCCCCTGCATTGGCAGGCAGACTCTCAACCACTGCGCCACCAGGGAAGCCCACTCTTTGAGTTTTTTGTGTCATGATTCCCTGACAAGAAATCGCTTGTCACCCTGCTCCGCTAACTTCTTAGGATGAAAAAAGGGCATCCCAGAGGAGGGGCCATTGTCAGGCATCCCAGATCTGCTGCTCTTTGGGGAGAATCTCCTAGCTGCAAGGCCAGCTGCGTACGCATGTGACCTGTGCAGTTGCCCAGGACGCCACACCCAGAGGGTCCCCGCACTTGCTTTGATGTTCTATTGTCACTATATTGAAATTCTTAACACATTTTTAATAAGGGCCCGATGTTTTCCTTTTGCACTGGATCTTACAAATTAGGTAGCTGGTCCTGCCTGGTGAGTATGGAAGTCAGGGGGCCTGGGGGTTCAGATCCTCCTACTTTCTATCCCCTGGCAACAGACAAGACCAAGTCCCTGTCCTCTGATGTATAGATTCACCAAGCATTCATTGTCTGAAGGCTGAGCAAATACTTTCTGCATATCTATCTACCACTATTTTTCAAAGCTATTTAGTCATTGATGAATTTAATAAAATACATGTTTATTTGAAAGAGTTCCCTAATTCAAAGCAGCATTTTAGCATTTTACGTCATTTGTACAAGAGAAAATCTCAGTTGGTTTCTAGCATATCTTTACTACTTTTCTAACACTCACCGTGTTCCTTTGTCTAGGATAGAAAGGGGGCTGCAGGCTCAGAGTCTTCCCCAAGCAGAAACAGCTGGTTAGGATTGAACACCCTGGTATTTCCCACCCCGTGGTAGCCAGGAGCCCAGGCTCACCTCAGCTCCCACCCAGGAGATGAAGGGGTGATGAGATACTCTTTTGGGGCGGCCATGGCAGTGGATTTCAGCAAGAGAAGAAAGGACACTGCCCATCCCTCTCAGGTTCCTCCTCAGCTCCTGCCTGTTTTCCCAGCCTGCACCTTCGGGCACCCACTAATTGTGGGGATTCCCCACCGACGTCCAGTAGATTCTCTTTTTATCGAGGAAGTGGGGAGACTTCCTCCTAAGGAACTAGAAAGAGCCAACCACTTCTGCTGGAGCTTCTTCTTTTCACCCACCCACACTGCCCACATCGGAGGTGGGGACATTCGGTGACAGATAACACACCGCCTTCACACTCAGCCTCGCAGTGCCCTCGCCCCAGGCCCACAGGTGGGACATTTTTGTCATTTGATGGAATTCGGTATTGTTGTTAGTTCCCAAGCTCACCTCTCTCCCTCTACCTGCTCTTCTGAGTGATAACAGCTAAGGATTATTTCGGTCTGACCTGGTGCTCGGTCTGCCCTGGGTCCTGCATGTGTCCTGAGAGGAGCATCCTGGAGCCATCATGAGCTCAGAGTCTGACTGCAGACTGTTGGATTAGAATTTCAGTTTCCATATCTGAGAGATGCAAACAACAGAAAGTACCCATCTCCAGGCTGGCGTGAAGTTAAATGAGTTAAAGTGTACGCTACACTTAGCCCAGTGCCTGGTAAGCGCTGTCTGTGTTTGCTATTATTGTTAATCCTGCATCATGTAACCTCCACAGCAGCCCACTGAGGGAGGTTTTATTATTATCATCATCACCCCCATTTGGCAGATAAGAAAACTGAAGGGCAGAATGATTAAGCAACTTGCCTCTGGTCACCCTTTAGTAAGTAGTGAGGCCATCAAAAATGGCCTGAGGGCTTCCTTGGTGGCGCAGTGGTTGAGAATCCGCCTGCCAATGCAGGGGACACGGGTTCGAGCCCTGGTCTGGGAAGATCCCACATGCCGCGGAGCAACTAGGCCCGTGAGCCACAGCTACTGAGCCTGCACGTCTGGAGCCTGTGCTCTGCAACAAGAGAGGCCGCTACAGTGAGAGGCCCGCGCACCGCGATGAAGAGTGGCCCCCACTCGCTGCAACTAGAGAAAGCCCTCGCATGGAAACGAAGACCCAACACAGCCAAAAATAAATTAAAAAAAAAAAAATGGCCTGAGATGGTCTCAGTCTGGAGCCAAGCTCTTTCATCACTAAGTACCACCACCTTCCCCTGGGGAACATCTAGCTGACTGTGGTCCACTGTGACCCCAGATATTTTTCCAGGTCTAATGCATTGTTTGCAATCCTGTGCCTGGGTCTTATATGTCTAAACCTGCTGTCTTATTACAGTGCCTATGGAATTGCCTCTTGTTTTTCACTGAGTCCTCTGACTGCCAATCCCCAATCTATTATGGAGGCTGGGATAGGAGTTCAGAGTGGGGGTAAAGGGGGGAGTTAAGGGCTGGGCCCATGTGGTGTAGGGGCAGCAAGAGATTATGTGATGGAACAATATGGCTCCTGGGAGAAGTATGGGGGACCAGCATTTCCTACCTTCTCCTCATGTGTCTTCCTCCACTGCAAAGGCTGAAAGTTAAGAACTATAATTCCCAGATGCACGTGGGGTTCCAGCAACCCGAAGGAAGTGAAACCGAGGGGGGACCTGGGCAGGGAGGCCTCCTTTTGTTCTCCATTTCTTAGAGGCAAGACTCCAGCCTCCACGACCTTCCCTGAGTTCCAAAGGACGGATGTGAACAGTTGCTAATCAGGGAAGGAGCAGCCAGGAAACCACCTGAGGCAAGGTTAAGAGATGACCACCTGAGACGAGATTAGGGAGTGCAAGCCCTGCTCACAGCCTAATCTTGTCAGAGACCCCACCTTTGAACCACTGTTATAAAACCCTTCATCAAATCCTCTCAGGGTTGGGACACATAGTTTTTTGAGGCAGAAGCCTGGTGTGTTCCGCTTTGCCTGACAAAGCAATAAAGCTATCCTTTTCTATTTCACCCAAAACTCTGTCTTGGGGATTTGATTCTGCACCGGTGTAACAGAGAAGCTGAGCTTTAGGTAACAGAAGCAGTGATGGGAAAGCCACGCTTCTGCTGCTTCCACTGTTTCTGCTGGCAAGTGTCATTGCTGCAGAGTCTGGAATTTCCAGTGTTCTTTCCAATCCAACTGGTAGTGTCCCGATTATAAAAGACAGTGCTGCTCTTGGTGCCCGCTCCGTACTGCAGGATGGTTCTCAAGGCGATTCCTAAAAGCTCAGCTGGTCCCTCCAGCCTCCTGAGTAATTCTGTAAACACTATTAAATCTCCTTCAGCCTAAACTCACTAGGGAGCTAGAGTGGATTATGTCTCCACCATTGAATCCTGACCAATACAGCATCAGAGAGGTGGAAACTTGACCATGACTGAGGGGTAACATGTCTCATTATCAAATATTGTATAGTTTTTATTAAAAAGTATAGAGAAAAATATGACAAATATCTCTGTATCCACCACCTAGATTAAGAAAAAAAATTACAAATAAGATTGATGATACCCTGTTTCCCTTTTACCATTTGAAGCCCCTTCTCCTACCCCAAGGACCTACCATCATGAAATGCCTATACATGTGTTTATAGTTTTACTTCTTATGTAGTCCTGCACCAAATATAGCATGATTTTGCATGTGTTCTTCCACAACACTTTTTGTTGTTCAACATTAAGTTTTTGAGATTTGCCAGTACTGATATTTGGTTGCCTTTTAATGGCTGGATGGTATTCCATACATGAATGTATTTCATGCATGATTTTATCACAGTTTAGTCTGCTATTGATAAGGGACATAGTTTAACTTTCTAAGGCATTTCAAATGTCTTCAGAACAGACAGGCTAGAGAAAAGTGCAAAATGCTCTAGTGATAATAAGGACTAGTGCTCACGATGACCAAGACATTTGCATTTACATCTTAAAACAGTGCCTTGGCTGAGCAAATCTCTAGAGTATGATCATCATAGGGTTCCACTCTGCTGTCCCCAAGACGTACCACAGAGGCTGTCCACGATAGCCAAGGTCTCACGAAAGACAGAACCAGACTTGCTACCAGGAAACGAAAATCAAGATGAAGTGGTTAACTGGCTTATGAAGTCCCCGAAGCCGTGTCCCCCAGGTTCTGGGAAGATGTTGATGAGCTCACTGACCAATCATGGAGAAATTCCAACACCTTTGCCAGGAAATCTGGATGAAAGGATTGAGGAGCATTTATCCCCAGGGCTTAAAATTAGTTAATTACTCTGTCACCCAAAGTTACTGAATCATAAAAAGTGGAGATACATTTGCTATGATTCAGTTCCGGTCAGCAGAACTTTCCCCTGCATAGCATTGCGGGGAGAGGGGAAAAGAGCAGGGCTTTGCACTGGAGCACACCCTTTCCTTTCACTCTCTATGTATGACCTTGGACAAACAGCTTCCTGTCTCTGAGCTGTGGTCACCTTGTCTCTAAATGGGATATTAAAATAATACGAAGTGGACGTGGTTGACTTGGTACCCCATTCCCACTTCTTTGGGTAACAGCGCCCAGATTTCCTTCTGGGGAACCACCCCTTCCCCACTCATAGTGCATACATTTTGGGGGGTGCCTCCACCCTTTGCTTCAGAGGTGGATGTGGGTCTCAGGCCTGGGTAACAAGATCACCCATGACCCTGGTCCTCACCATTTGTTCAGAGGCAGGCACATGATGCAGTCAGCGCCAATGAGATGCAATGATACTTTTGTTGGCACTTCTGGGGCTCTTTCCTGCTGAACTTGAACTCGGCAGCCTGGAGTTGCAGGGAGTCATCAAACTTTCTACAAGAATGAAGGCCGTACAGCAGACTGCATTGTTTAGAGGTAGAAAAAAACCCAAGTCCTAGTGGCATTATGTGAGTGCCTAGATCAAGTTATACTGAAGGCCAAGGTCAACTCTTGGGATTTTTAGTTTCTTTTTAATCTGTTTATTTGTTTTACTTAAACCAGTTTGAGTTGGGCTTTCTGTCACTTACAGGATAGTAAGCCTTGACCAACACTGTCTCATTAGGCAACTGTGAGGATTAATTGAGATGACATGAATGATACCTACTATGGACCAGATTCCCTTTCCCTGCCTTGTTCTTGTTCTGATTCAAATTTATCTTCATTTAACTGCTTCTTTTTTTTTTCGGGGTGGGGGGCGCCCTGCACTGCACGGCTTGTGGGATCTTAGTTCCCCGACCAGGGATTGAACCTGGGCCCTCGGCAGTGAGGGCGTGGAGTCCTAACCACTGGACCGCCAGGGAATTCCCTTCATTTAATGCCTTTAAAAATTTTATGTAATTCTAAAATCATTCTGGGCTTCTAGAAATGTCTCAAAACTATGATATATTAGAAACTTGAAACAAATGAAAATGCTTACCTTAACCGTATGGGCCAGCAATCCCACTCCTGGGCATATGTCCAGAAAAGATGAAAACTCTAATTTGAAAAGATATATGCACCCAGGGCTTCCCTGGCGGCACAGTGGTTAAGAATCCGCCTGCCAATGCAGGGGACACGGGTTCGAGCCCTGGTCCAGGAAGATCCCACATGCCATGGAGCAACGAAGCCCGTGCGCCACAACTACTGAGCCTGTGCTCTAGAGCCCGCGAGCCACAACTACTGAGCCCGCACACCACAACTACTGAAGCCTGCACACCTAGAGCCCATGCTCTGCAACAAGAGAAGCCACTGCAATGAGAAGCCCGTGCACCGCAATGAAGAGTAGCCACTGCTCGCTGCAACTAGAGGAAGCCCGCGCGCAACAGCAAAGACCCAATGCAGCCAAAAATAAATAAATAAAATAAATAAACTTATTAAAAAAAAAACAAAAACAAAAGTTATATGCACCCAAATGTTCATAGAAGCACTATTTACAATAACCAAGACATGGAAACAACCCAAGTGCCCATCAACAGATAACTGGTTTAAGAAGATGTAGTATGTAAATATATATATTACTCAGCCATAAAAAAGAATGAAATATTGCCATTTGCAGCAACATGGGTAGACCTAGAGATTACCATACTAAGTGAAGTAAGTCAGGCAGAGAAAGACAAATATTGTATAATGTCACTTATATGTGGCATCGAAAAATAATACAGATGAATCTATATACAAAACAGAAACAGACTCACAGACATAGAAAACAAACTTATGGTTACCAAAGGGGAAAGGCGGGGTCAAAATTAGGAGTATGGGATTAACAGATACAAACTACTATACTTAAAATAGGTAAACAACAGGATATACTGTATAGAACAGGGAAATACATTTAATATCATATAATAACCCATAATGGAAAATAATCTGAAATATATATATATATATCTGAATCACTTTGCTGTACACGTGAAACTAACACAATATTGTAAATCAACTATACCTCAATAAAAAATTAAATAAAAGTTTAAAAGATGCTTAGCTTAGAAAAGATTGCTTGGCAAAATAATAGATTTCTCGAAAAACTTAAGAGGCTGTCATAGGGAGAAGAACTAGACTTCAACTTGAAGAGCAGTATTGGGCGACTGGGCGGAAGTCGGCAGAGGATGCATGGCTTCGATGTGAGGACGAACTGCCTAGTAACAAGCTCTGAATCGCACCTCTGAGGTAGAGGTTTCCCATCACAGGAGACGATCATGTTGAGAATGGACAGCCACTGACTCTTGTAGAGGGGACTCCTACTGCTACTCCTACTTCAAGGGCACAATTACATGGTGATGACCACTAAGCCCTCTCACTTACAGGATGCTAGAATTCTAAAGTGTCAAATACAACTACTACTATTTATGCCCTCAGTATAAGAGTATCTCTGGGACTTCCCTGGTAGTCCAGTGGTAAAGAATTCGCCTTCCAATGCAGGGGATGTGGGTTCGATCCCTGGTCGGGGAACTAAGATCCCACATGTCAGAGGGCAACTAAGCCAGCGTGCCACAACTACTGAGCCCGCGCACCCTGGAGCCCTAGAGTGAAGCCTGCAACACACAGCTAGAGAGAAGCCCGCATGGCGCAACGAAGATCCTGCGTGCCGCAACTAAGACCCGATGCAGCCAAATAAATAAATAATTTTTTTAAATGCTCGTTAAAAATATGTACATGTATGTAAGAGTATCTCTGATTTTTCTATTGAAAAGGGGTTTTGAGCAATTCAAGGATCAAAACTTATAGGAATGTGGAGGAATATTCAAATGTGTATTCATACCTTCAATTTATTATATCAGCTACATAAAGCTACATGTTTGTATATTATATAAAATTATCATATATGAATTTTGGAAAGTTGCTTTTTCCATTCTCACATTTAGTGAAATAACATTCAAGCCCTTCACATGCACTTTGGCATTAGTTTCTTTTTTATTAGAGTCACTTTTGAACTATGTAATGTTAGATTTGTTCAACAATGTTTAACTTTTAGAGCTGTGCCTTTATGACTATAAAAAACAAGTCTAAGATAGACATTCTTGCAGGAAAAATACCTTTTTTATTGCGAGTCTAAAACTTTCTGGCCCCTAACCTCTCTGGTTTCATTGTAAGAGATTTTTTTAAAAGTGAGTTTTCTTAGAAACTCACCTATTACAATTTAGCAGAATAAACCATGCTTAGTAACTAAGAATGTTCTCTGAATAAAGGAAGATACAAAATCACATATACAGAATGATGCAAAATATGATGAAAACTTAGATATGTAGGTGCAAACAAAAATATGAGAAGGAGTATACCAGAAGATCAGCAATAGCTGTCTCTGAATTGTCATTATTATGTATGCCATTGTTTTATTTTTCATACTTTTCTGTATTTCCAAGTTTTTGCAATCAGCAGGAGTACCTCTACAATGAGAAAAAAGAACTAGTTATAAAAATAAATGCCTGAGTGGTAGTTATAGAGTATAACCCCTATTCCAGCTTCTGTGAGGTTTACAAGATGCAGTGGGACCAGGGGTCACAAACTCAAACACTTCCATGTCACATAAATGATGGGAGTGGGCTAATTATAATATAATAGGGAGTGGTGAGAACTGTGGCAAACTGGAGAATGTTTGCCTAATTAAAGTAGGGCAGCAAATTATTGTTAGGCAGGAATGTGAGTCCAGTGGTATCAAATGCTCTGATACTGGATATATATGTAAAATTCCCCCCACCTTTTTTTTTTTTTTTAATAGTGAAGGTCAAATACAATCCTTGTTCCAGTTTGTCCTTGTCTGTGACCTCTAAGTTAGACAGGGTTTCCGATCTCTATGAACTGATACTCAAACTGGCCTTTACTGCCAACTAGAGATTTTAATTGCCCTGTTCCTCTTCAGTCTTTCCAGCTCTCTGGTATCCTATTTCACCATTAGCACCTAAGTCAGTATTTCCCTACATGTGTTCCATGGAATACAAGTCCTTTGGGATGTTCTGTGAAAAGAAAAGGGAAGTTTCCATAATTAAATGTGTCTGAGAAACACTGCTTTATATTTCCCACCCAGAGGTTCACAGTGTACACTCTCATTTTAAAGTCCCTGAGAAGTTCTGCAGTTTACTCAGCAAGTAAACTTTGCTTAGTCTAGCATTTCCCAAACTCGCTTGGCCATGGAATCCTTTGAGGCATAACTTCTATTAACATGTTATTGCTACAGATGTAGTGGACCATGGAACACAATTGCAGTAACACAGATCTAGGTTATTTGGAGCTCTCGGTGGAGAAAATAACCCAAGCTAAATGAAGGTCGTATTTGTTTTTCCTAGTTGAGGAAATGCTTGAAGTTTTGCAAAAGAATAAAAAGAGAGAGGGTGTAAGATGCTGAGTGTATTATGACTCATCCATGTACCACATACTGAATACAGGTGTGGTCCTCAAAGCCAGACTTCCTGGTTTCGAAAGCCAGGTCCTGCCACTTCTTAGTGATGTGATCTTGGGCAAGTTACTTGATTCCACTGTGCTTCAGCTTCCTTGACATAAAATGGAGATAATTATTGTGTTCATCTCAAGGAGTTGTACAGAATGAATTGTACAACTACACTGTGAAATGTAGAAACATTCCTAATGTTATGTAGGTGCTCAATAAATTTTTATTGTTATTCTCACTTCCCTGTTCACATTTGCTAGTGCATAGATAATAATAATGGCAATTATTAATATATCAAATGTTTGAATAGTTAACATATATTGGGAGCCTAGTATGTGCTAGGCACTATGCTAAGTAGATTAACTCTTACACTCCTTACAAAAACTGTATGAGGTACATATTATTATTATTCCCACTCTATACATATATGTCGGGAACCGAGGTTTGGAGAGTTGACGTGACTGGTCCTCAATTAAAGAGCTAGCAATGGGAGAGCCAGGATAAACCCCTGCTGGTCAGATTTGAAATCTCACCCTTATAAATACTGTGTTCTGCTTCCTCGAAGGCCCAAGTCTTCACATTTTAGAACAGGAAGAGACCTCGAAGATGAGTTACAGAAAATTCACTGGTGCCTCTGTTTTACTGAAACTAAGGTCCAGGGGGTCGTGTGACCCACCTGAGGTGAAATAGATGAGTGCAGAATTGGGATTAAAGGAGAGAAAAGAAGGAAAGAAAGAAGGACAGATGAGGGAGATCCAGAGGAGAGGTGGGAGGCTGAGCCCAAGACTTCTTATGTTGGTCATGAAGGGGATGAGAATATGCCACCCCAAAATATACCATTTTGGCATAAGGATTATTCTGAGCTGAAGGCAACTGAGAATCAGCAGATGCAAGAAAAGCTCTGTATCCTCCTCCTTTCTGTCTAAAAAGACAGGGCATAAATTTCCCTTTGTGAAGATGTCTCCACTCCCTTCTTCTGTACCAGGAAGAGGAGATGACTCATTGCTAGAGATAGTACAACTTGAATCTGCATTAACAAACCTTACTGGAAGAACATTTATCTTCCATTAGTTTCACCCATATGTATCCCTTCACACAAGTTACCACCCCTAGAAGCCTCAACCATTTTCCTTCGTCTTATCACTTCTCCACAATTATTTTATTCTTTGTTAAACTGGTATACAAACTCTCAGGGCTAACCATCTTCCTTTTCTGTGAGACCCTTGTGTACATATAAAAATTAAAATATTAACGACCAATATCATTTTTATGCCCTTTCTCCTGTTAATCTGTCTTGTGTCAGTTTAATTTGCAGGACTCTAGGTACTGAAACTAAAAGGGTAGAGGACAGTTTTTTCCTCCCTTACAGCCACATGCAGTTAGAAGAGCCTGTTAGTCATCTATAAAGATGGTCAAGAAGTCAGTTGAGGGACTTCCCTGGTGGTCCAGTGGTTAAGACTCCATGTTTCCACTGCAGGAGGCACGGGTTCCTTCCCTGGTCAGGGAACTAAAATCCCGCATGCTGCGTGGCGTGGCCAAAAAAAAAAAAAAAGAAGTCAGTTGAGTCTTCAAGCCTGGAGCTCAAGTGCCAGGTTGGGTTTACACCATCAAGTACACTTCCAGATGCATCTCCTATCCCAGGAGCCATACTAGACACTGCCCCTCCCATCGCCCCTCATATCCTATGGAATCTCCAACTCCTGGAGGCCCTTCCTCCATGAAGCTCCTATAGCATATGCACTTCTCTCCACCCCTTTTCACCTCCACCCTAAGCAAGTCCACCGTCAACTCTCCCATGGAAGCCTATACCAGCCTTCAACTTGGACTCTATTCCAGGCTTGCCCCTTTCAATCCAACCACCATACTATTGCCAGGGCAAATTTGGTCATATCCTTCTCCTGCTTAAATATCCTTCCATTACTTTCTTTTTGCTCCAAACTCCAGGCTTACTAATGCCCTCTTTGGCCTCTGCTCAGTTCCCCAATCTCATCTCCTCCAGCTATACCCCACAATATGCCATGTTCTCTCCCTTCTCCCTGCTTTGGCATATGCTATTTCCTCTGCCTGGAGTACTTTCTGTTCTTTTCACCTTCTTCATCCCACTAATTCACACCTGTGTTTCAGGTTTTCCTCTAGAGACCCTTTCCTGCCCCCACCTCTGGGCAAGTTCCCTCCAAGGGTCCTCATCAAAGCATCATCTCATTGAACTGTAATTGTCTCCACCTATCTGTCTCCCCCAGCAGAATGGGAGCAGCTTGAATGCAGGATGCATCTTTGTCCAATGCCTGGCACATAATAGATGGACAAGACATACTTTTTTTTTTAATTTTTAAATTTATTTTTGGCTGCATTGGGTCTTTGTTGCTGCTCATGGGCTTTCTCTAGTTGTGGTGAGCGGGGGCTACTCTTCATTGCGGTGCGCGGGCTTCTCATTGCGGTGGCTTCTCTTGTTGCGGAGCACGGGCTCTAGGCGCGTGGGCTTCAGTAGTTGTGGCACATGGGCTCAGTAGTTGTGGCTCACGGGCTCTGGAGCGCCAGTTCAGTAGCTGTGGCCCACGGGCTTAGTTGCTCTGTGGCATGTGAGATCTTCCCTGACCAGGGCTCTAACCCGTGCCCCTTGCCTTGGCAGACGGATTCTCAACCACTGTGCCACCCGGGAAGCCCCAAGACATACTTTTTGAATGAATTAATGAATAAGCAGGCAACTGATACTAATTTATACCCTTGCAGTTTAGATTCCCATCCCCTGACCTCACTCGGCATTTTTATTAGACAGCATTTGCTGTAGGCTGTGAGTGCCAGCTGCATACGTAAGTTAGGATCACCTACAACCAACTTTCTTAGAACGTGCCATCTATGACATTTCTACCAAATTTTATATATAGTTGTTTGGTTTGTGTTAGTTGGTTCCAGGGGGAAAAAGATATCTTTCCATGTCCAAATTCTGAGCTCCCAGCTTCTAGCTGGGCTGTGTCACTGGCGTACGTGGCCTGGTGCCAGGGAGAGGAGAAACCAGTTTACTCATTCAAGTGGGGCACATTCATGGAAAGCTGACTCCGCAGCCAAAAAGACAAGGAGGGTGTTGTGTCTGTCCATCTGGGGCAGTTTTAATAAAGGAGCCTGAAAACCAATCCTTCTCAGTAGCCTCATCTGACAAAACTGGATGCCCCAATCCAGGCCCAGACAGCTTCACCTCAGATACCCTCCTTTTAGAAGGCCTGGTTGCTGGGAAAGAGAATCTGGATGGCCGGATAAAATACAGAACACCCAGTTAACTGTGAATTTCAGATAACAATGAATAAATCTGTAGTATAAGTATATCCCACATACTGCTTGGGACATACTTATGCTAAAAAAGTGACTCATTGTTTACCTGAAATTCACATTACCTGGGCATCCTGTATTTCCATTTGCTAAACCTGGCAACTTAAATGGGGTTGGGGGTTGGGATTCAGAATGGGCATGTTTTCTCAGCAGGCCCCCTCTGCCACCAGGCTGCCCAGGGATAATGTGTGGATTCCAGGCCTGGGAGGAGGGGTTTGAACAGTCAGAAGCTGTCTCCTTTGAGGGCACAGGACTGGGTCATGTGGTGTGGGAAACAGAAAGAGGTTCCCAGTCTCAGCTGCATGTGAGACTCACAGGGGTGGCTTTAAAAACATCTCAAAGCACAGGCCACACCCAGATCAGTTAAATCAGAATCGCTAGGGCTGGGATACAGGCTTGGGTATTTTTTAAGCTCCACCCCCCCGCAAGAAGATGCCACTGTGTAGCTAAGCTTGAGAAACACTGACTACAACCTCTCCTCCCCTTGCATGAGTCACATGCTAATCATCTTCTGCCTTTGCAGAGTGTGGTAATCTGCCATTCAACTAGCAGAGGAGCAAGGAGGCCAGGGGCCCTAATCAATGGAGTCTGGTATCTGTCGCCAAAAGAAATGGAATTGCAACTCCCAGCTTGGCCACATACTAGCTGTAAGGCCTTGAGCAAGAGGTGCTTTTACGGCTCCAGATGTCAGCCTCCAGTTTATAGAATGGAACCGCTAAAGCAGGGCTAATGGTGACTCATCTGCCTGCTTTGCAAAAGGGCAGCATGAAGATAAGAGTTGGGCAAAATGTAAGAAGTCACTGAAAGTGCCTGATGAGTTCCAAGTCTCTAGAAAATTCAGTTGTCATCATGCTGACAACCTTCTGGGCTCAGGAGCAGATCTCAGGGTTAACATTCAAAAGAACTAAACGAGAATCAGAAACTGCATTTTAGCAAGATCCCCAGGTAATACGCAGGTAGATTAAAGTTTGAGAAACACTTAGGATACAAATCTGGATTCAGTGGACCTCGAAGGGCCAGGGCCCGAGAACCCAGTTTCTAGCAAGTTTCCAACTGGTGCCAGGCTGCGGTGCGTGGACCACACCTTGAGCAGCGAGGGTTTGGAACAGTGATTCTCAGCTCTGGCTGTTCTCTGGGATCACGTCTGGGGCATATCTGACCCCACTTCAGGCCTATTGAATCAGAATCTGGGGTGGGCCCTGAGCATAAACATTTTTAAAGATCTCCCAAGGTGTGGTCAGATGCACCTGTTTTCCAGACCCCTGGAAAACCTGGCTCAAGACTGTGAAGGCAAACAGCTGCTTTCTTGTCCGTGCTCCCAGCATCCATTTGCTGTGTTGCTTTATGATAGCTCTATAACCACCTTTCTTTCCATTGCCAAGTCCTAAAATAGATCACATCCGGGTCACCCCAGGCCTAAGCCAGCACTTGGACAATGGCCCCTGAGCCTTTTCTAGCACGCCCTTCTCAATCCGTCTCATGCACGCCTTTAAGATCCATCATCCTGAAGCATTATACTTCCCTGGCTGAGAGACTTCCAGTGTCTTCCAAGAGCTGGTGTACTGGAAAATGCTTAAATATTGCCCCCTGCCCCTACCCCAGGGAAAAACAATCCTGTGATTTGTAACGTTTGCCGGCAACTGCGCTTCTCACATAGGAAACACCCACTCACAGTCGCTCTTGTGATTATTACTATTACAAGTAATAGTCCGAGGCTTCTCCAGCCCTACAACCCTTCCCCAGGCGTTTCACGGTCCAGTTACTGATCTGCACACTCTGTCCCCCCTCGTCCGGCCAGCTTCCTCGATTGGGAAACGGGCTCCGCGTTTCTATAGCCTAACCCCCAGGCTCCTCCAGGACTACAGAGTGGCAGGAACAGTGGCGAATCTTCCTCTGGGACTTCTAATTAGTGTGCGGAAGGAGTCCTTTGTGATCCACAGATGAAAGGCCACTCTCCCTGAGAGGTCATTACGATGATGAGAGCTTCCCCATCTGTAAAATGGGCGTCAATGAGACTACTTGTTTACAGAGTTCCTGAGATGAAAAGGCTTGTGATGGGACAGGATGCTGACCAGTTTGGCTCAGGGGCCAGTTCTGAGTTTGCTGGAGGGGGGGCAGGGGCAGGTGTGGACTAAGGAGGCCGGGGGCTTCTCCCTCCCCTCACTCAGCTGGAATCCAGTGCGATACAGGAAATGGGGCGACATGAGGGGGAAAGCAGAGATTAGGCTCTTGTGTGTGTGTGTGAGAGCATGTGTGAATGTGCATGTGAGAGTGTGTATTTGTATGGGGGCAAGAGTACTGTGTGTGTATGTGTGAATGTGTGTACGATTGTGTGTGTGTGTGTATTCATTGCCAGGGTGGACAGATAAGGTCCCAGCCTTGAGGTCAGGAAGAAATCACAGGTTTCTAGCACAAATTCCAAGAACTCCTTAAGCCGAAGCTCAAGTAGTTATCCCTCGGGTGATGTTGCCGTTCAGTTTTTCATCCAGCACCCCGTGGAGCCCCTCTGGGATCCAGATTCCACTGCTGGGGGAAGGGGACCAGAGTGTGGTCGTCAGCACCTCCTGTCAACCAAAACTGCTCCTTGTGTACCTATTTTTACATCAGATTTCCTTAAAGATTTCACTTGAAAGGAAGGGTCAATGGCTTACAGATGCTTCAAAAACACATTTTAGGGGCAGGAGAAAAAAGTAAATGAAAAGGCATCTCCCCAGTGTCAGAATAGCATACAGTTAAGGAACACAAATGTTAGGGACAGATGGCCTAGGTCGCAGCTGTGTGATCTTGGGCAAACTGCTCATGTCTCTGTGCTATTTCCTGAACAGTAAAACACAGATGATAATAGTAGCTGCCTCACAGGGTTTCTGTGAAGATTAAATGTGTTTGTACGTGTAAAGCACCGGGGGTGGCACCTGGTACATGGTGAGGGCTCTGATCTATCTGCTATTATTACTGGAGGCCACGATTTCTCCTTGTCAAACTTGCCAGGTGCAGTGCCTGATACTTCCACATACATTTCTCTATGGCATCTTCTCAACCACCCACTAAACTAAAAATATCGTTGACCCATTTTACAGATCAGGACATTAAGGCTTAGGGAGGTAAGTGGAAGAATCAGAGCTGGAGCCTCCATCCAGGCCCTCCAAGCCTAGGGCTTCCCGCTGCTGCCCCCTAGACAGGAAGAAGGAGTTGTTTCTCAGGCAGATATGGTCCCCCAGCTCGGCCCTTCCCCACACTGTGTCATTGTCCACCATTACTCTATCCATCCAGGCAAGGGGCCATCTCCAGGGATGAGCTCATCTACCCCCCAAACAGCGGGAGCAAGAAGGCCCAGCAGTGACCAGTGGAAGCTGATGACCTGCCCAGTGTCAAGAGGCCCCAGTAGCCAGGAACAGGTTTAAAGTTTTTCTAAGCTGTGCCCAGTGATGTAAGTCAGTGTCTCTCCAAATGCTTTCTGGGAATCTCTGTTTCAGAACCCCCCAGGGGCCTTCATTAAAATGCAGATGTCTTGGCCCCCAAAGTACTGAATCCCAATCGTGAGAGAAGAGGCCTGGAATCTGAGTTTAACAAACACCCCAGGGGATTCCGATGCTTCAAAGGGGAGATCCCTGTGTTCCAGCCCTGCGCAGGATGGGGGCAAGATGGGTTAGCTCCTCTGACCTTCTCTCCATATCTCCTGCCCCAGACCCAGGCTCACCCCCCTCTCTTAGAACCCTGGCCCCAGAGCCGTGAGGCCTTTTCTGCCCAGGCACCAGGCCCACCTCCCTCTGCAAAACTCTGCTGGCGTGAACTCAGGTCCCACGAGTCTTCCGTGAGCTGTGCTGCTGGGTTTGGGCTCTGCCTCAAAATCTTCTTCTCCCACATGTGATTGTCCCTCTTTTTTCCCCCTCCCATTTGGCAGGTTGAACCCCCTCTACCCCATGACAACATGATGGCCTTTTCTTCATCTGTAAAATGGAGGCGTCAACCTCGTATTTCTCTCCTGGCCCCTTTCTAGATGCACGGCCACCGCACCCCACGCGCCACACCTACACATTTTCATGAAGTGACTATGGATTGGGCGGGGGGTACAGAGGGGTGATAAATGGAGAGAGGTGTGTACCTGAGGACGTTCTCAAAGTCTGGACGAGAACAGCGAGATTTCTGGGGCCCCAATTGTGGCTCTCTTCCTCACAGGAGGGTACCATGACCCTGACAGAATAAGGAACGTGAACGTGGGCCAGAGGAGAAGGCAATTCCACAGAGAGTGTAAAGAAAATAAGATCTGGCAGGACTTTGTTGGGAGGTGTTTTGTAAAAAGAGAAAATGCAAAGATGCTCTTCCTTCGGTAACTTGTTGTACAAGTCCTGGATCTATGAGGAAGGTAGAATGTGACCCAACTGAATGCAGGGACGAAGCAGGGGGCTTCTTGAAGACTGAGCAGGAAGCAGTATTGAGCAAGGGCCTGGGCTCTGGCGTTGGATCCATCTGGGCGCTCAGTGCAGGCCCATTACGAGCTGCGTGGACTCGGACAAGGTACTTAACCTTTCTGAGCTTCAAGTCCCCATTTGCAAAATGTTTCACCAGCAACACCTCATGGGTTTGCGGTGAAAACCAAATGAGATCAAGTATGCACCAGGCTTAGCCCAGTTGAGTGGCATTTACTACGTGTCCAGTGTCATATCCAAAAGCCCACGATTCCTAGTCTTTCTGAACATCTCCAAACTGACAGTTCAGGGAGGGTCAGGACTGAGCCATTGACCAAAACACAATTGCAGGTTCTGGTCCCCAGGTGTGAAGAGGAAAAAGAAGACGTGTGATTGTGAACCATGAGGACACATTAAATCCCTTATAATAATACAGAGTAAATCAATATCTGTAGGCTGGGCTTAGACATTTTCCCAACAGGCAGTAGTTTTGCTTCTGTTCCAATGTTCAAGCCCATTCTCGTTGGAGGCCTCTAAAGCTTAGAGACTATTTTTCTCTCTACCTACTAATCTCCTGGAGGAAAATTCAAATTCACCAACAATAATATGAACCACATCAGTAGCAATGACAATGCCCTGGGCGAAGCGGTAGGTGGTCACTGTTCACTTAATCCTCAACAACCCTCTGAAGTGCGTGCCGTGATTCCCCATGTCCATCTTAGGACACTGGTGTTGGGAGAGCATCTCTCCAAAGTCACACAGCAGGTACGAGGTGCAGCCAGGGCAGGACTCCCTGCGTGGGCTTGTGAGCCTTCTGTCACACGGCCTCCCAATATTAGTCAGACGGTCATAGGGAGAAATGCTGCCGGGGACAGAGAGAGAGAAGGAGAGAAGAGTCTAGAAAACTCTGAGGATTGGATAATAAACAAAGAGCCCTGAATCATCCACCCTGTCTCTGAAATTAAGACTAGGAACAACCAAACGGGGATGAGAGAGCAGACCAGAAACTTTCAAGTCAGGGTCAGGGTTGGGGTATAATCTCTCCCTGACATCCTGCTTTTTCATGTGACCCTTGTGATTAAAGTCAAACTCTCAGAGCAAAGTCTGACTGTGACAGCCTGTTTGTCCCTGGCCACTGGTATGTGGAAAGACGGTAGGGAGGGTAATGTGCCTTCCAAGGCAGTGCCCCAGGGGGGTTCTTTGTGCTGCGAGGGGGCTCTTGAGGTGGGAAGATGTGATGGGCAGAAGATGCTGGCAGTGAACCTGATCCAAGATGGCTACAGAAGACACAAGTGGCCCTGAAGGGAGGGAAAGGAGTTGTCCCGGATGAAGGTGGCAAGGATTAAAAGAAGCCCAGCCAAACTTTCTGCAGAGGACCCAGGAATCAGGAATGGAGACGGGAACCAACCTCTTCTGCTTGCCCATGGCCTGGGTACTAGGCTCCCTGTCCCACCTCCCAGGAGCCCAGAGGCCTCCTCCTCCCGGGACACACTGAGGAAGGGGACTTTGACACTATCACGTAGGAACTGGAAGAAACGTGCTGCAAGATAAGATCCTGCAGTTCTGGAAACCGAGTTTAGAAGATGGGAAGAAAGAAGGAAAGAAGGAGGGAGTTAGGGAGGGAGGGAGAGAGGAAGTTAGTTTCAAGTTTAAAAATAAATTATATTGTTTTCTACCCCCTCCACACACAAAAAAAGTGTCCGAATCTACCACAGCTTTCTCTAACTAGAAACTCTTCTGCTCCACTTAAGCATATGTTTAGACCTCATGGAGTACATTGGAGAGGGGCAAAAGGGCAAAAAACCTTAAAATTCCAGGCATTTGGTCATCCACACAAGATCACTGAATCTCAAACCAACATACTGATGGTGTAAGCAAATGGGGAAGGGAAATGCTTAATGACGGTGTAAACCAAGGGAAATTTTATTTTAAGGACAACTTATAGAACATACACATACATACCTCAAACCCCTAGGGTGGTCAGAACCAAAAATATAAGTATGGTAAGAAAGACATAGACTCACAGTGAGTCATCAGTAGGTCCAGGAATTCTTTATATCCTAGGAAAAATTGTCTTTTCACAAACAATCCTCAGAGCTGCTATCAGAGACAGAACAACACACAGTTGCTGAATGAGCACTGAATTGGCAGTCAGAGAGCAGTCAGAGGTACAAATTCCAGCTCGGCCTTACTGTTGCCCTAATTGCCCTGTGTGAGTGCCTTAATCTCTCCAAGGCTCAATGTTCTGAGCTGTAAAATAGGGTTCATCGAGTTGTAAGAAATAAGGACATTGAAATATTTATTGAGCACCTATTATGTGTCAAGCCCTATTCTAGGCAATGGGGATATAGAAGGAACAAAACAAAGGTCTGCCTTCATGGAGCTTATAACCAAGAGGGGCAAGATGAACACGAAACACACAAACCAAAAAAGGCAGAGTAGATCAGATGGTGATGAGGGGGGATGGGGAGGAGTGAGAGGGAGGCTATTTGATTTAAGGCAGTCCCGAAAGGCTCATGATATAAGAGACATGAGCAGTGAATCATGCAAATATCTGGGGGAAGAGGGTTCCTGGCAGAAGGAACAACAGAGCAGAGGTCTTGGGGCAGGATCCTGCTTGTGTTCACGTAACCAGGAGACCGACGTAGCTGGAGCAGATGGACCCAGGTGGGGTGAAGAAGGAGATAAAGTCAGAAGGTTTCCCAACAAGCAGCAAAACTGCTGCTTGTTGGGAAAATGTCTAAGCCCAGGTTTGAGAGCGAAGAGGCAGGAAAGACAATCTGGAGTTTACTGTGGGTGAGCTGGGAAGCCAACAAAAGGCTGTGATTGGCTTATATTTAGAAAGGATCACATTGCTGCAAGAAGAAGAGGCAGTAGGGGGTAAGAGCAAAGAGGGAGAGACCAGTTAGAGGCTACTGAAATAATCCAGGCAAGAGATGATGGTTGTTTCAGGCACTTGGGTTGAACACCTAGAAGCACGGAGTTGCAACTTACTGAAATGAGGAAACCCAAGAGGGGTAGGTTTGCAGAGAAGAAATCAGTTCTGTCTGGGGCATATTGAAGTTTGAGAAGTCTACTGGACAATCAAGTGGGAATGCTGGGTCAACAGTTGCCTATATGTGCCTGGAGTTCAGGGCAGTTTTTAATGCCATGGGTTTGGATATGCTCAACCAGGGACGAAGAACAGATGGAGGAGAAAAGAGTTCAAGGACTCCAGGGCTTAGAGGTCAAGGAGATGAAGAGAAGAAGCAAAGAAGGCTAGGAGTGGCTGGTGTGGTAGAAGGAGAATCAGGGTCCCCAAGGAGTCTATGCCAGCAGTTGGTAAGTTTTCTCCATAAAGGGCCTCATAGTAAATAGTTTTGGCTTTGTGGGCCATCTGGTCTCCGTTGCCACCACTCAACTCTGCCACTATAGCATGAAAGCAGCCATAGACGATATGTAAATGAATGACCATGGCTGTGCTCCCATAAAGCTTTATTTGCAAAACAGGCAAAGGGCTGGATTTGGCCTACAGACCAAACCTGTAGTTTGGCCTACAGTAGTTTGCCAAACCCTGGTCAACACAGTGTGGACTGAAGACAGGATGCTCTGGAAGCCAAGTGGACAATGTGTTGCAAGGGCTTGGAGGGATAAATGGTATCAAATGCCGCTAACAAGTTGAGTCAGATGAAGAAGAAGAATCGGCCATTGGCTGTAGGAACACATCAGTCATCAATGGCCTCAACAAGAGCCTTTTCACTGGAGTGATGAGGGAGCCTGATTGGAATGGGTTCAAAAGAAGCTGGTAAGAGAGCGTGGGTATAAACACCTCTTTTCAAAGAGTTTTAGTTCCTGGCAAAAAGGAGGTGTTTAATAAATGGTTATCCCTTTTCCATAAATGGACCTAAGATCCAGCAGTTATTATTTATACAGAACTGCAGAGTTTACAAGGCACGTGCACAGCGTTGGGACCATACAGTGATGGCAACGGAGCATTTTCACATAAGTTTCAAGTAACTCAAGTTAGCTATTTGGATTCACAAGAAAAACAGAACCTTGGGGTCTAGAGTTGAGTTAGAAGCCACTAAAATATGGCTGGAATTTGATGGAGTGATGCCCAGGCACCATTCCCAGAAGCCATTGTATTACACATCCCAAACACAGGTGCCTGCCACTTATTTCTACCCTGCCCTGTGATGAAAAAGGCTTGAGACAGGTATCTGCATCGTGGTTAGAACACGTCTGCGCTTGGTCAAAAGATTACATTCTGAACTCAGATAGCTGCCTGCACAGTCTATACCGCCAAATGAGTTTTTCATTAACTGGGGTGAGTTATCGACATGGGGTCCATCCAGTGAAAAAGCCTGAATTTATGTCATACTTTGTTTCCCAGGGAGTCCAAACTATTTCATATAAATTACTTCATTGATCTCCAAAGCCCTTGCGTAAGATTTAGAATTATTATTTCTTTTTCATCTTGACACCCAGTCTGTAGTAGGGCAATAAATATTATGTTCTGATGTTTCTGAGGTGGGACTGAGGACTCTGTCAGTGAAATTCGTGTTGTGGCTTTAGCCTCTGAGAGGACCCCTGGAGTGGGGAGATGAGTAGAAGTTTGGTCTAACAGACTGTTCCAGGCATGTTTCCCGGGTCCACACACCCGCAGCTCGTGCTTGCATGGGGGACCACGTTTTGTGCCTTATGAGCCTGCTTCCTTCTGCATTCCCCCTCACCAGCCACAACTCATTGGACCGGGAATGGGTCCCATCCCCAGAGCAGTCAGTCTGTTAGCTGAACTAAGCCTCTGTCTATGCCTGGCATGACATGATGATCTGGGCCAATGCCAGCCTCTCCTGGGAGAGCATTTCCCCACCAGACACAAGGAGACAGAGAGGAACAGACACAGAGGGAGAGCCCCACCACACTGATGGTGCAATCCCAAAGTGCAGATCCATGAGTTTCTGGATGCCAGGGGTCCCTGGCATCATCTTGGATACAGATGTCTGACAGGTCTATTCTCAGGGACCCTGGACCCCACTGTAGCCCCACTTCTTACCTTTCTAGGAGATTCTATCTACATCATCACTGCACAGATAGGTCTGAGCCCAGCTCTTTTTCTTTTCTGGGGAGCATTCAGGGGATCCTTGTTTCTTGTAGCCAAACATGCTCAACTCGAATCCTGATAAAACTGACCCAAATTGGCCAAGGCTTGGGAATCCCAAATAAGAAACTATCCCAATAGTCCATTGCTTTTGAACTTCTGTCTGCTTACAAACAAACACCAGGTGGAGGGGGCAGAAGCAGGGCGCCCAGGGGCCCTCTCCCTTTGTCTTTCTTCTCCCCAAAGTTCTGCACTGTTCTAGACCATCTCTATTGCCTCAGAGACTCACCCTGCCCTAGGTCATCTTTGGTTCATGTATTCAACATTCACTGGGTACCTACTATAAGCTCACCACCCTAGGCACTAGGGCTAGAGGAGTGAAAAAGACAGACCTAATCCTTGCCCTACAGGGCTACAATCTGGAAGGAGAAACAGACCATCACTCAAGCAAGTACATTACAATGCCATGTGGTCTAACAGAAGAAATTGTGGGTAGTGGGAACCACAGAGCAGGTGAAGCAAATTCCCATCTTGGAGAAATCATGGAGGACTTCCTGGAGGAAGCAATACCTAAGCTGACACTTGAAGAGGGAGTTGGCATTACTCAAAGTGGTGGCAGAAGGGTGTTCAAAGCAGAGGAAGTTATACCTGCGAAGGCCAGGCCACACCAGGGCCCCTTGAGCAATCAGATTAAGGTGAGACATAATCCAGCATCCCCCACAGGATGCCCTAGTGGGAGACTGGACTAGTCACACTTCCAAGTTCCTTCTCAACCACAGAGTCCTTGACTCTAGGTGAAGCCCACAATCTGGGTCCACCTCAGAGCTGACCTAAATTTCCATCCTGGACCCAGAGAATCTTTCAGTCAGAAACCAGAGCAAACACCAAGGCAGCCCCACCCACAGGGCCCCAGTTGACCAGCACCCACAGCAGGGTGAGAACTAAGGCTGTAGCCCATGGACTTGGGCTCATCTTCTGCCAGTGCAGGAGGGCACACCAGAGGCACAGCTTGCTTGAGAGGCTGTAGACACCCAGAGTCCCCCAGAGAGGGATAATGACACATTTTTCCCAGGATCTTCCTTCCACCAAGGTATGCCTAGGGATTGATTCCACACATCTCACCAGCCCAGAATGGGGAGACACAAGATCTGGACTTCATGTGTCCAGGATGTATGTGGTAGAGAGAATTCAGCTTTCTACTCTGCTCAGCTCTAGGAAAAACCAGCACATACTTCCCCCTTATTTCCTGCTACGGTGGTAAGAGTGAAGTGAGCTGAATCTGTATTATAAAAGTCTTAAGTTCCTGCTGTAGGTTAGTGAGGGGAAGATAGCTCTCAGGAGCCAGTTTAGACTATAGGCCATGGAATACAACTCATGCCCAGAAAACAAGTATTCGCTGTGTGCCAGATAGGTACTGCTGCCATCATCCCCCTTTACAGGTGAGAAAACTGAGGCCCAGAGAGATGAAGTAACTTGCTCAAGGTCACCCAGCTAGGAAGTGGGGAAGCTGAAATATGGATTCTGCTAATCTGCTACTAGAGGTCAAGGGTTAGAAGTCAGGAGCTATATCTATTTCACTTCCTCTGCAGAGCCCTTATCTCAGCACAGCTGGGGCCCTATACACACACCGTGTAAGCGGGTTTTAATGATGATCTGAAAACTAGATAGCCTTTCACTTCTGCAGCCAGAGCTCTACCCTTGTGCCGCTGAGGCTCTGGAACAAACTTTAACAGCTTAAATTGCAAATGTTTGCTGAACAAAACAATGAGTAAATAAGAATTGGTTTGGGCTTCATTTTCCTTCACTGTCCACCTCTTCCCTTGGCTGCTCTCTCAAAGCATCATTTCCCCCAGAACACTTCTTACCTCTGCAGAAAGTCTTCATTTCCGCTGTCTTCCCACTTCCACCATCTGACACTTCTTCCTTTCCCCCTCCTCGCCACAGTCCCCAGCCCCATTTGGACTCTGGGTTAAAATCATGGCTCAGCCACTCAGTAGTTCTGTGACTGTGCAAAATGTCTTAACCTCTCTGAGTCTCTGCTTTCTGATCTGTTAAATAGGAGCTCATAGCCCTAACCTCTTATAGCAGTGGATCAAAAAGAATAATGTAGAAAATCACTTGACAGTACCTGGCCCATAGTAGGTGCTCAAAGGGTTTTTGCCCTCAAGCATAAACCTTTGGACCTTCCCTCTATTACTCCCTCTACTCAAGGATAATTTCTTTTTTAAATTAATTAATTTATTTATTTATTTATGGCTGCCTTGGGTCTTCGTTGTTGCGCGCGGGCTTTCTCTAGTTGCTTCGCACGGGCTTTCTCTAGTAGCTTCGTTGCAGTGCGTGGCCTTCTCATGGAGGTGGCTTCTCTTGTTGCGGAGCACGGACTCTAGGCACACAGGTTTCAATAGTTGTGTCTCGCGGGCTCTAGAGCGCAGACTCAGCATTTGTGGTGCACAGGCTTAGTTGCTCTGCAGCATGTGGGATCTTCCTGGACCAGAGATCGAACCCGTGTCCCCTGCGTTGGCAGGCGGATTCTTAACCACTGCGCCACCAGGGAAATCCAAGGATAATTTCTTTTCTCAAGATATCTGGAAGGCACATGATTCTTTGATCTTGGCTTCGAAGCAGTTCTAAGCTACCACACAGTTGCAAAGCCGTGAAACAATTAGCCATAACTGCTATCAAACAATTATGAGGAGTGTAAACAAGTGCTCAGGGTTCCAACTTACAGGCTAATAAAAGGGTATAGAAGTTTGCAGTTCTTTGAAGGCTTGAACCAAATGGTTTCCTGGAAACCCGAGTGGCAGGAAAGCACAGCTGGAGGCTACATCCCTCTGGAGGCCATGCCACCAGGAAGTGGCCAACAGAATTGGGCCCTGAAAAAGCTGAGACTGAATTCTCGTGATTGACATCTGAGGCCACTGGTTTCTCCCCAGGGATAGAAAGCTCTCTGGAGAGTTGGAGGGATAAGGATTTGAACGCAGGTGACTAGAAATCTGGAGAGATTAAGAGCCCCATGCAGGATCAGGAAATGGACCTCAGGAGTTCTGGCTTTCAACATTTGGTCCAAGCTGCATGACCCCAAAGAAGTCAATGAGTCTGAGTTCTTGGAACTGCCTTACTGGTCAGCTAGCAAGACCTTCAGTTCTTCCTTCATTTCTCTGCCAACCAAGATGTTTTTCAGATCAGCAGTAGGAATATTGGAAGGGCTCTCTCCCCTCTGTTTCTAAGACCCTTCAGAATATCTTAGCAAATGTTTTGATTCAGATGATTTGCCAAGAAGGACTCTTTCCTTGGGATTTTCTCAACACTAAATATTTGAGTCGAATCTGAAGAGAAACTGAGATGTTCGTGAAGTTAAGAGAGAACTTAAGATGTTTTGGTTCCGCTCAATTTCGCTTGAGGGTCAACTCTTTGAGTTATAAAGCAAATACATCTGTATTTTGTAATATATTATTCTTATGTAATCTCTCTAGACTTCCAAACGTTAAGAAAAAAGGTTGGAGATAAGTTAAAGGGTTTCTATTTACTATAACTTAACAATACAAAGTTTGACTAGAAAGAAATAAGGGTGACTTTTAAGCACTCCAAAGTTTTCATAATATTCAATAGAATGAGTGTTGGCTTCAGAGTGGTTACCTTCAGAGACTATGTTCCAATTTGAAAAGCGTTGTTATAACTCAAGACACATTCTGCAATTCCTCTTTGACAACTGCCTTCAAAGCCAATTTACAAGACACATAAAAATCTACTTTGGACCCCAAGTAGCATTACATGATTTGTCTCCTCTATTAGTCTGGAGATTTGACTACAAATGGTTTGTGTCTATTTCTAAAAATCAAATCCACCTTCAAAAGATTAAGATTGGCCATCCCCAAGGATGTATTGTAATTAAAAATGCACTGCGGGCTCTGAAAAATAATTCTCAAGGAAGGGTTTCTAAAATGGGAACCAGAGAAGCATTGCTTGAAAGCAAAGCTTTCTAAGGCGGTGACTTTTAAGACCACATACCTCATTTGTATGCCCTGAATCACAAAGCCTAGAAGAGGCCATGAGACAAGCTTGGGACGAGGGTGAGGAGTCCCCAGTGAGCACCTCCTTGGAGTTTGTGCCCCAGGTGCCTCACTCCCCTCACCCTAGCCCCCGGCCCTGGATCAAGATTTTCTAGCGTAAGTTTAGGATGCCTTCCTCTGCCCCCTGGCTTTGTTAAAAGCATCAATCATGTTACTTTATACTCACATCTTGGGAATAGGGTTCCAAACAATGGCAACAGAAACTGAAGGAGAAAACCACTGGTCAGGCTTATGTTGGATTTAGTGCCTTCACAGCCTGGTGGATATGCTCTATAATGATGAAATGAACTGGACTCGAGATGCAATACTAAGAAATATATTTTAGGGAGTTCCCTGGTGGTCTAGTGATTAAGATTCAGAGCTTTCACTGCCGTGGCCTGGGTTCAATTCCTAGTCAGGGAACTGAGATCCCACAAGCCGAGTGGTGTGGCCAAATTTAAAAAAAAAAAAGAAAAAGAAATATATTTTAACTAAGAACTATATTATCCCTGTTATCGTTGCCGGCGTTAACCACCGGTCCCACCATTCTGCCTTGCACATCGTGCTGAGAATTACAAATGCAATGCTATTAAACCACCACAAATGGGTACTTTGTGAATATTTTTTAAGCTTAAACTGTTACTAGTATTGATTTGCCTGAACACTGACCCATTGTTAGACACTGTAAAGTACTCTGCTCCATAGATTAGCATTAAAATCCAATCCCTGCCAAGTCACAGAGAGAAGAAACGAGAAACTGTGTTCTGCCAGAGACTAGTGGAAGTCAGGTGAAGGGAGAGCTTGGGGCAAATCTTAGAGTTGAACTGATCAAGAGCAAAATTGCCAACCTCATGCAGCGGTGACTTGGCTGTCCTGGAAGTATTGAAGTGGAGGTGGGTGGGATGACCCCTTTAGGGGGATGGCAGAGGGCCTCTGCAATGAGCCCTCTGGTCCCTCACAGTGACTGGGTTTCTGGAATTCTATGACATCAGCGTGTAGGATGAAGATGCTCATAATACAGAGGTCCATACATTCCTTAAATAAATCGTTATCTTCTGCCTTTTTTCCTGTTTTGATGAAGCAAATTTTCTTGGGCATTTTTTTTTCTTAAATCAAAACTCTCAGCCCTCTTGCTGCAAAGAGTCTTCCTGATTTGCCAAGGGAGGTACTGACTTCATATCCATTTCCCACCTGAATCGGGACAGTCCTTGCCTTTGCAGCAGGATTTCTGAACAGCAGTGGGCATTGATGGAGCAAGGAACTAGCATCTCGGTAAATTTTCACACGTATCCTGTGAAGCAAAAATTCGGATCCGTGTTTTATCAATGAGGAAACTGGGGTCCCCAGGGGTCTGGTCACCTGCTCAGGGCCTCAAAGCTGGCAAAAGACAAAGTGGGCGTTGCTATCCAGGTCAGCTGACCCCAAAGCATGTGTTCTTTCCATTATACCAGGGTATACATTGTGTCCGTGTGTGTATAAATATTGTACTGAGTCATCAGGCCACATATTGTTATTTTACTTTCCATGGATGCATCACCAGTCTTTACAATACAGTTCAACAAAAACAACTAAAACTTGTCAAGTGGTAGCGTGTGCCAGGCATGATTGTGGGAGCTTACCCTTAATAAACTCATTACCTTAGAGAGTAGGTACTGTTATTATCTCGTTTTTTAGATAAAGAAACTGAGGTATAGGGAGTTTAAGTGACTTGCACAAGTCACACAGTAAATAGTAAAACCAGGGTTTAAACCTAGAATTTCTGTCATCAGTAAACAATATCCCCCCACCTATAACCACTGAGCCATACTGTCTCTTATCTACCAGAGCGAGGGTGAAGAGCCACTTCGTATTTCTTTAAATCCCATAGTGGTTAGCACAGTTCTGTATTCACAGTAGGAAATTAATAAATATTGTATTAACTGGTAAATATGAGAGGGGTCATGGGAGGAAAGGAAATGACTAATTTCTAAGTGGGCAGTTAACTAAAATGGCCTGGTGGATGGTCAGAGTTGAGAGATGCCTCAGGGCCATTCACAACCAGTGGAGGGTCAACATCCTTTGAGAAAAAGCTGTAGTTACTCAAACGCAGTTCTGCCTTCTCATTCCAGAAACCTAAGCACAGGGGTTGGAAAGAGGGAGAATCCCTTAGCAACCCCACCATCTGAAAAATTGACCCTGCCTGTTTGTTCTGATGCCTCTGAAGAATTAAATCAGTGTCTTTGGATTTTCAAGCATTCATTCAATAAATATTTGAAGAGATGGAGAGATAACTCCATGCCAGGCATTGCTCACTACCCTAATGGAGCTTAAATTCTGGTAGGGAAAATCAGAGGAGTAATGAACAACATATAATATGTTAGGTGGTGCTAAATGCTATGAAGGAAAATAAAACCAGAGTGAAAGTGATGGGCAGGTAGTAGAGCGGGGTGGTGGTGTGTGGTTGCTTTTTTTGTTTTTTTCGTTTTTGGTGGGGTGTGTTTTAAATGTAGTCAGATGGGACTCCCCTGGTGGTCCAGTGGTTAAGAATCCGCCTTCCAATGCAGGGGACACAGGTTTCATCCCTGCTCGGGGAACGAAGATCCCACATGCCACGGGGCAACTAAGCCCGTGGCCGCAACTACTGAGCATGCGAGCCACAACTACAGAGCCCATGTGCTCTGGAGCCTGTGGGCCACAACTAGAGAGAGAAGTCTGCACGCCGCAACAAAAGATCCCACATGCCAAGGAAGATCCCACGTTCTGCAACTAATACCCGATGTGGCCAAACATAAAATAAATAAATAAATATTTTAAATAAAAATAAACGGAGTAGTCAGAGAAGGCTTCTCTAACAAGAGCTTTGAGCAGAACCTGAATAAAGTGAGAGAGCAAACAACGCTAATATTTGGGAGAAGGGTGTTCAGGAAGCTGTGCAAAGGCCCTGGGTTGGTTCAAGCAAGAGTAAGGAGGCCTGTGAACTGCAGCATGAGCACTAATTATTTTGCTAAGACCAAATCAGTCATAAGAAATTTGAAAGTTCCTGTGTGGCTCTCCAAACTTTGTCAGGGTAGACCCAATCAATTTTTCTGCCTTATGAGGGAGAAAAATGTACATGATTAAGAACAGCTTATATCTATATAATATTTTATAGTCTTAAAGTGCTTCTACATGCACAATCTCACAGGCCCTCACAACCTGGCAAAGTAAGCGTTGTGCTCCTTCCCTACATTAAAGAAACTGAAGTGAATCACGGTGAAGTGGCTTGCCCAAGGTCACGCAGGTATATGGCAGGTCCGAATCCAGGACCCTCGCCTGCATCATCTTCCCTCTTCAAAGCCAGGCTACATCTTCTCTCTACTCCCTGTAACCAACATCTGGCCTCGAACCTGCCAGAGCCCTCTAGATCCACAATAAATCCCTCCTGGTGCTGTTGCTGAAGGCTGTCACAAAGGGTGCCAACGGGGACTTCCCAGAAGAGATGAAGTGGCCCAGATTAAGCAGGGTGTGGAGTCTATTCTTGGCATCCTACGAATGGAAATTCCAAGACCTAAAGAGGAAAGTGACCTGCTTGAGTTCCCAGAATGAACAGAGATCTCAACAGCTGATGCCCAGTTCCCCTGTTATCTTCCCTGAAAAAGAATACATACATATGTATATAGCTATCTATCTATATAGAGAACTATTAAGAATAATGAATATATGTATTTCATTTACTTGAAAAGGCATGAAGCAAAGCAATTAAGAATTTAGAAACTTGACTCCAGAGTCAGGCAACCAACCCTTGATCTGAAACCAGCCTACTTTCTCTCCGTGGCTCAAATAGAAACATACTCTTTTAAGACTCAGTTTCAGTTTTTAAGAATTTTTTTTAGAGCAGTGTTAGCTTTACAACAAAATTTAGAAAAAGGAACAGAAATTTCCCCTGTACTTCTGCCCCCTACACGTGCATAGCCTCTCCCATTATCAGTATCACTCACCAGAATGATACTTTTGTTTTTCAAAGTCCATTTTCTTTTTCTTATTTTTTATTTTATTTTATTTTATTTTTTTGAGACCTTCCTGCAGGATAGGCTTAAGCCCTACCCCCCCTTTTTTTTGGCTGCATTGGGTCTTCGTTGCTGCACACAGGCTTTTTCTAGTTGTGGTGAGCGGGGCTACTCTTCCTTGCAATGCACGGGCTTCTCATTGTGGTAGCTTCTCTTGTTGCAGAGCACAGGCTCTAGGCACACGGGCTTCAGTAGGTGCAGTGTGCGGGCTCAGTAGTTGCAGGGTTCGGTCTCTAAACACACGGGCTTCAGTAGTTGTGGCTCGTGGGATTAGTTGCTCTGTGGCATGTGGGATCCTCCCAGACCAGGGATTGAACCCACGTCCCTGGCACTGGCAGGCGGATTCTTAACCACTGCGCCACCAGGGAAGTCCTGGTACATTTTTTTGCCATAGTTTTGCCTTTTTCATAATGTCATATGGTTGGAATCATACAGTATGTAATCTTTTTACACCGGTTCCTTTCACTTAGTAATATGCACTTAGGTTTTCTCCATGTCTTTTCATGGCTTGATAGCTCATTTCTTTTTAGCACTGAGTAATATTTCATTGCCTGGATATACCATAGTTTATTTATCCATTCACTTACTGAAGGACATCTTGGTTGCTTCCAAGTTTTGGCAATTATGAATAAGGCTGCTATAAACATCCATGTGCAAGTTTTTGTGTGGACATTAAGTTTTCAATTCATTCAAATAAACACCAAGGAGTACAATTGCTGGATTGTATAGTAAGGGTATGCTTAGTTTTGTAAGAAACTGCCAAACTATCATCCAAAGTGTCTGTACCAATTTGCATTCCCACCAGCAATAAATGAGAGTTCCCGTTGCTTCACGTCCTTGCCAGCATTTGGTGTTGTCAGATGTTCTGGATTTGGGCTATATCCTAATAGGTTAAGACTCATTTTTCACATCTGTAAAATAGAACTAACAACAGTGCCTAATTTTTTTAATCTATTCATCCATCAATGGACAGTAGGGTTGCTTCCACCTTTTGCCACTATGAATATGGGTCTATAAATAAGTGAATTCTTTGGGATATATACCCAGAAGTGGAATTACTGGATCATACAGTGATTCTAATTTTATTTCTTTGAGGAACTGTCATACTGTTTTCCATAGCAGCTGCACCATTTTACATTCCCACTAGCAGTGTACAAAGGGTCCAATTTTTCCACATCCTCATCAATACTTGTTATTTCCTGTTTTTTGATAGCAGCCATCCTCATGGATGTGCAGTAGTTTTAAAATATTCTTCTATTTTAAAAACTGTTTAAGACTTTATTTTTTTAGAGCAGTTTTAGGTTCACAGCAAAATTGAGAGAAAGGTACAGAGAGGCTGCAGGAAACTGTTGAAGAATAAAGGAGACTAAAGAGTTAAGACAACAAATGCAATGCCTGATCTTTCATTGGATCCTGGATTAAAAATGTTTTTTAAAAACTTAAACGGATAAAAGATATCTTTGGGACAACTGGAGAAATGTGATCATGGACTATATATTAATTTAAATTCACTCCATGAAACAATTATATTGTGGTCATGAGGGAGAATGCCTCTGTTGTTGGGAGGTGCTTGCTAAAGTATTTAGGACGATGTTGTCATGATGTCTGCAAGTAAGACAAATGGTTGAGCAAAAATAAACAAGCAAACAGGTAAATCAGGGTGTATACATATACAGAAAGAGAGCATAAATGTGTGGAAGATGTTAACAGTTGGTAAAGCTAGGTGAAGGGTATAGGGATGCCCATTGTTCTAATCTTGCAATTTATTTGAAGATCCAAACATTTTTTTTTTTTTTAATAGAAGGAAGGAGAATCTCTGCCTATAAGTCCTCGCAGTGATTTCTTTCACTGTGTGACTTTATTGCCACCTTACATCCTTCTTGGAATAAGGAGTGGAGTGGAGTGTAGATAATTTTTAAATAGCAGCTCCTTTCCAGACATTTTTAGTAGAGACAGTGGAAAGTGTGATTTAAAAAAAAAAAAGAAAGAAAAGAAAAACAAAAACCACAGCTGCCTTGTCATTTAAAAATACCTATTCTAAAGACAAAGCTATAGAGGTAAAAATCTGGCCAGGGCCAAGAGGCAGGGGAGGATATTGCCTACAAAGGCGCATGAGGGAACTTCTGGGGATGATGAAAATATTCTATATCTTAATTGTGGTGATTGTGGCACAACTGTATACATTTGTCAAGATCCTAGAACTATACACCTAAAAAAATGTGAATATTACTCTGTAGAAACGATACCTCAATAAGCATGATTTTAAAAAAGAAAAAGAAAAGGAAACACTTTGTTCTTTCGCATCATGTCCATATTTCTTTCTACTGGCCTGAAGGGGGTCCTTCCTGTCCCTAGGTTTGCCTACTTGCCCATAACAGGGAAGAAAGGTGAGACGAGTACAAATGGAGACAGGCAGACAGGGTGAAGCAAAACAAATTAGGGAGCAAATCGGAGGCACCAAATCTAAGAGGAAAGCTTGTTTTCCGCAGGGTGTTCATTGTAGGAATGCTTTCCAGAGCCCGTGCTGCATCTGCTTCCCTCCTCAGAGTCACTGCAGGGACGTTGGTCTCCCTGTGCCAGTGGAGCCAGCGCCTGCCCTGACAGCCAGACAGGAAGGCATCCTTGGAGGCCTAACTTGCTACAAACTTCTGTTCCCCCAACCTACCTTTGGGCCGTCCTCCCCCTTCACCTGGGTTCCGGGTCCCACTATTGGTCATGGGTTTTTTTGTTTGTGTGTGTTTGTTTGTTTAATTGAAGTACAGTTGATTTACAATGTTGTGTTAATTTCAACTGCAGGTCATGTTTTTGGACACAAAAAAGAGGATCCATTGTCAAGAAGCCATGGCGGGTGGGAGTGGGAGCATTTACGCTTTTAGGGGAAGACAGTTTCCTGCCTTTTTCCTTATAGATATTCAGTAAACATTTACCAAGTATCTACCAGGTACCAAGCAGTACACTCAGCATTGCAGATTAATGGGCAGAATCCCCATCATAACAGATGAAGATTCAGCAGAATCAAAGCGTTTTAGAGTCAGAGCATTTTGGGGGATTGCCATTCCATATCTTCATCTCATAAGTAGGGTAACTGAGTATAATGGACTGAATGTTGTGGGGTTTTGTTTTTTTTTTTTTTAATAAATAGGTTTTTTTTTTTTTTTATAGTGGATAATGTGGAGACTTCAGATGAAATAGATTGAGAAACTGATTGGAAATTGAATGCAAACTAAGACCCCTTGACTGTTACTGAAATGAATAGCCCAGTTTGCTTTTTTTTTTAAAGAAATTCACGTTCTTTTATTTATTTATTTATGACTGTGTTGAGTCTTCGTTTCTGTGCGAGGGCTTTCTCCAGTTGCGGCGAGTGGGGACCACTCTTCATCGCGGTGCGCGGGCCTCTTACTGTCGCGGCCTCTCTTGTTGCGGAGCACAGGCTCCAGACGCGCAGGCTCAGTAATTGTGGCTCACGGGCCCAGTTGCTCCGTGGCATGTGGGATCTTCCCAGACCGGGGCTCGAACCCGTGTCCCCTGCATTGGCAGGCAGATTCTCAACCACTGCGCCACCAGGGAAGCCCCTGTTGTGGGGTTTTTAAATAAATTTATTTATTTATTTTTGGCCGCATTGGGTCTTTGTCGCTACGTGTGGGCTTTCTCTAGTTGTGGCGAGCGGGGGCTACTCTTTGTTGCGGTGAGCTGGCTTCTCATTGCGGTGGCTTCTCTTGTTGGGGAGCACGGACTCTAGGCACGCGGGCTTCAGTAGTTGTGGCACACGGGCTCAGTAGTTGTGGCTCACGGGCTCTAGAGCACAGGCTCAGTACTTGTGGCGCACAGGCTTAGTTGCTCTGCGGCATGTGGGATCTTCCCGGACCAGGGCTAGAATGCGTGTCCTCTGCATTGGCAGGCAGATTCTTAACCACTGCACCACCAGGGAAGCCCTGGACTGAATGTTTGTGTCCCCCTAAGTTCATGTGTTGAAACTCTGATCGCAAACAGATGCCTTGAATGGGTTTTCTAGTCCCTTCATAAGAAGAGACACAAGAGAGACGCTCTTTCTTTGTGGGTGGGGACACAGTGAGAAGACAGACAAATATAAACCAGTGAGAAGCTCCACACCAGAACCCAGCCATGCTGGCACCCTGATCTCAGACTCCCAGCCTGCAGACCTGTGAAAAATAAATGTTTGTTGTTCAAGTCACCCAGTCTAGAGGATTCTGTTACAGTGGCCAGAACAGACGAAGTCCCCGAGGTCCAGAGCAATGCAGGGACTCACTCAAGGTCGTGCAGCGGCTTAGCTGGTGAATTAAGAGCAGAAGCCAAGTTCTCAAAATACCCTTCATGAAGTTATGGTGAGAGGCAGAACCACCTCAAGGCGAGAGCTAGAGCTTTCAAGCTGAATGCATTCAGATCTGAGCTCAGCCTCTCAGTTTGCTTAGTGGTGGCAGGCCTCAGCTCCACATCTGTAAAACGGGCATGACAGTCCCCTCATTGCAGGGTCTCTGGTAGGAACTAGAATAGTTTATGTAAAGTCCCTGGTGTAGAGTAGGCTTCTCTTATTAGCCATCGTGGGAGACTCGGGGAATATGGACCAGCCAAGGGGCAACAGTCGTCTTTAAGTATCTGAAAAGGAGGTGGTGGGGTGAGGAGGCACAGAGCTCTCTGATCAATTCACCATTGTCACCACTCTGCTTGGGGCCAGTCAATGATAAAATTAACTCAGTGTGTTGAGATGACTCTGTATTAGAAACATGTTCTAAATGAAGTTTACAACTAATACTCTTCTCTGAAAGGCAGAGGAGAGAGGGCAGGGGTTCTGATAGCAAAAGCATTTTCTGAATATTTGAAAAATGCACTCAGCGTTAATGGTACTTTATATCTGGAAATCTAAATTAATGGAAAGCTCAAAGTCCAACTGTGTGATGCAGGCAGGGAGGCACTTTCGGGTCCCTAGAGTCACTCAAACTGGGCTCTACCATCAGGTTGCAATCCTTTAGGGATCTGCTTGTTATGAGGAGAAAATGGGATTGTCTTATTTACCAAATCAACATGTTTGTGTGTACATGACTACCTCTGGGGTGGCCAAAACCAGAGTCTACCCCAAAAGATCAAAAGCCTCATTTGCAGCCTCCTTCAGACAGTCTGGCATTGCATGCTTAAGGAGCAGGATGGATTTCAAAGGCCCATCACACCTCCTTCTGGGTTAGGCACGTGCAATATGCCAGCAAACGACTCTTTGTTGATGCCTTTGCTCAAAGCTAGGGCAGTTGGTTCTGAACTGCAGGAACAGTGATGCGAAATAGGTCATCCTTCCTCTAGAGACTGTGTCTCAAATGGACGAAGACTTACTCTTGGCTGAATACAGCATCCTCCCTGGCCGTCCCTGGCCAGGCTCTGTGGGCCAGCTTAGTAGGTGTGGTCCTGGCATCGCTGAGCAGACATCTGGCCCCTCCATCCCCTGCTCCTCTATGAACACCTCAGCCCTCCCTCACTGGCCAGGGAAGTGGGTACCCCCCCCCCCACCTTTGCATTCAGGTAGCAGGCACCTCTTCTAGTGGGTTGGGAATTGATCCCTAAGTAATGTTTCCAAAAATGTGGAAGGTGAACGGCATCATGGGTCAAGAGGCTGGGCTCCAGACCCAGTGTCTAGGTTTGAGTCTCGGCTTAGCCTCCCGCCAGCTTGTGTCCTTATGCACAAGCTAATGTCCCTATGTCTGCCTCCACCTCTCCATCTGTAAAATGGAAATAATGGTAATAATAATAGCAAACACTTGCATATGTCTTCTCCCCAGCAGACACAGTTCTGAGCACTTTCCATATATCAACCAGCTAATCCTCACACGGCAACAGAAGTCAGCACTGCTATTATCCTCTTCCTCCCCCCCTACCTCGCCATGAGGATTAAATACATTTACACCCAGGAAGGAAGCAACTGGAACAGTTTCTGGCCCACAACACCCAATAAATCTTAGCTACTATCATGAAAGGACTTTAAAGTTCACAAGGATAGCATTTTTAAGTTCATAGTGTGCATTTGTAAAATTAAATGCATGTTAGAAAGAAACCATATACTTTTGCTATTATTGCCTAAATTAAGGACAAGAATGGTACTTAAGTAAAAATATAGAGTCAGTTTAAAAAAAGATTAAGTAAACAATAGCATAGACTTTAAAATGATTGCAGCAAAAACTATTGATACTAAGGTGGAACATAAATGCCTAAACACTGGAAAATACTGCTCTAGATCCAAAACAGCCAAACAGTGCCTGTTTTTAGTAGGTGTCTTCCCTGTTCTTTCTTCCAAATGCCCACCTCTGCCTAGTTCTGCAGTCAAGAAAGAAGTCCCATTCCCTTCCTGAAACTAGCCTGTCCTTTTCAGCTTGTGCTGTTTCCAGGGTCAAGTACATGCCCTCAGGAATAGGCAAAGGGTGTGTTTCCCACTCTCTAATCTAGAGGTGAGCTGGAGGGAGCGCCCCCTAAACCATACCTGTCAGGCAGGTTATGATAACTGCGTGGGTGAGAAGACACCACCTGCCCCACTAATGACAGGACCCCAGGCAGCAGAAGCCCGAATGGCTCCTGTGGCCTTTGAAGTCCACTCCCCACATAACCGTGAACAAGTCCCTTGTCCAGGAAATTGGAAGGCACTTGAGCTGTTGCCTAGAGCTCTTAGAGACAGAGGGAAGGGCTTGGCTGGGTGGTGATACCTACCTTGGCAATATTTACAAATCGGTAACTCTTCAGCTTTCCGGTAAGATCTTGAATCAGGAGGGAGCTGTTGAGGCTCTGGTATGTCTATAGAAGTCTTGGTCACAGGTTTGTTTTTCCCCTGGAGAAAAGCATGTGGCGGTCCCAGTCAGCTCAGACTTCCTCCTGGGCTGACTGGGAAAACCAGGATGGGCGGTTGGGTTTCCTAGGACCCGCCATGTCTTGTAGCTGCCAAGCTGCTCTCTTTCAAACTCGCATTCAACATCACCTTCACAGATTTAGTTTCACTCCTAGAGGAAAACACGCATAGAAAAACAGAAATAACTTCTTTTTAAAGGGTTCCAAACCTTGTGCCACCAAAAACTAGAATTCCCGGTGTCTCTGGTCTGCAGTCTCCTCATGCTTTGTTATTGTGGTCCCTTCTTCCAAGGACACTACTGTGCTTCCCCTGAGGAATTACTCTGCCTTCATTAGTCCCTGTACCTAGAAATTCAGACCCATGTCTTGGCTGCTTATGAGGTACCAAAGAGTCTGCTAAGAGCTTCTCAAACATCATCTCATGCAAACCTCACAATGACCTTGTGAGTTTGCATTTATTTTTTTCTGTGTTACAAGAAGCCACTTAATAAGTCTGGAGTTAAAGTCAGGGCTGCTTCAATGGTTCCATCTGTCATCAGTCTTCCTAATTTTCCATCTTTCCTCATTGCCATCCTTCTCCAATGAAACAGAGGTTCAAAGGGCTTAAGCAACTTGCCACAAATCGTGAAGCTAGTTAAAAGAGCGATGGTATTTGAACCCAGTACTGCCTACCTCCGAAACTGTTTTCTTCCATGCCAGATGGAATCTCCCTGGGGATGGAATAAGGGGAGAGGGATGACAGACAGGGATATGCCAGCTCAACCCCAGGGGCACTGGCAGTATCCTTTATCACACCCCCAGCTCGAGTCCCAGACACAGGGAGGACTTGGAACGGTAACTAGGAGCCAGGTGGAAGAGAGAGGAAAACGGTCTGGGACCCTCACCTCCTGGGCATTGGCTCACACCTCTCCCTGATGCAGATTCTGGTCTTTTCAACTCCTACAAACCTCCCCACCCAGGACTTCAGCCTCTAGACCTTCCTCACACAGGGTTCCCAGATTTAGGGAAAAAGCAAGACAAAACAGAATTCCCAGTTAAATTTGAATTTCAGATACACAAGGAAGAATTTTTTCAGTTTAAGTACTGACATCCATTCAATGGAATAACAGGCGGGTTAACGAAGATGATTCATTAAAATATTATCACAGTTCTCTGATATCCCAAGAAACAAACTATGTAAGCATAAAACATTATGACTAGTATACTATTATTATTTTATATTTATAGTTGAAAGCACCCTTATCTTAATACACTAAAATGATATAGGTGTTAACCAAAGACATGAGTATTAGACATAGAGGGTGAGACTTTAAAGACCGTAACACAGATAAGTTATTTCACAGTACAGCACTAAGAAGCAAAGTCAGCTTATAGTATATATTAATTCCTTTTCTCATATGATTTACTGGAGCTGGAAGGATAAAAGTAAGTGCTTGAAGCTATCTTATAAATCTTTTATAAATATCAAAAACTGAACAAAAAGATGTTAAAAGTCATGTGATCAACCTCACTAATACCAAAGAAATTGGAACAAAAACTATTATTTTTTATTTATTAAATGATTATGTAAATTAAATAATTGAATAAACCATGCTGACAATGGCTAGTGTTGTGATGGAGGTGGGTACAATGTGGCAGGGTACTCATATTCAACACTAGAAGGAGTAAACATCTCCACCTTTCTCAAGAGGAATTGGGCAAAATACATCAAAAGTCTTAGAAATGGGCATACACTCTGACTCAAAGGTACTTCTAGGCATTTGTGCTAAGAAAATTACTTGGGATAGGTGCAAAGATTTCATTACAAAGATGTTCACTGCAGCATTGTTAATGTATATATAATATTATCATATATACCATTATGGTTATTATACATGTTATTAGTAATATATATGCACATATGTGCATGTATATTTACATCATATGTACACCGTATATATATATACAAAATTCACACACACCAAATAAATTTTGGCACATGTATTCAACAGCAGGCATTTTAAGCGATGTTGTAGAAGACTATTGCAAGATTTAACAGTGTTTATGAGCACCTTCTTTCTTCCTTATGTGGATCTGAGGCTGGAGGTAAAATAGCCGTCTTGCAACCATGAGGTGATAAGCATGAGGACAAAGCCACCTGCTAAGGATGGAGAGGCAGAGATAAGAAGGACCAGAAATACTGACCATGTTGTGGAGCCATTACACCAGGTGTGAGTTTCAACCCCAGACTTCTTGTGAAGTGATTGGCCTTTTCTCATTCAGAACTTTTAGAATGTTCCCTTTCAACCAAAAATATTGCACACCTAGAATATTAATAAATTTAGAAATGTATAAAATCTGCATAAAGAAAAATTTTATTATTTATTTATTTATTTTTAAATTTTTTGGCTGCGTTGGGTCTTCGTTGCTGGGCGTGGGCTTTCTCTAGTTGTGGTGAGCGGGGGCTACTCTTCCTTGTGGTGAGCGGGCTTCTCATTGCAGTGGCTTCACTCATTGCGGAGCACGGGCTCTAGGCACACACGCTTCAGTAGTTGTGGCACGTGGGCTCAGTAGTTGTGGCACACGGGCTTAAGTTGCTCTGCGGCCTGTGGGATCTTCCCGGACCAGGGATTGAACCCATGTCCCCTGCAGTGGCAGGCGGATTCTTAACTACTGCGCCACCAGGGAGGTCCCAAGAAAAAATTTAAATCTTATTGAAGGACACAAAGACTCGAACTTGTATTTTCTCCCAGTCTTCACAACAGTGCTTCGAGATGGGCATTATTTCATCTTTTTACACCCAGGAAGATTAAATAAGTGGCTCAAGTCCCCAGAGTGGCAGAGCTCAAGTTCAAACCTGGGTCTGCCAGAGTCTCGTGTTTACGTTCTGTATGGTAATTCATTCTGGCCAAAAGGAACTGACGTAAATTAATAAAATAACACGATGTGACTTCAAGTGTTCCTTTACCCAAAATTACTCCCTCATGCACATTCAGGATGACAGACTCACAAATTACAGGAAGTTTCTCTTTTGGTTGTATACACAGTGTGAATGTTATATTTGTAGCAAGAACCATCTAACACTGAAAGGAAATTTAGAGATTCTTGGAGTAAATGTTGATAAGATTCTAAAACTGTGATTGACAAAAAAGTGCCTCAGGGCATTTGCACTTGCCATTCCGTCTACTTGGAAAGCTTTTCCTCTAGATGTTTACATCACTAGTTTCCTCACTTCTTACGTCTTTGCTTAAATATTACCTTCACAAAGAGTTCTTCCCTGATCACCTCATTTAAAACTGTCACTTCTCCTGGCTTTATATTTCTCCATAGTACTTACCACCCTCTACTATACTATATAATTTACATGTTTATTTTGCTTATTGTCTCCTCCCCACCCACGCCCCCCCAAAAAATGTTAGCAGGATTTTTGTCTGTTTAGCCATCAGCACCAAGAACAGTGCCTTGCATGCAGTTGGCACTTAGTGCTTGTTGAATGGATGTATGAACAAATGAAACCAGAAGCACACAGTGTAAGCACCACTCAGAGCTGGCTGGTACTAGCAAAATAAGACCTCGTTCCAAGGTTATCTTAAGACGGGAGGGGAGAGAGACAGAAGGAGTGAGGAACACAGAAGAACTGCTGGATGGGAATATAGTTTATTCTACTAGATTTTGCACTTTATATAAATGATACATTTTTTACATGTCCTTTTGCGACTTGCTTCTGTCACTCATATTCTGACTGCAGGATTTATCCATGTTGTAATGCACAGCTGTAAACTACCGTCACTTCTATTGCTGTATGGAATGCCGTTGCAAGAAGAATATAAAATGTATTCTACTGTTTTAGACATTTGGGTTGATTCCAGTTTGGGGCTGTTTCGATCCATCCTGGTATGACCATTCTCTTCAAGTTACAGGTATACCTGTGTAAGAATTTCTCTAGAAGGGCAGATAGAATTTCTCTATTTTGCCGGTAACAGATAATACCAAACTGTTACCCAAAGTGGTTGTACTAATTAACACTCCCATCAGCAACGTATGGGCGTCACTGGTACTCCACATCCTTGCCAATGCTTGGCATTATTAGGTTGTTGCCAGAATTTTTGCCATTCTCATGAGAGTAAAATGGTATCTCCCTCTGGTTCTATTGTGAATGTCCCTGATTATAAATGAGGTTGAGAACATCTTTATAAGTTACATTTTCAGTTTTTCTTTTTTTTTCTTCATTTACTATTATCAAACCTTACTTGCACCCAGCCACCTCTGTTTTCTTCATTCACATGGATTAGCAATGGAACAGGCATGTAAGTAATTCAAAAATAATTTTAATCAAACTTTGGAATTATCAGACTTTTGTCTGAGGAGGAGAGAGGAAGGTCAGTCAGTGTGCAGTGTGGATAGACCTCGAGCTGTTGAAATGACGAAGGAATTCTTCAGTTTGGGGTTTGACAATGTCTTTTGTTGTGTCTGTTATACAACATGCAGTGCCTTACAAGTGCTTATGTTTTTTGTCTGTAAAATTTTCTCATATGGGGTAACATAGTGTGGGAGTTAACACAGCCTGTTCAGCATATAAAGGCAACTCTCAAACGGAACAAATTCACCAGATACTGAAATTTTTAAAATCTGTGGCCAAGCTTGAAGACAAGAAAGGAATATCCCCAAGCTCCAGAGCAGGGAGGAGGCACTAAAAAGAAACAGTCCATGTGGGTATTGGAACCAGGTAAATATTACAGAGACTGGTGATAAAACAACTACCCAGAATCTCAGCCCATGAGAAGTGGGGAGCTAGAACTGAGCCTCCTCCCAAGTAAAACCAGAAGCCATGAAGCCTCTCTGTCCCTGAAACAGGCAACCTAAGAAGTCCTTTTATTGGCCAGGGTTGCAAAAAGGAAGCTGACCATCTTTCAGGGCCATGGAAAGTAAAAGAACCACCCTAAAGAAAGCAGAATATCAACCAGCATCACGCACACACATCTGATCTGAATCCATACCTACCAAAGAGACACAAGAACCCATTTTGAACAACTACCATAAAACTGGCCTGGAATCTGTAAAATCCCAACAAGTACACGTGTTTCATGGAAAACCACTCCCACTCAAGATGAGCTCACAAAAAAAATTACTAATCACATAAAGTAAATAACTGTTGGGAGAAAATCAGCAAACACAACAAATGCAACAAAATTCAGAACCAAGAACTACAGATATAAAGCTATCCCAAAGAGGCCTAAAAATCATACCATTCAAACGTGCAATAATATAAATGAATAACATATATGAAAGTAAGAAAGAAAATAAAATGAAAAAACATGACACTAAGGGAGGGACTGTGAAAAATTTTTAAAGAATTCAACTGAACTTACGGAATAAAAAACAGTCACTAAAATTTAAAATTCAGTGGACACTCATCGGAAGAGAGAACTAAGGAACTGAATGATAGATTTGAGGAAAGCATCTAGAATGTAGGTGCAGCAATAAAGAGGTGGAAAGTATGAAAGAAACTGAGATGCATAATTTAGGATGAAAAAATTCAACATACATTTAATAGGAGTCCCAGAGAAGGGAGAGAGAAAATAGGAGATTCTACTGGGAGTCCAGGCCAAATCATTATGCAGGAGAGAGTAGATAAAGATATTTTAGACATGAAAGTCTAAGATGATTTACTGTAACATCCCCTTACTAAAAGCAATACCAAAGGCGATACCTTAGCAAGAAAGAAACTCAACCCAGAAGAAAGGGGTGAGATGCAAAACGCAATGGTAAGCCAAGAAATTCATGAAAAATTTAATAAATCTAAATAATACTGACTATAAAATTATAAAAACAATGATGATAACCAACTGGGAGATTTTTGTTTTTGTTTTTTAAGGTGGAACTAAAATATTACCGAACAATAATAGAGAAGATGAGAGAGGGTTTTAGGAGTTAAAGCACTCTGAGTTCCATGTATTGTTTGAAAAAATGATAGGGATATTAGATCTAAATCTTTGATCATGCTTGCTAACAACCACCAAATGAATAGAAATCATATGTTTAATTTCTAAACAGGTGAATGGTAAAGAGATAGGTGGAGAAGCAAAAAAAAACCATGGTGGATGGAAACAAAAAACATAAAATAAGCTAATAAGAACAAGTCCACACATATCAGTAATCATAACAAATATAAATGACTGTAGAGAAACTCTCCCACATACGCCCAAGAAAAAATATACCGAAGGTTCCTCACAGTATTGTTTGTAACAAAGACAGCAGTTAGAAACAACCCAAATTTACCATCCTTAGGAGATTGGATAGATACATTGTGATATATTTATAAACTAGAACTTTCCAGAGGAGTTAAAATGCATGAAATTGATTTATATATGAAACTGATTTTCATATATCAACAATGGATAGGGCTCAAAAATATATTGATAAATGAAAAAAGCTAGTTTCAGTATGGTATATAGAGTATAATGCCATTTGTTTAAATTGTTTAAACACTCAAATAATGCTACATAGTGTTGATAAATAGTTAAATTATAAAAACATAGATGGGAAGGATACACACGCTTCTGGGAATGAAGCGGGGCGGGGCACCTAAGAAAACTTCAATTGTATTTTTAATATTTTATTTCTTTAAAAATATCTGAAGCAAATACAGCAAAAGGTTAACTCTGTGTGTATTCCAGTTGGTGGTTTATAGCACCCTCTGTACTTTGCTGAATATTTAAAAATACTTCATAATAGAAAATGTATCTTTGACTCAAAATATTATAGAGCTGGGCTTTCCAATAACTAAATTAAATGTGCATTTACATTTAAATTTAATTTAATTAAAAATTCAGTTCCTCAGTCATACTGGCCACATTTCAAGTGCCCAGTAAGCACAGGTACTGTATTGGACAATGCCATTTTAGAACATTTCCATCACTGTAGAAAGTTCTCTTGGGAAGTTATAGAACCCCAAGAGCACCCTGGTTCACATTACTTCTCATTATTTAATACTGTGAGTAGATATTGATGATAGTAATATGCAAAATGAAGCACTGAACATAGACCACAGCTCTACACCCCTACGGGAATTTGGTTAAGTTTTATTGTTGTGTTGCATTTCATCAAATTACTCAAAGTCCCAGGAAGGCTGATGTCCAGTTAATTGAGATGTTCCTGTAGTATTTCAAGTGAAAACAATAATAGTAATTTAGAGCTGGTAATAATAGAAATGTTGTTCCAGCCACTATATATTTGATTCCCCAACTATTCCAATTCTACCCAGTCCCTTCCCAAGGTATAAATCTGGTAAAATTAACAAAAAAGAGACACTTCTCAGATTTTCTCATTTACCAAAGTAAGTGCTTTAGAGAGTTATCTGAGTGGCCAGTATTTCACTAGGAATTTCAACATTAACGACAGCAACAAAAACCCATTACAAAAGCATTGAGAAAGTTGGAAAAGCAAGCATTGGCTTCAGGAAGGGAGAGACTTGAGACTTTGCCCTCAGACCTCAGAATTACTGCAGGTCAGTAAGTTCTTTCCACTGGGGCTTTAACTGACTTTCTCACGGGCACACATTTTCCTGCATCTCCCTTAGCTGTCTTATCAAGGGTGACCTGTGAAATACACTAAAGCAGAAATGAACTGGGTTCTGTATGTAGATGACTCCCCAAATGCAGAAGTTTTACCAGCCATTGTCAGGTTAACACATGGAAAATTCTTTGAGCTACAGAAAGCTTTGGAGAATGTAAAACTACTGATGATGTATGACTAAAGAACAAGTCAGTTTCAATACTATGATTCCAGGACTTCCCTGGTGGCGCAGTGGTTAAGAATCCGCCTGCCAATGCAGGGGACACGGGTTCGAGCCCTGGTCCGGGAAGATCCCACATGCCATGGAGCAACTAAGCCCGTGCGCCACAACTACTGAGCTTGAGCTCTAGAGCCCATGAGCCACAACTACTGAGCCCACGTGCTACAACTACTGAAGCCCAGGAGCCTAGAGCCCGTGCTCCGCAACAAAGACAAGCCACCGCAATGAGAAGCCTGCGCACCTCAACGAAGAGTAGCCCCCGCTCGACGCAATTAGAGAAAGCCTGTGCGCAGCAATGAGGACCCAACGCAGCCCAAAATAAAAAATTAATTAATTAATTTTAAAAAATACTATGATTCCATGAATGGGTGAGATAGATACAACAGTTCATTTGACAGTTGCATTTTGAGCACTTCCTGGCATCAGGCACTGCCAGGGGACACCCAAATATAGAGACAGACGCGGTCTCTGTCCTCGCACTGCTGAGAATCCCCAGGGAAGAACTCTCATCCTGGCCTACGGAACCAGGTAACTCGTGAGTTAATTCTAGTCGACCAAAACGCTAACAGTGCTTTGAGGCCTGGCGGACTGTAGAGTCGGGTTCTCTCTGCAAAGAGAACTGAGGTCTTTATAAAAGGTGAAGCTCCCCAAATTCCAACTCTCAGTGAAGACAATTTCTCCTTGGCCCTGCCGCCCTTTGAGCCATATGCGTGGTTTCCATTAAACACCATAATCTCCCTAATCCCGCTGAGATAAATATGCAGTTAACACCCCGGAGACTTTCTGAGAAGGACCCAAATTCTACCCAAGGGATCTAATTAAAAGGAGAAATGAGATGTTCCACTGGGGTCCAAGGCTAAAGATAACTCTTACAGAGCAGGAGAGAAGGAAAGCACGGTGGATGTGTACAGCTTCCCCGTGGGGAGGGGGCTACCCTTTACTGAGCATCTCCTTGGTTTCAGGGACCATTCAGTCATCACTCATTCAATCCTCCCAACAACTCTGCAAAGCAGGCATTTCCACTCCTAACTTATCAGTGAAGAAAACAAGCTTCAGAGAGGTGCGGGGTACCCTCCAAGGCCATCAGCTAACGAACTGAGGTCAGAACCTGGGTGTACCCGCTTCACCTTCGTGTTCTTTAACCCACCTGCTCTGACTGACAGGTAAAAACAACCTCTAAGTTTCCTTCCAGTGTCTCCAGATCAATGAGTGCACCCTGTCATTCAGGGGGAAGAAGAAAGCCAAAGGAAAGTCAGGAAAGGCAGTTAAGCTGCTGATAATTAAGGGATTAGAACTGTAAACCACAATGAGCATTGTTTCATGAGTCTCTTTTTATTACTTTCAAGTTTTATTCACTTGATAAGGTATTGGGAGAGTACAACCAATCCGAAAGGCCTTTCATTCCCCTCAGTACTCAGGAAGCAAACATCTCCATCACTGTGCTTTGTGGACAGATTAGGTATTAAATTATGAAACTAATCTGCTCTGATATCAGGAAGAATGTCAACTTTGATAAAGCTTTGAGCTCTATGAAGATTGCTTTCTAAATGACCTGATCTGACTCAATGAATAATTTTAGAATTGATTTTCTGGCAGAGACACTAATGAATAAAAGACACTGTCTCCCAAGATAATCCTGGGAGGAGAGTTTTCCTTTTTCTGGAGACCTTTATTTCACCTTAGCTTTTTTATTTTTTTTTGAATTTTTGAATTTTATTTTATTTATTTTTTTATACAGCAGGTTCTTATTAGTCACCCATTTTATACACATCAGTGTATACATGTCAATCCCAATCTCCCAATCACCTTAGCTTTGACGGGGTTGATTCCACCATTTGTCCCCATTAGTGCTCGATGGACCAGAGATTTACAGCTTTTCAAGTAAATGCTGTTTATTTTGGTGTGAAGATATATGTCCCAATCCCTGTCCTGGGCAGCAAGGGAAGGGATGCTTCCCTTATGCTTGAACCTGGGCCAGGCACTAGGACTAGAGACCAAAAGAATATGGTCTTTCCCTTGGCAGAACTTAAGATCTCGGGGCAGAGGCAGCAAACAAAGAGAAGCCAACACAGGCTAAGAAGTGTCCTGGGAGCCCAAAGGGGGGACTCTTACTTCACTCTGGGGTGTCAGGGGCGCTTCTCAGAGAAGTTAGGGAGACATAGGGAGTGCAAAGTCCAGGAGGAAAGAGACAGCATGGCACTTTCAGAAAAATTCCTGGATCTGAGCCAGCCCAGAGCATAGGATGGTGAAGAGATCAGCAGAGGCCGAATCGTGGAGGGACCTTTAAGCATGGGAGGAAGCTTGGTCTTTCTCCTGACGGCTTTGGTTCAGTCCTCCTGGCATGGGGACTTTTTTTGTTAAATATCACCGTGAGGTTTTTCTGACCTCACGTTTCCATGAGCCTCCTCCACTAGGCCAATATCAGACACAATCATTTTCTAAAGAAATAATTTGTAACACTGCCTTTGCTATCTTGATATAGAATGCACAGGCAATATAACCTACCTAAGAAAAAAAATACTTTAAAAAATCACTCTAACTGTAATGGAGAAAAAGAGGGTAATTTTAATATAAATAAGTAAATAAATTTTAATAAATAAAATGTAACAGGATGCATTTTAATATGTAAATATTTGGGCACAAATTACCAGAAGCCAAAAGGGAGCCATCAGATCTTTATACCGATATGTGGAAACACAGAGAATGCAACAGCCATAGATACTGGCTGATACAGTGGTGACAATGACAATGTTGTATCTGATGAAAATACTATGAGTCATTATCATAACAACCCTCAGAGAAGTTCTCAATCCACCACAGTGTAATCAGCACTGGATTCCCATAGTATTTGCTTCCTTAGAACATTTAGTGTAAAGTGTATATCAAACTCTGCAAAAAGAACTTCCGTTATGTAAAAACAGGCATGTTCCAGATGTGGCTAATTAGAACCATCATTCACCTGTAAGAACGTCTGGTGGGACACTGGAGGTTCATTGCAGAATTAAGGTGAGTTCTTTACAGAATTGTGCCATGTATGGCCATGCCTAACATCACTGACCCCCAATGCTTTAGTACCCCACAAATGACACAGCACCCAGGGAATGGAATCACCTTTTTGGTGGAGGGTAATATGCCTGGTCTCGGTCCCCACTCTTTCCTGACTCTTCCCCTTGGGAAGAGAAGTGACTTTTTCTTTGGTGCCTTTGGGAGAATATCATCCCTTCTAGCTTCTCCTGTGGAGTAGGCGTGCTGGAGGAATTCGGGACCCTCTCCAGCCAGGCAGAAATGCTTGCAAATGTCCAGCGTAGCCCAGAACTGGTGGGCGAGTTAGCTCTGGGAAGAAAGCAAGCCCATTTGGCTGTAGATTTAAAGCCAGTAATGAAACTGAGCTTTTGTTCCCTGTCTCCTGTGTCTCATTTCTCAATTGCTTGAAAGAAGCATTGGGTGTTCTTTACTGCCCTCCGCACATACCACATTCGGAAGAAGGAGAGTGATTTTTACTCTTGGGAAGGATGAGACCATCCAGAGAGAGTGAGTAGAGGGTGATGTGAAGAGGCCAAGTCAGAGGCCTGGAAAACCTAGCATTCAAGGCTGTGGTTTGCACACTGTACTTCCCGGAGCCCCAGGGTCTGGAGAGGTGCCCTCGGGTTTTCTGGGAGAGGAGACAGGGGAAGGGAGTACCAACAGCCTCAAAGAACCACCTCTATTTTAACCGCAGCAGTTGTGATTTTCTGTTTTTTATATGATGCTTGGTTTTACATAAAAGTTCATTTGTAAAAACAAAAAGTTACCACTGCAAAAAAAGAAAACAAACTTGAAAACCAGTGATATAAAGTATAAAGAATGAACAGAGAAAAGAGCAATTCACAAAGGGGACTGAGAAGGATCTGCCAGAAACACAAGAGGAAGGAGGAGTGTTTGCGACCAGGAAGCCTCAGAAATGAAAATTCTCAAGACGGAGGGCCGGTCAAAGGCACCCAAGGCCAGAGGGATGGCGGGTGGGATAGGGACAGAAGAGTGACCACTGGGTCTGCTGACACTGTGATCCGGCAGGGGGCCAAGCGCCAAGCCCACATGGCAGTGGGTGAAGAGGTGAGTTAAGAAGTGAGGAAGGTGAGCCGTTTGGACGTCACCATGCAGAAGGTGATGGACACGGCAGGTATCAGTTTCCCAATGCCTCTGAGTAGTCAAAAGGATCCATGCACGAAGGATATTCAATCTCTGCAACAGGCCGGATAATGAGCATTCTTCGTGGTAGAAACGGAGAAATCCTTCTTCAAATAGAGTGGCAGAAATGGGGGCAGCAGGGGCAAGGCGGAGTAAGTACAACGGCACATCTTGGGCTTCTTTCCTGGAAGGACGAGGTGGAGTTTTCTGTTTGTTTGTTTCATGTTAAGGAGAACATTCATCTTTCCAGGAAGTCCTGGTGTCAGGTGGGAGCTGCAGTTAACAAGGCCTCCTCTGTTTCTAAAAGAGTGATGAACGTCAGACCAGCAGGAGAGAATGGCTCGTCCTCCCCCCATATTCCGTGCCCCGCTGGTAGCAAGGACATAAATGTTGCTGACTGGCTGCCTAATGGCCCGTGGAAGACACTAAAGTGACATCATTAGTGTTGGAGACCTCAAAAGAGCCTCTGCCTTCATTCTTAGAGAAAAGCACTGGAAAGAATCAGAAAGCAACAGCTAGACGGAACAAAAACTTCTGAAGTAAAGAAACATTGGAAAAGTGATAGAGAAAAAATTAAGAATCTTAAGTGTCATTTTGCTAAGGGCAGCTCTGACATTCAAATTACTTTTGACCTCCCCACACAAGGGCACGGTAAGGAGTCAGAAATATTTACATGGCCTTCTGAACTCCACAAGACAAACAACCCACAAGAGGCACTTCAGGCCACTGGAAGGAACCAGGACCCATGTTCTTCTGGCTCCAACTCTGATCTTATGAGCGACCCTGCTTTCCACCGGTTGCATTCTCTGTGTCTTCCTCCACTCCTCAACAAAACTGCTTTTATAGACCTAATTCATTAGTGCCTCCCATGGTGCTCAGCTGCTTAAGGTCAGGTGGGAAAAGGTGCCCATGTCCTTAATTAGGTTTAGTCCTCACAACAACCTTGAGCGGCATTGTTACCCATTTTATAGATGGGAAAACAAAGGCCAGGAGAACACAGGTCATTGGCATAAGGTCTCTCAGCAGATAAGTGGCAGAGTTAAGTCAAGAACAGAGAGATATCTAGCTCTAAAAAAATATGGAATGATGAATGAATGAGAGGAAATTGAATGAATGATAAAGGAATAATGAACTAACATTATTATATATTTTAGAAATGTAAAGTCCCACTTGGGACGCTGCTGTTTCTTTCCCTGTTTACTTTCAGGGTCCTTTCTTTGTCCATAAACAAGTTAGCCAGACAGTCCTGTTTGTGGCGGGAGATTTAATGTTCAAAAAGTGGTAACTAAGCAAGTTCTGGCACCTTCCTCTTGTAGCACAATAAGCTGTGCCAGATTGGTAAATCTTAAAGTATCCAGAAGATATTAAGTGACGGGCAGATGAAAAACACCACTTTGTGGTTAAAGAAATTTTTATATATCCACCAAATGGAATGCAATGCAACCATTAAAAACATGATATTAAGGAGTTGCCAAATGGCATATTACAAGGCTAATTGGGAACAGATGTGTGCATGTGTAACACTAACAATAATTGACTTTGGAAATGGGATTGCGGTCAATTTTTTTCTTCCCTTTTATACTTTCCTGTGTTTCCCAGATTTCCTTCAATTAGCATTTATGATTTTTGGAATTAAAATATAAGTCAAACTTTCCATTGTTACTGAGCACTTGCCAAAATCAAGCCACTGGAGTTCATCTTTCTGTAGGGTGCAGTGTGTTCGAAATCTCAGGTCATCCTCTCCTCCCGTTCTCCATGGACACCCTGACTCCTTGGGGCATGGTTTCCCATTGTACAAGAACACACCATTTTGCTTGTCCCTTGCCTGGACTTGGCAGGAGGCTGGAGGCTTCCAGGCAGCACTGTTGAAGTCAGCTTTCCTCCTACCTCGGTAATTGCCACAGTCAGGGTTGAGAACCAGGATGAGGGCTCATTGCACAAAACCCAGCTAAGAATCTCCTAGGATGGGCTGCTTCCCTGAGGGAGCCCTGGGAGGCAGCCCCAGCGTCCCTGCCTCGCTTTGCTGACCCCCACAAAACTGACTTAGAATTAACACCTACCCACTGTTTTACAGCGGTTTTTCTCCATGCCTCGTTGGAACCCCTCAACAGCTCTTACCCTATTTGACTCATAGCAAATTGAGGATTCGGAGGTTATATGACCTCCCAAAGTCCTGTGGCTAAAAAAGGCAGAAGTAGAACCAGAGCCTCAGGTCACCTGGTTCTAAATCCCATGTGCCTTCCAGGGCAGCACTCTGCTGCCTGGGGGTTCCTTTCCTTTCAGAGACACAACCTGAGGGGATTCATGGGCCATCAGGAGACACCCTAAGTTGGCTTTAAGGATCTGCTGCTCTGGTCACAAATAGTCCCTTTGGTGACAGCCAAGTTGTTAACAAATATCCAGTGCTCACTTTCCTTGAAAGGAACCTAAATCCCAGAATAGCAGCCAGTGCCTCTGGCAGAGCTGAATAAGATCACCAATAATCCCAGGAACAATTCCTAAAAATGAATTTATGCCTCTTAGAGGAATAAAGACAGTCAAAACCCAATAACAACTCAACATCATTACCTATCAGGGAAATGTAAATTAAAATCCTTATGAGATAATTAATCCCTACACATCTACCAGAAGAGCTAAAATTTTCAAGACTGACTATAACAAGTGTTGGCAAGGAAGTGGAGCAATGCAACCCTCCAGTATTGCAGATGGAAGGGTAAACTGGTTCAACCACTTGGTAAAACTATTTGACATGATATGTTAAAGACAAACATGCCTATCTAAGATACAGCAAATCCACTCCTAGGTACATATCCAAGAGAAATGAGTAAATGAAGGCACACATCTATTAAAATATATGTACGTGAGTGATCATAGCAGTTTACTAATTAGTAGCAGAAAACAGGAAATAACCCAATGACCATCCACAGAGAAGTGAATAAGTAAATTATGGAATATTCATGCAATGAAATACTACACAGCAATACAAAAAAAAAAAAGACTGATACACAGAGTGAGAAGGATGAAACTCACAGACATTATGATGAGGCAAAGAAGCCAGACACAAAAGATTAGTACATAGCGTATGATTCAGTAGTGGGTCAAAGACAGCTCATAATAGCTCATGAGAACTGATTATTATGTTTTCAGGGATTTTGTAAGCCAAATAAATAAACGTTGTTAAATGCAGCCTTTATTAAAAATTAAATTATAGAAACACACAGCTAAGTATATTATATTTAAGACAAATGTCATAAATACTCAGAACTTTCACTTCCTAATTCTTTTGCTACATTTTTACTACTATCTATGTAATTGAGGCTACTTACAGCTTTTGTGTCTACATGGTGAAAATACTATAGAATTGTGTTCTACTGCACATGGATTCCCATCTCTCTCTGTTCAAGGACCTCACCCCAACGGCTTCAAATCAGTGGTGGTGACAGCCAGGGAAAATGGCTACAAATCAGGCTTTTTTTTTTTTTTTTTTTTTTTTGGAGAGCCTGCTGTCAAACATTCACCAGCACACTACAGATATGATTCCATTTTTATGAAACTCACGAATAGGAGAAACTAATACATGATTATTAGAAGTCAGAAAGGAGAGTACCTGGAGGAGAGGTCACCTGCCTGAGATGAGGCAGGTGGGAAACTTACAGGGTGATGGTAATGTTCTACATGTTGATCCTGGTGGTGGTTGCATGGGTGTAAATATATGTATGCACTTTACTATATGCAGGGGATACCTCAGTTTCAAAAATAAATTTTTAAAAAATTTCCAAAACAGCTCTCCTTCTGGGAGTCCCTGCGGTAGGAAGGTGAGAGGTTTGGCGTCCCCAAAATATCTCCTGTTCTGTCTCCGCAGGACAGCCTGAGTTATGTGAGACCCTGGAAGGAGAAAGAGGCTTCAGTAACTACCTTCTGTGACCTCCGGAGAACAAGACCTGAATTGGGGTAGTCTTTATAATTGGCAGCAAGTCCCCTACATGCTACGGATAATAACAATGGCTAATGTTTATGGAGCAGTGTTTTTCTTTTTTAAATTTTTATTTGATATTGGAGTAGAGTTAATGAGCAATGTTATCTTAGTTTCAGGTGTAGAGCAAAGTGATTCAGTTATATATATACATGTATCTATGCTTTCTCAAATTCTTTTCCCATTTAGGTTACGGAATATTGAGCAGAGTTCCCTGTGCTATCCAGTAGGTCCTTGTTGGTTATCTATTTTATATATACTAGTGTGTACATGTCAATCCCAATCTCCCAATTTATCCCTCCCCCCCACCCCCCGTTATGGTTACCAATGGAAGAGTGTTCTAAGTGCCTTACCTGGGTTAACTCATTTAATTCCCTCAAAGACTGAGGGCGTTTTATGATTCCCATTTTTTCAGATAGGGCAATGAGGTTAAGGACCCGGATCCAGGTCACATGGCTGGGAAGTGGCAGAGTCAGGATTTCCACCCAAGGAACCTGCGTCCCGTGCTGTGCTCATCACTCCACCCTTCTGGTAATAAATTATCAAAATAATCCATTACGTTGTTAAATAGTTAGCACCCAGATAACATGGCAGGCTGCCCACTTCTGCGTCTCCATTATCTGTACCTGTGAAAGGAGATAGGAGCCAAACATTTGGCCTCAGTAACCTGCTTCCCTGCCCTTTTGGACATGGCAGGCAGACGCATCACGGAACCTGTCTGATGTGAAGTTAAACGAAGGGGCAATCAAGGTGATCAGTTGCAAATGATCCAAAAGGGGAACCTTGACTGGCAGTTTCAGGGGTGCAAGCGGGTTAGCTGTGCCCGGTGAGGCCACCTGTTTCATCAGGGAAATGGAAACTCAGAGATAACCCATTATCCCTGAACTTGCCAAGTTGAGTTCAGCCTCCCCAGCAAGAGAAACAGCAAGATCCTAAGGCGCGGCCCGTTGCCTCTGGAAATAATGATCCTGACCCCACCCTGTCTGAGAAAGCGACTCTCCCCACATACATCTCTGCAGCACAACCCGTATACAGTGAAATCCTCTCACCTCTGAATGAATCTGATTTATGGAGTCATGGGTGGGCAGAGCCAGGAGGGGCTTTCTGAATCATAGAGCCCTTGCTTTTATGGGGGGGGAGGCCTGAAGCACAGAGAAAGGTTGTGGAAAGGGACCCCATGAAATAGGTCAGGGAACTCCATCTCCAGCTCGCCATTTAGCCTGCTGCACTGTCCAATGCGTTTGGTGCCAAGAAATGTTTCTCCAGTATCTCAGATCCCATTCTCTGTGTTAGGACCTCTAGCCTCACCAGTGGCCGGCTCCACCGTGATCATTCAGTTCCAGCAATGATATTCATTCAGTGCCTATTTTGTGCCAGCGCTGTGTCTGACTGGCTGGTCAGTTGCTGGATCTCACCAGTAAAAGAGCCCTGTCTAGTGCCAGGTGTAAAGGGGGCTGTACGGAGAATGCAGATGGTCCAGAAAAATCTGGGAAAGCAAACCAGAGCCAGCCTCGGGCTTCTGGTGCTAGCACAGCTCTGCAGTGCGGCCACAGGGAGGATTGCACGCATCCTGGAGCTTGAGTCAGGGCTGAGCAGAGAGCAGGGCAGAGCCCGGAAGGATCTTGGAGGGCTGAAAGTCCCATCTCCTCTTAGACTTTCTCCAAACCCTCACATAGCCTTTCCTCGTCTTGGATCCTGTCTCTCCTCTTCTCCATCTCTCTCCTATTTCCCTCTCTCCTCCTGAGAAAACAGAAATATATCAGAGTGACATGGTACCAAAGGGGTGGGCTCTGCAGACATACATCTAAGACCCTGACCAGCTTACCTCTTGGCCGCTAAGTGATCCTGATCTATAAAATGGGGGGGGGGGGGAGGACACATTTCATAAGCCTCTTAAAGGGTTTGGAAGAGGCTATATATATGCAAGTATATACACGCACACATACATTATTTGTGTTAACGTGATAGGAACACTAAGAAAAAAAAATTAAACTTTCCCCCTTATTATCTCCATCCTCAGCCTTTCCTCCCCCCCAGAAAGAGAGATCAGGTTTTTAATTTAATTCTGTAATTTTGCTCCTGAACCCAAATGAAAGGCATTTTGGGCTTTCCAGGCCCTTGATCTCCCAGCCTTTATATAAGATGGTCCTTCATCCTGGAACTACTTTCTCCTCCTCCGTCTTTACCTGGTTAATTCCTAATAATGCATAAGACTCAGATCAATTGTTCCTTCTTCCTAGAAGCCACTCCTTATTTTCCCAAGATACCCTTCCCTTCCCAGGGTCCCTTAACCCCTAGGTCACAGCCTCATAATTTGGAGTTTCTGCTTTGTTGCCCTTTTCTGGACCACATTAATAACTGTATCCAAGGTCTAGCAGGGTACCCGGCAGAGAGCTGGTGCCTGTGAAAGAATACCCTCAAGTCAGTAACAGGGTAGTAAAACGCACTGATTGCAAAGTGTTGGTGACTTACAATCATCACCTTTCCCTGATGACTTTGTTTAAAGGAGGACAAGGAAAACGCAACACAGAAAGATAAACTGCTAGCAGTGAAATTTCAGGAGGATGGGGGTCTTTCCTAAGGCTCCTGAGATAAGACACAGAATTTTTCCAACTGAAAGGAACCCGAGAGATAATTATGTTTTGGCTGTTTTCCAGCTGTGCTCTCTGCCTGCTTGAGGTTCCTCGGAAGTTGGGAAGGAGTGGTAAAGAAGGATAAGTGTTGGGGGATAGGACCCCAGAGCTCCCTCCCCCAGTCAAGAAAGGAAGCTCTGCTACTACCTGTTTTCCATATTGGGTTTACATGCAAGATTTTATTTGAAGAACTGGCTTCTACAGCAGGGGGGAAAAAATTGATCTAGTCCAACTCACCCACTTCATAGATGAGGACAATGAAGCCCAGAAAGTTAATGTCAGTTGCCCAAAATAACACCATGGGTGTCCAGACTTTTTGATTCTCTAACCAGTGCTTATTTCAGGAGCTGCATTGGTCTCCAAAGCAGGTTGTGCACTCAGCTGGCCACACGGGGGCAAGAAGGGCGCTCCCTGTGTACTCTTCACCTCCCCCAACCCTTCCCAGATCACCCTCCCTTAAAGGAGAGGGAAAGCTGATTTGGTGAAATCACTGGATCTTGTGATTCGCTTTTTTAGATGATAAAACCAGGGCTCAGATTCTGTAGCTCATCCTTGGTGGACCCCGGGCTGATCCAAAGTGAGGAAAAACACAATAGCCAGAGTGAGCTCCAGAATTACCACAGCTCTTTCCTGAGACTGAAAAAAAGTCTGTGATCACTCGTTCCTCCTGCTAAGACCATTTGGAATAATTCTCCTTTTAAGCGGTAAGATCCTCTGGGTCCTTATATCAAATTAAATACTGCCTATTGACTCAGGCCTGCCCAAGACTGAGCCAAAGAGGCAACACAAATAAAAGGCACAAAGGGTCCTGTCATCCTGGGAGATGTTTTCTTTATTTGTGTCTTCTGGAAACCAGATGGCAGAAGACAATAGCCCTTTAAGGATTTATCACCAACTGGAACTGCAAATTACTGTAGGTGCCTCTTGAAAGCCCAAGACAAAATGCACCACAGGGAGAAAACAAACAAGAGCTACTTCATTTTATGTGGATTCCGACTCTTAAAGTGCCCTTCCCTCCTAATAAGATTTTTTGCATTCTTTTTCTGTGCCTCCAATTTGACTGCCTTATTGTTACTGTGGGAAATGCAGTCCTGTAAACTGAACTCAGATCAGGAGCCAAGCTAAACATGCACGGAGAAAAATAATAGTAACAGCTAGAATGTATCTAATTCACACAATCGTCATGGTCCCCATTTTACAGGGGAAGAGACTGAGGCACAGAGAGGATAAGCATCTTGCCCAAGGACACACAGCTTGTGAGAGGTAAAGCTAGGCTTACAAACCTAGGCAGTCTGGGTGGAAAACCACAGCCTTAACTACTGTGCTACAGAGACTCAGCATCTAGCAAGACTACAGATCAGGGTCTCTGCTGGAACTAAGCAGAGCATACAAAATAGCAAGACAATTGGGCATCAGGAACTTGGCTGGCCTGGTTGAGAAAGGTGAGCAAACATTCCTCTGGGCAAGATCTTATTTATTCTAAACCACAGGACAGAACCCCCAGGGTGAGTCAGTGACTTAAGTCAGGAGGACGGCAGGAGCCATGCCATTCAGCCGCTGCCACATAAGAGCAAAACGCAAAGAGAGGGCAGGACTTTGCACTTAGGCAGATGTAGCCCTGTTTCTCCACTCAACCAGTCGTTAACTTTTGGTAAAGTGTGTCATTCTCTGCATCTTGATTTTCTCATTTGCAAAATGGGGAAACTACTATTAATCTGCAAGGGCTGCTGTAAGAATGAGAGGAGAAAATTCGTGTCGATGTGTGAGGCACTCAGAACGCATGATCATCTTTCCTTGCCACCCAGGGACATGTCTGCCACTCACCTTACACCACCTGAGCCAGCCACCACCCTTGGTTTGATTGGCTCTTGTTCATCCTCACCATACACTTTGTTCCACTGTCTCCTAGACTCACCTGGGCTTCATAGAAAGATGTGGACTCTGAAATCAAACTAATATAATTGTGAAGCCTGGCTCTGACATTCACTAATTTGAGCGAGTTGCTTTCTCTTTCTCTTTGAGCCTCCCTTTCCTAATGAGCAAGTGGAGATGCCAGTATCACCTGTTCCCTAAACCCTTGGTTAGGGTGAATGTGTGAGCACACTGCGGGCAGTGAGCTACATGAATCTCCCCTTCACTTCCAGCCTTCATTAAAATAAAAGCTGCTTCCCTAAAGTTCCTGCCCTTTGACACTAATATCCTGTATTTGTTTCTTAGTGCTGCAGGAACAAAGTACCGCAGACCGGATGACTTAAACAGCAGAAATATATTGTCTTACAGCTCTGGAGGCTGGAAGTCCAAGATCAGGGTGGTGGCATGGTCAGTTCCTTCCAAGGGCTTTGAGGGAGAATCTGTTCCAGTCTTCTTTCCTAGTTTCTGGGTGGCCTCAGGCCTTCCTTGTGGATGGCTCTCTTCTCCCTGTGTTTTCACAGCATCTTCCCTGCATGCTTATCTGTTTCAGTGCCCAAATTTCCCCTCTTTATAAGGACACCAGTCATATTGGATTAGAGTCCATCCTAATGACCGCACTTTAACTTGGTCATCTGCAAACACCCTATTTCCAAATAAGGTCACATTTACAGGTAGTGGGGTTTAGGACTTCAACATCTTTGAGGGGACATAATTCAGCCCATGTCATGCTCTATGGAATTATGCCAAAGAAGTCAACTTTCTGCTCCAGACCTCAGTACTTGGAGCACTTGGACTCAGCTATCATGTCTCCTCTGAGTCTCCCCTTCTCCCGTCTGGAGACAACTGTCTTCTTAGTCACATTTCCAGATGGCTCAGAATCTCTGCCCTCTCCTCGAGGCATTTCCAACTTTGGTAGGATTTCTTCTTTTTTTAACCTTTTAAAAATGCTTTTTTAATGTATTTACAAGGTCAAGCAACCATCGCCACAATCTAATTTTAGAACAATTTTGTCTCCCCTAAAAGAAATCTCTTGCCCATTAGAAGTCACTCCCTACCCCACACATCACCTCCAGGCAACCACCCATCCGCTTTCTGTCTATGGATTTGCTAAGACCATTCCCAGAACAGAACAGGTTTCTCCATATACAGCAAGTCCGCACAGAAGACAGTGAATCCATGTCTTCCCAAGAAAGAGAAACTTCCATTCAATCAATGCAGCCTGTCAAGCTGGTTTCCTCTGCCCATCTGTGCACTCGAATTTTTGAACCTGGGTGCAAGAGTGTATATTTAAAACTGATCGGTGAGAAACTAATGATTTTAAAGAGTTGAATCTGGATTCTATTATCTGTTATATCCCCCATCCCTCTCAATATCGTCATCCTAGTCTCATTAGCATGCCTTCCTGTCCTTCTCTCCAAGTCATCGATAAGAATATTGAGAGCCTGCATTCTCAAAGAGGATGACATTACCCTCAAAGGGGCAATAAAGCATATGTATAAAGCGTAGATGTGCATATGGTATGTATCCAGTATACCATCTGTGGTGTTAAAATTTCATAAGAGGAATGGGTATTCAGGAAAGACTGTCTAATAAGGCTCCTTAAGGGAACAATAATGAAAAATAGTTGAGAAACCCTAGTTTAAGGTTAAGGCTTTTTTTTTTTTTGGCTGTGCCACTTGCAGGACCTTAGTTCCCCCACCAGGGATTGATTCTGGGCCACAACAGTGAAAGCACCGAGTCCTAACCACTGGATGGCCAGGGAATTCCCAAGGTTAAGACTTAGAGCAAAACATCACCTGAGTCCACTGGAGATCTCCGCAGAGCTGTGGCCACCCATCAGTGTGATCAACCAACATCAACAGAGCCCCTACTCCCCCACCAGGGCCGGCTAGCTATTTTCAGATAGGCAGGAATCCATAAATGTTCTAATCTATTCTAATATACTGTACAACAATACTTTCAACAACTAACAAAGATGGCACATAGATTAACAAATCACTCAGCTCTAAATGGTCATTAAATCATTCATCAATTCATTCATTCAACAAATATCTATTGAGTGTCGACAATATGGCGGGCAATGAATAGTCTAGGTGCTGGGACTACAACAAGGACCAAAATAGATAGAAATCTCCACCTTCATAGAGTTTACAGTCTAGAAAGGGTTGGGGACGGGGACGACAGACAATAAACAAAAAAGTAATTAAACTGTAGAGTATTGTCAGATGGAAAAAAATGCCTCATAAAAGCTATGGGCTAAGGGGATTGTTAGGGTGGGGAAACTCTTCTGTACTAAATCGTAATGATGGATACATGTCATACCACATTTGTCAAAACCCGTAGAAGTGTACAACACAAAGAGTGAACATTAATGTAAACTATGAACAGTAGTTAATAATAATGATTCAGTATTGGTTCATTAATTGTAACAAATGTATGACACTAAGGCAAGATGTTAATAACAGGGGAAAGCGTGGAGGTAGAGGTGGAGGTGGGGTGGGTATGTTGAATTCTATATACCATCTGCTCAATTATTCTGTACACTTAACACTGTATTAAATAAATAAAGTCTTTTTTTTTTTTTTTAAATAAAGCTGCAGTCTGAACCCATGCAGAAATAGAGAGAAAAAGATGACACCTCCAGTATGCTTGGAATTGGAAAGTTTGGCAAGAAGAAAGAGTTAAAAGGAATGTGAGGGTGAGTGACATTGACTCTGTCAGGTGAAATGAATCCAGGTGCCAATAGGAGTCTGGTGAAATAGTACAACTAGGAAGAAGCAGGAGGAATTGATTCCAATAGATGATGCAGAACAATGAGAGCAGAGGAGCTCAAAGAAGCCACACACAGCAGTTCTGGAAAGAGCTTTAATCATAAAATAGAAAAGCCACAACTCTACTAGGAGGAGAAGGAAAGGAAGCCAAGTTGTAATCAATTTTAAAGGGAAGTTCAGGGCCAGAAACCAGGGAGATGGTAATCAATGCACACAGCAGAATTTAGGAAGTAGGAGTGGAGAGGAAATTACATGCAATTTTTAATACCCTTCTTCCAGACACAATTTCCAGCTTACAACTAATTAGAATTAGTTTTATGAGTTTTCCCAGCTACACTGAACTATGAAAAATAAATGAAGATGAGGAACATTTCATTATACCTAGTTTAATTCATCACAGGAATCCAAAGAGCTGATAAGTTTCTCACATGGGGACTTTAAAAACCACAAGCTTGCAATACATAGACATGTGAAGAAAGGAATCAGACCTTGTGGATAAGCTGACAGGGGGAGTGACTTCATCAGCCCATGAGTCACACAGGTCAACATTGAATCTACTATCTATACGTCCAGAAAATCACAGGGGACTGTCTAATATCCAAAAGAGGTGCACACCCCTGCCCCTCTCCTTAGGGCGATTAAAGTCTTATTGGAAAGGCTATACTTACTCACACGAATAAAAAGAGCATAAACATGAATAAAATAGGGTTCCACTGAACAGAATAGAGAATGAGTGCTGTGGACTGAATGTGTGGGTCTCCCCAAAGTTATGTTTGAAGCTCTAATCCCCAGTGTCATGGTATTTGGAGGTGGGGCCTTTGGGAGGTAATTAAGTTTAGATGAGGTCATAAGGTTGGAGTCGCATGATGAGATTAGTGCCCTTAGAAGAAGTGGAAAAGATTCCTCTCTTAGCTGTTTGAGAACAGCAAGAAGATGACTGTCTGCAAATCAGGAAGAGGGTTCTGGCACCCAAGGGCTGGCACCTTGATCTTGAACTTCTAGCCTTCAGAACTGTGAGGAATAAATGTCTGTTGTTTAAGCCACCCAGTCTACGGTATTTTTATTATAGCAGCCCAAACTGACTAAGACAGGGGGTAAAAACGGGGGATTAGATTATGTGGGCTCAGTTAGGCTCTAGCTTTCTCTTTAACAAGAGGAAGTTTGTATATTGAACCAGGAATGGACACTCCTGGGAGTTAGGATTGTGGCAGCAATCAAGGGACCCAGGGAGGTCACTGAGACAAGAACAGTAGTTCTCAAATGAGAGAGGCTACTTGACATCACACACCTCAAACATAGAATAATGTAGTGTGTATTCTCCTCTTCTTGCCCTTAGCCAAGTCTCCCCTTCTGCCCAGGGGCCCTCATTCTTCCTCTGCCTTTTAAGGCCAAGTTCAAGTTCCAAGTCTGCTGAGCAGCCTAACATTGATCGCATTTTCCTTAGAATTCCATGGATACACATGTTCTATTCCATTTACCTAGCATCCTCGTATGCAGTATGGTGTGATGGGCAATATTGAATTGGCAATAATATCTGGGTTTTGGTGGAGATCCACCTCTCACTAGCTCTGTTATCTTGGGTGGATTATTTAGCAACCCTGAGCCTCAGTTCCTGATTTGCAAAATGGGGGAACTGAGAGAATTCAAAGCATCTCTCCTTGAGGATGTGAGGCAACTGGGACCTCCCATTCATTGTGGATTGGGTGCAAATTGATCCAAGCCTTTTGGAAAACTATTTGCCAGTGTCTCTTAAAGTTAAATCTATGCCCACCCTCTGAGCTAGCAGTTCCACTCATAGGTATAAAACCAATACGAATGAGTGCTCATGTTCACCAGAAGATATACACAACAATATTCATAGCAATTGTAATCGTAATAGCCCAAAGCTGGAAACAACCCAAATGCCCATCAACAGTAGAATAGATTTTTTAAATGGTGATCTATTTGTACAATGCATTTTGTATAGCAGTGAAAACAAACTACTGTTACACACAGCAATATGGATGAATCTCATAGGTACAATGCTGAGTGAAAGAATCAAGATGCAAAAAAAAGTACATACTAAATGATTTCATTTACACCAAGTAGGGAACCAGGGAAAGGCATAGGGAATCTTTAGGGGAACTGGAAATGTTTTATATATGATCCAGGTGTTAGTGACACATATACATGAAAATAATAAGTAAAATGTTAAAAATAATAAGCAAAATGTCTATACTTCAATACAAGTTGAAGTATAGAAATCTACCCAGCCATGCCCTTGAGATCTGTGCATTTTACTTCAAGCCATTTCAACTTTAAAAAGTAAATAAAAAGGAAAAAGAGCACCGAGTCTTGCCCAGATTGTGTATCCTCAAAACATGCATCAATAATGGCCAAAATATGCATCAATAATGGCAGGAGGGGTCTTGACAGCTGCGTGACTGGCTCCTTCAAGTCTCAGCCCCATGAAGTGGGAGGCCCTCCTGTCTCTACCCCAAACCCACTGTCACATTCCCTTGTTCTAATTTTCTTTATAGAACTTGCTAATAGAATTGAAAATTATCACATTTTCTGTTTGTTTGTTTACTTGTTTAATGTCTGTCCCCACCCCCATGAAATGGCGGCATCTGTCTGAGTGATCCAAGCCCAGCAAGTACCTGGTTCACAATAAGCCCTAATTAGTATTTGTTGGATGGATGCATGAAGGACTGACAGAGGAAAGGAATGCATGTGTGATACTGTGCTAGAAAACTAGGAATACAAAGATTGATAAGACACATTTCTCTCCCAAAAGGAGATCATGGTGATCAATTCTGTAGACTCTGAAAACTTAGAAACCCAGCACTCCCCTCTGCCTGATCTTCGTCATCATTCTCCTGACTGGTTCAGCAGCTCCCTATCTGGTCTCCCTGTCTTTGGGCCCTCCCACCCCACACTCCCTACACACGCACATGCACACACACACACAGAGTCTCTGTATTGCCAATAGTTGACTTACTAAAAACTAATTCTGATCTTGGTACCCCACTGCTTCCAACCGCCTTTGGCTCCTCTCTCCAAGTCTGAACTGCTCACAGTGACACAGGCTGACTCCCAGCACTTGCCCCCACTCCCCTCCCAGCCCTGAGCAGCCCCCTCTCCATCTTGTCTCCAAGCCTCTCCTCCCACTGTGCTCCAGCCCCTTTCATGACATTCAGACCTTGCACCACCCTCTTATTTTCCTGGGTCCCTGGCCTCTTTTTCAGCTCCCAAAACACCCTGGGTGATGCCTCTTTGACCAAGGAGTCTATGGCTTGAGGGCTGGAATCATTGGAGTGAGGCTGAAAACCATGGGAGGCTCTTCTCAGTTTGCTTCATCAACTTTTACTGATTTTCTACTCCTGATTTTTTTCAAAATACATACACATTTTAGATTATTGAGAAAGGCAAAGAAAACAAATCAGAATTCATATTTTAATATCTAGACTTCACCACTATTTACGTTTGGGTAACCAGATGGCAATGAGCGAGTGACCCAGAGTCATTATCTCCATGGCTGTAGTTTCTTCTGGACACTTTGTCCATTCTTTTTTGTCTCTGCATGTTGATTTCATTTTGTTTTACCCATCCCCCTCAAAAAAGAAAACCTGATTACTGAAATCTTGTTTTTTAAACTGCTTTCTCTCCAAAATTTATATATAGTAGGATGTTTGATTCGAGGGTAGAAGTATACATAGCAGATATACAGTCCAGCCAGATCTTTGAAACTTGAGTCATTAAAAACCACATCTAGGTGGAAAATTCTACATGAAAATATGTTCCACGGGCACTTCAAGAAGAAATAGTACCTTCTCAAGACAGAGGGGGATGAAGGGGAGCAAGGTCAAATTTATTTAGGGTTTAACTCTTTCGTTTTTATTCCTTCAGTATTTCCTCCAAGCATTGAGTTCATAGAGTCAGGGTAGCAGATGTTCTCATTCCATCTCAGCTGAGCCCTTGGTATTCACCACTGTGATCCCCACAAACAGACACAGGGCTGGGACAGAGCAGACATAAAAATAAATATCAAGTTGAATAGGATCAAATTAAACTCAACTTCTAGCTAAGGGTCCCTAATCCCTCTCTTCTCCAGCTACTCTGACTGGAAAACTCATTGTTTCCCATTACCATCCAGTCTCCCAAGGCCTGGTGATTCTTCCTTCCCTGTTGCTCCTAACTCCCCTTCTCCTCTGTGTTCCCATCACCTTTTACCCCCTTATGAACCCAAGCCCAGATTTCTGCTCTTGCTCCTGCCTGGCCTTTGGAGTCTCCTGCCCCCAGTCCACCACGTATGTTACATCACTTAACCTTCCCAGCCCCCTCTGCAAAAGTTCACGAGTGACCCCTTTGCCCAAGATACTGGTCAAATTTCTCAACCTGATATTTAGAGTACTATATAATAAATAGATTCATAATCCTCTAAGGTGGGAGCCACCGGCCACATGTAGTTACTGAGCTCTTGAAATGAGGCTACTATAGGACAGTCTAACTAGAGTGAGAAACAGTCTTGTTTTCCCATTGACACAGTTATTATTTTGCTAGAGCTACATTTCACTTAGGCACTGTATCACATAAGATAATATTGTAGTGCACATGAAACTCAGCAGAACTCTGCAGGGCTTTCCAGGGGACAGACCCCCACCCTGAGTTTGAAGAAAAGCTTTAGCCTTCTAGGTCTTCCTTGAGTTCCAAAGAGCAAACTTAATCAGAGAAGTGAAAAAATACAGAACCAAAGAAAAACAATCAAGCAAGACAAAATAATAATAGTTTAGCCATAAAACAAAGTCAAGGTCCTTTAGTTCCTCCTCAAGGGCTGTAGATAATATCCTGAGCCATATCCTTGAGTTGTTTTGCAGATACTAAAACGCCCACCAGGTGGAAGAGTTTAACTCCATGCTGCCCACCAGCATGTAGACCCCAAACTGGTTGGAACCAGAAAACAGATCATTGAGATTCCTGAAATACCACCCTGTTACCTCACCATCAGCCAATCAGAGGATTGTACAGAAGCTGATCACTCACCCTGTGACCTTCTCCCTCACACCATCTTTAAAACCCTTCCCCTAAAATCCATCTGAGAGTTCAAGTCTTTTGAGCATGAGCTGCCCCTTCTCCTTGCTTGGCACCCTACAATAAAGATAGCATGCTATCTATACTTTCCTTTGCCACAACCTGATGTCAGTAGATTGGCTTTGCTGCACTTCAGGCAAGCGGACCCAAATTTGGTTCAGTAACACACATAGGGCATAGATGTTATTTTTATGTGTAAACTCATCAACAAATTGCTTCAGTTCAAATGTTCTTTTTTTCCCCTATGCACCTATGTAACATTGTAATGTGTTTATTCAAATAATTTCTGCAGATAATAAGTCCAAAGATATCTGTGTCAATCATAATTGGGAATTAAATAAAAATAGTTATTTTTAAAATTATAATGTAATTAAATGTAATTTTTCTAGTTTAAAGAAGTATGGGCAAATTTTAAATGAAAGTGTACTAATGATGCTGAATCAAGTGGTGATGCAGTAGCTAGAACTACAATCAGAAGAGTACAACAAAATAGGATGATGAAAAGCAACTGCAATTTCCTGCAGCAGATCACTGTGTTAAAAAAAAAAATTAAGATGATAAAGTGGACAATATTGAGACATTTTCAGCAAGTGCTAATAGATTTGATAAGAAATTTTTTTCAATGGTCAAAAAAATTAATAAAATTAGTTGCCTAAACACAGAATTAAATGTCCAACAAGAAATTTATAATTATTTGTAATTAATTTTTTTAATTTTTAAAAAAGTTTAAATAAATTTAAACAGATCTGTGCTTATACATTTGGCCAGCTATTAAAAAAAATCTTGGATTCTTGCACAAAATAAAAAAACACCGTTAGATAAAGAAATGGTAAAACAAAATATGTAATGGAAATATTATTAGAAAATACCAGGAAAAGACTAAAAAAGATATTTTACAAAGAGTGGAAGCTCTTCAATTATGTCACTAAATAATTGCCCATAAAATACAAGACTTTTCTAACAATAGCAAAGACCAATAAACAAACCTGAAAAATCACAGAGAACAGATTGGTAGTTGCCAGACAGAGGGGCTGGGAGTTGAGCAAAATGGGAGCCAAAGGTACAAACTGCCAGTTATAGAATAAATGTCATGGGTGCAATGTACAGTGTGGTGACTATAGTTAATAATACTGTATTGTCATTTGAAGTTGCTAAGAGAGTGCATCTTAAAAGTCCTCATCACAAGAAAAGAAATTTGTAACTATGTATGGTAATGGATGTTAACTCCACTTTTTGTGGTGATTATTTCAGAATATATACAAATATTGGATCATTATGTTGAAACTAATAGAATGTTATATGTCAATCATACCCCAATTTAAAAAAAAGAAAAAAGAATGAACAAAACTCATCAGATGGGCTGGAGCAGTGGGCTCTAGACCAGACCCCCAGGAACGGTGCCAGGATGACACTGCAGAACCGGGCTGCCAGGGGGCTGCCACATCTGCCAACATCAGGAAAGCAGGACTAAAGAAGGCACTCCTGAAGCTGCTGGCTCCAGGAACATACCTCTTCAAGCATTAAGTGTTAGATTTAGAGCCACACCACACCTGAGAGATCCAACTTAGCGAAAAACAGATGGCCCGTACCCTGCCTCTTGACTCTCAGTAAGCTGGTGCCTGGACGCTGGAACACACTGCAGAAAAACCAGCAATGCTATTCTACGCATGGTACCATGCAGATGCCTTCCAATTCTCACGCAGGTGCATCTAAGCTATGAAGCCTAAATCACATCCAAAAGCCCCTAAAAAGAAGTCCCTCCCATCACTTCGCTCTCCTTACCAGGTAAACTCCTTCAACTTAAATATCCCTTCCTCCAGGAAGCCTTCTCTGACTTCCCCAAAACTGTGCTAAGTTGGCTGTCCATGTACTTTGTATGCATTCTTGGCTCACTTTATTTATTCTAAGTGTTTAGTTGTCTTTCTCCCCTGATAGGCCATTAGCTCCATGGACGGAGCCATGTTAGTTTATTCACCATCATGTTCTCCCCACCTAGTGGTAGATGCTAAATTCACATGTGTTGAATGAATGAGTGAACAGTGTGCCAGGGGTCGCATTTGAACCATCTTTCCCCACACTACAAGCCCTCTCATAACACATCCATGTGCCTCCGAAGATGTCCAGCACCTGCCAGATGAAGACTGCAGTTGGCACATGCATCACCAGGATGCAACCTTTCCCACTCAAGGAGGACGGCCTGGGGCTGTTTCTAAGAAACAGGGAGGAACTGTTGTTCACGCAATGACTTTCAAGAAAATGCCATGGGCTCTGGGATGCTGGGCCCTGAGCCCAGGCTGCAGAACAGCCAAGGGAAGATCAGGCCAAGGGGTTATGCTGGACACTGCACAAAACATGCCCACCCACGTTCCTGTCATCAAGGAAGACTGTGGACACTGAAGTGAGGGACCCAGAAGAGGATCCTGGTTGTGCAAACAATGAGACTTTACACAAAAGCATTTACAGTTTATGAAACTCCTTCACATGTATCAGCCAGTTCATTATTTCTCCCTCTCCCATTTTACAGATTAGGAAACTGAAGCATAGCAAGATGAGCAACTTTTCCTAAGGCAAGTGTCAAATCCCGGTCTTGGACCCAAACCTCATAGCGCTGTGGTCACAACACACACTGTAAAATCAGACAGAGCCAAGTTCCAAGTCATTTTCTGCCACACACCAGCCAGGTTCCTTGGGCAAGTCACTCTCTGAGGCTCCGTTTTCTCTTATGTAAAATGAAGGCGATAGCAGCTAACTCATGGGGTTGTTGTGAGAATTAAATGAACCACTTATGCAAAGAACTTAGCTCAGCACCTTGTGCAGAATAAGTGTTCAGTGATTAGTATCTGTTTTATTATTATTACTATTCCAAGTTTGACTCTATTATCTGAGATTGATTTTTAATCGTACAAATCTTATTATAGTATTAATAATTTACTCTGAAATACTTCAGCAAAGCCAGTGTGATATGAATGAGGGAAGGGCATTCAGTCACCTTGATTAGGTAGGCGCACTCCAGGCCTGGTAAGCTATCACCACAACGCAAATACCCCAGCCCAGAGGACAGGACCATCAGCACTTCCTCTAATTTCCTGTCCGCTTGTGACAACACATTATTTGGCTCCGCTGATCCACATAATGAATGTCAGACAAGAGTTTCTATTGGGGGTACTTAGTGATTTGTTAATCAGCATAAAGAAAGGATACACCAAATGGGCTCTATTGATAACATTAGTGATATTCAATATATAAAGTAATATTCAAGATAAAATATTTGAAACGTTTCCTGTGCTTACTTGATCCTTCACCCTTAACCCTCAAGGATGGCATGAGAAGCTTGATCCCTAAAGCATCCTGTGCCCACCCCTGGCTCAGAGTGTTGTGGTCTGTTCAAGAGAACTCTTATGGAGGTGTTTTGTGAGCACCAAAAGGGACGGAGGGCTAGGGCTTCACAGAGCTTGCAGAACTGCTCTAAGACTATTCTGTAGGCTTCCTCTGAGCCTATAGGCAAATAAATATTTATCCTTGTAGTAACTTTTGTTCTGATACTTACTTCCTTACTGCCTCTCAGTATCTAACCCTCACTTACCTCTAACTCCTAAGGGTTCCAAGATAAACCAAAAAGAGCCTAATATCCACGAATGACCAAATTGGCTTAGGCCAATTTGCAACAAAGGTTCTACTGAGTTTTTCTCAGGATTGTCACGAAGCCCAAATCACTAAACGCACGTCAAAGTCCCTAGAGAATTTTAAAGATCCATAGAGACGATAATAATAACAGGACCACATGTATCATTTGCTCAGTTTCCTCCTCTGGTTCTTCTCTAGGACCCAGTCATTAACACTTTGTTCTCTCTAGGCGATCTCATCTAGTCCCCTAGCCCTAAATATACATCATATGGGACTTCCCTGGTCGCACAGTGGTTAAAGAATCCGCCTGCCAATACAGGGGACACGGGTTTGAGCCCTGGTCTGGGAAGATCCCACATGCCGCGGAGCAACGAAGCCCGTGCGCCACAACTACTGAGCCTGCGCTCTAGAGCCTGAGTGCCACAACTACTGAGCCCACGTGCCACAACTACTGAAGCCCATGAGCCTAGAGCCCATGCTCCATGACAAGAGAAGCCACCGCAATGAGCAGCCCACGCACCACAAGGAAGAGTAGCCCCCATTCGCCGCAACTAGAGAAAGCCTGTGTGCAGCAACGAAGACCCAATGCAGCCAAACATTAATTAATTAATTAATTAATTTAAAAAAGATTAAATGCCCCTCTTGGGATGCCAATGCTGGTAAAATATATATATATATATATATATATATATATATATATATATATATATCATATTTTGAGGGCTTTCATATTTTTGTCTCCAGTCTTTGTCTCTCAACTAAGCACCAGATTATGTATATCCAACTGTCCACTGGACATCTCCAGTTGAAGAGGTCTAACAGGCATCCTAAACCGCCACAGCCAAAACACAGCTCTGGATCCTTTCTCTCTCAACAGTCCCATCACCACCACCTGCATCTTACCTATCTCAGAAGATGGTGCTGCCCAGACCAAAGACCTAGGAGTCATCTTTGGTTCCTCTCTTTCTGTCACAGCCCCATCCCCTCTCCCCACCTGATACATCAGTGCCCCTCTACCTATCTCTGATGATACCACCCTAACCACCATCATCTCACACATTCCCTCCAAAAGCCTCCTAACTGATCTCACTGATTCTACCCCCCTCCCCCCTGGACAGAATGGCTTTTTTTTTTAATGTAAATGAGACAGTGTGACTTCCTGTTTCAACCTTCCAATGACCTTCCATCACTCCTAGAATAAAACCCAAACTCCTTTTCCACAACTCCTGCTTCTAACCTCCTCCTCCTCTCTGGCCATCTCTCACCACCTCCACCCTTGCTCACTTCACTCCAGTCACACTGGCTCATTCTTGTTTCTTCAACACCGATGTGTCCCTTTCAGTCCCACCTCATGACCTTTCCACCTGTTGTTCCCTTGGCCCAAAAACTTTCTGAGTCTTCACCTGGTGACCTTTGTATCACCCCAATGTCAGCCAAGTCACCTCAGAGGGGCCTTTCCCAGCCACACAATCTAAAGAAGACCCAGTATCCTTACACGCCACTTTCATGCCATCACTCAGATTTACTACGTTCATAGCATTTCTCACGACTATCTTATTCATTTCTTTGCTTATATATTGTTTGTCTCCCCACTAGAATAAAAGTCCTATGAGGGCAGGAGCTTCATTTTGTTGATTAAAGCCTCCCAGCATTTCCAACAGTGCCTGGCATAGAGAAAGATCTGGAAAACACTTGCCCAGTGAATAAATGGGTTACTTATTTATTACAGCCTCTACATGACTTGTAGAAGTAAAGTCTGTGAGGAGAATGGATAAGCAAACTGTAGTACATTCACATAAGAGAATACTATTCAGCAATGAAAAAGAATAACTGCTGATAATGCACAACAACATGATTGGATCTCAAATACATTACGCTTGAGCATGTACTATATGATTCTGCTCATAAGAAAGGCCAAGAACAGACAAAATTAATCTATGGTGTTAGAAGAGAGAACAGTGGTTAGTAATCTCTAGGATGGGGACTGACCAGAAGGACATGAGGAAACTTTCTGTAAGTTTGAAGCTACTTTGATTGGCATATAAGATACACATATTTTTATAATACATTTGCCGAAACCCACCAAATTGTACACTTCAGATTTGTACATTTCCCTGTGTGGAAATTTTTCCTCAAATTGAAAACAAACAAATGAAACCTACTCTTGTAAATAGAATGGCCAACTTCCTAGTATCAGTCAATTCAGAATGAAATATCACTTTGGTTTAGCTCCAGTTCAGAGACTATTTTGGAATCTAGGTTTTAGCATATCATTTTAGAATCATTTTAGAATATCTACCTGAGCTTCTTTAAGCTTCTTTGTGTCGGTGTGATGGGAGGAAACAGTTTGGCTCTAATTTTTACCATAAAAAATAACAGTAATATTCAGTGTGCGTCTGGCTCAGGAACAGGTTCCTGTCGGTTTTGATTTTTTTGCTTTGTTTCTTTGTGTGCAAAGTAGACTTGGCCTTATATCTTTGCTCCTGGGGTGTTTTTTCAGGCAAGCAACAAGAGATGCCAAAGATATGCTAATAAGCCCAGACTTCTAAGTGTCACTCCTAAGTATAAAAACCTAAAGGAAGTAATCATCTTGAAAGCGTCCATCAGTTTGGACCAAAGAAATGAATTTGCTTTAGCCAACAATAACTACATTTTATCCTTGTCAGGATAAAATCCTTTATCCTTTATCCCAAATTCTTCCATTGGTTACCCCCTCACCACCACCATGGTAGTGGGAAATACCTCCCACCCAGTAGCCAGCTTTATAGACAGGCAACGAGAAGCTCAGGGGAGTTGGTTGCTGCTGTGAGCTAGCACCAAACAGGGTTCCTGGTGTGGTTCATTGTCTGGTCCAGGAAGAGTATGCTGAGTGGAGCTGACATACATTTTCCAACAAGGACTGAACCCTGAAAGCAAAAGTCCTCCGTCTAACATCCTCATCCTGATTGGCGAGCAATACTTACTACTGATTTCCCTGTGCACAACCTTAAGTTCCAAGCTACAAAGCACTTCCTCATCTTACATTCAGTTAAAAAGAACCTGACCCTTACAACTTCAGCTAAAAGATGAACCCTCTCCAACACCTAGAGGCAGGTAGCTAGGTGTACATGTGTTGGGTTGGCATGATTTTCGTAGGCGACAACCTTCTGTGCCTTTCGACTCAATTCAGGAAAGCTTTTCTTGGGGCGGGCTGGCCTGGAGTGGAGAAGAAGTATCTGTCTGAGAAGCCACACCAGGACACCCAGCCCTGCAGCCTCCACGGGGAAGCACGCTGGCCCTGGTGACAGAAAGTGCTGCTCCAAAGCCAGGGTGTCTCTTTCTCAACAAGGCCCACCCAGGAGCCACTCGGCAGGGAAATGAGTGGGAGTTGACCCCAGTCTGTTGAGAAGAACAAGGAGAGGACAGGAAGGGATTCTACACCGGTCTCACTCCAAGCCTACAAGTAGCTCAAGAGGTGTGAAACTCAACCTTTTAAGGGAAGGCTGGAGCAGGATATAAACAGAGAAGATGTAACGTTTTCCTGAAGGAAATTCAAAGCTCTTCCGATGAGTCTGATGAGGCTTCGGTCAACTTTGGGTGTCCTCTGTGTGTCCAGAGCATCTAGCTCTTGCCTGAATAGGAAAAATTCCAAAGGCAAAGAGAGATAAGCCAATAAATAAGAGAACAAGCTCTACTTCTTCTTTTTCCCTCCATTACGTAAACCACCAGCTCAGGAGGCAAGGCCATGATCACGGGCACGTGGACTTTTTTTTTTCCAAAAGTTTGTGCATTTTGATGGGTTTTTTCATTTGTTTTACTGTGGCTTCTGCACTTCAAATCAGCACTTGCAGGTAATGGGGTTTTTGAATAGTATCACTGGGTATGAAAAGTTTTCCCAAGAAACCACAAAAGATTGTTCATTTTTTTCTTTCTTTTTTGGTCAACATTTTGCCGCACTCATGTCAGTGTAAGTCCTAGCAAAAAGACGGTAGTTAGGACACAACTGTTGCTGTAGATGACGTGACATTGGTTGAATTTGTGCTGACATTTGTGTAACTCCCCTCGCTGTTTGTGTTTGACTCATTAGGGGGCACTTGGCTGGAGTTGGCTCGAAGGATTGCTCCCGCCGCACTGCAATGTGGCCGTGGTCCCGGTTCTGGGGTGTAGGTAAAGGTAAGGCTGGTGGAATAAATGATTCCATCATTACGGACCAAAGTTACTGGAACCTGCACTGGCTGCCGGACCCATCTCCAACCTTCTTGGAATGCAGAAATGTCTGGGACAACACAGAGCATACTCTCTCCACATCTGTACATAGTTTCAGCTTCCACATCCCCAAACCACACTCGTAAATTTGGAGTGAAATGCTGTCCTGTAAGTTCAAGATTGCTACATCCCCACTGCCATTCAACTGAAGACTTTCTACAACAGGCACCGGAGTGACTGGGGCAAGGACAGGGCCCATCCCCTCGTAAAATGTATACTCTGCCTTATCCGTACTAATGATTGTCCAGGAAGCGCCATCATTTATCATCTCTTTATTTGGTTCTCTTGGGCATGGAGTGGCCTGAAACCGAATTATTCTTTCTTGAGAAAGGCACAAGTACATTCTTTCTGTATCCTTAAGGTAAAATGCACATTTATGGAGCTGTGACATAGGATCATCTGCATCCAGTAATGCGGTCTGCTTATCAACTTTCCTAATTACCAATCTTGGGAGTGCCATGCCAGCAACTGAACATACAAGTGTGACTGTTTGTCCATAATGGATGTATCCATTGCGGACTGTGAATTCTTCTCCTTCTGATTCATCATCATCCAAGAGATGAATGTGAAATGCTCCCCACTGCTGAGAACTGGCATGGAAATTACTTCCCTCTACATGCAAGCATCTGGTACTAACTGTCTGGGATCGAAGTCGATTAAACAGAGCCACCTTTGTTCCTGAGGCAATGCATAAGTCAGCATTTTTCAATGACTGCTTCTTTTTGGAAGGTTTGGAGATGACTTTTATCCGCTTGCTGAGGAACACACCAATGTCATCACTATTGCCATAGAACATCTTTACAGACAGCATGAAGTGCTTTCTCTTGTCTGAATCAGATATACACAATGTTTTGGCCGTGCAATAGTTCTTTCCTTCCCAGTTTAGCTGCTGCATTTCTTGGTCACTATTTCCTATTCTAATAATTGCACAGGGTTGAGACTCTTGTTCAGAACAACCACCGCGTTCCATTTGTTCTTTTTTTCCTTCCATCCACTGCCCATAAGATACACACAAGGGGGAGGGCAAAAAAACTTTTTTTCATTTCCATATGACTTCTGTGCAACTTTTGCATGAAGAATAAGTACTGCTTGATCCCCTTGCTCTTTTAAATAATTTCACATAGCTTCCCTAGTAAATCATTTAGGTGGAAGCCGCTCACCAAATTTTCTTTTAATCCACGCCATGGTACTTCAAGAACATGTTAAGGTAAGCCGCAGGCTGGAACACTTTGATGCACCTCAAAACACCTCAGCCAGTTTGTCTGTATCATTCTCCTTTCCTTTGAGACCATAATGGTTCTGAAGAACTATAATGCTTCCATTTGAATGATAGTTCCATAATTTCAATGACCTGTCACAGCAGGTGCCATCTTCCACCCATGTGGACTTTCGAGTCAGCCAGAGCTGAGCCCAAATGTGCCCCTTGCTGGCTGCATGAACTTGAGCTCTCTCTTAACCTCTCTGATCCTCAGTTTCCTCATCTATAAAATGCGAATGACACTAGCATTTTCTCTCAGGGTTTATTGTAAAGAATTAAGGGCCAGCGAATCACTTAGCACAGTGCCTTGCACATAAAAAGGACTCCATAAATGTTATGCCTTGACTCAGTAAATATTTTATTTTATTTATTTATTTATTTTTTAAATTTAATTTTATTTATTTATTTATTTATCTATGGCTGTGTTGGGTCTTCATTTCTGTGCGAGGGCTTTCTCTAATTGCGGCGAGCGGGGGCCACTCTTCATCGCGGTGCGTGGGCCTCTCACTGTCGCGGCCTCTCTTGTTGCGGAGCACAGGCTCCAGATGCGCAGGCTCAGTAGTTGTGGCTCACGGGCCTAGTTGCTCCGCGGCATGTGGGATCTTCCCAGACCAGGGCTCGAACCCGTGTCCCCTGCATTAGCAGGCAGATTCTCAACCACTGCGCCACCAGGGAAGCCCCAGTAAATATTTTAGTAAGTAGCTCCCATAGTTCTGGTGATTAATGTAAATAAGTGATTTAATTAACTAGAAGCAAATGGCTCTTCCTGAATTACCTACCCTGGAATCCATCTCTCCAGCTTTGCTGGAATATAGCCATGTCTATAGTGATTTTGGGGATCTTGCTTATTCATAAAGGGACTTTCTTAGTAGACAGTGTGTTGAGAAGCCTCGAGTTGTGAGGTATGGAGGGGGTGGAAAAGGATATGATTATCTTAAATTATTCAGCGGGCTAATCTGCAGGTTAGGGATTAAATTTAATCCGTGACCTCCCAAAAAGAGGAATTAAATCCAACAGGAGAAAATTGCAGGGAACAGATTTCTGGGACTTTTTGTTTTGTTTTGTTTTCCTGATCCAGCCAGAGTTTATGGCTCTTCTCTTGTGTATCAAGCACTGTTCTGGGTACCAGGGACACAAGTGGTGAACACAGTCCCTACCTTGATGGAGACTGCACCCTAATAGGAGATGGATAACAAGCAAGTAAACAAGTAAATAAACAAGTAAATAAACAAGACAAATTTAGATACTCATAAGTACTGTGAATAACATAAAAACTGAGTGATAAGATGGAGGATTATTGGTGACAGGGGATAAATTTTTTTCTTTTTAATTGAGATATAACTGACATTAACATTATAGTAGGGACTTCCCTGGTGGTGCAGTTGTTAAGAATCCTCCTGCCAATGCAGGGGACATGGGTTCGAACCTTGGTCCAGGAAGATCCCACATGCCGCAGAGCAGCTGAGCCCGTGAGCCACAACTCCTGAGCCTGCGCTCTAGAGCCTGCAAACCACAACTACTGAGCCCGCATGTCACAACTGCTCCATCCGGAATAGTGATTGGGCAGGTCTAGCCAAGAGGCCAAGGACTCCCTGGCCCCAGTCAGCCTGACCTGATTACTGTTTACAAGAGCAAAACCAGGAGGTTTGCATAGAAATGGGAGTGCCCGTAATCCAGGTGTGGGGAAATCCACCCACAGTCCTCCAAGCTTTACAAGGTACCTCAAGGTTCAGAATACTTAGGGACATGGTAGGTTCTTACCATTGCTGAAGCCAGCAGTCTCCAAACTGGGGGTGAATGTACCCCATGGTTCACATGACTGTTAAGGGACATATTGGACCTTCTATTCCTATTTATTTTTATCTTGATCTTAAGATTTCTATTGCACAGTTGTCATAATACTAGATAATGCAACTGAGTTCTTCTTCCATGCCAGGCAACATTCTAAGAGCTTATATATATAGATATTATTATTTGTACTTTATAAGCACAGACAGGTCAAGCGATCCCTCCAATGTCACACAGCTGAGAAGTGGCAGAGCTGGGATTCGAACCCCACAGTGTGGCTACAGAGTTTACATTTATAACTACTACACGATTCTGTCTCATATATAAATACAATTTACAAATTTTAAACAAACATATATGGAGGTTGCATGCTCAAGTTTTTGTTTCGTTTTTAACTGAAGAATGTATTCAATCAAAAAAAAAAAAACCCTTTGGAGAAAATGTTGATGAATTCAGATAAAAAATTAAGCTATTTCCATGGGAGCTTCTGGGGCAGGAGGGATAGTTGTCAGGCTCGTTAAAGTCTTAGGGTACCACCATGAGTTCAAAAGCTACTGGAGGGACTTTACTGGTGGCACAGTGGTTAAGAATCCGCCTGCCAATGCAGGGGACACGGGTTCGAGCCCTGGTCCGGGAAGGTCTCACATGCCGCAGAGCAACTAAGCCCGTGAGCCACAACTACTGAGCCTGCGCTCTAGAGCCCGCGAGCCACAACTGCTGAGCCCACATGCCACAACTACTGAAGCCTGTGTGCCTAGAGCCCGTGCTCTGCAACAAGAGAAGCTGCCGAAATGAGAAGCCTGCGCACCACAAAGAAGAGTAGCCCCTGCTCGTCACAACTAGAGAAAGCCTGTGCGCAGCAACAAAGACCCAACGCAGCCATAAATAAATAAATAATAAATCTATAAAAAAAAAAAGAAAATGAATATTGACTTGCAAACAGTAATAAAAATGCACATGCCTTTAAGCTAGAATTTCCACTTCTAGGAATCCCACAGATATACTGTGTATATGCTCCACTCCCACCCCAGATCCATTTACTGCTCTTCTGTACCCATCTTTGTCCCAGGAGGGCGGGTCACTCTGGTCGCCTGGGCCCCTTGCCTACTGGTCTCTGTGACTGGGTTTGGCTCATGGGAGGCACTTGCAAGAGACTGCAGGGCAGGAAGCGAGTGCGGCGGAGGTATTTCTTCCCTGTGCCTTCTGTCTCTGATGCCATGCTTCTGGCAATACACAGCTCTTACTAGGTGGCCCTTTCCCCACATGCCTGCTTCCCCGAGGCTCCAATGGTACCATTTTCCCTTTGAGGCCAAGGTTTGGTAATCACTTCCTGCTGTTGTCAGCTCATTGGTGCCTTAACATCCATCCTGCCCACACCTCCGTAAAGTAGTCCCTTTCATAAGTCTCTTAGTTTGAGCCTTCTGCATTTCAGTGCTGTTTCCTTCCAGAACCCTGACTGATGTAGATTCAAATTTCACTGATGTCACTGAAGTATTGTTTGTAATAGCAAAACACTGGAAACAGCCTAATATCCATGAGTTGGGATACTGGATACGTAAATGATGGTACTCATATAACAGAACACCATTCCACATTTTAAAAGAATAAAGTAGCTTAATAGGAACTCAGAGGGAATGTTCTCCAAGAAATAATAAGTCAAAGGAAAAAAAAGGAAGGGAAGAGTTTGTATCATAAATTCTCATTTATATAGCAAAAAGCATTTATGTATTTGTACAAATGTGAATATCTCTGCAAGAATATACAAAAATATGGCATTATTGGTTGACCCTTTTCGCCCTGTTGGAATTTTGTTTTACCATGTGGATGTATTACTTTTTTTAAAATCCTTTTAAACATCTTTTAAAAAAGAAAATCCTTTACTAGAGTGAAAATCACCTTTTAATCATTTGGCAAATCAGCTTCCTTGCCCTATCTCACCTGGTCTCTCTTAGAAAGATATTATCAGCCAAACCAAACTTCTCACTTAAGTGGTACTCCAAAGGAACTGAAGAAATCAAAAGAGAGACAAACAGAGGATCCAGAGGTCATTGACCTTTGCCAGATTTCTTTGTAACTTTCCTCTTTATTAGTGGAGATAAGATTGGAAATTGATACTGGATTCTAGAGGGGACAGAGGGCAGGAACAGTCTATTTACATACCTCTCCCACCCAGTCATGCCCCTTGAGTGTCACTTAACCTATCACTGCTGCTTCTGGCTAGGATAAATTTCTGGTCACCTCTTGGACTGGATGAGTGAGGCTGAACACAGGACTAAGCTCCCTCCAAAACAGCTAAGGGGTTACCAAGTAGTCACCCTACCAAACAGCATGAAGGCTAAAGCAGATGATTTCAGTGTCATCTTTATCCATAAAAAAAAAAAAAATCCAGGGCTGCTTCTGATACAATGGCCTGTCTTTGTCTAATGAACACTGTAGGTCTCATAGCTGGCCATGTTCCCCTCTTTGCCTTGGCTGTCAGGAAACTCAGACATGAATTTGCTTCTCACCTTGAAAATTTTAGTGCAGCCCTTGTGGCACCCACATCTGCATACTGATTCTCTGTGCTTTATCATCCTATTCAATTCTTTTTTTCCCCTTAAGATCTGGCTTATTTCTGTACTTTTAAAATTGTTCTGTAGTATATATATTTCAGGAACCACTTCAAATTCTTTTTAGAATGTAAGTTTAATACACAAGGGAAAACAGGGGCTAACTGACCATATGGCTCAGTTGATTTACATAGTCTGGGGGAAGGACCCCAAACTTATTTTACTTATTTAATCAGTAAATATGTATTGAGCACCACCTACTATATACCAGGCACTGTTCCAGCACCAAGGATGTGGTAAAGAAAAAAACAAAAGACATGCCCTCATGGAACTTCCATTCTAGTAGGGGAAATAGATAATAAACACATAAAAAGTAAATGTATATTATGCAGATGGTACTGGTGCTAAGGAGAAAAATATAGCAAGTTAAGGAAGACAAATGAGGTGAGGGATAGGAATATTTTATACAGAGTGGTCAAGACAGGTGTCTCCAATAAGGGGACATTATTCATGATGAGGACACTTTAATCTCTCGTCTCCTCTCCCTTCCACTTGCCACTGTCTTCATTTATTCTACCATAGTCTCCCCTGGGTGAACACAATAAAGGTCAATAACTACTTCTTCCTTTTTTTTTTAAATTTAAAAAAAAATTTTATTTTATTTATTTTTTTATACATCAGGTTCTTATTAGTCATCCATTTTATACACATCAGTGTATACATGTCAATCCCAATCACCCAATTCATCCCACCACCACCCCCACTACTTCTTCTTAAAGTCTGTTCCATCTTCCACACTAAGCCAGAAGATCTGATAAGGTGAAACCCCTGATAAAGTTCATTTTTCAGTTTGACACTTAAAGTCCCTCAAGGTCTGGCTCCATCCTGCCTCACTCCGAATGAACAGTTCCCCAAATGTGTCCCAGACTTGCCACCTCCGTGTCCCTGCTCATGCCATTTCTTCTGTCATCCTTCAGGATCCAATTCGAGCATCACCTGCTCTGGGTAGCCATCTGGAGTGCCCCAAGCGGAATTAATCAGCCGTCCCTTTGAAGTCCTAGAACCTTGTTCAGATAAGGATCACAGAACTGCAGACATTATCTAGTGGTCAATTACATATCTGCATGTATGTCTATTTCCCTCCAGGATATGAGTCGCCAGAAGGTCTTGCGTATAACAGGCATCCAGTAATTGTTAAAATTAATAACAAATGTTGGTGAGAATGTGGAAAAGAAGGAAACCTTGTGCACTGTTGGCAGGGCTGTAAATTGGAGCAGCCACTATGGAAACCAGTATGGAGGTTCCTCAAAAAATTTAAAATAGAATTATCATGTGATCCAGCAATCCCACTTCATATATCCAAAGGAAATGAAAACACTAATTTGAAAAGATATCCGCACCCCTATGTTCACTGCAGCATTACTTAAAAATAGCTAAGACATGAAAGCAACTTAAGTGTGCATTTATGTATAAATGGATAAGGAAAATGTGGTGTGTATATATATATGTACATACAATGTGATATATATATATATATATATATATATATATATATATACACAATATATATATATATTCAGTCATAAAAAAGGAGATCCTGACAGCTGTGATATCATGGATGGACCTTGGTGACATTACACTAAGTGAAATGTCAGATAAAGACAAATACTGTATGATCTCGCTCACATGCGGAATCTTAAACAAAACAAAACAGAAACAGATTCATAGATACAGAGAACAGATCGGTGGTTGCCAGAGGTGGGGGGAGTGGGGATGGGCGAAATGGGTAAAGGTGGTCAAAATAAAATAAATAAGTCCTGCAGGTGTAGTGTACCGCATAGTGAGTATAGTTAATTATATTGTATTATATATTTGAAAGTTGCTAAGAGAATAGATCTTAAAATTTCTCACCACAAGGGCTTCCCTGGTGGCGCAGTGGTTGGGAGTCTGCCTGCTAATGCAGGGGACACGGGTTCGAGCCCTGGTCTGGGAAGATCCCACATGCCACGGAGCAGCTGGGCCCGTGAGCCACAACTGCTGAGCCTGCGCGTCTGGAGCCTGTGCCCCGCAGCGGGAGGGGCCGCGATAGTGAAAGGCCCGCGCACCGCGATGAAGAGTGGCCCCCACTTGCCGCAACTAGAGAAGGCCCTCGCACGAACCGAAGACCCAACACAGCCATAAATGAATAAATAAATAAATAAAGTAGCTATAACTATAGTGTTTAAAAAAAAAAAATTTCTCACCACAAGGAAAAAAATTGTAACTATATGTGGTGATGGACGTTAACTAGACTCACTTTGGTGATCATTTCACAATATATACATATACCAAATCATTATGCTGTACATCCGTAACTAATACAATGTTATATGTCAATTATATCTCAATAAAAATTACTAACTTTGCAGCTCACATATATTATCTCTTTTCATTCTCACCTTAACCCTATGAAATAATAAAGGCACTTATTTTTCTATTTGCCAGTTAAGGAAACTGAGGGTCAGATAGGCTAAGGGACTCATGGCTAATAAATACAGAGCTCAGTCTAGAAACCTGAATCCACTTCTGGAACCGCATGGGCTGGTTCAGTTTAAGCAAAAACATTGCCAAGAGGCAGGAGCTTCAAAACCATAAGAGAATTCCAAACATGGCCCTAAGTAACAGTGAAAAGTTCAAAGGTACCAACATAAAAACAAAGAAGCACTGAAATCCCTGCCATCCTCCAGCAACAATGCTAGGAGCCTATACCCATGGGAAGGAAGCTAGAATGAGAAACCCCTGTATTATTGAGTCACAGGAACAAGATCAAAGTCTTGTCAATTGCAGGAATATGCCTGCCTCATAATAGGACAACTGATCCATTCTGGTTTGCCCAGGACTGCAGACATTCAGTGCTAAAACAGAAAACATCCCCAGGAAGCCCGGACAATTTGGTTCCCTGCATAGAAGACTCTCTGTTGTTTCTGGAAAAAACTAGTGGTCACTTCAGTGAGTGTGCTTTAGAATCCCTCTCTTAAAGGTTGCCTTCCAAACCAATTTATAACCCAGGCATACCCTTGTTATTTTAGTGACTCCCTGATTATGAACAAAAATGTTGCTACCTCAGTGAAATATGAATCACTCTCACATCTTTTCAAAAACTTACAACCCCTTTAAAGGAAAAGACTTCACCATGAGGATATCTGAAAGAAGGTGCCAAGAACTAGGATGGCAATTCTCAGAAAGATATTCTGACGTGTTCAGAGCATCCTTAAGGAGGTCCAAGCGGCTCTTGCAAATGGCTCATTCATTTGAATGCCTGTCTCTGGAATAGTTGTTTATTAAAAAAAAAAAAAAAATCTGCTTCATTAACTTATAGCCAATTCTCATAAATTTTTAGTAGATATGAAAAGACCTTCCAGTTATATTCAATTATTAAAGCAATAAGCAAAGCTGGCAGGCCGCCAGAGGCTCAGTCACTTTGCTGGGGTCCTATGAATGCCAGTATTTTAATACGCACATGCATCCATTTACACTTGAGAAAGATCAGAGCTCCTGACAGAGGCATCCTTAGAAAGGAAGAGCTGCCGCCAAAATCATTCACCATGACTAGTTTGTCTGACCACAGTCAAAGCCAATGGTTTGTACGTGTTTTCACTAGGGACATACTGGCTCTTGATTAAAGCCGTGAGTCACAGGTAAATGCAAATGTTTGAGACATTTCCATTTCCATTAGCAGACTTCAGTTTCACAGATCTTGCATTTCAAAGCAGGGACTCAGATCTGGGCAACACTTTCATGTACCTAAACCTGTAATTAATGCCAGAGATCTTAAGCCAATGAATGACTGCCCTTCTTAAAGGAGCCTTCATGTATTTGAATGCTGCTTTGCCTTCCATGATACTACATCAGCCCATGTTTGGTGTTTGGTTGTAAACTATATGTGGAGTAATAGCAAGCCAAATAAATACGTGGAGGAAAGTTTCTATAATGAGCCCCCAAATAAACAAAACGTTGATGGGTGAATTTTAAGAATGGCTATTTATTGAGTGTTTGCTGTGTGCCAGGCACAATTCTAAGAGCTTCATGCTTATGGCTTCATTTACTCTTCATAACAGTCTAATGAAGTAGATTCTGTTTTTCATCCCCATTTTTACAGAGGAGAAAACCGAGGCACAGAGAGATGAAGCAACAGCCCAAGGTAAATAATTTCAAGGTCAAGCTGTCTGACTGCAGAGTGCATGGCTCAAACACTGCACTCAAAGGCACTGGCTCTCCACGTGTGGGTCTGCCCTTCTCTTTTTCACCAATTCTAGTCATTCCTTCGATGTTAGTCATCATCACCATCTCCTCCCCCACCACTATTTACTCCCCAAGCTTTTTTGTGTCCATCTCCCTGTCTGGCATCTCAAGGCACCTTCATCTCAGCACAGCCCCAAATGAACACATCACCTTCACTTCAAGGCCTACTGTTCCCCTTTGCCCCATGTAGTGTAGTTTATAATCTCCCATCGCCCAGCCCAAAACTTGCAGGGGTTGTGTTACCTTCTCTCCATTCCATGTGATATGACATCACATGGACCACCCCTCTACTGCGACATCATTCCTATCCTCTCCACGTTCCACCCTGTACCCCTCTCGTCCTCAGCAGTCCTTGTCCATAACCATGGCAATGACCTCCAGCATTTGCCCCAGCTCCCCTGGGCCCCTGCTCCAACTCAGCCTATACCCCATTGCCTGGTTAATCATTCCCACAGGGAACTCTGGTGGATTAGAACACCAAAAACAGCCTTGCGGTTTACCAAATACTTCAGCCCACAGGGCTCCCCAGCAGCCTGTGAAAGGTATACTGTTCCCCTTTTATGAAGAAGTCTGGTGTCAGACCGAAGGCCACACTGCTAATGAGACCCAGGTTCCTTCCACTGGAGTTATGCTGCCTCCTGTTCAGAAAAATTCCATGCTTTTCCACTATGTACAGAATTAGAGAGAAACTTGGTCCCAACCAACCTTTCCAATGCCATCTCTCACTTAGCCCTGGCTTAATGCCCTTTACACATTCTAAGAATGAAGGTGGAAAGAGGGGAGGGAGGTCAAAAAGACATTTAGTGGAAAAGCTATTATTTTACCCCAACACAAGGACATTCTGAGCCAAAATTCAGTAATATATTTCCTCCTAGTGAAGATATATATCTTAAAAGCTGTTCTCTCCAGCTCTATAAGCAGGCTAAGAAAATGGAAGTTTCAGCTCTTTCTCTCATTCCCCTTGTTTTTTCTAGAATGATTCCTTATCAGTCCATTAATGAGATATCCACCACAATCTTATTATGAGAAAATACACAAAATCTGTCCGAAAGGGATCCCACAATGGAAAACCACTTGCATGTGAAGGAAGTTAAAGTGGGCACTTCTCAGCCCCAGAGCTAATGTACATTCCCTCTAAGTGGGGGAAGGGTGAGCTTCGGGCAAGTGTTAGGTGAACGAAGCTGTAAGATCCAGGGCATAGATTCCCAGTAACGGTTGTGTTTCTTTTTCATTACAGTGAAACAATATTCATTACATTTTTAAATGGGTATCAATTCTAAATTCTGCTATTCTTGGAATATAAATGTTAAATGTTTGTTAAGTTAGGGAATTTTTGCCCTCCATGTTCAGCCAAAGCAAGCTAGCTATTATTCCTAAATCGAGCAGCTCTGCCTTCAGGTAATCGCCACTTTCCTTTCTCAGTGCCACAAATCACCTGCTTTGTAATCCTTTCTAGACTTCTACTGGGCATTTGGCAAAAATTTCTCCTTGCATGTTTTTTTCATTATTGATAATACTAATAGTCACAGATCTCATTTAATTCCATAACAACCCAAGGAGGGCTATTATATTCTCATTTTACAGTTGAGAAAACAGAGACTCAAAGCTTGCCCAAAATTCCACAGCTGCCAAGTGCTGGGCCTGGGATGGGAAGCCGGATCTGCCTGACCCCAAGTCCCTTAAGTCCTAAGTGCCTTTCTTGAAGGGATACTTTTTTTGATCCCAAAGGCTTTAAGAAGAAGTGCTTCCTATTCACAGGAATGAATACCTTGTTTGTTCATCTTCAGCACCCAAACCAAGACATGGCTTGTTAAATGATAAACTAGGGTTTCCCATGATTGTGTCTAAACTATCTTAAATTCTGCCTGACTCATAATCCATAATTGAGGCTTTTATCATGCCTCTTAACTTTACCAGTGTTGAGAATGCTCAGGTTGATTTAAAATACCTGCTACTGGGCTTCCCTGGTGGCACAGTGGTTAAGAATCCGCCTGCCAATGCAGGGGACATGGGTTCGAGCCCTGGCCCGGGAAGATCCCACATGCCACGGAGCAACTAAACCCGTGCGCCACAACTACTAAAGTCCGCGCGTCTAGAGCCTGTGCTCTGCAACAAGAGAAGCCACCGCAATAAGCCTGTGCACTGCAATGAAGAGTAGCCCCCGCTCGCCGCAACTAGAGAAAGCCCGCGTGCAGCAACAAAGACTCAACGCAGCCAAAAATAAAATAAATAAATAAATTTATAAAAAAATAAAAATAGAACAGTTGTATTAAAAAAAAGAAAAGAAGGTGAAGGCAGATTGTAATAATAACAGTAGTATGTATTAGGGGTCTATTATTCATCAGACATTGTGTGAACTATTTTACACACTTTGCCTTGTCACAATAGAATTTTAGATCATCCTAAACCAAAATCAACAACAAAAGGAAATTAGAATAATATTGGTCTTGAGATGGTCAAACACTGAAAAACCACATAGCATATGAAGCTTCCCATGCTCCTCTGAGCCCAGCCTTGCCATGGAATCTGCCTTGACATCTTGTGAAACTGCCTGAGGACAAAGCCCCAAGGATCCTACAGGGCTATCGCTGCCAGAAAAAGTGCCACCCACAGCTGCAGCTGGGCTGCTCGGCTAATGGATGAGGAGGGAAAGCAGACAACAGAAATGATGATCTGTTCACAGCCACTCAAGCTGGTTGGTGGAGAGGGACGGGGAGCTTCCAAGCTCAGCAGGGAGAAGGAGGTGAAATGGAAGGCCAAGCTACGGGAGGAGCAAGGTTGCAGGGAAGGGGCCCCAGGTGGAAGGAACATCCTTTTAGCCTTTTGGAGCTTTGGGTGAACCAACTAACCAGTACCAAACTCCATCCCAAGGCTTATGGGTCATTGTTATGGGTTGAATTGTGTCCCACCCAAAATTCATACGTTGAAGTCCTAACCCCCTGGTACCTCAAAATATAGCCAAATTTGGAGACAGCGTTTTTAAAGAGGTAGCTAAATTAAAATGAAGTCATTAGGGTGTCCCTAATCCAATATCACTGGGGTCCTTATAAGCAGAGGTGATCTGAACATAGAGACACATAGAGGGAAAATGATGTGAAGACACAGGGAGAAGACAAGCCAAGGCGAGAGGCCTGGGACAAATCCTTCCCTCATGGCCCTCAGAAGGAACCAACCCTGCTAACACCTTGATCTCGGACTTCCAGCCTCCAGAACTCTGAGACAACACATTTCTGTGGTTTGAGCCCCTGGTGCGTGGCACTTGGTTATGGCGGGCTTTACCAACGAATAGTTATCTCACAGGAGGAGGCTCAAGAAATGGGTGACCTCCAAGCAGGGTCACAAAGTCACAGAAGAGCAAGTAGCTCAGACAACAGGAGCAAAGCATCTGAGACTGGAGTTTGCATTTATACAACCCCAGTGATCTGTGACAGCCAACCCCGTCTCCCACCCCCATCACCAACAAGGTGACACCAGCCCTGCCCAACCCTGCCCGCCCCATTCATTCCCCTATGACCATTCGAGGTGTTTGCCTGAGCTGACTTCCTTCCTCTCACCTGAGTCACTGCTATCACCTGGTGCCCGCCACCATGAGCCCCATGGGGACCACTGCAACATTGCCTAACTGGCCTCCCTGCTTCCTTTCTCATCCACCAGCCCACCCTACACCCCACCTACTCTCCACACAGCAGTCAGAATGAGCCTTTTGCACCTAAAACCCTCCAGTGGCTCCCATCCTACTTAGAATGAATCCCAAGTCCTACCCATGACCTAAAAGGTATAATGAGATCTGAGCCTTTGACCTCACCCCTGCCACTCTTGTTTTCCTCCCAGACGTCCTGGCACGCCACTTCCTAGCTGCCCCTTGACCATGTCAAGCACATTCCCATCTCATGGCTTTTCACTTGCTGTTCTCTCTGCCCAGGAACGAGCTTCCCCTGATATCCACATGACTCCTCCATTTCACTCTTCCATTCTTCCTCCTTCCTACGAAGCTCATATCCTGGGGGCCTGGAGATGCTCACATCCTCAGAGGCTATCAATTCCACTAAAACCACTGAGTCCCAGGGCACTAGCATTTGCTGAAAAATTGCTGTTTTACACATGGCCTGACTTACCCACTGTGTACCTGTATACTTGTGAGTTGGGCATCCTCATGGCTCTCTCCCTCCCGTATTCAGGTCACTGCTCAAATGCCACCTGCCCAGAGAAGCCTTCCCTGGCCACCCTGGCAGCACATCCTTTGCTTTCTACTTCTCTCATTCTCCACTATCTAGTTTTTCTTCAGAGCGCTTATCACCATCTGTAGATTTATTGGTTTGTTGTCAATTATCTGTCTCTTCCTCTAGAAAACAAGCTCCTTGAAGGAAGGGGCCCAAATGCCCAGGTCAGTGCCCAGCACGTAGTTGATACCCTATAGTGAGTGGGCTTCCCAAGGGCACATGGACTTTCACCCACTGACCTAGAATCTGAAATGACCTTTAGTCAAAATCTTCCCATATGTGGCACTAACACAACACTGTGCTACAGTATGGCTTCCTAGAAAAGTTGAGGTTAAAAATCAAAAGAAAAGAAAAGTTAAGGCTAAAATTAAATGGGTTGTTAAATGCTTAATTAATCAGGGATTTTCTGGAGAAGCAGGAATTTAATAGTAAAAGCACCACCCATAAACATATATGTAGGATGACGAATGAGTGAATTTGTGAATGAATGATGCTGGGGGTGAGACTGATTGCCAGCTCTGTACCCACAGGCTCCCCAGACTTGTTCTAGCAGAGAACATACCTTCCTGCAGCGGCCATGAAGACAACCCGCCGTGACCCCTGACCTCTGAACCCCAGCGACCACTCACTGAGTGACTCCCTGTGCTGCCCTGTGTCAAGGGCTTGACATGCGTGCTGCATTTAACCTGTCTCACAGCCCAAGAGGTATTGTTGCCCCATGTTTTAATTTTTATTTTATTTTATTTTTTTAATTAATTAATTAATTTATTTATTGGCTGCATTGGCTCTTTGTTGCTGAGCGTGGGCTTTTCTCTAGTTGTGGCAAGCGGGGGCTACTCTTCGTTGCAGTGCATAGGCTTCTCACTGTGGTAGCTTCTCTTGTTAAGGAGCACGGGCTCTAGGCGCACGGGCTTCAGTAATTGCAGCACATGGGCTCAGTAGTTGTGGCTCGCGGAATTCAGTAGTTGTGGCACGAGGGCTCAGTAGTTATGGCTCACAGGCTCTAGAGCACAGGCTCAGAAGTTGTGGCGCACGGGCTTAGTTGCTGCGCAGCATGTGGGATCTTCCTGGACCAGGGATCAAACCCGTGTCCCCTGCACTGGCAGGTGGATTCTCAACCAGAGCACCACCAGGGAAGCCCCTGGTTACCTATTTTAAATATAGCAGTGTGTACATGTTGATCTCAAACTCCCAGTCTATCCCTACCTCCACCCTTCCCCCACTGGTAACCATAAGTTTGTTCTCTAAGTCTGTGAGTCTGTTTCTGTTTTGTAAATAAGTTCATTTGTATCATTTTTTTCTTAGATTCTGCATAAGCAATATCATATGATATTTGTCTTTCTCTGACTTATTTCACTTAGTATGGTAATCTCTAGGTCCATCCATGTTGCTGCAAATGGCATTATTTCATTCTTTTTAATGGCTGAGTAATATTCCATTGTATATATGTAGCACATGTTCTTTATCCATTCATCTGTCGATGGACACTTAGGTTGCTTCTACGTCTTGGCTATTGTAAACAGTGCTGCAATGTCTAGTGATTATGTTTTATGTTTTATTTTTCCCACTTACAATGAGAAACCCAAGTAAACCTGAAGCCTAGAAAGTTTAAGTTGTCCAAGGTCACAGAGCTTATGTGATTTGGACAAAGCTAGGAACCCAGCAGAGCTCTGAACCAGGGCCTATCTTTCCCGCAACTGCCAGTGCCTTGGGGGTTAGTGAGAATAAACGAGGGGGGTTGAATCACCCTCTAGGAACATTTAAAATTACCTTCTCTATGTCTTCTTCACCCTTCAGGTGCCCCTGGCCCCATAGAATTGACACCCTCAACTCCCGGTCCCGCTTTACCCGTCGGTCGTGGAGAAGTACTTCGTCAGCAGGAAAGCATTCTGATCTGTGAAGAGTGACTCAGGCCTTTTCGTAAAAGTCAAGTCTTAAATCCTATGTGCATAAAATGCTATTTTATGCGATTTAATGCTATTTGCTCCCCATCTGTGAGCAAAGAGAAGATTCTTAAACATGTACACATCCCAATAAAAGCATCAAAATGATCCCCTCTGCTAAGGGCTGAATTGTATTCATCCAGAAGATATGTTGCAGTCCTAATCCTTAGTCAGTGCCTGAGGATGGGACCTTATTTGGAAACAGGGTAGTTGCAGATGGAATTAGTTAAAAGTTCAGATGAGGTCATACTGGAGTAGGATGGGCACTAAATCCAACATGACTAGTGTCCTTAAAAGAAGAAGAGAGACACCCAGGAAGAGGACAGCCATGTGACAACAGAGACAGAGATTGGAGTGAGGCAACAGTAAGCAAAGGGACCCCAAAGATTGCCAGCAAACACCAGAAGCGAGAAGAGGCAAGGAAAGATCCTTCCCTAGAAACTCAGGAGAGAGCACAGCCCCACTGACACCTTGATTTTGGACTTATAGCCTTCAGAACTGTGAGAGAATACATTTCCGTTGTAAAGCCACTTTGTTTGTGGTACTTTGTTACATCAGCCCTAAGAAACGCCCTCCATCAATCAGCAGCCTGTCCACTCGGCCACTTAGGCCAAGACCACAGGCCACTGTAATTCTGGGAATTTCCCGGCCCCACCTCCAGCCACCTCACCCATCTCACCTCACAGCTCTGAGTTCTGCTGCAGCCCTCAGGGCTCTGACTTGGGGGGGCAACTCCGAGCATCCCCACAGAGGCCTGGCATTGCATCAAGATCCACACCAGAATCACGCTGTTGGAAACATTGTTTCTCAAACCGTGGTACCCACTGGATCAGAATCACTTCAGACAGTTGTATAAAATGCTGAGACCGACTGACTCAGCATCTGGGGCCCAGCAACTTGAATTTTTAACAGACATCACATGGGCCTCTTATGTACAGAAAATTTTGAGAAAGGATGGGCTCCGATATATTTTCTGAAGGTACCCATCTCACTTCCCCGAATTGTCCCTGAGAAGCTCTGTCAGCCAGGTGGAGGGAAGGCAAATGTCAGCCTTCGGAGAACGTTGTAAAGGAGAAAACGGACATTTCGGGGCCAAGGAGGGAGCAAAAGGGCAAAGGTAATGGGTGAAATGGAAACTATTTCAGAGGGTGGACAAGGGGACCTCAGGGCAAGAGGATGTGAGGGTTAGGAAGGGGAGGGCAGAGAAAACTGGTTCAGAGAGGACACGTAAGGAAAGATGGAGCAGGGGACTTGCTGTGGGGAGGGATGGCTGCTGGGAGTTACACAGCAGGGAGGCCAGGGAGAGGGACAGAGTGGAGCTGGTGGACCTGCCTTCAACACCAGCTCTACGCCTTACCCGCTGTGCAACCCTGGGTACGTCCTGTCCCTCTCTGGTCCTGCATTTCCCCATCTGTAAAAAGGAGATAGTGCCTGTGCTTCCTACTTCGCAGAGCACCAAGTGAGATGAAGGATATGAATAATAAAGGGCTCTGGGGCTTCCCTGGTGGCACAGTGGTTGAGAATCTGCCTGCTAATGCAGGGGACATGGGTTCGAGCCCTGGTCTGGGAAGATCCCACATGCCGCAGAACAGCTGGGCCCGTGAGCCACAATTACTGAGCCTGCACGTCTGGAGCCTGTGCTCCGCAACAAGAGAGGCCGCGATAGTGAGAGGCCCGTGCACCGTGATGAAGAGTGGCCCCCGCTTACCACAACTAGAGAAAGTCCTCGCACAGAAACGAAGACCCAACACAGCCATAAATAAATAAATTAATTAATTAATAAAAAAATAGAAATAAAATAAAATAAAATAAAGGGCTCTGGTAACTATAAGTCTGGGGGTGAGAAGGGAGATGATGCAGGTGTTATTATCAGCGCCCCAATGCAACAAGAGACCTGAGGAAACCAGAGGCCAGGAGCCCCTGGGGATACGGTCAGGGGCACAGAATCTGCAGCTGGAGGATCTTCGTTTGCATTACAGTTTCTCTATGTACTGGCTGTGTGTTCTCAGAGTTACTCAACCCCTCTGTGCCTTGGCTTCTTCTGTAAAATGCGGCTAACAATAGTTCCTACTTCACAGGGTTATTACAAGTATTAAATGGATTACTATTGGAAAAGTACTTAGGGTCTGATACACGGTAAGTATTTGTTAAAATATCTTGTGGGTCAGAGGAGCCTATTTGTCAAGGGAGCCATTGTGGGTAGGGGTGGGGTGGAGGTGGAGGTGGAGAGGGGGTCCCAAGAGGAGAAACAAGCCAACGTTTGCAGCTCTTCTGTACATTTCTCCACCTCTTAACCCCATGCTCAGTAAGTGCTCCAGTTTATGCTGTTCCCACAGCTGCCCACTAGAGGGAGCCGCTTTCTCCTTCCCCTGCCCCGCCAACACACACACACGCGCGCACACACACACACACACACACACACACACACACAGAGAGCTGCTTGGGAAAACACTCATCTTCCTTCTTGGCAAAGCCACCTGACTTTGATCTCTCTAAAACAGTGTTCATCAAGAAACAAAGTCATCTATGGGATCATACAAGTTTGAACCAAATTTTACAAAGTTTGGGGCTTCACCTTGCCCAGATGCCACCTTGAGCCAAACCAGCTGCCCAGCCAAGGAGATGCTGACAGGTTAGGCCCAGTAGGTCCTCATGTTCTCCCAGAGTCCTGCCCTTTCTCTCCACTGCCTTCTGTGGGGAGCTTGACCTGACTTCTACTCTGGGAGGAGAAGACGGATTCTGGGTATTGGGGGGTGGGGCAGTGGACACACTCTCTCTCTAGGGCAGAGGCTAGGCAGGGGGCTGAAGAGGACATAGGCTCCATTAGGGGCCAAGTGGTCATTTCCTACTTGGAGAGCAAATGTCACAGCGAGACCAGCAATCCAGGGAAGCTGTTTCTCCCCTTGGACAGAGGCCTCCCTGTGAATGACCCCTCTGTCCAGTCCAGCCGTCAGCTTTCCCTTCTGGTGACCTGTAACCAATGCCCTTGGGTATTGGTTCATGCAGGACTGAAGTCCTTCTGTAATAGGGAAGAACAAATCTGACTCCATATTAGATCTGTTTCTTTTACTTTAACCTTTGTGGTCTATTGCTTTTGCTTCCAGTTAAGAATGTTGCCTATAGCCTGAAATATACAGGGTAGCCCATTCTCAAGGCTCTGACCTTTAAGGGCATAACACTTTTCATTCATATAGAGATACAAAGTTGCAGAACAGAGAATAATATTTGTCTTGTTGGAGGTTTTCAGGAACATCGTGACCTGACCTACATGGACAGCTGCAAGAACAAAGGATTCCGACACCAGAGAAGTTTGCACCAACCAACCATGCCCCTCCTTTACCTTGCCTTTAAAAATGCTTTGCTGAAACCCTCTGGGGAGTTCAGGGCTTGGGGGCATGGGCCACCCATTCTCCTTGCACGGCCCTGCAATAAACCTTTCTCTGCTCCAAACTCCAACATTTCGGGTTGTTTGGCACACAAACTTGCGTTCGGTAACACTTCTACTGCTCTGAGCTCCTGGGCAGCGCTGTTCCTCTCCAATCCCTGCACCCAGCACTGCATCTGTGCAGCTCAGAGCCTGTTCAGAAGAGGAGAAAAGGGAGGGAGGGGGAAGGAAGAATGGGGGAGGAAGAAGGGAAGAAAGAAAGAGGGGAGAAGGAGGGAGAGAGGAGGATTGGAGAACAGTTTAGAGGAAGGAGCCAGACATCAAGAAGCAAAAGTGATGGTGTCAAGGCTGGTCTTTGGAGTGAAAAACTATCTTTGGGGTAATTATAGCAGGAGGATATCAGAGGAGGAAAATCATCTCAGAGCACCAACTCTAAATGACAGCAGCTCCCCCTAACCTCAGTCCCTTCCAGTGAGAACTATAGGTCCCGCCTACCAGGAAAGGTGGGGACCACACTGACTGCAAATAAGAATAACAGCAACTAAGCCAGAATAATAGCATTCCTTGAACACCTACTGTGTGCTCAACACTATTTTATACATATTACAGACATTTTCTCAGTTCAATCCTCACTGCAACTCTCCAAAGTAGAGGCTGCTTTTTACCCTCTTCAAAGACATAGTTTAGGTGATTCATCAAATGTGCCACAGAACTTTCTGGGATAGACTAGGGCTAGACCAGGACTTGAGCCTAGATCTGCCAGAATCCAGGATCCACTGGATCTTCACCACTATTGGGTGAGGACTTCAGCAGGGCCATTGCATGATGTTGCATAGGTTGTGGACTGCACAAGAGCTCCCCACCAGGAAGGGCTCTGCCTGCCAGACTCCTTGCAAGGCCATTAGCTCCCATCTTTTCCTAATTCATCCAAACGGGCTGGATGAGCCACTGGTCTCTCTGCCATTGACCTAGACTATTTCCTTTTGCTCTCACAACAACCCTTTCAGGAAGGTACAGTAGCCCCCCAGAGTTCACAGGCTTAACATTGACAGGCTTGATTATCTGCAGGACCCCCCAAAGCAAAGCAGGTCTGTGATGTGAAATCATTGGTCTCCTTGTTGGGGCTTAAATCTAAATCCTTGTGGGAAGGTCACTTGGCTGGCGAGTGGCTCGGTAGCTTACAGGCCTGATTCAGCTCTCAGTGTCACTTGGTTGTGTCCCCATTATTTCCCCTTTTATGGGGAAAACCCGATGGAGGATAGTATTCATAAATATTAGAATTATTTAAAAAATCAAAAAGTATATCATTCAGGGAAGGATGGAGATGGCATACTCCAAGGGTTTAGTTACTATTTATAACAAGTGGGCTGATTAACGGAGCTAGTGAGCTGGTGCAGACCCCAGAGACCAGCATCAGTGGGGAGCTGGTACCACCTGAGGCCCAGAGGGGTGAGAGGAGAAAACATCATCCCCAGAAGCAGGGGGAGCTGGAGCTGGCCCAGCAGGGACTGAGACCAAAGAAGGCCGCCTCTGCCAGGAGGAGGGTGGCAGGAATAAACACCTTGACTTCTGTCTCCTCTCATCCCCTGGTCTCCTGTCCCAGCCTCTCTCTCAGGTCAAACCCAAGGGGAAGGCCAAGGACAGGGAGCCAGAGTGATTCGATCCATAGAGATCAGCCAGCCCCACGAAGAGTTCAAGGGTGAAAGGTGGAGGAGCAAAGGGGCTGGGAGGAAGGTAGAGTGTGGGCTCTGCTTCCCTCTGAGAACAGAAGGATGCTTTCCTCAGCTTCTGGGGGTGTTGCTGCCAGACCGCCGACAGCCGTCAGCCTTGTGGGGGGATTGAGGCCTGGAACCCTCACCTCCCGGGGATGAAACACTTGAGCAACACTGAAGAGTCAGGGAGGATGTAGAGCAACAGGAACTCTTATGCTCTGCTAGCGGGAGTCTAGATTGGTATTGACCAACTGGAGACCAATCCAGCAAAAGTAAATGAGGCTGGATATTTGCAGACCTCTTGAGTTAGCAATTCCGCTCATAGATAAATACTTTGAAGAATCTCTAGCAAGAACACAAGGACATGGTATGAAAATGTTCATTGAAGCATTGTTTGTAATAGCAGAAACTTGCAACAGCCTGAACGGCCATCAACAGAAGAATGGATAAATAACTTGTGATGTATTAACATGATGGAATGTTTGACAGACTTGCAACGACTGAACTACAGTTCTGTGGCTCAACATGGGCAAATCTCCAAAGCATAATATTGAACAACAAAAAAACATTAAGTTACAGAAAGCTGTACATAGTAGCATAACAGTTTATAATGTATGTACATACATGGTCTATATTATTACATAATAAAAATTTTATGTTATAAACGATATGTAAACTTTAACAACTATGTAAACTTTAACAATTTTTTTGGCTGCATATACAATAATAGAATTATTTATGGAGACAATATTTGTATTAATAATATAAAAACAAGCCTGGGAGTAATAACCAAATTCAGAGAGAGGGAGGAAAGGGAAGGGAACATAGGGGACTCCCAATTATGCCTGCAACATTTGGGGGTTTTTTTGGGAAATCTGGCAAAACGGTAAAATTTTATAAACCCATGTAGCAGGTGCACGGCTGCCAGGCTATTCTGCTTGCTGGCATCGTGCATACATTTATAAGGTCTCTAATATTCAATGAATTTCATTCTGGGACCCTTGGGCTCAATATTTCAAATCACCCCTCTGATTAACTAATTTCACTTACGTTTCCCTAAACACTTCAACCCTCCTCTAAAACCCTGCCCTCCCGGCTCTGTAAGAGAGCTCTCAGTCCTCACCCCACGGCCCCGGAATTCGGGTGAGTGCACTCTTGTTAAATCCGGCATTTGCTTCAGTTTGTTTTCAGAATCATCTGATATGCAGGCTGCCCCCAAGAACCCTTGACTTGTTTCTGCTTCATCACGGGAGAAGTTTCAGGCTGTGCAGAAGGACTCAGGAAAACACTGCCTCCTGCCCCAGGGAACTCTGCCCAGTCCCAGGTACCAGGAAACCTGAGGACACAGGTCCAGAGGGAAAGGCTTTTCCAGTAATTGTGGCACTCAGAGGGCCTGGTTTCTCCTCCAAGCCCTCAGCTTATCTTTATCCTCAGGAGGTTTCCGGGGTTTGCCGCCTGCCTTTGCCAAAAGCAAAAACCAACGCCAGAGTTTCAAGAATTTCACAGTGGGGGCAGAGCACGATGCCCTCTGAGTTATTTCCCGAAATCCGCACTAAGAAGGCCTTCAGGGAAATATCTCATCAGACTTGGTCTTGAGTCCTGACAAAAAAACCAAAATCGCCTTTCAGTTCGCTGCCTCAGAAGCCCCCATACCTCCTCCAGCCCCTTCTAAATACAGAAGGGGAACTCAGCCACGCCGGGGAGGAAAGGGCAGAAGCTGGGAGTGCGGGGCGATGGCCAGTCCCTTCCGGTCTTGCACGCATCGCCCCCGTGCTCCCTGAGGGCACATGGCAGGGCTGCAGCCCACTCTCTGCTCCTCGCTGGGCACCAGCCGGGCTGCTGTGCCTGCCGGCCGGGAGGCTGGGAGTCAGGCCAAGGCGCCATGTCTGGAGGAGCTTACCTCCCAGTGGGGCAGACGGGTGATTCACAAGTAAACTAACAGTCACACAGTATCATGGCAGGCGGAGACACGTGCTGGGCGGAAAAGCAAAATGGAGAAAAGAGGCGGAGGGTGGGAGTAGGGAGAGAACAATGCCTCATCCACAGGGTCAGGAGGCCTCCGTGGGGAGGCGACTTCAGAGCACAGTGGACATCTGAACACGGGGTGGGAGCCAGATGGAGACATCTGGGGGAGAATGGGTCCAAGAAGAGGGGCCAGCAAGGACGTGATGGGAGATGCAGGCGGCGACTCAAGCCAGGGCAGACCTTGTCCCAGGGCTGAGAGCGCTGTCATGGCTGCCATTTTACAGATAAAGAGACGGAGGGTCCAGGAGGTTATAAGGCTTGCCGAGACCGCACAGCCAGTACGTGCTAGCTGAAGCCAGGCCAACTGACCCTGAGAGGCGTTACTCCCCCCTGCCTCTCTGTCATAGGACACACACAGATCCACGGCCCGTATCCAAACCCTGGGTCAGCTGTGGGTTGAAAGCCAGAAGACTCCGATTTAAGAATCTTCACTCAGTGCAGTGTGGCACGTTCCATGACACCCCCAGGGGAGCCGGGACAGCACACAATTAGACACATTCGTATTTCTGCATCAAAACATACTAATCTTCACGCTCAGTGGACTAAATAAAGAGCTATTAATAGCCTCCATTCAGGTGAGGTTTTTGCCACCAAATTCAGATCACATTTTTTTTTTTTTTAAATTTTTTTGGTTGCATTGGGTCTTCGTTGCTGCGGGTGGGCTTTCTCTAGTTGCGGCGAGCGGGGGCTACTCTTTGTTGCGGTGCGCGGGCTTCTCATTGCGGTGGCTTCTCTTGTTGCGGAGCACGGGCTCTAGCCACGAGGGCTTCAGTAACTGCAGCACGCAGGCTTTGGTAGTTGTGGCTCGCGGGCTCTAGAGCTCAGGCTCAGTTGTTGTGACGCACCAGCTTAGTTGCTCCGCGGCATGTGGGATCTTCCCAGACCGGGGCTCGAAGCCGTGTCCCCTGTATTGACAGGCTGATTCTTAACCACTGTGCCACCAGGGAAGCCCCAGGTCACATTCTGATGCCAAGTTAGTTATCAAAGTAAAAAAACAACTTTCGGTTTTCAGAGCCTTTAGGATTTCCACTAAAAGGTCTGGGGGAACAATGTTATAGCTTCTGAAAATGACAGCTCTGTGAAGACAGGAGGTGGAGAAGCCAGCTGGAAAGGAGGTCACCCACGTTCCCATCTTGGCATGACTCAGACTCAGGGAGCTGTCACCAAAGTGGCCGAGTGCTCTGGATGCAAACTTCCTCCTTGACAAAGGACCCAACAGCAGCTCAAGAGCAGCTGGCAATGTGCAGGAGAAAGGCGATGCAGAAGTCCAGATCCAGGTGAAAATGGGTGACAGGAAAGCCCAGCTTTACCAATAAGGCACCAAAATGAAAGTTTTCTTTTCAGTTCTTCTTATTGTGCCCTTGCTAGACTGGGTTGGGTTTGAAAACCTAGCCAGAGGCAGAGAAGTTAAAGATGGGAGAGACAGAAAAGCATCTTTCTTCAAATTAAAAAAAAAAATTGTTGCCTAAGTCTTGGTCCTCCTGCCCCTACCCCTACCAAGAAATGCAAACCAATTTTGGTCCCCCTCCCTGGGGTCCTCCCCGCCACCCTGCCTTAGAAGGGCCAGAACTGGAGTAAGGCTGATGGCGCTGGGCAGAGAAGCCAGGCTCGGAGAGGCCATTTCTTCCTTCTGCCCCTCAGCCTGGGGAAGAGGCCTTGGCCATCATCCCCACCCAAAGTCAGGTTGAAACTCAGTCCACGTGCGGCCTCCACTTCTGTCCTAATTAGCTTTAAGATTCACTGAGAAATGAATGGCAACAGAAGTAAGAAGGAAATGATACAATCCCAGGCTTTCCTTGGGAAATTGGGGAAATATCCATTCATTCATTCAATTAGTCTACAAATGTTTATTGAGCACCTACTATATGCCAGGGGGTTGGGATACATCAGCGAACAGAAGAGCAAAAGTCCTTGTCCTCACAGGAGCGGGGAGTCAGACTTGGATCCAAAATATCATGGTGGGCAAAGGTGATGGGTGTTTTGGGGGGGAATATCACAGAATAGGGAGATCAGGGTTCCCGGACAAGGAATCAAAGTTTTAAATAGGGTGTCAAATTGAGCAAAGAGTCAAAGGAGAAGGAGGAAACCACCCCAATAGTCTGAGAGTGTTCCAGGCAGATGGCACAGACAGGGCAAAGGCCTGGAGCGGGGAGTGTGCCTGTGAGTTCCAAGTACAGCAAGGAGGCTGGTGAGGCTGGAGATGAGTGAGTAAATGGGAGGAGGGGGAGTAAGTGTCGGGAGGAGGGGGAGTAAGTGTCGGGAGGAGGGGGCGCAGACTCACTCAGGGGCCGACCTCTTAGGGTTTTTTCTTTTATTCTGGATGAGAAAAGGAGTTGTTGGAGAGTCTTGAGAAAACCCCACCAGCGTGTTGGTTAGAAGAGTCACTCTGGCGTCTCCAGAGCCTGGGGATCATCATACTTGGGGAACCAAGTTGAGCTCTAAGCTTCCGAGTAAAGAGGTCCACTATGACCCCAGGATTTTAGGACTGTAAGTATGGCTTGGAGAAGAGCTGGGAGGGAAGCTGGAAGCCCCAGGAGGAGGCTGGGATGGGGAAGGCCCACTGTGGATGGGGAGCAGGGCATGAAACCCAGGAAATATTTCACAAGTACAGTTCAGACTGGATACAGTGGATCAGTAAAAGGAAAACAGAAGAGACGAGCTGTAAGTGTTCTGATCTGGGAATCTGTACCACAGTGCATTTTAATAAAATGACCCAAATTAATAAATTGACACGAATACTCATTAGATGACCCACCCTCCAACCGTGTGCAAAGTGTCAAGACTACCTCTTCACAAACCACGGTGTGGACGAGTTCAGAACTGGGTTCATTCTGCCCGAGTTTGAATTCTGCTGTCTCACAGACAAAATGGTGTGGGGTTTTTGTTGTGTTTTTTCTTTTAAAATTTTGTTTTAAATTGCAATAACATATATGTAACAGAAAACTTGCTATTTAGCCATATTCAAGCACACAATTCAGTGGCACTAATTACATTCACAAAGTTGTGCGTGTTGTGCTTCTTTTATAACTTCAATCAGCCTCAGTTTCCTCCTCTGTTAGGTGGGAATGATGGTAAAACCTACCTTCCTTCGAGGGCAATGCAAGGATTACACAGAATAATCCAAGTGACACAGCACAGTGCCCAGCATATAATTGACACTCAACAAATATTAGCTATTTTATACCTTACTGCCTGTCTCTTACTTCTCTGCATCATCCACAGACACACTGGCCTTCATGGTACCCTCAACACCTTGTGATAATTACCAGGACCCCCACTCCTCCCTCCATGGGGAGTTATCCTAACAGGCAAACCAGATCTAGGCCAGTTTCTGGTTCAAAACTCCACAGGACTCCTCATCCTCATCATCTCGAGCGAGCAGGCAGTGTCTCTCTCACTTGCCCCAGAAGAGAAATCAGATCATGTTCTTCCTCTGCTTAAAATCCTCCAGCAATGTCCCATCTCATTTAGGATGAAACCCACAGGCCTCGCCATGTCCCCCAAGGCCCTGTGATGCAGCCTTTCCCACTGTGGGCTGCCCTCTTCCCCTGTCCCCTGCACACACCTCAGGGCCCTGACAGATCCTGTCCCCTCTGTCAGAATAAATCTATCCCAGATATTCTCTGGCCTCCTCTCTCACCTCCTTCAGATCGCTTCTGGAATGTTCCACCTAACCTGAAACAGCAACTTCTTCCCTCTTCCTTCCTTCTTAACTCTTTAACTGGCTTCACATTTCTTTTTCTTTCTTTGTTTTTTTTTTTTTTTTTTTTTGGCTGCTTTGGCTGCACTGCGCAGCTTGTGGGATCTTAGTTCCCTGACCAGGGATCGAACCCAGGGCCACAAGGTGAAAGCACCGAGTCCTGACCACTAGACTGCCAGGGAATTCTCTGCTTCACATTTCTTTATTAATGGTGCCATTATCTGAAATTATCTTGCTCACTTATTTCTTTGCTTGATTATTGTCTACCCCTCCCCCACCATTGGAATGTGAGACCATAAGGGCGAGGATTAGGGTTGATGAATATGTATCATCAGTGTCCACAGTGATGAGAGCACGTTTGGTTGTTTTCGTGTTTTGATTTTTATAATTATTTCTCTATTTTTTTCTGGTTTTATTGAGAAATAATTGACATTCATCATTGTATGAGTTTAAGGTGTAGAGCATGATGGTTTGATTTACATATACCGGGAAATGATTACCACAATAGGCTCATCAATCTTCTCATACAGGTACAAGAAAAAGAAAAGAGAATTAAATGAATGAGTGAAGAGGAAGAGCAGGAGGTGCAAGAAAACAAGGCACGTGTTGCTGTGGAAATCCTGCATCTCAGGAGCATGAGCTCAACAGTCATGGAAGAAAATAGAAATAAAGACCCAAGGCAGAAACTTGGGCCTGAATGATGAGCCACACAGACTCCGTGGGATACTCAGCTTAGGAGAGGTCACTGCCCATCTTCATGAGCCTCTCAGGATAGTCCATGGTTGACCTCTGCTCCTCCTCGTAAGCCCTACGCTTGGCTTCCTGACACCCACTCTCAGGCTCACTCCTACCTCCCAGCTGTTCCTTCTTGGTCTCCCTTCCAGATTTGGCCCTTCTCCAGAGTTCCACATCCAGAAGGCCAGTGGCCAGGTTCTAACAAAATCCCATCGTCTTCTCACTCTCTGCTCTCTCCTTAGATGACCTCATCACACCCAGGCCAATGTATGAATTTATATTCCAATTTAGACCATTCTTCTGAATACCCCCAGATAGCCAACAACCACACTTGGATATATCAAGGGCATCTCCAATTCCATGTATCCAATATCAAGCTAAAGATAGTTCATGGAAATAAAAACTAAATGCACTAAATACACACACACAATGTTCACATATATTTTCAGAGACATTACACAAGATATTGCAGATCTATAAGAAGGAGGAGGTGAAGGAAGAAAATAATAATAATCGAGGAAGAGGAAAGAGCTCTTGGAAATTAAAATATGCTAGAAAAAAATCAAAATTAATTAGAAGATTGGAAAACAAAGTTGAAGAAATCTTTCAGAAAATAAAGCAAAAGGCAATGAGATTTTAAAAAGTAATAAGAGAGAAAAGATAAAAAAATAAGAGAATCAGTCCACATGAATTCCAGAAAAAGAGAACTGAGAAAATGAAGAGAAGAAAAAAATTAAGAAATAATATATTTTTTTAAAGTCCCCAAACTGGAGGACATTACGTTCCAGTGGTGAGCTGGAGCTGTCTCATTCTGGCTTGGGAGAGCCATTTTTTAAATGTTTGGGAATTTTTCAAGCTAATTGCTAAGCAAAGCCACTATTAAAAATTATATAAACTTAAAATTAAGTAAATTGTGTTAAAAGCAAATGTAATGAATACTCAAAACTTATTACGTGGGGAGGAGTTAAGATGGTGGTGTGGGAAGATGCAGAGTTAGCGTCTCCCCACAATTAGGGTGCCTGCCGGCAGCTTGTAGGTGACTCTGACCCCCAAGGAGACGGGAGGAACTCCAGAGTGAACTGATAGGATGTAGGGGGACCGAGGGGGGAGGAGAAGTGGAGGCCAGACAAGATCAGCGCCCCTGAGGCTGGGGAGATCAGGAGAGGCAGGCGAGAGGGACTCTCCGGGAAGAGCGGGAGAGGAGCGGAGGGCAAATGCCTGGCCCACTCGGGCCGGGGAGCCTGCTGAGCTCCCAAGCTAGTTCACCCCCTCCAAAGCCCCCTCCAGGCCACGTGGGCCCTGGGGGCATAGGAGGGAGGTGGGGGAGATCAGCAGTGGCAGGTGGGAGGGGCCCTCCAGCAGGAGAGGAGCAGAGGGCAACTGCCCCGCCCACTCGGACCAGCCATCCAGGAGGAGCAGGAGAGGAGTGGAGGGCAATTGCCCTGCTCACTGGGGCCCAGGGAGCCTGCTGAGCTCCCAGGCCGATCCCCTGCCCTCCAAGCCACCTCCAGGCTGCATGGGTCCTTGTGGGCATAGGAGGGAGGCCGGGGAGATCAGGAGAGGCAGGCCGAAGGGGCCCTCCCAGACCCCAGACCAGAGGAGCAGGAGAGGAGAGGAGGGCATGTGCCCCGTCCACTTGAGCCCAGAAAGCCTGCTGGGCTTCTGGGTGAAGGACAAAATGGTGGAAATAACTGCTGAGGAGCAGAATAAAGAAAAAAGAATGAAAAGAATTGAAGGCAATCTCAGAGACCTCTGGGACAACACTAAACGCACCAACATTCAAATTATAGGGGTCTCAGAAGAAGAAGAGAAAAAGACAGGGTCTGAGAAAATATTTGAAGAGATTATAGTGGAAAACTTCCTAACGTGGGAAAGGAAATAGTCACCCAAGTCCAGGAAGCACAGAGTGTCCCATACAGGATAAACCCTAGGAAAAACACACCAAAACACATATTCATCAAACTAACAAAAATTAAATTCAAAGAAAAAATATTAAAAGCAGCAAGGGAAAAACAAAAAATAACATACAAAGGAATAAGGTTATCAGCTGATTTTTCAGTGGAAACTCTGCATACCAGAAGTGAGTGGCAGGATATACTTAAAGTGATGAAAGAGAAAAACCTACAACCAAGATTACTCTACCCAGCAAGGATCTCATTCAGATTGGATGAAGAAGTCAAAAGCTTTTCAGACAAACAAAAGCTAAGAGAATTCAGCACCACCAAACAAGCTTTACAACAAATGCTAAAGAAACTTCTCTAAGCAGGAAACACAAGAGAAGAAAAAGACCCACAAAAAAAAAACACCCAAAACGATTAAGAAAATGGTAATAGGAACATACATATTGATAATAACCTTGAATGTAAATGGATTAAATGCCCCAACCAAAAGACACAGACTGGCTGAATGGATACAAAAACAAGACCCATATATATGCTGTCTACAAGAGGCCCACTTCAGACCTAGGGACACATACAGACTGAAAGGTAAGGGATGGAAAAAGATATTCCATGCAAATGGAAATCAAAAGAAAGCTGGAGTAGCAATACTCATATCAGATAAAATAGACTTTAAAATAGTGTTACAAGAGATAAGGAGGGACACTACATAATGATCAAAGGATCAATCCAAGAAGATATAACAATTATAAATGTTTATGCACCCAACATAGGAGCACCTCAATACATAAGGCAAATGCTAACAACCATGAAAGGAGAAATCGACAGTAACGCAATCGCAGTAGGGGACTTTAACACCCCACTTACACCAATGGACAGATCATCAAAACAGAAAATAAATAAGAAAACACAAGCTTTAAATGACACAATAGACCAGATAGATCTAATTGATATTTATAGAACATTCTACCCAAAAGTGGCAGAATACACTTTCTTCTCAAGTGCACATGGAACATTCTCCAGGATAGATCACATCTTGGGTCACAAATCAAGCTTCGGAAAATTTAAGAAAATTGAAATCATATCAAACATCTTTTCTGACCACAATGCTATGAGATTGGAAATCAATTACAGGAAAAAAAACTGTAAAAAACACAAATACATGGAGGCTAAACAGTGCACTACTAAATAACCAAGAAATCACTGAAGAAATCAAAGAAGAAATTTTAAAAATACAGAGAAACAAATGACAACGAAAACACGATGACCCAAAACCTATGGGATGCAGCAAAAGCAGTTCAAAGAGGGAAGTTTATAGCAATTCAATCTCACCTCAAGAAACAAGAAAAATCTCAAATAAGCAATCTAACCCTACACTTAAAACAACTAGAGAAAGAAGAACAAAGAAAACCCAAAGTCAGTAGAAGGAAAGAAATCATAAAGATCAGAGCAGAAATAAATAGAAATGAAGAAAACAATAGCAAAGATCAATAAAACCAGAAGTTGGTTCTTGAGAAGATAAACAAAATTGATAAACCCTTGGCCAGACTCATCAAGAAAAAAAGGGAGAGGACACAAACCAATAAAATTAGAAATGAAAAAGAAGAAATCACAACTGACACTGCATAAATACAAAGGATTATAAGAGACTACTACAAACAACTATATGCCAATAAAATGTACAACCACGAAGAAATGGACAAATTCTTGGAAAGGTACAATTTTCCAAAACTGAACCAGGAAGAATTAGAAAATATAAACAGACCTATCACAAGTAGTGAAATTGAAACCATAATTAAAATCTTCCAACCAACAAAAGTCCAGGACCAGATGGCTTCACAGGTGAATTCTATCAAACATTTAGAGAAGAGCTAACACCAATCCTTCTCAAACTCTTCCAAAAAATTGCAGAGGGAGAAACACTCCCAAATTCATTCTATGAAGCCACCATCACCCTGATACCAAAACCAGACAAAGATATCACAAAAAAAGAAAATTATAGACCAATATCACTGATGAACATAGATGCAAAAATCCTGAACAAAATACTAACAAACAGAATCCAACAGCACATTAAAAGGATCATACACCATGATCAAGTGCGATTTAGCCCACGGATGCAAGGATTCTTCAATATACACAAATCAATCAATGTGATACACCACATTAACAAATTAAGGAATAAAATCCATATGATCATCTCAATAGATGCAGAAAAAGCTTTTGACAAAATTCAACACCCATTTATGATAAAAGCTGTCCAGAAAATAGGCATAGAGGGAAACTACTTCAACATAATAAAGGCCATATATGACAAACCCACAGCAAGCATCATACTTAATGGTGAAAAACTGAAAGCATTTCCACTACGATCAGCAACAAGGCAAGGATGTCCACTCTCACCACTCTTATTCAACATAGTTTTGGAAATCCTAGCCACGTCACTCAGAGGAGAAAAAGAAATAAAAGGAATACAAATTGGAAAAGAAGAAGTAAAACTGTCACTATTTGCAGATGACATGATACTATACATAGAAAATCCTAAAGATGCCACCAGAAAACTACTAGAACTAATCAATGAATATGGTAAGGTTGCAGGATACAAAATTAATGTACAGAAATCTCTGGCATTCCTATACACCAACAACGAAAAATCAGAAAGAGAAATTAAGGAAACACTCCCATTTACCATTGCAACAAAAATAATAAAATACCTAGGAATAAACCTGCCTAAGGAGGCAAAGGACTTGTACTGAGAAAACTATAAAACACTGATGAAAGAAATTAAAGTTGAGGGACTTCCCTGGTGGCACAGTGGTTAAGAATCTGCCTGCCTATGCAGGGGACACGGGTTCGAACCCTGGTCTGGGAAGATCCCACATGCCACAGAGAAACTAAGCCCATGCACCACAACTACTGGGCCTGCGCTCTAGAGCCCATGCTCTAGAGCCCACAAGCCACAACTACTGAGCCTGAGTGCCACAACTACTGAGCCCATGTGCCACAACTACTGAAGCCCGAGCACCTATATAGCCTGTGCTCCACAACAAGAGAAGCCACTGCAATGAGAAGCCCGCACACTGCAATGAAGAGTAGCCCCCGCTCGCCGCAACTAGAGAAAGCTCGTGTGCAGCAACAAAGACCCAACACAGTCAAGAATAAATAATAAATAAATAAATTTATTTTAAAAAAAAGAGAAATCAAGGATGACATAAACAGATGGAGAAATATACCACGTTCTTGGATTGGAAGAATCAATATTGTGAAAATGACTATACTACCCAAGCAATCTACAGATTCAACACAATCCTTATCAAACTACCAATGGCATTCTTCACAGAATTAGAACAAAAAATCTTACAGTTGGCATGGAAACACAAAAGACCCCGAATAGCCAAAGCAATCTTGCGAAAGAAAAACGGAGTTGGAGGAATCAGGCTCCCTTACTTCAAACTATACCACAAAGCTACAGTAATCAAGGCAGTATGGTACTGGAACAAAACCAGAAATATAGATCAATGGTACAGGATAGAATGCCCAGAGATAAACCCACACACATATGGGAACCTAGTTTATGACAAAGGAGGCAAGAACATACAATGGAGAAAAGACAGCTTCTTCAATAAGTGGTGCTGGGAAAACTGGACAGCTACATGTAGAAGAATGAAATTAGAACACTATCTAACACCATACACAAAAATAAACTCTAAATGGATTAAGGACTTAAATGTAAGACCAGACACTATAAAACTTTTAGAGGAAAACACAGGAAAAACACTCTTTAACATAAACCACAGCAAGATCTTTTTTGACCCACCTCCTAGAGTGACAGTAATAAAAACAAAAATAAACAAATGGGACCTAATGAAACGTAAAAGATTTTGCACAGCAAAGGAAACCATAAATAAGATAAAAAGACAACCTTCAGAATGGGAGAAAATATTTGCAAATGAAAAAACAAAGGATTAATCTCCAAAATATACAAATAGCTCATGGAGCTCAGTATCAAAGAAACAAATCCACTTAAAAAATGGGCAGAAGACCTAAATAGACATTTCCCCAAGGAAGACATACAGATGGCCAAGAGGCACATGAAAAGATGCTCAACACCATCAGTTATTAGAGAAATGCCAATCAAAACTACAATGAGGTATCACCTCACGCCGGTCAGATTGGACATTATCAAAAAAGCTAGAAACAATAAATGTTGGAAAGGTTGTGGTGAAAAGGTCACCCTCCTACACTGTTGGTGGGAATGTAAAAACTGATACAACCACTATGGAAAACAGCATGGAGGTTCCTTAAAAAAGTAAAAATAGAACTACCATATGACCCAGCAATCCCACTACTGGGCATATACCCTGAGAAAACCATAATTCAAAAAGAGACATGCACCACAGTGTTCATTGCAGCTCTATTTACAATAGCCAGGACATGGAACCAACCTAAATGTCCATTGATAGATGAATGGATAAAGAAGATGTAGCACATATATACAATGGAATATTACTCAGCCATAAAAAGGAAACAAAACTGAGTTATTTGTAGCGAGGTGGATGGACCTAGAGTCTGTCATACAGAGTGAAGTAAGTCAGAAAGAGAAAAACAAGTACCGTATGCTAACGCATATATATGGAATCCAAAAAAAATTGGTACTGATGAACCTAGTTGCAGGGCAGGAATAAAGAGGTAGACATAGAGAATGGACTTGAGGACATGGGGTGGGAGGGTGAAGCTGGGGCAAACTGAGAGTAGCATCGCCATATATACACTACCGAATGTAAAATAGTTGGCTGGTGGGAAGCAGCAGCATAGCACAGGTCGATCGGCTCGGTGCTTTGCGATGACCTAGAGGGTTGGGATAGGGAGGATGGGAGGGGATACGGGGACATGTGTATGCATATGGCTGATTCGCTTTTTTGTGCAACAGAAACTAACACGGTATTGTGAAGCAATTATACTCCAATAAAGATCTATTAAAAAAAAAACTTCCTAATTACTTTACAACATTTTACTACATTTTACAAGACGTCACTATTATCCATCTTTTGAGGTTATTAATGCCTATTCTATCTGTGAGGTCCGACATCTCCGTTGCCTGACTTTTGTCTCACTCCTTAACATAAATGAAAATATCAACTAACATTTATACGGGACATACACTCATTCATCAATGCCACGAACACCTCCTCTACTGAACTGGATAGTAAACAGGTATTGATTCATCGTTATTTATTCATTTATTCTGGTTTTGTCAAATCATGCCTGAATGGCAGCTAAAGGTATGTAGAGTTTAACAACAACAACAATAAAAGCATTCCGAGAATCAACCAGCCATATTCAATTTACAGCAGAGAGTAATGTATATTTTATTATTACTTGTAAATGATGGGCATGACTTTCCAGATGAAAGCCCATTAACAGCCCAGTAAGTGAATGAAAATCGTCCCATGTGAAGACACATCATTGTAAAATCTCAGCATACTGGAGGAAAAAGGAGGGTCCTAAATGCACCCAGAGGAGAAAACAGAAACAAAACCCAAAACCAGGTCATTGCACATGACAGGCGGGTCACAGGCAACAAGGAGAGCTAAGGGATAAGGGAGGAATGCGTTCAAAATTCTGAGGGGAAATCATTTCTAACCTTGAAATTTGCACCCCACCAAACTACCAATGGATGTCAGAACAGAACAAAGACATTTTCAAATATAAAACATCTTAGAAAGTTTACTCCTGTGTACCCATTCTCAGGAAGCTTCTGGAAAATGTGCTCCCCCCGATGGGGGTGTTGACTGAGAAAGAGGAAACAGGTGAAGAGAACACTGGGGATGGTGGTGAGGGGGTACAGAACTCCAGCTGTGACAGCTGCAGGGCCGGCTGGAGCAGGTTAAAAGGCTCGTCTTGTTTTGTGTTTTCTACGTTCCTTGCTTCCCCCCTTTAATTATAAGAAGCATGGTACTCGAATTTGAAAAACCCCTGGGACAAAGATCTTGGGTTTGGTTCAATCAAAAAACAGTGCATCTCAATCTTGTTTTCTGGTCCATAATTCAGGTGTTCCTCAGGCCTCCCAGAGACTCTTGTGAAGACTGCCAAATACTGAAGGCCGGGTAGGTGGATCAAGGTCACCAAGAAACCAGGGCAGTGTGGCACGTGGCCAGGTAAGGCATTTAGTGAGCACTTACTGTGTGCCTCTGGCCACTCAGAACCAAAGTAAGCATCAGGCGTTGGCAAATGTATCATGATTGCATTGCCCCACGAGTCACCACGCAGGTACCAGCTAGATACAATAGTCTTCAAACCGAGAGTGTCAGGAGGCAGAGCCAGGAGGAGCCAGGAAGAGAGGGAGGCCGCAGTGGCCATGCCTGCTGGTTATGAGTCAATGCCGTTTGTCGTGTGCCCGGCCAGTCCTCACCACTCTGCTTTAGACGTGTGACTGCAGAGCGATGGGACTCCTCCAAAAACAGCCCTTCAGAATCTGCGTGAAACAAACCCGTCCCCTTGCAAATGGCCACCTGGGAGGCCACTCTTGTGCTTCAGCCCATAGTACTGTTTTCCCGAAAGGTTAGGAAAGGCCTCCTTGGCAGCTGCCACCAGCCCTCACGGCGCCTTCTTTTAAATGCCCTCAGTGGAGAAAAATCTTCATCCTTTGAGAGTTTGAGGCTGTTCAAAGACAGAGCTGATGTCTGACGTGACACGTATATGGGGAAATTTTCTTTTACCAGAAAGAAAAATGTAACCAGAGCAATAGGCAGTGGGTTCTGGAGCTACTTTCATAATACTGGATCATAAGCTCGGAAGCTTCCCCAGGGTGAAATCAGAAACTGGCCCCAACAAGGTAGGGGGGGCAAGGAAAAACCAAGAAAGAGGCAGCTGCTCCAGATTGGTAGGTGGCAGGTTTAATAAGCAAAGGAACTTACAAATAAGGCTTGTCTGGGGTGGCCCCAGATCTCCACACTGGCCCGTCAGTCTTAAAAGTCTGTGTAGAAAGGTCATGAAGAACCTAGTGGCAAGACGGGAATAAAGACACAGACCTACTAGAGAATGGACTTGAGGATATGGGGAGGGGGAGGGGCAAGATGTGACAGGGTGAGAGAGTGGCGTGGACATATATACACTACCAAATGTAAAATAGATAGCTAGTGGGAAGCAGCCGCACAGCACAGGGAGATCAGCTCCGTGCTTTGTGACCACCTAGAGGGGTGGGATAGGGAGGGTGGGAGGGAGGGAGACGCAAGAGGGAAGAGATATGGGAACATATGTATATGTATAACTGATTCACTTTGTTATAAAGCAGAAACTAACACACCATTGTAAAGCAATTATACTCCAATAAAGATGTTAAAAAAAAAAAAAGTCTATGTAGAGGTCTTAAATGGGTTCAAATGGTCTCAACAACACATTATTTCAAGGTTGCAACATTGAAACAGCTCCTAGTGGGGGAACAATGGGCAGAACATAGGTTCTAGGGATGGGGAGGGGGTGAAGAGCCTCCGATTGCCCGGGTCCAGCTCAAGGGTCAATCGGCGGTCACGTCCTCTCAGTGACCTCCTCCAACACATGAACAGCAAAGAACGCATTGAAATTCGAGTTTACGCTTACAAAGGAACTCATTGGTTTTGTATAACACAGTGCTGATTATAATGGTTCTTGAAAATTTTGCTCTCGACAGATTTAATATTGCCCTCCTCCCTGCAAATTTTTTGCACAGTGCATTTGCTTAGCAAATCTTTTTTTCAAAAATAGACCAAAACTTCTCTATTTAAAATGAACAGGATCCAAATTAGTGAGCTCTGACCCAAGTTAGATGTTTGTTTCAGCCCAAGCCCAGTGACTATCCACACTGTCCAGAAGACCCCGACCATAACAAGGGAGAAAAAACACAGCGGAGGATCTGCAGGCTTCACAAGGAAACAGACTCGCCAACAGGCCCCAATGACATTCCCCTGGGCGTTTGAACCTGGGTTCCACCAGGAGGCTTTCAGTACTTGGGGACAGCACAATCTCAAATTCTAAGTAAAAGTTTGAAAACTGCAGCTAGATCATGAAAGCTTCCTTGGTCGTGAGTCCAAAGAACACAGGAATGGCCACATCATTTACAGGACCCAGTGTGGGTCCCCTGGTCAAGAATTTCAAGATGGTGACAGTGGAGTGAGAGACTGACTATACAAACGGTCGATGGCCAGACCATGTATAAAAACAGAACTCCAACCCACAGCCCGCAGCAACCTGCCCAGGAAACCATCTCCTCATCTGCAATAACTAGCCCAGGAAGCCACCTGCTTTATATAAGTCGTTCTTGCAGGAAGGGAGACTGCCATCTCGACAGTGGGAATCCAGGAAGCCTTGTAACAATCAGCCCCAATGGCCAGGACTCGATCCATAACTGACAGCTTCCCTAACTTCTGTCCCTGCTTCCAACTCAGGACCCACCAGAGAAAGCCAAAGAGCCACCCCCAAGCAATCACATAGGATGCCCCGCTTCTACTTAACCTCCTCCAGCTTCCCAGGGGCCCACAGCCTCCAGTCAGGGCACGCGGGGAGCCATCCCTTTTCTCCACTATAAAGCGTCCCCAGCCCCTCTGCCTGCCTTCGAGTCTCTGCCAAAATGCAAGAGCGCCTCCTTTGCTCAGGGAAGCTCAAATAAGCAGCCTTTGCTTGCTCTCATTTGGTTGGTCTTTGTTTCCACAGAGCATTAAACCAAGCCTGGGCCCTTCAGAGCTCGAGGCCTGTGTCATACCCACGCGTCAGGAAGCCGACCCTGGCACGAACAGCACAAAAAAGCACACTGCTGCCCTCTGCAGGGGTTTTCAGCCATCCTCCAACCGGCAACCCAAGACGACCTCTGGAACCCCACGTCTCCTGATGGGGACCCTCTCACACATCTTCCTCTCTGGGATGTCCTTCCTGGGCCGCTGGTCCTGGCAGAGTACTGCCTGGCGACCTAGCGTCAGCCAGAAAGGCCATGAGGTACCCGAGCTTCCTGGATTGAGGCATTCCCACAGAGCAGCCTCAGAAACCCGCATGGGACGGCTGCGGGGAGCAGCCCTCTCCTACCTTGGGTGGCTCAGCTCTGCTGCCCTGGACCGAGGGCTGGGAACCTTCAGCACTGGCCGGCTTGGGGCTAAAGTTAGACTTCTCAGGCACCAGGGGGCGCTGTGGCTTCCCAAACAGGACTCAGGGGCCCAGCCTCCACCAATTTTAAGGGTGGGGCTTCCTAAAGGGCACAGATATTTAGTGAGGATTTACCACCAGGCAGCAGGGCTGCCTGCCCTTGAGGAGTTCACATGCCAGAAGGGGAAGGTATGTTATTCACAAGTAAAGGGAGGAGGTGGTAGAGGCCAGGGATGTACAGTGTATGATGGAGAACTCGGGCCCGACCCCTCACTAGCTGTGTGACCTTGGGCAAATTACCTAACCTCTCTGGGCCTCTCCTTCCTCCTCGGTACAAAGGGATTAACAATGCTTCCTTTCTCACGGGTGATGGGGTGGGGGCAGCTGGACAAGTTCATACCTGTAGTGCATTTATTAGTCTAGGTCCTCACCTGTCCTTAGTGCTCAGTAACCACAATGGTTATGACAAGAGCTTGAGGCAGAGATAACAGCCAGCCTGGGGCTGCGATGGTGGGGCCTGGAGTTGAGGTGGTGAGGCTTGGAGGAGTGAGGAGTGAACGGAAGCTTTGGAAAAGCATTTGAACTGGACTCTGGGACTGACAGAGGGATAACAATTCACACCCTTCTCCGCGCAGAGCCACACCGCTCCTCTCTGTTCTGCTTCAACCCATAAAACATGCCTTCATTTCCTCTTCCAGGGATTTTGTGTACTGTCATTTTCTTAACCCCCTTTGGCAGCAAAGCATCATCCATCCCTCCGACTTCCGGAAATGGACCAGACCAGGTGTCACACGCCTAATGACCAGCCCAGAGCAAGGTGAGTTGTAAATTAGTCTTGCATTTAATTAAACATAAACAGGCCATTATACTAACTAATTTTGGAACTAAGGGGAGTGAAGAGTACTGGGTTAGAAATTTGAGAGGTCTAAGGCTCATATTTTCATTGAATTGCTGAGACAATTTGCAAATCTGTTCCTTCAACTTCCGTTTCTCAAAAGGAAACTACATTATTACATTTCCTGCTCCATCCCAAGACTGTCACCCCATCAAGTCCCTTTTACACGTTAGATGAGTAAATAGGATAATTGCCATGTGATGCTCTGAGCTATTTTGTGGAAAAACACAAGACGGAACTTATTTTCTCGACACTGCATTATCATCGTCCCTAGTCCACAAGGAACAGGCCAAGTGTGCTTCTAGTCTGTATTTTGTGGAGTCACACAGTCCTTCTCACAGTGTTCACCACTGAACATTCCGTGTTTTGAATAGTTTCCCTGCTGCAAAATGCAAATACACCCCCTGCCTGGCCCATGTATTTATTCAGAAGATCATCTCTCTGCCTTTCACCTGCTTCCCATCTTCCGTGGGAGCCTTTACCCATGGGAAGTCTGTAGACCAACAAAATGCAAAATAATCTCGATGCATTGGGAGATGGGACAGAGAATATTCATGGCACAAATACAGTGGGCAGCTTCCCTGCTGTCACCTTTCTGGGGAGAGGACTGCTCTGTCTCTGTGAGCCCTGAACACACACACACACACACACACACACACACACACACGAGAACCTGCTCAGGAGGCAAAGCAAGAGGGCACAGTAACTGGCGTGGGCATTGCTGTCTTGGGGGAAACCACACTGATCTCAGGGGGCAGGATTTGGGGTTCTCGCAAATATTTCCGTGTCTGCAGGAAAAGCAGCTCTGCTCCCTCTTCACAGCCTGTTTCCTCACAGAGCTGATGGTGATTATGAACGAAGGAGCTCTGGGAAGAATTAAGCCTTGGCATCGCTGCCAGTCATGCCACACAGACATCACGGTGGCCATGCCACTGCAGGGAGACTGTGCCTGGGGAGTGCGGCCAGGGGCAAGGCAGCAGGGGCGAGGGAGGGAGGGCGGGGTTGCAGATCAACACAGATCCCGGAAAGGCAGCACCTGTAGGGGTTAAGAACAAGGATGCAATATGGTCGCCTTATCTTTGATAAAGGAGGCAAGAATAAACAATGGAGAAAAGACAGCCTCTTCAATAAGTGGTGCTGGGAAAACTGGACAGCTACATGTAAAAGAATGAAATTAGAACACTCCCTAACACCATACACAAAAATAAGCTCAAAATGGATTAAAGACGTAAATTAAGGCCAGACACTATCAAACTCTTAGAGGAAAATATAGGCAGAATACTCTAGGACATAAATCACAGAAAGATCCATTTTGACCCACCTCCTACAGAAATGGAAATAAAAACAAAAATAAACAAGTGGGACCTAATGAAACTTAAAAGCTTTGTACAGCAAGGGAAACCATAAACAAGATGAAAAGACAACCCTCCGAATGGGAGAAAATATTTGCAAACGAAGCAACTGACAAAAGATTAGTCTCCAAAATATACAAGCAGCTCATGAAGCTCAATATCAAAAAAACAAACAACCCAATCCAAAAATGGGCAGAAGACCTAAATAGGCATTTCTCCAAAGAAGATATACAGATTGCCAACAAACACATGAAAGGATGCTCAACATCACTAATCATTAGAGAAATGCAAATCGAAACTACAATGAGGTATCACCTCACACCAGTCAGAATGGCCATCATCAAAAACTCTACAAACAATAAATGCTGGAGAGGGTGTGGAGGAAAGGAAACCCTCCTACACTGTTGGTGGGAATGTAAACTGATACAGCCACTATGGAGAACAGTATGGAGGTTCCTTAAAAAACTAAAAGTAGAACTACCATATGACCCAGCAATCCCACTACTGGGCATATACCCTGAGAAAACCATAATTCAAAAAGAGTCATGTACCACAATGTTCACTGCAGCTCTATTTACAATAGCCAGGACATGGAGGCAACCTAAGTGTCCATCAACAGATGAATGGATAAAGAAGATGTGGCACATATATACAATGGAATATTACTCAGCCATAAAAAGAAATGAAATTGTTATTTGTAGTGAGGCAGATAGACCTAGAGTCTGTCATACAGAGTGAAGTAAGTCAGAAAGAGAAAAACAAATACCATATGCTAACACATATATATGGAATCTTTAAAAAAAAAATGGTTCTGATGAACCTAGGGGCAGGACAGGAATAAAGACACAGATGTAGAGAATGGACTTGAGGACATAGGGAGGGGGAAGGGTAAGCTGGGACAAAGTGAGAGAGTGGCATGGACATATATACACTACCAAATGTAAAATAGATAGCTAGTGGGAAGCAGCCTCATAGCACAGGGAGATCAGTTCGGTGCTTTGTGACCACCTAGAGGGGTGGGATAGGGAGGGTGGGAGGGAGATGCAAGAGGGAGGAGATATGGGGATATATGTATATGTATAGCTGATTCACTTTGTTATACAGTAGAAACTAACACAACACTGTAAAGCAATTATACTCCAATAAAGAGGTTAAAAAAAAAAAAGCAAGGGTGCTGCACCAGACATCCCCATCTCACCCCTGCTGCCCGTGTAATTCCCATGAACAAAGTAAGAAAACTTAGCCTGTGCCTCAGTTTCTTCATCTGTGAAATGAGGATGATGCTAATAATAGCACTTACCTAGCAGGACTGGAGTGAGGCTTAAATGAATTATTCATGGGATGTGCTTGGAATGGTGCCCGGCTCTTATTAAGTACTCAGTTGTTGTAGGGATTATTACTAGCTGGGGTCAGATCATCTGTTTCGCATCCTGGCCCTGCCACCGACTAGTTGAGTGATTGGGACACATGGAACCTCCCTGAACTTTTTTTCTTTTCTGTAAACTAAGGAACGCAATGCCTTTGTTGCAGAGCTGTTCAGAGAACTATGTGGGATAATGCATACAAAGCACCGTGCAAGCTCTCCCGCACGACTCCTCTTCCATGACAGACTTCTGCATAGGAGAACACTGAAAAGCCAAACGCAGACCAGGAGGAGGGGGATGGGTGGCGGCAGGTGCAGGTAGAGACACACCAGCCTCACAACCAGCCTCTGATCACAACCAGCCTCAGGTCTGGCCTGGCCTGGCCCCAGAATGTCCACGGCCCCGAGCGCTCGGGATTTTCGCGTACAATTTGGCAGATGCCGAGGTTCCCATGGCCAGCTGGGTCTAGGCCCTCCTGGGCGTGCTAAGCAGCCCGCTGAAGCTCAGTGCTACCTCATAGGGGCCTGGGAACTGCCTGGTTCCCCAAACAGCCAGAGCAGCTCCCCTCTGAGGGATGCTTCGGACGACCCAGGAGAGCGCCCAACCCCGGGGAGGCCCTGAACCGCGCCCCACGCTGGGAGACAGATGCTTCAGCTCCCGCCCCTCCTGGGCCCCGCCCCGGGCCTCCGAGCAGGCTCACTCCGGCCCCGCTGTCCTGGGCCATCACACCAGGCCGCCTCCTGTCCACCCACAACTGTCTCCGAGAAAGCCCTTCACTCAAGACAGGATCAGGCAGGAGAGCAACCGTGCACAACCACTCCCCAGAGCCAGCAGGGGGAGCTGCTGAGTCCAGCTTTAAAAATCAGAACTGACCTCCACCTCCATGCCGGCCTTTAATCTTTTAATCTCCCAGATGGAGGAAGTGCCAATCTACGGCTGATACAGGATTGGTAAACACTGCAGTGCTCACAAGCCGGCGTTGTATTCTCATCCGGCACCGGGTCCTCTACAACCCTGGGTTCTGCTTCGAGCTCCTCTCGGGCAGGCGGCGTGGGGCTTGGGAGCCCGGCCCCGCCTCAGCCCGCGTGGGCTTGACTTCCTGCCTCACGACTTCCTCAGCGACCTTACGTAAGTCACGGACCCTCCTCGGGGCCTCTCAAAGCCCGGGAGCCTTGGAAGCACAGGCAGCTTTTCCTTTCCCTCCCGTTCCGCTCACAGCCGTCACCTCATCCTCCTCCTGCCCTGGTGACCTCAGCACCCAACGCACGGTAACCTTCTCCACCAGGCTGCTGCCATCTCCTTTCTCAGCTTGAACAGCCACATGGACGAGCCATCCAAAAACCCCGGGCACTCAGTTCTTGACCTACTGACCCCCAGTGATTTTCCCCTTCCCAACAGCAGCCGCCATGGCCACAGTTACCCTTGTCCTCATCAGCTCCACCACCTCGGTACCACTCACTGCAAACGGCCCCTCTGGCCGCCGCCTGTCTCCCCAGCCTTCTGATTCCAAAACCCCATGACCCTCCACCTTCTGACCCACTGGCCCTGTCACAGCGTTACTACCTTCTCGAAGCCCCTCATCCCTCTCTGCCTTGTCACAGCGGTCTGACAAAACCCCAACCCAGATTAAACCCAACGTGCCACCTAATCCACCCGACGCCTGAGCAGTGGGAGAAAATGATTCCATTAATTGGGCTCTTTTTGAATTTATGCCACAAATCTCCAGCAGACCCTCAATGCTAACACTTTCTCAGCAAAATTCACTTTCCCATTGGAGGTCAACGATTTCACACATCTCCTCTCCTCATCTCTCTCTGCTGAGACCTTACCTCTTGGGGGAAATTGTTGTACGACCCACAGTTCCACCACCCAGCAGCAACTGTCCCCACACACTCCTGTGAGCGTGCGTGGAAGGAACACCGTGCTCCAACCCAAGGCAGATCCTTCTGCCGACCAATGGGCCTCAGCTCTTTGCCTTCTCGAGGGTTTCGCTCTCACATATTCCCCCCCTTCTCTAGAATGGTCAGTTTCTCCCCCTTTCGTGGATTACTCCTATGGTTGTAGAAATATGCCTTCACAGCATCCATATTTTTTAAAGAGCCCTGATGCCATGTCTCCCTCTGGCCACCACTCCGTTCCTCTCCCCTCTTGCAGCAAAATTCTTCAAGACTTGCCTACTTCTGTGGTCTCCACTTGCTCACTTCACATCTATTTCACACCCACTCAAACAGGGCTTCTGCTGCCAGCACTCCTCTGAAACACTTCCTGTCAGGGTCACCACTTTTTTTTTAATACTAAAAATCATCTTTCTAAATACATCATCTCTATCCTAAATTCACAAGAATGAAAGCCTTAAAAATTATGTGAAGGCTGAAAACTGGGAATCCTGATTCGGAAATCAAGGCTGACATTTGGATAGAGGTGAGCTTGCAGATCTATAATTGTTATTTTCAGTAGGTGCAGACTGGGACCAACAAGGACAGTTTTTCTATAGAGAAATCTAATCTGAGTGTCAAACAATCAGTTTGTAAATTTTGTAATACAGCCCATTTGTGAACAAATTCAATACACTGCAATGTTGTTAAGATTTCAGGATAATTTATCATATTTCAAACCAGTGTCCCTTTTGCTGTATATTTTGATAATTGAATCGAGTATATTTTGAGCACCTACTATGTGCCAGGCACTATGCCAGATACTGAGTATAGAGAGGCAAGCAAAATGGACATATACTCTGATGCTACAGGGTTTATAATTTAATTTAGACAATAAAATACTAAGCACCAAATTAATATGTAACTACAAAATTGTGACAACTGATATGAAGGGAAGGGGTAAGAGAGACTCCTAAAAGCACAGTAGGCTTCTCTGAGGAAGAGACATTGAGCTGAGAAATTAAGAATAAGTGTGAATTAACTTTGTGACGGATTAGGAAACAACATCCCTAGCAAAGGGCATATCCCAAAGCTCTGGAGTAGGAAAGAATTTGGCTCATTCAAGAAAAACAGAAAGAAAGCCCATGTGAGCTGGGGGAAGAGCCCCGAGATGAGGGGAGAGTGCAGGGGCAGAGCCTGAAGAGCCTTGGAGAAGATGTTAAGGAGACTGAGGGTTATTTGAAAAGCAACCACCACCAACTTTCAGCTTTTCAGAGGTAACAGCCAATCCTCCACCACACCCTTTCTCCACTTCTTGGCAGCATTTCACAAGGCTGACTGCTCTCCTGATTGGGCTTCCGTTAGCCAGTTACCTGGGTCTCCTCCTGCCACGTGGGTCACTCTTTCCAAGTCTCCCTTGATGGTTCCTCCTGCAGCAGGGAGAAAATGGCACCCAGAACAATAGCCCTGGCCCCTTGGCTATCCACATTCTGCCACCCGGCGGATATCTTGACTTTGCACCCCAAGAGAGCAAACCAAATCTTTTTTTAAAAAAATCCTTCACATGCCTTCCTGCAAGAATTGGGCAGGACAGAATAAGCGGTGGAAAGGAAAATGGGAAGGAAGCTGTTATCAATGTTAGAAAGTTGTGCAGCGTCACTTACAATGCTGACAATCACATCTAGCTGGGCTCCTAAATACCCAGTTTTATCATCTGAACAGTGGGGAAATTTAAAATAAGAATGTTCCCTCTGCAACCGGAATCAGGAATCCAGTCTGGTTAAGGGAATATGACAACATCGGAAGTCGGAGGCAGGAGGCATGAACTACAGATTTATCTCCTTGCTTAAACGTTTAAAACACCTATCAAGCCGGTAAACATAGCGTCATTAAGTCATGTCATGGGACAGTTTTATCATCGGTACAGCAGTAACCACACAGCACACTTCGTGTCCAGAGGCACTGTGACTTCAGTCTGACTGCACACACCTGAGGAAAGGTGACATTTATGAACTGAAATGGAATATTACCAACTCGCATGGCCCACAGAGACCCAACTCAGCATCTATTACTTGGCTGAACCAGACCTTCCTAGGGCTGAAATGTGGCCTTAAGGGATTCATTTATACATGCCGTAGTACGTAGAGAGTTGGGGTACAATTAGGTCCACCGCCATCTAAATAGACTTAATGGAAGTGTGAGCACCTTGCATCTGAAATTCATCACCAGTGAGGGTTATTTTTAAAGAAAAAAAATACATCAATTTTCAATGCATCTAAGGGAACAGCTTTTAACCTTACAACAACAACAAAACACTAAACATCTAATTACTAAAAAATAGCTTCTGTGGAGAATACTGGTTCTTACCCTCGGTGGGCATAAGATCAGGTGAGTTGGTTAAAAATGCAGACCTGGGCCCCACCTTCACATTCTGACTGAGCAGGCCTGTGGAAGCACCCATAAATTTGCATATTTAATCACTGGCCCAGGTGATTTTTATGTGGTGGCCTGTGCTTCATGGGAAATCCTGTTCTAGTTCACTCAGAAAGTGAAAAACATTGATTATCTACCATATTAACAATTCACTTCTTAGCACTAACCCTTCAACAATTGAGAACTTCTGATCTGAATATTCCTCCTAAGAGTTCAAATACTATTTTCTGCTCTAATATTATCTAAATATTAATATCTTCCTCTCACATTATAAGGTTTTTGTGACCTTGACTTTGTGTAATCCTAGGTACCATCTCCCTCCGGCTCAGTGAGAACCAAAGATGACACACACAGTCAAACATAGATTCTAAAAAATGCAAACAGTCTATAGATAATTGTCACAACTTCAGGAGGTGCCAAAGAAACTGATTTGCCCCTGGCGAAATCATGCAAACCATAATTTCAGGTATAGCATCCTCTAGAAGTTTTGAGCAGACGTCTGCTTGCTGGGCCTCCTCAAGAATGGAAACTTAGATTAATTCAGACATATACAGACTCCTCTAGTTATGGCATCATAAACTCAGGCTATACCCTAAGAGTTTTCTTCACATTTATATTCAAATGCTCTGAATAAAACATGTTTTAGCATCTTTTAGAGAGTAAAATTTTTATCTTGGAAAAAAGTCAACAGTAAAACGAAAAAAAAAAAGAAACCCAGAGACTTAAAAAGACTATTGTCACAGTCCAATAAGTCTGACGGAGAAAAAAAAAAAAGGCTATTTAAATTTCTAAAACACTAACACAATTTAACACAGAAAATAGCAGCACAGAATACTGTACTAAGAAGTGCTAATCTATCAGGTGTCTCCTACATGCCAACCACAATGCTCTACTAAGCCCTCATTAGTCCTCACACCTGGGACAGGTTCTCACTTATGCCCACTGTACAAAGGTCAGGACCCAGAGTTCCACACACAGCCAGTAACTGGTGGAGTCCCACGGCCCAGGGTGCTCACGTCCCCACACCTTACTCGTCATTCACTAAATTCAAAACTAAAATTCAGCATGTGCTGCTAAGTATACTAGAAATAAAGTGATAATGATCAGTATGATCTGATAATGATCTGTAATGATCAGGTTGCTTCTAAATATTAAAAGCAAAATTTCTAATGATGTGGAAATGACAGCACATATCTAAAAATACAATGATAGGGCTTCCCTGGTGGCGCAGTGGTTGAGAATCTGCCTGCCAATGCAGGGGACACGGGTTCGAGCCCTGGTCTGGGAGGATCCCACATGCCTCGGAGCGACTGGGCCCGTGAGCCACAGTTACTGAGCCTGCGCGTCTGGAGCCTGTGCTCCGCAACAAGAGAGGCCACGACAGTGAGAGGCCCGCGCACCGCGATGAAGAGTGGCCCCCGCTTGCCACAACTGGAGAAAGCCCTTGCACAGAAACGAAGACCCAACACAGCCAAAAAAATAAATAAATAAATAAAAAAGAGAAATAACCTGAGGTCCATTTCAAAAAAAAAAAAAATACAATGATAAACAGAAAATTGTTTTATACTTATTAAAACATAAAAAAGATATATGCAGGTATCAGTTTAAACTTTTTCACTTTGATATAATACAAACCCAGTTCTGAAATAGGTGATTTATCATACACATTAAAAGCATTAATGAAAAAACTATACTCCTATAATTAGGAATGATTCACATTTTTTTAAATTGAAGTATAATTGATTAACAATATTTTGTTACTGGTGTACAGCAAAGTGATTCAGTTATATATATATTTTTTCATATTCTTTTCCTTTATTACAAGATATTGAATATAGTTCCCTGTGCTATATAGTAAGTCTTTGTTTCACATTTTATATATAGTAGTATGTTATCTGTTAATCCCATACTCCTAATTTATCCCTCCCCTGCTTTCCCTTTGGTAACCATAAGTTTGTTTTCTGTGTCTGTGAGTCTGTTTTATAAATAAATTCATTTGTATTATTTTTTAGATTCCACATATAAGCAATATCATATAATGTTTGTCTTTCTCTGTCTTACTTCAATTACTATGATATTCTCTAGGTCCATCCATGTTGCTGTAAATGGCAATATTTCATTCTTTTTATGGCTGAGTAATATTCCACTGTGTGTGTGTGTGTGTGTGTGTGTGTGTGTGTGTATCATACATATTCTTTATTCATTCATCTGTTGGAAGCTTAGGTTGCTTCCATGTCTTGGCTATTGTACACACTCCTGCTATGAACACTGGGTGCATGTAGGAGTGATTCACATTATTAATTTAACTCAATGTTAAGGGACAGCTAGTACATCAATAGAACTATTTCTGATCCCTGGCTCAAGATAAGGGCAGAGTCTAGGAGTCCCAGTTTCAATCTATCCCTATGCTGGAACCATAGAAAGCAAATATTCACATATCAAAAAATCTTCATAAATTTAATGAAGTCACATGAGACAGATTAGTCTAACAAAGAACTGGCTGCTTATTTTGAGACTGTAATTCATTCTAAGAACAATCTGTAATTATTTGTCCCTAAAATCCATCAAAGTTATTTAAATGTTATGTGGTATATCTGTGCAACGCATTCACCCTAATTTGCTCCACATACCTACAACCTGTACTTTCTCTGTAATGTCATCTGACAGTTCACCTTTCTTGCTGACAGAAGTTAATTCAAGGCATTCTGCACTATGCCATCAACACTGACCAACCATTAACAAACATTTATGTAAACTGTATATTAATCGTATTTAAGGACTGTTAAGTGCAAGGCTGACGGCTAGCATGGTCGGTTTTCTGAAGAGAGTTCTTATCTCCAAGCTTATGCACACAACAGTGGATTCTCTTCAGTTTTCCCTTCGAAACCAACAAAGATCAGTCCAACTGAGGTACCTCGAGAATCTTAAGTGTGACATACCTAAAATCAAAGTACAACAGATCCCTATTAAAGAAACAGACAAATGACACAGCAATCTTGCAGTTACCCACTTACCTGGTTATAGTATATGTTGCTGCCTAAAGATATTTAAAGCTTTCAAAAGTGATTCTTTTACTTCCCAGTGAACTGATATTAGAATTCACATAGGACTTCCCTGGTGGCGCAGTGGTTAGGAATCCGCCTGCCAATGCGGACATGGGTTCGAGCCCTGGTCCAGGAAGATCCCACATGCCACGGAGCAACTAAGGCTGTGCGCCACAACTACTGAAGCCTGCACACCTAGAGCCCGTGCTCTGCAACAAGAGAAGCCACCACAATGAGAAGTCTGCACTCCACAACGAAGAGTAGCCCCCGCTTGCCGCAACTAGAGAAAGCCCACGCACAGCAACGAAGACCCAACACAGACAAAAAAAAAAAAAAAGAATTCATATATGAAATGGAAACTTTGAAAGTCACATGACAGTACCATTCTACTTTAGGAATGAGCATTAGGAAATCAACAAGCGCTCATTTGCACTAATGCTAAATTATGTTTAGCTGATCCCTATTTCTCATGTTCCCAAGGAACCAACCACACAGCCAGCCACATATGTCCTTGACCAATTCTAAACAGAGGAAAAATACACTTCTAAACACTGGTGATTCAAAGAATTCAGAGCTCAAATAAAGTAACAGTGAGAAAAGATAATCATGCAGGTGTCAAGCAATGTTTTTGCTATTTAAATCATAAAGATAGTACCCATCTCTTGGCTTATTTAGGATTACAGTAAATCAGTATAAATACATAATTTTGAAAGCATTCTGGAGATCTAAAATGAACTAGAAGAGGAAGATGGAAAAACAGGAATAAATGTTGTCTGCGTTTTAAAAATACTAAATGCATCAAAACTTCCAGTGATGAATGACTAAACGTAATTTCTTCCTGACACAGGAATGATTCCTGATACCTACCTTTTGACAGAAAAGACTAAACTCTTTCCTCACATTCAATTTATATTTTCTTTAACACTAGTTCTGCACACAGTATTAAAAAGAAATCTTGGTGAAAAGAAAATCTATCACAGTGGCTACACCACTAAAAGAAGATGACGCAGAATAAAAAAAAATAAAATTTACTGTTTATTTCACAAAGAAAATTAAGTGGTCCAACACATCTTCGATCATCATCTGTGTCCTTTCTGACAAGAGAACATACAAAATAATGGCAAGCTAGATCATGAGTCTAGCTCAGGGTCAAGTTTTTCTACTTTAATGACCATCTCTGGAGCTAAAGCAGCAGTGCCAGCTTGCTGGTTCTCTGCTTCCGACTCAGACAATACTTCTTCCTTTATTTTTACAGGCTTATTACTGGCCTCCTCCTCTTCATCTGAAGACTCATCAAGCTCCCATTCATCGTCTATGTCCATTTCAAATACTCTCACATGACGGAGATTCGAGCTTAACTAAAGAAAAGGCCAAATAAAGAACTTTTAAAATGGCTTAACTAATACATTATGTATAAAAAATTAGAAATCAGAAATCTGAAAAAAGTGGTTTTATAGGAAAGTTATTTTCCCATCAATTTACAACAAAATCCCTAAACTCAGCTTTCATTTTGTATAAAAGGATCTCCACATACAATTTCAAGATTACTAAAATCTAAAATTGTTATTAATTACTTAGTAAGCTTTCTCAGAACAAGAGAACTAAAGAGCTAAGGCCACTACATGCTCATAATCAATAAAAGCTTGACATCACTAAATGTCTGCACTGAGAGGACTGACAGATCCTGTTGCTTCTGTTACTCTTTGCAACAATTTAATACTTACCACACAGGACACTTTGCGAAAACCATTCCCAGCAACATACTGTGCTTTCATACTTTCCAGTAATCTCCAGTGCTTCTCAAAGTGCATGGTACGGGTGGGAATAGCGCTACGCTGCTCATCTAGCCTAGAGAGGGAAGAAAACCAACCCAGGAGTGAAATGGGGCTGTTCCCCCTGGTTTACTAGGGGTGGTATCAGGGTTTGATTTCTACCAATATTCCCATTTCCAATATAATTCTACCAGCTACTGTATAAAAAAGCTGTGATACTATATTCTATGAAAAAACTGCATTTCCAAATAGGCAGAATACCTTTCTAAGGCAGAAACCTTAGTAAGGTTTTTGATTCACTTTCAAGGTAAGCAAATGGACTCATTTTAAAAATTAGAGATCTGCTTATTTAAATCTCAATCTAAAGCCATCTCTTGGAACTGACCTTGAACCTCTATGTGGCTACTGAGGTCCTAATTCTGAAAGGAAAATACTAAAGGCAAATCTAAAATAATTCTACTACAAACTGGGGGTCATGCTATCCTTGAAAACAGAAGTTCCATTCTCCACACCAAATAATTCCCCACCTTGTTCCAGCAAATAATTCTTGACAGAAGAGCTGTTGAAGCCAGTATTTTTTCAGTAAAAAAATAGGAGCATTTCTGCTCAGCTGACTTTATTTATCTATCATACCTAAAGAACCAGAATGTACAATATACATTAAAAAAACATTTAAATGTTCTATCAGAAAGACAATCTTACTAATGTAAGTTACCTTGTAGAGTAAGACCCAGTGAATTGATATTCTGCAGAATCTTCACTGTTATACACTAAAGACAACGGCAACTGGACCAAGAGTCTATCTCTTCCTTCACGTCCTACAGTGTCTTTAAGAACTACTGTGACAGTTTCATCATCATAAAACTGTGCATCTAAACAACTGTAGGTGCTAGAATTAAAATAAGTTTTGTTATATCAAAGATGTTATCATGACTGAGAAAATACTGTATATATAACATTATACTGGTACCAAGCAGAAAACTGACAATGAAAATATCAAGTGACATTCTATACAGTAACATTTAAAATATATCATTAGTTTACACTAAAGTCACAGTTACCTGCTGTACTGATTACTCACAAATATAACTAGGCCCTGAAAATAGATAATCATGAAAAAAAAAAACCTGTGAACTTGGTTCACAGCTCCAGAAAACTCTTGACATCAATGGTCAGGCCTTAAGCCTGTGGAGATTCCATGAATGACACCATGTATATACATATGTGTGTGTGTGTGTGTGTGTGTGTGTGTATATATACATATATACATATATATAATAAACAGAGTTAACTAGAATGAAAAGTAAAAATAAGATTTACATATGAAAAGACACAACTTCAAAGACATTATCATAAAGAACTTCGTTTATGTAAGGAAAAGAGTAAGAAAAAGGTTGGTTTAGGATTAGTGTCAGTTCTTTCTCTTGCAAAAGCCTCCGGATGACATCAAGTATTCTTACCCTTTGTGCCCTAAGAAAACCCCACCCCAGTGAGAAGGACACCACCTCACACCCCTGCTGGTCATAAGAAGACCTTCAGCCATGTGCCCCTGGAACCACATTACTTTCTTAGTGGACAAAGAGCTCAGAAGTATTAACTGTAGGAAAGCACACTATAAAAATTCCTGCAGGCCAGTAAGCTTCCTTTCACTGTAAGTCAAATCATCCTCTAAGTATAAAATACATAACCAACCCAGCCCCGTAAGTTGCAAATGACGAAGGCCTTCTAAGAATATCATCACTGTAACTGAGTCTAACCATATTCCTATAATTGTATTTATTCTATATACATCTCACTCAAACAAGATTCAAGATTTACCTTCTTCTCACTTTTTCAGTTGTGGCATATGTGAAGCTCCCAAATTTAATAGCAATTAGTCCATTACTTACAGATCTTCAAGAAAGAAAGGGGGTGGGGGAAGAGACTTTGTAGAACAACTTGGATAGGCAATAATCTATATATGCTTGAAAGAACATGATTGTTAGTACATTTACCTAATCACCAAACCCCAGACCAAAATACTATTACACTCACTCTAGAATACTGATAACTGATTTAAACCCCTGACAGATAAAACTAACATCAAAATTACAACTTAGTTTAAAATCTTATAGTCACCAAAGTAGCAAGATTCCTTATAAAATAAGGATGTTTGGGACAACCAAATTATTTCTCTCGGGCTACATCTTGGTTTCAAAAAATTTCCCTCAGGTTTAGATTTAAAATCATTTAAGATCCTAGTGACATTCTGAATATTATTTATTTTTCAAAACTTTTATTTGCATTCTCAAAAGAAGTCTCTATATGCAAGGCTTCTTGTTTAATGAAAGGCATACTTAACCTGAGGTAAAAATCCTTTCTATAAGGATGCCAAAATATAATTTTGAACTTCCACAAGTTGATGAGATATAATCCTGACTATTCTGTTATATTTTTCCTAACCCTAAAAATATCCTACACGTAACAGCTATATACCAATACAAAATTAAATAATCTAGAATTAAAAGGGATCATATAGCTTCCTAATTTGGCATTACCACCTTAAAAATGTGAAAACAAAGACCAGAACAGTTAAGTTAGCAAGCCTGAAGTCATAAGGCAGCTTAACTAAAACCTGAAATGTACGGAAGGGAAGCGGTATGTTTTATGATTAAAAATAATAAAATCTTATCTCCTTGGTTCAAACTTCAGATTAATACTTACTGGGAAATATCAGTATGTCTCCTTAAGATGCACATTTTATAAAGTGAATCTTCTAAAATAGTAAAAAGAAGATAATGCAGATTTGAGGTTTTATTATTCCACCTAAGGAAAAAAATTAATGTCAAAATATGATTATTTAGCTACCAATGCATAGAACAAAACTGTATTATTCACATGAGATAGGGGAGAGACACTTACAGAAAAGGGAATTTGAACAATCTACGTGTGGAGTCCTCACTAAAACAAAAGAAAAAAAAAAAGTAAGAAAAATTTTAATTGGCTGCTGAATTATACCACCCAAAAAGGTAAATAGAATTACCTTCTAGCATCTGTATATAATGGAATACATATTGCTTGATTCATTGATTTTCCAATCACATCCTAAATAAGATTTAAAAATATAATTAAAGCATGTACATACACAAAAATAAATACTCACAGAAAGTGACTGATCGTCACTGTTTAAGTCTAGTGCAAAATCATCTATATCACCAACCTTCATGCAAGAAACTTTAATGACAGTCATGACAGTAAGGAAGAGAGAAAGTTCTGAGCTGAAAAGGACCCTGGAGATAAGTGATGGCAGGTTAGAAACCACCTCTTCTAGTCTCATAGCATCAATCATCCATCATTCGGTAGTTAAGACACATCAGCTCTGTAACTAAGACCTTTTATAATAAGTTTGTTCTGGGCACAAATAAAATACTAAAGCACGTCAACACGTTCAATAACCATGTATTTATTTTTTAATTTATGTAAGAAAGCAACAATAAGAGGAAATATTAGAGTGAACCATATGAAACTGCCATTTTTGTTAGTCAAAAATAGTTGAATATCAGCATTTTGATATGGTTCATCTTAATAACTACGATCATTTACATAAGTGAGCCACATATTGCGGATATTCTTGCTCCTACACAAAAACAAGCGTTTCTTTCAAACTTACTGCTGGCTTTTGCAAGCACTGATCAATAACATTCTCCATCCGCCTTTTCACAAAATGCAATGATTTTCGAGGATAATAAGGAAACAGCAAAGGACTTTCTGGTTTGAAACAAAAACAAAAAATAAAAAGCTGTAACAAACTAGATAACTAGGAGAAACTAATCTACTGCTAGAGCCAGCCCACACAGCTTATCTGACGCTGGAATTCTCCCTGGCCACTTCATTACGCCTTGGCACGAGCTCACTAGAAATGACCGTGGCCTCCTGCCTTGCACCATCCCCTGCTGTCAGTCCACGGAAAGCCACCACACTCACTACAAGCTGAGTCCTTGAAGCTTGTTATTCTATATTTTATTTTTCCCACCAAAATCCAACAGTATGCTTCTGCTGGCTATAAGAAGAAAGGGGTGATTTGGGAACCATAAGACATACAATGAAATAAGTTCATTTTTCTCTCTTCTTCACCACCATGGTATAACAACAGCACTTGTTTTGGAAGAGTGTGATAGTGAAAACAAAAACAGGAGACAAGAAACTGGTGCTATGAAAATAAGCTCTTTACTTTAGAAAAGACTACTTTATCAGTAGAAAGTAATATGTAATTTGTCATTTAGTGACACCAAGTATGCTAGGTTCTTTTTATACCTGTTGTTTCTATTGTTTACAATAGCTGTATATATTAAGCATCATACTCTTTATTTTACTGATTAAAAAAAAAAATGAGGCTTAGGAGGTGTAGGCAATTGCCCAGTGTGAGAATGACTAGGAAGCTAGACCTCTCAATCAAACCCAGGTCCAACTCCCAAGCCCACCCTCTTCCACTGTGCTCTGCAGGCCTCCCTCACAGCACCTCATGTCCCAGCTATGCTGGATAAAAGGAGCTTTAATCGTGTTAACATTTTAAGCTCCCAACAGGTGACAGATGCTGTGGTATCAGAGAGATATATGGTCTTTGTCCCCAGTTCCTGGCCCAGAGCTCCTTAAAACTCTTGGAATTTCCTGAGTGATAAGGATGACAGGAGCATACTCTGTTTTAATGAGGCCCTGAGATAGCTTCAGGATGGGGGCTGGTCTCCATAAAGACCAAGCCTTGATTAGAAGCTTGGAACTTTCAGCCCCTTCCTCAGCCTGCGGGTAGGGGAGAGAAGCTAGCGTGAGTCCCGTCACCAATGGCCCCTAACCCCTACATAATGAAAACTCCATACAGCCCCTAAACGGCAGAGCAGAGGGCCTCTGGGTCGATGCATGCATTAAGGTGCTGGGAGGGCAGCGCGCCTGGAGAGGGGATGGAAGCTGCACGCCCCTCCCCATACCTTGCCCCGTGCATCTCTTCCACTTGGCTATTCCAGAGTTGTATCCTTTATAATAAACCGGTAGATGTAAGTTAAGTGTTTCTGAGTTTTGTGAGCCATTTTAGCAAATTATTAAAACTGAAGTATGGGAACCCCCAACTTTGTAGCCAAGTGGAACAGAAATGTGGGTAACCTGGGGACCCAGTACTTGTGACTGAACTCTGAAGTGGGGGCAGTCTTGTGGGACTAAGCCCTAACCCTGTGGGGTCTGGTGGTAACTCTGCAGAGTTAGTGTCAGAATCGAACTGTAGGACACCCAGTTGGTGTCAGAATTGGTCTCAGGAGGGAAAAAAGCCTCTCATTTTGGTGTCACAAGTGTCTTGAGTAAAAACAGCTCGGATGCATACTGCCTGCTTATATGCTACGTGCCAGGCACTATCCTAAGTGCTTCATCTAGATTAATTTGTTTAATCTTCCCAACAGCTTTTTGAGGGAGGCGCTCCGATCATCCTCACTTTACAGAAGAGAAAACTGGGGCACAAAGAGGTCAGGCAACGTGCCCTCAGCTACACACCAGGGAGTGGCAGAGCAGGACTTCAGCCCGGGCAGCCCAGCTTCCAGCACACCGACCTTTACCCACGTAACAACACCAACTCTCTCACATCCCCTGGGAAGCTACGTGTGCTAAGCATTTAGCACTTGATTTTTGCAAAGTGCTAGGAAGAAGTTTCATTAAAGGTTTCTTAATAGCTCCATAATGACAGTCGGTATTACTTCATACTAGACTAAGAAACTGGGAGATTAATGAGCTTGTCCAAAGTCACATACTAGCAAACTCTTAAGCGTTTAAGAGATGGAGTTAATCTGAAGTTAAACATGAGACCTGTAACTAAGATTATGCCTTTCTATTCAGCCATAGAAGATGTGGGGAGAAAAAAGGGTAGAACCTGTTTTTAGCCCGAAGTCCCCAGGATGGATATTAGCCCAACAGTGAGAGGGTCCAGGTGCCACCCCTGCTGGTACACTGCCATCAGCCCTCCCCAGGCATCCTTCCTTACTCCTTGGACAACCTGATTAAATATGGTAAATGAGCTGAGTCAGCTGTACTTTTATTTCTCCTCCATTCAATAGCTAACTTACATCAATATATCTCTCTCAATTGATCTTAAGACTCTCAAGCAATGTAAAATACGTCCTGCTCTGAAAAAGAATTTGGGCTTGTAGGGTTAAATCAAGCAGTAAGCAAAGTTCTGGGCCTGAGATTTCTCTGCCTCCCCCCACTCACTCACTCACTCAGATACACAGCAACCACACAGAGCAGAGGTCACTACTGAGTCCAGTTAAAAACTCAGGCTCTCAAGTTAGCAGAATCCTAGCTCTATCGCTTACCACCTTGTATCATCTTGGGGCCTTCTCTAACCTTCAGTTTCCTCACTAGTAAAATGAAGATAACAAGTACCTACCTCATAGGTTCTTGTGAAGATTAAAGGAGGTAATACATGTATGTGGCTATTACCCTGAGGATCTAAGAAATAGCTAAACTGTGGTCAGATTATTCTTTGAGAAAGCAAAGAAACAGATGCTTTAAAAATCTTTTCATCTAAAATGGAGACGTTTCGACATATTTAATGGTTGCTATTTTGTGTTGCATTCCCAGTAATGTTGGCTAAATAAAGTTTTACCAAATCAACATCCTAGAGAATGAAAGGCATAACAAGTAAATTAAAAAAAAAAATACAACCTCAGAAGAATACAGTGATGCATCATTATAGGAGTTAAAAGCATTATATGCTCTTAAAAGCTACTGGCAAAATAGACTTCTCTAACTAATAGGCTCTACAGTTTTCTTCCCAATACCCTATTTTTTATACATATTTTTTGTAACAGACAATACTTAAGCAATCTTACTACATCACAGTTAATATCAGAGTGTTTCTGAACATGGTAATGTCATACACTGTTATTATTTTACTGTTCCTCTAATCAAATAAAATGGACACAAAAGATAAATCTAAAGAACTTAGATAAGTATTCAGCAAGTACACTTGCTGATGTACTGGTCTCAAATAAATATAAACATGGCCAAAATCCATGTTGGTTCATGAAATACCTTTAAGGTGGCTGCTGTTTTGAAGAAAGTCATACCACTGGTTCCCTTCTGTGTTAGGGGGTGACACAAGGTCATCATCTTCGTCTTTCAAGTACTAGAAGTACAGAATTAGAAATTTAAGTTTTGTAAACCAAAGCATTAGGCTCCGAAATTGTTTATATTTAACACTATTCTACGTATTTTGTTTTACTGCCAAGTCCTCTGAAAGTGCATTATTCTGTGAGATGACCAAAATTTGCTAAATGCCAAGCAACTGAACTGCAAACATTAGAATGCTGTAGATTTAGAGACTATTGAGTTTAAATTTCATGTTCTATTTTCAGGAAGCACATTTTAAACTTACATATGTCAGTTTATAAATTAATTTGAAAAGTATCAACTGTCAGTCTAATCTATGGCAGCAGTTCTCAAAGCGTGATCCATGCAACTCTGAGAGTCTTCAAGATGCTTTCAGAGATGCATGAGGTCATTACTATTTTTATAATAGTATCAATATATTATTTGCCCTTTTCACTGTAATGACATCTGCCCTGATAGTCAAAAGCACAGGTGGAGAAAACTGCTGGCACTGTCACCAAGAATCAAAGTACTGGCCCCAAACCATACTAGCAGTCACTATATTCCTTTTTGCCACATACAGTTTCACTAATCTCTAATGAGGCTATTAAAATGATTAATTTCATTAAATCTCAACAAAATCTTTTTAATATTCTGAGTGACTGAATTGGGAAGTATGAATAAAGCACTTTTGCTGCATACCAAAGTATGACAGCTATCATGAGGGAAAGCATTTATGAAAATGTAGTTGTGAGTCAGGCCAGGCACTTCTTTGTTATTAATGGAATTCCATTTTCACTCAAAAGAATGACTGGCAGACAAACTATGATTATTCATTCTTGGGTGTTTGGCAGATATGTTCTTGAAAATAAAGAAAGTGATCCTGTCACTTTAAGCAAAACAACTGACAGTATTTATTACCAATGATAAAATTTAAACATTCAAGCAAAACTTAAAATTTTGGAAAAACCTGTATCTGCCACTATGTGTTTGACAACCTCACAGTAGTTAAACATTGTCTGATGAGATTGGTAATGACATTAACAAAATCTGACTTTTGGATACTGTATGAAGAAAGGCGTCAGCATATGGAAGATTGCTGTAATTCAGCGAATCAGTATTTTCCAAATGACCAATACATGATACGGCAAAATCACATGCACAGTGTAAAAGATCCATCCAAAGTGCAAGGTAGATGAATGAATTTTAATGAATCAGAATATGAAAAGTCCACTGATGCAATTTAGATTCCATACTGAAACTAACCTAAGATACTACCACTTGTCAGGATCTGGTGTAGTATCAAAGAATATTCACAGTTATCTAAAAAGCTATTAAAATACTTTACCCTTTCCAACTACACACCTGTGTGAAACCAGGCTTTCTTAACCAAAACAACACATCACAATAGATCAAATGCAGAAGCAGATATGAGAATATAGCTGCCTTGTCTTAAGCCAGACATTAAGGAGATTTGCAAACATATAAAACAATGCCATTCTTCACTTAATTTTGTTTTGTGAAGTATAGTTACTTTTCGTTAAAAATATTTATATTAACATGTAATGGAAAGTGGGTTTGTTCTTTTTAAATGAATTAAGAGATAAATAATTCTTTATTCTGTTTAATTTCTAATACCCAATAATATCTACTACTGATAGATACAGTGCACATAAAAGCTCTCTGGAGTCTTCAATAATTTTAAGAATGTAAAAGGGTTCTGAGACGAAAAAGTTTAAAGCTACCCTTTGGTGATTTTACTAAAAGGAAAGGGTTACTATATAATTTGGCATTATAGTACTTTCAAAAAGTTTTGTATAATAAAGACTAACACTGCTAAAGTTTTAAAAATAAAAAAATTAGTAACTAGATTCAATCCAGAGCCCATACCTGACCAACTCTTTCAACGTTAAAATATTTTCCTTTTCGATTATAAAGATCTGGAGCCTAGAAAGAATAAATATAGTTTAATTCTTAAGTCAACTCACTAAAGAAAAAAAAAAATCTTATATATTTAAACCAAAAACTCTATTGTTTAAGAAAGCTGTTGGTGGCAGTTACTCTTTTATATATAGTAACACACACATACAAACAAAAGTTCAATTTATATGCTTTATATTTAATAAATAAGTACTGCCATTAATTAGCTCAATAGTTTAAAAAGCATACATAATTGCTTAGAACTTCAATTAAACTGGATTAAATTTGATTACTTCTTACCATTATCCCAGTTTATTGTGATTATTTTTTAAAAAGCACTATAGAAATACCAATTTCCTACCTCATTGAAATGTTCAGTAAGAAATTCAGCAACAAATGTGATGTCTTTTTGAGTCATCTATCAAAACCAAAAGGAACAAAAAGAAAACAAATTTAGATAAGAGAAAGCTTGCCAATTAAATTCTATGTAATAATAAATGTGACTTTTTTACTATCTACTAAAAGTTATGGGACAAATAAGCAAAGTTCCTTCAAAGAAAATGTCAACAGAAATTCAGGAGATTATGCAACTCTGAAAATATGAAATCCTAGGGCTCTGAGAAGCACGTAATTAAATATTTTAAACACATTTTCCAATCAGCGACGCCAATAGCTACAGAACTCTTTATGGCCTAAGGCTGTTTGTTATTTTATGCCTTATGCTAAGACTACGTGTGTAGAGTCCCTCCTTTGGGAGTGAGGGACTGTCAGTCCAGATAAATAACCTCAATGTGAGTTAAGGGCTGCAACCCAAGAGCGCTTCAGTGTTGGCCCTCTGCTTCTTTCAATGACCCTGCCTTCTCCCTATCCCGGTTCTTCAGCCCTCAAAAACTTACACATTGAGGGCTCTCCCAACAACTAACATATTATATTTCCCCAAATAAAGCTAAGAGTGATGTCAGAGAAACAGCTAAGGTGAACGTCTCTGGTTTGCAAGGCCAGTCATCCACAGCACAAAAGATCTACTTCGTATAAAAGCTGTGATCTTTTACTCATCTGGGCCACCAAAGCTAATCTTAATGCTCTCCATTTTTTCAGACTCAAAATTACCTAATCTATCTGAATCAGACAGTTTGGGCAGGGGTGAGGATGAGCGAGCTACAGGAACCAAGTGGGAATTTTGCCTTATTCTGTAAGATTTTTCTAGAAGAAGGTTCCTACTTGTCACAATTGCTTAGAGTCAGAAAGAAACTGGTGTTTGCCAGACCTCAACATAGGTACTAATACCTAAGTACTAGCTTTCCAAGGAAAATAAAAATGCATTTAACATTTTAGGAAGTTAAAGTAAGGAATCCAAACACCCTATGTTATATAGATTATAAAATCTTATACAAACATGAAAACAATAAACTTAGACAGCCATAATAAAGGTATTCTGTGAGATAAAAAAAATATCAAACACGCAAATTTAAAAAAAAAGGCTTACTAGGATCTGTCTTGTGTCTACAGCCTAACATCTTGTTAACTAATAACTGCATAAGACTACCAAGATGACCAGCAAAGCTGAGCTCAACCAGGGCAATATTAACATACTAGGAGTGGGGCGGAGTCAAGATGGCAGACTAGGAGGATGCAGAATTTCTGTCTCTGCACAACTAGGGCACCTACCAGGCACAGTGGGGGACCATGGACACCTAAGGGGACGGGAGGAACCCCCAGCAACCAGGTAGGATGTGGGGCGTGGGGGGAGTGAGGGGCATGAGAAGTGGAGTTAGGATGGCACTGGTGCCCGAGGGGCGGCTGGGGGAGGGGAAGGGATCCTATGCCCGAAGGGGGAAATTGTGGGACCACTGAGAGGACAGAGGATCAAAAGGGAGCATGGCCAGTTTTCCCCTGCCCACTTGGGCACCCGGGAACCTGCTGAGATCCCAGGCCTGATCCTCTGCCCACCGAGGCCCCCTCCAGCCGTGGGTCCTGAGGGAGCAGGAGGGAGGGAAGGGGGAGCAAAAGTAAAGGCCAGACCTATGGGAACGGCATCTCTGAGGAGTTCCTACAGCCAGAGGGACCCACCCATCGTTAGGGGTCCAGTGGGGATGGGGGAGACCGTTGGTGGGAGGGCGTGGAGGAACTGAAGGGAATGTGGCCAGCACTTTCCCTGTCCACTTAGGCACCGGGGAGCCTGTTGGGCTCCCGGGCCTAATCCTCTGCCCTCAGAGCCTCCCTCCTGCCATGCAGAACACAAGCTCCGCCCCTACACCCCCACCGAGGGCCCCACCTCCACACTCGGAGACCCCCTCTGAGACCCCCTCCAACTGTGCTGGGCCTAAACCCCACCCACACACCACCACCCAGGGCCCCACCTCCAAACTCTGGAGCTCCACAGTCAGAAGGCCCTCCTTTGCAGACGCTGCCTCTCCCCTTCCCGGCGCAGATCCTAAGCAGAGGCCCCGCCCCAGGCTCAAACGTCACCCCCCACCCCACCTAGGCTCCGCCCGACCTTAAACTCCACTCCTGCCTAAGTTCCGTCCCCCAAAGCCAAAGCTTTTTTTTTTTTTCTTTTTTCCTCTTTTAGACTGGGGTTCTGTTTTACCTTGTCAATTCATTTATATATATATTTTTTCTAATAAATCTTTTACTTTTCTAATTTTATTTTATTCTTTATACTTTGTTATTGTTCTGCTGCTTTTGGCTTGTTCCCTCCCCCCCCCCCTTTTTTTCTGTTGTGGTTTTATTTTACCTTGTTGCAGTTGTTTCAATTATACTTTTATTTTTCCTAATATATTTTTTAGCTTTCTAATTTTATTTTGCTTTCTATTCCTTGTTATTATATTGCTCCTTGTTTTATTTTTGTTTTTTTTTGTCATGCCACACGGCTTGCGGGATCTTGGTTCCCAGGCCAGAGGTCGGGCCCGAGCTCCAAGTCCAAACTGCTGGACTAACAGAACCTCAGACCCCAGGGAATATTAATCAGAATGAGGTCTCCCAGAGGTCCTCATCTCAGCACCAAGAGCTGGCTCTATCCAACTGCCTGCAAACTCTAGTGCTGGAGGCCTCAGGCCAAACATCCAGTAAGACAGGAATAGAGCCCCACCCATGAAAAAAAACAACAAAAAAAGAAACGACAAAAACATATGTTACAGACGAAGGAGCAAGGTAAAAACCTACAAGACCAAACAAATGAAGATGAAATAGGCAACCTACCTGAAAAAGAATTCAGACCAATGATAGTAAAGCTAATCCAAAATCTCAGAAACAGAATGGAAAAAATACAACATTCAACAAGGATCTAGAAGAACTAAACAGCAAACAAACAGTGATGAACAACACAATAACTGAAATTAAAAATAGCAGAATAACTGAGGCAGAAGAACGGACACATGAGCTGGAAGATAAAATGGTGGAAATAACTGCCAGGGAGCAGAATAAAGAAAAAAGAATGAAAAGAATTGAGGACAGTCTCAGAGACCTCTGGGACAACATTAGACACACCAACATTTGAATTATAGGGGTCCCAGAAGAAGAAGAGAAAAGAAAAGGGTCTGAGAAAATATTTGAAAAGATTATAGTCAAAAACTTCCCTAACGTGGGTATGGAAATAGTCAATCAAGTCCAGGAAGTGCAGAGAGTCCCATACAGGATAAACCCAAAGAGAAACATGCCGAGACACATGTTAATCAAACTATCAAAAATTAAATACAAAGAAAAAATATTAAAAGCAGCAAAGGAAAAGCAACAAATAACATACAAGGGAATCCCCACAAGGTTAATAGCTGATTTTTCAGCAGAAACTCTGCAAGCCCGAAGGGAGTGGCAGGGCATATTTAAAGTGATGAAAAGGAAAAAACCTACAAACAAGATTACTCTACCCAGCAACGATCTCATTCAGATTCGATGGAGAAATCAAAAGCTTTACCAACAAGCAAAAGCTATGAGAACTCATCACCACCAAACCAGCTTTACAACAAATGCTAAAGGAACTTCTCTAAGCGGGAAACACAAGAGAAAAAAAAAACCTACAAAAAAATCCTCAAATCAATTAAGAAAATGGTAATAGGAACATACATATCGATAATCAACCTTGAATCTAAATGGATTAAATGCTCCAACCAAAAGACACAGACTGACTGAATGGATACAAAAACAAGACTCTTATATATGCTGTCTACAAGAGACCCACTTCAGACCTAGGGACACATACAGACTGAAAGTGAGGGGATGGAAAATGGTATTCCATGCAAATGGAAATCATAAGAAAGGTGGAGCAGCAATACTCATATCAGATAAAATAGACTTTAAAATAAAGACTGTTACAAGAGATAAGGAATGACACTACATAATGATCAGGGGATCAATCCAAGAAGAAAACATAACAATTTTAAATATTTCCGCACCCAACACAGGAGCACCTCAACACATAAGGCAAATGCTAACAGCCATAAAAGCAGAAATCGACAGTAACACAATAATAGTGGGGGACTTTAACACCCCACTTACACCAATAGACAGATCAGCCAGACAGAAAATAAATAAGGAAACACAAGCTTTAAATGAAACAAGAGACCAGATAGACTTAATTGATATTTTTAGGACATTCCACCAGAAAGCAGAAGAATACACTTTCTTCTCAAGTGCACACAGAACGTTCTCCAGAATAGATCACATTTTGGGTCACAAATCAAACCTTGGAAAATTTAAGAAAACTGAAATCATATCAAGCATCTTTTCCAACCACACACTATGAGATTAGAAATGAATTACAGGAAAAAAACAGTAAAAAACACAAATACTTGGAGGCTAAACAGTGTGCTGCTAAATAACCAAGAGATCACTGAACAAACCAAAGAAGAGATCAAAAAATACCTAGAAACAAATGACAATGAAAACACAACGACCCAGAAACTAGGGGATGCAGCAAAAGCAGTTCTAAGAGGGAAGTTCATAGCTATTCAAGCTCACCTCAAGAAACATCTCAAATAAACAATCTAACCTTACACCTAAAGCAACTACAAAAAGAACAAACAAAACCCAAAATTAGTAGAAGGAAAGAAATCATAAATCAGAGCAGATATAAATGAAATAGAAACAAAAAAAAACAATAGCAAAGATCAAGAAAACTAAAAGAACATTCTTTGAGAAGATAAACAAAATTGATAAACCTTTAGCCAGACTCATCAAGAAAAAAAGGGAGAGGACACAAATCAATAAAATTAGAAATGAAAAAGGAGAGATTACAATTGACACAGCAGAAATACAAAAGATCATTAAGAGACTACTACAAGCAACTATATGCCAATAAAATAGACAACCTGAAAGAAATGGACAAATTCTTGGAAAAGTACAACCTTCCAAGATTGAACCAGGAAGAATTAGAAGATATGAAGAGACCAATCACAGGCAATGAAATTGAAACTGTAACTGAAAATCTTCCAACCAACAAAAGTCCAGGACCAGACGGCTTCACAGGTGAATTCTATCAAACATTTAGAGAAGAGTTAACACCTATCCTTCTCAAACTCTTCCAAAAAATTGCAGAGGGAGGCACACTCCCAAACTCGCTATGAGGCTACCATCACCCTGATACCAAAACCAGACAAGGATATCACAAAAATAGAAAATTATAGACCAATATCACTGATGAACATAGACACAAAAATCTTGAACAAAATACTAGCAGACAGAATCCAACAGCACATTAAAAGGATCATACACCATGATCAAGTGCGATTTATCCCAGGGATGCAAGGATTCTTCAATATACACAAATCAATCAATGTGATACACCACATTAACAAATTAAGGAATAAAAACCATATGATCATCTCAATAGATGCAGAAAAAGCTTTCTACAAAATTCAACACCTATTTATGATAAAAACTCTCCAGAAAATGGGCATAGAGGGAACCTACCTCAACATAATAAAGGCCATATATGACAACCCACAGCAAGCATCATACTCAATTGTGAAAAACTGAAAGCATTTCCACTAGGATCAGGAACAAGACAAGGATGTCCACTCTTGCCACTCTTATTCAACGTAGTTTTGGAAGTCCTAGCCACAGCAATCAGAGAAGAGAAAGAAATAAGAGGGGGACTTCCCTGGGTGGCACAGTGGTTAAGAATCCGCTTGCCAATGCAGGGGATACGGGTTCAATCCCTGGTCCGGGAAGATCCCACATGCCATGGAGCAGCTAAACCCATGTGCTGCAACTACTGAGCTTGCGCTCTGGAGCCCACGAGCCACAATTACTGAGCCCACGTGCCACAACTACTGAAGCCCGTGCACCTAGAGCCCGTGCTCGGCAGCAAGAGAAGCCACCGCAATGAGAAGCCCACGCACCGCAACGAAGAGGAGCCCCTGCTCCCCGCAACTAAAGAAAGCCCGCATGCAGCAATGAAGCCCCAACACAGCCAAAATAAATAAATAAATAAATTTATACCAAAAAAAAAGGGAATAAATAAGAGGAATACAAACTGGAAAAGAAGAAGTAAAACTGTCATTATTTGCCAATGACATGACACTATACATAGAAAATCCTAAAGATGCCACCAGAAAACTACTAGAACTAATCAATGAATTTGGTAAGGTTGCAGGATACAAAATTAATGCACAGAAATCTCTGGCATTCCTATATACTAACAATGAAAAATCAGAAAGAGAAATTAAGGAAACACTCCCATTTACCATCACAACACAAAGAATAAAATACCTAGGAAGAAACCTACCTAAGAAAGCAAAAGCCCTGTACTCAGAAAACTATAAAACACTGTTGAAAGAAATCAAAGATAACATAAGCAGATGGAGCGATATACCATGCTCCTGGATTGGAAGAATCAATATTGTGAAAATGACTATACTACCCAAAGCAATCTACAGGTTCAGTGCAATCCCTATCAAATTACCAATGGCATTTTTCACAGAACTAGAACAAGAAATTTTACAATTTATATGGAAACAAAAAAGACCCCGAATAGCCAAAGCAATCTTGAGAAAGAAAAACAGAGTTGGAGGAATCAGGCTACCTGACTTCAGACTATACTACAAAGCTACAGTAAGCAAGACAGTATGGTACTGGCATAAAAACAGAAATACAGATGAATTGAACAAGATAGAAAGCCCAGGGCTTCCCTGGTGGCGCAGTGGTTGGGAGTCCGCCTGCCGATGCAGGGGACACGGGTTCGAGCCCTGGTCTGGGAGGATCCCACATGCCGCGGAGCAACTAGGCCTGTGAGCCACAACTACTGAGCCTGCGCGTCTGGAGCCTGTGCTCCACAACAGGAGAGGCCACGATAGTGAGAGGCCCGCGCACCGCGATGAAGAGTGGTCCCCGCTCGCCGCGACTAGAGAAAGCCCTCGCACAGAAACGAAGACCCAACACAGCCATAAATAAATACATAAATAAATAAATAAATAAATAAATAATTTAAAAAAAAAAAAAGATAGAAAGCCCAGAGATAAACCCACGCACATATGGTCACCTTATCTTTGATAAAGGAGGCAAGAATATACAATGGAGAAAAGACAGCCTCTTCAATAAGTGGTGCTGGGAAAACTGGACAGCTACATGTAAAAGAATGAAATTAGAACACTCCCTAACACCATACACAAAAATAAACTCAGAATGGATAAAGACCTAAATGTAAGGCCAGACACTATAGCACTCTTAGAGGAAAACATAGGCAGAACACTCTATGACATAAATCACAGCAAGATCCTTTTTGACCCACCTCCTAGAGTAAGGGAAATAAAAACAAAAATAAACAAATGGGACCTAATGAACTTAAAAGCTTTTGCACAGCAAGGGAAACCATAAACAAGATGAAAAGACAACCCTCAGAATGGGAGAAAATATTTGCAAATGAAGCAACTGACAAAGGATTGATCTCCAAAATATACAAGCAGCTCAATATCAAAAAAACAAACAACCCAATCCAAAAATGGGCAGAAGACCTAAACAGACATTTCTCCAAAGAAGATATACAGATTGCCAACAAACACATGAAAGAATGCTCAACATCACCAATCATTAGAGAAATGCAAATCAAAACTACAATGAGGTATCACCTCACACCAGTCAGAATGGCCATCATCAAAACCTCTACAAACAATAAATGATGGAGAGGGTGTGGAGAAAAGGGAACCCTCCTACACTGTTGGTGGGAATGTAAATTGACACAGCCACTAAGGAGAACAGTATGGAGGTTCCTTAAAAAACTAAAAACAGAACTACCGTATGACCCAACAATCCCACTACTGGGCATACACCCTGAGAAAACCATAATTCAAAAAGAGTCATGTACCACAATGTTCACTGCAGCACTAGTTACAATAGCCAGGACATGGAAGCAACCTAAGTGTCCATTGACAGATGAATGGATAAAGAAGATGTGGCACATATATACAATGGAATATTACTCAGCCATAGAAAGAAATAAAATTGAACTATTTGTAGTGAGGTGGATGGACCCAGAATCTGTCATCCAGAGTGAAGTAAGTCAGAAAGAGAAAAACAAATACCGTACGCTAACGCATATATATGGCATTTTAAAAAGTGGTGCTGATGAACCCAGTGGCAGGACAGGAATAAAGACGCAGACATAGAGAACAGACTTGAGGGCATGGGGGAAAGGGGAAGCTGGGATGCAGTGAGAGAGTAGCACTGATGCATATACACTACCAAATGTAAAACAGATAGCTAGCGGGAAGCTGCTGCCTAGCACAGGGAGATCAGCTCAGTGTTTTGTGACCACCTAGAGGGGTGGGATAGGGAGGGTGGGAGGGAGGCTCAAGGGGGAGGGGATATGGGGATACATGTATACATATAGCTGATTCAGTTTGTTGTACAGTAGAAACTAACACAACAATTGTAAAGCATTTATACTCCAATAAAGATGTGGAAAAAAAATACTACTATATACTACCTTATTCAGCTCAGGAAGTACGTGGTCTTCTGTCATTCTCAACATTGCTGGAAATATAAATTTTAAAACTATCTTTAAAGGGAAACTGCAAACATAATTTTAATTATAGATGCATGTCAAAAACTAAATGTATTTCACTGGACTACATTTTCCATTTTCAACAGCTTCTTGTCTCCAAGGAAACCTTATTTTTCTTCGAAGAACTAAAAGATGAAGAATTTAAATTTGATTTATATTTTCAGGTTCAAAATGGTTGGTATAGCAATCCTAAACTATTATTTTTCATTTTCTCCTTCAATTCAACCCACTGCCACTCCAGACAAACAAACCTAACTGCTGCCTTGAGCTAAGACTACGTGTGCAGGTATTCCTCCTAACTCGGTGATGTTTCTTCTCTTAAAATGTGCAAGCAATTCTTTCCTCCAAAAGTCTTAGAATACCAAAAAGATGTGTTTCTTTCCCTTGGGCTTTTTTGCTACATGAAGATATTTCCACTAAGACTTATGTGTGTAAACACACACTTACATGTGTGTATATATATATTTATATACTTTCTTTAATATTGTGGTTGGTTCTTTTTGTCTTTTCATAGGGGTGTCTTTATCAATACCGTGTTTTCTATACATATTACATCCACCTAAGTCAAGAAGTATGCTGCATGTGCTTCTGCATAGTGTTTGAATATGCTTCTTATGTTTGGTTGGGAAAAAGCATGTTGGACATTATTCTGCAAATATGGATTATTTTAAGAAACTGTTTTTAATTAATTCAAACTTCTAAATTATCTGAAAAACCAGCCATAATCTAGGTTCCACTCATTCATTTATCCATCCAAAAATTAATTATTGAGTGTAATATAGGTACTAGGGATACAGCAGTATAAAAGAAGTCCCTGCCTTCATGGAGACTGCATTTTACACAAGAGCAAACCAAGGTTAGAGTGCTAACTAGTGGCAGCACCCAGTTACAGTTAGGTCTCCAGTTCTCCAATCCAGTGTGCTTTTGCTCTAATGACAAGGACTGAGCAGTAATTCATTTATCTTCTAATGCAGCTTCTTATTACAGTTAGGACAGGCAATAAGAATATAAACTGCCTAATTACTCCAATAATTATCAGTAAAACCAAGCTACTACTTCTGTAAAAGAAAGTCACTTCTAAGGTTTCGTTTAATTTTAACATTGTAGTTTATTCTAATTAACTCTGATATTAAACAGGCTGGCCTGATAAACACTCTGGCTCCCCATTCTGGCTAGTGTTGGTATGGTTTTGAGAAAAATCTAAGAATTTTAAATGTCAACATCTACAGATCGCTTTCATTTTTTTATTGAAAGCAATTATACTAGGCTAACAAATATGAAAAGTCTGTTTTAAAAATATGAGAATTAAAGATCTGGGCATTTGTTTCAAGGATATTAGCACATTACAGGTATTTTACTTTCTATTTGACTCTTTAGAATTTTAACAAATATGGGATAAATTCCACTTACGACTAAATTTTGCATACGTTGGAGGGAAATGTATGCTAAATTATTTCAAAGATATTAATAGAGGTCACAAAAATAGCAGTACAAATGGACCTAAATAAAATACGCATATCCTGTAGAGTGAGCATTAAAACATTTAATATCAAGTCAGTAACTATTTGTTAATTACCTACAAATGCAAAGATACTGTGGAGACAAAAAGAAAGGCCACAAGTGGTCTGCATTCTATTTAGCTAGGGCATCATTGGCCAATAGAAGAGATAATGGAAATGTTCTAGTTCTGTGCTGTCCAACATGGTAGCCACTAACCACATGGGCTCCTGAGCACTTAAAATGTGGCAAGCATGACTAAGGGACTGCGTTTATAATTCTACATAATTTCAACTAATTGAAACAGCCATATGTGACTAGTGGCTACCATAATGAATGGCACAGATCTAGAGACAGAAGACCAAAGTATAAAACCGGAGCTAAGCTATTCAAGGGAAGAGGTTTTGTCTTATTTTTTCTCCCCCTTTTCCCACAAATCTAACACCTAACAATACCTAATACAAAGCAGAGATTTAAAAAATGTTATTTTAACCTAAGGAGACATTACAAGGTAAGTAAGGGTCAATTCTCAGTGAGTGACAGAGACAATCAGTGCTAGAAGGCGTATCTGTGGGGGTGGAGATGGGTGGGTGTATAGAAGAAATAAGACTGGCCATGTGTTGAAAACTGCTGAAACTGAGTGACAAGTAGAAGGCAGGTCACTTACACTATTCTCTCTACTTCAATAGGTATTTCAAATTTACTATAGTAATTGAAATATGCTAAATTGATACTCCCACAATTTTTTTAAAAAGTGTTAAAAATACAAGAATGCTTCATTCAATTCACTTACCCACATACAGCCACCGAAAAAATGCTTTGAAGTTTTTCATACTGCTATCTATAACTCTAGAAGATAAAAATAAATCAGAAATGAAATTATTATATGGGGTTCATGTATCATTGTTCAATTATTGTAGAACATAATAATCCTTTTTGTTCTATTATATCCTATCTGGATGACATTTAAGCCTTTACAACAGATTTAACCAATAAAACACATACCCAAAAATAAAATTTCAAAAGAGCAAATCCTGATTCTTTTAAAAAATAAAGCAAATAACTCAGATTCTAACTGATTATAACAGCCTTTCCACAAACTGTGTAACAGTCTTTTCCTTTCCGGGCACTCAGTAAAGTATGAAATCCTTTTCTAACTTTGGCAATAAAAGAAATCAGAAAAAATGTTCCTGGCACCATTCTCAGTTTTAAAAAAATACTCACTGATCAGTAAGAAGAAAAAAACATCAGACACAACAGAAAATCATTATTATAAACTTGTAATATGTCACTACCACTACCTCTGATATCAATAGACATTACTTTTGGAAGTTGATTTTTTACCCTTACAGCAATGAATCTCAAAATTTGAATTTCCTTGGGCTTTACACAAATGTACCCCCAAGATTAAGGGTCATAAGTGGAAGTCATCTTCACTTTGATGAAACTGTCTCTGAATATAAAGATGGATATCGTTTTTTTTTAAATCTCTTTGAGCTCACATCTGTAAGATAATTAATCTAAGCAAATAATATGTGCACTTTTCACCCCTAAATCTCAAAGTCCCTTCCAAGCATTAAATGTCATAATACTACTGGAGAAGTAGGTCAGCATCATTAACCTTTCTGTACACAGTAAAACACCTGACATAAAAGACTGTAACATCTCTTGTGTTACCAAGCACTATGATCAAAATTCTCTTGCAGCAAAAATGAAAAACAGAAAAGACGTTCCTTTCTGTCTTTCCCAGTCAATACTCTCACCCCAACCCCAGGCAACCACTGATCTATTATAGGCTAATGTCAAAGTTCTCACTGCCTCAGTTTCTCCATTATAACCTAAAACAATGCTATATTCTACTTATCTCAAAGGAGGAAGAAGTTAAATCAAAAACTACCTTTCACTGAAAGGTGAAAGGTGATCACAGAAGGCTTAATATTTTATGTTTACTCTCTGCAAATACAGAGAACCAAAAAATTATTCAACATTCAGGAAAAGGAATATCATTTCTCCTCCTGCTTTGTTCTTTGAGCACACACATCTGTAATAAGCTCTACCTTCTAAAAGCCCATTAGGGGCTTCCCTGGTGGCGCAGTGGTTAAGAATCCGCCTGCCAATGCAGGGGACATGGGTTTGATCCCTGGTCCGGGAAGATCCCACATGCCACGGAGCAACGAAGCCCGTGCGCCACAACTACTGAGCCTGCGCTCTAGAGCCCGCGAGCCACAACTACTGAAGCCCGCGCACCTAGAGCCTGTGCTCTGCAACAAGAGAAGCCACCGCAATGAGAAGCCCGCGCACCGCAAGGAAGAGTAGCCCCTGCTCGCCACAACTAGAGAAAGCCCGTGCACAGCAACGAAGACCCAACGCAGCCAAAAATAAATTTAAAAAAATAAAAGCCCATTAAAATGATGGTGGATTGGTGGGGAGAGGTGGATGTGTTATAAACTCACACACAAAAAGAGGACAGTAGAAAAAAAATTTTTTTAAGTTTCAGAAATGTCAAAAGCCGACAGAAGACTGGTGACTGGTGAAGGTCACCAGAGGCGGCCACGTGTCGGGCACTGTGGAAAGAGAGCAGCAAGGAATCATCCGCCCGGCAGAACCCCAAGGATACTCAGTCCTTAGAAACATCAAGTTCAACAGAAGACATTAGGATGACGTCTGGGGCTGGACAAAGGAGGACAAACTGAAACACAGAGTGGCCAATACACTCTTTCCCCCAAAATATGAATGCCTAGGCGTTTACTACCTTCCAGACAAAAACAGAGTTCTTCAAAGAAGCTGAATAAACTGGGAAGAGCCAAGGCGGTGCCGGGTAGGCATGGGCCGCCCACAGCACAGGTCCGCATGCTCTGGCACTCACGCTGGCTTTGGGCCGCCCTGCACCCAGCAATTCCAAGCAACTTTAAACTGCCTCGTGAATAAATATGAGTAAACAATCGGGCATCAGGTTTTTGAAGAAAGCTTGCAACAAGAGACCAAAATAAACAGCAAAGTGACACACAAAGAAGAGATAATTCAGGGAGCGGCAGAGATTTTTTAAAACTCTAACGTCCTCAGAGAGCTGTGAGAAGATGTCGCGTCCACAAAGCAAGAGCACAGCTTTGAAAAATGATTAAACAAATATGAAAACACTTAGAAATTAAAAGACAGGACTGCCATAATAAGACATTCAATAGCATAGTTCAGGTCAGTGATCTCGTCCTCCACCCCACCTGGGCTATTTATTCTAAAGTTCACACCCTAGACCTTCATGACCAACGTGAACCTTTTTTTAAAATTTATTTACTTATTTATTATTTTTGGCTGCGTTGGGTCTTCGTTGCTGCACACGGGCTTTCTGTAGTTGTGGCGAGTGGGGGCTACTCTTTGTTGCGGTGCATGCGTGGGCTTCTCATTGTGGTGGCTTCTCTTGCTGTGGAGCATGGGCTCTAGGCACGTGGGCTTCAGTAGTTGTGGCTTGTGGGCTCTCTAGAGCGCAGGCTCAGCAGTTGTGGCGCACGAGCCTAGTTGATCCGTGGCATGTGGGATCTTCCCGGACCAGGGCTCGAACCTGTGTCCCCTGCATTGGCAGGCGGATTCTTAACCACTGCGCCACCAGGGAAGTCCACCAACGTGAACATTTTAAATCTCAATTTAAAGCACCCTGCTCACCAACAACTATCTTTCCAGTGACTTTTCTCCAGTAGCCCATTCATCCCACCAAGACTACCACTTACTAGTTCTACCACCTTTCACTGTCTCACACCCCCTCTGTGTCCTCACTTCCCTCCTAAACCAGTACAGATTTGAGGTTTATCATTTTAATCATGCCCTTGCTTCAATTTCTTGCCTCCCCTTTGCTTCCTTTTACTCACCAACCCTAGTAATTCAAACTGCTCACCTACTCTGTGCTCCCACTCGAGCAGCTGACCCTGGCTGGGGAAAACCACACAGCCACGCTGGCTGGTCTCATTTTAACGCTCCTGGGAACGCTAACCAAGCAGCCCTTAGCACTACTGACAATCCTCCTGCTTCATCAGCCCATTCACGCTCCCACTGTACTAGACAAATGGCTCACACCTCTTCCTTTATTCTCAAAGCGCAGTACCACTTCCCCATCCTTACCTTCAGCTGATGACAGAACATTTCATATTTCCACTAAGATAATAAAAACAATTAGAAGTGAACATCCCCAAGCCCTCCTCTGCTCATATACCAGCAACTGTGACCCCTGTCTTGGCCTTCTCTCCTGTAACTATGGAGGAACTATTTTTCCAGCACCTTCCCTGACACACTAAATCCCATCCCCTCTTGAATCCTCTTGCTCTAGCAATCTTCCCTCTCTTTGCCATCTCAACTGTTCCCCTTCAGAAGAACATTCCCATCATATATAAATATGCTCTAATTTCTCCCATTGTAAAAAGAAAGAAAAACCCAACGACTATTTTTAAATGCTGGCCATTCCCTTTACAGCAAAACTCAAGAGACTACATTTGCTGTTTTCTTTGCATCTGCTCTCATTCTGCATCATACCTGCTCCCATGACTCCACAGAAGTGGCTCTCATCAAGGTCACCCAACATCTATTCTGATAATATTCTGATCTATTCCACTTCTGGTCCTCACCTTACTTGACTCAGCAGCATTAGACAACCAATCCCTCATTCCTTCTTGCAACGCGTCCTTCACTCAGCCTGAAGGACACCCACTCCTTGGTCTTTCTGCCTCTCCGGTTTCTTTCGCTAGCTCCACATCAACCCCGTTTCTAACACTGGAAAGCCCATCACCCAGTCTTCAGATCTCTCCTCTAAGCGCACTCACTATCTCATCCAGGTTCGTGGCTTAAAATAACACCAATGTGCTGATGGCTCCCAAATTTACATTTCCAGCCTGGATCCCTCACTTGAACATAATCTCATACAATCAACAACATGCTGGACAGCTCCACCAGGGTATCTAACAGACATTTCAATTTAATATGCCTAATACATTGACCATGTGATCAAAATTAACATCAATAAGAAGAGGTAGACAGACACTGTTTGCCTCTGGATGTGACACCTTGAGAAGGACACTCCACCGATTATGTAATATTCTGGCCAGGGATGTATAACCTGAATGAAACCATGAAAAAATCAGATAAACCCAAACTGAGGAACATAAAATACATATATATTTCCTATATTCTCCCCCAAGTCTTCCCCATTTCAGTAAATGTTAGTCATACTCTACCAGGTGCTCAGGACCTAAACTCGTAATTATCCATGACTCCTTTATTTTTACCATCCATACAACCATTCAGCAATCTTGTTATTTCTACTTTCAAAATATATCCAGGTTCTGACCATTTCTGATTCTGATCACCATTTGTCTCATGGCTTCTGTCCTTGCCCTCATATAATCTATTCTCAATACCAAGTAAATAACAAGAGGGATCTCTTTAAACCTAAGTCATATCCTGTCGCTCCACTGCTAATAACTCCCTAAGAGCTTTTTATTATACCCAGAGTAAAAGCCACAGTCCTTACAACTGCCTACAGGCTCTACACAACCCGGCCCATCCTCTGTGACCTCTTTCAATTCATCCCCTACAGCTCACGTTGTTTTTCAAGTCACTTTAACTGTAGTGGCTCCTTGAGGTCCCTCAAATATGCCAGGCATGCTCCAAACTCAAGGCCTTTATACTTGCTGTCTCCTTTGCCCCCAAAATAACAGGGCTCACTCCCTCCTCTCCCCAACATCACCTTCTCAGTGAGGCCTTCTCTGACCAAAAAATTGCACCCCTACCCCCAGCATGCCCTAGGTCCTCCTTCCCTCATTAGCTTTTCCCACCACTACTTATCACTATCTGACTTGCTGTATGTTTTAATTATTCATTGCTTTATTCTCTGTCTCATCATGTAAGAATATAATATCTATGAAGGCAAGATTTTTTTTATCAGTTTTGTTCACTGCTATACCCTCAGCATCTAGAATAGTGTCTATAACATAGTTAAATGCTCAATAATTGTTTATGATGAATGATAGCATTGGATAATTAAGTCAAAAAAATTTCACAGGAAACAGAAAAGATATAAAAAAATGAGAGTAAAAATAAAAGACATAGAGGATCAATCCATGAAGTCTAATATCTGACTAACTAGATTTCTAGAACAAAAATCTAGTTAAAAAAATAAAAATTCTAGTTAAAAAAAAGGAGAGGGAGAAGAGGAAATTATCAAAATAATAATACAATATAGAATTCAGGTTAAAATGGCATTTTCTTATTATGAGTACAACAAATGAGAAGACCCACATTTAAAACTCTATTGTGAAATTTCAACATATCAAGGATAAATAAAGCTTTTTGAGATGAGAAAAAAAATAGCACACAAAGGAATGAGAATCAGAAGCACCAGACCTTCCATTGGCAACAAAAAGGCCAAAATACAATGGAGCAAAGCTTTGAAAGTTCTATGAGAAAATGAATCCCCCTTCATAATCTATACCCAGTCAGAACCATCAATTAAGTGTGGCAGAAGGAGAAAAGGCACAGAAGGACACAGAAAGCTTACCCTCACACATCCGTTTTCTAAGTTACTGGGCGATATTTTCCACAAAGTGATTAAATGAACCAAGAAACAGAGGAGATCCTGGAAGTAAGGATCTAACCCGTGAAAGCAAAGAAGAAACTGCCAGGGCCGTGGCTGCACGTGGAGCCCCGACGCAGGCTGATGCAGGCAGGGGGAGGCTAATGGAGGAGGCAGCAGGGACAGAGGGAGTGCCAGGGGTGTGACACTGCCCCTGGGACGGCGGAGAGCCTGAGGATGTGAGCAAGGCAGACTGTGCAAGGAGAAAGCAAGCGGAGTCTAGGAAAGACAGACACACAGAGAAGAATAATTTCTCGAAACTGATAAGTAAAAGAAAGGCAGTACAGTCATACAATTTAGAAATATGGAAGTAACCTACAGACCTAAAACCAGAAATAGTTACAAGGATTCCCTCTGGAAAGCGGACCTGGGGTGAGGATGGGCGGGACAGGAAAATACCACTTTAATGTATGAAACTGCTGTGCTACTGGATTGTTTTAATCATGTAAAGGTATAATTTTGATAAAAACTTAAAAAACTCATTTTTAGAAAATCACAACAATTTGCTAGGTTCTTATTTATAAGTAAAAAGTAAAACATTCTCAAGTCAATGATTCCAATATTCAAGTATCCCCAATACTTACTGAAGAAGTTCATTTGCCTTGAGTATGAAAGAACCCACTGCAGTAATAGCATCTAAAAGGAAGTAAATAAATAAATATCATTTGTCAAATAAGTAAAGTGGATTTAATGCATTCTATTGAGGAATTAAATTACCACCTTCAATTCCTGAAGCATCTAGTCCAAGAGGTTCATATTTTTGCTTCCATGAAGCCATTCCTTTCAGTTCACTCAAATGGTATAATAAAGACTCTGAGCCACTATCAAAAACAGAGCAGAAACACCATCATCAAGGTGGCAGGCAGCTACTATCTTGCTTGAATATTTCTAAGTTTTCAGAAATAAAAACTGAACGTAACTTTTTCTTTCTATGAGAAATAATTATTTCTCAAAATCATTTTGAAAAGCTGTAGAAGAATCATTTGGTTGTCATGACTAGTGAGATGAATATATGACCACAAGATTAAACTTTGTAAGATCAAATTATGCTCCACAGTTAGTCCTGGCACTTTTAAGATAGTCATATGGTCATATTGTTCACCCAACAGCTATGTATTTAACATTCAACAAATATTTATTAAGCTCCAACTTTAGGTCCGGCACTATGCTAAATACTGGGGACTGAACGGTGAACAAAACGAAAGGGTCCTCATGACACTGACAGTCTAATGGGGGAGACAGTCATAACCATACAATCAGACAGTATATCATTCCAACTACCATAAATGCCTTAAAGGAAACACACCAGGTGCAGGTCTAACAGAAGAACCTGATCTAATCTGGGGATTAGAGAAGGCTTCTCTGAACAAGTGAGATTTGAGCTGAGAGCTAGAGAATGCAAGTGAAGAACAGGGTGGGAGTGTTCCAGAAAGCAAAAGGGCTGTACAAAAGCCCTGGGTAGGAGAAAAACTGTCAAGTTTGAGAAGGCCACCAGTGTAGGTGAAGCAGATAGGCAGCCATCCAAAGGTATTAGTCCTAAGAAATGGGAAGGCACTGGAAGTTTTTAAATAATAGTAACATGATCAGATCCACTGTGGAGAATATATTTGCGGGGCACAGTATGGACTGGAGGAGACCAGGCCAGAAGGTCCTAAAGTGATCAAAGCGGGAGGTGATAATAGTAAGGGCCGGGGTCTCAGCATAAAGAAATTTACCAAAATTTAAGTCAAACACTGAACATCTACCTGCAAACTACTTCACTGAGGTAGCTATAGCTAGAAACAGCATGAGACTTGAAGATCTGGGACAGTCTTGGCTCTGACACTTAATAACTTTGGGTCAGCCATATATAACCATTCTGAACTTCAGTTTCTTCTAAATGAGGATAATCATAACCAACACCTTGCCAAGGAGTTAAGTGCAAAAATATATACATGCTTTTACATAACATATAAAATGATATATAAACTTACTTAATTTCACCACTCAAAAAAGGGTATATGCCCTATTCAAGACATACCTCATGGCTGTCTGGGTGAGATAAAAGCCCAGACAGGGCCTCGGGTGGTGAAAAGATGTTGGAAAGTTATTTCATAAAGCAGAATTACCATTATTGATTCTTTAAATCTTGGGCACTCCAAGAGTCCCCTCAAATGCTAATGCAACAATTTTAGCCAGAAGAGGCTCAAACAGAGAATGCCAGATGATGAAAAGAAGGTTGCAGAAAGAAGACCAATGCCAAGTACGTGTAGATGTAATACCAAAAGATTCTACATCACCTTCATACCTCTGTAAGTGACTTATAACCAATTTTTGTATACTGGAATATGATGACTCTATAGACTGGCCAAGCTTTTTTAAGCCCTAATTAAGAGAAAAGAAAGTATTCAGCATACAAGTAAGATACTATATGCCATTCTAAAAAAAATTAAGAATGTGTTCATAGCCATTAAAATACAAAGATAACCACACCTTTACTGTTAACTGGTTCATTAAGAGGGTCTGAAGTTCAGCACTAGAATGAAAAAGAAACTATTTTTAGTCTCCTCTATTCAAAATCTGAATGCATCACTTAAAACGTTTAAATTTCAAAGAACAAACAAGATTTTTAAACAAAATTAAAAAAAAGAAATAGCCCAACAAAAATTAAGACTTTGTTGTACTCACAAAGAAATGGACAAAACAGGAAACAATAAAGTCTAGGAACAGACTGAAGTAGACATAAGGATGTACTATACGCTAAAATGGTATTTCACATCAGTAAGAAGAAGGTGTAATACTCAATGAATTATACTGGGCAATTACCTAAACACTGAAAAAAAAAGAAGTTAGTCTTCCACAGCATATGACCAAATAAATCACATCTGGAACATGTAAATGGAATAAAAACATAAATCACAAAAAAATCTCTGGAGGAAAATACAGATCTTTGAACACTTAATATGGGAAAGACTTTTTTAAGAATAATGTTAAGGCAAATACAATAAAGGAAAAGATTGATTTGGCTACATAGAATTTTAAAATTTTTATACATTTAAAAAGTACATATATAATATATTTACATATATTATACATACACTCAGAATGATCACATTTACGTAAAAAATAAATACGTGAATAAAAAAGCCTAGAAAAATATATACTACTTTTTTGGTCATTGTGCACCAGAATTTTCTATTTTTTTTTTTTTTTTTTACAATGAATGTGAATTGCTTTTGAAATAAATTACTTTAAAAAGAGAAGGAAAAGCAAGAGTACCTAATATGAGCTCATTACCTTGCTTTCCCCCACAACAGCAAGTCCATGAATTCATCTTGCACTGATGTGGTTGTATTCTTTTCCTAGAGAAAGACCAATAAAACCATAATAGGTATTCTTTAAATTATAAGCTTATTTATTCAAAATTACAGGAACATGACTCCCTTTCTTACCCTTAACCTTCTCTCAAATTCATATTTAAATTGATTATCTGAATAGCAGTTACAGGAAAACAACCAGTCAGCTCTTCAACTCCTGTCCTTAATCCCCAAGCCCTACCAGCTCCACTTCACAATCCTGTCCCCACCTAAGTTGTACCAAGGGGAAGAGCTGGTGTATCACTCTCTGAGATAATAGTATGAGGTTAGACCAAACCGTCTGAAAGAAATCATGATCTGAGCCTTTTTACAAAACAGACTGATTTTTCTCATGTCCTTCATGAAGTAAATAAGGATAACGTGCATTCTTTAACACCTTCCATGGGAAACTCCAGGTATATTACCTGCACAAACTTGGTGAGACGAGAATCCATCTGCATCAGTATTTCTTCCCATGCTTCACACATACATGTCAGTGACAAATTTATATACTATTAACAAGAAGAAAAAAATATTAAAGTAGCAAAAAATATTTAAGTCAACATGCTAACTAAATAATACATGTTTCTTACTGTCAACTGTCTCAAAGAAATCCAAAATTTACTGTAAATCACTTTTAACTCAGTTAAGCCTGAGAAAGAAAAGACCATAGCTAACACTTGATAATCACTTAACTATCAAACTTTCTCAAATTCAATTTTTATCTGGTAAAACAGATATTTTCCAGCTTTTCACATATAAGATGCATTTTATGTACATTAACTGTCAAAATGCTGACTGGTCAACTATTCAATTTTCAAACAGTATCCTTTTAAAAAGACACTAATCTCCAGAAATCTTTGACATGAAGTACATTAGTGACTGTGACAGACTGAAAAAAGAAGGCCACAGTTCTTCGTAGCTCCTCTATGCAGATGTAGACTCAATTTCTCCAGTCCTTCAATCCGGGCTGGCCTTGGGTCTTAGTGTGACCAAATCAGAAGTCTAAGGTCCCAGAATGTTTTGCATGCTTCCACTTGCACTCTTGACACCCCTGCCGTGGCCACCACTTCATGAACAAGCCTGGTCCAGGTGGCTGGGAGATGAGGAATGTGCAGTCCAGACAAAGCCATCACAGCTATGGGACACTTGGACCAGCCAGATGACCACCAATGTATGACCAAGCCCAGACCCGAATAGCTGAACCTGGCCCAGAACAACAGAACCTTCTAGCTGAGCCCAGCCCAAATCGTCGACTAAAACACCAATCACAAGCTAATTTGGGGTGCATTTATCATGTACAAAAGCTAGCTGATATGATGTTTTTCATACTACTTTATTTGCAAAAACACTTTTAAAATTCCAAAATATTGTTTTATTTATGAGAATGTTTAAAAAGGTTTAAACTACTTTTTTTCTTTTCCTTTGGAGAAATAGAGATGGGTGAGAGTAGATTTTCAATTAAATTTCTTTTTCTTGCTTTAATGGACATTATAAACTAGTCTATCAGATTAGACACCTCCGCCACATAAAGTTGGCTTTAAGAAGTAAGATTTTCAAGTTTTTTATTTACAGAACATTAGAAACTTATAGTAAACAGTCACATAAAACAAGCTATAAATAAATACCTGTAAAAGAGCTGAAATGTGAGTAAACTTTCTGGCCATTCGAGTTACTTCAGGTAAGAAAGAGTACAATAGATTGGTTTCAAGCTGTCAAATCAAAATAATAAAGTGAGTCACAAGCAGACATATTTACTTCTTTTAAAGAAGAGTCAAGGTCTAACTACATATCAGAAAGACTATGCCAGAATTCTGCTCCTTTTGAGCATAACGGTTTGGAGAGTAACAGAATATAATCTTAGGATTTTCTAATCTGCAGTGTCTAACTATGCACAGATCACCCTCTCGAGATTAGCAACCCCTTCTACATAGTTAGAATAAATGTAATAATCTACTTAATAACACTCTTATGAGGAATTTAAAAAATGATCACAAATATCTGTAAAAATTTTTAAAGGAATTATAGTTATGGATAAATACAAGTGAAATATCTATTACAATGGTACATGAATTATCTCAATAAAGTTGTTTTAAAAATACCTATTACAAATTTCACATAAATAGTGAGTCATTTTATTACAGCACCAAATGCAATCCTGGAAATCACATTTTCACAGAACCTCAAGATGAAGAGCAAATATGAACAATTGTTCCAGCAAACGTCAGGAAGTTAAGAGTTCTCTGATGTTCTGAATACAACGAACGTTGGAAGGCATCACATGCACCACATCTTGCATCTTTTCACCCTACTTTTGTTTGAGAGTTCATGCATACTTAGGCTAAGTGGCTGGGTTATCTGAGATGAAATTTTAGGGAAGATTTTCTTGAACACAAGGCTACAATCTAAATACTCTACAGGAGCCCAGTTTCCACAATCTATGATACAAACAGCACACAATGAAAAAGGTTTTTCCCAACATTAAGTAGTCATCTTACACAAGAGGCAGTGTGTTAGTTAAGAGCACCAACTCTGGAGCCAGACTGTGCAGTATCACTTTCCAATGCTCACCAAGCAAATTACAGTTTGTGTGCCCATTTATTCAACTATAAAATGGGGATAATAATGGTACCTACCTATAAGGTTATTGTGAGGATTCAAATGAACTATACTGAATCACTCAGTACTGGGCACATATTAAACAATTAATAAATATTAGCTTTTATTATTATTAGGGTCAGAATCCAAAGGAAACACTTGGTACAACGATGGAACTGGTATAGCAACGAGTTGATATGGTCATTAATAGACCATATTAATTATGCTGTGTCATTGGAATAGTAAGGTATTCACCAGTAAGACTCTATATATAAGTCTTAGAAGCTCCAAGTCGATTTTTTTGCTTTGTTCTGTTTTAATGACCATTAGAATCCAGTGAAATGGATAATAAAAAACTATAAAACCTTTAAAAATATATATTTACCCTCTGCTGCTGTTAGGTTCCAGTACTCACCTGAAAGTATGAAACTTCTGGGGCACCACTGGTGGAAACTTCTGTGACCACTGACAGTGATTTCAAATCACTTGATAGACATAATGCAAGACAAGTACCAACAATCTGTAAAACAGTCAAGTCTCCATTATATTTAGTGTTATTGCTAGACTGCATCTGCTTACAGTATAGGAGGCAAATATTCAGAGCTCTAAAAAGCAGAAACACATGCCTGGCTCTTGCCACACACGTGGCACATGAAGGCATGTGTCCTCTTAGTTGCAAGGACACACACACACACCCCCAACAAGGGGCCCAAGTGTTGGAGAACTAACATTCCCACAGAGCCTATAACATTTTCTACCCTTTTAGGGAACTATAAGAATAAGAAGAAAAAGATACGGAGAAGACCGAGACTGAGCATAAGATTGCTTCTGATGACGTTTATCAAATTCCAATCACAAAGTGTAGCTCTTAAACGCCACAAGGCTAGAAAAACATCAAATCATAACCCAGTGTATCATACCAATCTTTCTGTTAAGAAAAACAATTTTGACTAATTCCACTAATTCCCCTGATCTTCACAGACATCATATCACTATTCTTAGTAGGAAAATTATCCTTTTAACATTTAAGAACAAATAATTCCAATAACTGAAATTAAGAAAAAAAGTAATGTTTTATTCTTTTTCCATAAATCAGTCAGCTGCTATATTCTAAGAGAAACAAAAAGGAAGATTTTAAAGAAAAACTTACCCCAGTGACTCGAGCAATTTTGAACATTCCATAAGCATAAAGCTCAATAAATGCAGAGCTTCCTCCAAGGACAAGAATATTGAGCCTAATTAAAAATAATGCAACAAGCTGAGGACAACAGAGAGGAGCGAGTTCTTAAACCAAGATGTGCTCCTGCCCTCACATAATCTGCATGTTCCAGCTTCCTTGTAGGGGAGCTGAATCCCCCAACAAATTCACCAAGACTCAATCACATTGGGCTTACTCCTTTCTTTCAAAGGAACAACATAAATTTCATCCAGCCTAAAAAACATCAGTTTACAGTAAAATAAGAATATATTATTTTAATGATGATTATATTTGTATACTCTCAATAACAAAATCTTCTCTTTTCCAGTTAATATAAAGCGCCAACAGTTTTATCATGGCTCTGATGCTAAATGCATTAAGTGAGCTTAAAGAACTTGAAAATTTAAATTTAAATTTTAGAAACTCCAGCACTTCCACCTTTCTTTACTTTTTAAAATAAAAGTACATCTTAATATTAAACTTGACACAACCAAGTATCATAGAATACAAACGAGTAAATAATAGATATTGTCTGTTTATTATTCAGAGGTATTTGTCAGCAATGAAATAACATGACAAATAAGGACACTGTCCTTGGAACTTTAGTCTAAAAACTGCTTCAAATATCAAATATCAAATTTAAGAAAATAAGACTTGTTAAATATTTAAGATATCTGCAAGATTTACCTGACGTCTCCCAAAAGCTTAATAATTTCATCAGAATTTTCTTCACTAAAATATAAAAATAAATTGGGTTATCTTTAACTGTATCTTTCAAATAATAAAAGATTATCTTACTTGAAAAGAAAAAAGGCATATCTTACCTAAATATTTTTGAGGTGTTGCTATAACTAGAAAAAAAACAGAAATGCATTTTTTAAAACACATGAGAAAATTGTCATAGTGTTAAAAGGAAAGGAAAGAAATCTGCAAGATTAATTCCAATGAAATTAAACTCTGATACTTACTTTTTTGGCAGTGTAGGAAGTTTAGGTAAGAGAAGATTTGATTCATCCTCAGAATTATAAAAGGACGTTAGAACACTAAAAAGGTGAAAACGAAACAAAAACAAGCATTATAAAAACAAAGATTCTACTTTTCTTTCCATTAAAAAATACTATTTTTTTAAATGCCCAATTTTATACAATTTTATACATTAATTTTACACATTACCAAGTAAACAGATGCCACACACAGTTCACCACTGTAAAACAGTCACTATAACAATCACAAACAAGAAATAGAAAAGTTGGAATTTCTTCATTTACTTATAACTTTATTTCTGGGGAAAAAAATCAGCCTACCCACTTTACATGTAGAGGAACAAATATTTATAAACAATTTTCTCAGTATATGAAATGCATTCAAATGTATTCATTATCAGCACCAGATACAGACTGACTTAACTCTCCTCTAAGAACCAACACTGAACATATGAGTTCCAAGAGTAACTGTAAAGAACACTGCAATTATTATATAATGTAATGATGGCTTCTATGGCTTACATACATGTGAAGATGTAAAAACCCAGCAGGTACATAAGATGACACCACGTATTTTGAAACAGTCTTATTTATCCACCCCCCCCTTTTTTTCAGTCCTACCTCTGAATATGGCTGGAAATAAATGAGTAAGAAGGTGAAAAAGCAGTGTCCTGAGAGACCCTGGAATCTCCACATAATATTTCTGAACTCTTAATGGAAAGTGTGTTAGGAATACACTTAGTAGGTTACTGGACTGGGATAGAAATGACATGGTATATTCCGTTCCTCTAATCGTCTATGAATTCACATGACCATTTACAATCTTTGATTATTTGATGATGGATTAATCACTGTTTTATCTACAGTGAATTTCAAACCCCAGGCTAGACCTTGTTATCTAATGCTTTACAGTCCCTTCCTTAGGAAATTTGTCAATTAATAATCAGGATTTACAAATTCATTTGATATTAACTTAAAACTTAACTAGAATGGAAAGAAAATTATCGTATTTCCTCAAAAAAGAAACTTCTATTTTCAGTATTCACTAAGCCCATTGGTCCTTTAAGCCATCTTTACTGCAAACCTGGCGTAGTACTTGACTTCACAGACCAAGGCAAAATTATTTTCACAAAACAAGGAAACTATAGGGACCATGAACACAGAAAGAACCCATTCAGCATCAAAACAGAATGCTCAATTCAGCACTTTTTGAAGAATATTTACTGAGACACAAAAACACAAAGCTCCAGGTGAAATATATGGTGAAAAGGAAAACAGAGCCTCAATTTGCTAATCAATAATTTTAATTAATATTCCTTGAATGTATAAGTCATCGATATAAACTGTTAAAAATAACTGAAAAGAAAAATCTTGGCCATTGAGGCATTACTGCTCCAATAAGAAAAGAGATTTTTTCAAGAGAAAAAAAACCCAACAGAGCATTAAAAAAATTGCATCTTGATAAGCTTAAAACAAAAAGTTAAATGCAATGTACACATACTCAACACCCAGATACTCCTAAGTTTCCACTTTTAAAAAATGAGAATTTCAAAAACATCCTACTGTGACTACTGGGGTTTTTCTTTTTTTATTACTCAACCTGCTCTCGACGGTCACTTCCATCCAATGCATACAAGAAACTGGAGCCTCCACAGAAAAAGAGTGCAAGCTTTCAGGTTTTTCTACATCACACAAAATGATTTTCTTGGTGTCAGCAAGAGCAAAGGCCAAAACTAAAGAAGAAATAATCAGAATAAGTTAGTATAATATTTGAGAAAAATGGGTATTTCATTGCTTCCCCAATTTTACTATTTTAAATACATCATAATCATAGAAATGATTTAAGGCCAAATCCTTGCTTTAAATAACTAAAAAACTAAAAGATATCTTTGCATATAGTTATGCTGTTACACCTACGCTTATTTTCAAATGCTCAAACTTTCATGAGCAATCTACTACTTTCTCATGCACTGTTCTTAACATCTTACATATCAGAGCCTCTAGACAGGAACCTTGATGCCAAGCAGAAAATACAGAACAGGCATCAACAAATAAACAATAATATCGTTATCACCAAGACATATTGGTCCCCACCTAAAAGCTGAAAAGTGATTCCACCTGCTTGGTTCTTGGAAGGTTTTTTGTTCCTCTTTTTTATTTCTAACCCTTAATGAACAGGGCCATCAAATACTGATGGGTCTTCTTCCTTTCACTGTGGCTGAATTACCTAGTATAGTTTCTCTACATAAGTCATTAACATCTTCCTAACATATCAAATTGAAGAATTTCTAAATAGAGGGCTGTGAGTTTCACTGTATACCAATACATGCAGCTTTGCTAGATGTGAGGCAATCCAAGTCTCCTCTTCTTCAAAACGATTTAAAGCAATCTCGAAATAATCATTACCAAAAAAAACCCTATTTTACTGTCGAAAATCACAAGACATTTTTTAATGATAAAAATATCATCTACTTAAATACATTTTCACACACACTGACTTTCCTGATTTTTGAGATCGTGGCATTTTTGGATGAATAGTGCAAGATCTCAAATTATTACTTACAAAAGTTCTCTAATTTTACACATACTTTGTTTTTACGTAAAAGATGAAACAAGAATGGAGCAAAATGAGTACAGACAAAAATAGTTGTTATCTTTAAAGTGATAGGCTTTCAGGGCATTTTTACATACTTATATTTATCTAGAAAAAAAGTAAGCAATGAGGAGTACATATCATTTTACAGAAACAATTCTTTTTTTTTTTTTTTTAAGCACCAATGATACAGATGAACTTTAAGCTGTATGATTTGTAGCATTTTCCTGTGCTGACTGGACATGTACAACAGCTCAAACAATGACTGTCCTTGTAACAACACATGGAAGAGGAGAGTTCAGTCCTCAGAGCTGCAATGCAGCAAGCTACAACACACAGGGCACCAAGAGGAGTCAGATCACACAGAAGTTGAAGGAAGCGGGTCAGAACTGACAGTCCTTCCGGTGAGGCAAGCAAATGTGCAGAGAGAATATTTATGAGCCACACATTTAATGCTAAAACACATTCTGGGGAGAAAAGGGCCAAGATGGCACTGAACTGACTAGTGAGTGACAAATGAAGCTTAGGGCAAACAGTGCAGGACAACACAATAGCGGAAGAACAAAACCAAAGTACTTTGTATATTCCCATCAAATTTCTTTTCAGCCTTATCTTTGCCAAGAAGTCAGATTTCATTTTAGAGATATCTTTGCCAAGAAACAAGATGGTAGAAGTAATCTGAGTTCTATGAAAACACTTTAAAGCATTTGAAAAAACAAAGTTCCCAAATTTAGAATTCTAGTATATAATAAGAATAAATTCTTTCTGGAAATAAGTTCTCTTTACAGAATACTCCTTCTGAAAAACAAAAATGTATTTTTTACAATACTATCATTACGTTTGCCATCTGGTCTCCAAGCAAGACAGGTCACTTCCTTTCCTGTATTTTCATTTGGTGGAAAACTCCAAACTCGATGAAAACTTGCAAGTCGATGAAGTAAAACCTGAGACAAAACAGGTATAATAGCAAATAATAAAAAAATCCGTTTCCAAAAATAAAATATACCTAGATCCCCACTATAAAATTTTTTAAAAATCATGTCAAGTATAATATTTAGCTATCAGAAGAAATTCGAAGACAAAAGTGTCTGAATGAACTTAAGGTATTTTCAAAGAAATGGGTGAAACAAGGTCTAACTTAACCCTGTACCCTATACATTTCCTAACTTTCATGTCAATAAGAGACTTATCTTTTAGAAAGGAATAAGGCTGTCCAAGAAGATAACGAAAAAAGCAATAAAGGACACAAACAGAACTAGAAAGGCAGCTGTATAAGATCAAGTAACACTAAACTTGGAATCAGACAATTTCAGCTGTGTCACTTACTGGCCAAGGATCTCAGACAAGTCACTTAGTCATTCTAAATTTCCATTTCCACCGGGTATATTCCCACCTTGGAGGATCAAGATGATCCCCTGGAGCTCCTTGTGCTTCAAAAGTAAAACTGTCCCTACTCTATCCTCTATACAACTGGTAGAAATAAAGAAGAAAAGGCCTCGAACTGCATGTGCTCCTGAAGATTTCCCCCCCCACACACACACCTTCTTAGTTCCCTGCACTCACAGCTTTACCACTCCCTGCCTTATCTCATAGCATCCTTCCTTCACTCTTGGTTACAGGGAAGCCAGGACTCCCAAGGAATCACTCATCCCCGAGACCCAGTGCTCTTTTCTGAGCCCATCTCTGACTTTCCTTACTTCTGAAACCCTTCCTCTGTGCCCTCTGGAATTCATGATCAGGTATCAAGATCCCCTGTATCTTCACTGTCTTCCCTGAAATGTACTTCTCACCTGAGGACACTGCTTCCCTACAGGATTCTCAGGTGGTGGCCATTTTGCACACCATGTCCCCTGTACTACTACTGGGCTAGGAGATAAAGTAGATTTCCTCCTTGATGCCATTTCTGGCTGGTTTTTCTTCTCTTCTCTAAAATCCTCTAACTTTGAATCATATGCAATCAGACCATACCGCCTGCTATCCCTCTTAACTGCAGTCACCTATAGACTCCTAGGCCATCCCCCCCGCCCCCCCCCCCCATTCCTGGGAGATTTGGACTCCTGTGTGGCTCACTCATGCTTTCCAACACTACTCATCACCATTCTTGGTGATTTCAAGAGATACAATGTCCCGGCTTTTTGGTGCTCACCTACCTCTTCTTCAATGATCACATCCTCTACCTCACCTCAGTCACTCCCAGGGTCATGCCTGTGACCTTGTCATTACCAACAACTACAAATGCTGCCATAATCTTCAGTTGCAAACCTCCCACTTTCCATCACCACCTGTATCTCTCCTGCTCATCCCAGATACCCAACTTCAATTCTTCAACCTCACCAAGACATACAAGCCATTGACTCTACCACTGACCAACTCCTTGTCCCTCACCCGACAGGTGACCTCACTTCCCTACTTAATCGGGTTATAATCCAAAGTTCATCATTACAATCATTCCTCTTACATATAACTTCAACCCCCTTGCATCTCTCTTGCTTTGTCACAGTTAGTCACAACAACTCTGGTTAAACCCAACCATGCCTGCACCCATACAGCTGAACAGAAGGGACATACAACCATGCTCACTAGTTTCACTACAAAATCACTAACCTCATGTGGCTCTTAATACTGACGAACAATCCTACCAAGTTTCACCAGTCCACTTGTCAGCTTTTTTGTACCTCTCTTTTCTCCTCAAAATTCCAATATTTTCTTCTCCATCCTCACTCCTAAACAGCGCCCCTTCTTCTTCACTGAGAAAACAGAAGCAACAAATGCCCACAGTTGATTGCATCTATCCATCTGATCACAGTGATGCTCCTATTCTCTCCCTTCTCTCCTACTGTTGTGGCTGTACTACCTGCACTCCTCTTAGGGCCAGGACAGCGTTTCAAAACACCCTGGCAGTGGAGGGAGGCTAGAAGATTTCATAGAGGGCCTTGAGAAAGCAGATATCAATACCCTGGCAATGAGGTCATGACAGTCAACACAGTTTTGCAGGCTGCTAAGTTTCGCTGACTGCTAAGTTCTCTTTACCACCTAGTTTCCAAGGTTGGCTGCACACCACACAACTCTCACCTGGCCAGGTAACTATCAGGAAACCTGCCAAAAGGCCAAAAGAGTAAAGAAGCCAAGGTGAAGGTTTCCTTACAAAATGGCTGCCAAGTAACTAAAAACTATCAGCAGAAATTTACAACCCGGTTACACTTGATGAAGCGCAATACAATGTGAACTAGAAATGCTAACTGACAACACTCATGCACATTCCATCAGGAATCCAGTGATGGCTATCCAACCCATTCTGTAAAACTTGGACAACAGAATAAAGATTCTTAAACATCCTCCGTGGCAGCTATACACACGCACATTCGCAACTCAAGTCTGACAATAACCCATCTTTCTTCTGCCTAAACTGCAAGTAAACTAACTGCAGAGTCTGTGGACCTACTACTATGTCTAGCTCATGAGTGACACATGAGCCTTTAAAAAGCCCACTTAACAAATAACTGAAAGCCTTGGGGATGCAGGACTGTATGACTGCGTTAAGCTGCATGAAAACTGTAGTTCTGGCCATAAAATGCGTATAAATGACCTTTCCCATATATGGCCCCTTAGATTCACTTAAAGTTTTCAGCAGGGCTGGAGGAAGGGGCGGGGTACACAGGTGGCCCGGGCTCGGTGTCCACGGGGCTGCACGCCGGCTCACTCACCTCGCCCGCCGTATTGGCCAGAGCAATGAGATCCCGCTTGGGTGACCAGACCAGGAAGATGATCTCCTGCGGTAGCTGCTTCTCTCCCACCACCCGGAAGGACGGGAAACAGGTCGGGAAACGCAACATTGGGGCGGCCCTGCAAAAACACCCCTAATCGGAGGCCGGCAGGGGCCCCCCGGGGCCGCCCTGCCCGGGCCCGGCGCCGGCGCCGCCTCCGCCCCCGGCCCTTCGCACAGAGCCCGGATGGTGGCGGCACCTGCTAGATGCCCCACGGCAGCCAACGCGACCCAGACGGCCTCTGCCTCCCGTTCTCCCCCAGCGCGTTTGCAGCTGCCGCCGCGCGCGCGCGCGTGCGCGCGCGCTCCGGGCACTTCCGGTAGCCGGACTTCCTCGCGAGAGCACGGAGGCGCGGTCTCGAATCGCTGGAACCTCTTCGATAGTTTCTGAACCAGTGGATCTCTGAACCAGTGGGTCTCAGCCCTGGGTGCTCAGTAGAGAGGTATTGTTTGTTTGTTTGTTTTTAAACCCCCTGCCCAGGCAGCACCCCAGACCGATTAAAAGAGAATTAATACGGAATGGGACCAGTATTTATTTATTTATTTATTTTTTTCCACACACACACACACACACACACACACACACACACACACACACACACACACTGTATTTTATTTTTACAAGAGATAAATAGACTGACACCAAGCATTGTACATGGATGACCACAACAAAAGCAACAATGATTGCAATTACTAAACATGAAACACACTCATACTATGTCATAATATTGACATTCAGTCCAGTAATCCTCCACTATAACAGCTCCTTTACTTTGCAGTGAAAATTGATTTGTATATTCTTTGCCTCTGAGTCCTTGTGGGATTTTTTTTTTTAATTCAGACAGAAAGTCACAAAAATTATACTCATCCTCATCAGTTCACTCAGTCCCATGTAATTAATTTTTTTTTCATCTTGATCTTTTGTTAGCACTTTTATGAGTTCATCAGTTTTTCATTAGAGTTCTGAAAATGCTTATTCATTCAGTTCAGCAGTACAGTCAAGTTACCAGAAACCTGTACTTGTCAGAGTCTTTTCCATGAATTTCTTGAAGATGAAACCCTTTTATAGGAACATATTTGCAAAATCATCAGAGTACACCCAGAACTGTCTGTAAATGACAAAAGACTTAAAAATGACCATGGTTAAAGATTTGATGAAAGTTCATAATAATGCAGTTGACAAGAAAATTAGTTATTTCTGAGATATACATTTTAAAGTAATAACTAGGATTATTACTTATAACATTATACCAGAACATATAAGATTTTTAGAAGTTTCCTGTAATGTCTGAAACATTTATATTAACATATTTCCATACAAATACAAATATAAGATTTTTAGAAATTTCATGTAATGTCTGAAACATTTATATTAACATATCTCCATACATATTTCCATACAAATACAAATATAAGATTTTTAGAAATTTCATGTAATGTCTGAAACAGTTATATTAACATATTTCCATACAAATGACCCAATGAAAGTTTAGTATTAGTTGTTTTGTTTGTTTTTTTATACTGCAGGTTCTTATTAGGCATCAGTTTTATACACATCAGTGTATACATGTCAATCCCAATCGCCCAATTCAGCACACCACCATTCCCACCTCACCGCAGTTTTCCCCCCTTGGTGTCCATATGTCCATTCTCTACATCTGTGTCTCAACTTCTACCCTGCAAACTGGCTCATCTGTACCATTTTTCTAGGTTCCACATACATGCATAAATATACGATATTTGTTTTTCTCTTTCTGACTTACTTCACTCTGTATGACAGTCTCTAGATCCATCCACGTCTCAACAAATGACTCAATTTCGTTCCTTTTTATGGCTGAGTAATATTCCATTGTATATATGTACCACATCTTCTTTATCCATTCGTCTGTTGATGGGCATTTTGGTTACTTCCATGACCTGGCTATTGTAAATAGTGCTGCAATGAACATTCGGGTGCATGTGTCTTTTTGAATTACGGTTTTCTCTGGGTATATGCCCAGCAGTGGGATTGCTGGGTCATATGGTAATTCTATTTTTCGTTTTTTAAGGAACCTCCATATTGTTCTCCATAGTGGCTGTATCAATTTACATTCCCACCAACAGTGCAAGAGGGTTCCCTTTTCTCCACACCCTCTCCAGCATTTGTTGTTTGTAGATTTTCTGATGATGCCCATTCTAACAGGAGTGAGGTGATACCTCATTGTAGTTTTGATTTGCATTTCTCTAATAATTAGTGATGTTGAGCATCTTTTCATGTGCTTCGTGGCCGTCTGTATGCCTTCTTTGGAGAAATGTCTATTTAGGTCTTCTGCCCATTTTTGGATTGGGGTGTTTGTTTCTTTACTATTGAGCTGAATGAGCTGTTTATATATTTTGGAGATTAATCCTTTGTCCGTTGATTCATTTGCAAATATTTTCTCCCATTCTGAGGGTTGTCTTTTCCTCTTGTTTATGGTTTCCTTTGCTGTGCAAAAGCTTTGAAGTTTCATTAGGTCCCACTTGTTTATTTTTGTTTTTATTTCCATTACTCTAGGAGGTGGATCAAAAAAGATCTTGCTGTGATTTATGTCAAAGAGTGTTCTTCCTATGTTTTCCTCTAAGAGTTTTATAGTGTCCAGTCTTATATTTAGGTCTCTAATCCATTTTGAGTTTATTTTTGTGTATGGTGTTAGGGAGTATTCTAATTTCATTCTTATACATGTAGCTGTCCAGTTTTCCCAGCACCACTTATTGAAGAGACTGTCTTTTCTCCATTGTATATCTTTGCCTCCTTTGTCATAGATTAGTTGACCATAGGTGCATGGGTTTATCTCTGGGCTTTCTATCTTGTTCCATTGATCTATGTTTCTGTTTTTGTGCCAGTACCATACTGTCTTGATTACTGTAGCTTTGTAGTATAGTCTGAAGTCAGGGAGTCTGATTCCTCCAGCTCCATTTTTTTGCCTCAAGACTGCTTTGGCTATTCGGGGTCTTTTGTGTCTCCATACAAATTTTAAGATGATTTGTTCTAGCTCCGTAAAAAATGCCATTGGTAATTTGATAGGGATTGCATTGAATCTGTAGATTGCTTTGGGTAGTATACTCATTTTCACAATGTTGATTCTTCCAATCCAAGAACATGGTATATCTCTCCATCTATTTGTATCATCTTTAATTTCTTTCATCAGTGTCTTATAGTTTTCTGCATACAGGTCTTTTGTCTCCCTAGGTAGGTTTATTCCTAGGTATTTTATTCTTTTTGTTGCAGTGGTAAATGGGAGTGTTTCCATAATTTCTCTTTCAGATTTTTCATCATTAGTGTATAGGAATGCAAGAGATTTCTGTGCATTAATTTTGTAACCTGCAACTTTACCATATTCATTAATTAGCTCTAGCAGTTTTCTGGTGGCAGTTTTAGGATTCTCTATGTATAGTATCATGTCATCCGCAAACAGTGACAGTTTTACTTCTTCTTTTCCAATTTGTATTCCTTTTATTTCTTTTTCTTCTCTGATTGCCGTGGCTAGGACTTCCAGAACTATGTTGAATAATAGTGGTGAGAGTGGACATCCTTGTCTCGTTCCTGATCTTAGAGGAAATGCTTTCAGTTTTTCACCATTGAGAATGATGTTTGCTGTGGGTTTGTCATATATGGCCTTTATTATGTTGAGGTAGGTTCCCTCTATGCCCACTTTCTGGAGAGTTTTTATCAGAAATCGGTGTTGAATTTTGTCAAAAGCTTTTTCTGCATCTATTGAGATGATCATATGGTTTTTATTCTTCAGTTTGTTAATATGGTGTATCACATTGATTGATTTGCGTATATTGAAGAATCCTTGCATCCCTGGGATAAATCCCACTTGATCATGGTGTATGATCCTTTTAATGTGTTGTTGGATTCTGTTTGCTAGTATTTTGTTGAGGATTTTTGCATCTATATTCATCAGTGATATTGGTCTGTAATTTTCTTTTTTTGTAGTGTCTTTGTCTGGTTTTGGTATCAGGGTGATGGTGGCCTCATAGAATGAGTTTGGGAGTGTTCCTTCCTCTGCAATTTTTTGGAAGAGTTTGAGAAGGATGGGTGTTAGCTCTTCTCTAAATGTTTGATAGAATTCACCTGTGAAGCCATCTGGTCCTGGACTTTTGTTTGTTGGAAGATTTTTAATCACAGTTTCAATTTCATTACTTGTGATTGGTCTGTTCATATTTTCTGTTTCTTCCTGATTCAGTCTTGGAAGGTTATACCTTTCTAAGAATTTGTCCATTTCTTCCAGGTTGTCCATTTTATTGGCATAAAGTTGCTTGTAGTAGTCTCTTAGGATGTTTTGTATTTCTGCGGTGTCTGTTGTAACTTCTCCTTTTTCATTTCTGATTTTATTGATTTGAGTCCTCTCCCTCTTTTTCTTGATGAGTCTGGCTAATGGCTTATCAATTTTGTTTATCTTCTCAAAGAACCAACTTTTAGTTTTATTGATCTTTGCTATTGTTTTCTTTGTTTCTATTTCGTTTATTTCTGCTCTGATCTTTATGATTTCTTTCCTTCTGCTAACTTTGGGTTTTGTTTGTTCTTCTTTCTCTAGTTTCTTTAGGTGTAAGGTTAGATTGTTTACTTGAGATTTTTCTTGTTTCTTTAGGTAGGCTTGTATAGCTATAAACTTCCCTCTTAGAACCGCTTTTGCTGCATCCCATAGGTTTTGGGTCGTCGTGTTTTCATTGTTATTTGTCTCTAGGTATTTTTTTATTTCCTGTTTGATTTCTTCAGTGATCTCTTGGTTATTTAGTAACATATTGTTTAGCCTCCATGTGTTTGTCTTTTTTACGTTTTTTTCCCTGTAATTCATTTCTTTTTTTTTTTTTTTTTAATTTTATTTATTTATTTATTTATTTATTTATTTTTGGCTGTGCTGGGTCTTCGGTTCGTGCGAGGGCTTTCTCTAGTTGCGGCAAGTGGGGGCCACTCTTCATCGCGGTGCGGGGACCGCTCTTCATCGCGGTGCGCGGGCCTTTCACTATCGCGGCCCCTCCCGTTGCAGGGCACAGGCTCCAGACGCGCAGGCTCAGCAGCTGTGGCTCACGGGCCCAGCTGCTCCGTGGCATGTGGGATCTTCCCAGACCAGGGCTCGAACCCGTGTCTCCTGCATTGGCAGGCAGATTCTCAACCACTCGCCACCAGGGAAGCCCTGTAATTCATTTCTAATCTCATAGCGTGGTGGTCAGAAAAGATGCTTGATATGATTTAAATTTTCTTAAATTTACTGAGGCTTGATTTGTGACCCAAGATGTGATCTATCCTGGAGAATGTTCCGTGCGCACTTGAGAAGAACGTGTAATCTGCCGTTTTTGGATGGAATGTCCTATATATATCAATTAAATCTATCTGGGGACCAGTATTTATTAAAACACTCTAGGTGCTGCCACTTTGCAGCCAAGGTAGGAGAGTCCTACTCTAAAACCTCTGACATAGGCAAATATCTTGATTCTTTATTCCATGCCTACAACTTAGTAGTAGTAGTAGCCCCCACCATAATAAATGAGGACTGTGGGCTCAGCCAGGATTTGTCCCGTAGCTATTGGAGCGTCTACTATGTGAAGGAGCCTGAGCTACACAAATGCACGGGACAGAGGCTCTGCCCTGTAAGGTTCACAGGTCAGCCTGGAGGGTTATGTGAATCAGAACCCATCTGATGCTTCTTGTTACACATTTAAATGTGTTAACTTGTTTAAAAGTTTCCACAAGTTATGAACCTGGTTAAGAGAATGTAACAGTATCATCCTGTGATTCTTGATCTTAAAGTCTGTGGTAGGAAGCCATCTACCTTTCAGTTCTTTTACTTGTTCAAAGTAGAAAGGAGGCAGGATCTTCAGCTTGCAACAAGCCCCGTCTTCCTGCCCTCTGTCTGGATCTAGCCCCTGGGACGAAGGTGACAGAGGTAGACTAATTCATTCAGCAACAAATATTCGAGGCACTCTTTTGTGCCAGGCGATTTGTAACTCCTGATGTTTACCCTGCTTGCTGAGATGGGCTTTTTCCCTTGCTTTTTCTGCAAACAATTTAGTATGTCCCCCAAATTCACCCACAGGCAATATCCTAAGGTGACAATGGACTTGCCTTTGTTATTCATGAAATGCATTTTTGGGTATTATTTAATGTTCTGGGGTGGTGTGTGATTGTTAGCACAACTGATGCCACCTTGGGCACGTACAGTTCCTCCCGTCCTTCCACTGCCCTACCCAGGAGTGTACTGTGCAGTAAATCACTTCTCTGTCAAGGGCATTGTAGTTAATAGATAAGTGTTTAATAATCATTAGGACCAGGTAGTCTCTATGCTCTGTTAGTCCCCAAGCAATGATGAAGACCTTCCCTGACGTATTCCTGGCACCCACAAGACTAGTTACCCATTCATAAATCTTGACTTAACGAATGCACTTCCTGTTTCTCTAGGTGAACTATAAAATTGTCCCAGTGGTCCTTCGGCGATGCCGAGTGCAGCTGTGAATGCTTCCAGACCGTTGTCTGCTTGATCCCATCCTGTAAGTTACCGGATAAGCGGATCCATGGATTATATAATAGCTGCCTGCCTCATAGTCTGATCTCAAGATACCTTCTCCACCCTCCAACAGGTGGCAATAGATAATCTACATGGTGGGAGTCCAATATCTTTATCCGCTTAACAATCTTACGAAAACTGAATGCCCATTTTCCTGAAACTTACCCTGAATATGAACCCTTATATACAACACATGGAAAGGACTGTTAATAGAACTATACACTCAGTGCTACAAGACAGGGGAGAGTAACTACCTGCATATTATGAAACCTTCACATAAAAGTATGAATTACCCAGAAGGCATGTATAACAACACAGGAAACAGCATAGGTGTGAAGTTCCAGATGTGGCCATAGCACCTCATGCGTGTCAGTGGGAGTGGGTGGCAGGGATTGTTACTGGAAATGATCCAAAGTAGCCATAGGACAAGAGCTATTAACACACGGTGTTTCCAGCCTTTTCTTTTTCTCACTACCCCATAAAGGAGACTTTGGTTTTACCCACTCCGTTTCTTTGCCTTCCCCATTCTCTAAGGAAAACACTGCTGTCAAATTGGTTTACTTGTGCTTATGTGGCACAGGATCAAAAGGAAAAGGGGGAAAGGCCCAGGGATCAGGCATTGGTGCTTTTTAAGAAGGCGAGGACAGGAGATACAAATGTGCAGAATGGGAAGTGGGAAAGGGGTTAGGGAAATGAAGAGAAAATAGACTTTAAGAATCCCCATGATGTATATATCTATATCTAATCTATCCTCTTCCTAGTGCTTGAAAAGAAAATGCAGTGGCTGGCTCTTTTGAAATAACTTTTTGGTAGCTGGGCTGTTTCTTTGATCACTACACCCCCTGGGCTAGCTCACACCGATGGCACCTTTCCACGTGTTATAATGGTGTGGGGTTGGATTCTGAAAGGCAGGAAGTTGAGAACAGAGGTTGTTGGCAGAGGGGCGTGTTGTTGACGGCATCACACTGGTTCATCGGTCATGCAAGACCTTAATTCTTGTGCCAAGGCTGATGACGGGTTAGAAAGGAAGGAAGACTAGTTGGGCAGAGGCGGGGGAGGGGAGAGGGGGGTTGCAGGAGGTGATTCCAGAGACATTTCTGCAAGAACAGATTATTGATTAGATCGGGGGAATGAAAGCAAGGGAGTAGTCAAGACAAGTTGGGATATTTGGGTGCACAGACTCAGGGAGTAGAGAACTGGTTGTTGTTGGGTGGGGTGGGATATGAGGGAAGTATGAGGGGAAGGGAGGGAAAGTAGACCAGAGCAAAGGAGTTCAGTGAGGACTACGTCTGGGTGGAGGTGTGGTGTGAAAATCCGTCTGTGATGGACAAAAGGCAGCTGAAAAGGCAGGTGTGAAGGGGAAAGGTCAGGGCCTGAGCAGAGATGTGGGACTCACAGTGTACAGGGATGGAAGATGGAGTTGTGTGGGATGTGACTGATCTAGGCCAGGTGGAAAGGCTGTTATTTTGAGAGGCCTATTTTGAAGTCATAAAATAAGTGAAACATACAAAATAAGCAAATTAACTGGATTTGCTGGAAAAAGAAATAAATGTTAGTGATAGAATCTCTCTACCCTGCCATGGTTGCAGTGGCACAAGTAATAACTAGAATGTGTTGGCTCATGTAAATTACAAGTCCAGTCATGGGGCCAACTTCAGGGCAGACTAGATCCAGCAACTCGGAGTCACCAGGGACCCAGCTGAAGGTGTGCACTACCATGAGGCTGGCTCCCCATGTGGTTGCTGGAAGACTGCCGACAGCACCTGGAGCTACAGGCTTCCTCATTCAGAAGGAAGAATGAGCATCTCTTCACCAGTCACAAGACTAAAGTACTGAGCTGGTGTTGTAATTAGACCAGCCCCTATCGTGAGCCTTGCTGAAATCACTCGCAGGTAAAGGGGATGGAATTATGCCCAATAAAAAGTCCTCCCCAAAAGCTGGAGCGGATGTCAGTCAACCCTCCCCCAAATCCCACAGCAGGCACACAATGGAACGGGTGGGAATGATGGTGGCAAAGCGGCCCATCCATAGTGTTCAATATGACAATCAATCATTACTACTCAAAGGGTGGTTTTACGTTTGAAGTGCGTCTGGGAGATGTGGGTCTAGACTATCAGTTCGTGGTGCTTTGCTTGTCTCCCACGACCACTTCAGTTGCTGTTCGGAGACCAACTCATGTGACTCCCATCTGGAAAAAAAGTTCTAAGAGCTACAGAACCAGTATTCGTATGTATAGGAACTTACCTTAAGGAAATAAGATTTGAGTATAAGTACATTCACCATAGAGTTGTTTACACTAGTGAAAAATGCAAACAACTTAGATGTCCAACCATAAGAGACTGATTAAATACAGTACGTGCATACTGAAGAATAATAACTGTTGTTATAGGTATAAATTGATGTTCACAACATGTTTATGAGGAGAGGATTACAAACAGTATATTTTAATAATTCCATTTTTGTGGGGGAAATTTTAGAGTGTCTAGATAGCTTTTACACAAACTATCTTTGGAAGAACACACACATTGTGACAGTGGCTATGTCTGGGTGGTAGAATTAGAGTTACTTTTCATTTTATTTGACTCACCTGGCTCATGTATTAATTGTAAAGTTAGCAGGCAGCAACTTTTATTTCCTTTTGTCCTCTTTAAGCATGTGGAATGTTTAGGCTGTCTACCTCTAGTTTTCTCCCATTCCTCACCTCCACATTTTCAGATGAAGAAGCTGGCCCATCTAATCAGCCTTCATTTCTTAGAGATCACCGGATGTCACACTGCTAGTCTGCAGGGGTACTAAGCAACACAGTAGTGTGAGAATCTTGTGACTGTCCAGCTAATGGGATAAAACTCACCCCTCAGATCTCTGAGATCTGCTTGCTTACTTTTGGTGCTTTTTTCCCCCAGTCTTGCTGAGTTAACATTTATACTAAGTCGCTTGAAATCAAATAGTAGAGTTCTTATCTTCACTTTTTTGCAGTGACCTTCTAGCTGACCCTCAAGTAATTTTACCCATGTCCTAATGTTCCAATTAAAACCGCATCAAGTAGGTCAAATTGGATTTTCCTTTGCATTTTTTTAAGCTTTTCTTCCTTGGGCAGCTCTAAGTGTATTAGCGTCTTACTGACAGGCGGCACAGTTGGGTTTGGGGGCGTAAGTGGCCATCTCCATTCACCCGGTCCATATTTAGGAGCAGCTTCTACTTGGAGGGTGGAGAACGGTGTTAGCCTGGGCGCCTGCTTCCCAGGCTTGTGGGAGGAGGAATGAGGCCATGCATACTGCAACTGGTTGTCTCTGATATCACCGTGTGCAAGACACAGCTCTGGGAGCCAGTGAACATTCACGATGATGTCCACAGGCCCCTGCCATCAACGAGTTTCTAATCTACGTGGGGGAAACAAGCACAAAGAGTTGTTCTAATGCAGGGCATGATTTAAGTACCTGAAAAGAAGTAGAAATGAAAAGACACACAAACACATACCTATTTTTATTTCACTGGTAAGAGACGTACTGTTCCACTGGACACACCAACAAGGACATCACGAAGGAGGTGGTATCAGACAAGGAAGGACCTTTTATAGGCTGTGATTTTATATTTAAAAATTAAATATCTTGTTTTATTGTGCTTCGCAGATATTGTGGTTTGTTTTACAAATTGAAGTTTTGTGGCATCTCCGTGTTATGAGATGATGTTTAGCATTTTTTAGTAATAAAGTATTTTTAAATTCAGGTATGTGGATTTTTTTTTTAGACAATGCTACTGCACACTTAACAGACTACAGTGTGGTATAAATGTAACTTTTAGATGCACTGGGAAACCAAAAAATTCATGCAACTCCCTTCACTGAGATACTCAATTTATTGCGGTGGTCTGGAACCAAACCCACAATATTTCTCTGATGTCTGCCTATAGTCAAGCTTCTCCCAGATGCCTAGTATTTTACAAACTGCTTTGAAAAGGGCAGAAATCAACTTAAGTGTTTTTCTTAAAATAACCTTGAAAGCTGAATTATTCTAAGTTTAAAGACTTCCAGATAAGGCTGCCAATCTTGCTCACATAGCACATCCCAACATTTAAACCCTCCGTGTTGGGATAGTCCTCCTGTTGGCTCTGAATTCCTCCCAATATTGTTTAGGTCTGTTTTCCTTTTTTCAGTCCTTCTAAGAAAGAGAAAAAAACAAGTCCACTCCATATCTTAGGCATGCTTACTGTTAGGGAATGAATTGTGTCTCTCCAGATCTGCATGTTGAAGTCCTAACCCCCAGTACCTCAGAGAGCAACTGTATTTAGAGACAGGGCCTTTAAAAGGAGATGACAAGTAAAATGAGGCCATTAGGGTGGGCCCTAATCCAATCTGACTAGTATCCTTATACAAAGAGGAAATTTGGACACAGAGAGACACCAGGAGTGCGCACACATAGAAGAAAGACCACGTGAGGACACAGTGAGAAGGTGCCGTCTGCCAGCCAGGCAGAGAGATCGCACCAGGAACTGAATCAGCAGACACCTTGATCTTGGACTTCCAGGCTCCAGAACCGTGAGAAAGTTAATTATTGCTGTTTAAGCCACCCAGTCTGTGATTTTTTGTTATGGCAGCCCTAGCAAATGAATACACCTACCACCTGAAAACCTCTAGAAAATTCCATGTTTTCATGTTTCGGGGAAACAGAATCTGTCAATATAATCACAGAATAATACATGAAAAGTGCCTCAAGTGTGGCGCAGAATAGGAAGGGGTTTGGAGAGGAAGGTACTGGCTGCTATCAGGGACTCACGTGAGGCTTCCCAGGAGAGAGTGGGACTTGGGCCAGGGCCTAAAGGCTCCATAAGACTTTAACAGACGGCTGTATGGAGGGAAATATTCCAAACAGAAAGAAGAGAATAGGATGAAAAGATTGGGGCGTACTGGAGAAATAAATTAGTCTAAATATCAGACTAAATGTAGGATAAAAAACTGAAATCTGATCATCCAGGGCCTTTACAAAGTAACTTTGTATTTCATTACATTTTATAATATAAACAAGAAGTAGAATGAAATTTAGCTGTAGTTATTTAAGAAAAATGTCCTTTTAAAAAGCTTAGAAAGTTTTATCTGTCAAATTTCAGGAATTTTCTTCTATTGCTATTTTGAGTAAGTATCTTAATGTTCAGATAGGCAGATTTCTAATTAGAACAAATGACCTCATCTCCCATCACACTTTACCTCCCAGAGACATTTTTACATTCTATTAGTTTATCCTCTGAGAAAAGAAAGAGATTAAGTCCTTAAAATTAGTATTAATTGAACAAAAAAACAGAACCATCAAATTTCATATTTTTAACTCTCTAAGGAGGTAACAAAGTTTTTAAGTACAAAATTCCTGATTATAAGTAATACCCTATTTGCTCAATACTAAGATGGACATTTTTTTCACATTTCAATATTTCTGAAAAAAGATACATCTAAAATTTAATATATACAATTAATGAGATAAAGGTGTTTTCTCCCTGAAAAGCTATGATTACATCGAAAATGCATTTTACAATCGACGGTTATCTTAAAACTAAGAAAATATGGTGATGATAAAAACCATTGGCCATCAGGACCCAATTCTTCAGCAGTCATGGTCCCTCAGCTGTCTGAGTTTCTGGGGAGATTTCAATAGATTTTAACCACGGTATCGTGGACACCATGGAAGTCAGGCAATGTCCACATCTATGCCTGAATCAGAGAGGGGAACTCTCACAATGATTGTACAAGGTTCATATCTCATCCAATCACCTCAAAATCTGCCCCTCCTATCACCACAGGAACCCAGGTTAAAAAGGGGGCGAGAAGAGTTTTCTGATGCTTGTTAAGTCCAGGAGCTTAGCTCATCTTTTGATATAGCCTGATCTACCAGGACCACACTGATCAGGGCCACATGTGCGTATTCCACATCAGGCAACAAACCATCCTAACTTAAATACCAGGTGGAATTTAAATACCAGATGGAGTGCAGTTCTTCTACCTTTACTCTCAGGGCTAGCTAAGCCCAAGCAGAGATGCCTCCAAACCTGCTCTAAAGCAGTCATTTGGGAAAGAGAGAAAAGTCATTGTGCAAATGCAAGCCATTCTAAACTACTAAGTCTTAAGGAGATAATGAACTGTTTGTTCAAACTGCTCCCTTCCATGCTACAATACCTGACCACCCGGTGATTACCATTAGTGCTCCGCAGCCATCTTCATTTGTTAACGTTTCTCACGGGTAACAGGAGAACTGAGAGCCAGGGGCATGTGCCTCATTTAATTTCACCACAAACAAACCTGAGGTCTAACTATTATTGTCCCCATTATAATAATGAAGAAACAGTAGCTTCTAGAGAATGAATGACCTGGCTAAGGACATACAACCAGGAAGTGTTAGAATAGGAATGAGGATCACCAAAATATCCTGCCTTCTGCTACTACTTTTACAAAGAGAGAAACGTACTGCCTAGGTTAAGAGACACGAAGATGACAGAGCAAGTCATAATTCTAAATACCTCACTCATTCAACAAACATTTAGGTGATTCTATACCATCAAAGGACAACTGCAAAAAGTATTTGAAAAATAAATATTTAATAATAATAATGTAACCATACTCATAATCTTTATATCTTTAGACTGCCTTTGTCAAAATTCTTTCCATCATCTTCAGATTCTGTCTAAAAAAAAATTATACACTGTATTTCTCTTTACAAGTGGGGTTTAAGCCACTGTACAATACTTTAATATTTAAAATATCGAACTTATACTCATGTTCAATGTAAACAAAACCTCAGGTTTTCATTCTCATTTTCTTCTTTCTTCCTGCAAAAGGACGCTTTATGCCCATTTTTCAGATAAAAGAGGCTAAAATAATACGACTGGAAGAGATTTAAAGACAGAAAAAAGGCACTGAGAGCTAGCAAACCAGCTAAGGATGGAACAACTCCCCAGGTCTCCAGAGGGGCTGCTGGGGGTGAGGAGGTCTATAAACTAGCAAATACCACCTGCCTACTTTCAAGCTTAGAGAGGTGCATACCTTTGAAAGCGACAGAATTTAAGTCCAGTGAGGCACTTTCAGAAAATGGCATCAAAGGTTGGACTATAAATCTTTCTTATTCGCCAGCCACTGGACATTTAAGAGCAAAGATATTGATGAGCTCTTTCTCTTCTTTTCTTCTTCCTTGTAACAGATGTATGATTCATGGACTGTCCTTTAGTGGTCTCCATTTTCATCTTATTGCTCTTTCTTTGCTTCTGCTTTCTGACAGCTCTGAAAAACAAGGTGCTAAATTATTTTGTAGAATGAGCACAGTGAATTATGTAATTATGTTGAAGTTTAATTAACTAGATAACCAAATAACAAAACAGAGGGGAAGAATTTACTGTATTATAAGCATAAATCCTCAGAATCCTAACCATAATAACAAGGAGATAGAGTCCTGACCAAGCAAAATGTTTGAGAAAAGAAATTTCTTTGAAAGATGGTGACTACAGATTTAGAACAATCTATTCAGGACAAACACACCACAGAAGTAAATAGTCAGGCCAATGAGTTGGGAGGTTTTTTGGTTGGTTTTTCTTTCTTTTTTTTTTTTTTTTTTGGTACATCTGTACTGCTCAACTCAGCACTTCAATCTCCAAATCCCTGAATTACATTTTTCAGAAAAAAGACCGATACACTGGTAGTTAGCCATGGTAGAAAAATGAAATAGCACAATGGAAAAAACTGAAAAGGCTTAAAGAGGCCCATCTTATAGTCCTACAGCTAATTTTCCTTTCCTCAGTAGATCTAAAAGTCCTGACAAGTGCCATACAGGATGCCCACATTTTGTGGTCTCTTCTTGAAGACTAGCTTCAAAATGAACAAGTTGAAGCCACTATGGAGAACAGTATGGAGGTTCCTTAAAAAGCTAAAAATACAACTACCATACGACCCAGCAATCCCACTACTGGGCATATACCCTGAGAAAACTATAATTCAAAAAGATACATGTACCACAATGTTCACTGCAACACTATTTACAATAGCCAGGACATGGAAGCAACCTAAATGTCCATTGACAGATAAATGGATAAAGAAGATGTGACACATATATACAATGGAATATTACTCAGCCATAAAAAGGAACGAAATTGAGTTATTTGTAATGAGAGGGATGGACCTAGAGTTTGTCAGAGTGAAGTAAGTCAGAAAGAGGAAAACAAATACCTTATGCTAACACACATATATAGAATCTAAAAAAACCGGTACTGATGAAGCTAGTGGCAGGGCAGGAATAAAGATGCAGATGTAGAGAATGGACTTGAGGACACAGGGTGGGAAGGGGAAGCTGGGATGAAGTGAGAGAATAGCACTGACATACATACACTACCAAATGTAAAATAGATAGCTAATGGGAAGCTGCTGCATAGCACAGGGAGATCAGCTCGGTGCTTTGTGATGACCTAGAGGGATTGGATAGGGAGGGATGGGATAGGTAGGGTGGGAGGGAGGCTCAAGAGGGAGGGGATATGGGGATATATGTATATGTATAGCTGATTCACTTTGTTGTACAGCAGAAACTAACATAACGTTGTAAAGCAATTATACTCTAATAAAGATATTTTTTTAAAAAAATGAACAAGTTGAAACCCACTCTCTAAAAAACGTTAAATCACACCAGAAAAAAAAAAAACAAAACACCCAGATCCTTTGTTTCAGGTGCTCTCTGAACTACATTACAGGCAATCTATAGCTGAGGAAGATTATTGGTCTATCCATTCACTTTCTCCAAGCTAGCAGAATCATGCCATTTATCATATCATGAACGAAGGGATGGGCTGGGGCTGCCAGTAGTGGCAAACCTGGGCATTTCCATGGCTGCCCAGCAATATCAATTGTTAGATTCACTTCTCCTAAACCACCACGAGTCCTAGGGAAATGCTTCTTCTTGATCGTCCCAGGACCAAAACCTGGGAAAGGAGCTTCATAAACAGTATATAATCTCCTAGTGGACCAAACTCAGCCTCTCTTTTTGTTCATTCAGTATATATGTTAAGTGTTGGGAATACAAAAATGAATGGACACAGTCTTTGACTTCAAGGAGCTGGGAGACTGAGACAAGGCAGATGCCACCCTTCCCTTTCCTTCCCCCTAATTTTTTTTAGGGGAAGAAACAGAGGCTATGAAATCATCCATGAGGAAGTGGCAGAACTAGTCTGATTCAGGAAACTGTGTTCTGAATTACCTTGACACTACATACTCTACTATAAATTATTCAGGTATGTAAAATGCTAAGCATATAGTAATTAATAAATAAATATTAGCGATTATTAGTAGCTCCACATGAATACTACTCAGAATTTTGCTTGGCAATTTTATATTTTTCCATGTTTAGATTTTTCACCATGGACTGGGGTATCCTATAAGTTCAAAATAAAACAAATAAAACAGTCATCTTTATACTGTTTTGTGCATGTTACATAAATCTCCTTTCCCTCCAGCCATTTTTTAAAAGTAGGATAATGTCCTGATAAGTGATGATTTAGCAAATTTAATGAAGTATAATCTCTTGATGGCAAAGTCAATGAAGCTATGCATGTCTGTATACAAAATTTAAACAAATTTTCTTTGGTTTGTCCACTCAGAAGAAGAACTAAACATGAACCAGATTTCACTAGAAGATACAGTAAACAAAAACAGAAAATATTCATTTGTAATATGAATAAATAAAACTTTCCAGAGATAAAGTCTCTCAACAGTGATAAACTGAGTATAATAAACTGATTGTTTTATTTTGCCTTAAAAATAAATATAAAATAAATATTTATAATATTTAAATATTATATTATATTTAAATTATATTATTATATTATATTTAAAATATATTTAAAAATAATATTTAATATTTAATAAATATTTATAATATTTAATATTATATTATATTTAAATTATATTATATTATAATATTATATTATATTTAAATTATATTATATTTAATATTTAATAAATATTTATAATATTTAATATTATATTATATTTAAAATATTATATTTAAATATTATAATTTTATTAATAAATTAAAAAATAAAAATAAATTGACCTAGTATTTGTCCTCTAAATTATAGGTATTTATGTAACTGATAAAATGAGCTCTAACCACAAGAGGGAGCCAACGCCATTCCAGATCACAGCCAAAGGAAAATGAATACCAAGGAAAACCAAATTAACATGACAACTATAAAACATATAAGATGAAAAGATCTTTTATGCCATATATGCTAAAAAAGCTATTAAGATTATTTTTTACTATTATAAAGAAAAAATTTTGCACTGTCAATTTCATTGTAAAATTTTTTTGAAAGCAATATCTGAAGATCACTGTTCACAGTTTAGGAGTCCTCTCTAAGAGAAGAAAGTGATACTATTTAAGAACTATCAGGTACACCACATCCTAAGGAATTTGGTCGTGAATTAAAACTGATAAAACCTAGTACTAAGAGATACTACATGATTTCCCTCAATGAAAACAACATATTACTATCAAATAGACTAGTCAGGGCTATTTAAGAACCAATAAAGAGCCTACATTGTATTACCAAAATGCAAATTCAGTTTCCACGTATCATAAGATCACAGAATCAAAGGCTAAGCATGTTGTTTGCAAGCAGAATTACATTGTAATAGTGCAACAACCCCAGATCAATCCTTTATTAGGTTGTATTCTAAAAGCTTTATAAAAAAATATAATACTCTTCAATACACCTCTTTAATTAATTTTTAAAATTCCACTTCTACCCTAGATTACTTAGTGGAAATAATTATTTAAAGTAAATTTGATAAAAAGTAATGGAAAAGGTAGTTTAAATACTAGGCAGAATTCAAATGGCTGGGCTTTAATGGAAAAAAATAATTTCTACTGACCAAAAAAACAAATGGAAAAGAATTCTAATACAATCACAAGTAGCTACTAAACCATCAGATACTTCTAATAATAATAGATGTTTTTTTTTCATCACAAGTCATATGATAGCTCAAAATTTTTATCCTGATCTCAACGGTCATGTAATGTTAAACTTGGCTATCTGGTTTTCACATCAGTAAAACAAGAGGACTCAATAGCTATAATCCCTTCAGTTTAAAAGGAGAAATGTGTAACATTCAAGTTAGCCCAGTTGAAATACCAATAGTTTTTCTAAATATACTATTGTCATTGGTATAACTTTCCTCTGAATTACACAGCTATATTACACAAATATATAGGAAGTTAGTCACTTTCTACCTTATATTTTGGTTATTTTCATACCTTACCTGTAAAATTTTAAGCTCTTTGACTCACCTTCATATCCTCCCTCTCCCCATCTATGCAAACAATACCTAACAGTGAAAGCAACAACTAATTTAGCATTTCTGGATCCTCTGATTATTGTGTACTTCTGTGTATTGCTCCGTACAAATAAACAAGGAAATTTTTTTCTAGTAAATAAAAGAATTCAACTAACTTGTTAACTTTCTTAGATGTAGAGATGTTAGGACAAGTACTCCGTTTATGATCTAATTCACCACAAATAAAGCAGCCGTCTTTAGGGCCCGTGCAAGAATGATCTGGAAGAGCACAGTGATTGCAAATGTTACAGTGGATCCAGGCTGTAAAATAAAAATTAGGTATTAGAAGAGGTTCATTTAATATAATTTTTCATTTGATTAACCTTTATGATAAGGAAGCGTGAATAGTGTTTACTTCAAATATTGTGATTGCTTTGCATAGCTAATTATAATTTGGCTAAAGAGGCCAAGGTTAAGAGGTTGGAATCCCATGTAAACCAGCTAACTTCTTTCTGATACATGGCAACAAATTCAGCCCTTCTGCCATGAGTCATGAGCCACTGACAAAATGGGGGCTGGCTGAGTGATACAAAACCCTGTTAAAACAAGCCAAAGCAAATGCAACACTGAAACAGGGTAAAGTCATGTCTCTCTTTGAAGGAGAGAAAGTACATTTTGGCAAGTGTAAAAATTAAAAAGCAAGTAAATTAATGCAAGTCTATATTATTTTTTTCTTTTGTAAATAGCTAAATAAAAATCCTATTTAGATGAAGAAAAAGTCAAATATTTTCAGAAGCTCTCAAACACTAAGTCTAAATACTTACAAGGCTTTACACACTTTTTGCAGAGAAAGCAATGATTCCATTTCCTGCCATCCTACAAAAACAATTTTTAAATTATGTTTAACTTGTCACTAAAAATCAAATTTCCACAATTAAAAATTAAAATGTCTTATTAAAATCTGTGTAAATTATTCATTCCTTATTTCTCACTTTCCTGGGCTTTACAGTTAAATACTTTGATTTTAATTTATGCATTTCTCTACTCAACTGAAATGCCTCCTTGATGGGCCCCAATTTCCTTAACTCTAAAACTGGAGGATTTATCTAAATGATCTTGAAAGTCCACTCCAGATCGAGCAACCCAATCTGCATAAAGAAGGACTCAATGAAAATTTCAAGAGAATTAATGATTCATAGTTTTTAATGTGTCTAGCTGGTATAATCCTTAATAACATTCATATTTGAGAACTTAATGTAATTTAGAAGGATAGAGGTTACTATTTGGGTAATTTAAAAACTGTGAAATAAAACATACCTAAAAAAGTACACGAGGTGCATCTGTCCAGTTTAATGAGTATTATAAAGTGAACACTGATGAACCCAACAAGTCAAGAGACAATACCATCAGTACTCTAGACACTTCCTCACATGCCCCTTCCCAACTCAGCATTCCTCCTTCCCCACTGAGAAACACCTATCTTGGTCACTTCCTTGTTTTTGTTTATTTTTTCCACTTACGTGTGCATCTCTAAATAATAAAATTTTGTTTTCCTCATTTTGTACTTTGTATGATCTGAGCATAATTTTTTTTAATGAAGAATACAGATAATTTCTAAACTAATTGGAAATATATAATCAGATGTGTTACCATAGTTAAAAACCAGTATAACCAGTAATATAATTATAAAGTTATAAAAAATGTACTTTCCAATAGTTATAAAAATATAGCCTTTCCTCCAGAGAATAATATGTGCGTATCAGCCAACTAAACTTCACATGTTCTTTCTGACTGTATTTAGTTAAAATAACCGAGTAACCTAAAGGTGATCCCACCTTCCTAAAAAAATAACTAGGAAGTATGTCCCCTGTAGTCCTTCCTCATCTGTAAAAAGCCCTGTCTACTAGTGCTGTGAGGAGTAAATACACAGCACATGTTATTAATTATTGCTTCATCAGAACAGTGATGGTATCTAATAGTTCAATTCCTTATTTGAAACACCTTAATTTTGCCCTCAACAAAATTTAGCCCTTATTTAGTGCCTTATTTGAAACACTAATAATTTTAGCAGTCATACAGTACCATATAAAAATAACTCAAATAGTTGTTAATGATGATGAAGGCAACTAAGTATTTTTAAAAGCCTGCTGTACTTTATAATTAGAGAAAAAATATTATATTAAAGTATAATTAATAAATGATAATACATTAATACAAATTATAATATTAACAAAATAACATTAAACAAATGTAATGAAACTAGTGACCTAAAATAAAACTAATATGTTTGAGTAAAAACACATTCTAAAGAAAACTGTACCTTGGATGTGCAAGAATTACAGTGTTCACAGTGCTGGTTCTCTAGAGAAACATATCGTTGACACAGAGGGCAAAATCTAAGGAGAAAAGAAAGACTGGAAGGAATCAGCTGCATATACTTATTGAGATTCACAAGGTAGATAAAAGTTCACAAGGCATTTGTTACAAAAGTTCGGTGTAATTCAAATTAAATTCAATATAACATTATAGGCCAAATTTAAAAGTAATAAAAGAACTACATGAGTCAATATGAAAGGCATTTGGTGTTAGATATATGGAACTTTATTTTCAGTGACTTGTGTATTTCAAGGTCTCTCTTACCTGTACCCTTCTTCAATAGGAAGGATTATTTTGTTGGGTGGGATATTGGTGAAAATACGCACAGGAGACTGTTTCCGTCCTGTCTTTCCATGTTTATAAAGTGCATGATTATCATAATCTACCTAGAAAGATTAAAAAGGAAAAATTTCTCAAATAAGTCAACATTCGTTAAGATTCTTTTACCAATACATGAACAAACTGATGCCAAGATACAAATTAAATCAGAGTATTTAATAAGTTCTCAAAAGCAAGAGTTTACTTATTCATCAACAGCCTCAGAGGGGCCTCTATGAGAGTAAAATTTCATTATAAAAAAGGTAAAATTTGTTATGACACATTCATGTTACCTAGGATTCAAAAAACAACTCTAATCTTCTTTCCATGCAACAGAATTTGCAGGAAAGGCTTTTATATAATTAAGACTTTAGCTTTGGGCATTAAAACATTCCACCTTTGATGATCTGTGCCAGCTTGTAGAGGGCTTTTCATTTTTTGCCTGCGAAATTCACTGCGTGTCCGTTTTCAGTTCCCCAAGGCTGAGTGCAGCCTCAGTGTGGCCCTCCACCATCACTCTCTGACAGAGCCAGGTGTGGGGGCCAGGCAGTGGCTCTGCCACTCGCTTTTATGTGACCTCAGGCAAGTTTGCATCATTTTCATCTGGAAAAGGAGGTTACTGATACTTACCTTGGAGTTGTTATGAAAGTTAAATGAGACAATGTATGTAAAACACTAAATTCAGGACTCGGCATATGGTAGAGACAGATAGAAGGATGGAGTGCAGAGGGACACCTATAACTATAGTTTTCCCCACAATGACTGTTTTGAACGTTTACCTCTCTCCTCAAGATCCCTAACTCAACCTTCCATTTCTGCAGATTATCTGGAAAGTAAAGTGAGGCCAACAAGCATGATTTCTATTAGCTTCTTGCTCCCGTCTCCTCCTCCACCCTATCATCCGTGCACATTCTCCATTTGGTTTTAAGCCTGCCGTGAATCCACCTGGCCACTAAGTGCGTCCATCTTCAGGTCAGTGATTCTCAAGGCGTGGTGTCTGGATCAGCAGCATCAGCGTTGCCTGGGCTCTCGTTAGAAATGCAAATTCTTGCCCACCTAGGACCTAATGACACAGAAACTCTGGAGGTGGGACCCTGCAATCTGTTACTTTTAACAAGCCCTCCTGGCACACTAAAGTTTGAGAACCACTGCTTTACATGACCCACAAGAACACCATGAGATTTTTATAAGGTTAATACACGTAGATCGCAACTTTCAAGTAAGTTGTAATAAATTCTTTAGATTCTAAATAAGGTTACACTTAAGAATTTACAACAGAACTGACTTGCAAAGTAGCTATTTAATGAGAGAATTACAAAAATGTAAGGAATCGATGACAATGGAAAGAGAGGCCTTTAATGGGAGGGAGATTCCTAAGCTCTCTCCATGGCTATGCCAATGCCTGCTAGATTTACAGGTGAACAAATTTAGGAAGACTAATTAACAAGCTTCAGCAGTGGGAAAAAAATAAGTACAGGATGAGGAGACTCAGCTAAATGAGAGACAGTGGGGGGAAAATAAAAGCCCTAGGGCGTTCGGCATGTGAGCACGCACAGTCCCACGTGGGGAGTCCACAGCCTATCACAAAGGTGTAAGAGCTCGTGCAGGCTCACAGCCAGCTTACACAGAACTGTAATGTCGTAACAAGGAAAGGAGACGAAGTTAGATCACATTTGAAGCCCTCCATTCAGCTGCTACATTTTAAGAGAGACATTAATAAAGCCAGTTCATTTCTATTGAAAGAAATGGGAATAAATAGGGCTTATAGTTTAACAGATTGGGGGTGTTTATTCAGAAAACAGATGACTGGGAGGATCTGATAGCTATGTTATAACCGAAGGCGTGTCATGTGGAATAGAAAGTAGACTTATCCTTTATTGCTTCGGAAAACAGAAGTAGGACCAATGGTTAGAAGTTAATAGGGAGCATATTTTATCTCCATATGAGAAAATTTTCTAACGATTAGAGCTATTAAATAAATTGAGTTGCCTTGTAAGGCTGTAGGACTTTGCTCAGGGAAAGCATTCAAGTGAGACTACATGACTGCTTGTCATGAATTTAGTGGAAAGGATTATTACATTGGGAAGTCAGCCTATGTTAAAGCTATGCATCTTTACAACTTTAAAATTCTATGAATATACGTCACCTATTAGAGGCTAAGATACAAAAGTAGATTTTACTTCAAAATCACCATAAAATAGTACCTTAAGTAGTTTTCTTTTAAAATGATTTAAATTCATAATTTTTCCCTAATGCACCTTCTCTATGTATTCAGTAAATATATGGTACCATATTAAATTCAACAAAGATATTTTGAACATTTATGAGTGTCATAAGAAAAAATATTCTTCCCAAGAGAATCTTATGAAGATTTTCAAATGCTGGAAAAGAGTATCTTTGAAAGATTTTTAGTAAATGGAATAGTCCATGCAATATAATAGATAGCAGATGGAAGAGAGGGGGAAAAAAAGAATTTCTTTATGGTTACCTAAGGAGTCAGAGAATGTGTGTGTCAGGGAGGTGGTTGATTACTTGATTTTGCATAACCTAATTGAGATTATTATTATTTTTAAATGTGGGTTTGTTGTGCTAATTAACTATAAACATATGGTATGTAAAATGCATGCTGCTAGGATAAATTAATGAACCTCTAACATACATCCATATTTCATAGCTTCATCCACACAAATAAACCTCCTATGGAAGTGCTGTAAAGCAAACACAATTTTGCAAATTGTGTATCACTGGTGGTAGAGCTGATACACCATTTTCCCATCATTATCCCTGACATTTCACTCACAATGATGATGAGAGGCATTTTCGAATAGAAAATTTCTCCCATGGAACTGATTAATGTGATGAAGTACTGTATAGAAATGAGGGAAAGCACAAAATCTCTGCAATTCCTAACTTTTAATTTTATCTATACACAAATTTCTTCTGCAACATGAGACTGAAACTAGTTATATGGAAAACAAGACATTCAAGTTGACAAACATTTATTATTCTGCACCTACTGTGCTCCAGGTATCATGCTAGGAAACAAAGCTTAAATAAAACAGAGTACATGTTTGTATTTTCATAAATCCCTAAAGTGTGTTCTGTTTAATTTCAATATATTCAAAAGATTCCAAGTGAACTCTTCAGCTCCATCAATCAACTTCTACCATAGCAATAAGGTTTTTTAGTCACACCATATTCCATGTAACCTCTTATTTTAAATATCATATGTATAGATATATACACAGACATACACATACATATATGTGTGTGTGTTATTCCTCATCACTTCAAATCCATTAAATGTTTTATGTTTATTGTATATTGAATTTTGAGAATTTCACGTGTCACCTTATAAGTTACAATCATTTCTCAGAAATTCCTGTCAAAACCTTTTCATTTCTGAACATGAAACCAGACTTGAAAAACAAACAGTTTTCTAAACAGGATGATTTTTTAAAAGACAGCTTTAAAAAAAAGCAAAGATCTCTACTTTTAACAATCCAGACAAATGTCCCAGATTAAGCAGAAACAAGAGATCATACATAGCATGTTCAAGGTGGAAGGGAAGTGAGAAGATCTAGTTCAGATATGGTAAATACAGGACCTGAATGCCATCACTCCCTGACCCTGACCCTGTGGCAGACATCACTAATCAGTCACGCTACTCTCTGCCACTGAGCCTGGTATTCTCAACAAATTCTCCAGAAAGTCACTACCAATTTATCAGGCTTAAGTCTAAAAGTAAAGCTTATCTGGCATCCCTTTTCTGGTTCAGTCATTTTATTTTATAGGTAAGGAAACAGAGACCTGGAAAGATAAAGTGACTTCCCTCAAGATTATATTTAATCTTCTGGAAGGCAGTGCTAAGACTCAAACTTCTTCTGACTCTAAATCAGAATTTCTTTTCATTACCAAATCCTTCTTTTCTAATCTGCCCTTAATAAAGCTCTCGGTTTTCTAGGTCTTTGATAGCTATTTTATTCTGTACTCATCAAGTGCTTTATCACTGAAGAGTCTACATGATTTATATTTTATGAAGATTTGCAGCATTTCCGCCTTCCTCTTACCTAAAAAGTATTTCCAAAAAAAGAGATTTAGTGATTTTTTTTTTTTTTTTTTTTTTTTTTTTACTGCATTGTGGTTTCGGGGCTTATAATCATCTCAGGCAAAGTCAGAAAGAAGGCCTAATCAAGGTCTATGGGAAAGACCTGTGAAGGAGGAGAGGTAACTTTCAAATTTTTCATTAGATGAAGGTGGCTAATATAAAAGGAAAAAAATTACCACAAAAAGAAGTTAAAGTAACAAAAGAAAAACAAAAAAAGAATGCAAAAGGCTCAGAAAGGATAATAGTAAGTCCAGAGAGAGTTTCAAAAAAAAAAAAAAATAGTAGAAAAATCATCAAAGGGGAGGTACAACAAACAAAGTTTACATATACCCTAGGAGATCTGGCAAACTCAGTTTCTCCCACTGAGCATATAATGGGCAGTAGTGTTCTCATCTTTAGTAGGAATCATGAAAAATGAAGATTTTTTTTGTTTTATAGGTTTTATTCTAATTCTTCTTCTCAACGGTTGGCTTTCTCTTTATTGGAAAGACTGCTTTTCACCCTGATACACATGGCCTAATTAGAACCTTTTCCACCAATGCACTGAATCATATGATTATTTTCAGTAAGCTTGGACCTCGGAACTAGTCCTTAAAATTAAAACTACAGTATTTCCAGAAGTTCTTTCCTAGTAACACAGGCTGTCTAAACAAACAATAACTGGTTACTCCACATTAATAATCGCTCTCATCTGCTTTATTCTGGATCTGCCTTCTTTGCCTCCTCACCAACTGAAACTCTTGCCCACAGTGAAAACTCATCTCTAAATGTGGATGAAACAGTTTTCTGAGGAACGATGTGTTTTGCAGTTAAAATAATGTGTTTTGTGACATTAAAATTGAAGAAAAGTTTTACCCCCACTCTGGGGCCATCTGAATGATGACTATAGTGATGGTTACGACAATGCTAATAGCAATAACCTTTTTTCTCTATTTGCTGTGTGTTAGGGATGAGGCTAAATCTTTTAATGTATTATCTCAAATAATTCTTAAAACCTTATGAAGCAGATATATTATTACTATGCTCATTTAACAGGTAAGATGAGTTTCAGAGAGTTAGATAAAATGTGTAGGCCTAGCTAGTAGGTGGCAGAACCAGCATTAGAACCCAGTTCCTTTTCAACTCCAGAGTTCATGCTCTTTTTAATTCAAATATTCATTCAACATGTATAGGGCACCTACTATGTGCCAAACATTGTACTAGATGATTATTCACTGTCAAAGGCAGCAGGTGCTCTTGGAAACCAGAAATAGTTTACTTAGTTAACGTCTTTAGGATATGTCAGTTATCTCTGCATTGCAAATGTCCATATTAGAAGCATCCTTCAGATAAGAAACAGAAAACTGGATGCCCTAAAAAGGAAAGTAAACCAGCTTTGAGAAGATATATGGTATGGATTTGCCTAAAGCAGAGCTCAAGAAGTCAAGGTTAAAATGACTTGTGCTACACACTTTTGGAAAGGACACTGTTAATATGGTTCAAGAGCCATAAAAAAAGTCCATTAAATTTGATAACGTAACTTTTGTAATTCTATTTTAGTTTTGGAAATTTATTTTAAGGGAGTTATGGAAAATATGGAAAAATTATATGAATAAAAGATGTTCATGGCAGTGTTATTTATAGTACCTTAAAGGTGGTAGCAACCTCTAAGTCCAAAAAGAAGAGAATGATAACATAGCCTATTAATGGAATAATTTACTTATTAAAAGCATAAGATTATGTGGCTACATTTTAAAATATACACTTATATAAGGCACCATGAAAAAAGCAGAATTCAAATTCATCTTCTATGATTACAAATATGTAAAAGTATTTTTTAAAAAGACTGGATGTGAATACAGCTGACCCTTGAACAGCATGGTTTGAACTGTGCAGGTCCACTTATTCGTGGATTTTTTCAATAGTAAATACTGAACCAAAGTTGGTTGGATCCACAGATGTGAAACTGCAGATATGGAGAAACCTCACATACAGAGGGCTGATTATAAGTTATACAACAATTTTCAACTGCACTCCTAATCCTCCTGTTGTTCAAGAGTCAACTGTACCTCAAAATTATAATATTTGCTATGTGAGGTAGAATCACAGGTAGGATCTGTCCCCTCATTTCTGGTAACACTGTTTCATTATTTCTAAATAATTTTCATAATAGTGTATATCTTCAAGACTAGAAACATTAGAACCAAGTGCTATAGGGAATTATACCCATTATCTTGTAATAACATATAATGGAATATAATCTGCAAAAATACTGAATCACTATGCTGTACACCTGAAACTAACACAATACTGTAAATCAACTATAAAAAAAAAAAAAAGAAACAAGTGCTACCTTGGAACAACTAGTGAAGACGGTTACAGTTCTAGAGCTGAAAAGCCTTAATCAGAGGCTAGTCAACTGCTCAGAAAAATCAAATAGAAAAATGTCATTACAAAAGTGGAAGCAGTGCCCACTTGGTGACCACACATAGTGATGGCGACAACAGCGTTAACCTCAGAACCCAAGGAAACGAATCCAGGAGAGCGGACACTGAAACAGAAGGTGAAGGACAAGGATGCAAAGGAGGAGGTCCAGTCAGTCTGCCCTGAATCAGCACACCCACACCTCAGCATCTCTGCTTCTCTGACACCCCACAACCTTGGGCACACCCCTCCTTAGAGCTCCTGGCATCCTCTGAGCAGCAAAGTGAAGTGTACATGGCATTCCACCCACCAGAAAAAGCAATTTATTTCTCTACAGCCTCTGAATGGAGAAAACCCATGTTCATAATGATGATCCTGGGGTGCTGCACAATCTTCTGGTGATGATGAAAGATCAGATCATTTGGTCTAAAACCTGGCTACAGTTCAGAATCACCTGGGAAACTTGGTAAAATATTTTTTCTTAGGGCTTTACCCTCTGATTTTGATTTAGTAGGTTTATTTTGGTACCTAAGAATCTCTATTTTTAATAAGCACCCTAGAGATTACAGACATTTAGGAACCACTGCACTAAGTTACATATGATATAGTTTTAGTGTTTCCTACAGCTTATAGTGTTTGCATTTACTAAAACTGATGAATCATCTTATCAGAATATTTATTTAAGCAGAATATCCATTCCCCAACCATGTCAGAAAACAGAATATTTACTATACCTGGTAATCCAGCATGCAGAAGCTTGGGAAAAACTGACAAATTCGAGATTCAAAAAAATAGGGAAAAATCCAGAATATGGGTAGTTCTTTGTGACTGTTATCTGATGGATCACAAAAAAAGAGAAAAGAAAATAAGAAACTGATATTAAAGAAAAAAATAAAGTAGAAAGCTGTTACTGAAAAACATATGGTATCGGGAGAAACTGTAATCCTTCAATACATTTAAATCATACAAAAGAAAGGATGATTTACCAGAGTACCATTTACAACTTGACCTTTCCCAAAAGTCAATGGAAACATTCTTTTATATCTAAACACAGCTACACATGGTACGTAAAAGTTATCTTTACATGCATATCACTATAGTCTAGGTAAAGGCAAAGATATTACAAAAAAAGTGGGAGATAAAAAATGAGCATCACTTTGAAGCACAAAGGTGGTTGTGATATGATAGAAGGAATCCTGGACCAAAAGGCAGAAGGCCTTAGGTCTGAATCTTAGCTCTGCCATAACTCACTATGCCAGTTTGCAGGGTGAATCCATCTTTTCTGAATCATGGAAGATTCTTATGAACAATTTTATCCAAATTAATTTTTATGAGAGACAGGGGACATAGCTATTAATTACAGAGCACCTGATAAAGGCTGAGTACAATGCTAGGTACTTTCTGTATGTTATCTCCTTAAATAACCCCTGGAGTTAGATGTTAATATAGTAATCTCATTTCACAGATGCGGAAACTGAAGCTGCAAAATTTAAGCAATTTGTTCAAATTCATGCAGCTAATAAGCAGCAGAATCAGTTCAAGCTCACAAAGCTTTTTATTGCTTTCCCAACAACAATGACTTTATGCACTCTGATAAGTAGACTTCACAACCAAAAATAAGTGGAATACTTAGCACTGTGAGTCATGTTTTAAATTTCATTTGCATCCCGTCCCCAAAGCACACTATTTATATAGCACAATTAATGGAGAAGCTTGATCACAAATTCCTGACACTCTTACATTTATCAACTTGCAGGTTGGAAACTGAAAAATGATTATACTGACTAATTAGATAATTACATAAAACACTTTGAAGTCCTAAGCCATTTTAAGCTGAATATCCCCCAGTCATTAACCCAGTTCTAGGGCTGGGTATCCATGTGACACTGATAACCACTGTTATGCTACTGGACAGCCAACCTTCCCACACAAATCTTGGCACAGTTTAGAGCTGTGGACCAGGGCCGCGGTGCTCTCCTAGAGTTCTGGGAAAGACTTTTGGAAGAGGAAATGTAAAGTCTATGAGGGCAGAGATAAGTGTCTGTCTTGTTCACCCTTCCATTCCCAGCACCTAAACAGTACCTGGAACATAGTGGCCATTCAGGAAATATTTACTGAAGAAATGCCAACAGTTCACTGCTATTCTTCATAATGTCCCCTTATGCCCACCAAAAACAAATACTTTACCTATGAGCCATTTTTAAAACACATGATTAGAATAATACGAAGTGCATCATGACGATAAAGTTATTATCAAATAAGCCTACTTTTAAAAAAAGACGAGAATGCAAGACGTGTATTTTATCAGTGCTCTGATTCACTGAGCTCGGCTAATTTTTGACAGGAAGTATATACCTAGATACATGTTTATTTTGCAGTAAGTAATAAATTACACACCTTGGCTTTGACCTTCTTTCCACATAGCAATTAACTTCTTGAATGTAACAGCCAGAGGTTCAACCAAGCCACCAAAAGGAGGATCTGTCACCATAATGACTCCTTCACCTTCATCTTTCTGTAAAAATGTTCTGCATACTTCAAGGGCAGCCTGGAACAAACAGAAATTCATTTCTAAATTAGGACTAAAGGGAGGTACTTCATCCTATTGGGAGGAGAATGCATTAGGCTCAGTCTCACTCTTCGTACTGAACTTCACCCATCCTGCCACCCCAGAGTCCCTCAGTGACATCCTCAAGCCTCTCTCATTCAGCCCCCGTAAGATTTTATCTTTGGGTTCCTTGATAAGTGGGTTTTTAAAATTGCAAATTCAAACACCATCACTATCAGAGGACTACACATTCAAATGGTTAAATTAAAAAACTAAATTTAGTAACCTAAAAGAGAGAAACTCATTACCCATGAGGACTATCTAAAATGCTAAATTCAATTCAACAAACAGAAGCAAGGACTGTGCTAAACACTGGAGACACAAAGACGAATAAGACATATTTTTTCCTGTCTGGTTTGTCCACCACCATAAGTTCAGGTTAATGAGAGCCAAGTTACCAGTTAAACATGCACATGTTTTTGAGTGCCACGTAAATGACAGGCATATTTGAACATGCAAAGTAAATAAATGAAAGCTCACAAATAAAGCTTATCCAGGCCATAAAACCATGCTATTAACACATTTTCCCAATAAGTTGACGTGTTTTTAGTGATTGCAAAGTTAACATTAAAAATTGTCTAGGATATTTATCACTTTTTTGCTTTGGGAGAAGTCAGTGAGAGACAGACCTATAATATTAGCTCTAATCTACTGACTTTGTACTTGCTTTCAAGTACTTATCTATAAAAGCAAATCAACACTTACAGTATACAAAATGGCAGAAGATTTGAAAGCTTAATGGCATTTAAACTTTAATAAACCTATATGTACTTTGTAATAAAATATATATTGTTCTACTACTAAATCAACTTAGAAGACCCAACTGATTAAAGGAAAAAAATCACAACATCCTAATCCCTTTTCTCTAGTAAAGTCTTTATTAAACTTCCTCCTGAAAGTCCTACAGCAAAGGATGGTGTCAAGAAGGTTAATCATTTTTCAAGTGCTGCCTGGCACTTCCTTAACCTGCCTACACGAACAAGGACTAAAAGTACAGATGATGTGACTGAAAAACCTTCAAACTGCTTAGAGTAAATCAGCTATACTCCAATACAAATTTTAAAATAAATTAATTAATTAAAACCCCTTAGAGTTAAAAGTAGAAAAAAGAAAATAAGTAAGTGAACGAGACCTGAACCCTTAACCAAATTAAAAAAGAAATTAAAGAATATCTTCCCAGGTAAGAATCAATGGTGGGATGTCCCATCCTAGGTTGCTGAGGGTCCTAATATTGACCACCTATGGGAAACAGACACTTGCTTATGCCACCAAGGTTGACAATAACTTAACTCTGTTCTTCATCTCAGTCATCACTAAAAAAGTGCTCGGCATTTTAAATAGCCACCTTCTGTACACACTTTAACCACCTTACCAATAAGGCATATGACATTTTTTATTACCCAAAAGACTATATTATTTGCTATGAAAAAAATCCTGTGCAGAGAACTCCTACTTTTTAATCCCATGAACTGTGAAGAGCTTCTGTGCAGTGGCAGAGGCTTAGATCCTCAAAGGCACATGGTACCTCAAAGGCTTATATGCCTTCACAGACAGACACCTAGTAGACACTTAAATACTTTGGTGACTGATTAGTAGATGGTAATCTCTACTGAAAACCCTGACTCCGTAAGTAGGTAGAAAAAGGGGAGACAGTAAAATCATTAAACAATAGTTTTCTGTAGATCATTCTCTACAGTTGCAGTGCTATTTAGTGGCTGCTCCTAAAATATAGAGAAAGGAGAGCCTGAGCTGGATGACTGTTTTCTTCTGTGAAACAGAACATGGAGCTCAGTCTTGGCAGCTTATTCCAACTGTTATTCTAGAAACTTGTAAGGTAATTCTATAAACTCTCAATAAAAGTTACATAGAATTTCCTAGAAAAGGCTACTTACATGTACTTTCTTAAGATATATGAAATTGCTAGCCAACTGTTCGGTATTTAAATGTAATTTTACTCTTGTCTTTATTGTTCAAATTAAAAAGCAAAATCATGGTCTGGTTGGTATTAAAAACAAATAAACAAATACCTGACCCACTACTGCAGCATCAAGCAGTAATATGAACTCAGTTCCTTCCTCAGCTGTGTCACCAGTGCTGACAACCCCCCTGAGCTCAAAGCCCCCCAGTTTCAAGAGACCACACTAGACACTTGCACGTCGATGTCGTGCCAGCCCCACAGACTCAACACTTCCAAACGTCACTTCCACACTTCCTTACTCTCTGTTTTGAAGAATGGAAGATGAATCCAGATCACGGCCCCATGTCATCTTTGACTTCACCCCCGGTACATTTATCACCAAGTCTTCTTTTTTTTTTTTTAGATTGAGGTATAATTGACTATAACATTATATTAGTTTCAGGTGTACACAGAGTAATTACACCCAGTCTTCTGGTTTCCATCTGTGAAATGCCTTCAGAATCCACTTCTTTCCTCTCTTTTCCCCACTGTCACTGTCCGAGGTGAGAAGCCCCTCTTCATCTACTGTCAAGCGATCTGTCAATTCCTCGTTCTCCTTCATGCTCATCTAATCAGTTCTCAAATTCTAGTGGTTATCAACCACACAAGCGCTTTGGGAAACAGTGAAGTCTAATTCTAACTGTTATTTACTTCAATACCTGGTTTTCACAGCTTTCGCGGCTGAAAAATATGTATCCCCATGCTAAATGGATTCTGATGGAAGGAGTACATCACTGGCTATACTTACTAAATCTCATTTTTCAATGAGTCTCATTTTTTCAATCCCAACCAACAATTTAGAATCTATTTTCATTTCCTGAATGCTTAGTTTTTTAGTCTTGCTTGGTTTTCATTCTATCATTAGCTAATATCTTAAAGCACAATATATACTTAAACATGGCTCACAATTCTTTAAAAATTGATATATACCCATCACATATATGTATGGATATGCTTCAAGTAGTCTTGATAATTTCAAACATTTTTGACCAACCTCCTGTCAGGTGTGATTACTTGGTTGGTCATAGATTTTATTTTGTAATGGGACTGACAAAGAGCTCAAATTAGGAGTAGAAATATCAGCTCTGCTATGTTGTTTATTCACAATGATGTTATTAACATCATATTGAAAGAAGATTTTTTTAAACCACTCTCCCTTTTTTATACGGTTATTTTTTTTTTAGAGTAGTTTTAGGTTTACACCAAAATTGAGAGGAAGGTACAGCGATATCCCACATACCCCCTGCCCCACACATGGATAACTGCTCCCACTATCAATAGCACCCACCAGAGTGGGACATTTGTTAAAAGTGATGAACCTAAACTGACACATTATCACCCAGAGTTCATAGATTGGAGTTAACTCTTGACACTGTCTATTTTTTAAGGATTAGTTTAATAAAACCATAAATCCCCTTAACTGGGACATGAAATTTATCAGGAAGGCAGACAGCAAACAACTAACCACAGAATTATTTAATTACAGAATCATAAATCTACAAAGGAGAACCTGACCTTGTCTGAGGGTCAGGGGAGGCTAAAGAAAGTGACTTGGAACAGGGTTCTGAAGGATGAGGTGATATTAACAAGGCAAAGAGAGAGTAGAAGGTGAAGGGAACAGCATGGGCAAAAGCCCCTGTGGTGGAAAGGCCAGTTTGAGATGAAGGTCATATGTCCTGAACACGAACAGCAAAGCAGGAACAGGGAGAGGACAGGCTGAAGAGTGGCAGGGGTCAGATCACAAAAAGCTACGTGAGTCTTGGTGAGAAAGTGGCTCTTCACCCAAGAAGCAGTGAAAAGTCATGAAAGATGAATAACATGATCACCTCTAGGTGCTCAATACACACTCAGTGAACGAACAAAAATAAATATCAATAAATGGTAGAAAAGCCACCATTTGCTCTTGAGGGACCCTAGAAAAATAATGAAGGAAATACAATAAAAGAAAGAGATAATGGTCATAATTCTTACCTTTCCATCAAAGAAGTGATGGTTAAACATGTTATAATGGCAAAAACTATCTTCCATATAAAACTGTGAATACCTGTAAGATAATTTGTTTATTACTGCAGTTACTTGTCTGGTCATAGTTATACATAAATAAATAAATAAATGTAAACTAAATTTTAAAACTATGAAATCACACCTTTAATAAAATCAATTTCATCATCCTTTAGTTTTTTGAAATAAAGAATACTTTCCCAAAATCTCAAGAAGTCAGCAACAGTGGATGAATAACAAACTTAAATTATGGTCCCAAGTTTAATAAGCCAGTGGCGAAACTACAGAACACTCATATATAAAAAACACATATAATCTTCTGGTTCCTATGGACCAGAAGAGTCTACATAAATAGTCATGTTCCTGATAGATTATTATGCAACTTAAGCTTGAGATGGGCTGGCAATTAAAATACATCTCTCACAGTTAATAATTTTAAGGAAAATACTGAATCAACATTTCTTCTCAACAGCTGTTAATTATTTTCTTCCGTGGTTAACAAAAAAAGGTATTTAATACAGAGTTTTTCTTGTCTATTGTGAATTAGCTTAATAAAATATGCTTCTCAATATGTAAGAGAAAAGAAGTATGCGCATTTCATATATACTGAATTAGTGCCAGGAAAGAGGATATTTATTTACTGATTGAGTCATTTTATTCTTCTAACATACTACTTTAAAATGCAGTCAGTAATGAATGAGAGTACCAGCTTTGGATATTAACATTTTATAAATTTTCTCTAATTTACTAGGCAAAATTCATACCACATTATGGCTTAAATTTGCATTTATTTGACTTCTTACAAAACTGAGTTTTCTTTATTCCTTAATTTTATTTGTATTGCCTAGCTCTGTTTTTCCCATTTATGTCTATGGGCCTTAATGTCTTTCTTGCCGACTTCTGAGGTTTTTTTTGTATAATATAGAAACCTCTTTTACCTCAATAGGATTTTGAACTTCCACAGTTTTGTCATAAACAATTCACATATGAACCATACCATCCTTCTACAGAATTCATAACCTAGTGGAAAGACTGAGAAAAAATCAGGGACACATCCTTACTTACACAGCTTCTTTAACCAAATCACGATAGTGGTGCTTCTTTGCTTCTACTTCTACTCGCAGTTACTCATGACCGTCTATAACTGATCACCAACCATGCTGAGTATTTAATACAATGGACAAGCCTAGTTTATCCTCTTCCTATTACACTGAGGCTAAGAGTACAGCTGTACAGTCGGGTGGTCTGGTTTCAAACTCTGGGTCTCTCACTTATTAGCTGTGTAATCTTAGTAAGTTATTTAACCTATCTGAGCCTCAGTTTCTTCATCTACAAAATAGGAAAATAGTTTCTCTAATACCTCATAGAACTTGGTAAGAATAAATAAGATAATGTATGTAAAGTGCTGAATACAATGCCAGCTACAAAGCATATACTGAAATGTCAGGTATCATTATTTTAATAAATACCAACTATAAAGATGTATGTCTCAGTGACTCTAATGTTAGGAAATTATGTTTATGCCCAATCAAAATATCTCCTCCTATAATCTAAATCCGTTTCTTGTTATTCTGTGGAGATGGAAGAACAGCTGTTCGCCATTCTCAGTACAATATCCCTTAATATCACTTAAGATACTGTTAGTACATCTGCTGATTTCATAAAACAAATTTGCACTGAAGAAATAAACAGAAGGTTTGAATAACTGAAAAATATTTAAACTATATACTGTAACCCAAGGAACATTCCAAAACACTGTGGGACAATGTAAATTACCATTAATAAACAAATGTCTTCCTCTTTAACCAAATCCCAAATAGCTGATAATACAGCTATATCAGTTACTTAATTTACACATATATGTTAATACTAGTACAGCTGTGGATCAACCATCATTTGAGAGTGTTCTTCGCTCTTGCATTGCTTTGTGTGAGCAAGGGGAAATACAATCTCTTTTTAAATATATTTCTACCCTCCTCCATTTATTTTCATTGCTTCATGATGCAATAGTCATTTTTTAAAATTAAAAAAAAATTTTATTTACATAAAATTCAGCATAGCACACTCATCCAAAATGTTCTGGGCAGCAGTGGGCATAGCCAGAGAGAGAAAAAACCAAGATTTCAGTTCTAAGTTTCCATCAAACACAAACAAGGAAGCATAATTATTCATATTTTAAATTATGAAAAATCACTCAACATCACCCTCTTAGAATGAAATTGGCCACAAAGAATTATTCTCTCCATTGAATAAGGCAAACAAAACCAATCAGAAATGCATGCACTTGAAAACTGCTCAAAAGGACATTCATTTAATTTGGCCATTCATTCTCTTTAAATCAGAGTCAGTTACCAAGTATGAAACATGTTCTACACAAAGGAAATGTAATCAAGAGCTGAATTAAACTAGTTCATGAAATGAGCCTAAGAAATACATTTTTTGATACAACTTTATTTGGATGATAGCTTGCCAAACAGTTTCATATCTTTCATGCTAAAATTAGAGCATATAGAAATCCATCTTAGCAAATGTTAACTTCATATCTTAGACCCCAGAAAAGGACATTTACCGCACATCTACATACAGCCCTGGTGTTGAGGCAGTTCTCTGCCTCCTTACACAGACCTTACGAAGGGCAACAACAAGCAAAAGTCAAAGTGCCAGAAGGAACTATTCAGTACCACTTTACACCACAAAGGAATGTTTCCCTGATTTAACTGTGGTCCTTGTGAGAAATCTGAACCAACCCCACACTCCATCATAGTGTAAATACAGGCAACAGGCTGAGTTCATTCTGGCTACTAACATATGTCAATAAACCAGCTCTATCTTAGCACCCAATGTTGACCTTTTACAGAACTGACTCAGAAACAGAGTAGCTATCAAAGAACCTACGCTAGGATACCATAGTACTATACCTTCAGCTTTTGTCTGCAACACACACACAGAGGTTTATAGACACAAAGAAAAAAAGCATCTGTGTATTCCATAGGTTATAAAACAACTTTATCCACGTCCCCTACTCCCTATTCTGACCAGGGGATTTGAACTACAGGCTCAAGAAAGGTAAAACTACAAGGCATGGCATTTAAGGCAAAAGAGTTAAAGGGTCATATAAATCTTTCAAATTAAAAGTACATCAGGTTGGGCTTCCCTGGTGGCGCAGTGGTTGAGAATCTGCCTGCTAATGCAGGGGACACGGGTTCGAGCCCTGGTCTGGGAAGATCCCACATGCCGCGGAGCAACTGGGCCCGTGAGCCACAATTACTGAGCCTGCGCGTCTGGAGCCTGTGCTCCGCAACAAGAGAGGCCGCGACAGTGAGAGGCCCGCGCACCGCGATGAAGAGTGGCCCCCGCTTGCTGCAACTAGAGAAAGCCCTCGCACAGAAACGAAGACCCAACATAGCCAAAAATACATAAATAAATAAAATTAAAAAAAAAAAAAAAAAAAAAGTACATCAGGTAAGATGCAAAGAGTTCTGGAGAATGTGTATAACGATATGAATGTACTTCACTTACTTAACACTACTGAACTATACACTTAAAAAATGGTTAACATGGTAAATTTTATATTTACTATGTGTACTTTATTGCAATTTTTTAAAAAACAAGTAAACAGGGCAGTAGCAATGAACAATACATAATAAAATTTAAAAAAACAATTTATTTACAATAGCAACAAAAAGAATAAAGTGTTTAGGAACAAATTTAACAAAGAAGTACAAGTCCTGCACACTGAAAAATACAAAATATTGTTTAAAGAACTTTAAGAATATCTAAATAAATGGAAAGACATCTCATATTCATGAACCAGAACACTTAATATTAAGATGAAAATACTCCTCAAATTGATCTATAAATTCCATGCAATCCCTATAAAAAGCCCAGTTGCCTTTTTTGTAGAAACTGACAAGGTAATTCTAAAATTCATATAGAAGTGCAAGGAACCCACAATAGCCAAAACAATTTTGAAAGAGAATTAAGTTGAAAGACTCACACTTCCCAATTTCAAAACTCACTACAAAGCAACAATAATCAAGATTGCGTGGGACTGGCATAAGACAGACATAGATCAATGGAATAGAATTTAAAGTCTACAAATAAATCCATATATTTATGGTCATTTGGTTTTCAATAAGGTTCCAAGACCATTCAATGGGAAAAGAATAATCATTTTAACAAATGGTGCCAAGGCAACTGGATATCCACATGCAAAGAATAAAGTTAGACCCCTACCTCACACCATATATAAAAATTACTCAAAAGAAATCAATGACCTAAATGTAAGAGCTAAAATTAAAAACTCTTAGAAGAAAACAAGTGTAAATATTCATGACTTCGGATTAGGCAATAGTTTCTTGGTATGACACCTAAAACACAAGCAACCAAAGAAAACAGAATGATTGGACTCCATCAAAAGTGAAAAAACACAAAGAATGGGAGAAAATATTTACGAATCATATATCTGATAAGGGTCTAGTATCCAGAATATATTAAGAACTCTTTCAATTCAACAATAAGACAAATAACCAATTTTAAAAATGGGCAAAGGACTGAATAGACATTTCTCCAAAAAGATAAACAATTGGCCATAAGCACATGAAAGGATGCTCAACAACATTAGCCACCAATAAAATGCAAAACAAACCACAATGAGACACTACTTCAAAAAGACAGACAATAACAAGTGTTGACAAAGATGTGGAGAAATTGGAACTCTCATACATTGCTGTTGGGAAAGTAAAACAGTGCAGTCACCTTGGAAAACAGTTTGGGAGTCCCTCAAGAAGTTAAACATAGAATTACCACATGACCAAGCAATTCTACTCCTAGGTATATACCTGTTATGGCCTTGGTTGTGTCCCCCAAACTAATTCATATTCTGAAGCACTGATCCCTCAGTCTCTCAAAAGGTAACTGTATTTGGGGAGAGGGCCCTTAAAGAGGTAATTAAATTAATTTTAAGCATTTATCCTTTTTAAATTTTTTTTAATTGAAATATGATTGATGTACAATGTTATGTTAGTTTCAGGTGTACTAAGATGTGACTAAGTTAAAAGGCGGTCATTTAGGGTGGGCCCCAATGCGTATAACCAGTGTCTTTATAAGAAGAGGAAATCTGGACACATAAAGAGATACCAGGGATGTGCACACACACAGGAAAGACCATGTGATGACACAGTTAGAAGGCAGCTATCCGCAAGCCAAGGAGAGAGATCTCAGAAGAAACCAACCTGGGACTTCCCTGGTGGTGCAGTGGTTAAGAATCCACCTGCCAATGCAGGGGACACAGGTTCGAGCTCTGGTCTGGGAAGATCCCACATGCCGCGGAGCAACTAATCCCATGCACCACAACTACTGAGCCTGCGCTCTGGAGCTCGTGAGCCACAACTACTGAGGCCGTGTGCCACAACTACTGAAGCCCGCACGCCTAGAGCCCGTGCTCTGCAAAAAGTGAAGCCACAGCAATGAGAAGCCCGTGCACCACAACGAAGAGTAGCCCCTGCTCTCCACAACTAGAGAAAGCCCGCACACAGCAACGAAGACCCAACACAACCAAAAATAAATAAATAAATAATAAAATAAATTAAGGAAAAAAAAAAAGAAGAAACCAAACCTACTGACAGCCTGATCTTCAACTTCTAGCCTCCAAAACTGTGGGAAAATAAATTTCTATTGTTTAACCCACCCAGTCTGTGGTATTTTGTTACGGCAGCCCTAGCAAATTAATACAATACCCAAGAGAGATGAAAACGTATGTGCTGCTGACATATATTGTCTTGAATAATTCTGTTGTGGACATCTTTTTTTTTTTTTTTTTTGTCTTTTTTTTGTCTTTCCAGCACCTATATCTCCCCTCGTTTCAGTCAAACACCTATTTCCTATGGAGAACCCACTCCATAGCACCCTATCTGCCAGGCCACGGTGATGGTTCTGGAATGGCTATATAACCCCAGGCAAGGTAGGCAGAGTACTCACTGGAGTTTTGCTGCTGGAGCTCTCGGGAAAGATTCTTTTTCTACTGGGCAGTTCAGCTGAGACTATGTAAGTTTAAAGCTGCTGCCCACCAAAGTCCTTGGCAGAATGAAGGAAGCTGTCTGCAGAATAAGGCCAGTACACAGAGAAACACAGAATGAGAGGTAGAGAGAGAAAGACAGAGCTCTAAAAAATTATGTGAGGCCCAGGATCTCAATTGGACTGAAGCCTGTTATACCCTAGACTCCAGCAGTGTGAGCCAATACATTCACAGTGACATAAATGGATTTCTGGGACTCTAATGAAAGAAAGATTCCTGCCTAATATGAATGCCTGACTCTAAATGCATGAATAACAGGGAAACCAGTTATTAACACATTTGAAAACTGTTGTGGAACAAAGCAGGGGGATAGGTGGAAAAAGGGAAAGCTAGAAGGATGACAAGAGAGAAATATAGGCTATATAAGAAAGGCTTATATACACTTCCAAAAGCAAAGTTATTTCCAGAGGATAATTTAATTTTGGGGGCCAGACTGACTGGGTTTGAATCCTGAGCTGGACATTTATAAACTGTGACTTTGGTCAAGTTATTTAATTTCTTTGTACCTCAGTTTTCTATTCTGAGGAAAAGGAGAATGTTAATAGTATCTACCCTATAGGGCTATTGTGAGGATCAAAGGATTTAGAATAGAGTTTGACACGTGACAAGTATTCACTAAATACTAGTTATTGTTAATATTGTTATTATAAGACCTCAAAAGTTAAATTTCTACCTTTAAAATAATACATTTATAATAATTTAACAATAATACTTTAGGAAAGAAACATGGTAGTTAAAAAAGAAATTGAGATGTTCATACAATGGGATATTATACAGCCATAAAAGGAAGTACAGTTATATGCTATGACATGGAGGAATTTTGAAAACATTATGCTAAAGTGAAAGAGGCCAGACATAAAGGTCACACATTGTATGATTCCATTTATATAAAACATCCAGAATAGACAAATCCATGGAGACAGAAAGCAGATTAATGGTTATTAGGGGAAGTAAGGAGTTTCTTTCTAGTGTGATTAAAAATGTTCTGGAATCATGGGTGATGGCTGCAAAACCTAGTGAATATACCAAAAACTGCTGAAATACACACTTTAAAATGGTAAATTTCAAGTGAATTATACCTCAATTTAAAAAAAGAATTTGAGTTTAAGAAGTCCATATTATCACTTATGGAATTCCATTTTCCCGAGGATTACTCACATCAAGCAGGTATTTGTAAAGTGTGTGCTAGTCCTGTTAATAAGGGATGAGTGTTACAGAAAGTGTGGGTTATTTCTGAGAAATATATGTGCTTATATTAGATAACCTAAAGTTGACTTGGAAATCTAAAGAAAAATAAATAACGAAAGCTGTACTTTTTATTGTGACTTTCTACACTTTAAAAATCTGTCTGCCTGTTTTTAGGGAGAAAAAGCATATGTAATTTCATAGAGAACCTGAGTAATAATACTAGAGAGAATCCAGCAAATGCTGGAATATTGGCCAAATAGACTCTATCAGATTAAATAAAAAGAAACTCAAAGCCCGATTCCTTCAATCACTCAAGAACAAGTAAAATATACTAAGAACACAGTGTCTTACAGACTCACCATGAACTCCCGGAAATCAAACAATTACAGAAACTAGGAAGAGTACTTCAAGTTTACAGAATCAGAGAGTCTGAGGATGGACACATTTGCCATCCTGTGTTGTAAATCAAACGTCTGTATCTTCTCAATTACCACCAGAGGGGGGACTCAAGATGTGGTCCACTGTCTCAGCTGTTTGTTCCAACACATCAGGTGCCATTTAATTCTGACCCTCTCCCACAAAGCTTATCTGTTTGTTTATCCTCTGCCTCGGGACTTTTCTATTTCCTAGTTAGCGCTCCCTTCACTTCAGGTCATGTCCAGTGAAAGACAGTATGCACATCATCCAGTAAAAATATTAAAATACATGTCTTATCACACTTAAAACATCATGATGAAACAAAATTCTGGAGGAAATTTGGAATTACCCTTGAAAAATAACTATATTAGAAGAAGTTTCACTCAATTGAAATGTATCTCTAAATTATAAGCCTAAGACAACTAGACATATTCACAGAGAACATTTAGGAAGCACACTAGCAAAAGGAGAAATCTACCACCTCCCTGTTTGAAATATGGAAGATTACATGTTGAGTCTATATGACTAAAATGATACCTTATAACCAATCACTACTTCTAAATGTTAAGTAAAGGATTGTAATAGGATTAATAAGACGAAAACATTAAAAAGAAACAGAATACAATGAAGGAGAATAAATATTATACTTTGTAAACCTACCGAAAATCAATATCCAATAAAAGGCTTTTAATGTTAGACTTCTTGTCACCTGATGCTTTCAACCTGATCAGCTCATGCAACCTAAAGCAATTAGTGAAAGCAAATTTAATAAGAAATTACAAATGCCATAGATAACAAGCAAACAAAAAAGCCATCAATGTTCTCCTGATATTTCTAATATTTCAGTGAAACACTGAAGAAAATTTGGCAAGTATAAGCAAGGTTTAAATTTCACAAATATTTTTAAAGCACTGGATGGATCTCATCTGAAACAGAAAACTCTAAAATAATAAATAACTTAAGAATCAAATCAGAAAGAATCTCCTATCATATATCAGAAATCTATAAAGATTTCTCTCAAATGGAATAAAGATTACAAACTCCTCAGAGAGGGACCATGCTTTACACTTCCTTTGTATACTTGAAGCTTCATGTCGTAACCTGCACATAGTATTGGGTTGGACGAAAAGTTCATTTGGGTTTTCCACATCTTACGGAAAAACCTGAACGAACTTTTTGGCCAACCCAATAAATAACTACTTAATAAATTTTCTTACAGTTTAAATAGTGGTGATGGGAGAATGTTTAAAATACCATATAACATACCTTGGTGTCCCAACACACAGTACTCTTCTGAACCCAAGGGTAGAGAGTAGGTCTACCAAGAACAGACAGCTCCTATCAGCAAACAAATACTGGGCATTTGTCTTCTTGTTTTCCAATGGATAAAGGAGTTGACTGGGCCTTTTTAACTGGGTGATAGAAATATCACCCACTATCTGATGCTTGCGATGCTTTTCCTCATCATCTGGCAACAGCAACTGCTGACATCTTTGACAAAACTTTCTCTGAGACAAGGGCAACTCAATAAACTTCAAGTACCTTCAAGACACAACAAAACACAAAGGAATACACTTTAAGTTTGTTGCTTTAAAGACAATTGATTTTCGCCAGGTTTAACATGCAAAAAGTATCATTACTTCCTAAAGAGTACTGCATGAAGAAGCAAAGGTACAAAACAATCTGTGGAACGTTGGCTAAGATTTATGTCTGGCTGCATACCTACAAAGTGGAAAAGAATCAGCGATTTCTTAAAAATTGAGATGCTCCAATTTAGTCACTGGCTGAAGATCAATATCCATTTAAAATGTGAATATAATATATTATTCAAACAACTTAGTAGTAATGGAGACTACTATCACCTTTAAATTTATTGACGAATCCATGTGTTCTAACTTGGAGGTGTTAAACAGTCTGGCTCAGTAAGACAGTCATTTTCAAATGAGAAATTAAGATCATTCTTCAATTTCTTATGGCATACTTAGCAAGAAAAATTACCTCCTAAAAGAAAAAATGTTCCCACAAAGTTCCTCTATTCTTAGCAGTACTGATGGAGGCAGTTCTGAGAAGCTCACCCCCAAAGCAGCAAAACAATAGTCAAAGCCTTAAAAAATACGATACCAGATAGCCTATTTGATCCCTTTCAAGTCATCTTTATATCTGATTTCAAAGTCACTGCTTTGGGGTTTTTTCCCCTCTCTTTTCATTTTATTACTGATGATTAAAGAGAGAAGACAATCACAGTACGTTTTTAAAACTGCTGATTTTGTATATGCAATCCAGCTAAGAAATCACAGTAAGATGGGACTTCCCTGGTGGCGCAGTGGTTAAAAATCCGCCTGCCAATGCAGGGGACATGGGTTCGAGCCCTGGTCCAGGAAGATCCCACATGCCGCGGAGCAACTAAGCCCGTGAGCCACAACTACTGAGCCTGCGCTCTAGAGCCCACAAGCCACAACTACTGAGCCTGCGTGCCACAACTACTGAAGCCCATGTGCCTACAGCCCGTGCTTCGCAACAAGAGAAGCTACCACAGTGAGAAGCCCACGTGCCACAATGAAGAGTAGCCCCCGCTCACCACAACTAGAGAAAGCCCACGCACAGCAATGAAGACCCAAAGCAGCCAAAAATAAATAAATAAATAAATAAACTTTAAAAAATTTAAAAAAAGAAAGGAGAGTAAGAAAACAAAAGAAAAATAAGTAAGATTATCATGGCTCATAGAGGGTCAGAAATGTCTAGATCTAAGCATGTCAAATAGTGCACTAAAGGATTCTTAGAGTTTGAGAAGAGTCATATGATTTCAGTTGAACTAAACTCTGAACTGCATTGTAAAAACTGTGAACTTAGCATAGAATCAAAGTGGGTATTAAAACTTTCTGTATATAAGCACAGTTTCACTTCAAAGCACCCAAGGCAGTGAGAAATAGATATTCTGAATGGCTATAGCAAGAAATAAGCTCATCATGCTGGTAATTTAAATGTTTCTATTTCTATGATAACTGTTCTTTTGACAGCTTTATCTATGACTGGAAAGAAAAAGGAGCATGATATTAGAAGAAACTTTAATAGTAATTCAAAGTAAGAGTGTCAGTAGAGAAAAGGGCCCCTAAGACATGAGATGCAAGTGGAAGGAACCAGCACCCTGCCTGGCAACAGACACACTGAATTTACTACTATTACCATTCATTAGTAGCTGTTCATTGTTGAAGACTTCCACATTCAGCCACGAAAAAGCAACAGAGACCAGATTTACCATCCTGGCCCTCAAAAAATTGATAAAATGTATGAAACCACAGTTTTAAGATATTGGACAAAAGAAAAAAGTAGGAAAAAAAAAGATATTGGACAACTGGCAGCCCAAACAGTGAATGCCAAGAGAAGGGAAGAGGTGAGTGAGCAGTACAGCTGCTCAGCTTCCTGCCCGTGGAGAGCTGGCTGCACAGGATGGAGGCCCCAAACATAGCACAACAAGTTGATGAGGTAGAGCTGAGAAATCGTGGAGGCCAAGGCAGCTGGATCCACAAGGCAGAGCACTGGATGGTACGCATGGAGTACATGGAAGGCAGACAGCAGACACTGAGCTAGTGCTCCAAGGCCTGCTGAGATTCCCCTCCAGTCTATGCTGAGCACTGATTAGCAGGTGCGTGAAAAGACTACCTACCAAGAGAGAGAGGACTGCTGGAAATGAGCAGGTAGAACAATCACCCAGGGCCCAGAGTGAGAAACCTCTGAATCCACGAGCATCAGGTAGGGCGCTCAGGACATACAGCCTCAGGAGTGGGAAGAAATCAGCCCTACCCCAAGGCTGCTCTGGTCCTCCAACAGGCTTAAAGATAAGCCTTCAAAAGCAAGGGATTATAAAGGATCAGTCAGTAAATATTTTGAGCTTGGCAGGCCATCCATTCTCTCTGTCACGACTATTCTATCGCTGCAGCACAAAAGCAACACAAACCCGAACAGAAATGCACAGGCATGGCCAGATTCGGCCTGCAGACTGTCGTTGGCCAACTCCTGCTCAAGAGTATCAAACATTAGCCAAGTAACTTAACTGTATCTTAGAACAAAGCTCAAAAATAGGTAAAGGAATAAAAAATATCCAGTATACAACAAGGCAAAAATCACACTGCCAGCACTGAATCAAATATAACCAGGTATGCAAAGAAACAAGAAAACATGACCCATGATTAGAGAAAATTTAAAAAAAATCAATCAATTCAAACCAACTCAAAAATGACAGATAATATAATCAGTAGGCAAAGACATTCAAGCCATTTTATTATAACTATATTCCATATGTTCAAGAAGGTAGAGGAAAGCATGAGCATAAGGAAAGCCATGGAAAATATAAAAAGACCCAAATCAAACCTATAAAGATTTTTTAATTGTCTGAAATGAAAAATACCCTTGATGTGACTAACAGCAGTTCAGACACTACAGAAAAAAAAAAAAAAAAATTGGTGTACTCGAAGGCACAGCCTTAGAAACTATCCAAAATGAAACACCAAAGGGCCTAAATACATGAAAATGGACCCCCGAAAGGGGGGAGGGGGCAGAAAATTTTTTGAAAAAATAATGGTTAAAATTTTCTAAAATTACGTTCAAAGATCAAAGAAGCTCAGTGAACCCCATGTACAAGAAATGAAGAAAACTATAAGATACATTATAATAAAATTATTTGAAGATCAGTTGATAAAGAGAAAAATCTTAAAAGAAACCAGAGGGAAAAAAGACACGGAAGAACAAAGATAAGAATGATACCAGATTTCTCACTGGAAATTAGAAAACAATGGAACAATACCAATTCTGTATAAATTCTTCCAAAAAACAGAAAGGAGGGTATAATTCCCACTTCATTTCATTAGGCCAACATTACTCCAATACCAAAACCAGAAAAAAATTATAAGAAAACTAAACACCAATATACTTCATGAACACAAACTCAAAATTATTAACAAAACTTTAGTCAATCAAAAACACATATATAAAGACGGTAATACATCATGACCAAGTGTAGTTGACCCCAGATATGCAAGGTTGCTTTAATGTTTGAATTCAATCAGTGCAATGCACCGTATTAAAAATCTAAAAAAAAAAAAAAAGATCTCATTAGATGCAGAAAAAAGCCCTTGACAAAAATCAAACATCCATCTGTGATAAAGAATCTCAGAAAATAAGGAATAGAAGGGGACTTCCATAACCTGATAAAGGGCATCTAAGAAAAACTTACAGCTAACACCACTGATGAAAGACTGAAAGCATTCCTCCTGAGACTGGAATAAAGCAAGGATGTCTACGCTTACCATTTCTACTCAGCACTGACCAGAGATTCTAGCCACTTTGATAAGATAAGAAATAAAAGGCACAGATTAGAAAGGAAACATTAAAACTTCTTTACTCACAGACATGATCATGTATATAGAAAGTCCTAAGAAAATCTTCAAAAAAGCTGTTAAATAACTAAGCTTATCAAGTATAAAAGATAATATACAAAATCAACTCTATTGTTACAGACTAGCAATAAACAATCAGAAACTGAAATCTGAAATATAACAATTTAAAATAGCATTAAAAATAGAAAATATTTAGGAATAAATCTGACAAGAGACATATAACCCCAGTACAGTACACTGAAAATTACAAAATGTCATAGAGAAAAATTAAAGATGACTTAGTAACTGGAGAGATATACCATGGCTATGGATTATAAAACTCAGTATTATTAAGATGTCAATTCTTTCCAATTTTATCTATAAATTCAATACAATTTCAATTAAAATTTCAGCAGGACTTTTTGCAGATACTGAAAAACTGATTTTAAAAGGTTCAAAAGCCTGACCCTATTCATATCATATTTAAAAACTAAGCAAGGACTTCCCTCCCCATCCAGTGGTTAAGACTCCATGCTTCCAATGCAGGGGGCATGGGTTCAATCCCTGGTCAGGGAACCAAGATTCCACATGCCACGCAACACAGCCAAAAAAAAAAAAAGAAAAACTAAGCCAAAATGGATCATAGACCTAAATCTAAGAGCTAAAACTATAAAACTTCTAGGAGAAAACATAGGAGAAAATAATAATGATTGGATTTGGCAAAGATTTCTTAAATAGGACTTAAAAAGCACGAAGTATTAAAAAAAACCCCAATAAATTGGAAATCAAAATTTTAAACTTTTCTTCAAAAGACACCCTTATCGTAAGCAACAAAAGAAAAAATAAATTGGACTTAATCAAAATTAAAAACTTTTGGGGCTTCCCTGGTGGCGCAGTGGTTGAGAATCTGCCTGCTAATGCAGGGGACACGGGTTCGAGCCCTGGTCTGGGAAGGTCCCACATGCCACGGAGCAGCTGGGCCCGTGAGCCACAATTGCTGAGCCTGCGCGTCTGGAGCCTGTGCCCCGCGACGGGAGGGGCCGTGATAGAGAAAGGCCCGCGCACCGCGATGAAGGGCGGTCCCCGCACCGCGATGAAGAGTGGCCCCCGCTTGCCGCAACTGGAGAAAGCCCTCGCACGAACCGAAGACCCAACACAGCCAAAAATAAATAAATAAATAAATAAATAAATAAGAAAATCCTTTAAAAAAAAAAAAAAAAAAAAAAAAAAAACTTTTGTGTTGCAAGGGATACCACCAAGAAAGTGGAAAGACAACCCAAGAACGAGAAAATGTTTGCAAATCGTGTATCTGGTAAAGGAACTGCATCCACAATACATAAGAATACTTACAACTCAACAATAAAAAGAACTAGACCAACTAAAAAATGGCAAAGAAAGTGAATAGACATTTCTCCAAAGAAGATATACAAATAGCCAATAAGCACATGGAAAGATGTTCAACATCATTAGCAATCAAAGGAAATGCAAATCAAAACCACAATGTGATACTACATCACACTTAATATGATGACTATAATTTAAAAAGTAATAATAAGTGTTGTGTAGAATGGGGAGAAACTAGAACCTCATAAATTGCTAGTGGGAATGTAAAATGATGCCGCTACTTTGGAAAACAGTTTGGTAAGGTTAAACACATTTATCGTATGATCCAGCCATTCTACTCCTAGGTATTTACCTAAGAGAAATAAAAACATGACTCCATACAAACCCTTATACACAAATGTTTGTAGCAGCTTTATTTGTTGTAGGCAATAACTGGAGGCAACCTGAATGTCTACAAACAGGTGAAAATATATCCATACAACACAGTATTATTCAGGAATAAAAAGGAATAAACTAATGATACAAACACTTAAACATGGATGAACATCAAAAATATTTATGCTAAGTAAAAGAAACTAGACACACATCCCCTCAAAAAATAATATATACTGTATAATTCCTTTATATAAAATTCTAGAAAATGCAAACTAATCTATAGTGACAGAAAGCAGATCAGTGGTTATCTGCGGCCTTTGGGGATGGAGGAATATAGGACAATGGTAGAGGAGGAAACTTTTGGGGGTACTGGATATGTTCATATTCTTAATTGTGGTGATGGTTTCATGAGTAGATGGTTTCACGTCAAAACTTATCAAACTGTAATTTTAAATATGTGCAACTTATTGTACATAAATTATTGCACTTCAGTAAAGCTGAAAAATTTGGGGAAAAAATGTTAATTTTCCCCTAACAACCCACATTCCTCCAGGGTGCCCATACATCCCTGTTTGCCCAGGACAGTCCCAGTTCACATCTGTTGTCCTGGAGTTCCATCTAGTTAGTGCCCCCTTTTACTCTCAGAAAGTATTCTGGTTTGGATTAAAATTATATGGGCACCCTACCTATAACTTCCATCATATTGTAAAAATTAAATCCAATTCAAAAAGTGCTATACCAAAAAGAATAATTTCAATTAACTAAAAAAAAACTAAATTTTTAAAATACATGTTTTCATAGTGATATTAAAAATAAAAGAACAATGACCCTGATAAGTCAACTTTGTAAGTTGCTGGGGTACCAAATCATTATTCTGAAAACAGGCTGAAAACAAACAATAAGAGGGGAAGAATTAAACATTTATCTTGACTTCCCAGATGAACTGTAACAGAGTTAAGTCAACAGTTGATGAAACAAAGTTCTTCTTTAAAGAATGGCAGCTAATAAATGCATGAGTGATGACAGGAATTTGTAAACCCTTATAACTCTAGGCAATGATCATCAATTACTGCTGAAATCATTAAAAGAAACAGTGACATAGAACTTTATAATGGATGGTATAGGCTGGCCTATACCTATATGACCTGAACACACAACCAATCTTATAACACACTAAGTGAACAGCCAGACATTATCTGCCTTTTGATGTGGTATAGGAAATAGACCACACAACTTACAGAAGAGTGTTGCTCCTAAAACTGAACTTGATTCTGGGGACGCCTCTACTTTCCAAGAAATACAGGGGATAGAATAAATGTTAGCTGACACTATAGGATGCAATCAACCAAATTCAGAATGTGGAAATTTCTATCAGACAAATGACTCTGTTTCTTCAATGAATAAAAGATTAACGATATCAACCAATTGCCATGTGTAAAGCCTCTATGGATCCTGATTTGAACAAACCAATTATAAACTGGCATTTATGAGGTAACCAGAGAAACACTGAACACTAACTGCATGCTACGTAATATTAAAAATTTGTTTATGTTTTAGGTATTTTAATAGTATCATGATCATGTTTTTTTTAAAGGCCTTATCTCTTAAGATACATAGAGAAGTGTTTCCGGGTAGAACTATATAATGTCCAGATTGGAGGTCGGGGTAGAGGGTACAGGAGAAACAAAATTAGCCTCGTACTGATGACTGATGAAGCTGGGTGTGGGTGCAGGAGGTTCTTAGTATACTGTTCTCTCTGCTATTGTATATGCTTGAAATTTTCCTAAATAAAAGGTATTAAGAAGTGCTTTAAAGTAAAGGGAAGAGTTAAACTCAAAGAAAACAAAGACAACTCCAGAAGATCACTAAGCAAGACCCGGGTTGTACTCAGTCCTAAAATCATGTGAGACTTGGTTTTTCATTCTTTGGCAATAGAGACATAATCTGGGAAATTTCTCAGAACCCAAGAACATGAGTTTCCAGTTTGAAAGGATTTACTTAACACCAAGCAAAATAAAATAAAACAGACTTACATCAGATAGATCATCATGACATGTCACATCCCTAGGAATAAAAAGATTCTAAAAAACTGACAGAGGGATCAAACAAGTCACAGGTGACACATAAGAGATCAAGAATGAACTTGTTGAACTTGAACTTCTCAACAGCTATAATGAAGACAGAAGAAAATGGAGCACTGCCTTCCAAACCCTGAAGGAAAGATATTCCCAACCTAGAATTCTATCATCTGTATAGGTATCAATCAAGTAACAGCATAAAGGTATTTTCAGAAATGCAAGATCTCAAAATATTTACTTCCTTTTAAGCATTCAGGAAAAAGATCAAGTCAACTGCTGGGTGATCAAAATCAAACTGGCCCCAGACATCTACAGTACCTACTTAACTCTAGGACAGTGCTCCGCAAAGAGGGCCATGCACTGGAGCTGGCCGCCAAATGTTTCCAGTTCTTGATGAGACAAAGACAGACATCCAGAGTACGTGTTTAGAAACTTTTATACCAATTAGACAGAGTACTTTTAGGTCTGTTCAATCTAATAATAAAAAATGTGGGCTTATATTTTATATGTCTTCTCTTTTTTTCATTTTATTTTCTAGTTATTTATTTCTATTATATTTACAGAAGTATCTGATCCCAGTGGACTAGAAATAAAAATAAAAACATAAAACAAGCAAACAAGCAAAGACTGACCCTTTAACACAGATCATTTAAGAAGCACTGCTCTGGAGGACATGAAGCAATCCTGCAAAGTCCCCAAGTAGAACATACACCCAAATAATTTTATACTTAAGTACCATGCCATTCAAGAATAAAGGAGTTACACAGACATAAAAAACAAACTTATGGTCACCACAGGGGAAAGATGGGTAGGGAGAGATAAATTAGGAGTTTGGGACTAGCAGATACACACTACTATGTATAAAACAGAAACAACAAAGTCCTACGGTATAGCACAGGAAACCATGTTCAATATCTTATAATAAACTATAATGGAGAAGAATTTGAAAAAGAATATATAACTGAACATATATATATATATAGAGAGAGAGAGAGACAGACAGAGAGAGAGAGAGAGAGAGAACCGAATCACTTTGCTGTATACCAGAAACACAACATTGTAAATTAAACAATACTTCAATTTAAAAAATATATATGTAAAAGAAAAAATAAAGAGATCAAATTTCTAATTTTCAAAAAAAAAGAATAAAGGAATTAAATATTTCTGGACTTGGAAGAACTCAGGTTATATAGTTATATTACCTGGATCCTTCATGAAGAACCTGCTGGACAGCTGGATGCCAAGGAGAAAGGGCAACCATTACAGATGGGCACATTTCTGAAAGCTCTAGGACAAATTTCTCCAAGAAGATGAAACCAATAGATTATGCTACATTTGAATGTTCTGAAAGGATTCAGACAACAGGCAGAGAGTTTGCAGTTGAATCATTTCTGAAGCACATAAATAATTAAGCAAATAGTCACTATAACAACAAATAAATTCAAAACTGTATTAACTAGGAGGAAAATAAAAAGCTGTGTAGGAAAGAAGTTATTATGATTTACATATTTTATATAAATGGAATCATACAATAGCCACTCAGATATTTTGATTTAAATTTTTTTGATTAATAAAAGCCTTTTTTAAAAAAAGTAAAACTGCTAGAGGATGAATTTCAGCCAAATAGGAGATGAGTGAAAAAACTACAGCAAAGGGGCTATCAGTCAGCACTAAATCCATTTGACCACAGACTAAAAACAGAAAAAATATGGGTATTACAGTTAGAGTACAAAATGTAAATAATATAAAACCAAAAAAAAAACTGGTATGGGAAGAGGAAGGGAAAAGGAAATCAAAAAGTATATTGATTTTCTCATGTTTTAGAGCCATCGGCCAAAAGATATAATTTAAAACAGAAAAATCAAGTAAAAGAGCTATAAGCAATATTCAAAGGCATAAAGGTTAACCCTAAAAAGAAATAATCAACTAAAATCAGATAGTAATTGAGCCCGAGGGCCACAACTACTGAAGCCCACGCATCTAGAGCCTGTGCTCTGCAACAAGAGAAGCCACCCAATGAGAAGCCCACAAACCGCAAGGAAGAGTAGCCCCCGCTCACAGCAACTAGAGAAAGCCCGTACGCAGCAACAAAGACCCAAGGCAGCCAAAAATAAAAATAAATAAATAAATTTTTAAAATATTATTAATAAAAAAAATCAGATAGTAATTATAGAGAAGGAAAGAGAGAGGAAGAAGAAACATATTAAGTAATCATTTCTCATTTTTAGATGGAGGAAGGCAATCTAAAAAAAAAAAGAATTAAATATGGTTTAAAAAGTTACAAAGGCAACCATTAGAACAAAAATACAGAAGAAACACACATTAAAAAAAGAAAAACAAACACAGACCATAGTGTGAAAGAGAATAAAAAGAAGCAATAAAAACAGGAAGTATAAAAATAATATAACAAAACTAAGACCAAGCATATCTGTCATATCCGCTATGAAAACGGGCTAAACCCACCCATTAAAAGAAAGCCTGGGGGGGCTTCCCTGGTGGCGCAGTGGTTGAGAATCTGCCTGCCAATGCAGGAGACATGGGTTCGAGCCCTGGTCTGGGAAGATCCCACATGCCGTGGAGCAACTAGGCCCATGAGCCACAATTACTGAGCCTGCGCATCTGGAGCCTGTGCTCCGCAACAAGAGAGGCCGTGATAGTGAGAGGCCCGCGCACCGCGATGAGGAGTGGCCCCCACTTGCCGCAACTGGAGAAAGCCCTTGCACAGACACAAAGACCCAACACAGCCAGAAATATAAATAAATAAATAAATAAATAAATAAATAAATAAATAAATAAAAAAGAAAAAGAAAAAAGGATGATAGATATTAAAATTAAAAAAAAAAAAAAAAAAAAGAAAGCCTGGGGACTTCCCTGGTGGCACAGTGATTAGGAATCCACCTGCCAATGCAGGGTACATGGGTTCGAGCCCTGGTCCGGGAAGACCCCACATGCCGTGGAGCAACTAAGCCCGTGAGCCACAACTACTAAGCCTGCGCTCTAGAGCCTGAAAGCCACAACTACTGAGCCCGCAAGCCACAACTACTGAGCCCACAAGCCACAACTACTGAGCCCGTGTGCCACAACTACTGAAGCCCGCACACCTAGAGCCCACGCTCCACAACGAGAGAAGCCACCGCAATGAGAAGACTGCTCACCTCAACGAAGAGTAGCCCCTGCTCGCCACAATTAGAGAAAAGCCCGCGTGCAGCAACAAAGACCCAACACAGCCAAACATAAAACAAATAAATTAATTAATTTTTTAAAAAAAGAGAAAAAAGAAAGCCTGTCAGATTGGATCACAAAGCAAAATCCGATCACTTCTAAGATGCAAACGTTTTCACATTTTAGCATCTAGGATATTGAGACATGATTTATAACTGCCATCAGCCAGACTGTAGGTGGAGTGTCACTGCCATTATCCTATGACTCAGTCCCAAAACACAAAGTTATTGTACATACACTCAGAGACCAAAATAGAGAAACGGAGCAGAAGCACACTTTTGATATTAGAGAAGTAAATATTTGTCATTGAATGAATGATGAAAACAATCAAGGGCTTTATAGGAAAAAGGAGAAAGGAAGCTCCCCAAACGGATGACGCTGTTCCAGCTTCTGCTACTTAAATATGGTCAAAAGGACTGCCTATCACACACCGAGTGAAGCCAGCTGAAGGCAGCAGAAGCTGCAAAATCACCAGGAAGAGATGAAAGTTCAAAGCGAGGGGCTAGTGTGGCAATTAACTCACTACATGGGACTATCTTAAGGCACTAAGCTTAATTATTTTTAAATGAAGGAAAAAAAGAACAATGTTAAATGAACCTCCACTGATGTATTTTGTGCCTGGTCAAAACTGTCCTTCAGAAAGCTTTTATTGCTAGTTTATTAACCTTCTCTTGACAAAAGATCAACTGAGATCTTGTGCATATTTCTATTCAAAATTATATCATTATCAGTCAACTGCATGGCTTTAAATGTAACATTCAGACATAAGGGTTTTTTTTTAAGTTTGGTAGGAAGAACTTGAGACTCCCAGGAACTCAGGATTACTCAGTGCTCCTTCCTCATTTGTACTTACTACACACACCCGGGGGGGAGAAGAAATTCATTCTGCTGCATGGCTCAGCATGACACACAAATTGCAGGCTAGCATTTTGAAATGTCATTTTTATTGATCTCCATTTGATGTTCCATTTGACTTTCTGGGAGTAGACAAATTATGTTTATGGCATTTCCCTAATAGCAGACCTTGAAAATCTGAGTTTAAATGAGCTCTGAAAAAAACATAACCAAATGAAATATCAACTAAACAAAACTATCGGGATGCACATAAATTAATGCTAATTTTAGCATTAAAATATATCTTCCCTAAGACTTCAGCGGTCACGATAAAGATGTCAACATACTACATAATAGAATAACACATGTCAGGGTATAACAGGCAGCTAAAAACTATAAGGAAAGTCAAGTCTCAGGCACAAAATGTAAATCTGTCAACTGAACACATATGGAATATAAAGCATGGTTGAAATTAGAAAAATGAATATCAAATCCTATTCTGTAGAACCTAGAAGTCTGTGCAGCACTGCCAGTTCCATAATAAAAATCAAGTAAGAAAGGTCAATTTATCTCAATAGCTACCATTATTCCTTTCTAATAATTTCAAAACTAAATCAGTCAATGAAAAGCTATCGTTATGTCACAGTAACAGATAAAAAGTTTGCTTTATAGAATGGGTATAATGTTTTAATGCATTTTAACACTTTCAAATATAGTAGTTATTTAATAAGATAACATAAATGAGTTGTGTAAAGTTAAATTAGAAAACAATTATAATCTCAAGTAACAGTACGTCATCCTTACGTCCATTTACACCCAAGAATAATCTGCCAGTCTCAAGCTGAAGACACACTAAGAGAGTAAGTAATTAATAACATAGAATAGGTAATTTAGTAAGCCTTTGGTTTTAAAAAGGCAAAATTTTTAATTTTGAGAAATGACTGATTTCAAACCTTTCACTCTTGTCGAAAGCATGTAAGAAAGCATAAGAGCATCAATTATAAAGTGATCCAGTGAAATCAATGATATTACATTTCAAAAGCAAAAACTTTTACCCATCCTCCAAAACCTGTTCGCATACTATATCCTTAAACTGAATTGATCAGCTAAGGCACAAGTTAGCTGTAAAGTTTCTGATCTTCCAGAGTACTCAATCTTTTCTATGAATACTGTCAACACAAACCATTCTTCTTTTGCACTGTATTATGTTTAAATATATCTCAACTCCATTACTAGCATTTTAAGTTCTTTTTGAACCCTCAACAAAGAATGAATAAATGACTGGATGGATGGAATGGATGGAGGCTTGGACAACAAAATCTGAGGTTTTGGGTCACAGATGATTTAGGATGTTGAAAATGACTTTATTAAGACATGCTCTCAAGAATCAACACTAAATAACAGATGAAATTATGGCCCCCAAGAAATAACCTTTTGAAAATTCTTTAATATTCCATAGTCTAGCCAGTGTTTTTAAATTCTAATTAACATGAAATGTGAATTTCAAAAATTCTTCAGTATCAAAAACCATACTCTGGTAGTACAAAGACTTGCACAGTGGTTTAGCTCCAGACTAAAATCTTATTACACAAGGAAAGAAGATCTTCTAAATTTTCTTATAGAGTGTAACTGTATCACCAATATCCTTATGTAATAATATGAAGTACATGCTTATCAGCTAAAAGTGATACGGCAGAGTACAAAACTATGTCCACATTATGACCACAATCTTGTACAACAAAACTTTGCATAGGAAAAAAGGCCAGAAGGAAGACTACAAAATGACCAAGGTGATGGGTTCAAAGGGAGAAACCATTAGTGATTATTTTTCTACTTTCTGCATCTTCGATATTCTATCTCATTATAATAATCTCATAATAATATATCTCTATATAACTCTTTGTTTTATATCCTTATATCTCCTTAAATTAAATCACTACACATCATATATTAATTACTATCTGCTTATATGCTTAAAAATACCGTTTTAGAATCTGGGAGACATAAGTTTGAGTCACTGCTCATTCATTCTAATAGTATGAAGGTGATGAAGTTACTTAACTTCTCCAAGCCCTCAATTTTCTCATCTAAGTAAACCATCTTGGCAGGATTTAAACAATATATCATGGAAAACACCTCGCATAGTGCCTAGCTCAGTGGTGCTCAATTTACATTAATTCCTTTTTCAACATTTTTTGTTGTTGATTTAATTCCCATAAATTAAGTAGACTTAATCACTGATTAAGTACTGCAGTTAAAGGGCAATCAAGTTATCTCAAGAAAAGCCTCCCCTATCAAAGGACTTTAAAAGCTACTAAGAAACTCAAGAAGACATTTTTAACAGATCCCAGTATTCCTTTACACTTAGCCTAGATATGACCTCAGAATCCTTCTAAACACAGCAGCCCAGGTAACCAGCAGGAGTTATCATGAGAGTGAAAACCTATTTGTCGGGGCTTCCCTGGTGGTGCAGTGGTTGAGAATCTGCCTGCCAATGCAGGGGACACGGGTTCGAGCCCTGGTCTGGGAAGATCCCACATGCCGCGGAGCAACTGGGCCCGTGAGCCACAATTACTGAGCCTGCGCGTCTGGAGCCTGGTGCTCTGCAACAAGAGAGGCCGCGATAGTGAGAGGCCCGCGCACTGCGATGAAGAGTGGCCCCCGCTTGCCACAACTAGAGAAAGCCCTCGCACAGAAACGAAGACCCAACACAGCCATAAATTAATTAGTTAATTAATTAAAAAAAAAAAAACCTATTTGTCATCAGCAACCCAGACAGAGGCTTCTTAAGAAGTCTCTCCCAGGGCTTCTCTGGTGGCGCAGTGATTAAGAATCCGCCTGCCAATGCAGGGGACACGGGTTCGAGCCCTGGCCCGGGAAGATCCCACATGCCGCAGAGCAACTAAGCCCATGTGCCACAACTACTGAGCCTGCGTTCTAGAGCCCACGAGCCACAACTACTGAAGCCCGTGTGCCACAACTACTGAAGCCCACGCGCCTAGAGCCTGTGCTCTGCAACAAGAAGCCACCGCAATGAGAAGCCTGCGCCCCGCAACAGAGTAGTCCCCGCTCACTGCAACTAGAGAAAGCCCGCGTGCAGCAGCAAAGACCCAATGCAGCCAAAAATTAAATAAATGAATAAATAAATAAATTTAAAAAAAAAAAAGAAGTCTCTCCCAGCACACAGAACACAACGCCTATAACAAAGGAGAGGGATGAATTCTTTTCACAAGTTTGCCAAAAAATTAAATCTATGACTCAATTCCAGTTCACCCAATAAAACATTTAAAAAATGCAGAAGTCAGTTCCGGCAGAGAGCGCGGTGAGAAGCGGATCGCGGCCTTCTAGCCCGGGGCCCTCCAGGCCCTCCGGCCTCCGGTCGGCAGGTGAACTGGGGGGCCCCCGGGACAGGCTCAGGCTGTGTATTGCCGAGCCCCAGAGCCCTCGCCGCAGCCGGCCCTGCCAGTGGGCCCGAGCCTGGAAGCAGCAACGAACTTCTCCCCCACCCCCACCTCCGCGACCTAATGGCGGCGGCCCCTTGGAGCCCAGATCCCGCCCACCGCCGGGTCTCTTGACCCCACGCTGTAGGGGTTAGGCGAAGCCTCCGGCAGGCCACCGAGGACGTGGCGCCTTTGGGCGTCGGGCGTGGCAGGGCGAGAAGAATGGCGGCCACTGGAACGCCGCGGAGGGCCCTTAGAGTTTCGAGGGCCCGGGAAGGGGGGTCTGCGTGGACGCCAGCTCAGCCACCCTTAGGCCTTGGAGCCCGCGCGGATCCGGGACCTGAGGTGACCTCTCTGTCCCAGTTGGACGAGACCTCACCTCGTCCGGAGAACTACGGACAAAGGCCTGAACGGGCCCGGAAGGTGAGCGGAGCCCCGGTCGACGACGGGTGGAACGTTAGCGGGTCATCGGGCGGTTGGTCGTCGTTCTACCAAGACTTAGATGTCGGAAGATAGAAATGGTAGAATAACGTACCACATGCGGCCAATAGGAAGTGCCCGCCACCCTTTGGGAAGATTTACTGGCCGTTTATAGAAGGCCTGTGTATATAATATGAAAAAGCTGCTCTCAACTTTCCCCCCAACCTTTCGAAAGAAAACTTTTCGCTACATATAGGCCTTCTAGATGTGAAGAGGTTGCCGACGTATGATAGAGTTAAAGTCACATGTCTTGTAAATGCCCATTTGTTTCTTTAAAAAAACCGTAGAAAAGAAATGTCTTCTGGAAATGACTTTTCGAAATGGAGTTGTTTGACCACCTCTAGAGGCGACATCAGGAGCCACAGAGGTCCACGTTTGTCCAGTGGGTTAGAGGACATGGAATGGCAGACGTTGAGGAGGAAGAAAAGAAGGTTCTATGCCAGACTGGTCACAGTTAGAAGACTTTTCCATATTAGAACCATTGTTTTGTGTGTGCATTTTATTCCTTACTACTGTAATGTAGTTGACAATAAGTACTTTTTTTAAATATCTAGTCTTTCTAGATGTTCTGAAGTGCCTGATATATGTTCAAAGTAGAGGTAGTAAAAAGACATTTTGTAAATATCTTTTTGTTAAAATTCGTATGAAATGTTGTTTTGGGGGGGAGGGGTGGCCAAACCACCTTTTTGAACAGTACGCAGTATGCACTGTGTTTGTGCACTGGTTCAAGGTCGGGGAGAGGAGAAGGAAGTGCAAAGAGCTCTGTGCCAGTGTGTTTATAGTGAGGCAAGATTAACCATTGTCTTTTTTATGTTCCTGCATTTTGTTTCACTTTGCTGTGTATATAGTGTATATAATGGACAAATGAGTCCTAATTTACAACACCTAGTCTTTCTAGATGTTAAAGAGGTTGCCAGTGTATGACAAAAATAGTTAGTAAATAATACATTTTGTATATTTTGTGTTAAAATTTCTAGGAAAGATTGTCTTCTGAAAATTTGAGCATTATAGCCCTCTGGGTTGGAGGCGGGGGAGAGAGAGAAGGGGGTTGGTCTTAAAATGGCTAGAATGCTGGTATTTTGAAGACACTTTCAGATTATAACTGTTACATGTGTGCAGTTCGTTCAATACTGTTCTGTATATAGTGGACAAATTAAGTCCTTATTTGAAACATCTAGTCCATCTAGATGTTTAGAAGTGCCCAACGTATGTTAAATGTAGAGGTAGTAAAATATCACTTTGTAAATATCTTTTTGCTAAAATTCATAGGAAGTACTGTCTTTGGGAATGTTAAATGTTAAACCACCTCTCTGAACAGTATACTATTGTCTATACTTGTTCAGTGGTTTGGAGGAGGGAGGGAAAGAATTGCAAAAGGTAATATGCTAGTGTGTTCATACCTGGACGTTTTCATACAAAACCATTTTTTGTATGTTCATTTTGTTTTGCTGTGTATATAGTGTATATAATGGACAAATTGAGCCCTAATTTTGCAACATCTAGTCTCTAGATGTTAAAGGGGTTGCCAGTGTATGACAAAGTAGTTAGTAAAATTAGCACATTTTGTCCACTTTATTGAAATTCATAGGAAAGCTTGTCTTCTGTAAATGACTTTTGGATATGAATTTGTTCAACCATCTCTAAGCATTACACATGCATGTACTTGTCCACTGGATTGGCGGCGGAGAGAAGGAAGTGAGGGAGGAAATGGTTCAGGCCAAAATGGTCATATTTAGAAGATACCTCAGATTATAACCCTTGTTACATGTGTGCAATTTTATTTAACAGTGCTGTGTACATAGTGGACAAGTAAGTTCTTATATGAAATATCTATTCTTTCTAGATGTTTAGAAGTGCTTGATGTATTTAAAAGTAGTTTTAGTAGAATAATGCTTCTTGTAAATAGCTTTTAAAAACTGATGGGAAATACTGTCTTTGGAAATGGAATTGTTAAACCTCCTCTCTGAACAGTATACTCTGTGCTTGTTCATTGGGTTTAAGGAGGTGGGCGGGAAGATTGCAAAAGATGTTTTGCTAGCAGTTACTAGAACATTGCAACTTACCCATTGCTCTATATGTGACATGCATTTTGTTTAACTTTACTGTATATATTTTGTATATACTGGACCAATGGGTCCCAATTTTATAATATCTAGTTTCTAGATATTAAAGAGGTTGCCAATGTATGACAAAAGTAGAGTTAGTAAACTAACACATTTTGTACACTTTGTGTTAAAATTCATTGAAAGGCCGTCTTCTGAAAAGGACCTTTGGAAGTGAAATTGTAAATCATATCTAAGTGACACCTGTGCCTGTACTTGCCCAATGTTGGATGGATGGCCGAAAGGAGGTACTGGGAGAAGTGAAGTGTTCTAGATTAGAATGTTCCTATGTAGAAGACACTTTCAGATCTAACCATTGTTACATGTGTGTAGTTTATTCAACACTACTGTGTATATAGTGGACAAACTTAAGTCCTTATTTGAAACATCTAGTCTTCCTAGATGTTTAGAAGTGCACAAAGTATGTTAAAAGTAGAGGTAGTGAAGTAACATATTTTGTAGATATATCATTTTGTTAAAATCCATATGAAATACTGTCTTTTAGAAATGGAGTGATCAAAATGATCAAACCACCTCTCTGAGCAGTACACATTATTTTATTTGTGCTGGTTCAGGGAGAAAGAAGAAAGTGTAAAGGGCTTTATACCAAGACTAACCATTGTCCGGTACGTCTCTGCGTTTTGTTTTACTTGGCTGTGTACATAGTGTACATAAAGGACAGAGGTCCAAATTTACAACATCTAGTCTTCCTAGATGTTAAAGAGGTTGCCAGTGTATGACAAAAATAGCCGATAAATACATTGTGTTCACTTTGTGTTAAAATTCATAGGAAAGACTTCTGAAAACAACTGGAGGAAGTAAAATTGTTAAAATCCCCTCTAAGCATTACAGATGCTTATTATTCTTGTCCGCTGGGTTGATAGAGATGAGAAGGGGAAGCTTCTAGGCCAGAGTGTTCCTGTTTAGGAGACACTTTGTGACTATACCCTTTGTGTGCAGTTTCTTCAGTGCTACTACATGTATATATAGTGGACAAACTTAAATCCGTATTTGAAACATCTAATCTTTCTAGATGTGTAAAAGTGCACAACATATGTTGAAAGTAGAGAGTTAAAAGTAACACGTTTTAAGTATTTTTTTTCTGTTAATTCATAGGAATGGTTGTATTGGGGGAGTGGAAATTGTTAAACTTGAGTCTTGGAGAGTAAGCTGACTATTCACTGGGTGGTGGGGAGGCGGGGAGCAGACAGGGAAGGAAGTACAGAGAAGGGATCTGTGCCCATGAGTCTTTAGACAAGTTCAGATTGTCTAACCATTGTTCTATTTGTGTGTTTTAGTTAATTGCTGTGTATTAAAGAATAAGCAAGTCCTAATGCCCAAAGTATATTAAAAGTAGAGGTAGTAAAATTACCCCTTAATAAATGCCCTTTTGTTGGTTTTTTTTTTTTTTTTTAATTTTTATTTATTTATTTATTTTTAATTTATGGCTATGTTGGGTCTTCGTTTCTGTGCGAGGGCTTTCACTAGTTGTGGCAAGTGGGGGCCACTCTTCATCGCTGTGCGCGGGCCTCTCACTATCGCGGCCTCTCTTGTTGCAGAGCACAGGCTCCAGACACGCAGGCTCAGTAATTGTGGCTCACGGGCCCAGCCGCTCCGCGGCATGTGGGATCCTCCCAGGCCAGGGCTCGAACCCGTGTTCCCTGCATTAGCAGGGAGATTCTCAACCACTGCGCCACCAGGGAAGCCCCCTTTTGTTGGTTTTTAGGAAGGGCTGTGTCTTCTGGGAGCGTCTATGTTAATCCACCTCTTGGAGCTAGATACAGTCCTGTACTTAGTCGCTGATATGCTGGAGGAGGGGTAAGAGGAAGAGTGAAGGGAAGGGCTCTTGGCTAATACCTCCATATCTAGAAGACAGTTTTAGGTTATAACCATAGGTCTAAATGTGCATTTTTGTAAAGTACCAATGCTTATTATGGACAAGGTTCATTCATTATTTTGCAACATCTAGGCTTTTTAGGAGTCCTGAGGTGACAATGTATGATAAAAAGTAGAGCTAGTGAATTAACCAATTTGTAAATATCTTTGTTACCATTGATAAAAAAGTAGCATCTTGGACATGGAATTGTTAAACCATCTGAGAAATGTACACAAGGACTTGTTCATTAGGTTGGCAGCAGAGGGGCAGAAGGAAGTATAAAAGGGAGGGAAGTATGGATATGTTCCTTTTTATATTTTGATGATAACCATTGATGTATGTGCATCTCTTAGCTGTACTATAGGAATACATTGTTAAGTAATTCAGTGGAAACATACCTCCTTGCTAATACTTTAATAGTTTAGATCAGATAATGAATCCTCTTAAAAGCATTATACTTTGGGTACTGTGTTGCTTTATGTCTCATTTTTAATTGAACGTTAAGGGAATGTAGTATTTTAAGCATAACTCTGCCAATATCTTTATCTAGAGGCCTGTTGCCATTTTTGTCTTTTCTGAAGTTTTTGTCGCCAAGAAAGGATTACATTTTTTTTCCTTCCAGATTGAGTTGGTGTAGTGTATTTTTGGTTATCAAAATACTCATAGCTTTGGGACTTTGAAGTGGTAAATATTCATGATGTGTGAAAAGCATGATACATAACTGTATGATCTTAATTACATAAAAATGGATGCTTAGTTGTGTTTAAATACACAAACGAGACCTAGAAGGACACATCAAATGGTAAACTGCTTGTGATGGTGGATGACTTTGTTTTTTGCTTCTTGTGTTCTTTGTTTTCCTATTATGCACATGTTAACTTTTAAGAAATAAATGTTATATTGAAAACCTTAAAAAAAAAAAAAAAAATGCAGATTTTTAGGGACTTCCCTGGCAGTCCAGTGGTTAAGACTTCACCTTCCAATGCAGGGGGTGCAGGTTCAATCCCTGGTCAGGGAGCTAAGATCCCACATGCCTCACAGCCAAAAAACCAAAACATAAAACAGAAGCAATATTGTAACAAGTTCAATAAAGACTTTAAAAATGGTCCACATCAAAAAAAAAAAAAATCTTTAAAAAAATAAAAAAATTTTTAAAATTCAGATTTTTAAAAACAAATGTTTACAGCTTTTAAAAGTTTTTGTTTGTTTGTTTGGTTTAGTATTTCAAAAAGGAAGATTACAGTAAATCTTCATGAGATTGGATATGGCAATGGATTCTTAGCTATGATACCAAAAGCACAAGCAACAACAACAAAAAAATTGAAAGCTGGACTTCATCAAAGTTAAAAACTCTTGTGTATCAAAGGACATCATTGAGAAAGTGAAAAGACAATCTACAGAATGAGAGAAAATATTTTCAAATCATCTGATAAGAGTGTAATATCTAGAACATATAAAGAACTCCTGCAGCTCAACTACAAAAAGACAAACGACCTTATTAAAAATGGACAAAGGACTTGAATAGACATTTCTCCAAGAAGATATACAAATGGCCAAAAAGCATATGAAAAGATGGTCAACATCATTAATAATGAGGGAAATGAAAATCAAAACTACAATGACATACCACTTCACAACTGCTAGGATGGCTATAATCAAAAAAACAGAAGATAATGTGTTGGCAAGGACGTAGAAAAATTGGAACCCTCATACATTGCTGATGGGGATGTAAAATGGTGCAGCCACTGAAGAAAGCAGGTTGGCAGTTCCTCCAAAAACGAAGCATAGTATTATCATATTATCCAGTAATTCCACTCCTAGGTATATATGCAAAAGAAATGAAAACAGGGGCTCAAACAGATATCTATACACCAACATGTGTTGAGTATTATTCACAATAGCCAAAAGGTGGAAACACCTGAGTGTCCACTGATGGATGATTGGATAAACAAGATGTGGTACAGGGACTTCCCTGGTGGCACAGTAGTTAAGAAACCGCCTGCCAATGCAGGGGACAGAGGTTCGAGCCCTGGTCTGGGAAGATACCACATGCCACAGAGCAACTAAGCCCATGTGCCACAACTACTGAGCCTGCGCTCTAGAGCCCGCGAGCCACAACTACTGAGCCCCCATGCCTAGAGCCTGTGCGCCGCAACTAAAGAAAGCCCACGCACAGCAACTAAGACCCAATGCAGCCAAAAAATAAATGAATAAATAAATTTATAAAAATAAAAAGATGTGGTACATGGATACAAAGGAATATCATTCAGCCATAAAAAGGATGAAGTTCTGATACATACTACAACATGGATGAGCCTTGAAAACACGACGCTAAGTGAAATAAGCCAGACACAAAAGGACAAATATTGATGATTCCGCTTATCTGAGGTACCCAGAATGGTCAAATCATAGAGACAAAAAGTAGATTAGAGGTTACCAGGGATGGGAGGAAGGTGGAATGGGGAGTTATTGCTTACTGGTGACAGAATTTCTGTTTTGGGTGATGAAAACGTTTGGAAACAGATAGTGGTGATAGCTGCACAACACTGTTAATGTAATTAATGCCACTGAATTGGCAAATGTTATCTTATATATATATTCTACCACAATAAAAAGAAATTAATTACTGAAAGTAAACTTAAAGGCACAGAGGGAAAAAACAACAATAGGATAATAAATTAAAATGACACGGCATCAGTACCTTTCCACACACTGCGAACGGGATAAAGGAGGCTGATATCTTCGGTTATGAGCTTCTCGGGCAGCAAGTCTGGCTCCTGACAACTGAAACAGAGTAAAAAATAAACTTAATAAACCATCAACTTGCTACTATCCTAGAAAAACTGGTATCGCATTCTGCCATCAAAAGGCCAGAAATTCGAGCAACTCTAAGCTGTAAACAAGCATTCATTCCACGGGAAAACAAAACACATTAACCTGGGAAAATTCTAGAGCAGTTTGAAACAATAACCAACATATTAAAGCACTGAGGGATTAATTCACAGAGAGTGATCTTAACGAGTCTACAGAAGAGTGGCATACAGACTGTTTTCCAACAAACCTAACAAAGCTGAAAGTTTTCTAGTCAAAACTTTCAGAAACTTTAATTGGAGCTGAGTCCAAGAGAATTCCAAGCTCATAACTGTATCTCTAAGTGCTTTCATCAGTCATCCAGTAGCGCAATAAGGGATGGTCAATGCAAATCCTTCCCAAAAAGTGTTTTTCTAAAGCACTTCCTGGAATGATCATGACCTGCACTCTTTAGGGAGAAATCTATATTGGCAAAACCGATACTAACACCTCAGAAAGCCTTAAAGGGAACTCAGACTTTGAGACAGTAATTTAAGACATCAGTAATCAGAGTAAGTTCAGAGTAAATATAAACTCCAGTCTCTCAAACCAAAAAAACATGGTATCTTCATCTCTTAAGAGATTTATCTCATACATTCTCAATGAAATGTCACAGACATCAACAATTAAAAAAAAATATATATATATATATATATATATACATATCCAAAAAGTTGATATACCTTTTCATCTTCCCATTGAAAAAAATTACAATCTTTTCTATCTCTACAAGCTGAGCAGGCATAAAACCTCCGTGTTTCTTCTTTCCCTTGGTTCGCCTTCACAAACAGAAGAGTGGGTCCTAGTTCCAGAATAGGAAAAAATAAGTCAAACAGTCATCTACCTCAAGTTCCTAGTTTTCATCCCCTTTAAATAAAATTTGTTTCAGTTTTATGCACAATTTGTCACAATTAAATGCACTACTGTTTAATAATTTTTTTCCCCCAAAGTCACAACATTCAGGCAAGGACTACTTAAGAAATAAATTTTGAAAACTGGTCTCTCCAGAAGGAAAATGCTATTGTCAGTACAGTTGCAGCCCACATGGTGAACGGCCTGGGTCCTGACACAACAACAAAGACGGAGTCCAAACAACTGAGCACTTTGCCACCTCCGCTCAGTTATCCTTTCAGTGAAAATCTGAGCTTTTAGAGTTGGACACACTCTCTCTCCCCAAGAAAAACTGGGTCTAGTTAAGCAAGAATTCATTCTATCGTGCTCCCTAACGTTTTTTTAATCTTAATGGAAAAGACAGTAAATCAACAAATGAAATCTTCAAGTACTTGGCAACGGGAATTACTCAATAACACATATCCTTTTTGCCTAGCCTCTGCCTCGTTCCTTCAAAAAACATGTAACAGCCGTAAAGCCAAAACCACAATAGTGGGGACTTTCTATGACGGTTTCTTAAGTAAGTGGAAAACCACAACTTCCCGGAGCGTTTTCTAGATATCACACTCGGTGGGAGAGAGAGAGGCGGATCTGAATCCGGGAGCCCTAAAAGCACCTTCAGGCTCACCCACGCCCCTTGGCTCCCGACAGCCAGGCTGAGCCCAGACGCGGACCCACCGTGAGGGCACAGCGGGGCGGGCGGGGCGGGATCGGAGAAAACCACCACCTCGACTCCCGAGTTCCCCTGGCGACCCGAGCTCCCCTCTGCCTCTACGGCTCCAAGCCACTCCCTGGGGGCCGCCATCTTCCCGCCGCCGTCCCGAAAGCCTCAGTCCGAACCAAAGAGGCTGAGAAAGAGCGCCGCCATGACCCGCCGTGACTCAGAGCGCCCCCTCTCTCCTAGGAGGAGCTTCGGCCACTGGGGCAGAGGTCACGCCCCGAAACCCAACTTCTGCTGGAATGTCTGAGAAAGAAGCCATAAGAGTTCCATGTTGTCATCTCAGTGATTTCTCATGTATCTGAGGGGTTCAGCTCTCTAATCTTACCTGAGCTAAGTCATGTGTCTAGTGACCGGCTGATCTAGGTTCACCTTGGCAAGAGTAACTCAGCTCTGCTCCGTGTGTCTCTCATCCTCCTGCTGTAACCAGCCGGCCAGCCTGGGCACATTTCTTTCATGGGAGTGACAGAAGCACAACAGAGCTAGGAGAAACAGACAAGGTTCTTACGGCTTAGGCTCGGAGCTGCCACTGTCACTTCTACCTCATTCTTTTGGCTCAATCAAGTCATGTGGTCAAACATTGCAAAGTTACATGGCAAAGGGCATAGGTCAGAAAGGGGTGAAGAATTGGAGCCAATGACACAGTCTATCACAAAAGCACTCTTCACTGGGGCAACCAAGTGTCTGGTGGTACTGTTTCCCACTACTTAAGGAGCACCTGCCTTAGCAAGAAGACAATAAGGAGAAAGCAAAACTAGAAGGTAGGCATGTGTGACAATACCATGTGAGCGCCTAGATCCAACCATGCCTGAAGTTTCCAGTTACATGAGTCACAAACTCCTCTGTCTGCTTAAGACAGTTTGAGATGAGGTTGGTTCTATCTATCACAACCAAGAATGTCAACTAATGCTCTGTGGTCACAGCACAATATTGGATGGATATATCTGTTCATTAATATGCCTGGATGCCCTTTTCCAGTCAAGACCAGCTAACCCTGCTCTCCGTTCTCCCTGCTACGATCCCTGTCAGTCTGCCTGCTCTGCTCCCCTCCATCCAATCTGGCCCTTCCAGCCCTTGTGGTGGAACCCAGTCTCCTCAGCTGCCTTTTCCCTTGCTGCCCAAAAATCAGCACACAGACCCACTTCTCTTTAAGGGGAAAACTGTCAGGGGAGACAAGAAAGGAATCCTACAAAAGACTTTACCATGTCAGTCTCTGCTCTCTTGTTCTGGATCCTGACTCCCCTGTGGACAGGGTCACTTCTATGGACTGAATTGTGTCCCCACCAAAGTTCATATGTTGAAGCCCTGCCCCCCAAAGTGATGGTATTACAGGTGGGATCTTTGGAAGATAATTAGGTTTTAATGAAGGCATGAAGGTAGGCCCCCAAAATGGGATTAGTGCCCTCATAAGAAGAGACACCAGAATGCGCATGTTCTCCCTCTCTCTCTCCCTCTCCCTCTCTCTCTCTCTCTCTCTCTCTCTCTCTCTGTGCCATGTGAGGGAGGACACAGTAAGAAGGGGCCATCCACAAGCAAGGAACAGTATCCTCACCAGGAACTAAATCTGCTGGCACCTTGATCTTGGACTTCTCAGCCTCCCGCACTGTGAGAAATAAATGTCTGTTATTTAAGACACCCAGTCTACGGAATCCTGTCATAGCAGCCTGCACTGACTAAGACACTCATTATGCCCCTTGACTTCTAATCTCTGAGAGCAGACCTCTCCCCACCTCTGAAAAGCCTTAACTGTAACAACTTGGTTGGGGAAGGACTTGGACACAGAGGGGCTTTGTGTAGCCTTCCACACATCTTTGAAAAACAGCAACAACCTTGCTGAACCAAACACCCCGAAAGTAAGAACGCCTTTCAATAAGTTACTGAGATTCACTGGTCATTTCTGATGTGCCGAGCTTGGCATGCATCCCAGGACACGACAGACAGCAGCCCTGATGGAGGAGGCCTTTTAGAAGCCAATGCAGGCCAGAGGACATGGACCCCGGCAGGCATACCATCAGCGCGCTGAAGGGGCTGGCCCTCCACGTTTCTTCCTGCCTGCATATGTCCCTCCAGTGAGAGAGCCAGGAGCAAGGTGCAAAAAAGAACATGAATTTATGTGTGTGAAAGTGACTGTTCCTTGTCTACACATACAAATGAAACCTGGAGATAAATAAATCTTCTGAAAGTTAAAATCCTATGGGTAGTAGGCTGAATAGTGTCCCCCAAAGATCCATGTCCAGTCAGAACCTTGAATGTGACCTTATTTGGAATTAGGGTCTTTGCAGATGTAATTAGTTAATGATCAAGATGAGGTCATACTGGATTAGGGTGAGCCCTAAATCCAACGAGAATGTCCTTATAAGAAGGGGAGAAGACATAGAGAAGAAGGCCACGTGAGGACAGAGGTGGACAGAGATTGGGGTTATGCTGGCACAAGCCAAGGAACGCCTGGGGCCACTAGAATCTAGGAAGAGGCAAGAAAGGCTCCTTCTCCCCTAGAGACTTTGGAGGGAACATGGCCCTGCTGACCCCTTGATTTTGGACATCCAGCCTCCAGAGCTGTAGGAGAAGACATTTCTGTTGTTTGAAGTCACCTGGCTTGTGGCACTCTGTCACAGCAGCCCTAGGAAACTAATGCACCTTGTCTGAGGCTTTATCTTGAGACCTTCTTGCTGAGAGCCCCACCGTTTACTTTCCAGGTGACACTGGAGAAGTCACTGTCTAAGCTTCAGGTTCCTCGTCTGTAAAAATAACACTATTGGGCTTCCCTGGTGGCGCAGTGGTTAAGAATCCACCTGCCGGTGCAGGGGACACAGGTTTGAGCCCTGGTCCGGGAAGATCCCACATGCCGCAGAGTAACCAAGCCTGTGCGCCACAACTACTGAAGCCAGCGTGCCTAAAGCCTGTGCACCGCAATAAGAAGCCCGCGCACCACAACGAAGAGTAGCCCCCATTCACCACAACTAGAGAAAGCTGGCGCGCAGCAACGAAGACCCAATGCAACCAAAAGTGAATTTAAAAAAAAAAAAAAAATAGCGCTATCTACCGTCAAGGAGAGGGAGTGTTCGAGTACATGAGGAAGTGAACACAAGAGCTCTTTGTCAACAGCCAAATGATATGTACATATTATTACATTCCTCTTTTACAGCTATGTTCCAACCTATAAAGGTGCTACTCTATGGAAGAGAATTCCATTTATTCTGAATTACTCAACACGGTAGAACCTGGGTGAAATTATAAGGAGGCAGATTTTGGCTGAAAAAGAACATACTGTGGGGTTCCTAGAAGCAGAGCCCGGGATGGAGATTCTTGTGAAAGTGATTTTTTGAAAGAGAAAGCTGTAAGGAAGTGAGAGAAGCAGGAGAAGGCAGGGGTAGAAGTGAGGCAGAGTCCAGCCTCAGCCTGATGCACAGGGAGCTATGGTGCATGACGGCACCGTGGTGTTTCCTGCTTTGGCGGGGGATGGGGGCTATTGTACCCTGCCATCTGTCAGTCCCAAGCCCAGACTAAGTGGAAGTCCTTCTTAAAGGAACCAACTCAACTGGGAGGTTTATCTCCTTATTCTTTCCCCCTACTCCTCCCTGCTGGTGGAATGCAGATACAATGATGGAAGCTCCAGCAGCCATTTTGGACCCTGAGGTCCAAATAGGAGAAACTGGACTATCAAACTCAACTCCTTTTATGTGACAGTAAATTCTTGTCTGTTTAAGCCACTTGTTTTTTGTGCTTTCTCTGATATATACTTAAACTTAATTTTAAAATAGTGTTTTCTTTTTTTTGTAATGGCACTTCAGGTTTCAAAAACGTTATTTGTAACTAAAATCATGTACTGTATGCTCTCCAGACTATGATGCTCCTCCTTTGAAAATGGAAGGATTACAATCTGAATAGCTATTTAAAAAAGAATATTCTACCACCGTGTCTGGTGCTTAAATATATAAATGTTTCAGTTATATATCAACTCGTGGGAGCTATACTATTATATACACTTTACAGATGAGGAAACAGGATCGGAGGTTGGGCTGTGTAGGGTAATCGTGCGGAAAGTTGGCTCTGGAGTCAGATGGTCTTGGTTCTAATCCCACTCCACCACTTGCTAGGTTAGGCAAGTTACTTAACCTTTCTGTGCCTCAGTTTCTCATTCTGTATACAGAGGGATGAGGTCCTGTTGGGAGGATAAAAAGAGATGATTCATGCAGTGCACTTACCAAAGTGCCTGGAACGTAGTGAGCAGTTATTATAATGGCTCAGGGTTAGAGATGAGGCAGGATTTGAACCAAGATCCCTCCAACTCCAATGCTCAGGCCCCTTCAGCAACCTCTGCAGCAGATAGGCCACCCTAGTCCCTGCTTCAGGGAAAGCGCATGCTGCCTGCTCCTCATCTGTTCGCCTCTTACTCCTGTTTGCTTGGTTAACACCTAGTCGGCTCTCATGATTGCTTAGACATCACCTCCTCTGGGAGAGCCTTCCCTGGGCCCCAAGATTAGGTTAGATGCTCCTCTTATGTCCTCCTGTAGCATAAGCTACTGAGATTGTGTACTGTGTGTACATTGAATGTACATCAGTGGTATTGATGATCACTTTACATTATAATTGCCTGATTGCTGGCTTGTGCTACCCTTTACCCTGGAAGCCCTTTGAGAGCAATGATCATATATTATCCTTATATCCACAGTGCTAGCACATAAGAGACATTTAATACATATTACTGATTAAATGACAACTAAAATCAGACTTTAAAAATCTGAGGATGTTTGAGTTGGAAGGAACCATTGTGTCATCTCATCTAGTGATTCCAACAAGGGCCGTGCCACCTCCTAGGGGCACATTTTAGAAATGCCAGGAGGTGTTTTTGGTTGTGACAGTGATTGGGGGACACTACTGGAATGTGGAGGGCAGGGGCTGTGCTAAAAGATCTATAATGGTTAGGACAGTCCTGTGCAATGAAGAATTAACTACTCTCAATCCTGCACAACTTCTTCTAGAGTCTGGAAAGACACTTATGTAGGTGAGTAACCTGTTTATAGTTATTTGAATCTACACTCCAACTTTAATTTACACAAACACAAAGTAGTTTCTTACAGTTTTAATATATCTGAATATGCCAGGAATGCAACAACTGTGTATATCAGGGGGCAATTATACTTTGCTTTGTCCAGAAAAAAAAAAATTCTTCACCACTGTGGAAAACTCACATGATCAACAACAACGTGACTCATGTAATCTGAATTCCCAGTACACCCCATCTGTATCTGCCTTTCAAGCTGTTACCTTCATTGCTTATCTGTCAGCAATTTCTGTATAATAAGCTATTCTAAAACATAGTGGCTTAAAACAAGTCATTCTCTCGCATACATCTGTGGGTTAGCTGGGGGTTGGCTGATTTGGCTGGGCTCAGCGGGGTGGTCCTGCTTCACACTTGGTCAGCTGAGCCTACTCCCGGCTTGGGTTGGCTCAGGTCTGCTCACTGTGTCTCATCGTGGGCCCAGGCTGGAGGGGCAGCAGACACCTGGGAGCCGTTCTTCTCATGATAATGGCAGAGACACAAGAGGGCAAGTCCCACTGCACAGCACATTTCATGCCTTATTTCAGTCTTGCCTGGCTCTCCCACTTGGCCAAAGCAGGCCACACTGGCAAGCCCAAAATCACGGGGTAGAAAAGTAAAAGTACACTCCTCCCATGGAGGTGGAGGGCAGAGAGTGAATATTTTTGAGCAAAATCGAATCCACCTCAGTGATTTTACACAAATATCCTAATTTAGCTCTGATTTCAAAATGTCATATATAAAGAAAAATTCAGTTTTGTCTTACTTATCTTGAATCCAAGTGTATTCATTATAAGAAAGTACGTGCACCTGACAACTTCATTATAACGTAACAGTGTGGTCATGCTGAGCATTTACATATGAAACACATATTTTATTGTAAGTAACCATCCTTTTATTTTAAAATATTTTGTGGGCTTCCTTGGTGGCGCAGTGGTTAAGAATCCGCCTGCCAATGCAGGGGACATGGGTTCGAGCCCTGGTCCGGGAGGATGCCACATGCCGTGGAGTAGCTTGGCCCGTGTGTCACAATTACTGAGCCTGCGCTCCAGAGCCCGTGAGCCACAACTCCTGAAGCCCGTGTGCCTAGAGCCCGTGCTCTGCAACAAGAGAAGCCACCGCAATGAGAAGCCCGTGCACCGCAACGAAGAGGAGCCCCTGCTCACCGCAACTAGAGGAAGCCTGCGTGCAGCAACGAAGACCCAACACCACCAAAGATAAATAAATAAAATAAATAAATTTAAAATATTTTGTGTATTTTATTTGAAATTAGGTGTTTAGTTAGATTACATTATCTATGAATTTCATTTTAAGAGGGTCAAGAGGATCGGCAAAGTATTTTTTACGAGAAGAGGACAAGGGGAAGGGGTTGGGACCATAGAGGTGATCCAATACCGCTCAGCCTGATGCGGGGGGTAGCTGAGCCATACAGACCCCCACTTTGAATCCTGCTCCACCCTTCACAAATTAATTATGTCACTTCAGGCAAGTTGTTTAACATCTCTGAGCCTTTCTCAGGTGTACTATGTGTAATAATACACGTGGCTTCTGGGTTGCGGAAAGAATGAAATGAACACACATGTGTGACATTCAGGATCCTGGCAGGAAACAGATGGCACTTTCACATGGGGTAATTGAAGGAAGCTTCATAAGGGGGCTGTTTACCAGGTTGTGGGCAGAGTTAAGTTAAACTGCCAGGGAAAGTGCATTCCCTTAGGGCTATTACTAGCAGGAAGTTATTTCCACCCCAGGTCTACAGGGCCAAGGAAGTTACTTGAAACCCAAAGAGAATAATTATATGGAAGGAACAGCCCTACAGAGCGATGGCCTTCAGCAGAGGGCCTCAGCTAACCATGACAGGCCCACAGGGAAGAAGCTGGGGGGATAAATATCCAGCGTCAGTCTCCTCCTTTGGCCCTCAGATCTTTCGTCTGTCAGTGTCTCCTACTGGAAAAAATAAAACAACAGCCAGAGATGAGATGTGGAGGTGACTTTTGATGGCGTCCATAAAGGTCAGCCTCCCAGAGCATAGAGCAGAAGGGGAAAGTGGGGAGCAGATCTGGAGGAGAAAAAAGAGGATGATTACACAGCATGAAAAACACAGAACATGGCAAAGTAAGAACTTTATAAGTGGTAGCACATTTAACTAAATAAGTAAACACACCCACACACATACATATACACATACATATACACATACATACAGGGGAAACTCAAATAACCTCCCCAAAGTATGAATGGAACCTCCACTAGAATCTAGTTGATCTTGTAGGGAAGGAAAAACAATCTCTTTCCTCTACCCATCTTGGGTTCTCTGGCTGAGGCCCTACAAATTAAACTAACAAAAAAACAGATTAATAAGAAAAAAAACAAGCAGACGTTTATAAACATGTGTGTCAAGCATACACATGGGAGCACTTAGAGGTGAGTATCTCAAAGAGGTGGTTAGAACCTAGGCTTACACAGCATCTTGACAAAAGAACAGTATATTTTTAGAGACATGACATGAGAAGGACTTTGAGCTCCTACAGGTGGCAAATTGTGGGAAGGTGAGGAGATGGGGAAACTAAAGGTAAATAAGGGTCTAGAATTGTCTATAGTGATTTATTTCTGTTCTTCTTGATCGAGAGGGGAGGTGGCGGGGAGGAGGGCATCTTTACAAATTATGTTCTGCATTTAGGCAGATAAGGGGAGGGCAGAGAGCTTTTCTTATATCTGCTGATTCTCAATTGCCTTCAGCTCCAAATCATCCTTAAACCCAAGTGGCATATTCTGCTACCTTTCCGTCTCTTCATTCAGAGTCAAAGGCTTTTTCTACTGCATTCCTCTATAGATTATATCAAATTTCCACGTCAGCAATGACAACTTGCCCTCTCTGAGCCACAGACTTTCGAAACTTTAAAATAAAGATAGTAATATTTGCCCTCAAAACATATTAAGGGGGATGTTGTCCCAGTAATTGAGCAGCATTTAAGCAAGAGACTGAGGGAATTAAGCATATCCAATTCCTCATCTACAGCACGGAGAGTAGGCGTAGCTGAATGTTACATTGCTTAGAAACTATGCCAGGGCAGTGGCGACCTTGGTCTAAACTGGTGCCTTGGTTGAAATACAGTTACCTGTAAGTGCTGCAGTTTAAAACAAACACTTGAAGGGTAGAATAGTTTTCTGGATCGTTCCCAAAGCCACACTGAGATTAAAGGCAGTCTTATTCACCCTGACAGACGTTTGGGCACAAGCATCGCTGAACCTGGTTAAACCAGTTCCGGCAGCCAGGGGATCAGCCCTAAATGTTTACACAACTTTCTGACTCCTGGGAAAGGCAAGGCTACCTGATTTTTCTACTGTTTCTGAAAGCTTCAATAGTTTCAGAAGCCTTAACAGTCAGGTGGGAATTGTGTAACCAGAGGTGAGGAGCAGCCAGGGTTCCTGGAGTCAAAGGAAAAATAAACACATCTCTTTGCATACAGAGATTAGCTGCTTCTTTTTGATATCACACGCTTTCCATTTTCAGGTCTTAAAAAACCCACAAGGCGACCTGCAGAGGTACCAGCCACCGGCTGCCCGATTAGCATTTCACCAGCTGGAACCAGATGTCAGGATTCTGAACAAATACCTTTTTGAAAAGTCAGTTTCTTAGGGAGTCAGGTTCGGACAAATCTCTCACTATTACCCAGTGACCTCAGGTGCCTTTTCCTCTCAACCCCGGATCAACCCCGGGTGTCACACAACAGAAAACTTTAAAATAGGCTTTGATTCCAAATCTGTCACCATGCTCCAGGAAAGATGATATCCAATCTAAAAATTTATGCAATAATCCAAACCCATAAACACAGATGTATGCTTTATTTCATCATCTAAAACCAAAAATCCAAAAGTGCCACTAACACACACAGACAGCTGCTCCGATAAAAACTGAATCCATAACAGAATTTGTACCACACTTTTCACAAAATCCGTGAAATGACATTATATGTCATCTTTGTTACAAAAATTTGAAGTTAGCATTAGCTCATGTATTTTACATGTGGAGAGAAAGCTGGTCTGGGAGATTGTAAGATCTGCCCAGGGGCATGGAGCTAATGAGCAGAGCCAGGACTTAAATACAGGTCTATTCCAATCTCAGACTCAGCCAAAAGAGAATTGTGGCCTATCTTCTATTTATTGAAGATAAGCAATATTAGAACATAAGTAAGTTTGCAGTATTTCAAAAAGACAAAAGTTAAACCTATTGTATTATTTAGCTTTAGAATAAAAACTTCAAAGCTTAAGGATTTGTTTTCTCAAAGAACTCTTTACATGGAATCTGAAGCAGGTTAAAATTTACTGAATAAGATGATGCTGATTAATAATGCAATTTGTTAGATAAATGTATTTTCATTATATACTTTCACAGTTCAATCCATGGGCCCACTTAACATTTGGGGATCTTCAGATGAGAAACACTGAGTAAAAGCAAAATAGCTCACGGCAATGAATAAAAGCTCTCAGAAGTCATACACGACTTTGTTCCAAGTTATGTATTTTGTTCCTCAGATTTTATGCTTAATTGCTACCATTCATGACAATATTTTTTTGATATTATGACAGATTAGTAGACTTGCTTGATGGAAATCAACTCATCATCATCATCATCAAAAAAGAGCTAAATAAGAAAAACTCATTGATAAAAAAAGATGGGACAAGAATTAAGTTTTCAAAGAAATGGGGGTAGGAGAAAATCTAACCACACTCCATAGACAAGAATATGTTTTGATTTGTTAAAAGAGTTCCTGCTGCCACAGCTCTCTGGCTTTTTTTTGGGATTTCCTCTCCTAACATGATGAATTCGTTGATAAAAATTAAATCTCTCTTTTCTAACTCCTGATATAAATGCAATATGAAGTACACAGAATCATTTGTGAAATATTCTTGCCAAAAATGTTTAACCTGAACCTATTCAAGCTTTTCGATCTCATTTCCAATTTATAGGAAATACAGGGGATAGACAATCAAGTTGAACACTAAGAGGAAATGATGAGACAGATCCAGTATGGGGAATATCCCAAAAGTTAACGTCATGGGGAAAGTGAAGGAACTGTTCTAGATTAAAAGCTAGAACAACAAATGCAATGTATAAAACTTGATTGGATCTCGATTCAAAGAAACCTAGCTAGAAAATATATATTTGGTGAATAATTAAAGAAATATGAATACGGTCTATATAACAGATAATAGGAATTTTTAAAAAATTAATTAATTTATTTATTTATATTTATTTTTTGGCTGTGTTGGGTCTTCGTTTCTGTGCGAGGGCTTTCTCCATTTGCGGCGAGCGGGGGCCACTCTTCATCGCGGTGCGCGGGCCTCTCACCGTCGCGGCCTCTGTCCCATTGCGGAGCACAGGCTCCAGACGCGCAGGCTCAGTAGTTGTGACTCACAGGCTTAGTCGCTCCGCGGCATGTGGGATCTTCCCAAACCAGGGCTCGAACCCGTGTCCCCTGCATTGGCAGGCAGATTCTTAACCACTGCGCCACCAGGGAAGCCCAATAGGAATTTTTTGTTAATTTAGGAGACATGATGTTATGGTAAGTAGAATGGCCTTATTCTCCTCTCTTTCATTGTAGTCTTTCTACATGACTAGCTTGGGCTTCCTCACAGCATGGTGGACTCTGGGTAGTTGGACTTTTTTCTTTTTTAATTGGCCGTGCCACATGGTGTGCGGGATCTTAGCTCCCTGACCAGGGATCAAACCCATGCCCCTTGCAGTGGAAGCATGGAGTCTTAACCACTGGACTGCCAAGGAAGTCCCATTTGACTTCTTACATGGCAGCTGATTTCCCAGGGTGAGTGGAGGCTGCCAGTCTTCTTAAAGACTAAGCCCAAACTGGCATAGTTGCACTTTTGTTACATTCTGATGATTAAAGCAAGTTGCAAGCCCAGCCCAGATGGAAATGGGGGAGAGGTAGACTCTGCTTCCTCATGGGTGGAAAAGTACATGCTTGCAAAGAGGGAAGGAAGTGATGACAGCCATCTTTGGAGACTATCTACTCCCTTACCTCCAAAGAATGGATTAAATATATTGAGATGTTGAATGAAAGCCACGCTCTCCACAATACAAACCTAGACATTGAAAATATGCTTTTATTAATAAATAAGAAAAATGTTGAGAGCTCAGGTCAAAGCCAGTGAAGCATGTTGTTTACAAAGCATTTCATTTCCCTCCCCTGTAGGCAAAGAATTCACAGTTTAAGAGGCAAAGGTAGAGATGTGCACACACGATCAAAGATTAAGACATTATTCCCTCGAAAATACTTCATTTTAGACCTATCACCATTTTCCGGTTTTCCTTCTGCCTTTGAGCAGTATCTGAAGAGTGACTCCAAGAGCTGAAACTGTATTTTACTGATTTCTGTCTTCCTACTGCCTTTTGGAGAACCTGGCATACAGTGAGTACCCATAAATAAATGTTTGTTGAATTCAGTGAGTGACTTTTTTGTTGTTGTTATTATTGCTATCTTCTAATTTTATTTTTATTTTTGTTTATTTTATTTATTTATGTCTGTGTTGGGTCCCCGTTTCCGTGCGAGGTCCCTCCCCAGCCGCAGCAAGCGGGGGCCCCTCCTCATCGCGGTGCGCGGGCCTCTCACCCTCGCGGCCTCTTCCGCCGCAGAGCACAGGCTCCAGACGTGCAGGCTCAGCAATCGTGGCTCACGGGCCCAGTTGCTCCGCGGCATGCGGGATCTTCCCGGACCAGAGCTCGAACCCGTGTCCCCTGCATTGGCAGGCAGACTCCCAACCACTGTGCCACCAGGGAAGCCCTCAGTGAGTGACTTCTATCTATCATACAAACTGTTGTCCGTACAGGTGTTCGGATTTTAGCAAATGAGAAAAGGCTAAAGCAAATTCATGTATCTGCCATGATTGAGAAACGGAGCTGTTCTGGTTCACAACTATGCAGAACAGAACCAGGAGCGAGGCAGTAAGCAAGACATTTATCTCAGCTGTAAAAATAATTATTACGAATCCAGGTTGAAAAGTCCTACACATTGTCAAGAAGAAAGCCTCTCAGACTTCACTTCAGAAAATATTTACAGATGGGTGTTCTTATTGTTTCAGTGTTCCACTGAGGATATGACTAAGGAGGTGGCTGGGACTGCAGCAGTGGCCAAGGTCGAGGCTGGCCGCATTCAGAGAGCCTAATGCATGTGGAGGTGCCTAATAGGTTTTTAGTTTGGGTAGTGCTATGGACTGCATTGTGACCCCTCCCCCAAATTCATATGCTGAAGCTCTAGCCCCCATGTGACTATATTTGGAGATACAGCCTTTAAAGAGGTAATTACAGTTAAATGAGGCGGGCCCTCATTCAATAGAACCGTGTCCTCAGGATGTGAGTGCGATAAGAAAAGGCCATGTGAGGACACAATAAGGCAGTGATTTGTAAGCCAGGAGAAAGTCCTCACCAGAAAACAACCCGGCTGGCATCTTGATCTTGGACTCCCAGCCTTCAGAACTGTGAGAAAATATATTTCCATTGTTTAAAGCCACTCTGTGATATTTTTTCATGACAGCCATAGCAAATCAAGAAAGGTGGCAAACAAAGCATTCACATAAATGTGCTCCCATATAAAAGCTTATTTTTAAAAATGAAATAATTGAAGCATACAGAAAATAACAGAGAATAACATATAACAACTCACCTACCACCCAGATTTTAACAAATGTGGCCATCTGGTCATATTTGCTTCAGATTTTTTTTAGAGATAAAAATTTATACTTAAAGTGTACTTGATAACCTTTAGATCTGCTTCTATATCCTCCTAGCCAAGAGGTAACAACTATTCTGAAGCTGGAGAAGGACATTCCTGTCCACTTTTTAATATACTTACATGTATGCATATGTCAAAAAGCAACTATAAAAAAGTACCGTAGTACTGTTTTGTATTTACATAAATGAGATGTGTAAATACTTTTGTAACTTAGTGTTTTTTTCCTTCAACATCGTTTTCAAGTTTGTGTGTACATGTCAATACATGTGGCTATAGTTTATTTTTAGTGCTCTGTGGTCTTCTATTGTATGGGTATACCACAATTTATCCATTTCCTGTTAATATTCAGGTTGTTCTCAATTTTTCAGTATTATAAACACTACAGCATTGACCAATCTTGTATATGTTTCCTTGAATGCATATACTACCAGCTACTTGCATCTTCAATTTTACTAGAGACTGCTCTCCAAAATGATTCTACCAATTGTCAGGCTTTTACTTTTGCCCGAATCTGATAGGTTTGAAGTGGTAATTCATTGTTTATTGTTTCATGAAGAATACTTTACATACAATGAGCTGTGCAATTTGATGATCTTTGATAAATGTACTCACCTGTGAAATCAGGACCACACTCAAGACACAAAATATTTCCATCATCCCTTGAAATTTCCTCAGGCCCCCATGCAAACCATCCCCCCCACCCCAATAATCCACCTCAGTCCCCAAGCAATGACTGGACTGTTTTCTTTAACAATGGATTAGTTTTCATTTTAGAAAATTTTATATAAAAGGAACCATATGGTACGTTCTCTTTGTGTTTGGCTTCTTTCAGTTAGCGTAATCATTTTGAGATTCATCCATGTTGTTGGGTTTATCAGTACATAGACTTTTCCTTTTCATTGTATGGATGTATTTTTTGCTTACCCATTCACCTGTTGGTGAACTTGGGTTGTGTCCAGATTAGGGTATTACAAAAAAGGTTGCTGTGAACATTTCTATGTAGCCGTTTGCTTTCATTCCTCTTGCTTTGGTGGGTAAAAGAAAAGGAATGGCTGCGTGTGCGATAGGTGTGAGTTTAACTTTACTCATTGTGGGTTTTATTTGCATTTCCCTAGTGATAATGTTGAGCATCTTTTCATGTGCTTATTGGCCATTCATTTATCTTATTTTGTGAAGTGCCTGTGTAAAATATTTTGTTCACTTTTTTTTAACATCTTTATTGGAGTATAATTGCTTTACAGTGTTGTGTTAGTTTCTGCTGTATAACAAAGTGAATCAGCTATACATATACGTACATCCCCATATGTCCTCCCTCTTGCGTCTCCCTCCCACCCTCCCTATCCCACCCCTCTAGGTAGACACAAAGCACCAAGCTGACCTCCCTGTGCTATGTGGCTGCTTCCCGCTAGCTATCTATTTTACATTTGGTAGTGTATATATGTCCATGCTTCTCTCTCGCTTCGTCCCAGCTTACCCTTCCCCCTCCCCGTGTCTTCAAGTCCATTCTCTACGTCTGCATCTTTATTCCTGTCCTGCCCCTATGTTCATTTCTTAAATGGGTTATTTTACTTCTTATTCCTGAGTTGTGCAATCCCTTTATATATTCTGGAATTCTTTATCAGATATATTTGTCAAATATTTTCTCCCAGTTGGTGACTAGAAATTTTATTTTCTGAAGTGTCTTTTGAAGAGCAAGTTTTTAGTTTTGATGAAGACCAATTTATCAATTTCTTATTTGATGGTTTGTGCCATTTGTGCTCTAAGAAATCTCTGTAAAAACAAAGTCACTGGGCTTCCCTGGTGGCGCAGTGGTTGAGAATCTGCCTGCTAATGCAGGGGACACGGGTTCGAGCCCTGGTTTGGGAAGATCCCACATGCCGCGGAGCAACTGGGCCCGTGAGCCACAACTACTGAGCCTGCGCGTCGAGCCTGTGCTCCGCATCAAGAGAGGCCGCGACAGTGAGAGGTCTGCGTACCGCGATGAAGAGTGGTCCCCGCTCGCCGCAACTAGAGAAAGCCCTCGCACAGAAATGAAGACCCAACACAGCCAAAAATAAATAATAAATTAATTAATTAAACAAAAAAACCAAAAAACCAAGGTCACTAAGATTTTCTCTGTTTTCTTCTATAAGTTTTAGCTCTCATACTTAGGTCTCTGTATGGGGTGAAAGTGAAAGTTCACTGAGAATACTGGCCCCCAAAGATGTCCATGGCCTAATCTCCAGAATTTTTGAATATATTACATGGCAAAGGGGAATTAAAGTTGAAGATGGAATTAAGGTTACATATAAGCAGGCCTTAACATAGGGAGATTATTCTAGATTACCCGGGTGGGCCCAGTGTAATAACAAGTGCCCTTAAAAGTGCAAGAGGGGGGCTTCCCTGGTGGCGCAGTGGTTGAGAATCTGCCTGCTAATGCAGGGGACACGGGTTCGAGACCTGGTCTGGGAAGATCCCACATGCTGCGGAGCAACTGGGCCCGTGAGCCACAACTACTGAGCCTGCGCGTCTGGAGACTGTGCCCTGCAACGGGAGGGGCCGCGATAGTGAAAGGCCCGCGCACCGCGATGAAGAGTGGTCCCCGCTCGCCGCAACTAGAGAAAGCCCTCGCACGAAACGAAGAATCAACACAGCCAAAAATAAAATAAATAAATAAATAAATAAATAAAGTAGCTATTAAAAAAAAAAAAAGTGCAAGAGGGAGGCAGAATGGTCAATGTCAGAATGATGTGATGAGAAATGTATTCAGCCCGCTGTTGCTGGCTTTGGAGATGGAGAGGGCTACAAGCCAAGGGATGTGTGAGGCTCCTCGATACTAGAAAGGACAAGGAAACAGATTCCCTCATAGAGCTTCCAGAAAGAAACACAGCCCTGCTGACACCCTGATTTTAGTTCAGTGACACCTGTATCAGGCTTCTAACCTGCAGAACTGTCAGACAATGAATCTGTGTTGTTTAAAACACTAACGTTTGTGGTAATTTATTACAGCAGCAACATAAAACAAATGTAGAAAGCTTTAGATTTTCCAGCACTAAGTATGATGTTTGCTGTAGAGTGTCTGTGGATATGTTGTCTATTTGCTCTCGGGTTCCTTCTAGTTTATTTCTGAAACATACTGTTAACTCCAATATTTCCTCTGAGCTCTGTCAGCTCTCATTTTATTTCCTCCTGTTGCTTGTCCATCTAATTTTTGAGCTTTTCTGATTTTGATGTTATATTGTTCTTTCTTGGCTTCTATCATGTCTTGAATTTCTTCAGCATTTTAACAAATATTACTGTTTTCTTCTGCTTTGTAAAAGTTTCTAGGATATCTTCATTTTCTGTGGGTATGTTATACACGCTGTTATCCTGTTTTCTTAAAGCATATTGTATGATGTGGTCATGTTTAAGTGAAATGGACTTTGTCATACTTTCCTCCTATATTTTCAGAAGATTCCTGGGTAGGTGGTGAGGTAGGCCTGGAGTTTCCTGGTTTTGTAGTTCTACGGTTCTCTCTTCTGTAGTTACTACAAAGTATTAGATAACATTTTTTTTTTAAGATAACTTTTATTTTTATTATTATTTTTGTAATAGCTGATATTTTGTTCTTATTTATTTATTTATTTACTTATTTATTTGACCATGCCACTTGGCTTGCAGTATCTTAGTTCCCGGACCAGGGATGGAACCTGGGCCCAGCAGTGAAAGTGCTGAGTCCTAACCACTGGACCACCAGGGAATTCCCAGATGACATAGTTTTTTATGAACCTTCTTAGTACTTTCTGAATTGTCTCATCTGGTCCCCTTTTCTATCTGTATCAGAACCTTGTCTCCTTTATCCCCAGGGTCCTTCCCTTGTCAACGTCTATTCTATATCCAGTAGCTTCTCTCAGGGCAGGCCTATGTGCTCTCACCAGCTACTTCTGGGAACCCTGAAGACCAGGTTGCCCTGGCACCCTCATACCTTCCTGCAGGCTCCCTTTACAGCTGCCAGTTGAATGCTGGACAGCCCTCTCCCAATTTTGATTGTGGTTTTGGATGCACCAGCTGAGACTGCCACGAGGACTGGGGGCGCCTCCTTTTGGGGCTGACGACATGTCAGCAGATTCTGGGCTCTTTGTACCATCACAGGCCCCCCTCACTTTCCCTCCGTTCACTCCTCCAAAGCTGTTCTTCCCATGTGATCCTTTTGCTATTGATGGATTTAGCCCAAACTGCTCATTTCTGGGATCCATAGGGATATTCTATCATCTAATTTTAGTGAAGATGGTGTCACTGTGATTTTTCTTTTGCTATCCTAGTTGTTCTATGGGGATTTGAGATTAAATACTCATTGCTGCTGCCATTCAGCCTTCTATAATTGGTTTTTTATTTTTTTAATTTTAAAATGATTTTTTTTCTATTTACACTGTTAACACCCAGGATAGGACAGACTATGGTAAGTTTTAATAAATAAATGCAAAATTTTAGTGACTAAACACAAGCACTATTTCTTGCTCATGTCACAGTCCAATGCAGTCAGCACGCTCTCCTGGTAGGTTTCCAAGCAGTGACTCACATGCCCTGGCTGCTTCCACTTTGCAAATTCTTTGTTTATAGCCAAACGGGAAGGCAAGAGAGTGGTCAACGGTGACCACTGGTTGTGACGCAGTGAGTTTTACTGCCAGGTCTGGAAGCCCCATATATCCCTCATCCGCACATCTTACTGACCAGAACTCGGTTACATGGCTCCAAACTCACCATAAGAGAGGCCTGGGGACAAAGCCACACTGAGGATCTCTGCCACTACTCTGTACAGCTGCCCAGGCAACTTTGGGAAAGAAGGCAGACTATAAAACATAAGATGCTGCCTGTCTCTTCATATACCTGTAAAAGGATTTAAGATGTAATCTGATCAAAGAACTGGTCACCATTGTTTTTCATAAGGTTTTAATTCCATTAGTAAAAAACTTTAAATTAAAAAAAAAATTTTGTGAATCAAATCGTTTTCAAGACTGCAAAAAACATGTTTCCGTAGTCTTCAACTGCTGACAAATTTGGGGGAGAGTAAGGCAGCTTATATTCAAATAAAAATGAAAATGTCTCTAATTATAAAGATTCCAGTTAATTATGTCTTTTGGAATGATAAAGTATTAAACTATACTACTAATATATGCAGTAAGAAAATGGTGGTTTGGCATCATTTATAAACATAAATGTATTTACAAACATTCTAAATATTCAATATACATACTTCAGGAGAAATCTAGTCTTAAGACAGTGATTTTTATTACCTTTCGTCTACCATGTTTGACACTATAAATATACTCACTGAAAATATTAACACAATATTTAAATAAAAATGAAGTTCATGAAAATTTATAAAATAAAACCAATGTACTGACTTGTAATCATATCTTAAATATTTCAACTCTACTTTTCTGGCCTGGTCAGACCATTTAAAAATATTTCCACACTATTTTAATTTTAGGGTATAAAACAGTAGCAACTTACTAAGTTTCCATTTTTAAAATTAATATAGAAATTCTCAAAATACTGAAAAACCTGTTTTATGAAAGCAGTACCCACATCATAACAACTTATTTCATTAAGAACACATCTTCAAAAGGCACATTTTAATTACTGGTATTTATCTAAAGATATTAGCTTGAGTTTTGAATTTCCAGTCAATTTTCCATTATCTCAACATTAAGATCATGGAGGGTCAGAGGAGGTAGGAGAACACAGGTTTCCAATGGACTTCCACTAGGACAGCAGTATCCTCACTCATCACATCCACGAAGACCAAGAGAAAGATGTGAAGGAAGGGAGAACGGCAGATCTGACTTCCATCCTAATTCAACCTTCAGGAAATACTTTTTACATAAAAATAACTTAATTTAAAAAATTACAGGACAGAAAGCTTAACAACAAAAGGCCAAAACCACAAACTGCCCAGTTTAGTCTGAGTGGTGATGTTATTTGTTTGGAGCCTAAGAAGAGAATGAAGCTCCTGCTTCTTTGGGATCAAATCTTCGTATCGGGCTCATCTCAATTTCAATCACTTGGTAAGTTAAAAGTACTACAAATTCCCAGGATGCCAGAAATACTGATATTCAAAATCAAATAAAAATGACTTAATGGTTATCTCTGTTACGTCCCCCTTTAATTGGGACTAGTATTCTAAAGTTGACTGTAATTATAATAACATCAGTAATTTCAAGTACCCTACACACTACTATTATTTTTAAGAGGTTATGTCCTAGGACCTGAAAATGCAACCCAGTAAACAGTTTGAGTTATGGTTTACCTTTCAGTGAAGTTTAATACTAATTGAAGTACTAAATTGAACGAGATCAGTACTCTGAGGTACTAACTGATTAAGTATTGATCCCATGCAAGAAACAGAAGGGAATTTTTAATGTTATTCTGGAATTTCAAAATACTGGGGATCTATCTTAATTTCATATTATTCCCCTCAAGTCTCAGTTGAGTGTTTCCATTTTTTTAAAGGGGGAGATAGCATTAGATTTTTTTTCCCCTCACTATAACAAAATAATTGGCCAAAAATATTCTGAAGTACACAAAAGAAAATAGTCATTGGTAACTTGAAATATAATTTTCTGGTCCCTAATAATGGTCACTTTAGGAGCATTTATTCAAGTTCTAAAATAGCAGCTTTTTAAATTAAGGCAACATTGCTTTATTCTTAACTATTTTCTATTAACTACTCTATTAAAGCTCATAAGAGCAGTTTCATCCTCAAAGGCCTTTTATAATGTAAGAAGAGTTAACATGACCATTCTTCTCAATATTAAAAAAGTATATAAAAAGTTATCGTATTCAAAGTCAACAAACACCTTATTTTTCTGTTTGGAATTCTAGAGTAATTATAGTCATTCCAGAATGTGTAAACTATGAAATTACCTCTGAAACTAACATCAACAACATAAAATACAATTTTTCTACAAAAATACGATATAGGAGATATATCACCTCTTCCCTGAAATAGAAATTTAATATTTGGACAAAAAACTGTAAACTTCAATTACATTCAAAAGAAAACCTTTTAGAAACTTATATTATTTGAGGTTTTGGCAACTGGAGCTCTTACCAGCAGGTTTACAGGGCGGTAATGTTGTAACAACACAATAATGCCAAACAGTTTCTTTCTCTCACATCTGCTACCAGGAGGAAAAAAAAGGCTTCCTGCAGTGGACAGTCTGGGTGAATGAATTGCTGAGGTGGACGATCCGACCCTGACCTCCACCTTGACTGCGCTCCACAATCACACAAGGCATCTGTACTAGCTGGACAGGACTCCTCCTGTCTCTCAATGCCTGAGTAAGATTTAAGATCTGTGGAAAGAAGAGAGGTTTTCATCAGTTCAAAAAAGATAAAAACCTTCCGTTCATTGACATTATTTTAACCATCTATTCATAACTACAATTTTTATTTCATCCATTTATGCCCAGCAGAGAATGTGATGAGGAGTAACTGCTCTCAATATATATATGTGGACATATGTATGCTTATACACACACATACATATACACAGACAAATGCACAGGATTAAAATCAAATAATTTTTGCCAATTGGTAACTTTGAAATATTCTAGAATGCATCTATGTCCAGGAGCAATGGAGTCAGAGACTGAATGAAATGAATGGTTCCACATACGTACCCCATTTGACACTGGACCTAAACAAATACTGGTCTAAATAGTCTGGTTTTTACTAAATACTTGCCTTACCCACTCATTCAACAAATAAATTTATTGCATGCTTATTACGTGCTAGGCCCTGTTCTAAGTGCTGGGGATGCAACAGTAAGAAAACAAACAAAATCTCTGCCTTCACAGAGCTCATATTTCAGCAGAGGAGGAGTCAATAAACATCACAAACAAGTAAATTATACCAAGTATTAGAATGAAAAAGTGCTATGGGGAAGCATGACGCAGGGCAAGTGAGTTAAGAGAACTGGGGAAGGTAGCATTTAAAGTAAAGTTTTATTTAAGAGTCTATTCTTAAGTAGGAAAAGTAAAACTAGGGAAAAGTAAACTATATTACATTCCATGTTTAAACATACTCTTGGAATTGCTACTTGAGCATATAAATAAGGTTATGAAATAATGCATAGCTTACAGCCTATTCTACTCTGTTCATATAAAAATTTAATAATTCATTTTCTTTTTCTCCTTGCATATCAGGTAAAAAATTCCCTTTGTTGTGTACTTTAGAAATAAGGATGTCTCCTTCAGGTATTTGAAAATATTTAATATACAGATGGTGTGCATTTTACTAGTTGTTGTAGAGACTGTTTAATAGTGAGATAAGCATAAAGGTTTCAACATAAAGCCATACTAATAAATAAATGTCATAATACTTGAACGGTATAAACTAGATGGTTTAGATCCTGGAAGATCTGAAGTATTTAATACATCAGAGAAATAAACCTTTACTAGTAATAGTAGTTACTCATTGTATTTATGGTTTAGGATTCCTTTTAAGCTCTTCCCTTAAAATCTTCTAGGCTGGTTATGTTTGGATGAAAAGACAAAAAGAATTTACAAAATTTATGTTTATAAGCATTGTCCTTACCATGAAAATAAATGTGGGTACCAGCATGGCTAAGGAATGAAATATTCAGTTAGTTTCCTCTTTTGATTTTAAAAATCCTATTCTAAACATGTTAATCTAAACACACTAATTTAAGTAACACCTAATATTTTCCTGACTCTAAAAACAATACATGATTGTTGTAGAGAATCTAGAAGCGGAATGGTACAAAGAAAATGAGAGTCATTCTACAAGACTAAAAAATTTCAAATATATAATAGCAAAAATTATTCAGTCTTAAAGCTATCTAAAATATTAGTATTTCTTTGGGAGTTGAGAAGACACTTGATGATCTTGCATTTATTTACTGAGCACGCACTGTGTTGGGGAGAAGACTAAATACGAGGGAAAAAACCCATCTGAGCCTTAAAGTGCACACATTCTAGAAACAAACAGCCGCACGAACAAATAACTGGAATGTAGTGTGACAAACACTTCAGCAACAGTGGATCTATGCCCTGACTTTACAATCTGATCCCCTCCTTTACATACCACTCATTTTTTCATTTCCCAAAGAATAAACACATCTATTACTACATCTTTACATCAGAGAAGATTATTTTTAGAAATAGACTAAACATTGCAGGCAAGGAAAAACATTTTAGAATGCTCCATCTATGCCACATTTGATACCATGGTAGGGGTGCGATCGGTCAAGGGCAGATGGTGTGAACTCACAGACTTCTGCATATAGACTTTGCTTTCCTTTGGATTAGTTCACTGGTCCTCAAATTTTAGTGGGCATGAGAATTACTGTACTATCTACATAAAACTACATATATTCTACTTCCCGGTTGGTTTTAAGCTATTTTTCAACTGTACTATGCCCAATTTGCAGTCCTTTTTTTTTTTTGGCCTGCACCATATGGCTTGTGGGATCTGTTTCCCGACGAAGGATTGAACCCGGGCTGCAGCAGTGAAAGCCCGGAATCCTAACCACTAGGCCACCAGGAAACTCCCCCAATGTGCTGTCTTAACATCCAATTTCTGAGTGAAATGTGACCCCAGTACTCCCATGGAGTGCTAGGGAAATCAGAACTCCTTGAGTGGCAGGAGAAGCCTAGGAAAGGAAAAACTGTTCTCCAGAGGAAGAGGAAAAGGCACCCAAGGAGAGACGACAGCATGCAAAGGGCACCACTGGGAAATGTGAACTGGGACTGAGAACAGTTCTGAGTGCCTAGGCTTAGGGGAAGCTGAAAATGACAAGAGATAAAGGCAGGTATGTTGGGCGGAGGCAGACTGCAAAGGTGCTCAAAGTCAGGCCTTAAGCCTATACTGACTGACAGATCAGGGGAGTTTTAAATCACAAAAGAGAGGATCCTATCTGCTTTGAGAGAGATTGTTCTGGTCTAATGTGGAAGAAGGATGGGAAAAGAGGTAGGGACACCACTTAGAAGATCATTAAATCCAGAGAAGAGATGATAAGGACCCCAGGCAGAGGCAATGCCGAAATGTTGCAGATTTGCCAGACTTAGACTCCCTTATTAAACAGATGCAACATGTTAACCCATTTGAGCCAAGTTACAAAATGCAGACAACTATGTAGAGCTGTTATGAGGAAAAATAATAACAAACATAAAAATATCTAGTAAAGAGTCAAGTACTCAGGAGGTACGAAAGCGTCACTTTCATTTTCTTTAACATCAATTTTTACTGAATCTGCAAATGAGCTTCTGGTTTATATATCACTGAATAGAATTTCACTCTGTATTAATAAAACTGTTTTATTAATCATTTCTGCCACTTTTTTCAGATTGTGTATAAAATATATTTCAAATAAATAAGTATTTCTGAGGTCCAGTGTTCCAAGTAGGCACAGGTAGAATATAAAATGAATGCTCTTATTGAGCTTGATCGTGACCCTACCGCTATTTAATGTAAAATTCAAAAATTTTAACTGAATAAACATTTCTAGTCAAATTTGAAAAGAAATGCCTTCATACTAGTTCCTCATTCCAGTCCACATCTTTATATGTAGAATGAGAATTGTCACTGATTATGTGTGCAAAACTAAAAACTTACTATAAACTAGGACAAAAGACTTGGTTGTACGAAGCACAAATCATGATGTTAATTGGTAAAATTAGAAGGGAGAGGGATTCAAGGGATAATTATAAATGATTGAAATAATGAAACGGAGCAGGACCCTATGTCCTCTGCCTGCCTTTTGTCTGTGGAAAAACCTTAGCCGGAGAATAAGTTTAATCAGAGAAATGAGAAAATGCGGAAACAAAGGAAGACAGCCAAAGGAGACCAAATAATAACAGGTTAGTCACTAAGCATAGTCAAAGACCTTTAGTTCCTCCTCAAGGGCTATAGATAATATTCTGGGCCATATCCTGTGAGCTGTGTTATAGATACTGAAACCCCCATCAAGTGGAAGAAGTTAACTACATGATGACCAGACTGTAGCCATGACCTAAGCTGCCACAATTCCAAGAATTGGCCTCAAGGAAATGGGAACAAACCGACCCTGGAACTGAAGAGTAACTGTACTTACAACAACCAAGATGACGCTGGTGAGACCACCACGTGACCAATTTCAGGACGCCTGTCAGAGCCGACTGTGCTGTTCCTGCATGTAGCCCCCTCCCTCCATCTATAAAAGCTCTTGCCGGCTGGTTGTAGGAGGAGGGGAGTCGGCCTTTGGACAGGCGTCCGCCCTTCCCCCAACCCCAGCTGCCGGCATCTAAAATAAAGCAAACTTTCCTTTCCACCAACCTTGCCTCTTTTTGGTTTTTGAGCAGTGAGCAGCCGGATCCCACTTTCGGTTTCAATAACACAAGCATTTTGACTCAATTAAGGAACTGGCTGAATAATGAATTCTGTTGCTTGAAACACAGGTATTGGTTTTTGTTTGTTAAGCCTTGGTTTCAAAGCACTGATTTACTTTAGAATATAAAATAATACCTGATTTTTTTCAGACCAGCTTTTTAAAAAAAGGGTTAAAACCAGAGAGCTACACAATCATGTACATGGTCAGAGTAACCTTACTCTTTTTGGCTATCAGAAAGGTCAAAACCAAATTAAAATAAAAAACCAAAACAAAATCAAATTAAAACATATAAGGTTTTATTTTATTTTTTCTTTCCCAGATCCTGATCCTGTCACTTTTATATTCTATTACACCCATTTGTATAATACTTTACTCCTTTGTAAACAAGACAGGATATGAATAAATAAACCTAAAACAGCAGATAGCCACTGGTATATCTTTGTAATAGACCTCAGAACTAGAATGTCCCCATATCTGTTCAGACAAGCATTTTAAAATTAAAATTAAAATTTCTCACGTACTAACTTTAATCTACAATTAAAGCTTACAAGATTATTTACAGCTTTTATTTAAAAAAAACACACAAATATTTCTGAAATAAAGATACATCTTTAGGGATAAGAGAATTCCAGAAGATGGAGCATGTTGTTAAGTCAAATAGATTTGTTTCAAGTAAAAATGCCAAATTAGGGCATAATTACCTATGCCTGAAAATTTAGTTCAAATATAGTTTAGGGTGGTAACACTCAGCAACATAATTACAATCATCAATCATCTAAGCCCATCATTCATACCTGAATTACTGAAAACACCTCCCCACAAGGCTCCCTGGCTCTAGACTCATCTGCTGAGTCAATCTGCACCCCACTGTCCAATCTGCAGGGGTTCTTTGTTGGGTTATGGACACCTTTTGCTGGGATATAAATTCTATCGTCCACTCCATGCCCAAGAGGCACATATAAACAGAATTTAGCACATAATCTCAGGGAGTTGATAGGAGAAACCCCAGGGTAAGGTCTCCTCTCGGGAAATGTAAGTCTCATCATGACTCTCTCTTTTAAAAAAATATTCTGATTCCTTTTTTATTATATACAATATATTAGCAGCTTATACATACCATTATGCACTACATTTTATAACATAATATATTCTGGAGATCTCTCCATACTAGTAAATAGACAGCTTAGTCATTATCACAACCCTTTTTTAAAACTTGAAGTATAGTTGATTTACAATATATTGCATTAGTTTCAGGTGTATAGCTTAGTGATTCTTTTTTTTTTTTTTTTTGCAGATTATACTCCATTAAACGTTATTACAAGATACTGGGTATAATTCCCTGTGCTATACAGTAAATCCTTGTTGATTATCTATTTCAGGTACAGTAGTTTGTTAATCCCATACTCCTAATTTGTCTCTCCCCTCTCCCTCTCCCGTTTGGTAATCATAAATTTGTTTTCTATGTCTGTGAATCTGTTCCTGTTTTGTATATAAATTCATTTGTATTATTTTTTAGATTTCACATATAAGTGATAATCATGTAAGTTTTGTCTTTCACTGACTTATTTCGTTAAGTATAATATTCTTTAGGTCTATCCATGTTGCTGCAAATGGCAGTATTTCATTCTTTTTTGTGGCTGAGTAATATTCCACTGTATTCTAAGCCAATCATCTGTTGATGGGCACTTGGGTTATCACAACTGCTCCAACCCCTTCCATGTGGAATCTATACCTGGCACTTAAGGCCCTCTAAAATCTGGCTCTAGCCTGCTTCTCCAGCCATTTCACTTACTATTTAAAACTTATGACTCCAGCAAAGCACTGTATAAGCGCAAGAGAACACAGAGAGATGTACATGCTAATAATCTGTCCCTTTTCCTGACCCCCAGCCTCATCAGAGCAAGAGCTCCATCAGAGTAGGAGCTTGGTTTTTACTCACTGCTGTATCTCAATCACTAGGACAGTTTCTGGCTCTGGTTCTGTCAATAAATATATGATGAATACATAGTTATCTAATTTAACTATATCTATTTGTTAATGTTATATAATAAATAGTGCAAAACCTAGACTTGTCTTCTTTGTCACAGGTATGCAGCAAATAGCTACCTTAAATGAAATGCATATTTTAGGAAGAAAAAGTTAATTAGTAAGTCACTAAAAGACAATGTTTACACTATAGTTTATTTTCATTTCAAGTCTTCCTTTTGGAATCTAAATACTATTAGTAGAGTAGAAGAACCAGACATCACCTGTAGGTCAGCCCAGCCTGCAGGTCCACACCAGCAGATGTAACTGATACCCTGTATTGCTAATTAAAGGAGGTGAAAAGGAGTGAGAGGACTGAGTTACAACTAGTATTTTTATGTCCCAATTAGTGCTCAACCATGGTGACATGGTTATTTACTGACTGCTCTAGCAAAGGCCAAACATATTTTATGAGGAAAATAATCAACAGGAAACAGAACGTGGTATTGAAACATTCAAGCAAGTGGATTTGAGGAGGAAAACGATACCAACACTCAGGAAAACAGTTATCAAAATGAGGACAAGAATTAGCAGTAGGAGGAGACTGGCTAACTAAACAATACACAACAAGGTAAAAAAATCTAATACAGAAGACAAAAGAGTATTGAAATCAACTTCATTTCTAATCATCTGAGCTATTTTGGTTCAGAATAAAGGACAGTGTTGAGAGCTGCATCTTTGGGTCACAATGGAAAAAAAAAAGTTGACTACTGTTTCAAAGAGAGAGTTTTTCCTTAATGAACAAGATCTTAAAAAGGTGACCTACCTGACCCCTCATCACAGACATCTGCCTTTCAAAAGTGGCTTTGTCAAATCTTCTGTCAGTCTATCACAAAAAGGAAAGAAAACATTACTATAATTCCAAAAATCAGGATCTTTGAAAAAAAAAAAATTGGAAACAAATGAACTCTTCAACTCAGCACATAAGGTCATTAGAAAGCATTCCTAATAGAAAAAAATAGCATGAAAAGATTATTTTTACTTGATGTATTTTCGTATTCCTCCAGAATGACAATAAACAGTGTAGTTATACTCCAACTTGTTCCAGAAAGGATTTAAAATGACTTTCCAGCCAATGGGTTTAGGCTTTTTTAAAAAGAAAATTGAATCATAGCAGATCACCAAACATTTATTATAATTCATAGAGTAATTTTGTAAAAGTTCAACTTTTGAAGAAAACAACTTCTCAGATTATAATGTAATTTCACTCCAAAGAATACTCATAGTGTAACTTCATAAATTTATGCTCCTATAAAGTAAAACTGCTAATTCCTTTCTGTTATGTCAGGTTCTACTGCAAGCAGTGATACCAGAAGCAGTAAACTGCAAATTAGCTCTATTAAGAAAATCTCTTTAAGATTTATTTCATTTTCTGCAATAATTAAAACTAAAAACTTATTTACCTTAAAAAGTTCATAAAGATCTTCACATAAATCTTGCACAAAGTTCATGTCAGAAATATATGGTAGAACCAAGCTTCTTATTTCTTCAGAAAAAGGAACTTTTGCTTGAGGAAGCCAAGCCCAGTGAAATGGATCTAAAAAAAAAAAAAAAAAAGTATTCTTATCAGTGAGGGGAAATGGTTTATTTAGACCTAAATTTTATACCCTGTTTTTTCCCTACAGTTCTTAGGTTAAAAAAAAGACAGGAGACCTAGAGGGGTGGGATAGGGATGGTGGGAGGGAGACACAAGAGGGAGGAGATATAGGGATATATGTATATGTATAGCTGATTCACTTTGTTATAAAGCAGAAACTAACACACCACTGTAAAGCAATTATACTCCAATAAAGATGTTAAAAAAAAAAAAAGGAGAAAGGAGGTATCAGAGAGAACAATTAGTTTTTGCCATCTAAATTATTCATATTTCTAAGTTTGGATGGTTAATTCAGATGGTAAAGCACAGTAAGGTATTACCTGAACTGGTTAGGTTTCTGAGTTTTAAATACGAAACACTAAGAGTTCTAATAATGAGTCTATCTCAAACAGCCCTATATCAAAAAATATATCTGAATCTCTGGTTCCTGTGTTTGGAAACTGAGGGGTATCTATAATTTGTTCAGAGCCCCAGATACCATGGCCGAGGTCTCCCTGCGTTTTCAGCCACAAATTATCAGGAACTGACCACTCATATTTGTATATGTGTGTCTGTGTGTGTGTATGATGTTCCAAAATTTTAAATCATTGGTAGGTAAACAGGTAATTGGCTTTGAAGGATAACAGATCCATGATTCTGGGCTAACTCTAGTTCTCTCCCAAGAAGACCATTAAATATACACAGTGCCAGGATTAGAAAGATTTGTAACGTAGTGAGATTGTCTAGATAGGGTACATATTCAGATTCTTGCAAGAAAATGTAAGGCTTATGAGAATATGATCACCCATAGAACTCCAGTGGGTACATCCAATATGAACCTCCAGCTCCTACCACTTAGAAAGCCCTGAGGAAAAAACTCTGCCTTTAGAGTCATTCCTTCTGAATTCTCTTCTATCTATCTCTTTGAACACTGTGGGAAGTACAGTCCATTCCAAAGAAAGCCTTTCCTGTGGCCTACATCTCTGAAGCTATGTCCAATTTCCCTTTGACCTTTCCCTGACCAATTATATAAAAGAAAAGCCCTCATTCTATGCCTGCCTCTACTTCCAATCCCTATCCCTCAACTTCTACTATCACCATTCAAACTCTCCCCTAAGATCACCAGTCATCTCATAAGGGTTTCTCAAAAAGCCCATTTTCAGCCCTCATGCTACTTCATGTGTCTTTGCAGCAAGCAGGACTGTTCTCTATCATCTCCCTCTGTGAAATTCTCTTCTATGTGGTTTTGGAGATACCACTCTCTCAAACTTTACCTTCTGTCTTTTAAGCCACTTCTCTTGTTGGCTGGCTTTTCCTCTCATTTTCAATGTCACCATTAAAGTATAGGTTCTATACTTAGTCCTTCCTCTCCTTCATCTACTAAATATTCATGAAACATTTATTGAGTACCTATGTACCTCACACATTGTCCTAGTGATGACATTTGTTCACCATGATTTTCCCAGGTGATAGCAACACCACCATGGCTTCCACTTACCAAGGTGACAGTTTAAAAATGACATCCTCAATACCAATTAATCTTTCAAGTTCTAGACCCTTAATCCCCAACTGTGTGTTTGGTAAAATTTTCCAGGTGTACTGTAGGCATCGTAAACTTGACACTTTTAAAATGCAATTTGCATATAGATTCCAAACCATTAAAGGAAAAAAAAAAATAGAACAAAGACATCTCAAGTCAGTTCAACCAAAGATAGGAAAGGAAAAAAAGAAAAAATTGAAATTCATGGTAAATAGAAAAAAAAAAAAAGATGGCAGGAAAAGTTCAAACACATCAGTAGTTTATTGAGACAAACTACAGAGTTAAGTGTACCTATTAAAAGGATCTCAGATTGGGTAAAAAAAAAAAAAAATTCAGCTAAGAGCTGTTCATATGTCATATACTTAAAATAATGAAAGTTGAAAATAAAAGTATAGAATAATACAGGTAAATACTAATAAAAAGAAACGAGGTACAGCAATGTTACAACAGACGAAATAAGAAATGCCAAAGACACTGCGACGGATAAAGTGGGATATATTTTACATTACTGAAAAGAACAAGCCAACAGCAAGATAAAACGCTGGGCCTTTGTATGTGAAATACAAAGCAAAAAATGTATAGAAATGCAAGAAGAAATTGACAAAATCACAATCGCAGTGAACTTTGTCTCTCAAAAATTAACAGATCAAGTGGTCAAAAAATATATCAAGAATATGATTTGACTAACAAGCTTTCATTAGTAGACAGACACAGAACTTTGTGCCTAACCACATTCTTCTCAAATACAGTCCTTCAAACTGGCCATAAAAGTTACAAAAGAATTACTAAAAAATTTCAAAGAGCAGAATTCACACAGTTAACATTCACAGATCCCAAAGCAATAAAACTTGAAAATAACAATGGACAGTTTTTTTTAAATCAACTGCCCTAGAAATTTAAAACCAAACAAAATACTTCTAAATTATTCCTGTCAAAATAAAATCGGGAAGTATGAATATGTAAAAGCAGAACAACAATGCAACACCTAGCCAATCTGTGCTTTAGCCAAATGATACCTAGAAAAAAAAAATAGGAAAAAAAAATAGCATGAACACAATAGAAGAAAATAATAATGGAAAACATAAATTATGAAAAAGAAAAAGCAAATAAACAAACTGGAAACCTGATCAATAGAAGGCCAATTATCTGATAAAAGCAAAAACAAATTATATATAAAATATATTTATATAATTATGTATATTATATTTGTTTTGTATATTATATTTATATATAATCATATATATTATATATATATGGGCCAGTGCTTTATAATAGACAATCTTGGGCAAGTCTAGTGAAAAAAAATCCAATAAACAGTAGGAATTTAAAAGAGGCATAGTCATAGATACAGAGATTATTTTTTTAATTTATTACATATATTTCAAACATACGCAAAAATTTTAAAAACTAGTACAATGAATTCCCATATTCTGAATAACCTAATTCAATTATTCCCAAATTTCTTATAAAATTTGTTTCATCTATCCCTGTTTTTCCTCCCCCTAAGTATTTTAAAGCAAATTCCATTTCATTTCACCCCTAAGTATTTAATATGCACAGAGGGGATTTCTTAAATCATAAGAGAATTCTACAAAACACTTATACGCATAAATTACAACTCAAGATAACATGGATAATTTTAAGCAAAATAACAACGTCTAAAACTGGCTCAAGAAGACGTAGAAAACCTGACCATTAACTGTAGAAGAGACTGGTAAGGCAGTTAAGCCACTACTCACTAGAAAAGGGGGAGGTAGGCCTAAATTGTTTTAGAAGTGAATACTACCCAAATATGAAAATAAAATTCTACCAAAATATTAAAATAGATAATTCCCATATTACATACATTTAAAAATTGGAAAGCTAGCAAACTTATTTTACAAGGCTAATACAAGCCAAAAAATCAAAATCAGACAGTCATCCAAAAATAAGCAAACAATACATGGCAAGACCCACAGAGTGTAGTACACATCTTTGCATCCCTAGTGCCTAGAACTGAGCCCTAATGAATGACTGTATTTCATCCAGTTTTTCCTCTGCTATTGTGATATCCATAAATTTCATCCCCTCTTATTCTGGAAAAGGGGTAACTACAGAATCTATGGAAAGTTCTAAATACTCACATGCTCTCCACTCATCAGGATGTTTAAAAGGAAATGCTAGACCATTATCAATTGCAGCTATTTTAATAAGCGTTTCTTTATCATCAGTCCGTTTTGTTTCCTAAAGGGGAGAAAAATAGTCTGTTGATAAAAAAATTTATATGCATATTTCCAAAAGATAATTTATAACAATTGTTGAGGTTTAAAGACATTTTATCTGAAGAGCTTATAAAAATAAAGTTGCCAGAAGGTACCAATTTACCCTTTAAGGGAAGAGACTGTCTTAAGAATCAGTAAAAACTTCATAATCACTATTTTTTTTTAAATTTGGTATTACAAATTCATACATTAATAGTTTCATTTTTTTTCCTCTTTGTGGAAGAGGGCTGGGAATTATCAAGACTTTAAAAAGTGTACTTCTGGATAATTTATTGTTAGATACATTGCTTAAATGTATGGTATTTGCAAAATATTGATATTTTTAAGATAACAACTTAAAGTTACCTTATTAAAATCAAGTCTTTCCTACGGTCTCATAGAAATAATTAGTTCAAACACAAAATGTTTCTAAATAAAACTCCCCAATGACCATAGCTAAATATAATAAGGTCCAGTAGAAGGAACTTCAAGAAACTCTTGATTACAGAATGTAGTCCATTCCTAACTTCTCCATTCTTCTGTAACGGAAACGAAGACCTCAGGGACAAGAGACTTTTCATGTTAAACAGTACCTCCTATTATCAAAAAATAGACGGTTGCCATTATTAAGTGGCCCAGATAAAATAACAAGATGTGAAAAAGATAATTTTTAAATTGAAAGTATTAGAGTGAAGGTCCAAGTGATATATGCCAGGTTTGTTCCTGTTAGTTTATATCAAGTATCTCGATGAAAATGCACAAAATACTTAAGAGCGGAAGAATAAGGTTTTCAGTAAAATCCAATTGCTTAAGATATACCAATAAAATATATTTAGGAACTGTTATAAATATGAATATTTTTATATGTGTATTTTAAAACCCATTTCTGCTATAACTGCCATTTATTTGTATTTCTATCATTTTTTTCTATTTACAACTTTATTGAGGTATAATTTACACACAATAAACTTTACATATTAAAGTGTACAATCTGACAAGCACTGACAGATGTGAAACCACCCAGAAGTTTCCTTGTGTCCCTTAGCAGTCCCCTCCCTCCCTCTACCCCACCCCAGGCAACCATGGCCTGCTTTCTGTCCCTAGGGATTAGTTTGCAGTTTCTAGATTTTTATATAAAAGGAATCAGACAGTATCTTCCCTTTTGTGTAGCTTCTTTCACTTGGCAGGATTTTGAGCTGCATTCACATTATTGCATATATCAAGCTTATTCTTTTTTTATTGCTGAGTACTATGAATATGTAATTTTAAATTTCTTTGATGAACACGGAAAACTACAAACTTTTAAAGTGATGCAACAGCTTTAAGTGATGAGAATACACAGACTGTAAACATTGGAGAAATTTATTTTTAATCAGTTAAAACTCTCTTAAATGTTTAAACTGATTAAAACTAGTAAAATTATTCTGAAAATATCTCTCATGTAAATATCTAAAATTTGAACTTAGGTAGTCAAAGTTGATAGGAATGGATCTAAAATCTATCATCCTGATAGTGTTGAGGGTCTTCACAGTCTATTATGTACATGAAAACCAGCTTCTTATAAGCATTAGAAGTATATTTTTTTAAGTTCAATGGCTATAATTCACAGGTAAAGCACATAGGTTCCATTTTATTGGGTAATTCTGCATTATCTAATCCTGAGTCATAAGGCTCAGAAAGAAGTGAATTAGTAAAATATAAACATTTTGACAAAAAATACTAGAAGCCTTTCTTTATTACATAAAAGCAAAATAAATATGGTGGTTATACAACAAATTTCCAAAGCCCTAAAAAAAGTACTGAGCTGATATCATTCTTCTATACTAATACAACATAAAAAATAAAACTGCACAGAGATTTTGAAAATAGAATAAAAAGTACAATGTAAACAGGTGAAGGAAAGAAAAAAGAGGATAAAAACAGAAAAAGGAGATAAAAACCAAGGATCTAGGTGAAGGAGAGGATGTGATGAAGAATAACTTAACGTCAAGGAATTTTTTACAGAAATTGATAGTGTGTGTATGTGTACATACATATATATATTAAAATTTCCTTACCGTAATTTCATCTTCTTGTTTCTGGTTTTCACATCTGATTAACCAGTTATCATTTCCCCTATCTTTCAAAACAAACAAACAAAAAAATCTGTTACTTCATTTTTTTATGGATATCATAGTTTAATCACGGGGAAAAATTTAGTCATCACTTTTTGAGACCTTCATTTGTTATCTGTAGCATATGGACATATTAAAGCCTCCAATTTAGCACATACAGACTAAAAATACTCATAAATGTTAGCTAACATTCATTGAGATTTACTCTGTGCCAGACATTGTTGTAAGTGCTTAACATGTATTAGTTCACTGAATTCTTATAACTCTGTGGTAGGTACGATTACTGTCAAGAACTCTTAAACCAAGGTTATTAAAAAGGATAATTTCTCTTCACCTTGGGAAGAAAAAGCATCCACCCCCATTTCCAGGCAAATTCCTGGATAGGCTCTTACCTAATGTCTCTATAGGAGTATTCTAGATTCTACACTAATTTTTAAAAAAACTGAACTATAGTCAATTCGCAATATTGTGTTAGTTTGAGGGGTACAGCAGTGATTCAGTTATATATACATATTTTTTTCAGATTATTTCCCATTATAGGTTATTACAAGATACTGAATATAATTCCCTATGCTATACAGTAAATCCTTGTTGCTTATCTGTTTTATGTGTGGTAGTTTGTACCTGTTAATCCCATACTCCTAATTTATCCCTCCTTCCTTCCCTCTCCCCTTGGGTAACCATAAGTTTGTTTTCTATGTCTATGAGTCTGTTTCTGTTTTGTATGTAGCTTCATTGGTGTTATTTTTTTGGATTCCACATATAAGTGATATCACATTATTTTTGTCTTTCTCTGTATGATTTACTTCACTAAGTATAATATTCTCTGGGTCCATCCATATTGCTGCAAATGGCAATATCTCATTCTTTTTCACGGCTGAGCAATATTCCATTGGACTCTACACTAATTTTAACATTAACTTAAGACCATATGATTTAATAAAGGTAAATCTAAAAAGGTACATAATGCTTTTCCAGAAACTAATATAAATAAGCAAAGATTTGGTTCTCAAGCTTCAGGGTGCATGAGAATTACCTGGAGGACTTACTAAACCACGAACTGCTGGCCTCACATTCAGCAGGTCTGGGCTGGGCTCCCAGAAGATGCATTTGTAACAAATGCCCACATAACACTGACCCTGACAGTCCGGGGAACCACATTTGGGAACCACTGTCGCAGATTATCTATTATGTTGGCCAAAAAGTTTGTTCGGGTTTTTCCATAAGATGTTACAACATTTCCAATTTCCAGCAGGCTTTGTCCTGTTGCCAAGAAACTCCCCGCTCCCGAGGGATAGGAACTGATCGTTATCACCTGGGCAGGAGCCTGCTCTGAGTCAGAATATCCAGTAGGAGATTAATTCTGCCTGGGAGAGTTGGTACTACATCTCTGTTTTCTAAGGAACGTAAAGAAAAAGTGGCCTCAAGACTACTGCATCAAAATTTTACATCTTTGATTTGGATAAACAAGAGTTGAATACAATTTGAAAGTTAACAAGATTTGAGTGAACAAATGAGAGAACTTCAGTACCTGTATTTCTGATGAGGTAATCCAAAATAACTAATCTTTCAAACTGTGACTGAAATTGTTTTCTAATATTCTCCGGCAAAGGGTCAGCTTCAAATTTCCTAAGCCAATATTCAGCCTCCTTGTAACCTTCAACAAATAACTGAAAGGAACCAATCTATAATTTTAAGAATTATAGTTAGAAAAGAAAATATAAGAACAAAGAGACTACTTTTTAAAGTTCTCAGCAGTATTGTCATAAAATACTTTATATGAACACAATAAGAAAAATCGAAGTTAACACTAATTTAGATAAGCCACATTTATCAAGAAAACTATTTTTATACACTAATTTAAAATAATCACATAAAGAATACATAGCAAATTAAAAACGCTCAATCCTAGACTTTCAAGGAGCATAGCAGCTATTTTAGGATAACTAAAAAACAAAATACACACGTGCCTTTAAGGTGATATTCTCAACAAGAATGCTGTTTTCTAAAAGTATTCATTAACATGAAGTTAATTTTGAAGACCAAATTTTACACCTATCCTGGTTATTTATTTAATAATAGTATAATTTTATCTTACTGAAAAAATACTTCAGGATTCTTTTTACAACATAAGATACAGAAAATGACTTTATTTTTATAAAAGAATGAATTCTTTGACTATGTAGCTTAAAGATCCTGTCATAAATTTTAAAGAAGTAACCAATTAATCATAACCTCTATAGTGGTTTTTTAAAAAAGTCCTTTCCTTGAAGATATGTCTATTTTATAAAGTTTTCTATCGCTAAAATTACTAGTTGTTAATATTAAACAATTTTTTTAAAGACGGAAATACAAATTTAAACAGCACAGGACACATAGGTAATGGGTAACCTAGCTGGCCTCATAAATATTTACAAACAAATCACTACAAAGAAAACCTATTTAGGACTCCACGCTTTCACTGCCGAGGGCCCAGGTTGGCTCCCTGGTCCAGGAACTAAGATCCCACATGCTGGGCGTTGCAGCCAAAAAAAAAAAATCTATCACTTATCCTAACACTTTATGTTATGGTTGGCATGAAATTTTAATGATTTCCTAAATGTTTTCTCTAAAGCACTCATAATGAAGTCCTAGTAGTCATAAATACGGAAATAATATCCTTCTTTAGTCACACCTATTTCAGCATATGCAAGGAGTAACAGGCCTTGTAAATTTTTTCAAAACTTCCTGCTTACTTGGAGTACAATATTAAAGACAAGTTAGGATAACCATGCATTTCTACTCCAATTCTTTTATATAGATAAATGCATAGCAACAACAAAACAACAAAATTGCATGTTAAATAATAATTAAAAAATAAATAAATAAAGCCTAGTGCTTTTTCTAGAATGTTTTTTCCCATTAACCCTCCCTACCCTTGCTTAGCTAGTTGCTAATCATCCCTTAGGTTTATTTAGAAGTGATAAGAAAAAACAAAATCTAATATGTAGTGAGTAAACTCGGCTACTATTGTTTACTATGTGCCAGGTACCGTACCAATACTTGACATATATTTTTTCATTTCATTCTCACAACCCTAAGAAGTAGTTTTTTATTATCCCCATTTTACAGAAACTGGGGCTTGGAGAGTAAGGGACTTGCCCAAGGTCTCAGAGCTAACTGGTGGAGAGGGCTGGAATAAAACCGAGGTCTAATTCTCAGCCTGCCCTTTCAGCCAGTACTTTATAAAGCCTTAGGTGCAGCCTCCTCTCGGAAATTCCCTAGCCCTCCAAAGTGGGTTAACTATCCCTCCTCTACCCTCTCTGGGCTCCCTGCACTTAACCATCCTCAACAGCTTTATCACATTGCGTTGAGACTGCTTGTTACTATAAGCTCTTGAAGGTGAGAAAACCGTTTTTACTAACATATATCCGCAGTCCACAGCACAGTGCCTAGCGCACAGAGCTCAGGTAATATGTGATGAACTTCCCCCCAAATAAAGCTCATCGCAGTAACTTACCTTAGGAGGAAGTCCTATCCGATGAAATTTTCTACCTACTTTTGGCACTTTCTCTAAAGCATACTTTTTGCCTCTAGATTTTGCACGGTCAATTGCACTGTAGTTAAATGTCTCACTGACAAGCCAAACCACCTAGAAACGTACAGTTTAGAAAAATGGCTATTAGAATTTGCATTATAGTATTTCTATTCACATACCCCATGGCACTCACTCTAATGCTGTAAATTAGCAAAGTTTAACACTATACTAAATGCTCCTGAGAATCTAAAATAGAAAGGCTAAGGGATTTGGCAAAGTTGGTTCAATGGCACACATGTATTTCTTTCTGAGAGAGGCAGCCTAAAATTGGCCAGTGGAAGAAAGAAGTAGTAGTCTTGAAATGTAGAATTAGGAATGAACATTTCACGTAGAACTTCAAGTAAAAATGTATAAAGGTCAGAAAGAAAAATATAGCAGTTTTGTGAGCATATTAGTTATCTCTACCTTCAAAAGAATTGCTAGGTTTTTTTCTGCTTTCTAAATGCTAGTTCTTTCTCCTCTTTTTGTCAGCATCATCTCAGCTCACCTGAGCAAGAGATATTCCCTTGGATACTTTGTGGATCTACACTAGAATCAATTTACTAGTCATTTGTGACTCTGGATTACAAGAAAAGGGGCTCAACTTTAGGCTCTGTCACTACAAATATTACTGAAGTGTTCACAGAGAAGTGGGCTGTAAATCAGAAGTACATGATTAAAAACAATTTCTGCCTTACCCTTGTTTTTGGTACAATGCCCAGATGAAGCTTTTCATCCACAAGGGAGGCACCAGCTTCGGAAAGGTATCCCTGATTAGGAAGCAGGCAGCCTCTGCCAAAGCAGCAAGGGCAGCAGACCTTATGAACATATTTGGTCCATTTTGGATTCAGGTGACCATAAGGCTCTTCCGATTTGGGTTTAAACACACCAATAATGTTCTATAGGGGGAAAAAAGTAGAAATTTTATTAGACTTTTAATACAGAGAGATAATAATCCATAAAACGCATTCTGATCATTTTCTACTTCTTCCCACCACAAATTTGGGCATCACTCTTAACTATTAAGAGGTTTAATTCTAATAACAGTTTTATATGCATTCTCATTCAACAATCTAAAATCAATAATCCTTTGGGCTAATGGTTTTCAAACCGTGCTCTGAGAAATTCTAGGGAAGGTGAGAGAAGAGGGGAGGGCAGGGCTCTAAGACCCTATCCACTGATTTCACCCATTTTATGTACTGGACTTCCTAGTTAAGAAGGGGTCCCACTGATTTTAAAATGTTTGAAAACCACTGACCTAGGTCAAACAGTGTTATTATTCAATATCTATTAAATACCCAAATTCTATGTTTATTTATTGTCTACTTTCCCAGTAGATGTGTATTCTAAAAGGGCAGGGACTTTCTCTGTTAGGGCTATATCCTAAGTACTGTGTACCTGGTACACAGTAGACATTCAAGCATCTGCTAAATGAATAAATCCAATGACAAAAAGTCATCTCTAAGATACAAAGGAAATGATAGGATATAGTGACATCTATGCTGCCAGATTCTCCTACCCTAAATCATTTTTCAGTTATTTCTTTATGAACCAATTTTTAAATAAATTCTCTCCTCTTAAAAAAAATTGCTCATGGATGTCTAAAAGTTTATAATCATTATTACTGGTCTGATAAAATACATTAATATTAAATTTAGAAGCTGAATTATCCTTAGACAAGAAATAAAAATCTAATTATAAGTATATAATTGTTTTATAATGCAATAAAGTCTGAGTCACTAATAAAAAAGTCAACACGAACAAATTAAGAAATCAAGCTTGGAATAAAGATTGAGAGATTGACATTACCTACATATATATATTTAAATCTCAAAAAAGACTATGTTTTAAAATATAACTTCAGTCTTTGCAAAAAATATTTGGATGGAATTATAATCTTTTTTCCTCCTGAAAAAGAGAACTGCTGGCTATGCATCATTCAGAAAGCTTTTAGAAATAATACAGATTTTTGAAAAATTCTAGACTAAGTGGAACAAAGTCCCGTATCAACTTCTCTTTTCTGCCTTAGAATTATACTTTGGTTCATTTCACTTTGTCACATTCCAACGCCTTCAAACTTCAGACTTCCCAGGCTCCTTCTCTGGTATAATGCTGGAAAAAATATTCTGAGGGTAAAATAAAACTCTGCTTGGTTTCTGTACGGTAAGGACTTGTGAATATAAACCCAACAAATCTACAGCTAAATGTGAGTATTCAATAAATACTTGAAACCAAATATTAAAATAATAAAACAGAAAACTATGGCTTAAAATGAATAGCTCAATTTTTAAGTCGTAGAGTGCTTTAGTTAATAGTAAACTGACCTTTATATCTGAAAAGAAGGTGCAATCAGATTTATTAGGAAAATATCTTCAGAAACTCACAATGACTTCACATTTAAATTAGTGTTTTCCAAAATGTCTGTTATGTATAGTAGGTCTGTGAAATTCTCACCCTCTTAGGATCCTTCACAAAGTAACTTCCACTTGAACCTTGAGAGATTCTTTCTGGATAAACTCCAAATTCTATTGCTTGCTCTGCTTTCAATATAACATCAGCAAATTCTGGATCATCCAAGAATGTATTCAACTCTGAAGAACCAACAATTATTGCATTAAGAAAAAACAATGTTAAATAGAATGCTAAGAAGAAGAAAAACCAGCTATGAGAATGCTCACAATATAGACCTGTAATACTGGATTAGATTATTAGCACTAAAACATTTAGGTACAGAAAAATGTAATTAAGTATTGTATGGGCTGGTTTGATGCTTTTTTTTCTTTTTCTCTAACCCCACTTCAAGCTATGACATGTGAAAAACAAGATCTCCTATACTGAAATAATCACACTAATGCCTTGTGTTAACTTGAACTCCTCCCTCCCAGTGTTTTTTTTTTTTTTAATTACTCACTTTTTTTTTTTTTTAAATGCTATTCTTGTCTGCTTACATTCTTTTTTTATGTATGTATGTATGTATGGCTGTGTTGGGTCTTCATTTCTGTGCGAGGGCTTTCTCTAGTTGCGGCAAGCAGGGGCCACTCTTCATCGCGGTGCGCGGGCCTCTCCCTGTCGCGGCCTCTCTTGTTGCGGAGCACAGGCTCCAGACGCGCAGGCTCAGCAGTTGTGGCTCATGGGCCGAGTTGCTCCGCGGCATGTGGGATCTTCCCAGACCAGGGCTCGAACCCGCGTCCCCTGCACTGGCAGGCAGATTCTCAACCACTGCGCCACCAGGGAAGCCCCCTCCCAGTGTTTTTGTTCTTCATCCCACCTCAGCCTCCGACTGCAGTCATACCTCAGATCTGTCATCACCAATACCTGCAATCTCTCCCTACTTTTCACTTCAAGCATCTATTTTTCCTAGTTCACGCCCTCTGGCACCCTGAGTCCAAAAATTCTTCCATCCCACTAGGACGTTCAAAGCACCGATTTACCATATACTGTTCAAGGGTCTTCACCCCCTTTGTGTCCCTACTTCCCTCCTTGCCAGCATAAATTGTGGTTAATCATCAAAAAATCACTCTCGGGCTTCCCTGGTGGCGCAGTGGTTGAGAATCTGCCTGCCAATGCAGGGGACGTGGGTTCGAGCCCTGGTCTGGGAAGATCCCACATGCCGCGGAGCAACTAGGCCCGTGAGCCACAACTACTGAGCCTGCGCGTCTGGACCTTGTGCTCCGCAACAAGAGAGGCCGCGATAGTGAGAGGCCCACGCACCGCGATGAAGAGTGGCCCCCGCTTGCCACAACTAGAGAAAGCCCTTGCACAGAAACGAAGACCCAACACAGCCAAAAATAAATAAATAAATAATAAAAATAAAGGAATTCCTTTAAAAAAAAAATCACTCTCTTCCTCCCACCCCTCATCATGGTTACACGGAAAAATCCCAATCCTGGATAAACCCAACTGACTACTGACTATGCCTATGCCTGGACAGCTGAACTTGACTAGATAAACACAAAGCCTGGTGTCTCCCCTTAAATTCATCACCACAATCCTCAGGTGGACCCTTCATGTTGCCCTGGGAGCATACTACAATCCTGTTAAAGACTCAATGCTTGTGTCCCTCAAAACACGTCGAAGCCTTAACCCCTAATGTGATCATACAGGGAGTGGGGTCTTTGGTAGGTAATTAGGTTTAGATGAGGGTGGGGGCCCCATGATGGGATTAGGCCATGTGAGGACACAGTGAGAAGGCTGCCATCTGCAAGTCAAGAAGAGAGCCCTTAGCAAGAACCTGATCATGCTGGCACCCTCATCTTGGACTTCCCAGCCTCCAGAACTGTGAGAAATAAATGTCTGTTGTTTAAGCCACTCCAGCTAGGGTATGTCATTATAATGGCCTAAACTAGGACGACTCCCCTAATACACAGACTTTCCCACTCTTCTGGACAACTATCTCATACCCTCCCCTCTCCTCAAATTCCCAACACCACTTTCCTCTCAGCAGATGATCTTCCTATTTCAAGAAGAAAAGAGAAGCAAGCAGAAAAAACTATCATCAGCCCTCAGCACCATATCTACCCATCCACAACCTCTGCCTCCTGCTTATTACTATAGATGGATGATCCAAGCTCTAAGATCAACTCCTCCACTTTGTATACTAGACCTATCTCTTCCTGACTTCTCCAGGACATTTCTTCTACAATTCTTTCCTGTATCAATATTTCCCTCTCTATTGGATCATTTCCGCCACCATACAAAGCATGGTGTAATTTTTCTCATCTCAAATCTCTCTTAGCCCCCAAAGTCCCCCTAGACACCCCCTCATTTCTTTGCTCCCTTTTATAGCAGAAGACTTCTATAATTATATTTACCATCTCCAATTTTTCTTCTCCCACTCTCTTCTGAACCCATTTCAATCACGCTTCTGACCTGACCACTCCATTGATACAATTTTTGTCAGGGTCCATAGTGACATCCACATTGCTAAATCCAAACTTAGAACTGATCTTCCTTGACCAACACCATCGTTCCACCCTGTCGGTCACTCCCTCCTCCTGAAAACACTTTCTTCACTTGGCTTCCAAGATGCCACTTCTCCAAGTTGTCCTTCCATTTCATTAGCTCCTCTTTTTCAGTCTTCTGTGGGCTCATTTTCATCTCCCTGACCGCTTAACTTTGGAATGCCCAGGTTCAGTTCATGGCCCTCTTCTCTCCCTCATCAGCACTGATGGCTCCCTGATTTATATCTCAAGCCTGGACTTCTGCCCTGAACCCCAGACTATTATACTCAGCTTCTCCATTTGGATGTTTAGTAGACAGTTCAAACTTTACTGCCTCAAACTCAATTCTTCATTTCCTCTCAACTGCTTCACTCCCAGTATTCCCTGTGTTAGTTACTGGCAACTCCAAATCTTCTAGGCGCTCTTGCAGAAAACCTTGGAATCATCCATGGTCTCACACCCTCACCCCCCGACAGCCAACAGCAAGTTGTGTAGCTGTACCTTAAATGAATATCCAGAACCTAACCACCTCTTACCACCTCCATTCCTTCCATGTGATTCAAGTCACTATCAACTCTAGCCTAGACTGTTACAAGAGTCTCCTAACTGATCTCCCCTCTACACTCAACAGTGAAGGTACGGTAATCCTTTTAAAACGTAAATCAGGGAATTCCCTGGCGGTCCAGTGGTGAGGACTCAGCACTTTCACACACAGGGCAGCCCAGTGCTTCTCCATCTCACTTGAAGAAAAACTCTAAGTTCTTATATTGGCCCCCAAGACCCTACCCAATCTCCCCTAACCTCCACTTTATTTTTCTGGTTAGCACTTATCACCTAACATATTATATAACTTATTTATTTTGTGAGCTCCCAAGAAGACAAGGATTCTCTCACTGCTATATACCCAGAACTTTTATAGTTCCTGGAACATAAAAGGCATTCAATAAACACTTGCAGAATTAATAATTAATCATTTAAAGTGGTAGAGAAGCCAAAAATTATTCACATTTTACTCTGAAAGGCATTTAAATGCTATTACACGTCAATCTTATGAAAATTCAAACTATAAACTTTCCTTAATTTAAAATTTTCCTTAATTCAGACATAAATAAAACTATTATTTACTAATTTTTAAAAGTTTATGCTGAGAAAAATACTACAAAAAGGGCCCTTGGGCATATTTAACCTACTTAAAAGAATAAATAATCCAAGTACTTTAGTCAAGTCTATACAATTGATATACTATTTCCAGATCTATTCCATGAAAATTCTTAAGAATGAAGGAGAAACTTTGTCTTTCTTGTTCACTGTGCATCCCTAGCACCTGGAAGAGGAATTGGCGTTTAGTGGGTTCTTCATAAACATTTAAATGACTTAAATGAAGTATTAGTTGTGTGGCAGAATAGGCCAATAATAATTATAATTAGTCAAATGATATTTCTTCTAGATCAGGGCTCTTAACAAGAAAGAACTTGAAAAGCTATTTATTTCAGCTTTGCTCACAGTACTGATGTACTTTCCATAATACATCACCAAGCAGGTGGTCTCTGGACCAATGTTTAAACACTTCCAAAGAGAGATCACTCCTTTTTCCATACTTTTTGTGTTTGTTTGAAAACAAATATAAACTTTCTTTTTCAGAAATAGGTTTCCTGTAGTTTCACCCAATGTCCTAGACCTGCCATCTGGAGCAAAACAAAAGTCTACTTACTCCTCTCTTCCCAGGGATAGCCCTTCAAATAGCTGAAGATCATTTCATGCTCCCCTAAGTCTCCTCTATTCTCCGCCTCCTTCCATATGGAAGTTTTTTCAGGCTTTTCAGCATCCGAGTTGCCCTCCTGCTTCATGCTTCAGTTTTCAATGTGCCACTTTAAAATATGGTCTCCAGAATCAAGCAACCCATTGCAGAGAATAGAGATATCTCTCAGTCTTGACACTATACCAAAATAAGAAGCACTCTAGTATTACAATTGTTGTTTAGGAGTCCTGTCATACTAATTCATGTTGAAATGGCTAAACTCTTGGACCCCTTTTGGTCTCTCCCATCCTGTTCCAATTCTTTTGGAAACTATGTGCAGACTTTGACATTACTATTAGATGTTATCAAATTGCTTTATGGGTTAAGCTTTATGAGTTCACCATAGAACCTGCCTTTGTTACTCTCACGGAGCCCAGGATCATACTCTGAATTCAGCTTCAACCAAAATCAGATCAGAACGATTCCTATAAAATCAGCCTGGATGTTCTCAATCCCTTTTTCTTTAACTTGTCCCTTTATTGAGCAACTCTTTTGGATAAATGAGATTATCTCCCTACATGAAAACTGGCATTCTTTGAAAATGGTCTGGATTTACCATCACAATCCAGAAAGGCACTTAAGAGACAACTGGTCCTACCTAACTACCGCCAGGAAAAAAAAAAAGGCTATATATCAACTATTCTAAAAATCAAAGTAATTATTTTTTAGTAATTTTTCTGATTCATAACTCACAATTACATTCTACAACTTTCTTCATTTTATTTACCTAAATGTGTATTTAGCAATGAGTTTAAGTTGGAGAACACACCCTAAAGTTACACCACTTCAAGATAAATGTGCCATGGAGATTTGGTTTGAAGGTCTGTTGTCATTGTTTGGTTTGATTTTTAATAGCTGAGGGCTTAATTAGCTATATCTTCTTTAAATTTTTAAAATTACTTTCTCCCTTTTAAGAAATAAACTATGAGATTTTTATTTGTCCCTGTATCAAAAAATATTCAAATTTTCTGAGAATGTGAGTTCTATCTCTGTATACTCTCTTTGGCACTCCTCCAAGAAGCAGTGGCCTTCTAGTCAAGTTCCAGTCCTATTCAAACTCCACACTTTTCACAAGGCATCCAGCCCACCCTCTGAACCTTTGCCCATGCTGTTCTGATGTATATGCCAAGTTTCCTTTCTATGGCTAATTCTTATCCATCCTTCGACTTCATCTGATCACCTTGCAACACTATAACAAAATAATCTATGTTCCAGGAGGGCAGAGAGCTTTGTTTTGCCCTGTGATATATGCCAAGTGCTTAAAACTGTACCTGGCACATGGTAAACCCTCAATAAATTTGCGAATTATTTATTAACAAACCCTTAACCACACGTAAGGGTTACAGCTGATCCTCTGATAAGCAGAAATGGAAAACGGATTAAGAGAACCCCTTGTATAACCTCTTATATTTAGTTTTATATAAGTATGCATGGTAACTTATCAAGTTCTCATTTTAAATAAATAAATCAAAATGAACTCTTCCTCACCTAAGGGTTGGGACTATATCTTACCCACTGGCAAGAATATTTTCTAAAAAGAAAAGTAGCTGGCTCACAAGTTTGGTGATCTGACCCAAACTGGAACCCTCAGGGGTTCCAGTGCTATTCATCCTCAAGTCTCAAATTGGACGCTACTTCCTCTGCTAAATCTTCCCTGGCCCCTAAATCCAGGGTATGGCTCAATGGAAGCCTTGGCTTTCCCCATCCAAGCACATATACCCTCTGTTAGAACTGTTTGTTTTAATTGACTCTTTCCTCCATTAGGTTATAAGGTTACATGGGGACAAGGCTTGTGACTGGACATCCATTTGATATCTGGCCACCACGGTTTCCCCAAGGCCTCAATTTCCACTGGCACCCCATAGACACTGAAACATTTGCTGAATGACGGATCTCTGCAATAAATGGAAAACAAGAATAAGTGTATTCTAATTATTGGCTGAGGAATATCTCCAACACACTGCTGCTCACTACCTTTCAAAAGTTCAGCTTTGGAGGATTGTCAAGATCCATGGGATATCCACTCTTCTAACACCTTCCTCTAAATTAAGCCAGACTATCAGCATCTTCAATCTAGACCTAGCAATACTGATACCACCACCCACTAGAATTACTTCTACTGAAATGAACTTCAGGGAAGTTGTAAGAAACACTCCTGTGAAATTCAACACTTTTATTACCAAGATATTACTCAGCATATAATCTCTTCTCCAAGAGAATACATGACAGTTTATCCTTTGCCAGTTTTGTCTTGGTTCAAATAACTAGTCTGTCTATGGACAGAGTGATTGTCTTGCAAGTGACTGTGTTTCTCTCAAGTTGGCTGCTCAGTAATCTTAATCTTAAATATCTTAAATATCAAATTTGTGGGCTGCCTGTATTGAGTGTGTGATGTTAATTTTGCGTACTCTTATTCCAGCCTCCATCTTATTTATTTCATTGCTCTTACTTCCCATTCTCATATATTTTCCTTACTTTTAAATGATTTTATTTTGTTCGTACATTTATAAGCCACCATGAATCATTAAATGGCTTATAAACACACACTCTCTTTTACTTTGGAAGCTCTTTGTGAATTCTAACATCATTCTCTAATTGCCAGGCTCTCCAACAAAATTGATAAGTGCCTCTGGTTTATATTAACTGGGACCTTCACTTCACCTCTCTGTGCTTCCTTAAAATGAAAATAAATAAAAAATAGTGCTCACATCATAGGGTTGGTTATAAATTAATACATGTGAAGCACATAGAACCATGCCCTGCACGTACTGTTTTGTGGGTATTAACTGTTATCATCTTTACTACTCTTCAACTCACTGATTAAAATGACAACTGGAACAAGGAATGCCACTAATCCTTTTGACATTGATCCAACAACACTATGTTTATGCTGGTTCTAGACTTTGTCACATGTCTTGTTCAAGTAAAGATAACAGACATATGACATTCTTCCACTGGGTAAAGTACATAAAGCTCCTGTTTGCATAAACAAAATAGTTAAGCATCATAAATGACGTTAATATTAATCTAAAGGCAAGAATATCTTGGAACTAGAGAGGTGGCTTCATGGAAATTGGATGGTAAAGGACAAAGCAAGTTAATGGACTCAAAAAATAACTAAACTTAATCATCTAGTTAAATTAATTATGAACTTTCTAGGAGAATGGTTTGAAATTTTAAAAATAGTTTTTACAGTTCAAAACTATTCTTCAATCCATTAAAAATAAGACCTCCATAATAAGTAAACAAAAGTTAACAATTATTTTATAACACTTGGGGATCTACAGCAAAATGGAAAAACTGTAGGACATGAAAAAACTAGGTTCAGTCTGGCTTTTCCACTTCCTGGACCTTGACTTTGGCTTACCTCTGAAGTTCTATCAACTGCTAGTCATTACAGTTTTCATTCATTTTCAGTCTTCACACTCAGGATGGGGGTAAATAACAACTAACTTGCTGTGCTATTGTGAGAATTAATGAAATATACAAAAAAAGATCTTAGCAAACTGTAAACTGTGATATAAGTAAGTTACTGCCATTCAAAAGGTTGGAATTCTCTTTAATAATCCATTTGTATTCAAATATTATACTCTATCTCCACTTTTACTTTCCCTAGCCTAAATATCATTTGTTTACAAAACCTCACCTTCATAGAATAAATATATTTTCAAGGTTTTAGGCTCTTTTAAAATCTAGCTACACAGGTAACTTTGGGTAGAAAAAGGCAAGCTACTCACACAAATCTTAGTTACTTCACAGATCGGTTTCTAGGTAATATATATCCATATTATCAATGTAGCTGGGTGAATGTGGATCCATTTGTGATTTGATTGCAAATGCATGTTTGTTTGTTCTGTTAAATGTTGTACTGTCAATGCATCCAAAAGCTAACATAATGGTAGCTAGCCGCCTGTATATTAGACAGGTTTGTTAAAGCTTTATTCATTAAAGTCTGCTTCCCTTGGGCTGCTCTGATTTATTTACTCTAGAATATTTGACCATAAATTCAACTACAACTAGAATAACCTACTCTATCCAGAATTCTTTAAATTGTAGAAGCCCCATTAGTGTACTAATAGCAGGACATGTAAAATCTAACCACTCCAGAAAAACTTAAGCAGCATTAATGAAAACTACATTTTCTGTGCCTTTTCTTTAAGCTCACATGTGGAATGAACTCCAGGCACAATGCACACATCTGGTCATTTAAACCATCCTTACCACCAGCAAGTAGGTGTTATCACGGCCATTTTACAAACTAGCCTGTCTCAGCTCTACCTAGGACTCTTACAAGCCTATTCTATTTTACTATCCAATTAGTCTTATTCGACTCGATCATGCCAAAAAATTCGATTTATCAATAAATATCAATGCCTGCAGTCGCATACCTTTCAACATCATTTCAATTATCCTCTCTTTCACGTGAGGCTGTCAGTCTGCTTAAGAGTGAAACAATTTTTTTCTTTTTCTTTTTAAAGTATAAAAATAGAAATGACTCAGGAAAGGAAACTTTGCAAGAGAGAGAGCAGGTACAGAAATTCAACTGCTTCTGCCCCCTTTGGCTAATGTTACAGTAACAATATTTAATTTAAAAAGTTTTTGAAACGTGTCCCAGTGGCAACCGGATATTCTTGCTCTCTGTCTCTCGGCTGTCATCCACCTTGCAAATTCACCAACTTTCCTGGTAGTTCAGGGTTCTTACCCCAAAACTCAAGTCCAAACTTGAGCAAACAACTTACGTCATTTTACAGTGTTAAATTTTCCTGTCTGATTCCAAAAGTTTAGGCTCACTCTTAGGGGAGGCCTCAAGGATCAGTGTTTAATGACAACCCCGGGCCTCAGGTGAAGCAGCTTATAGCCCCTGGAAAAGGTGCGAGTAAACGGGGAAGCAGGAGAGAACGGCGCGGTGTCCAAGGTGTGACCAGCGGCTGACCCTCGGCCTGTGCGTCGGACCTGATGCCCGGCGAAGAGCCTTTCCTACTAGGCAAGGGCTAGCGGGAGACAGCGAAAGAAGCCGGGGGTAGGGACCCAAGGAGGGGCTTGAATGGGGGGCTAAGCGGCGGCGGCGACAGGCGCTCTGGGAGGGCGCCGGGGAAGGGAAGAGCCGGATCGCACCTGAACCCACGGGGCGGTTCCGGTCCAGGTTGGTGGGCGAGCTCCGCAGGCGCTCCAAACTCAGGGAAGAAGAGAAAGACGCATCCCTGGGCAGGAGCAGCAGTTCCCGGTCACTGGCCTGGTTAGGGGAGGCCGCGCCCTCCTCCCCGGCAGCCTTCTCCAGCCTCACGGCGCCCCCCGGAGCGCCCTTCCGCGGCTGGGCCCAGGCGATCCGCGGCAGCAGCGGCTCCCGCTCCTCGTCCTCCTCGTCCTCCTCCTCCAGGCTCCCGCCGCCCGCGGACGCCTGCCGCCCGGGCTCGGAGGGCTCCGCCATGGCCTCCCTCTGTGCCTTCCGCGCTGAGACTGACTCACAGAGGCGAGGCGTCCGGGTCTGGCCTCGGCATCGCGGGGAACCGGCACCGAAAGCACCTCTCCAGTGTGTGGTCCCGCTCGGCGCCCGCCCGGCGGTTGCCCCGCCCAGCCGCCGGCCGAGCCCCACCTCGCGCCCATCCCGCGCCTGCGCGGAAGGGCAGGGGCGGCTGAGATGGGGGGGCGCGGCGCGCGGGGCGGGGCCGCCACCTGCTTCCTAGGGGCCGCAAAGACGGCGGGAGGGGCTGATGTTACTCCTCGTGGAGCGCAGGGGTCGAAGTTAACTTACCTCTGCAGAGGTGCCCTTCTCCAACCCCAATCGGCCTCTCCCTCCCCTGCAGAATTCTCATAGAGTTTACCACAGTCTATACCTGTATATTTCTTTGTATGACAATGTACATGTTTCCCCCACCAGAAGTCCACGAGAGCCAGGACCTTGTCATTTTTTCAAACATCCCTGATTTTGGTATTTTGCATTTTCTCTTTTTTTTTTCTACTGACTAATATGGCCAGAAGTTTATAAAAATTTTAAATTTTTTCAAAAAGCCATCTATGGTTCCATTGATTATCTATTCTCTAGCTTATTGACTTTTGTTCTTTATTATTTCCTTCTTCCTACTTAACTGGGATTTGACTTCCTCTTCTTCTAGCTGATTAGATATTATTTTCTAGATATTATTTTAAAATTATTATATAGATATATTTTTAGGGAGATTGCGATTGACACATATACACTATTTATTTTTATTTTATTTATTTTTGGCTGTGTGGGGTCTTCATTGCTGCGCACGGGCTTTCTCTAGTTGCGGCGAGCAGGGGCTACTCTTCGTTGCAGTGCATGGGCTTCTCATTGTGGTAGCTTGTCTTGTTGCAGAGCACGGGCTTTAGGCGCGCAGGCTTCAGTAGTTGTGGCACGTGGGCTCAGTAGTTGTGGCGCACAGGCTTAGTTGCTCCGTGGCATGTGGGATGTTCCCGGACCAGGGCTCGAACCCGCATCCCCTGCACTGGAAGGCGGATTCTTAATCACTACACCACCAGGGAAGCCCTAGATATTATTTTTTAATTACAGTGTAGTTGACACATGACATTATATTACTTTCAGGTATACAACATAATGATTCAATATTTGTATATATTGCAAAATGATTCCTGGATATTATTACTGATTTTTAATTTAATTCTGTTGTGGACAGAAAGGAGTCACTAAAATTTCAACCTTTTGGAGTTTATTGAGACTCATTTCATAAGCCACCATATTATCTACCTTGGTGAACATCCTATGTGTGCTTTAAGAAAGAATGTGTATTCTGCAGTTGAGTAGTTATGAAACTGTCAATTTTTTTCTATAAATATTAATTCAGTTTGGTATTGATAGTGTTATTCTGATTAACTATATCCTTATGAATTTTTAAATTTAGTTGTTCTATCATTCTCCGAAAGGAGAATATTACAATCTAACTGTGAATGTGGATTTGTCTATTTCTTCTTTTAGTTTGATGAGTTTTGCCTTTATGCATTTTGAAGTTGTGTTATTAGGTGCATATATATGTATGATTTTTATGTCTTCTGTTAGGCTTTCAAGTCTTCCTGATTATTTAACCCTCCCTTTCTTCCTTCCTTCCTTCCTTCCGTTCTCTCTCTCTCCCCACCCCCCCTCTTTCCTTCTTTCATGAACTGCCCCTCCTTATCTCTCTTAATACTCCTGGCTTGAATTCTATATTGTCTGATAATAATACAACCTCTCCACCTAATACAACCTCTCCACCTAATACAACCTCTCCACCTTTCTTATGTTTACTGTTTGCCTGGTAAATCTTTTTCCTTTTCTTTTCAATCTCTTTATATTAAATATGTGTCTCTTGTAGATAGAGTCTAGTTGGTTCTTTTTTTTTTTTTTTTTGGCTATGTTGGGCCTTCCTTGCTGTGAGCAGGCTTTCTCTAGTTGCGGCGAGCGGGGGCTACTCTTTGTTGTGGTGGCTTCTCTTGTTGCGGAGCACGGGCTCTAGACATGCAGGCTTCAGTAGTCTCGGCACATGGGCTCAGTAGTTGTGGTTTGCAGGCTCTAGAGCGCACGCTCAGTAGTTGTGGCGCACGGGCTTAGATGCTCAGCGGCATGTGGGATCTTCCTGGACCAGGGCTCAAACCTGTGTCCCCTGCATTGGCAGGCAGATTCCTAACCACTGCGCCACCAGGGAAGTCCTATAGTTGGTTCTTGATTAAAAAAAAAAAAATCCAGTCTGATAATTTCTGCCTTTTAATTGGAGTTTTTAGTCTATTTACATTTAACGTAAGATTAATATTGTTGGATGTTAAGTCTATTATTATTTGCAATTTGTATTCTATTTGTTTCATCCCTTTTTTGTTCTTTTGTTTCTCCTTTCCTGCTTTCATTTGGGTTAATCAATATTTGTTTATATTTCATCTTCATTCCTTTATTGACCTTCCACTAAACTTCTTTACATTAATTTTTAGTGCTTACTCTAGCATATGCATGCTTAAAGTGTCTCAATGCACATGACCTCATATTGTAGTAACTGATGTAAAATGTAAGAACCTTGCAAAAGTGTAGTTCTATTTATCCTCCATCCTTTACATGATTGCTTTCATATACATTAGGCCCACCTATGTTCTTTTTTTTTTTTATAAATTTATTTATTTATTTATTTATTTATGGCTGTGTTGGGTCTTCGTTTCTTTGCAAGGGCTTTCTCCAGTTGCGGTGAGCAGGGGCCACTCTTCATCGCGGTGCGCGGGCCTCTCACTGTCGCGGCCTCTCCCGTTGCGGAGCACAGGCTCCAGACGCGCAGGCTCAGTAGTTGTGGCTCACGGGCCTAGCCGCTCTGTGGCATGTGGGATCTTCCCGGACCGGGGCACGAACCCTTGTCCCCTGCATTGGCAGGCGGATTCCTAACCACTGTGCCACGAGGGAAGCCCCCCACCTATGTTTAAATGCAGTGAACTATTTTTGCCTTAAACAATTACGTCTTTTAAATAAAATTTTTAAATGTATATTCTTTTCTATTTACCTACATATTTACCATTTCCAATGCCCTTTATTTCTTCCCATAGATCTGAGTTTTCATCTAATATCATTTCCCTTCCCTCTGAATAATTTTTAAAAAGCATTTCTTGTAATTCATAAATTCTAAGTTTTTGTTTCTCTGAAGTCATCTTTATTTCACTATCATTTTCAAAGAATATTTTCTCTGCATATAGAATTCTGGATTGATGTTGCCCCCTACCCCTGCTCCAAGTTTAGCTCTTAAAAATATGATCCCATTGTCCTCTAGCTTTCATTGTTTCTGAATCCTGTCCCTCTACCCACCCACTCAATTTCTACTATGTCATTTTTCCCTAGCTGCCTTTAAGATTTTCTCTTTATCTGGTTTTCAATAGTTTGACCATGATGTTTGTGGTATGAATTTCTTTTTTTATATATCCTGCTTGGGTTTTGCTGGGTTTATTCATTTTTAAAGTTATGTATTCTACCAAATTTGGGGAAATCTGTCATTATTTTTTCAAAAAATTTTCTGCCCCATTCTCTCTTCCCTTTCTTTCTGTGATTCCTATTACATGTATGTTAGGCTCTTTAATATTGTCTTGAACGCCACTAGGGCTCTGTTCATTTTTTTCAACAGTTTTTATCTCTGTTTTCAGATTGGATAATTTCTTTTAATCTGTTTCTAAGTTTGCCAACCCTTCAGCCATTTCTAAATAGCTGTTAGGACTACCCAGTGAATTTTTTATGTCAAATTTTGTACTTTTCAGTTCTAGAATTTCCATTTCTCTCTCTCTCTCTTCTTAGAATTTCTATATCTCTGCTGAGTTTTTCTGTTAATTCATTATTTTGACCATATACTTTTTCATGTCCTTGCATATATGTATAATAACTGTTTAAAACTCTTTTCTAGCCACAGTGGAGAACGGTATGGAAGTTTCTTAAAGAAGAAAAAACAGTTACCATATGATTCAGCGATCCAACTCCTGGGCACATATCCAGAGAAAACCATAATTGGAAAGATACATGCACCCCAATGTTCATAGCAGCTCTATTTACAATAGCCAAGACATGGAAGCAAGCTAAATGCCCATCAACAGATGAATGAATAAAGAAGATGTGGTATATATATATATATATATATATATATATATATATACACAATGGAGTATTACTCAGCCATAAAAAAGAATGAAATAATGCCATTTGCAGAAACATAGATGGACCTAGAATTTATCATCCTAAGTGGAGTAAGTCAGAGAAAGACCAATATCATATGATATCACTTACACGTGGAATCTTAAAAAAAATGATACAAAGAACTTATTTACAAAACAGACTCACAGACATAGAAAACAAACTTATGGTTACCAAAGGGGAAAGGAAAGGGGGTGGGATAAACTGGGAGTTTGGGATTAACATATACACACTACTATATATAAAATAGATAAACGACAAAGACTTACAGTATAGCACAGGGAGTTATATTCAGTATCTTATAATAATCTATAATGGAAAAGAATCTGAAAAAGAATATATATCACTTTACTGTACACCTGAATAACACAACATTGTAAATCAACAGTACTTCAATTAAAAAAAAAAGTCTTTGCTAATTCTTACATCTGAGTCATCTTGGAGTCAGTTTCTACTAACTACCTTTTCTCTGAACTATGAGTCAAACTTTCCTGTTCCTTGGAATCCAAATTGGAAAAGAAGAAGTAAAACTGTCACTGTTTGCAGATGACATGATACTATACATAGAAAATCCTAAAGATGCCACCAGAAAACTACTAGAGCTAATCAATGAATTTGGTAAAGTTGCAGGATACAGAATTAATGCACAGAAATCTCTTGCATTCCTATTCGCTAGCAACAAAAGATCAGAAAGAGAAATTAGGGAAACAATCCCATTTACCATTGCAACAAAAAGAATAAATTACCTAGGAATAAACCTACCTAAGGAGGCAAAAGACCTGTACTCAGAAAACTATAAATACTGATGAAAGAAATCAAAGATGACACAAACAGAGATGGAGAGATATACCATGTTCTTGGATTGGAAGAATCAGTATTGTGAACATGACTATACTACCCAAAGCAATCTACAGATTCAGTGCAATCCGTATCAAATTACCAATGGCATTTTTCACAGAATTAGAATACAGTTTGTATGGAAACACAAAAGACCCCAAATAGCCAAAGCAATCTTGAGAAAGAAAAATGGGGCTGGAGGAATCAGGCTCCCTGATCTCAGACTATACTACAAAGCAACAGTCATCAAGACAGTATGGACTGGCACAAAAACAGAAATATAGAACAATGGAGCAGGATAGAAAGCCCAGAGATAAACCCACGCACCTATGGTCACCTAATCTACGACAAAGGAGACAAGAACAGACAAAAGAAAAGACTGTCTCTTCAATACTGGACAGCTACATGTAAAAGAATGAAATTAGAACCTCCCTAGCACCATACACAAAAATAAACCAAAATGGATTAAAAACCTAAAGTAAGGCTGGACACTATAAAACTCTTAGAGGAAAACATAGGCAGAACACTCTTTGACATAAATCACAGCAAGATCTTTTTTGACCAACCTCCTAGAGTAATGAAAATAAATGGGACCTAATTAAACTTAAAAGCTTTTGCACAGCAAAGGAAACCATAAACAACACCAAAAGACAACCCTCAGAATGGGAGAAAATATTGCAAACGAAGCAACTGACAAGGGGTTAATCTTCAAGATATACAAACAGCTCATGCAGCTCAATATCAAAAAAACACACAACCCAATCAAAAAATGGGCAGAAGACCTAAATAGATATTTCTCCAAAGAAGACATACAGATGGCCAACAAACACATGAAAAGATGCTCAACATCACTAATTATCAGAGAAATGCAAATCAAAACTACAATGAGGTATCATCTCACACTGGTCAGAATGGCCATCATCAAAAAATCTGCAAACAATAAATGCTGGAGAGGGTGTGGAGAAAAGGGAACCCTCTTACACTGTTGGTGGGAATGTAAATTGATACAGCCACTATGGAGAACAGTATGGAGGTTCCTTAAAAATTAAAAATAGAACTACCATATGACCCAGCAATCCCATTCCTGGGTGTACACCTGGAAAAAACCATAATTCAAAAAGATATATGGACCCCAATGTTCACTGCAGCACTGGTTACAATAGCCAGGACATGGAAGCAACCTAAATGCCCATCAACAGAGGAATGGATAAAGAAGATGTGGTGCATATATATAATGGAATATTACTCAGCCGTAAAAAGGAACGAAATTGTGCCATTTACAGAGACGTGGACCTAGAGACTGTCATACAGAGTGAAGTAAGTCAGAAAGAGAAAAACAAATATTGTATAATATTGCTTATATGTGGAATCTAAAAAATGATACAGATGAACGTATTTGCAAAGCAGAAATAAAGACACAAACGTAGAGAACGGCATATGGACACCAAGGGGGGAAAGGAGGGATGGGATGAATTGGGAGATTGGGATTGACATATATACACTACTGTGTATAAAATAGATAACTAGTGAGAACCTACTGTATAGCACAGGGAACTCTACTCAGTGATCTGTGGTGACCTAAATGGGAAGGAAATCCAAAAAAGAGGGGATATATGTATATGTATAGCTGATTCACTTCGCTGTACAGCAGAAACTAACACAACATTGTAAAGCAACTATACTCCAATAAAAATTAAGTTAAAAAACCCAAAACTTTCCTGTTCCTTTATATTCTTGTTAGTTTTTTATTGTGTACTGGATATTGTAGGTGATACATTGTAGAGCCTCTAGATTCTGTTATCTTCCTCTGATAATTGTTGATGTATTCTTGCATGTACAGTAAGTCCCCTACATACGAATGAGTTCTGTTCCGAGAGCACATTCATAAGTCCAATTTGTTTGTAAGTCCAACGAAATTAGCCTAGGTACCCAACTAACACAATCGGCTATATAGTACTGTATTGTAATAGGTTTATAATACTTCTCACACAAATAATACATGAACAAACACAAAAATATAAAGAGGGCTTCCCTGGTGGCGCAGTGGTTGAGAATCTGCCTGCCAATGCAGGGGACACGGGTTTGAGCCCTGGTCTGGGAAGATCCCACATGCCGCGGAGCAGCTAAGCCCGTGAGCCACAATTACTGAGCTCGCGCGTCTGGAGCCTGTGCTCCGCAACAAGAGAGGCCACGATAGTGAGAGGCCCGCGCACCGTGATGAAGAGTGGCCCCCGCTTGCCACAACTAGAGAAAGCCCTCGCACAGAAACGAAGACCCAACACAGCCATAAAAATAAATAAATTAATTAATTAATTTAAAAAAATATATATATAAAGAAAACATTTTTTTTTTAAAGATTTTTTTTTTTAATATTAGTCATTATTTATTTATTTATTTATTTATTTATTTATTTATGGCTGTGTTGGGTCTTCGTTTCTGTGCTAGGGCTTTCTCTAGTTGCGGCGAGCGGGGGCCACTCTTCATCGCGCTGTGCGGGCCTCTCACTATCGCGGCCTCTCTTGTTGCGGAGCACAGGCTCCAGACGCGCAGGCTCAGCAGTTGTGGCTCACGGGCCCAGTTGCTCCGCGGCATGTGGGATCCTCCCAGACCAGGGCTCGAACCCGTGTCCCCTGCATTGGCAGGCAGATTCTCAACCACTGCGCCACCAGGGAAGCCCAAAGAAAACATTTTTAATCTTACAGTACAGTACCTTGAAAAGTACAGTAGTATAGAACAACAGCTGGCATACAGGGCTGGCATCGAGTGAACAGGCAAGAAGAGTTACTGACTGGAGGAGGAAGAGGAGGTGGGACATGGTAGAGCTGAAGGATCATCAGCAGTAGGAGACAGAGGGCAAGGTGCAATTTCACTCACGCCTGACGTTGATGGCACAGGTTCTGGGTCCTAGCTGGATTCAATTCTACCTACCCTCTTGAAAAAAACGATCCAGTGATGTCTGGGTAGCTATTTTTTTCTCATTGTAGATGACACGGTAGCACTGGATTGCATTCTGAACGGCTACTGCAAACTTCGTGTTCTGTTCTACGTTCGGGTCCTGTGCCTCCAAAAGTAACAATGCCTCCTCACATAAAGAAAATCCCCTTGCCATTTCCTGCATTGTGAATCTCTTCGGTTCTGCAGTTACTTTTTCCTCTTGTCTCTCTTCATCCTTTCTCTGGGCCTCCAATTCCTGGAGCTTCTTAGCGGTACCAGCTACATCACCACTGCTTTTACGCTTGCTTCCGGACATCCTGGGCTTGAAATAAAGATACTGTACTACTGTACTCTATACAGTACTGTACAGTAAAATACACAAAAGCGCAACCACTTGTAGAGGATGCACGCACGTGACAATGTACAGCAGACACGTGAACTAACTTACGTGATTGGACACGAATACACGTTCACATCTTTGAAAGCTGGCAACTTGAAGATTCATACGTAGGGGACTTACTGTAGTTAACTTTTATCTTATGCACACAGAGTTCATGCGTCAACCAAGGATTTGGGCAGAGTGTATGTGTAGATTTTGGAGCTCTCTCCCTCTATTACTCCTTCCTTTTCAGGAGTTTCATCCTCAACTTCCAGTTGCTCTGGGAGCCCCAGGCTCCATTCTCTAATTCCTTAAGCCATTAAGATTGTGGCTTTCTGAGTTCCCACTGCTTTTCACAGTGCAGACAGAGTAGTGCCCTCACATAAAAAGATGTATGAGCATAAATCACACTCATTATATTTCAATTCTTTGAAGAGTAGCCATCCCTTAAAATCCTGCCTGCCAGCTTTTGGTTACTTTCCAGCGTCTTCAAATAATTGTTTTTATATTTTATCCAAAGTTTATAACTTTTATCTATAAAAGGCTTAGTCTGATATAATCTCCTATAACATATTTTTATGGAAATGTATCTTTTAGTGAGGTGAATGGTGCTATTTTTTTGTCCATAGTTCACATGTTAGTAGAGGAATATTACTTATTGCTAGATAAGACAGAATTCAGCATCAGTTCTATTCATAGTTTTAGTTTTTATAAACACTGAGAAAATATGTTCAAATAAATAGATGCTTATGGTGAATACTTTGTAATAGCAATGTCACTCAGATCTTTGATCTTCCAAGATAAATGCTAAAAGTCATATAGCACTCTATCATCAAAAATTATTTTTTATGATCTATCATAAGGCAATTCATTTAGGTCCTCCTTTGTTTGAGTTACTCACTTTGTCAATCTCTGGGAAGTATACCAAAAAGGCTTTTAAAAGACTTATCAGTAATTAATAATTGTACTGTAACTCTTTCATTTCAAGGCACTTTATTTTTTAACTCAGAATTGAGAAAATAAGAACATTAACATTTCTATAGACCTTTGGCAATACAATATTATTGTTAAAATGTTTTTATCTTATCATGAGTTTTAAGTATATTTTTGCCAAAACTTTAGAACTGCAGATTTGGCTTATTCAATGTATGTAAAAAATCTAACTTAAAAGTTGATCAGTAAAGCCAATGTTTATTACCAAATCAATCAGCCAAAGCAGACTTTTTTTCAATTCTCGTAAACATGGTAAAATATATCCCTGTGTCAGCATCTCAGTTTTGAATTCTAAGGCTCTGCTGCCTCCAGTATTTCTCACAGATATTTCTTAATTTTGTTCCCATGGAATATTCCCTTAGGAGTCCATTCTTCAATAAGAGTCAGGGTTTAGAAGATGCAAGATCTTTAAATGAAACTTGGCATCACTCGTACAACATAACTCTACAATACCTATGTATTCAGAACATCCTAACACAGGCCTAAATGCACCATGTCCAATGTCACCATCACCTGTAAAATAATGCTCCTTTAATAAGAAAAGACACAGAGCGCTGCTGCTATTTGATGGGGCTTTTGTTAATGGAGGCTGTGTCAACATCTGTATTTCAAATCCAGTCTTTGTTGAGAGCCTCAGGTTTTTTAACACCCCGGAGCAAGGAGCCATTGGAAGATTCAGGATAGGCATTCCAGCACCACCTGGCATACTACAATTCAATTCTGCCACTAACCACCCAGAGTTACCACAGATCCCACAAGTTAAGGGGTCAGTTCTCCATGAGACTGTCCTTACTACAGATGCCAGCTACACTTCAGGGGTCCCCAGGCCACCCCCTTTTATGACCAACTGGCTATAAATTTGGGGGGCCCATGACCTCCTCAGGTTCTGTAATTTGCCAGAACAACTCACAGAACTCAGCAAAGATCTCAAGGTTTTTGCCGTAAGGGAGAGTATGATGAGATGGAAATTACAAACAAATAAACAGGCAGTTACAATACAGTATGCTGTAGCTATGTGGAGGAAGTACAGGCTGCTATGAGAGCATATAAGAGGGGCCAAGATCAGGAAAAAAGGTTAAGAAAGAGAATCCAGGGGCAGGGAAGAGACTTGGCTGGAGTAAAATCCCGCTTGAAATTTCTGATCATTTTTTTTTCAGCGATCTGGTTGCTGCTTTTTGCTAGTGGTACTGGGTGGGCTCCATCAACAACCCTCCTCCCTCCAAGGTACCCCAAATGATCTTTATTTTCACCCCTAAGTAGAAAACCATCCTTACTGAGCAAACATGGACTCAAGAAAGTTTCCTAGTTCCTCCATACATTCAACAAATAAATTGCGCCAAGTGCTATTGTAGTGCTGGGAAGAGAGGAGTGAACACACCTCTGCTCTCACGAGGCTTCCATTCTCCTGGGGGAGATAAACGATAAAAAGTAGCCAAGAGAATATTAGAATGTGAAATGATGACAAATGTTATGAAAAAGAATAATGCAGGGTGAGGAGTACAGAATGATGGTAGTACAAATGGGTGGGTGCTATTTCATACAGGGTGGTTGTAGTGGGTTGAATGGTGATTTCCCTCAAAAGATAATGTCCTTGTCAAATCCCTGGAAACTGTGAATATTATCTTATTTGGAAAAAAAGGTTTTGCAGATGTAATTAAGTTAAGGATTTGGGGATGATATCATCCCAGATGGCACTAAATCCAATGACAAGTGTCCTTATAAAAGAAAGGCACAGGGAAGTTTGAGACAAAAGAGGAGAAGACACACTTCAGGCAGATGTGAAGATGAGGCACAGATTGGAGTGACGTGGCCACAAGCCATGGAATCCAAGGAATGCCAACAACGGCAAGAAACGAATACAATAGTCAAACGCTCAAAGACAGAATTGAGGGTGAAAGTGATAGCTGTTAGGCTATGGGATAAGAATGTTCCGAATACCTGGTTACTTCTAAATCCCTTCTATATGGAAATTCTGGAGCTTCTACTTCTGTATATGTTTTTGGCACTGTTTCAATTTTTGTGTTTGTTTTCTTTTACTAAAAAGTTACATTAAAATGATTTTAGTGCATTACAATGTTTTTACAGCAATGGGGGAAAAAAGAAACAAAGACTACTTGACTTAGGTGAATGTCTTAATTAGATGAGGTTGATTTTTAAGGTTATGATTCAACTGATATGCCATGTGTAACCGTGGAAAACAGAAGGAACACTAGCCTTTCTGATATATTATAAATACCATAATATTATAAATCTGATAATAGCCACTTGGTTGATAATCTATATTGGCTTTGTTTAGCTAGCTGCAGTGGGCTTTTACTTCATGGGGACTTACCATTGTCTTGAAGAAACACAAAGATCCTCCAGAAGAGCACTTTGTATCTTTGTATTCTGCTCCACTTCAATATTTACATGTATATGTTGTGATTTGAATACAGATATATTAAAGAAAATCCTGATTCCAAGTTTTCTGTCATTTCCCAAATTTATCTTACACTAATACTGGATCTTGCTTTAAGCAGAATCTGTTCCCAAAAACTTACATGCAGATAAAATGCTTGTGAAACAAATGCTGCTTTTATGCAGTGATAATGAAAGCTACAGCTTACTGAGAACCAGATGCTGTTCCACATGCTTTGAGTTTATTAGCTTATATACCCTCACAACAGCTCACTGTGGCAGGGGTTCTTATTATCCCCTCTTTACACATGGGGAAACTAAGGTATATACAGGTGAAGTGATTTGTCCCAGATCACCCAGCTGTAAGTGGCAGAGTTAATGTGGGAACGCCAGTGGTCTGGCTCCACCCTTTTAGCCATTCTATTATACAGCCTCTCTTCACTTAGGAAACCAATGGAAGGTTCTTTCTAAATCACAGTTCTGATCATTGTCACTAACTTCTTTTTTTTTTTTTTTAGGAGATAGTTTTTTTTTTATTAAAGTATAGTTCATTTAAAATGTGTTAATTTCAGGTGTACAGCAAAGTGATTCAGTTATATATATGTATATATATATTTCTTTTTCTGTAATTATAGGCTATTACAAGATACTGAATATAATTCTCTGTGCTATACAATAGGTCCTTGTTGGTTATCTATTTTATATACAGTAGTGTATCTGTTAATTCCAAACTCCTAATTTATCCCTCCCCTCCTTTGGTAACCATAAGTTTGTTTCCTATGTCTGTGAATCTATTTCTGTTTTGTAAATAAGTTCACTTGTACCATTTTTTTTTTATATTCCACATATAAGTGATATCATGTGATATTTGTCTTTCTCTGTCTGATTTACTTCACTTAAGATGATAAATTCTAGGTCCAACCATGTTGCTGCAAATGGCATTATTTCATTCTTTTTTATGGATGAGTAATAGTCCATTGTATTGAGAGATATATATATATATATATATATATATATATATATATATATATGTACACCACATCTTCTTTATCCATTCATCTGTTGATGGACAGTCACTAACTTCTAATGTTATCCCATTGCTCACCAAAAAACAAAAACAAAAACAAACCTAAAAATTTACCATTGCAGGGACTTCCCTGGTGGCGCAGTGGTTAAGAATCCGCCTGCCAGTGCAGGGGACACGGGTTCGAGCCCTGCTCTGGGAAGATCCCACATGCCACGGAGCAACTCAGCCCATGAGCCACAACTACTGAGCCCGCGTGCCACAACTGCTGAAGCCTGTGCGCCTAGAGCCCACGCTCTGCAACAAGAGAAGCCACTGCAATGAGAAGCCCGCGTGCACACCGTAATGAAGAGTAGCCCCCGCTTGCTGCAACTAGAGAAAAGACCGTGCGCAGCAGCAAAGACCCAACATAGCCAAAAATAAATAAATAAATAAATTTATTTAAAAAAAAATTATCACTGCATGTAATTCCTCCCAGACTGGGCTCTAACTGCTCACATCAACCCCACGGTTGACCTCGTCCCAGCTGCAGCCATCCTGAGCATCTCCCTATTCCTAGAACCAGTTATTTCATGCCTCTGTGGCTTTATTCTTGCTGACAGGATATCCCTACCCTCTTCTCCACTTGGCCAACCTCTACCTGACCTCTAAATCCCAGTTTAATGTCAATTCCTTTGGAACACTGTCCCCACTTTCCTAAGCAGAGATCACCATGTCTCTGTCCTGTATTCTCCCCAAATCCTTGCTCTGACTTCCTCCAGTGGCACCTCTCCCACTGAAGTTTAATTATTTCTCTATTCAAAGGTGCTGTGAAACTGTGAGCTCCTTGCAGGGAAGGATGTGATGTTCTCTCTGTATTTCTCTCTCACTCCCTCCAGTTCCTAGGAGAGTGAGTAGAACATAATGTGTGCTTGACAAAGCATATAAATTCATGAACAAATGAATGAATAAGTAAAATTAGATTTAAAGGAGTTATGTAAATAAACTTTGTAGTGAAAGCCATCAACCCTCCACTTCTCTTTGATAGTATTGATATTTGCTCCCCAAATATCACAGAGAAAGCCTGTGTTGGGAGGTCCCCAAGGGCATCCACAGGTTTGATGATTCACTAAGAGGACTCACAGGACTCAGCATATAGTCATATTTACATCTATGGCTTATTATAGCGAAAGGATACAAAGCAGAATCAGCAAAGGGAAAAAGCACCTGAGACGAAGTTGGGAAAAACTAGGCCCTTACTTCCAAGAGCTCTCTCCCAGTAGAGGCACCACAGGACACTCTTACCTCCCTAGACAACAAGTTGGGACAACACGTGTCAAATGCTGTCTACCAGAGAAGCTCATTAGAGGCTCAGTGTCCGAGGTTTTTATTGGGGCTAGTCATGCAGGCACCCCCTGTCTAGCATCTACCAAAATTCCACATCCCTAGAAACAAAGCACGTGTTCAGCATAAACCATATTGTTTGCACAAACATTTTAGGCATAGTGAGACACTCTTATCAGGAATGGTGGGAACCGAAGTTCCCAGATGTCAGTCAAGGGCTATGACGACCTCTTCAGTGATGAACACATCTGCCAAATGAGAAGAGCTCCCAAAGGAAAGGGTACATCTCAACAAGAAAAGAGGGAAAGGGTTGGCCAGCCCCTCACTCCAGAATGAACATGAAGGACAGAAGCCTAGTTCCTCAGAGGCCATCTCAGAAGAGAGTTAAGCAAAATGTTGCCAGATTTTCTTTTCCAAAATCCTGGTTGGAGATGGGGATGGGTTCATGGCATACAAGGCTGTGGTGGTGGTTAAAAATATAGGTACTTGATGAAAATGCATTGGTACTTCCGATTTGTGCAGTTTATATCAATTTTAGGAAATATTTTAAAAATTTTATAACTGTAGAGAAGTATACAATTCAATTTTTGTTTGTTTTTTGTTTTAACAGAAAGGAAAAATACCCAAGTGCCAATTTAATTGCAGACGCTAGATAACTCCAGGAACAAGATAGACCAGAAGAGCAGTGGTTTAACAAGTTTTATAAACCTTGCAATTTCCTCCACATTCTTACTTGTGTGGTTGCCTGTCTGTAGTAATTAGTAAAAAAAAAAGTAATGACAGCAAAGAGGACTATGAGCTTATCGGCAGGAAAAGGAGGACCTGGGAAAATTGGGTACCACTCTGCTGCTGGGCTTGGGTGAGGGGAGGCGAGCGGTGGTGACAGTTGCTGAAAGAAAAGGAAAATAGGTCATCCTTAAGCCCCTGGTGGAGAGGAAGAAATGGGGTCAGCAGGCGTGGGCCTGCAAAGAGATCTGGGGCTCAGCCTTTGAAGCCTGTATTAGTTTCCTGGAACTGCCCGAACAAACCATCACAAACTGGGTGCCTGAAAACAACAGAAATTTATTCTCTCACAGTTCTCAATGCAAAAAGTTTGAAATCAAGGTGTCAGCAGAGCCATGCTCCCTCCAAAGTCTCTTGGGGAAAATCCATCCTTGTTTCTTCCAGCTTCTGGTACCTCCCAGAAATCCCTGGCCTTGTGGACACATCATTCTAATCTCTGCTCCAACATCACATATCCTGCTCCTCTCTGTGTATCGCTGCTTGTCCTCTCCTCTTTTTATAAGGACACCAGTCATTAGATTTAGGGCCTACATTAATCCAGGATGACCTCATCTTAACTCATTACATCTGCGAAGACCCTATCTCAAAATAAGGTCACATTTTGAGGTTGTTTTTTTTTTTTTAAAGATATTCGCCATGTATTTCTTCTTTAGGTCTTTTTTTTTTTTTTAATTTATCTTTATATTTATTTTTGGCTGCGTTGGGTCTTTGTTTCTGTGCGAGGGCTTTCTCTAGTTGCGGCAAGCGGGGGCCACTCTTTATCGCGGTGCGCAGGCCTCTCACTATCGCGGCCTCTCGTTGCGGAGCATAGGCTCCAGACGCACAGGCTCAGTAGTTGTGGCTCACGGGCCCACTTACTCCGTGGCATGTGGGATCTTCCCAGACCAGGGCTTGAACCCGTGTCCCCTGCATTGGCAGGCAGATTCTCAACCACTGCGCCACCAGGGAAGCCCCACATTTTGAGGTTTTGAATGGACATGATATTTTCTTTTTTTAAACAGGGGACACTATTCAACTCACTATAAAACCCCATTGCAGTAACTTGCATCTGTCATTATTAGATGGACGGTCCCCTACCAAAACCTCAATGTGTCTATTAGCATAGCTTTCCTGGAATCTGTGACTATCAAAAAAAGGAAACCACTGAGCAAACCTAAGAAGTGGTCAAAAAAAAGATAAGGAAAATTTCTTCCTATACATGACCAGATTTAATGCTTTTCCATGGATGAAAAGACCATGATTCCAAACCTCACAATGAAAGCTCTTTGTGGATGGAAATCTGCCAGGAAATCTGCCTATGAAGCACCATATGCTGAACGTGGTCCCACTAACTCTTTGGGGTGTCTTGAATGTGCTCTGAGCTTCCTCACACAGTCCCTTCCTCACTGGGTGTGTGACAGGCCCACCTGCAAGGATCCAGATGCAGTCAGATGACAGGATGCACATGCATGTAACCATATCCAGAACTTTCCAAGCCACCCACAAAGACGCCCCGGCTACACTAAAATGACCTCTGGCCACTCGCTTCTGGAGACTGCTTCTCTGCTAGGCTTTCCTGTCAAGCTGGCCTCAGAATAAAGGAAATCTTTATTTGTTTAAGGAAGCTCTAGCAATTGGAATTTGTTACTCTTGGTTCTGAGAAAACACTGGAGAGTGGCTGCAAAGTCGTTTCTGCTCCCAGAATTACACTTCTGGCCTCTGGCATAGATTAAAAAACAAATGAACAAACAAACCAACTTATATGCTGATACTATTTTTAACTTCTATCACAGAGTTTGTACTGTTGGCCAATGAATGAGATGCAGAAGAACCTCAGAAGTACAACTGCAATCATTTCTGGTCCACAAGAAATTTTCAAAGGGCATATTAAACTATTAAGTAATTGCTATAGATTGTGCTTCCCCCAAAATTCGTATGTTAAAATCTAATCCCTAATATGATGGTGTTTGGAAGTGGGGCCTTTGGGAGGTGATTAGGTTGTGGGCGTGGAACGCTCATGAATGGATTTAATACTCTTTAAAAAGACCCTAGAGAGCTTTCTTGCCCTCTTCTACCATGTGAGGACACAGTGAAAAGATGGGCACCTATTAATCAGGAAGCAGGCTTTTACCAGACACCAAATCTGCTGGCACCACAATCTTGGACTTCCCAGCCTCCAATCAATTTCTATTGTTTATGGGCCACCAGCGTATGGTATTCCTGCTACAGCGTCCCAAATAGACTAAGACAGACATTGTCAACATGGGATATGGCACGGAACTTTCCTAATGATTTAATCTAACCATCCTTCCATTCATCCACCCCTCACCCTATTGATTCTACTTCTGAAATATCTCTTGAATCATCAACTTCTCTCTCTCTTCACCACTGCCACCCTTGTTCATCATCATCTCTGTCTTGACCACTCCAACAATCTCCTAATTGGACTCTCCCTTGTACTCTAGCCCCCTAAATAGTTAAGATGTCATAAGCAGCAAAAACAGAAATCCCAACTCAAATTGGTTTAAAAGAAATTCATTATCTGACTTAGGAGAAAGGCCAACAAGAGGGCACGTCTGGGAGCTGGTTCACTCAGGGTCACCAGAGACCCAGGTTCTTTTCATCCTTTAGCTCATCCACGCTTAGTTTGTTGGCTTCACTCTCAGGCTGCCACTCTCATGGGTGAATGATGACTGCAGGTGTTGTCAGCAGCTTCACAGCCAGACACAGCCACATCCAGAAGCAGAAAGGTACTGTCTCCTAGTGCATTCCTACAAATGAAGATGCCATTCCCAGAAGTCTCCCACGATAGGCCTCCCCTCAAAGCTCATTAGTCAGAACTGGTTCACATGTCTAGTATGGAACCAATCACTAACAAGGAGAATGGGACCATCATATTGACTTGGACCAATCAGAAGTTACCCCTGGAGTTGGGAATATGATCCCATTATCCTGAATCACCCTGAATAGATGTACACCAGACCAAATTATAATTCTGTCTGAAAGAGGTAAGGGAGGAAAAGGTATTTGACAAGCAAACCAAGGTATCAGCGAGGCATTCCACCCAAATCTCTTTTCTGTAGAGCAGCCAGAGTGATGTTCCTAACTTGCATTTCCAATTGTGTTCCCCCTCTGCTTATATATTCCGTGGCTTCCCATGATACTTATTATATAATCCGAAATGTTATTTGGGTTTACAAGCTGCGGTCCAGCTGAACTGGAGGGAAACCTGATAAGGAACTAGCTTCTCTCCTTGCACCTCAGCAGCAAGGAGTCACCAATTCCCTGCCATTCTGCTGATTCAGCTCTGCCCCATCTCTTCTGCTCTTCTCCTGTTACTACCCACGAACAACTTCCCATCTGTCCACACCTTCCTGACCTTGTGGCAGCTGTTTACGAGTAACACGGGCTCACTCATGCCTTCTCTTTGCAAGTTTTCAGAATCTCTTCTTGAACCCAGCTGATTCTCTCTTCATACTTTCTAGATCTAATTTCTGACCAAGGCACTCTGGTTGGCGTCTTTTCTTCCTACCGTTCCTGTTTGGATAGAGCTTCCCAATTGGTCCAACTGGTTGTGATGGAGGAGGTCAGGAGACAGGCAGATCACATGGAAAAGAACATTCCAGAGGCTGTGGGGGAGGCCTTTTTTTTTTTTTTTCCCCCAGGGACTGAGAGTGAGGCAGGTACCCTCACTGATCCTGTCCAATACCACAGAAAAAGGATGGCCAGAGTTTTTGGATAATAGTGTAAAGTGTTACCTCCTGGCAAGGTATAGTAGTATTTTGAAGAGGCTCAGTCTCCCTCATTTCTGGCATATGGTGGCTCTAGATTTTCTTTTTCAGGTTAAGAGGCTGGGAGTAAAACATGCTGGGGGCAGTGTGAAGGAAATGGGAAAAACAGTGTCAAATGGAAAGAAGTAAAATAACCCGAAGATTATAACATTATTTGATTTGGACAATAACAAGCGAATTTAAATGAAGCTAGATCTCTAAGTGATTTCTATGAAACAGACAACTAAGTTTTATTTTTCTTCCTTTTTTTTTTTTTAATAAAAATTTTAATCCAATCTGGTCAAGTAGAAGAAAATAACTCAATGTTCTGAAAATAGATTTCTCAGAGGAGGCCATTAAGGCAGCCCTTTTGTTTCCTGTCATACTCGGAATCAGTTACAAGGACAAACTCTATTTGTTTGGGTACATTAATTTTGCTCAATGGCCTTTCTATAAAATGAGCATCAAATTGATGGGACTGGACCTCAGCAAAGAAGAAGTTCCAATTTTCTCTGGATGGATTGTTCTGGACGTGCGGTGGAAAATTATTATTAATAGTGAGTCATGTTTACTATCCAGTGAACACGAAAGAAAGAGTTAGAACTGCAGCTGTATCCAACTAAGCACTGAACATCATAGGACAAATTACTATGGAGTGATGACCCCAATCTTCAGCTCCTGTGTGGCTAGTCTATTTAGACCACATTTGGTGTGTTGGACCATAGGTGTTCTCTGAATGTGCTTTGGTTCAATAACTTCAGGGAAGCAAGATAGGTTTTTGACACAAGCTATTCATTTGAGTTGTCTTCCTGCATGTACCACATAGTGCTTATACCCTGAATGCATCCACATGTTTATTTCAGTCATTCAGCTGGGCACATGGAGGTGGGCTGAACAGACATGCTTGCTCCCTGCCCTCATGGAGTTGATATTCTAAGTGATAAAATCTGGTGCCTAAGGTCTTCCTGATTCAGAGCCAGCCTTCAAAGGTCAAACCAAATTAGAGGCATACGGTAGCTCTAGATTTTCCTTTTCAGGTTAAGGAGTAGGGAGTAAAGCATGCTGAAAGAGGGTGTGGAAAAGGAAATACAAAGAAGTAAAACAACTTCATCTTCCTGCAGCTTAACCAGAACCCAGCTAGTCCCTGTGATCAGTGGGGTACGGACAGTTGCTGTAATGCTCATTTTTCATAAATGTATATGCCTTTGTCATTGGCATTCTGTGCGCTAAGCTCATTCCCAAGTTCATTTCTCTTTCTCTTCTGTGGAAATAAATGAAGACCAACCAAATGAGAACGGGCAAGATGTCTTTGTTTAGAGTTTGCTATAGCAAGGGAGTCAGCCACCATTACTTGACTTTTGGCAGAGACTGAAAGGCAGGCAGAGGAGTGGGAAAGTTTTATGGTGAAACAAAGCGAAGGCTTCGGGTATGCCCTGATCGGAGCCTGTTGGCTTGGAGAACCTGGAGGTGCGCTAACTAGAAGTGGGGCATCCTGTGTGATTGGTTAGGGGTGCATATTGGGCTGTGTCTGATTGGTCCTAAGTTCAAAGTGGGGACAAATATTAGGAAAGTTCAGTTATTAATCAAGTCCTGGCTTGATTTGGGGCCAACCGTTATAGCGATTATTATTTAGCTTCCTGGGCTGGTTGATAGAGATAGCAGTCTGACTTATAGAGAGAAGACTGGCTTTCCAGTCTGGTTACTATAAATAATAGATTGGTTTCCCAGGCTGCTTGCTACAGGTTGTGGGTCAGAGCTCTATTTTTGTATATGGTCTGACCATTGTCTGTTTGTATATTCAGTTTCTCACTTATTATTTACCTAGGTTGCTTCATCTATTTTAAGTTTTACATCCTTTATCTTATACATATCTATTAATATCCATCAATTTTTCAGCCTTCATGGTACATTTTCAAAAAACTCTTGATTATGAAAATAATGCATGTTCACTGAATAAAAAGTTTTAAAGTAGAAATAAGCAAAAGGAAAAAGAATTTTATAAACTCCCACCAACCACGTCTCTACTGACAATTTGCTGTATGTTCTTTCTATGCATGTACAGTAATCAATATAAACCCATAGCACTTTGTAACTCTCTTATAAACAGTAGTTGGTGTATGTTTCTCCCAGTAGAGATTTTCAGAAATGGGGCGTATTTCTTATTCAACCTTTACTCCCCAAGCCTTGCATAGTGCATTGAACATGGCAGTATGTTCAATAAGTATTAATTGAATATTTTATATTGAACCACAAGAAGTTGCGTTTCTTGTAAGTCAAAAATGATCAAATAATGGCAATTTCATGTTGTTAAACCTAGTGGATGGATAGATGAGTGGATGGATGATTGGATGAATGAATGGACGGACAGACGATGGATGGATGAATGACGATGGATGGATGAATTGTAATGCCTTTTGCCATTGTCAGTTCTATTCCACATAACTAATGATTTGAGCATCAAAATTCTAGATCAATGTGTTGTGACCTCTTAAAGATGATGGGGAAAATTCTGACGTCTGCTCTCAACTTGGTTATTTCTTCCATTTGTTTATGACTGTTAGCCAATTAACCAAATGGCAGTGTCAATCCTTTTCATCCATATATGCATTCAACGTTTTTATTAGACTGCAATCTCCCTGTCATGAGTAGATGGATCATTTTCATTTTTCAATTATTTGAACTTCAGTTTATGACTTTGGTTAATGATTTTGCAAGACATTGATTAGAGAGGTCTTTTTCTTTCCTGATTAAAAGCATGTATGATGTCTTCTCTCCAGCTCTCTTTTATTTGTATCTAGTAATTGTGGATCTAAATATATGACTATGGTGATCTGTCACATACTATATTATGTGAATTTTTAAGGAAGCAAAATCTTTTTTATTTAAAAAAAAAAATCATTCCAGAAGGTTGTCATTAATCAGACTAAGGATTCTGGAAGTAAGTCTTCAGTAAAATGAATTGTTTTCAACAAAACACTATAATAGCAAATCACTGCTGCCAACTCCTATTCAATATTCCTCCTATTATAGCATCTTTGTATAATATCTAGAGAAGAGCTGTCACATAAATTATCTCTAGGGGCTTGTCCTTGGGGCTTGGTCTCTAAATACAGCAAAAGTTGGTAGTTTAGTATGGTGGGTAAAAATACAAAGTTGGCTGTCCCAAGTTCTCTTTCTTTCCAGTTCTGTCTGGCATAAGTTCTGTTACCTCGGGAGTGTCACCTTCCCTCTTGGAGTTTCAGATACCTCCCCTGTAAAATGGTTCTATCTATATATCTGAATGTTTGTGGCCTTCCCCTCAAATACATATGTTAAATCTTAACCACCAATATGACGGTATTAGGAGGTGGGGCCTTTGGGAGGTGATTAGGTCATGAGGGTAGAGCCCTCACAAATGGGAATAGTGCCCTTATAAATGATACCCCTGAGATCCCCCTCATCTTGCCTGCCATGTGAGGTTACATCAAGAAGACTGCCATCGGGGCTTCCCTGGTGGTGCAGTGGTTAAGAATCCACCTGCCAAGGCAGGGGACAAGGGTTTGAGCCCTGGTCCGGGAAGATCCCACATGCCGCGGAGCAACTAAGCCCGTGCGCCACAAGTACTGAGCCCTCGTGCCACAACTACTGAAGCCTGCGCACCTAGAGTCTGTGCTCCACAACAAGGGAAGCCACCTCAATGAGAAGCCCGCGCACCGCAATGAAGAGTAGCCCCCGCTCACTGCAACAAGAGAAAGACCATGCGCAGCAACGAAGACCCAACGCAGCCAAAAATAATAATAATAATAATAAAATAAATAAAAATTAAAAAAAAAAAAGAAGACCGCCATCTACGAATCAGGAAGTGAGACTTCACCAGACGCTGAATATACCAGTGCCTTGATCTTAGACTTCCCAGACTCTAGAACTGTGAGAAATAAATGCTTGTTGTTTATAAGCCAACCAGTCTACGGTATTTTGTTATAGCAGTCTGAAAGGACTAAGACAAATGGGGGTAATGTTATCTTGTAGGATATAGTCATTCATTCTTTCATTCAATACACACTTACTCATGTGTCCAGACCCTGCTCTCAGCAGTGCTATTGGTGGCACATTTTCATGTAAAATATGTTCACATGGGCTTCCCTGGTGGCGCAGTGGTTGAGAATCTGCCTGCCAATGCAGGGAACACGAATTCGAGCCCTGGTCTGGGAAGATCCCACATGCCACGGAGCAACTAGGCCCGTGAGCCACAGCTACTGAGCCTGCGCGTCTGGAGCCTGTGCTCCGCAACGGGAGAGGCCGCGATAGTGAGAGGCCCGCGCACCGCGATGAAGAGTGGCCCCCGCTCGCCCCAACTAGAGAAAGCCCTTGCACAGAAACGAAGACTCAACACAGCCAAAAAGAAAGAAAGAAAGAAAGAAGCTTTCATTTAAAAAAAAAAAAATTGCGGCCTCTCTTGTTGCGGAGCACAGACTCCAGACGCGCAGGCTCAGTAGTTGTGGCTCACGGGCCCAGTTGCTCCGCGGCATGCGGGATCCTCCCAGACCAGGGCTCAAACCCGTGTCCCCTGCATTGGCAGGTGGACTCTCAACCACTGCACCACCAGGGAAGCCCCAGATTAATTTTTTATGTGTATAAACCCGTATAACCACAATTCAGATCAAGATGTAGAACATTTTCATCACCTCAAGAGATTCTCTTATGTCCCTACTCCTCAATAATTATTCACCCTTCCCAGAGGTAACCACTGATAGTTCTATCACCATGGATTAGTTTCTTCTGTTCTTGAACTTTATTTAATGCAAGCAAATAGTATGTACTTGTGTGTATATTGTCTTTTGCTCAATAGTATGTCCGTGAGATTCATTCATGCCATTGTGAGTATTAACAGTTTGCTCTTTTATGTTGCTGTATAGCATTCCAAAGCATGAATATTACAACATTTATTTGTCTGTTCTTCTGTTGACAGATATTTGAGTTGTTTCCAGTTTGGAGCTACTATGAACACTGTTTCACATGTCTATTGTGGACACATAACACTTTTACATATATATATCCAGGAGTGGAATTGCTGGGTCAGAGGTAGATGAAGATTAAGCTTTGGTAGATATTCCTTTTATCTTTTATGAAGACAAATTTTGGAAAGTTAAAATAATTCATTTATTCATTCAATAGATGTTTGTTAAGTGCCTAATACGCACCAGGCACTTGTTCTAAGTCTTGAGGTGCAGGAGAAGTTCAAAGATGTCATTAAGGACCACTTTTCCTTTTAACCATCTTTAGAGTGTTTTAGAGTATTCAACTTCATCCTCAGGTTTGTGTCCTCATAGTCTCAAGAAGGCTGTGATTGCTCCAGGCATCACATCACTATAAGACCTTATCCAAAAACAAAAAGTAGGGGGAAAGAGCCTCCTTCTTGTGCATGTGCTTTTTATTTTTTTAATCAGGGAGAAAACTTCCCCCCAAATCCCCAGCAGACTTCCCCTCAGGCCCCGTTGGCTAGGTTGCATCAAAGCTCATGCCCTAGCAGCAAAGAAGTCTGGGATAAAGTGTATTCAGCATTTTCAACTTCTTTAATGAGAAGTATGTTCAAGCAGCAAAGAGGAAGGAAATAGTTATGCACAAGCAATCAACAGTGTCTGCCATAGATATTTTATAGCTATTTAAACTTGGGTAAATGACTTCCCCTCTTTGAGGCTTTCCCATCAGAAAAATGGGGGCAATGACACCTGATTTAAAGGTTAGGGTTAGTATTAAATGAAATAAAATATGATGAGATGGGCACATAATAGGTTCCGAATAAATGTTAAGGCCCTCCGTTTATACTATCCTTATGCCCATGCCACTCAATGTTTGTGGAGATTTCATCAAGAATTGTTAAAATGAAAAACCAGTTGAGAAAGGTGAAGAGGAAAAACAAAGAACATGTATTTCCTGTTGTGATATGTCTATGTAATTTATAAATTATATGGCTAGAGAAATTGTAGCTTATTATTTTAGGGTGCAAAAGAGAATGTGGAAATCTGAATCAGTTACAAGGAGATGTATTGCAGTTAACCAAATTTCATTGCTTCACAAATACATGAAAAAATATGATCATGTGAAGGATACTGGATACCAAATGGGCTTTATTTTTAACTGTTTTAATAGCTTGTGAAAATATGGTGGTGCTTTTTATGGCTGCAATGAATTTTAGAGATATGAGACTTCACTGCAGCTTTCTAGTACTAAATCTTTTTAGTGGAGATACGATACTCAGTTTGCTGGTGTCTCTCCATGCATCCTGGTAGCCAATTCCTCCTTCTGTTGCTATTCATGCTTTCCTAGAAATTGCGGGCTATAAGTATTGGTAGAAGGGGGACAGTCTCAGCAGTTGGTGCCTAGGAAATTGGTATCATCTCCCATGAGCTTCACTTGACTTGAAACCAAGAAGGACCCTGTGGGACTCCTGGGCACAGAAGCCTTTTTGTCCCCCGTTTCTTGTAGGCAAGACTCCAGCCTCCATGACCTTCCCTGAGTTCCAAAGGGCAGATTCGAACAGTTGCTAATCAAGGGAGGAGCAGCCAAGCTCCCACCTGAGGCAAGGTTAAAGGGACCAGGGATTTCCCTGGTGGTCTAGTGGCTAAGACTCTGCGCTCCCAGGTTCGATCCCCGGTCAGGGAACTAGATCCCATATGAATGCTGTAACTAAGGGTTCGCATGCAGCAATGAAGATCCCACATGCCACAACTAAGATCCAGCGCAGCCAAAATAAATAAGTAATTAATTAGTTTTTAAAAAAAGATTAAAGAGGCCAGAGAAGCTGATCAAGATTAGGAGACTGACCACCTGAGATGACATTAAGCGAATGCAGGCCTTGCACACACCCTAACCTTGTCAGTAATCCCACCCTTGAACTATTGCTATAAAACTCTTCATCAAATCCTCAAGCACTGGGACACATAGTTTTCGAGGGCAGGAGTCCGCTGTGTCCCCCTTTGCCTGGCAAAGCAATAAAGCTATTCTTTTCTACTTCACCTAAAACTCTGTCTCCAAGATTCAATTTGGCACCTGTGCAGAGAGGCCAAGCTTTCCACACCAGCCTTCCTTAGGTTTATTTTCTCATTTCTTAAAGACGAACTTTTCCCCTTCCTGTGAAGGGCACAAGATGGCTTCTTTGGCATTGGAACTTTAAAAAGAGGATAAGTATATAGGTGTATTAAGACTCTTTGACTTCAATAGCAGACACTCAACTTCTTTGCCATAAAAAGGGAAATAATTGGCTCACATAACTGAAAAGTCTAGGCCATTTGACTTCAGGCATGGCTGGATCCAGGAGCTCAAATGCTATCAAAGGCTTGATTCACATGTCTCTGGTCTTGCCTGCTTTCCTCTATAGTGGCTCCGTTCTCAGACAGGCTGATCTCTAGTGCTGACAAGAGAGCTGCCAACCTTTTGTCTTCTCAGAAAACCCAACAGAAAAAAACACATTCTTTCTTCAATAGTTCCAAGAGAATGTGTCCACTCTGGAGGATGAGGGGTAAGGACAGGGTTGCTGCTTACAGATGGGACAACAGTTTATCATTGCCATCAATTGGGCAGTGCCTATGCCATACCTGTTGTTAACTAATCTGAAGTAAGGAGAAGTGGCAAAGAGTCATCCAGTTGGGTTTTTAATAGCTTTTACTTCATTTCATCCATTTTCATTTTTATTTTTCCCTTACCTCTTTCTTTGCTCCTCCAAAGTCTCAAGAAGTGGGTGGGTAAGATTTGATCTTAGTTTGGGGGAATGAGTGTGATGTAGTTGTAGTAGTGGTGATTGTGTGTTTGAGGAGTTGGGCCTGGTTATTCCAGCTCCTGTTTTCCACCACAAATCCCTTTGTCCAAGAAGAAAGTAGGAAAAACTTCAGCTTCACTAGGGCAAGTGCCTAACGTCTAATTCACCATTAATTTCCAGCACATCATAGTCCAGTGCCTGGAGTGCTTCAGAAGTATTCATCAAGTATTATTTGAATGTAGGAAAAAAGAAACTTGAAGAAGCTATAGGATTTTTTCTCCTTTAGTTGTCTTAAAAAGCATGAGCTATGGAGGTAGAGTTCCTGGGCTTGAAACCTGGCATCGCAGCTCTTCCCTTACTACCTGTGCCACTTTGGGTATGTCACTTAACCTCTCTGTGGCTCAGTTTCTTTATCTGGAAAATGAAGGTAGTAATGGGGGGTTGTCGAGAGAATTAAATGAATTAATACACATAAAAACACTTACGTGGTAGACAGGATTTCTAATCACCTATACCTAATCAGCTATGGGAAGAATGTACCTCACCACCCCCTTTGAAGTCAAGCTTGGCCTTGTGACTTGATTTAGCCAAAGATGTGAGAGCAAATGCCACGTGTTACTTCTGAGTAGAAGCTTTAAAAGCCAATGTGTGTTTTGACATATGCTATGTAGTAAGGAATTTGGCCTTGCCCAAAGAAAAAACTGACTTTGCCATCAGCTACTAGGAGGTAATCAATGTCATACCGGGTAGGAGTGTCTTTGGTTAGTGTAGGGGCTAGCCACACCAGAAAGACCACCCATGGGGTTCAGGGGGGTGTCTTTCAGTCATGTGTTATCTCAACTCAGGAGACTGAGTTCAACCGTGTGGATAATCATTCCCTCAGTCATGCCTCTGTAACCCCATAAAAAGTCTGGACACAGAAGCTCAGGTGAGCTGCCTTGGTCAGCAATATTCTGTGTGTATTGTTACATACCGATGCCGGCAGAGGAATGCATCCTGAGGACAGCATAGCTTTGTGTTTGGAACCTTCCCAGAGTCTGCCCTATATGTCTCTTCCTTTAGCTGATTTTGATCTGTACCCTTTCCTTGTAATAAACAGTAACTCTGAGCATAATAGCTTTCAGTGAGTTCTGAGTCCTTCGGTGAATTATTGAACCTGAGGGTAGTTTGGGGAACCCCTGAACTTGCAGTTGATTTCAGAAGTGAGGACAGTCTTGGGGGCTGTGCCCTCAAATTTTCTAGTTTGGTTACCTCTGGGTATTGATGCTGAAAACTTGGCCTCTGTGCACTGGTGCCGAATTGAACCTCAGAGACAGAGTCTTGGGTGAAGTAGAAAAGAATAGCTTTATTGCTTTGCCAGGCAAAGGGGGACACAGCAAGCTTGTGCCCTAGAAAACTGTGTGTCCCCACCTGGGAGGATTTGGTGAGGAGTTTTATAGCAATGGTTCAAGGGTGGAGTTGCTGATAAGGATCAGGGCGTGTGCAGGGCCTGCACTCCTTTAATCTGGCCTCAGGTAGTCTCCTAATGAGCTTCTCTGGTTCTCAGCTACCATTCTACTGTTTCTATGAATTTGACTACTCTAGATACCTCATATAAGTGGAATCAGATAGTATTTGTCTTTTTGTGACTGGCTTAATGTGACTTAGCATAATGTCCTAAGGCTCATCCATGTTGTAGCATGTGTCATAATGATTTTCTACCTAATCACCTAACATGTTGTTTATTCATTTACCTATCAATGGACACCTGGATTGCTTCCACCTTTAGACTACCGTGTAGAGTACCGCTATGAACATGGGTATACGAACACCTCTTTAAGACCCTGCTTTCGATTCTTTTGGATATGTATCCAGGAGTAGAATTGCTGGATCATACAGTAATTCCATGTTTAATTTTGTGAGGAACCACGATACTGTTTTCCGTAGCAGCTGCATCATTTCATATTCTCACCAACAGCTGGAGCAGTTTTAAAATAGATTCTGCATTGAAAGCTCACAAGGGGCACTTTAAAATTTAGCCATGGTCTATTCTTCCCATTATCTCTTCCATCATATAGAGGGAGGACTATTCAGAGAGATCAACCATGATAAGGGAGTAAGCCATACCCTTATTTGACTTCCTCAAAGCCTCATCTTTTTATACCACTCATCTCCTATATAGTCTTAATCTCTCATCCAGAATCTGCAAAGAGGACAGAGCTCGAAAAGTTTCCACATTTGATTTTCAACCATTACTTTTTCTCCTCTTTTCTAAAAGGAAAAAGTTTTTTTTCTTTTAAGGATTATATGCTTCTTTTTACTCCACCTGTCTTACCAGTACATGGGTGGCTATTAGCCCAGGTTAATTTCTGGTTATCTATTGCTTTGTAACAAATTACTGCCACAATTAAAACAACAACCATTTAATTCTATCTCATGATTCTTTGGGTCATGAATTCAGGCAGGCTTAGTTGGGTGATAATTCTCCATCGTGAGTATCAACTGGGGTCACTTGATGGTGTTTAGCTTGTGGATGACTGCTCTGAAAGGCTTCACTAGCTTGTACAGTTTCTTGGAAGGGATGACTGAAAGGCTGGGCTTAGCTGGGACCCTTGGCTGTGGGACGCTCCCACACAGGGCTTCTCCAGCATGGTGGTCTCAGGGCAGTCACTTACATGGCAGCTTAGGGCTTCCAGAGAATGTTCCAAGGACAGGAGGTGAATGCTTCCAGTCTCTTAATGCCTAAGCCCAGGCACAGAGTGAGCTTTTGCCATATTCTGTTGATGAAAACAGTTACAGAGCCCACCTAAATTGAAGGGGAGGGGACACAAACCCTATCGCTTGATGAGAGGAGTGTCAAAGAGTTCTTGGCCGTTTTCAATCTTTCACGCGATTTACATAAGAAGAGACTAACAAATACTGTGACTCAGGTAGAGTCGAGTCTGAGTTTCATAGTGATCAGTGATGGGAGGATTAAATGACTGTCGTAGGTCGAGGCAGAATAAAGATTGAGGTTCCAAAAAGTTAGCTATAGCCAAATCCCCAAACTGTGAATGAAAGCGTCATAGATTAATAAACTAATTAAACATTAAAACTACTAAATAGAAAAAATAAACAATTTACAAGGGAAAATAGTAATATGTTTAATAAATAAAGGGTTACTATCCTTAACACAGAAAGTACTTTTTGAATTAATAGTAGAAAAATATGTTTGGAAATGCAAGGGACCCAGAATATCCAAAACAATCCTGAAAAAAAAAATAAAAAACAACTAGTTTGGAGAACTTACCCTTTCTGATTTCAGAAATTATTACAAAACTATTTTAATCAAGACTATGTGGTACTGGCATGAGGATAGAATACAGATCAATAGAACAGAATTAAGAATAAACCAATTTATGGTCAATTAATTTTTGACAAGGGTGCCAAGAACAATTCAGTGGGGGAAAGATTCATCTTTTTTTCTTTTTTTTTGGCCGCACCTTGCAGCATGAGGGAGCTTAGTTTCCCGACCGGGGATCGAACCCGTACTTCCGGCAGTGGAAGTGTGGAGTCCTAACCACTGGACCGCCAGGGAAGTCCCAAGATTAGTCTTTTCTAATAGTGCTGGGCCAACTGGATATCCACATGCAAAAGAATGAAGTTGGACCCCTGCCTCATACCATATACAAAAAAGAACTAATAATGAACCAAACCCCTAAATGTAAGAGTTTAAACTATAAGACTCATAGGGGTAAATTTTCTTGACCTTGCATTAAGCAATGGTTTCTTAGACATGAAACCTAAAGCTCAGCAACCAATGAAAAAATAGATTAATTGGATTTCATCAAAATTTACAACTTTTGGGCTTCAAAGGATGCTATTAAGAAAGTGAAAAGACAACCCATAGAATGGGAGAAAATTTTTTCAAGTCATATATCTGATAAGGAATTAGTACTATCCAGAATATGTAAGGAACACTTATAGCTCAACATTAAAAGGAAAAATTACCTATTTTACAAATGGGCACAGGATTTGAATAGACATTTCTTAAAAGAAGATAGACAAATGGCCAGTAAACATATGAGAAGATATTCACAGCATTAGTCACCAAAGAAATGCATATCAAAACCACACTGAGATACCACATCACACCTACTAGTACAGCTATAGTAAAAGACAGATAATAACAAGTGTTGATGAGGATATGGAGAAATTGGGACCCGCATACATTGTTGATGGGATATAAAAAGGTTCAGTTGCTCTAGAAAACCATCTGACAGTTACTCTAAAAGTTAAACATAGGTTTACAAAATGAGACTCAATTTCACTCCTAGGTATATAAACAAGGTAATTGAAATGATACAAACTGCAATAACATTTCTAGAGAGCAAATTAGAAATAGTTATCACAACTTGAAAAATACATACCCTTCAACCCATACGTTCCACCCCTCAGAATATATTCTAAGGAAACATATTAAGGCAAGAGTACAAAATATATATCTATGATGTTCATTGAAGTATTGTTTAGTAAATTTGGAAATAACCTATAATATCTATCAATAGGAAATAAGTTCTGGTATGGTTTCTTTTAGGCAGTGGAATTCCTAGCACTTGTTTAAAAGGATATTATGTGGCTGGGCTGATGACTCTCTTACACTGTAATTTTTTTCTTTCTTGTGGAGATTGAATGAACAGACTAGGACAAACATCTATATTTCTTATCCACCTTCGAGCCCAATTCCCAGAAGATGGACTGTGTATTTGAAGCAAAGGAGGAGAATGTGTGATACTTGTAAATTTCTTTTCGATAGTTTCTGTTTGTTGGAGGTTGTGCTGAATTGCTTTCTAGGTTGTCTATTTGGGAAGTGGGGGAAGAAAGATGTCCCTCCGTGTCCCAAATGAGAGAACAGAAGTGTGATTGGGAGTGGCTAAGGGTCACAATTCCAGCCTGGAGGAAGGTAAATAAAAGAGGTAAGGGCAGCTTCCACCTTAGAAAGGCAGTTCTCCTCAAGCCTGCAGGACATCAGAGGCTGCTTGACATCAGAGGCTACTTGTCATCAGCTCCCAAATCACTCCCCGAGCGTCCCTGACTTGGGCCCAGCATCACTTGGTAATCTGTGCATCCCACCTTCAGGACGAAGGTTGGAATAGTATGGGACTAAAGGCTGCACTTTGCTTAACCTTGAGTGGTCTTTGACTCTCTTGGCCCTGAAACTTCTACCTCATTCCAAAGAGTCTAAGTAAAACCTAGGCCTGGGTGGTGGCACAGCTGGTCAGGCTAAATTTTGACAGGTCTTAAGATAGCTATTTATAGAAAGGGAAATATGTCCAGAATATATTAAGTAGAAAAAACAAAGCTGAAAAATTATATATGTTATGATTTCTACTTTTTATATTAAAAAGCACACAAGTCCTTGCATAGACAAAACATTCTGATGCACATACAATGAATGTAGTTAACAGTGGCTATCTCTGGGTGTGTATTTTGGAGGTGATCTTATTTTCTTCTATATACTTCACCAGTGTTTGATCTTTTGTTTTTCCCCAATGAGCATATATTACTTTTATAAACAGAAGAAACAGAACTATTTTTTTTAAATGTGCCAGTGTGAGAGGGTCAGGTAGATATTATTGGCCTAAACAGGTGGACTTTGGAGCCTGGCAGGTCCATGCTGACACGTGGAAAGCACAGAGCACGAGGGTGACTGCAGATTACAGGGCAGAAGGCGTTTACTCTCTGGCCCATTTATACTCTTCACTAGATGCCAGCGGTCATGTTTCTTCCTGTGTTATGGGAAAGTAAAAGGAATGTCAGAACTGGTCTGCTAAATGGAAGAGTGTAGTGTGCTGAATTATATCCCCCTAAAATTCCTATGTTGAAGCCTTTATCCCTAGCGCCAAATACACCCGAGACTATATTTGGACATAGGGTCTTTAAAGAGTAGTTAAGTTGAGGTCATTAGAATGGCCCCTAATCCAATCTTATTGGTGTCCTTATAAGAAAAGGAAATTAGACACAGAAAGACACCAGGGAGGTACAAGCACACACACAAAAAAGACGTGAGAACACAGCCAGAAGTCAGCCATCTGTAAGCCAAGGAGAGAAGCCTCAGAAGAAAATAAACCTGTCGACACCTTCCTCTTAGATTTCCAGCTCCCAGAACTGAGAGAAAATAAATTTCTGTTAAGCCACCCTGTCTGTAGTATTTTATTATGGCAGCATTAGCAAACTAAAACAAGGAAATTCACAATTTTAAGTTTTTGCATGTTGAAATGTGTAAATACTTCAGCCCAAATATTTTCACAGATGCTGACTTTTTTTTGCCTTCATTCAGAGTGACTTTCTTCAACAAATATTTCATAAGAAAAACCTCATCAAATAAGTTGTCTCTACTTATGATTCTGCATAATTATAGGCCTCCTAAATTTCATTTCATTCCAGTATAGAACATAAATTTACCCAATTAAAAATAGGTACTTCAGCAAATGTTTCATTCTGCAAGTTGAGATATCCCAAAATGCAATTACAGAATTTCAATATCAATATTGTATACCATTTAGGGGCTCATTGTTTAATTTGTTCAGTAGCTCCTGTGCTCGTGAAGTTATTGCTTCCAATAACTGCATTTTGGCATTTCATTTGATAGATATTTTGATTAAACATTTTCATAAGCACATGAAAAGTGTCCAACTTTATTGGTCATCAGAGAAATATCAATTAAAAATCACAGTGAGATACCACTATACACTAGAATGGAGGAAGTGAAAAAGACTGACGCTACCAAGTGTTGGCAAGGATGTGGTGCACCTGGAACTCTCAGACATGGCTGGTGGGAATATAGTCACTTTGGCAAACAGTATGGCATTATCTTAAAAAGTTAAAGATTCATTACCATACAACCATACCATACAAGCAGAAATTCTACTTCTGGGTATTCACCCAGGAGAAATGAAAATATATGTCCAGACAAAACATGTATATGAATGGTTGTAGCAGCATTATTTGTAATAGCCCCAAACTGAAAATAACTCAAATGTCCATCGCCTTTGAATGGATAAACAAAGTGTGTTGTATCCATACCATGGAAAACTACTCAGCAATAAAAAGGAAGGAAATACTAACATAGACAACAATATGGATACATCTCAAAAATATTACGCTAAGCGAAAGAAGTCAAACACAAAGATTCCATATTGTATGAGTCAATTTATATGAAATTCTATAGTATGCTAAACTATAATGATACAATGGTTGCCTGAGCCAGGGTGAGGGGAGATGCTGGGTATGAGGTGAGGAAACTTTTTAGGGTGAGAGAATCGTTCTATTTCTTGATTGTGGTGGTGGTTCAATGATTGTACAAAATTACAAAAGTTCACCAAATTGGACACTTGAAGTTAGTGTAAATATTACCTTGCTTAACAAAAAGGAGGAAAAAACTTCCAACTAACTGTGAACAACATACAACCAAAATTTAGAGGACTTACAAAAAAAATAGATACACTGGTAGAACATATATTCATTTGCAAAGTAGTTATTTCAAGGCTCAAATGTTTTTAATGTCAGATTGATGTGTTGGTTTGCATCCTTGGGAGTTCCCTGGTAAAATTCAGAATTGGTATCCTTATGTGGAGAACAAAGAGAGACCAAAGAAAGAGGCAGATCATTGCAGATTGGTAGATGGCAGTTTTAATAAGCAAGAGACCTTACATACGAGGTTTGTCTTGGGTGGCTGCAACATGAGTAGATCTCTCCACCTACCCACCAGAATCTTAAGAGTTTGTGTAGAAGCCTTAATGGGGTTCAGTCATGTATACTGTCTAGATGTTCTCAATAATACATTGCTCTGTCAAAGCTGTGTCCTTTAAGTGGGTCCTAGTGCAGGTACAGTGGGCAGAATGTACATTCCAAGGACAGGGGAGCAGGGAGTGAGAAGCCTCTGATTGCTTGGGTCCAGCTTGAAGGTCAACTGGAGTCATGTCCTCTTAATGACCTTCTCAAACATGATGAGATTCCAACAATGCTTTGAGGAAGTATGATCTTCATTTTGAAGTTGTTAAAGCAGGCCGAGAGACCATGAGTAACTTGCCCAGAGAAACAGCTAGTAAGTGGTGAGGCTGGGATTCAAACTAGGTCTGAGGTCAGAGCTCATATTCCATCTACTACATGCCTTTGACTTCTTAACTGAATCCAACATTAGTGTTTAACATGGTCTTTGGGGGCCATTTGGACATGTTGTGAATAGAATTTAATGATAAACCTCATTTTTAGCTTGTTTTAAAAGTTGTTTTCCTCTCGAATCCTCTACCACAGTCACAATGCTCTACCAGTGGTCTGAGAATGTCTCATGTGTCCTTCTCCACACCTTGGTCTCTTCCATTTGAATCACCCTCTCACATTACCCTTCGCTATCCATCAGTGGTTCACACACCCAGTAAAGTTCAGCCCTCCAGGGGGTATTTGGAAACGTATATGTTGGGGAGTATTTTGGATCCCTGGTACGTAGCGGGCAGGAGTCAGGGGTGCTAAGCATTATGCCATGCATGAAGCATGAACGAGTCATCCAGCCCCAACCTGTCAATAGCACTCCCTCCAAAACTTTGGCTAAATCCTGTCTTTAGAGACCCAGCTCAAGTCATCTCTACAACCCAGCCCCAAGTCACCTCTCCCTCTTGAATGACTCCATGCCATTGCTACCCCGCCAACTCCTGAGCAGCTTTTCAGTCTTACTTTCTCTGGTTTCCTTCTCTTCTTGATGTAAAAGCCTATCTGTCGAAGCATATTGGAGGCACTCTGCCTTCAGGAAGCCAGTCTGCTATTCAGTTGTATCCAGCACTTCAGAAGCACAGTGTTTTGCTTGCTCAGTCAGGCATAAAATGATTTTAAAAGGCTTCCATAGGCAGTACTGTAGGAATTTCTTTAGAGATTGTAGCTAGGGAGACATGAACATGGGCCTTTCTACAGAATGAGTATAAATGTGTATGCTACGGATGCCAATGAGAGACCTGGGGGTGGGGTGGGTTGGGATGGGGGTTTCAACCACGGCTGGCCTTTGATTGGGGCTCTAGGAGGCATCAGAGATGGCTCTCCTGGAAACTCCTGTTAGCGCTTAATTCTGTGCGGGTTGTCGCCATGATTCATGCACCAGGCCATTAATCCAGTAAGAGGCTGCTAAATGGGCAGATGAACAAAAACAGGAGGCCCTTCTGACAGCCATAAATTATCTCTCATAATAGCTTTATATACTTGAAAGTGAAGGGTATTCTGAGAGCACTGCGGAAAGTACCTGGAACCTCAGTTTCTAATAGAAACCTGGGAAATTTGATTCAACTACTAACAAATTGAAGACTTATTTTGTACAGGTGGCTGGGCTGGTACAGAGATGAATAAAAAGACAGTGCTTAATCCTTCTGGAGTTCAAAAACTTGAGAGAGAGAGTAATTTTCAAAAACTACATTTCCTTCGCCTACCCTGACCCTATAGCTAGTCCTAAAAACTAGCCCTTTAATACCCTCTCCAGACCTTGTGCTCCTCTCCACCCCTATTGCTACTGCCAGGTTTTCTGAAAGCCTGGATGGATAGCGGCAACAGCCTCTCTACATGGTTTCCTTGACCGCTCCTGCCCCATCCGGATCCAACATCCTCACAGCAGAACGTGAACATTTCCAGAAAGCAATCTGATCCTATCATTCAGTAACTGATGCAAAACCCTTTAACGCAGGGGTCCCCAACCCCCGGGCCGTGGACCAATACCGGTCCGCAGCCTGCTGGGAACCAGCCGCACAGCAGGAGGTGAGCGACAGGCAGGCGAGCAAAGCTTCCTCTGCCGCTCCCCATTGCTCCCCATATCTCCCATATCTCCCCAGGGATACCGGCATTACTTCCTGAACCATCCTCCCCACCCCCCATCTGTGGAAAAACTGTCTTCCATGAAACCGGTCCCTGGTGCCAAAAAGGATGCGGACTGCTGCTTTAATGGCACTCTAATGTTTTTAAGGATGAAATCTGAACCCTTGCCAAGGCCCTTCACCATCACAAGTCTGTTTGTGTCTTCAGCCTTTCTGTAATATAATTCTCTAATCCAGATATACCGACCCTCTGGCAGTTTCCCAGGCCTCCATGCTCTCACTCGCTGCTCCCTGATGCTATGTGTCCCAGCCCAGAATCCAGTCAACCACGCTTTCAAAATTCAGCCCAGGTTCCATCTCCTCCTTCTCCTCCTGTCCCCATGCGTCAGGGGCACCTCTGTTTGGCCTCCCATCGCCACTATGCTTTCTCACTTGTCACACACACCATACCTGACTCATTTGTCTGTCTCAGTCAACTTTGATTTTCTCAACTAAACCACAAGAACTATATCTGACTCATCTCTGACTGCTCAGCACCTAGCAGTGAGTCCGGCATCTGCTAGGCACACAGTAAGTGCTTGCTGAATGTATTTGAATGAGTCCTATGCGAGGTCATAATAAATAAGACAAGAATGGCTTATTCAGAGATGCTGTATTGTGCCTTTATGTGGTCCCTGCCTTGTTTCTAACATTGCACTTGGAAAAGTTGTCGTGGACAATTGAATACCTCATTGTTCCTGAATGATGTATGGGAGGGGTATGCTCTTAGAAAAGAGACAAGGTTTGTTTTCCTTGGGGAAATCAAAATACAGGTTTCCAATATAATTCTATCTCACAAATGATAAGAACATCCATGTTCAAAGTGATATATGCATAGAAGATCTATAGTTTAGTGGGCTGAATATTTTAGTTAAGTAGCTGAGTTTGAAATGCCATGATTTTGTTAAACAATCTGCCTTGCTTTTGACTCCATTTGATTTTTTTGGACTGTGTGTTAGTTTCCTAGGGATACCATAACAAATCCCCACTAACTTGGTGGCTCAAAACAACAGAAATTTATTCTCTCACCGTTCTGGAGGCCAGAAGTCCAAAAGCAACATGTTGGCAAGCTGCGCTCCCTCTGAAGGCTCTAGGGGAGGATCTCTCCCTGCCTCTTCCATCTTCTGGTGGCTCCAGGCTTTCCTTGGCACAGGGCTGCATCACTCTAATCTCGGCCTCCATCTTCACATGGCCATCTCTTTTCCCTGTGTCTTCTCCTCTTCTGTCTCTCCTAAGGATACTTGTCAATGGTTTTAGGTAATTCCCCAGATAATCCATGGCGATCTCATCTTGTGATACTTAATTACACCAGCAAAGACTCTTTTTCCAAATAAGGTCACATTCATAGGTTGCAGAGATTAGGGTGTGGATAAAACTTTTTTCTTGGGGGGGTGCACAATTCAATCCACCATAGACTAATTTAAATACATTTATAAATGCGATCTGGATGGAATTCTAAGAGGGTAAATGATTATTTTGTCATTACAAATTACAAATAACTATTTTGAAATGCCTGAGAGGGGTCTTATTTCCTAAAGTAAGGGTCTGAGACTAGGTGAGTATTCAGTATCAATATTAAATGGAGATGACACCACCCACTGGTTGCTAAGATCCACAACTGGCAGAGCTCAGAGGTAACAACACAAAATGCAGAATAACATGTGATATCACGGATAATACACTTAATTATGTGGTATCTGTTAGCACTTTTGAAAATGCAAAATGGCCATTCAAATACATTGGATATGTTGAGCCCAGCGAGGACAATCGGCAACTTTATTTTTCTCTTGGGCTTTGAAGGTCTGAGTTGAATGAGTAGGGTTAGAAGCCTTTTTTTTTTTCCCCTTAGAGCTGTTGATATTTCATGTTCATTAAGGAAGAAGCAAGGAGAGGCAGATTCTCTTGGAATCACTGAGTATCAATTCAAGAGTCTGCAACAAAGGGGATAGGAAAAGTATTGCATAGATATTACTATTGTGCCACGAAATCAATCAGTTTATCCAGTCCAGGGGTTGGCAAGCTATGGTCTTAGGCCAAATCTAGTCCACTGCCTGTTTTTGTAGGCAAAATTTTATTGGAACATAGCCATGCCCATTCATTTATATGTTATTTGTGGCTACTTTTGCAGTACACTAATGGAGCTGAATAGTTGGATCAGAGACATGATGGTCCTCAAAGCCAAAAAGTATTTACTATCTGGCCCTTTACAGAAAAAATTTGCCTGATTCTACTCAATAATATTTAACATTTTTGAACATAAGTACTAGATGTTGTGTTGTTCTGTATGCATTGTTTCATGTAATTTTATTTTATATTCAAAGCTACACTCTGAATTAGTTGTTATTGATTGTTATTATTGACATTTTATAGATAAGGAAACTGAGGCTTAGAGGACCAAGTACCTTGCCCCAGATCACAAAGCTGCTAAGTGACAGAGATGGGACTTGAACTGGACTGTTTGATTACTGAACTAGAGTTTTCATTCATAAACCAAATGCAAACTTTTTGTATCTCCTAATTACCTAAATTAGCACAGAAGAGTTTTACATACCAAGGACCATAAGGAATATAGTATATATTGACATATTTGTTGTTGCCTTTTGAAAAATACAAAAATATTTTTTAAACCTTATTGGAACAATATTCTAAAATAAGCTTTAGCTTATTTTAGTTATTTAGTTAGCTAGTATTTAGTTATTTAAACTGTATTATATGCAGAGAGGCAATGAATTCGCCTGTGGAGTGCACCCTCTTCTCTTGGCTATAAACGTGATTAAAGGGAGGTCTCATTCAAAAGCTACAACTGGGATGGAACCTTGGCCAACAGACTTCATGTAATATTGTGGTTCTACTGGCAAGACTATCTTTGCAGTGAGGAGGACTGTCTCCTCACTGCATTCTTCCCTCCCTTGTTATCGGAGGGCCACTTCTAAAGTCTCCCTACCTGACTCTCCTCACCTGGTTGCATGTTTAACAACCAACCTATTGGTTATTCAGGGCTGGTGCACTGCACAGCTGTGGGAGTGGAGGTTGCACCAGTCTCACTGCAGTCCGCATGAATGGCAGCCCCTAGCGTTCTGCACTACGCAGCCTGGGAAGCTGTATGTAGGTGGCTCTGGAAAGAAGGGACAAGTCTTGCTGACACCTGCAGTTTTAGTGGAAGTTATGTCAGTCGTAAAATATATTGTCATCCAGTTGTATGCACTGCTATCTGTGAACCTGAGTTAAGGTGAGTGCACCTCTGAGACAGGTCCATTTTCTATATGCTCACACCATCAGGGTTTTGGAGGGCTGTAACATCGCCAAGGACTCAGATGCCACATTATGAGGTCTCTAGGTAAAGAGTCATAGACTTCCTTGGCATTACCATGATTAAACCACATGTCCTCCCATCTGTGGAAGATGTTTTGCTGTGTCACTCAGAAGTGGATGACTAAATCCTCAGCTGTTGAGATGGCATCAGCTAAGAGGACTGCCTTGTCCCCTTGGGAAAGCTTCCAAGGGTCCATCTGTCTTCAGAACTTCTTGTAGGGTTGGCTGAAGCTCCTACTAAGACTGCATCACAGTTCAACATCTCCCACTGCCCAATCCTGCTTTCTTCCCTTCCTCCCACTGGTGCTGATAAACAACCTGCATGCTCATCTCCATCTCAGAGTCTGCTTCCTGGGGAACCTAACCTGAGATACCACTCAAGCCTCAGAACTGGAGACCTAACTAGGGATTGGCAATCTATGGAAATGACAATGGAGAAATCTCCACTTATTCATCCAACAATTATTTATTGAGCACCTATTATGAGCCAAGTCCTTTCTAGACATTAAGAATAGAGCAGTGAAGAAGAAAAGTGTCTACATTCTGGAGAACTTTCTAGTGGGAGGCAGACAAAAACAAACAACAATTTAATATATTAGGCAGAGATATACACTTGAAGAGAAACAAAGCAGGGTGAAAGCTTAGAGTTTTGGGGTGGGAGGGGCTGCCATAGGATGCTTCAGGGAAGGCCTTTCTGAGGTGGCGACATAAAGCAGAGACCCAAGGGAAGTCAGCAGTGCAAAGATTTGGGAGAAGAGCATTCCCAGCAGAGTCACCTAAAATGTAAAGGCCCAAGGTTGGAATGAGCATTGGGTTTTTGAGAAACAGCAGGAAGGCCAGGATGGCAGAGTGGAGTGAGCAAGGTGACGGGCGGTAGGGGGTGAGATCAGAGGCCCAGAAGGGTATCTGAGCACAATGGGAAGCATTTAAGGGTTTGAGCAGAAAAGCAACAGAATCTGATTTTTGTTTTAAAAAGATCACTCTGACTGCAGTTGGGGAAAGAGTGGAAGCAGGGGACCAGTGAAGAGGCACTACAGTGATCTAGGAGAGCGTTGATGGTGACTTGGACCAGTGTAAGGGTGGTGAGAAGTAGCCGGATCTGGGGATGCATTTTGAAGGCAGAGCTTTAGGACTTGCTGATTGTTATGGACTGAATATTTATGTCTCCCCAAGTTCATATGTTGAAGCCCTAACGTCCACCCCCACCCCCAGTGTGATGGTATTAGGAGGTGGGGCCTTTGAGAAGTAATTAAGATTAGATGAGGTTATGAGGGTCCAGCCTCCATGATGGGATTGATACCCTTATAAGAGGAACTTGCTCTCACCACCGTGTAAGGAAGCTGCAAGAAGTGAACCTTCCATAAGCCAGGAGGAGGGTTATCACCCTAACCAACCAGGCTGGCACCCTGATCTTGGATTTCCAGCTCCAGATTGCAAGAAATAAATTTCTGTTTAAGCCACCCACTCTATGGTATATTGCTATGGCAGCCGGAGCTAAGACACTGATGTGTCGGATGAGGGGCTGGGGTGGAGAGAGTCAAGGCACGGTGCTCACTAGTTTCTTGGCCTGAGTACATGGATGAATGGTGGTGTCGTTTACTGAGATACACATTCTCCCCATTTATAGATTTCTAGAATCTCTTGTGCACAAGTCAGAGGGCCCATATGGTGATTTGTATTTGCAGGAGAATGCTTCACTGCATGCCTGAGATGACTTAACAATGAAGGAACTAGAGGAGATAGCATTTAAATTAAAACAATATGCACTTATTGTTTTATGAGAAATATTCCTGGTGGGAAAGGGAAAGTGAGGGAGGTTGCAGTCACAAGCATTCTGCTCTTATTATCACTAGGAGAATTGTCATCTCACTTGTAGAACAGAATTAGGTATGATAAATAAGCTTCAAAACCAGAGGAGTGCTGAATGCAGTCTGGTGTCTCTGGTCAGTTCTGCTGGCATTTATTGATATAGTTATAGTTTTCTTCTTTAAATTGATGCAATAAATTTTACTGATATATTATTTCATAATGTTGAGCCATTCTAGCAATGCTGAAATAAAATTGACATGGAAGTGGTATAACAATCCTTTCAATATACAACTGGATTTGATTTGCTAATAATTAATTATTTAATTAACTTATTTATTAACATTTAATGTTCTTTCAAAAATAAGTTTAGAATACTTTCTATTGTCTTTTATTTTCTATTTTATTAATTTTAGCTTTTATCTTTATTAATTACCTTCTTCTACTTTCTTTATTTTATTCTCATTCTAGTTTCTTAAAACTGACCACATATTTCATTTGCTTTCAGATTTTTAAAATAGTGACAGCATTTAAGGCTATACATTTCCATTTGAGTATAACACTACCTATGCCTATAAGCTTGGATATGATATATTTTCCTTGTTGTTAATTTCCATGTAATTTTTCAGTTTTGATTTCTCTCTTTGACCAAAGTGTTTAATTTTGTTTTGTTTTCAAAAGAGTTTAAAAGTTCCCAATTGTTTAAGGTTTTTTAGTCATAATTTTGTTGTTGACTTATAATTTTATTAGCTTATAGTTAGAGAAATTAATCTATAAAAACAATATATTTCAGAGTTTATTAAGGTTGTCTTTCTGATCAATTATATGACCAATTTTTGTAAATAAGCAATGAACATAAGATTAGAAGGTATACTGGAAAGGAAATTTCAGTTACTCATGGGTTTTCCAAGAAATCTTGCCATTCCCTACAGGGCATACATGATGTGTTTGACTGTTACCTTCTACTGGTGTCTCCATCTTAAGCCAGGTCTGCATCATTTTCTTCATTATGATATCTCACTTGGTTTCATCCCTGTCACCTCATTTTAGAATTATTAATTATTTCAATTGCTCATTCCTTCTATTCGCTTTACTTTTACCGGCTTGGTCAAGTTTCTCTACTTTCACAGCACTTCCTCCTCATTCCAGACCCTGGTTTTCTGGAAGTTCTTCTAGGCTTTTGAATTCCACTAGTATTTACTTTTCCCTCTTTAACTATATTTTTCATTAAAAAATTTATTAGTAAGCTGTTATGTGACAATGCCTTTGTTAGGAAACATGAAAGATATAAGGGGGGGTCATTTCACTGCTGTAGGCTTCAAATGCTTACAATTCCATTAGTTTATAGCAGTGGCTCGCAATCAACTACCGCTCATCTTTCTACATTTCAGCTCAGAAAATTAGGTTTCAGTCTTCTCTTTCTTATTCTCTTTGTCCTCGTGGGTTTACAATTTTTTTAAAAAGCCATTTATGGTAGCTTTTAGTGAGGACTTGGTAGAGAACAGAGTAAAATTATGTGCTTCATTTTCCATCTTTAACCAGCAACCTTTATTTTTATACTAACATAGAAAAGTTAAATAATGTTTATGCCACTCTAATAAGCTATTTTACCTGCCCACTTCCTACAAGCCTCTAGAATTTTTAAACAGCTTCTTTAAACCTCTCTTTCCAGACTGCCCTGGTGACGCAGTGGTTAAGAATCCACCTGCCAAGGCAGGGGACACAGGTTCGAGCCCTGGTCTGGGAAGACTCCACATGCTGCAGAGCAACTAAGCCCGTGCGCCACAACTACTGAGCCTGTGCTCTAGAGCCTGCGAGCCACAACTACTGAGCCCGTGTGCCACAACTACTGAAGCCCGTGTGCCTAGAGCCCTTGCTCCACAGCAAGAGAAGCCACTGCTATAAGAAGCCCATGCACCACAATGAAAAGTAGGCCCCGCTTGCCTCAACTAGGGAAAGCCTGTGCTCAGCAACAAATACCCAGTGCAGACAAAAATAAATAAATAAATAAATAAATTTATTTAAAAAAAAAAAATCAACAACCCTCTCTTCCCCCTCAGGCTCCCTCACCCTCAGCTGCTGGGTTTTTCTGAGAGAGTTTAGAATTTCAGTTTCAGGCTATTATAAATTTTCCCCTGCAATATGTCTCATCTGTTTCAACAAACCTATGGAACACTTAGATTGTAATTCTCTGTTTCTTTATCATAGTTTTAACTATAGATAAGGTACAATGCTTGTTATTTCTTGTATTCTTGATATTTTCTTAAGATATTTGTTTTGACATCATCCTTATTACATTTAATGTATTTCCTTGAGTACTTTCCTCAGCTGATTTTATGGGTGGTTTACTTTATTCATGTCGGATCACATCTTTTATCTTTTTTTAAATCAATGATATCATTGCTGAGTATGGAATTATTGGACTTCCATACCGTTATAACAACATCCTATAATTTTATAATATCATCTTTTAGTCACCAATGTTACAGATGAAAAGATGAACACCAACCTGATTTCTTTCTTTGTGAATAATGTGTTCTTTCTGCCTGAAAGTTTGTAGGTTATTTTCTTTCTCTGAAGAGTTCAGATACTTCAACAGGATATAATATGTCTAAGTGTGTGCTTCTTTCTCACTTATCAAGCCGGATTCTTCTTTTTTTTCCCAGCTTTTAGTTTTATTGATCTTTGCTATTGTTTTCTTTGTTTCTATTCCATTTATTTCTGGTCTGATCTTTATGATTTCTTTCCTTCTACTAACTTTGGGTTTTGTTTGTTCTTCTTTCCCTAGTTCCTTTAGGTGTAAGGTTAGATTGTTTATTTGAGATTTTCTTGTTTCTTGAGGTAGGATTGTATCACTATAAACTTTCCTCTTAGAACTGCTTTTGCTGCATCCCATAGGTTTTGGATCATCGTGTTTTCGTTGTCATCTGTCTCTAGGTATTTTTTGATTTCCTCTTTGATTTCTTCAGTGATCTCTTGGTTATTTAGTACCGTATTGTTTAGCCTCCATGTGTTTGTGTTTTTTACGTTTTTTCCCCCTGTAATTTATTTCTAATCTCACAGTGTTGTGGCCAGAGAAGATGCTTGATATGATTTCAATTCTCTTAAATTTACTGAGGCTTGATTTGTGGCCCAAGATGTGATCTATTCTGGAGAATGTTCCGTGTGCACTTGAGAAGAAAGTGTAATCTGCTGTTTTTGGATGCAATGTCCTATAAATATCAATTAAATCTATCTGGTCTATTGTGTCATTTAAAGCTTGTGTTTCCTTATTAATTTTCTGTCTGGATGATCTGTCCATTGGTGTAAGTGAGGTGTTAAAGTCCCCCACTATTATTGTGTTACTGTCGATTTCCTCTTTTATAGCTGTTAGCATTTGCCTTATGTATTGAGGTGCTCCTATGTTGGTGCATATATATTTATAATTGTTATATCTTCTTCTTGGATTGATCCCTTGATCATTATGTAGTGTCCTTCCTTATCTCTTGTAACATTCTTTATTTTAAAGTCTATTGTATCTGATATGAGTATTGCTACTCCAGCTTTCTTTTGATTTCCATTTGCATGGAATATCTTTTTCCATCCCCTCACTTTCAGTATGTATGTGTCCCTAGGTCTGAAGTGGGTCTCTTGTAGACAGCATATATATCGGTCTTGTTTTTTGTACCCATTCAGTGAGCCTGTGTTTTGGTTGGAGCATTTAATCCATTCACATTTAAGGTAATTATCAATATATATGTTCCTATGACCATTTTCTTAATTGTTTTGGGTTTGTTTTCCTATGTCCTTTTCTTCTCTTGTGTTTCCCACTTAGAGAAGTTCCTTCAGCATTTGTTGTAGAGCTGGTTTGGTGGTGCTGAATTCTCTTAGCTTTTGCCTGTCTGTAAAGCTTTTGATTTCTCCATCGAATCTGAATGAGATCCTTGCCGGCTAGAGTAATCTTGGTTGTAGATTTTTCCCTTTCATCATTTTAAATATATCATGCCAATCTCTTCTGGCTTGTAGAGTTTCTGCTGAGAAATCAGCTGTTAACCTTATGGGAGTTCCCTTGTATGTTATTTGTCATTTTTTCCTTGTTGCTTTTTTTTTTTTTTAATTTTATAGCTACTTTATTTATTTATTTATTTATTTATGGCTGTGTTGGGTCTTCGGTTCGTGCGAGGGCTTTCTCTAGTTGCGGCAAGTGGGGGCCACTCTTCATCGCGGTGCGGGGACCGCTCTTCATCGCGGTGCGCGGGCCCCTCACCATCGCGGCCCCTCCCGTTGCCGGGCACAGGCTCCAGACGCGCAGGCTCAGTAGTTGTGGCTCACGGGCCCAGCTGCTCCGTGGCATGTGGGATCTTCCCAGACCAGGGCTCGAACCCGTGTCCCCTGCATTAGCAGGCAGATTCTCAACCACTGCGCCACCAGGGAAGCCCCTTCCTTGTTGCTTTTAATAAGTTTTCTTTGTCTTTAAGTTTTGTCAGTTTGATTATTATGTGTCTTGGCGTGTTTCTCCTTGGGTTTATTCTGCCTGGGACTCTGCGCTTCCTGGACTTGGGTGGCTATTTCCTTTCCCATGTTAGGGAAATTTTCGACTATAATCTCTTCAAATATTTTCTCGGGTCCTTTCTCTCTCTCTTCTCCTTCTGGGACCCCTATAATGTGAATGTTGGTGTGTTCAATGTTGTCCCAGAGGTCTCTTAGGCTGTCTTCATTTCTTTTCATTCTTTTTTCTTTATTCTTTTCCGTGGCAGTGAATTCCACCATTCTGTCTTCCAAGTCACTTATCCGTTCTTCTGCCTCAGTTATTCTGCTATTGATTCCTTCTAGTGTACTTTTCATTTCAGTTATTGTATTGTTCATCTCTGTTTGTTTGTTCTTTAATTCTTCTAGGTGTTTGTTTTTTAATTCTTCTAGGTCTTTATTAAACATTTCTTGCATCTTCTCGATCTTTGCCTCCATTCTTTTTCCAAGGTCCTGGGTCATCTTCACTATCAATATTCTGAATTAGTTTTCTGGAAGGTTGCCTATCTCCACTTCATTTTATTGTTTTTCTGGGGTTTTATCTTGTTCCTTCATCTGGTACATAGTCCTCTGCCTTTTCATTTTGTCTATCTTTCTGTGAATGTGGTTTTCATTCCACAGGCTGCAGGATTGTAGTTCTTGCTTCTGCTGTCTGTCCTCTGGCGGATGAGGCTATCTAAGAGGCTAGTGTGTCTGCCTGATTCTTCTTGGTGGGTCCTTTCAATCCAAAATTCAAGTCCTTTTAACTCAGTGAAGTTTTCTTTTATGACTTCTTTTACTGTTATTTCTTTGTTGTTTTTCCCATTTTGGAACTCCAATAATTGCTTGTTACTTCTACATGGCACATTCAAATCTTATAAAAAATAAGGTACCTAACTTAGGTCAGTATTTGATAGTATGGGTATATTACCTAAAAGTGGCATAGCAGGTGTATATTTCATAGTATAAATTCAGGTGTCAAAAATGAAATTTTATTTTTCTATAATTGAACTAAAATTAACTTGGAGTCTTCTAATCTCAGAAAACTAAATCTTTTGCCACAAAAGATTTAGTAAACCCAGTCACTTTAGGATTTTTATTTATTTGGGCCCTCTCTCCTTTTTTCTTGATGAGTCTGGCTAAAGGATTATCAAATTTGTTTATCTTTTCAAAGAACTAAGCTCTTAGTTTCTTCGATCTTTTCTATTGTTTTTTTACATCTCTATTTTATTTATTTCTGCTCTGATCTTCATTAATTTCTTTCCTTCTACTAACTTTGGGTCTTCTTTGTTCTTCTTTTTATAGTTCCTTTAGGTGTATTAGGATTTTTAACTTTATCAATTCAGGATTTAAACTGGGGAGAAAAGAGAAGATAATACATTGCTCAGCAGTTGCCTCTTCTGTCAAGGCTGGGCTTTGTAATCTAAGCTTAGTGCTTGTAAATCACTGAGGAACTGGGGGAAACATTTCTTTCTGGTCCATGTCTATGCTGGCTTCTGCTGAAATGTGAAATCCCTAGTAGTCTTTGGCCATTGGTATACTTGCTCCTACATCTGCTTCTGAAATGTCTTCATCCTGCATGCTTTTCCAGATCTATGTGGGTTACTCTACCTCCTCTTAATCTTGACTATGAGGCTGTTCTATGGCCACCATCTGCTCTTAGCAATTCCAGACTTTTCTCAGGGGCATGGGACACTTTCAGATACTCTGTAATAGCTCTCTGGTACTGTGGGAGATTTAGGGTATTTTCTTAGGCCTTTTGCCTAAATACACATGGCTTTCATTTTGAACTTAATACTACAAAGCCATGAAGATACCAGGAGCTTCTCCATGAGAAAATCAAGTATGAACCCTTCTATTTTGAAGACTAACATGAACCTATCTGTAGCTTCTATCACTACCCCACAACTGTCAGCATCAGAGGCTTGGCCTTGAGGGCAGAAATGGGTACTAGATCCATTTCAAGGATGAAACTGCAGCTAAATACTAGTTGCTTTGCTTTCTTTCCCTTGTCCCATCCACCGATTTTACTTTCATCCCTTTTCCAACTGAAAAACTGACCTTACATCTTTATGTATTCCTTCTTATTTTTGCTCTAATGTATAAATTATTTTCTGAATTGTCCAGACTCTTAGCTTCTTGAGACTTAAAAACTGGTTTTGCTCTCCAAAACTCTAGCTCTTACAAATCAAAAACACATAGGATTGTCAGGCTATACCATCTCAGGTCAGAGTTACTCAACTCTACCATTGTAGCATATAAGACAGTATATAAATAATGGGCATGGCTAGAATAATAGAATAATAATGGGTTCCAAAATTCCAAAGCTTTATTTACAAAAACAGACTGCTGAACCAGATTTGGTCCGCAAGCTGTAATTTGTCAACCCCTGGGCTAGAGAGTAATTTTAATCTGAACTCATCTATAATACCTTAGACGTTCCTGATTATCTACACAACAGAGGGTAGCATAATTTTGGAGAATGAATAGCAAATGAAGTTCTACTCTACCCATGCAGTTCTTATCAGAGAAAGCAGCTCGAATCTAGTAAGGGAAGGAGAACGTTTATGATCTTACCCAAACTGAGTTTTAAGATTGGTGGACATAAGTAACAAGGATCTCTGGAGGTGCAACTGTGGAAAGATTGGGTGTCTTTCCTGCCCATCAGTTCAGGTGTTCTCCTCTTTGGGAATACCTCTTTAAGATGCAAACACGCCTGTTTATTTACTTTGAGACTTTATTTCTGAACTACAGAGATAAGGAGGTCAGGGTGATTATCACAACAATTGCTAGCAATTCCTCACCACATCTCTGGGGCATCAGTTAATGTTAGTGAAGGAGATCAGAATATGCCACCCCAAAATATGCCATTTTGGCGTAAGGATTATTTTGAGCTGGAGGCAAATGAGAATCAACAGATGGAGAAAGAAGCCTTCTCAGAGCTTATCTTATCTGAATAAAAGCAGACACTTCTGAGAAGTGAGGTCTGCTATAAATCCCCTTTCTCAGGGGAATTTTATGGTCATGAGGAAGATGGAAGGTCAGCACTGAGATAGGTCTGCAAACCAACCTTTCTGAAATAAACCTTATGTTTCATTAGTTTTCCCCATACATTTCCTAGTCACTTTCCCACAGTTTACCACCCTTAGCCCAGACTCCTTTTTCTTTTGTCTTGTCATGTCTCCACAATTTATCATTCTTTGTTAAAAAGGTATATATAAAATCTGAGGCCTATCCATGTCTTTGGGTCTTCACTTTTCTGTGAAAGCCTCCAAATGCATAAGTAATAATAAATAATTTTCTCCTGTTAATCTGTCTTTTGTCAGTCTAATTTGTAGGGCCCCAGCTACTTAACCTAAGAGGATAGAGGAAGAAGTTATTTTTTTCCTCCTTTATATTAATTATACTTTTTCAGTATAACTAGAAAATAAAAAGTTCATGAAACTAGGTATGTGGCTTAATTTGGTCAATAAGACCCAGTCATTGGGTTTTTGTTTTTATTGTTGGTCATATCATCTCTCTGGGGGTATTCTCTAGAAGCTGTTTACTGTGAGGTAAAATATGTTAGTGATGATTTGTTTTTGAAAGTGAAGCTGCCATTGTGAATGTAGAGGCTGAATCTATAATTTCTGAGGGAATCAGCGTGTCCTTGAAGTCATGACTTGGGTGTTTGAGGAAACAAGCCTCATATGGGAGGTATAGATGATCTGGTAAACAAGCACCAGAATGTGAATAAATCATTTACGCTCCATTGTTATAAAACAAAATCATGTCCTCCCTTCAGAGCAGAAGTGAGGGACTGAGGTGATGTGAACAGTTAGCTGTGTGGGCTACTGTAGAGGCAGACCTTCAAATTGCAGCTCTGTCACTGGTTGGCTGTGCCTTTGGGGCAAGTTCCTTTCCCTCTCTGAGCCTCAGTTTCTTTACTTGCAAAGGTGGAGATTCACTCAGTTATTGCTTCGTTTATTAAAACACTATCATTTGGGCAGCCTGCCTTGGAACTTACTCTTATTTGTTGAAGATCTCCAGCTTTTGGGGGGGTGGTACTTGTTGGTTCTTACTCTCCACTGCTCCCTCCAGTTTACCGAAGTTCCACCACCATCTCATCTAGCTTGGTTAACTCTTTGGATCTGAACAAATTGTTAGGTACTATGAATTTCAAAGCAAAAGGAAGGAGGGGGCCAGGAGATACCCCTTCCCTCCACTCCTTCTGCTCTGTTCTGAAGTGCCCTTGGCTAGTGCATTCTAAAAGGGATATTTCATTCTTTCACCATTATCTGATATCTTTTGTATATTGGATACTGTACAAAATGCAGAATATACAACACCAGTGAACTATGGTCTTGGTCCTTGAGATGCCAATAATATTGCAAACCCAAATTCTAAAAATGAACCAGACAGACCTCAGAGTCTCTAAGAGTGTAAGCGTGTTCTTCAGTGAATGTTCAAGACAGTGTTTGGCAAAAACAGGTCTCATAATTTTTATAAATTCAAATGCAACACAGTGTCCCATGCGCAGAGAATTTTCCTTGATGTCTTAACCATCTGCTAACCAGCATTCTGCCTCTGTTTATATTCACTTTTACTTCAACTGGACACCTCCAAACATCCCAAGAAGGAAATGTGTGTAAGCTATAAAGAACTTGGAATGTTGCGATGGCTTCAAATAAGTTGGTGATTAGAAAGCTGATGCATGAATATAAGGCATTATTATTCTACACTGACGCTTCAGAGGAGGAAACTAGTTAAGCGAATATTTTCCTCCCTAACATTTTATCCCTGCTGAAATAAGTCAAAATACCCAATGTTCTTTGTATTCAGAGGTGACACTGGTAGCAGCACAACTGTCAGCTGCTGTCAATCCCAGGCTATTGGAAGCAATGTCATGGTGCTTTAACTTGCTTTTCAGTTTGCACAGCATGTCTTTGAAGCATTGCCTCTACTCATCTCTTCCACAGCTCACTGTTCAGCCAAATTGCACTATTTCAGCAGGAACTCAGCTAAATACTTAAAAGCTAGTGGGCCAGCCTCCTCCTTGTTGAGGTTTTAAGTCTGTGTTTTTCAAAGAGAGGTCCTCAGACAGGCAGCAGCCATACTGCCTGGGGTGCTTGTTACATTGCCTATTCCTGGACCTTATCCCTCGACAGAAGGATTCAGAAACTCTGGGAATGGGAGATCAGACAACCTGCATTTTAAGCAAATAAATGCCTCTGGTGATGCCTATGCACTGATGGTTAACACCTCTGAGTTGAGGGCTTTTACAGTCACCAACTATGTTTTGGTTGAGCCTCATGTATTCCTTTACACACTGGGACATCAACAGTCTGTAGAAGCCTGTTCTCAGAAATACACCTGGACATCTCCACAAAGGGTAGGTCTGTTCAAATGATTCAAAGCTTCCCAGAAAACTCCCTGTCCCTTAAATATTTTATGGCTTATATTTTGAAAATGTCCCACTTGCAATCAAGTATATATCTTTCTAAATGGCTAGGTAGATCTAGAACAAAGATAGAAAACAAACCAAATCCAAAACATTAACATACTTTGAAAGAAGAAGAGATTGAATAGTGAGAGTAGAATTACAACTTTTCATGGGAACAGAAAAAGCCCTCAGCTTGGCTGATACACAGGCAAGAACTCTTTCAGGTATTTGTTAAGAAAATGAAAATAAGTGCAATATCTTGGGCTTCCTTCCCAGACAGGTATCCTCCCCGCTGCCCTGCTCAGGGCAGACTGCACTTCCTCTAGTGGCCCAGATGCAGCGGCCATTTCCCCACCTCCTCACCTCCCACCCCCCAGTTCAGAGCTTCCTTTTCCATCCATATTGTTTCTACAACCACAGACATCATTTCTGCCCAATTTTTTAAAACTTTTGATCTTGAAATAATTATAGATTTGCAGGAAACTGAAAAAAAAAAATGTACAGGGAGCTTCCATATGGCCTGCACCAAGCTTCCCCAAGTGTAACATCTTGGACAACTGCAGTACGATATCAAAGCCAGGAAACTGATAATAGTGGTTGGTACAATCTAGAGCTTCTTCAGACTTGACCAGTTTTACCCGCACCGTGTGTGTGTGTGTGTGTGTGTGTGTGTGTGTGTGTGTGTAGATCTAAGCAAATTTATCACACGTGTAGATTAGCATAACTACTACCGAAATTAAGCTACAGAACTGTTCCATCACCCAAGGCTCCCTTGTGCTACTCCTTCACAGCCATGCCTAGCCTCTTCCACCACCATCTCTAACCCCTAGCAATAGCTAATCTGTTCTCTAGCCCTATAATTTCATACAATTATTTTTTAATAGCATTTTCATAGCCTTGGAGCAACTTCCAACCATGCTGAGCTTCCTGCCTGGACTGTCCAAGTTGTCTCCCAAGGTACCAATGACTGTTTTTGTTAGTGCTCTAGTTATAAAACTGCATAAATTTTTAGTGGTCTGACTGTAATCCTAATTCCTAAAAGCATTATTTTGCATGTATAATTTTGCTGAATGTGTGGTTTTTCAGCAATGTCTATTATGTCACAGCAGAAATATTTGTATAATGGCTCCAATATAATAAAAGTTTATTTTTTATCCAAAGAAGAGTTCAAGGAAGATCTTCTATATAGCAAGTATTTCTCCTCCAATTGGCAGTCAAGTCACCCACACTCTTTTCATCTTGTGACTTTGCCACTTTGATGGTTAATTTTATGTGTCAACTGGACTGGGTCATGGGATGCCTAGTGATTTGGTTAAACATTATCTCTGGGTGTGTCTGTGAGGGTGTTTCTGGATGAGATTATATTTGAATCAGGAGACTGAGCAAAGCAGATTGCCCTCCCCAGTGTGGTCAGGCCTTATCCAATCTGTTGAAGGATTGAACAAAATAAAAGGCTGAATAAGAAAGAATTCCTTCTCTCTGCCTGACTATCTTTGAGCCGGGACATCGGTTTTCTCCTGTCTTTGGACTCAGATGTGGACTGAAATTTACACCATTGGCTCTCCTGGTTCTTAGGCCTTTGGACTTGGACTAGAACTGTACTACTGGTTCCCCTGGATCTCCAGCTTGCCATCTGCAGATCTCAGGATTTTCAGCTCCCATAATCATGTGAGCCATTTCCTGATAGTAAATCTCTTTCTCTCTATATATCCTATTGGTTCTGTTTCTCTGGAGAGCCCTAAATAATACAGCCACTCTCTAGGGCTGTGCATAGTTGCAGTTGCACCTCTCTAGAGGATGGGTACGGAGAGAATGGGAGAAGCACAGCTACTTCATTGAGATTTGACTAGGAAACAGTCTGATCACTTTCACTTACATCCCATTGGCTAGAACTCAGTCACATGGCCACACTCAACTGCAACAGGAGTTGAGGAAAGTTGTCTAGATCAAAGGACATCTCTCTTCTAGCTTCTAAAAATGGAGGTTTCCTTAGCAGGAAAAACTGGGAGAAGAAATGGCTTTGGGATAAACAAAACTAGTGACTAAAAAAAGAATGCATGCAAAGATGATGCCACGAAAATGTTCATCACAGAGTTGTTTACAACAGTGAAAATATTTTAACAATCTAAATAAGCTATAATAGGAGATTGGTTAAATATAATACATTATGATGGATTCATACAACAGAATAAAATGCGATGTTCAAAATAGTATTGTAGAAGAAAACATGACTTAGAACTACATGGAAAATGTTTATAATGCATTGTTAAGTATGAAAAGCAGGTAATGAAACCTATATAATATATTTCCTCTTTCGTAAAACATCAACAAAAATAGTAAATATGTGCACAGAAGAGAGACAGGATGGGTATATACAACAATTTTAGTAGTGGTTATCCTTCTCTGGAAAATTATAGGTGATTCTTAATTTCTTCTCTTTTTTAAAATCTGTATTTTCTAATTTGCGGGGACTATGCCACAAATGTATTACACTTGAATAGAAATAATAAAAATTTAATTTCTTTTTAATAATAAAAAGAAAATAATAGATATAGATGACCATAAAACTGGTGACCTGGGTTTGAATCCTCACTCTACCATTTACTAGTTGTATGACCTTGGGTGAGTTACTAACCTTTCTAAGTATTGATTTCCTCATCCATAAAATGAGAACACTGGTAATAAAAATACCAACCTCACTGGTTTGTTATGAGGCTTAAATAAAATATTGTTCTACAGTTCAGTACTTGGCACACAGTAAGAGCTCAAAAAGCTTAACCATTGTTATCATGATCATTATTAACAGTAATAATAGTGTCTTAGGGCAACTCAAGGTCATGGGGTAACATGGAAGTCATTGATGGTTCTCTCCACTCCTGGGTCAAATATCGATCTTCATAAATAAATTCCTGTTCCCCCCAAATCTACATTGCTTTTCTTTCACCTCAGTTTTGGCACCATCAATCCATCATCATTAAAGATCATTTCTAAAGAATTCAGCTCTTAAGAAACTTCTAGGCATTTATGATGACCACATTTTATAGCACACATCTCTCTCACCACCTCCACACACATACCTATCTCCATTCCCAATGTTTCTTTTATGTGGAGCTAACTCTCCTGGCTCTCTCCAGCCCCTCACTCACTCCTCCCCCTTCCCTCAGCCAGGACTTCCTTTCCTTCTCTTTGGGGAGCCTGCCCTGGGCCAGCGCGCAGTATGGTTAAGTCTGGTTAATTCTGGATGCTGTAGGGGAAGCCCATTTGGCAGTGTCTCTAACCTGGACTTTATCAGTGATAAAGAGGATATTTTGGTCCCTATCTGCCTTATCCTTTGTCTTATTTCTTAATTGGTTCAAAACCTGGATAGGGAATGCAGTTTTATTCGTTGGGCCCTACTCAAAGTTCCCAAGAAAACACACACACACACAAACACACACACACACACACACACACACACACACACATACACAGCTTTTTGATAATACAACTTCAAAGGATAAAGGTGGGGTTTTGTGTGTGTGTATGTGTGTGTTTTGTTTTTAACTAAAGCTATGGTAGGAAGCAGGCAGCCAGGAAGGTATACTAAAGCATCTAAAGAAATAAAAATATCTTTAGATGCTTTAGTATACCTTCAGAATAGGAAAGACTTGGTGAGTGCTCAATGTGGATTCAGTTTGCATTTTTAGGATAGGCTAGTGGTTCTCAAACTTTAATAGTGACAAAGAATCACCTGGGGGTGATGTTGGAATTCATATCTGATTCAACAGGTTTGGTGGGGAGCCTAGCTCCACAGGAAGTTCTGTATTTCCAATAAGCTCCAGGTAAGGCTGCTGCCTCTGGTCCACAGACAACACCTTAAGTAGCAAGAGTGTGGAGTATCATGCATTACTATCTTCCACACTCGATAATCACTCATCAACTTTTTTATTTTGAAGCAACTTTACATTAGTAATTATTTTGCTTAATCTAATATTTACCATGTGCCTACAATTTCCTAACTATATGTCTATCTGGATAGCATGTCATATTTGCTCACCTGCCTCCACCTTTGAATGGCTCCCATCATCAGCAGGCTTTTTTGCTGTTTAACAAACCACGCCAGATGCAGTGGCTTAAAACAACAACCATTGCTGTGCTCACAGTCCTTTGACTTGGCCAGTTACCCAGCCGGGTCTTATGGTAGTTCTATTTTTAGTTTTTTTGAGAAACCTCCATACTTTTTTCCACAGCGGCTGCACCAATGTACATTCCCACCAACAGTGTAAGAGGGTTCCCTTTTCTCCACATCCTTGCCAACATTTGTTATTTGTATTCTTTTTGACGACAGCCATTCTGATAGGTGTGAGGTGATATCTCATGGTGGGACAGCCATTCTGATAGGTGTGAGGTGATATCTCATGGTGGTTTTGATATGCATTTCCCTGATGATTAGTGATGTTGAACATCTTTTCAGGTGTCTGTTGGCCATCTGCATTAAAAGTAGGTATTCTTATTGCTTCCTTTTACAAATTAGGAAAATGAAATGCAGAGAAGTGAAGTAACTTGTCCAAGATCACAGAGCCAGGAAGCCAAAGACCAGGATTTGAACCCATATCTCTTGAACTCAAGAGCCTGGCCTTTTCAGTTAGTCTCCTAAGGGAATGAAGATAAATGGTGTTGAATATGCCACATGCAGATAATTAAGAATTGAACAAAAAGTGTATGTTTGTCCACTTGAGAATGCAAGTCGGGCTTTGGGGGTAGAAGAAGGTCTCAGGGTTAATGGGCTTCTCATAGAGATGAGCTCAGATTTTAACTCAGATCTATAGGTTCACAAACTATTCTCACTTCTCTGTAGAACAGTTTTCAGGCTCTGTAAAACTGAATCATTGATAAAATGATTACAGACTCACAAAAAGCTGAAAAAAATTCTAGAATGCTAACTCATTAGTGTTGAGGGAGATACAGAAGTTACAACCACACCAGCACAGGTGTCAGATGGGCAGCGTGATCTTTCATCAATAGGGAAACCTAGTTAAGATGAAAGGGTTGCAGAGTGTGTTTATTTCCTGCCTTCTTCTGTAAATGATTTGAGTCCATTGCAAAGGGAGTGGCTATTTTTAAGTAATACAATCACCAATGAGGGATGGTGAGTCATTCTCGATGAAAAAGCTAAATCTGTCAAGCTGACGGAAAGACTCATATTGAGTCATCAGTGCGCCATCTCTCTTGGGCAATACTGGAGAAATTCTCCTCTGTCAGCGTCTCCATTTTCAATATTCCATGAGCACGTCAGTATGGATTGGGCTCCCCTTTCTTGGTTTGGGAATGTGAAGTCTGCTCTACTCTGATTTTCTGACTCTGATTACTCCCTCTCCAGCATCACAGTAGCAATCTGGGCAGCTGTCACCAGGGGATGACAATGCCTCAGGCTTAGTTACATAGGGATGGGGTAATTGGTCAATCTTCCTGTAGTGTGAATAACTCAGGGAAAATAATATTACCAGGTAAAGTGGATGATGCTTTAAAGACATTTTTTTCCCCTCATGAAAAATGTGATAACAATTGAGATTGTGAAAGAAAGAAATGCAAACACCTAGTGTACTAGTCATAATTGAGTGCAGGAAGCAGACATGCCTCTAGATATTTTAACTGTGAAGGGACTTAATATAGAGAATAAGGTGTTTACAAAATCATCGGGAGTTCTAGGGGTGTGGTCCCTAGACTGGGCCTCTAGAAATGCGTTCCAGAATACTGCAGAACTGACCTGCCAGGGAAGATACCACCTCTGGGGCCATTGCTATGGCTACTGATGTCAAGAACCCAGAGCTGAGACTGTGTTCCTAGTATCAAGGTCACACTGCCTCTGGACACCCAGCAGGCTAAAGAATGGATTCTGAAAGGCCAGAAATTTCATGTGTCTACTGCCTTGCTTGCCAGTGACAAGAAACAGTCAAAAGAAGCAGGAAATGCCCTCCATCTTCTAAGTCTCACACAAGTACAGCTAATTGGCTAAACTTGGTTTGTTTCTAGAGTGCTAGTTGGGAGTCTGGAGAATGTATTTCGTAATTGTCCAGCTTCCGGTAAGGCCCATGAGAAAGAGGCTGCACGAGCCAGTCCACACTCTTCACACCCAGGGTCAAGTGACTGACTCAGTACCATGGCCACTACTAGCTGCAACAGCAGACATCAGGGTCTACCATTTGCTGAGTGCTCCCTTGGTGCCAGCGCCGGGCTGAGCCCTTTACATCTGTCATCGCCTTCCCCTCACTATTATTAGATTCCTTTCACAGAGGAGGGAGCTGGGGTCTAGAGAGATTGGGTAATTTGCACAAATTTATGCTGGAGGAAAAGGAGGAACCAAGCTCTGAACTCCATCTGCCTGATTCCAGAGGCCACTTCCTCACCATTACTTGACCACCAGCCACTCACTTCCCTTTATCACTGCTCCCCCACCCACCATCACTCTAAGTCAAGGGCCTCTGAAACTCTCCTCACTCTCTTTCAAGTGTCAGCGAGCCCCAGGCTCTGGGCCAGTTCACAGACTCCTGACAAGTCTCCCACAGCTTTCCTCTTGGCTCCTGCTTTTGCAGGAACTGTAACCATCTAGCAGTTTTATTGCTTGGAAGAAGCTTTCTCTACCCATCCCTCCTCCCTCTGGAGAGAGAATTGCTTTACTCATCCCAGAGAAGGTCTTCAATTACCTTCTGCTACATCCACATCTACTTTTATTTCATCTTTCTCCATCTGAAATAGAGATGAAGGTGAGACCAGGATCTCTGAATTCTGAGGCTTAGCAAAATGTAATTACTACAATTTTTTCTTTTTCTAATCACAGGAGACTTTTCTGAGCAACCTAGTTACTGATTCTACTACTCCCTCACTTCCTCCTTCCAACTGCTCTTTGAAGCTTGACATTGGTGTGGAAGTTATTTTGCTTCAAATTGCTTAAGAGGCCTCATTAATGAGGTTGACAACAGCCAGATCCTGCCATGCTTCATGAGACTTGTCATTTCCCCCACGCTAAACATTTTTAGAACACATGTGAGTGGAATGACAAAGTGATGTGGTCATTATTTGCCTATTCGCATTTGCCTTTGGAAAGTATCTCCTTAATTTGAAATATCCTCATCACATGAGGTGTCACCTGCTCATCTCTGGTCCCTGCTCTCTCCCCTCTCTTCATATCTGGGTTCATTCAGCAACCACCAAATGATAAGCAATCTTTGGGACCCATTTTTATCATTTATTCCTTCAAAAATGTTTGTGAATGCTTACTATGTGTCAGACACCATGCTAAGTGCTGGAAGAGTAGGTGAATAGATAGTCATGGTTCCTGTCTTCCAGGAGCTTCCATTCCAGACATTACCCAAGCAATCAACTCATTAAAGAATTTTAAGTGAATATATGGAGCATTTACTTCAAACTAGGTTCTTACTTAGATATGGTGATCCGGGAAGGTTTCTCAGAAGAGGTGACATTTACACTGAAGGAAAAGTAGGAGCTAGCCATACAAATGGAGGAGGGGAAGATCATTTAAGACAGCAGGCACAGCATGTGGGTAGGTCCTGAGGTCGGAAAGGAAAAATTTGGTGTGTTCCAGGGTCTGCAAGGAGGTCAGTGGGGTGGGAGCCCACAGGCTAGAGGGGAAAGATATCACTTGATGTTAGTGGGGACTAGACTTTGTGGGGCCTTACAGGTCAAGGTAAGGAGTCTGGATTGTATTTGAAGTTGTCTAAGGTTAATGAGATGCCTGGCATAGGTGGCAGAGGGAAGATGGAGAGAAAGGGCTGGGGTGAGGCATGAAAAGATTGTTGATAGATGAACTGTGAGTGGTGGTGGAGTGGAAGAGTCTATGGTGCCTTCTGGGTCTTCAGATGCTATCAGGGCTCAGCATCAAGGACTCCTGATACCAATATGGTGGGGTCTTTTCTGCCCATAAGGTTTAATGGCTTTAAGACTTACTCATATGCTTTTGGCGACCTGTCCTCTCTCCCCTTCGGGCAATATTTTTGTTACTCCATCCACATCCCATTGGATAGATCTTTGAGGCTGCATATTTACCTATCTAAAGCATGGACCATGCAGTGCCTCTTGGCTCTGACACTGTGGGGGGACGGGGGGGTGGTTGGTTAAGAGCACAGTCTCCAGAGCCAGACAGCACAGTCAGAATCCTGGCTATTTCCCTTGACTACTGGTGCAATCTCACCTGGCTTCTTTGAGTCTTAGTTTTTTCAATTATAAAATGGGGTGAGGATAATAATACCTGCCTCATAGGGCCACTGGGAAGATTGGATGAGCTACTGCAGGTGAAGTCCTCAGGGCAGCACCTGGCACATGGGCTCAGTGTTAGCTCTTATTAGAGCTAGGGACCAGGTGCTTTTGAACTGCCTTTATTTCACTCTGCACCCACTCTAAGAGCAGGATTTAGTGCTTCAAGACATCCCCCAAAAGATCCAATCCCATAATGGATTAACAAGAAAAGACTATTTTACTAAGTGTTTCATAGGGAGATGGAGAATGGGGGTTTCCTCTAGAATGTACAGCACTTCACCTCAAAATCCCCGTTGAAAATCTGGCCCCTTCTCTCCCTCCCTGGCCACTTGCTGTGTATCTACATTCCCCCGCTACCCCTCACACTTCATTCTTGTAGTTTCCCTGGTCTTTGGACCTGGACCCTGCTTCCCACCTCATCCTTAGTTTTTTCATAGAAACCATTATTGCTTTTGCTAATCCTCTCTTTGTTTTCTATTTCCTTAATTTCCAGTCTTACCTTTATTATTTCTTTCCTTCTATTTTCTTCAAGTTTATTTTCTATTGTTTTACTAATTCTTGAGATAAAAGCTAAGAAAAGTTTAGCTTTTTTTTTTTCCTTTCTACTATTGCTTTTTTCCTTCCATGCCCCCTCCCTTTTGCTTTAAAAAAAAAATTAATTTATTTTGGCTGTGCCGGGTCTTAGTTGTGCCCCCTGCATTGGGAGCACAGAGTCTTAACCACTGGACCACCAGGGAAGTCCCCTCTTTTGCTTTTAAAGTCATATGTTTCTCCCAAGCATGGTTTTAGCTTCTTCCCATAAGCCTTGATATGTGGTATTTTTATTATCATTCAGTTCAAAATACTTTCTAATTTCTATTATAACATTTTCTTTGATGTATGGAGTACTTACAATATTGCTTAATTTCCAAATAGTCTTGTTTTTGTTATCGATTCTTAGCTTAGTTGCACTGTGTCAGATGAGGTACTCTGCATGATTTTACTGCTTTGAAATCTGTTGTGACTTGTTTTATGACCCAGGATGTAGTCAATTCTGGAAAATGTTCCACGTGACCTTGAAAAGAATGTGTGGCTCTGCAGTTGTTGGGTACAGGGCTCTATGAACGTCCATTAGGTCAAGTTTACTAAACATAGTATTTCTTAATCTTAACTAATTTTCTGTGTTAATTTGACCTATTAGTTCCTAAAAGGTGTTCTGTAATATCTCAAAATGACTATAGATTTATCTATTTTTCCTTTTATCAGTTTTGACTTATATATTTTGAAATTATGTTATTTGGTGTATACAAATTTAGAATTATTATATTTTCCTGGTGAGGTGAGTCTTTTATCATTATGAAGTATTCCTCTTTATGTTTAGTAATGCCATTTACCTTAAAGTCTACTTCATCTAATATTAAAAATCTATGTCAGCTTTCTTTTTGTTAGTATTTGCATGTTATATTTCTTCCCATTCTTTTACTTTCAATTCTCAATCTTTGTATAGCCTTTTGTTTTAGATGTGTTCTCAGTACAAAGCATATAATTGTTTGAAAAAAATCGTCTGATAATTTACTCATTTATATTTAATATGGTTTCTATGTGTCCTACCTGTTCTGTTTCTTTTCCACTCTTTTCTGCCTTATTTTGAACTGATTATTTTTTGTTATCCCACCTTTCCCCCGTGTTAGATTGGAAATTACACACTTTTAGAAACTATTCCTAGGAGCCTGCGGAAGGCGGCGCCAGCGGCACCTGCGAGCGGAGGCCTAGGTGGGGCATGGCGGCGCCGACGGGCCTGTGAGAGCAAAGCTGTCGCGGGGCCCGCCATGCGCCGGTGGCCCTGACATGGGCGCCAGCGGCTCCAAAGCTCGGGGCCTGTGGCCCTTTGCCTCGGCGGCGGGGGGTGGCGGCCCGGAGGCGGCTGTCGCTGAGCAAGCTTTGGTGCGACCGCGAGGCCGAGTCGTGCCCCTCTTCGTATTCACGTGCCGCGGCTCCATGTTCTAGGACGAGGATGGGGATCTGGCTCACGAGTTCTATGAGGAGACAATCGTCACCAAGAACGGGCAGAAGCGGACCAAGCTGAGGTGGGTACATAAGAACCTGATTCCTAAGGGCATCGTGAAGCTGGATCCCCCCCGCATCCACGTGGTTTTCCCTGTGATCTTCTATGAGGTGTGAGCCTGGGGGGTGGCAGGCATAAACACCCCCTGCCCCAGCAAGAAACCCCCCAGGCTCAAGGTGTGGCTTCCACTGAGGAACCTAGGCTGGGGCCACAACCGTGAATAAACTCCACTGGCCCGGAACCTTCAAAAAAAAAAAAAAACAAACTATTCCTTTATTGGTTACCCTAGAGATTATAAAATAAATTCTAGATTTGCAAAAATCTGATATCAATTGGTAGTTTTACTCTCTTTTTGAGATAATACAAGCACCTTTGGAACAATATTTCCCAAACTTTAATGTGCATGTGAATCACAGGGGAGCTTGTTAAAATGAAAATTATGATTTAGTAAGTCTGGGGAGAGGCCCAAGATTCTGCTTTCTAGTTTAAGTTCATGGGCCACTCTATGACTACAAAACCCTCAGAACACTTTAACTGTATTTACTCTATTTAGCTCCTCCCTACTTAAATGCCAACTATGTACCTTAATTCTATATATAGTTAAACCCTCAACACATTACTGTAGTTTTTTATGTAGACAATATTAACCTAGATTCACCCATATATTTACATCCATATATTTTTGTTGCTCCTTATCCCTTCTTGCATCTTTGCTATCTCATCTGGAACTTTTTCTTTTTGCCTTGAGGACACTCTTTAGCATTTCCTTGAGTGGTGTTCTGTTGTTGAAAACTCTCTGTTTTTGCCTGAAAATGTGTCCTTTTTTAAAAAAAATAAATTTTTAAATTTTGGAACAATTTTAGATGGTCAGAGATGGATAAAGTTTCCCATATATCCTTCACCTAGCTTCTCCTAATGTTAATGTCTAATATTACCATAATACATTTGTCAAAACTAAGAAACTAATACTGACACATATTGTTGACCACACTTCAGACTGTTATTTGGATTTTTCTGGTTTTCTCACAAATGTCCTCTTTCTGTTCCAGGATTCAATCCAGGAAACCACACTGCATTCAGTCACCATGCCTTCCCTAGTTTTCTTCGGTCTATGATAATTTCTCAGATTTTATTTTTTTCCATGATTATGACAGTTTTGAGGAGTACTGGTCAGGTATTTCCTAGAATGTTCCTCAGTTAGGGTTTGTCTGATATTTTCCCATGGTTATAATGGGGTTATTGGTTTTGGAGAAAAATATCGTGGAGCTGAAGTGCCCTTCTCAATTGCAATTGAGGCAGGCAGGGCAGTGGGAAAGCTTTAAAATGGAAAAAAAGAGAAGGCGTCAGGTATGCTCCGGTTGTAGGCTGTTGGCATGAGGAAGCTAGAGATGGGTTAACTAGAAAAGAGGTATCTTATGCGACTGGTGTGAAGAATAGCTTTTTCGAATCGGTCCTGCTTTGGAAGTGGAGGCAAATTAAAGGGATGCTTTTGGTGCTTGACCAATCCTGACTATTCTAGAATGATTGCTGCAGAGACTGTGGTTTGCCTTCCTGGGTTGGTTGCTGCAAGGCTTTGGGTCAGAGTTCTATCATCATATATGGTCTGGCTAGTGTTCCTTTGTATAGTCAGCTCCTCAGATCCTGCCCTTTTGGGTCATTTTCTCACTTGAAAGAGGTTGGCCAATGTAGGGAAGGCTAGAGATCCAGATCTTCACCTCCTAGGGATTGCTCAGTTGCCTTCATAGTCAATTTTATTGTGAGATCTTCTTAAACTTTTTGTTGTTTTATTATTATGGTAATAATCTGATGAAAGAGTGAGTGTACAGAAGAATTTAAGACTCTACATAGAATGCAAAGACCAGCATCATGACCATTATGATAAAAACAAAAACAAGTAGAAGTTCTTTTAAGATGCTTTAGAACCAGGAACCCAATAGATCCAACACAGGCCAAGACAGCAAATCCTACAGGCCATGAGTATCAACTTAAGACAGCTAATTAGCTTTTTCCTTAAAACAATGTATAGCCTTTTCTATCTTGGATTTTTTATTGATCTAAGTACAGCAAGAATTTTAGCAATGGCACAGATGCCACCATGACTGGCCAATAAGAAACCTAGAAAAATGCATTTGTCCATTACTACTCATGCCAATGAATTGCAACTAATTTGTATTCCATCTAGGGCAGAAATGGTATCATCGAAAAATTCTGCTTTAGTTAGCAACAAGTTTCTTATAGTCTTTTCTCTTTGTATGATTCTCACCACTGGGGACCCTGCCTGAGCAATGAATCAGTAATTCTCCCAGGTAGAGAATAAGCAAGCAGATAAAAAACAGGAATAGGGCAGGGATCTTGGTTCAATATCTTGGGAGGAAGCTGTCTACTATTTGAGGTCATCTGCTTTTTCTGAAGGTCTTGAGTCAGCTGTCAACTTCCAAAGATTGGCTTCTTCTAGAAGATCCCTGAGAATCTTCACTTTGAGCTGCCTTATTGGAGTAATCTTCTAATTGCATGGAATTCTGAATTGATTCTTTAGTTATGAAACTTGAATCCCATGATTGACTCTCTGGAGTAACACTGTTGTACTTGTTGTTAGCAGTTCCTGATAAGGTCCTTACCAATGAGGTTCAAGAACAGTTTGTCTCTTATATCTCTTCCAATAGCTGAAATCTCCTGGCCGAAGATCACAAAGAGGCTGCTTAGGAAGATGTTGTGGGAATAATGGCAAAATGATCTTGGTGATAGGATGGGGTATAGTACATGAGTCCCTGCAATATTTTCTCAAGTCTGTGTGCAGCAGGACAGAGACTATTATTAGAGGTGAAATCCCTAAATGCTTGGGCCTTCCAGTTGCCAATTCATAGGGGAATAACTGATGTGATGTGTGATGTGTCCCCAAGGGGATGGACCATATGGCCATAAAGGCTAGTGGGAGTGGGATTACCTTTGGCCAAGCGATGGCAAACATTTCTGAAAGTTTTGTTAATTTAAATTTAAGGATGCTATCGGTTCTTTCAACATTTCCAGAACATTGTAGGTAGTAAGGACAATGTAGTTTTTGAGTAAGGGGTAATGCATTACAGAATTCTTTTATAATGATTACCATAAAGTGTGTGCTTGGTCACCTGATGTACAAATTGCTATGCCCCAGGTTAGAAATAAAAATCAAGCAGATTTTTAGTAGCTGTGAAGCCTATAGCTTTTTGGCAAGGAAATGCTGCAGCTCATCCTGAAAGTAGACATACAATCACTAAAAAATATTTTAAAATAGACATACAATAACTAAAAAAAAATTGAAGGTGTTCAAAAGGCTATTGAGGCTTTGCTTACAGGCTACGTCCCACCTTTATGGTTTTTTTCAGGTTTACGTTGTTGATTGGTGACACATGACCTGAAAATAACCTCAGCTAACCTTTTAGAGTTTCCTGATCAGTCCTGATTTAAGAGAGCAACTGATTTGTCTCTAACGTGATAAGTAGTTTCATGGAGAAATTTAGCTAATTTCCATTTGAAGTCATCTGATGCCACCAAGCAGCCATCTTGGGAGTTCCAGAGACTGAGTGAAAGGTACAACCAGAGTTTTTCCATTTTTACCTTTCAAAATCAGGGGTTAAACACTGATATTTATAATGGCCTCTTTGAATACCTCCGTAGATTGATGCATTGAGCTTTAGATAGGATCATAACGTTGGTTAAGGCTGCTTGTTTGGCACAATGATCTGCTAGAGCATTTTCTTTACCATATTATCCCTTTTTGCATGAGCCTCCATTTTCATAACAGCCACCTCTCTAAGATGTAGGAATGCACCTAAAGTTTCCTAACTCGTCCATTTTTTGAATGAGATTTCCAGTATTGTTTTCAAAGTCATGTACTATTCCAAAAGCATACATTCTATCTTTCTATATATGCTTACTCTCTGGCCTTTGGTTAATTGACTAGCTCCATTAAGTGCAAAAAGTTCTGGCATCTGGGCTGATTTTTACCTTGGGCAGAGGACCGCATTCCAAAGGAGAGCTGAAATTAGTGATAGTATATCCTGCTTGATAACCTCCAGTTTCAGTTTTGAGGTATGAGCCATCAACAAATAATATTAGTTTGTGGTTCTCAGTGGCATTCTCTAATACATTTGAATGCGTACACAACATTCCCTAGCAAAGGTTAAGACAATTGTGAGGTTCACATTCGTCTGGCAAAGTGGCAAATTCAGTGTTGGAGTGGTGAATAGTTAGCAATGCGAGACTACAAGAGTAACAATGTCATAGGAGGTTAATCAGCTGGCTGAAAAGTGTTGCATGTTCTTAGCCAGTAGTAATGTCTGTCCTGTATGAGGAACCGTGATGTCAAGCAAGGAGCCTAGAACTAGCTCAGCAGAAACCTCAACAATTATTTATTTATTTATTTTTAGCAGCAGCTATTACTATAAGACATGGGGAATAAATCTTTGCAACCAGGTCAAGGGTCTGGCAATATGTTTTTGATGGTTCCCATGAAGTTGAATTAAAATCCCAAGGGCTTTTCCAGATCACTTATGCACATATAGACAAAAGGGAATTTTGTAGTTAGGAATGCCCGTGAATGAATCTACTGAAGAACTTTCTTCATATTACAGAAGGCCTGTTCCATATCTGGGTTCCCAGAAAAGAAGGTCTCTTACTGAGAACTTAGTCAACTCATAAAGAGGCATTGCAATCTTATAAAAATTTGTCTGCAAGATCCAGTTAAACCTAGAAATCCTGTCATACTGTTATTTTGTGAGAGGTCTAAGGTAAGTTTGGATAGTCGTTAGTCTATCAAGAGAGAGCGTTTTCCCCTCCTTAGATATCCCATGACCTAAATAATGGACTGTGTTTTGGAAAAACTGCAGTTTATCTGTTGAAACTTTGTCCCTTTTCTTCTAAGACTGAGAGCAAGTAAATGGAATCCTTTTTCAAGTTTTCTTAATCTTTGAATAAAGTAAGGCATCATCTACATGTTGTAACAGAACTTAATAACACGGGAAATTTAGATCTGTTAAGACTTGTTTGAGGAACTGAGAAAAATAGGAGGGGGCTTCAGTGAACCTCTGGGGCATGACTGTCTAGGAATACTGTTATCTTCTTCAGGTGAAGGCTAAAAGGTATTGACTGTCCTAGATGTGATCTAGAGGCCATCAAAAAAGACAAAGCAAAGGTCCACTACAGTAAAGCAAGTAGCTTCAGGTAGAATTGATGCCAAGATAGTATTTGCGTTAGGTATCACTGGGAAGTGAGGGATAAAAGTTTTGTTGATTGTCCTGAGGTCTTGAAGAAATTGATATCCTTAACCATTTGGTGTCTTTACTGAGTGTTACAAGGGCTAGTGAAGGATATAAGAAGACCTTTGGATATAAGGCATTCAACTACAGCTTTGAAACCTTCCTTCGTTTCTGGCTTCAAGGGATATTGGGGATATTTGGTAGGATCTATTTACTGCTCTAATTAGTTTTCTATGTCAGGAGACTTTTAAGGTCATAGAATGTCATGTATGATGTCAAGACCTTTATCTGGGGTATGCATCAAATATAATAGAGAAGGCAAAGGTATATCCAGAACAGACACAACTTGATTATGAATAGAAGAGTCCTCTGGAACTTTAATAGTCGTTCTGTTGTGTATTTAATATTACAATTCCATTTGCAAAGTGAGTCTCTCCCTATTAAATTTTGCAGGGTGGTATCACAGAGCAGGAAGGAATGTTTTTTATTCAAGGGCTCAAGTGTTACAGCTAAGGGCTGGGAGATAAGAAATATCTGTGGGTTATTTGAAAGAATTGTCACTTGTGTGTATGGTTACTCTGAGGAAGAGGTTGAGCAAAGATGGTGTTTAATGTAGTAAGAGTAGCATCCCTATCTACCAGGAATTGATGAGGTTGACCATCTATATTTATTCAACTTGAGTGTTTAAGGGTAAGTCAGGATATTGAAAGTGTTTTCCTTTTTCAGAGCACCCCCATTGATCAGAACTGAGGGATTTTCTTCATCTTGGTTTTTCTTTTATAGGATGGGACATTCTTTTTTTCCAGTTCCTTTTTGTTTACAGTGTCTACCTTGACAAAAATAGTTGCTTGGGAAGTGGGCCACCTAGCTGTTGAGTCTGCATGATTATAGTTTATTTTGGATTCTGTCTTATTTTTATCTAAAGCTGTTCAAAATGTTCTGACAGGTGTTTTAGTTCAGGCAAAGGAGCTATTTCGCATTCTAATTTCTACTTTTGAATTAGGCTTCCAGTTTCAGGTTTAACCCCATTGACAAAATGAGATGTAAGGACTACTTTTACAACTGACACCTTCATTAACTCCTGAATGTTGTCAGAAGGTATTTTCTACTAGAAAATCAAGGAAATCTCCTATATTTTCACCATTTTTCTGTTTGTATGGTTCAATTATGGTCCAATAAATTTTTATTGGAAATGTTTGGGGATACTACAGTACTTTTAGGAGACTTTGTCCTGCTTTTCAAGTATATATATATATATATATATATATTTTAGATCCTTTTTTTTGGACAGGTTTATTGTAGAAAGAGAGATTCTGTAGATGCCTTTCTGGGTCAATCCAATCAGCTTTGCCATCCAAGATTTAGCTGAGGTTCTGAGGTTCGGACCAACATGTGTACAAGTTGATATAGGTTAGGTAACCCTGAATCATATACACCCAAACTAATTTAAAATTCTCCTATGCATAGTTGTTGGTCTTATATGGCAGCAGAGATGCTTAATTATAGCTCTTAATTCATCTTGGGGCCAAAGTTTAAATTATGCAGTTGCCCATATATCTGGCTCATAGGAGGGATGGATCTTTAGAGGCAACTGGCATTTTGTACTCTTAGGAGAGTTTCTGGGAGTAGGGAGGGGATGTGGACAAGAGGAAGAGAAGGGAAGAGTTGATGAGGTCACGAGGACAAGGAAGAAGAGGGGCATCTGGATGTAGGGAGGCAACAAGGATGAGGAGGATTTACTAGGAAAGGAGTCTAGTTTATTGTTGCTTAAGTTTGTTAAATTGGGACTTCCCTGGTGACACAGTGGTTGAGAATCTGCCTGCCAATGCAGGGGACATGGGTTCGAGCCCTGGTCCGGGAAGATCCCACATGCCACAGAGCAACTAAGCCCGTGAACCACAACTACTGAGCCTGTGCTCTAGAGCCTGCGAGCCACAACTACTGAGCCCATGTACCACAACTACTGAAGCCCACACGCCTAGAGCCCATGCTCTGCTACAAGAGAAGCCACCTCAATGAGAAGCCTGCGCACCGCAACGAAGAGTGGCCCCCGCTCGCTGCAACTAGAGAAAGCCCACGCGCAGCAACAAAGACCCAACGCAGCCAAAAATAAATACATAAGTAAATAAATTTTTTAAAAATATAAAATCTTTAAAAAAAAACCCAGAAGTTTGTTAAATTGCTCATTGGCTTTGGCTAAAGAATCTTTTAGTGAAATACTTTTCGAACGAGAATTTCCTTTGGAGGCTTCTGCATACTAATCAAACACAGCTGCCCATTGGGCCTGAGAAATCTGAATTCCCTTTCTTTTCTAAGGTGCCTATCAATAAAATATGTATTCAAGTCAAATGTTCCCCAGAGTGGCCACTGAAGGCCCAAATACTCACTGCTGAAGTTACACCATTTAGACAACTAGGCACCAGTATTAGGATTGTAATAAAAATACACATAAGAAGCAGCCATTTTTTCCCAGAGGAGGAGAGGTTTTAAGCTTTGATGACCTCAGGAGAGCTGGCAATGGTTGGTTAAAAGCGATGTTTGTTCTCTTCATGTTTCAAGACCCCTCTGAACACAGACCCAACAATCTGTGCCCCTTGGCAGGTGAAAAATTAGAGTGAACTCCCTCTTGATCAAAGGCAAGCTCTCAGAACAAAAAATCAAGAGGAAAGGAGAACCTCATCCAGTTTTACTGGTGACTCGCAACGAAGTTTGTCCAAATGTATGCCGGTCTGGTAGGAACAGCAAACTCATCAGTCTGTGAGGCTGGCTCAAACAAGTCATAGGCTTATAGGGCCTATGCCTGTGTTCTACCCCATGATTCTTCTTCTTATGACCACACTTTCCGACAGCTCAGTACAAAATAGAAGTACAAAAGAGAACCAAAAAGCATGAAAAGGAATGGTCTGATTCCACCAAGGATGTCAAACAAAATCGGAACCAATAACAAAACCTGGGTACCAAACTTAGAATAAATAGCTGAGGAATTCAACACAAAAATAGTGGAGCTCAGATTCGGCACTGACTTACCATGTTGGCACAGACTTGACAGCAACAAGGAGCAAGGCGCTACGGTCTTTGTGAGAACCTCATCTGGCTGAAGGCTGGGGTCCATGGTGATGGACAGTGCAGTCCGTGTCTCAGTGGAGTCTTCAGGAAAACTGTGGAAAGTAATGAAGACCATCCAAATAACCAACAGAGACTATTTATTCAGAACTTGGTAGTGCAAGAGAGTTAGTTACTACCACTTGCATTTGGCCGACTCAAAGGCAGGCAGGGGAGTGGAAAAGCTTTACGGTGAAAAAGAGGAAGGGTTCAGGTGTGCTCTGACTGGAGGCTGTTGGCAAGGGGAAGCTGTTGAACATCTATTACACAGTGTTCTGTGCTGTGCTTTGAACACAGACGTCAAGTATAGTCCTTGTCAACCAGGAGCTCACAGTCTAGTTGAGGAAGACAAAAAATTAACAATTGAAATGGAATTTGACAAGCACTATGGCTGATAAATGGCAGGATGCCCTGGGAACATGCAGTAGGAATAGTGGTGAGTTGGTATATGTTAAACAACTGAGTCCTAGGGGAGTGGTGTATGGGGGGAAGGTAAGAGTCGGATTTGTAGAGTTTGCTGATTTCCACGGTGTAAATACTCCTACCACAGCCAGTTTCAAGCTACCAACATGATGCCACTAAAAAAGGGAGTTGGAAAGAGATGGGCAGTAGGATGCCAATATATCTTATTTCCACTATTCAGGTACAACAGATGTAAATCTCAAGAGCAGAGATAATAGTAAAATGTAGTAAAATAATTAGGAAGCGATGACTTTGAGTATTTACTACTTTTGCTTTTAATACAATTGGCTTAATTGTAAAATTACAATTAAGAGAAGCTGTATTTAAAAACCAGCCCACAAAATTACTGAACGTTTTTTTAGCAATCAGCTCTTGCAAGCAAGTATGAACCAGTGCAAGTGGGCCCTAGCATACCGCTAGATAAGAGTGATTTCAGGAATTACTGTAGGCTCACCTAAAGGGAAGATTAGGAGGAAATCAAAGGCAGGGAATCTGCCTTTTCATTTCTGTATCTCAGGCACCTAGTGCTGGGTTGTTGAATAGTGAAACTAATTCATTAATTCAGTATTAAAAAATTTTTTTAAGTCCCTTCTATATTCTGGGCACTTTTCTAGGTGTTCGTGGAGTATAGCAGCAAACACCAAGGCCCTGCCTTTCAGAGAGTTTACATTCATACGGGTGTGTGTGTGTGTGTTTGTGTGTGTGTGTGTGTGTGTGTGTGTGTATAAACAAATGTCTGTTATATCAGGAGGTGAATGATAAGTGCTATGGCCAAAAATTCTGTAATGCAAAGGAGAAAAGGAGTGGGGCACCACTATTTCAAATGGGGTCGCCAGGGCATTGCCTGGCGGTCCAGTGGTTAGTACTCCACGCTTCCCCTGCAGGGGGCACTGGTTCAATCCCTGGTGGAGGTACTAAGATCCCCCATGCCAGGTGGTGCGGTCAAAAAAAAAAAAAAAGGGGTTGCCAGGCAACTGTAAAGGTTGAAATGTATGAGGGTAAGGATGAACGGTTCAGGGATCTGAGAAACACGACCTGAGTAAGGCTGAAGCACAGACTCCCAGAGCTCATCATTCAACAGGAGTGGAACACAGAATAACTTCGGAAATGTTTTCTTCAGAGAGGCCACGCACTTGCCCCTGACTCCTCAGCCCCTCCTCACAGAAGAAAAGTCCTTCCTTCTAGGCGGTCTTAGGCACACTAGGGTTTAACTGGACCAATCAGATGCAGGGAGGCGGGGCTCGTTTTCTGTACAGCCTGAAGCCCGCCAAACGCCCTGACACCTCTGCGCATGCTCAAATACTTCCGCTCCTGGCACGCTATTCGGAGCGGCTTGCGCATGTGCGAGAGCGAGACGTAGATGTTTGTCCCAAGGTCTTCCCGTACCGTCCAGGCGGCGAGTCGCCTCCTGGTTTCGAAGTGTGTCTGGCGTGTGTCGTTCTCCGGCAGCAGTCGCCACTGCGGACATGAACCGCGAGAGCTTCGCGGCGGGCGAGCGGCTGGTGTCGCCGGCTTACATGCGGCAGGGCTGTGAGGCCCGCCGCTCGCACGAGCACCTCATACGGCTGCTTCTGGAGAAGGTACAGAGCTTTCGGGTCCCTCCCCAACTGCCGCGCCCCCCAGGCTCCGGCTCCGCCCAGCGCCCCTGTTAGTTCCAGGACCTGCCTCACCCGCTTGTATTTGCTGGTTGAGCCCTGTCCTCAGAGTCTTTAGCAGCTGGGCATGCCATATGCCGGCTTGCGCCGCTCATTTCCTTCTCAGCCTCGCCAATGCTGGCAAAAACCCAGAGAGTGTTATTAGGGGATGTGGGGAGTTCGGAACTTTGAGCCCTTTTTTTTTTTTTCCCCCTTATCTTCGGGTTGGGGAAGCGAGGGGAAGGCCGGCATGATTTACTTTTTTGTTTGCGGATAGGGCAAAGTTCGTGTCTTCCATCTTTCACTACTCCTGGGGAACACATGATATTTATAAACTACGATATACTAACTCGAAGCAGGTGTTGCTGAGGAACGTCACAGGTCTCGTTCTTGCCAGCATCCTGAATTTTAATGTCACTAAAGTTTGACAGCCCTAGTTCTAACACCCTGGTGTGAAAAATCCTAGTTGAAGATAAGGTTTATTCGTTTTCAGTTACTTTTAACTGCAACTTTAAACCTGAGTAATCTAATTGTATGTATTTATCATCACTTTTCGCAGCATCGTGTGGATAATTGTAATAGTGTAACACAAACATTTTGCCTATTCAGAGTTTCTTCGGAGTGCTGAATTTATGTCTGAATTTTAGAAAACAAGGAGCATGGCAAAATGTGCATGGAAAAGTTTTAAAGTTCACTGAAGTAGGGTTCTGGGGAATGATGGTTTCTTAAATATAGTCATAAGCCTTTTTTTGTTTTCTTTTTTCTTTTCTTAAGGGCAAGTGTCCAGAGGATGGTTGGGATGAAAGTACACTTGAACTCTTTTTACATGAACTTGCAATTATGGATAGCAACAATTTCCTGGGCAATTGTGGTGTGGGAGAAAGGGAAGGGAGAGTGGCATCTGCATTAGTTGCTCGGCGACATTACAGGTATGATTTTTTTAAGTATAAAGCATTTCCTCCCCCCCCCCCTTTTTTTTTTGTTAAAAACAATGGTGGCAGTATTAATCATATTAAATTATAAAATGTCCGTTTGTAACCTACTTCTTGTTTAAATGGGCATGTGAACTAGATGCAACAGGGAGATGGAAACAATGTACCTGAGTAGGTGCTTTTCAGGACAATAGGGTAAAAGTTCTAATATGAGGTGGTTGTACCCTGTCAGCTTCTGGGTGATTAAGGATACTGGCTGTACGTCCTGTTAAGAATGATTGTACTGTCTATACATTCTGTTAAGAGTGTTTAACCTAATAAACCTATTTGGTTGTTACGAGTTTAAAATATGCTAAGGTTGTTTATAGTTTTCCATGTTTCTTTTCTAACATGGCAAGTTTTTTTAGAGAATGGTATATTTATAGAACTTTAACGTCATTCATCTGCATCTAAACTGAATCCCATTTTATAAATATCTTGCTTTGTTGCAGTAGATGTAGGAAAGGTATATTATAATTTTAGATTATTAAGTCACTTTTTTCTTTTGCATTATTCAGAAAGCTTTTCATCAATTCTGATAACCATTTAGTTGTTAGTGGTTCCAAATATGATCATTTCTCTGTTCTCCAACCTTTCTGAGAAATATAGGTGAACTCTTTCAAACTCCCGTCTTCCATGATTTTAAATCATGATGAAATTTTCCTAGGAATAGTAGAATTTTATTTCAACTGAAACTATTGCAGTCAAAACTAATGATAATGAATGCATGACCTGGATGAAAAACTAATGGTTAAAAATAAGGTGATAACATGGTTGATAATATATGTAAAAAAATGCTTTGTATGTGAGGTTGCAGTGGTAATAGAGTGTGACATGTGTTCTGTGATAATTCCAGTGTGCAGAATTTCTGATCTAGGCAACTATAAATGACAGATTTTTGATTTTGAAGTGTATTCAGAGGTGTCTTTAAATAGTGTATTACATGACCAAATTTAAAATGAGTGTATTTGCACACTAATTTTCAAGGAGCCTGTACTTCTTCTAAACTTAAGGCAGTATTTGAAACATCAGCTCATCCGTGTTAGAAGTTAGCTCACTGCTCTGATTAGGGAAATGGGAAGAAAGAAGAGAATTTAATGTTGCATATGTCCTGGTTTCCTATTGCTGTATAACAAACCACCTCAAAACATAGTGGCTTAAAACAGTCATTTATTGTTGTCTCTGACAGGTTACCTGGACTCAGCAGGTGATTATTGCTTCAGGTCTCTCATGTAGTACAGTCAGGTGTTGGCTGAGAGTTTAGTCATCTGAAGGTTCAACTGGGCAGTTTATCCAAGTTGAGTCACTCAGATGGCTGGGAGCTCAGATGGCCTCTCCAAGTGGCTTGGCTTGGGCTTTCCCCAGCATAGCAGCTGGCTTTGAAGAGAGGACCCCCTGCCCCCCACCTCCCCTTGAGCAAACCCTTCAAGAGGCCAGATAGAAGATATAAGGCTTCTTATGACCTAGCTCAGAAGTTCCAGACCATCACTCCTGCTAGATTCTTCCAGACCAAGCAAGTCACTAAGGCCAGCCTAGCTTCAGGTAGAGAGGAATTAGACCCCATCTCTTGGTGTGGCAGTGGCATATGGGCATAGGGAGAAAAGGAATTGATGGTGGCCATCATAAAGACTAGCTACCACAGCATACTTGATGAATTTGTTTTGATTTAGCTAGATATTTTCATATTATTAATAGTCAAGTATAGTGTTTATTTGGTTATTGTATTTGTATACTTATACAGTGGATTACTTAGAACACTGAATATTTTTGTCCAGTTGTTGGCCATTTTTTGCTTAGGTTCATTCATGGAATTGGACGATCGGGTGATATTTCTGCTGTGCAACCCAAAGCTGCAGGTTCTAGCCTTTTGAACAAAATTACCAATTCTTTGGTCCTGGACATCATAAAGTTGGCTGGTATGTACTGTGTTAATCATAATACTTTTGGCTGACCAGTCACACAAACCTTTGCCTAATTTCTTTTATTAATGCTTCTCTCCAAAAAGAGTATAAATGGCTTTTGAAAAGACAAATATATATATATATATATAAAACTTTTAGGATAAGATAGAAAATCAGAGCCATAAGCCTGGAGGATGAATTTAGCAGTGAGCTTCCTGAGTGTGAGTACAGAAGAATAAGCACTAAGTCTGTTAACTCTTTTTATTTGATAGAAGTATATAATTTCTTTAAGAAGGATGCTGTTTTTTCAGCGGAATAACTAATTTCTGTTTTTCTTCTTATTTGTAGGTGTCCATACGGTGACCAACTGCTTTGTAGTTCCGATGGCAACTGGTATGAGTCTAACCCTGTGTTTCTTAACATTACGACACAAAAGACCAAAAGCAAAGTACATTATATGGCCACGAATAGACCAGAAGTCCTGCTTTAAATCCATGATCACTGCAGGTAAAAGAAGAGAAGTAACATATATGTTTTTCAATGTCACAGAAAATTCAAACTTTTTATATAGAGCTAGATAAATGAAAAAGAAACTAAACCTGTTCCTATTCCTTCTTTTTATTGTGGTAAAAATATACATAACAAAATTTACCCTTTTAACAAACATTTTTAAATGTATAGTTCCTTGACATTAAGTGCATTCCTCTTGTTGTGGACCATCACTGCCATCTCTCTACAGAACTTTTTCATCCTCTGAAACTGAAACTCTACCTATTAAACAATAACTCTCCCCTCCCCACCACCCTCAGTCCCTAGCAATCACTATTCTACTTTCTGTCTCTATAAATTTGTCCTTCATATAGGTGGAATTATAGAATATTTGTCCTTTTGTGACTGGTTTATTTGACTTAGCATAATGTCTTTAAGGTTCATCCATGTTATAGCATGTGCCAGAATTTCTTTCCTTTTTTAAGACTCCCATTGTATATATATCCCACATTTTGTTTATTCATTCATTCATTCACTGTTGCACACTTGGGTTGCTTCCACCTTTTGGCTGTGGTGAATAATGCTGCTATGAACATGGGGGTACAAATACCTGTTTGAGACCCTGCTTTGAATTCTTTTCAGTACACACTAAGAAATGGAAGTGCTATGTCGTATGTCCCTATTCGTTAAAATGGGGATATGATTACATGCCTCAGAAGACTGTTCAGAATTAAGTGGGATGACATATGAAATGCCCAACAATAATCCCTGGAGTATAAGAGGTGCTTCAGGAATGTTTGTTCTGTATACATGAGTGGAATACACATAAATAATTACCATGAATCAAAGTACAAGGATACAGGCATCATTGAGTATAGATGAGACAAAAACTTTAAGTTGGTATTTTAGTATTTGGCTTGCTTAGGTCAAGTTGAATTTGAGAATTTAAAGTTATTTTTTGAATGGCCTCAGTCTGTTGTATGAAATGAACAGTATTGGGCTGTAATTAAACTACCTAAATAATCCTAAAGAAACTCGTGTAAAGGGATTCATAATAAGGACATATAGCAGAAATGGGTAGACTTTTAAAAGGTTTATTTTAAGTGGCATAAAGCTGTCAAGTCTGTTAATTTGCAAACTATTAACCAAAGAACTGATAACCAAACTTACAGAAAGATTGGCATATTGAAAAACTGGAAACTTTTTCCAAATGATGTTATGACTTGGACTATGTTATGTTCTTAGGAAGCAAGATGGTTGTATTCTTAAAAAAAACCAAAAACTTGCATCATAGTTGTTTGAAAGCAAAAATAGGGTTCAGTGTAGAGAATTTGAGAAATAATAGAGAATTAACTGTCCTTAGGAAGTTACTTATTTAAGTAAAGTTTTCTTTGTTTTAATAGCTGTATAGATATGAAACCTAGAGTTCTGTGGACCACCGTATATGAATTGATGATTTTATAGTGGCTGAAGTTTTATATTTCTGTAGATAGAATGCGGACAGCTTGATGTGGATTCTAAAACAGAGGACTGCTTGCCTGTAACTTTGCTTTAAATTGCTGTGTGACCCTGGGGAAGGCACTTAATCTTCCTAAACTTTGGCTCCCTTGTCTTTGAAGTGAGTGAGTTGAGCTAAATGGTTTCTGAATCCCTCATAGCTCTTAAATCCACAAATCTAGCCTGCTGCTAGGTCTGGTATTTGAGAAGGCTAAAGATGTGAGTACATAATAACTCGCGCGCAAAACAATTTTTATATTTAAATTATAGAAGGCTTTTGTAAGCTATGAGATGGGTCTACTAAAATGTCTTGTATTTTTCTTTAGAGGTAAAACATTAAGTTGATGATTGTGATTTGTTTCAATACTTGAATTATTATTTTTGTTCATCTCTGAAATACAGAGAAATTTAAAATAAAACTTAAATGTTGCCAGAGAATGAGTAGATTTACTTTTGTATGGACTGAAATTGAACTGGGCTAAGTGACCCTTTTTGTCATCAGTGACTCTTTTATTACTTTTGTAGGCATCTATTTAACATTTGCTTCCTTACTTCCCAGAATTAGTCTTTCGTATCATATCAAAATGTTAAGTAGATTTGTGGTCCTAATTGTGGTCTAGATGTCCTTCACAGTATTTTGACCTGCCTTTGACTCATACTGGTATTAAGCCAGGTCTTTATTATTAGAGAAGGGTTCATTGACTAGAATAAATGCTTAAGAGTTTTTGTGTAGAATAGCAGTGCTTCCTAGAGTTCACAATCTCCCCTTATTTTAGTTTATACTAACATTTTGGTTTCTGGTTGGCTTGGTTAGGTTTTGAGCCTGTGGTGATAGAGAACGTTTTAGAAGGTGACGAACTACGCACAGACCTGAAAGCAGTGGAGGCTAAAGTCCAGGAACTTGGGCCTGATTACGTTCTTTGTGTTCATTCTACTACATCCTGTTTTGCTCCAAGGGTGCCTGATAGGTAAATGATTTGTGAATATTGTCCTTCAGTGTTCATCAGTCTTTTACATAAAATGCACTTATACTAATTCTCACAGATGCCTAAATAACATTTGGCAGTAAATACTACGTGAATGGACTGTTGAAGAAACAACATAATGGCTTGGGAAAATAAAAATTAGATATAGAAGAAGGAAAAACAACTAGTACCAAGTGGAGATCCTTTTATCAACTGAGTACATGCAGAGCGTCTCTATTTTCTTGCTCTTCTTTATGTTTCTGGGCATCTTGCATCTTTTTCCTTATTGTTTAATAGAAATTTCTAAGCTAAATTTTGGATTTACATACTTGTTTTTATTGCCATCTCCACTTTGATCTTACAATTAGTTTTCATATATAGGAACTATCAGTATTAACAGATTTTAAATAGAAAATTTTAGGATTATTGTCCTCTAACTTTTTTTTAATTGCAAGAGTAACCCAGATATACAGTTAGGTATATAATTGTCTTTGCATTTTGAGAAAAATGCAGATATTTTTATATCTTTATAAATATATATTTTTATTTTTATTTTATATTTTAAAAAGAAAATTTTTTTAAAAAAGGCAAACGTTTGCTTTTCTAAAGGATGGCCACAAATTTTTATTCTGAAAATGTAGTAGGCTTAGGTATAGTAATACATATTTCTAGTTTTGACAGCAACTGTTGGTTTCATTTTAACATTTTGAACAGAAGTGCTAATAATTTGTAAAAAAAACTATATTGACTTTGGACTATTTTCATAGCATCAAGTTATACTTTGATTTTAATTCATGGAGTCATATAATTTGGCAGTAATGAATGCATGTTAGCTTTTACTATAGGCAGATTTTAAGAGACACTTTTAAAACCCTGCTCTTGAAAATTTACCTTGCTTCATTCACGAGTCTGGATTCTATTTTCAGATCATGTTGCATATGCTTTAGTTGTTTATTCATTACTTATCTATCAAATTTTAAATTTATATTTAAGTATTAAATAAGCATCTTTAGTCTTTCTTCATTGATGTTTTTGCTATCTAGAAAAATTTTAATGAGATTGAAATAAATTACATTTCCAAAAACACCATATGGATATTTGTATTAGTTAAATTATTTATCCTTGAGGATATCTTTGTTTTTGTTTCATTTTGACTAACTTTTTTTTTAATTGACGTATTTTTAATTGATGTATTGTTGATTTGCAATGTTGTGTTTCTGGTGTACAGCAAAGTGATTCAGTTATACGTATAGATACATATGTATATGTCTATATGTATATATAACATATACACACATGCATATATATGTATACTCTTTTTTGTATCTTTTTCATTATGGTTTATTATAGGGTATTGAATATAATTACCTGTGCTATACAGTATGACCTTGTGGTTTGTTTATTTTATATACAGTAGTTTGTATCTGCTAATCCCAGACTCCTAATTTATCCCTCCCCTACCCCCTTTCCCTTTTGGTAACCATAAATTTGTTTTCTGTGTCTGTGAGTCTGTTTCTGTTTTGTAAGTTCATTTGTATCATATTTTACATTCCACATATAAGTGATATCAAATGGTATTTGTTTTTCTCTGTCTGACTTCACTTAGTATGGTAATCTCTAGGTCTGTCCATGTTGCTGCAGATGTCATTATTTCATTTTTTTTTATGGCTAAGTAGTATTCCATTATATATACAGACCACATACTTATCCATTTATCTGTAGATGCATATTTAGGTTGCTTCCATATCTCGGCTATTGTACCTAGTGCTGTTATGAATATAGGGGTGCATGTATCTTTTCGAATTAGAATTTTGTCTGTGTATATGCCCAGGATTGGGATTGTTGGATCCTATGGCAACTCTATTTTCAGTTTTTTTAAGGAACCTCCATAGTCTTTTCCATAGTAGCTGTACCAGTTTACATTCCCACCAACAGTGTAGGAGGGTTCCCTTTTCTCCACACCCTCTCCAGCATTTATTATTTGTAGACTTTTTAATGATGGCCATTCTGACTGGTGTGAGGTGATACCTCATTGTAGTTTTGATTTGCATCTCTCTAATAATTAGCGATGTTGAGCATCTCTTCATGTGCCCATTGGCCATCTGTATCATCTTGAATACCTGTTTTGGAATGTTTACAGTATGCCTGGTATAGTGCTAAGTACATTTTACATGCATTGTCTCCTTTGGAAAAAATCAAAAAGGTTTTTTTTCAGTCAGTAGAATTCTCGTATACTGTTTTTGGTGGTGTTACATAATGAATGTTTCTGATTAGAGTGAACTTTAGGAAAATGGTGATGCTCAGTTATTAGTAATATGTTTGAATTTCTGATTTTATTAAATTTAAAAATACATTTTGATTTCTTTAAGTTTAATTCCTTTATAGTCTTAATTTGAACGTATATATTGTCTTTATTAGTTAACTGGACAGAGTATCGTGGGGCAAAATCAAAGAAAATGTTAAAAAAAAGAAGAGCATCATTTCTTCAAATTGAGAAACACCTTAAATTGGCTTCTAACTTAGAATACAATCTGATTTCACATGGAAAATATTTTTTCTGCTTCTCTTTGCCTTTCTCATACACATTGAAAATATTAGCAAATTTGATCAATTCAGAATATTTAAAACTACTCAAGTGATTTTTTTTAAAAAAGTGCTTTATGTTATTATAGTGCCTTACTCTCAAGGAAGCTTGTTATTAAGGAATATTAGAACACAAACATGTGAAAGTGCCTTTTATGAAGAAAATACTTGTGTGTATCCCAGAAGGTCCATTTTGTTAAAAACAAAATCTGATTAGTTTTCTGCCTTGATTTGTGAGGTTTATGAAAATGAGTGATAAAATAAGTTTTTAATTCATAAAACTTTTAGGGAAGTAAATTGAAAACTTCTGACAGTTGAATAGAATAATGTTAGTTCTGTTTGTAGTTTAAAAACATATTAATGCACAGCTACTATAAAAGGAAAATGTATTATGTGTAAGTTGATAATTAAACCATATAATATATATTTGTAGTACATTTATCTGAGAAATAATTTTTATTCTCTCAAAATGCTTTGCTTCCAAATTTTTTATATTGTAGAGAGAACATTTTTAAAAAATTAATTTTATCAAACCATAGGATTTAGTTTTAGCTTCATAGCGTGAAGACATTTCTGTTAGAGATGACTTCAGTCACAAGTATTATTTGGTTTTGCAAAGGAACATCATTTATTATACTCTAATTGAAATTTATTACCTTACTTTGCATAAAGTTAGACTCTCAGATTGTTTTAATATGGGGAGTGTCAAATGAAGGAGTACGAGTGAATTTAAAACCAGCAGCTATTTAAAAGATTCTTTAGTATCCAAGTTGTTGGAAAATGTTATTTTGGTACTGAAATATTTTAATGTTCTGTATTTTTTAACACATTAAAGTCTATTTGAAAATGTATTTTTTACTTTATGAGATGCTTAATGTGAGATTTCTTAAGATTTCAAGATATGCTGATTATTTTGCAGATATTATCTTAGGATGATAAGCAACCGAAAGCATTTAAAAATGAGCATATCAACCTTGTAAGAGGTCTTTATAAATAATCTGCTTCTTGCTTTTTATATAGGAAATTTTCAAGTGATTTAAAAGCTACCATCTATGTAAGATATTTCTAAATACACATTTTCTTATTTATTGGTGACATTAATTTAAAAGCTTTTTCAGGTTTATCCTTAAATGCCTGCTGTGCATTTCCAAGGTGCCAAACTATATGCTAAAATACTGCTGTAGAAATTTCAGTTTGTCTTTTTTTTTCCCTAGTATACTTTAAGGATAACTATTAAATTAAAAAACTTTTCTCGTAATTTATTAAGGCAGAGTATGAATATGTCTTTCTATTGAATATGTTTACAGATTAGAAGAACTGGCTGTGATTTGTGCTAATTATGGCATTCCACATATAGTTAACAATGCTTATGGAGTGCAGTCTTCAAAGTGCATGCACCTCATTCAGCAGGTAAGAGAGTTTCAAAAGATATGTCAGGAAAAAATGGATTTTAACACATTTGGGATTATTACTTTGTTTTTCTTACAACCTAATACAGAAAAACAGTTAATCTAGCATCTTCTCATTCATGGAGCATTAGAAATTTGCATCCAGTAGTCACTCAGTAAAAGTCATTATTCTTTGCTAGTGTCATTGGACTATAGTTTTGGTCAGAACCAACATGGAAATACTTTAGTAGCTTATTTTTTTAACTTTCTGAGACTGTTCCATTGCCAGTGTTTTCATTTTTCTAATATACTGGATTATAGTGTTTTTAAAACTATATTGATTACTTGTTCTATATTCTATATTTAGTATTTAAGGAATCACTTTACCTTTATATCCTAGACTGAAAATGACTTCATTTATAAACATTCTAACGTATAGCTATGGAGTTGGCAGGTTTTTAAAAACTGTGATTTTATTTTATTTTATTTTTATAAGCATCACCTAGATCCCAGTCATCTGTTTTAGATTCTTATTTTTAAAACATGTCTGAGCTTCCCATCCCACTCAGAGTAAGAGTCACAGCCACGGCTCTGTGTCCTCAGGCGTCTGCAGCTTCCCTGATTTCGTTTCCTGCTGCTCTCCCTCTTACCCACCCTCCTGGCACATTTGCCTCCTTTCTCTTCCTCTCTTGTGCTACCCGTGTGCACCCCACTCCTGCTCATACCTCTTGTTAGGTTGCTTTTCTGGAGAGTTGCGTGGCTTCTTACCTGACTTTCTTTAGGTTGATGAGACTTTCTCAGACGCCTTATCTAAAATAACACCTTATTCCTTGCCAGCATTTTCTATCCCTCTTTTTCTGTTTTGCCATATTCATTGATTTTAAAGTACACATTTTTCCATGTTATATCTCTGAAATTGAGGTGTCTTATAATGTTAATTGGCAATGTTTATTCTTACCTAGTGGTATGTAAAGTAATGGTGCTTCTTGAAATTGATGGCCTCTTGCTCTTTTTCGCCATAGCACTTGTCACCATTTGATATGATGTTTGTTTACTGTCTACTTATTGGTAGTGATTAGAATTAAGGTTCTGTTAGGGAAAGGACTTTGTTTTGTTCACTGTTATGTCCTCAATACTTAGGACAGTACCTGGTACATAATTGACACTCAATAATTGGTTACTCAAACAACTGAATGAATAAATGATGTATTATATTTACTTACAGTGATTAATTATTCACACTATATCAGGATATGGATAGATATTATCTAGGTATGATACGAATTTTATGATTTGCGTGCATAGTGATGTTAGTCAAATATTCAGTTTTGACACACATGTGATTTGTGTTATGTGGATAAGAGTTATTCACAGCTTATCTGTGGCCTTCTGCCATGTGGTGGTGAATGCTCCTTAGCCCTGTAGATCCTATCTCATAAATTTTTTTGTTTTCTTTTTTGTTATTTTGAGTACTAGTATTATCTCTGATATAAATATGGTTTATACAATAGTATTAGCTGATTTGCTTCATTTCTTTACTCAAAGGTTGTACCAGTTAGAAAGTAATTGACTGCAAGTAACAAAAACCCAACCCAAATTAGCTTAATCAATGAGGAAATAGATTAGTTTACATAACAAAAGAAGTCCAGAGGTGGAGTGGTTGTATGCATGGTAAGCGAGGGTTTCTTAAAACCTTTGTGGAAGACCATTTACTGTTTCCTTGGTATCCTTTTGCATTGCATTATTCCTTAACTTTTTAAGGCTTATCACAGTTTCAGACTAGATTATATCTAATTTGAATGGTAGCATAGGAAGGTTGTACAGTTATCTATGCTGGAAATCTTGAAAAACATACTATTTCAGTGATTCATTTTTATTCCTCCTCCCCTTTTTCCTTTCTCCTCCTCTTTAATTTTTAGCAGCCTTAATTCTTTTAAAAGTCAGATATTCTAGCACTCCTAAAAGTTTAGAAAAGTGAGGAAGGGGTAGAAGATCACTCATAACCCTGTTACCCTAACAATTACTCTTAATAATTTGTGTATCCCTTTTTTCTATTTCTTTAATACATATACGTATTGCTTTTTACATGGTTATAGCCATTGTGTACATTTAGTATTAACTTTTTAAAATGTAGTCAAAAGCATATTTAATTTTTAAACTTAAATATAAACTTAGATTATATTTCTATACTCTCCACATGCTTATAAAGTCTTCATAATGATCAGTTTAATGGCTCCTTAGCATTTACCCAAATGTTATGTATTTAACTCAGCAGTGCTCATTGTTTTGGTGCTCATGACATATTTTTGAATACTAGAAAATTTGGTGGTGTAATTGAAGAGATTAAGACTCTTAAATGAAAACAAGCTCCAGGATACAATATGAAAGCTGCCCATGGAGTTGTGCATCACAAATACCCTACTTTGTCATCACCTCTCTTCATTCATGAGGTGGTTTTACTAAAATTTTAACGAGAAAATAACACTATAAGATTGTGAATTAATTTTTATAACGAGAAAATAACACTGTAAGATGGTGAATGAAATTTTATAATTTTACTAAAATTTTAACGAGAAAATAACACTATAAGATGGTGAATGAATTTTTATAAGGTAGCTGTTGTATTGTTGCAGATACTGTATTACCTTCTAGAATTGACATTTCTTTAAAAAAAAAAAAAAAAAGCAGTACATAAACATTGGCCCTCACAAAAAGAGGTGGTGTCCCTATTGCTTTCAGCCAAATAAATACTTGGGTCTTATTCAGTGCTAGTTGTTTCATGACATTCTAAAAAATTAAAATTAGCTTTAATTTATCTCAGTAGTTTTTATCAGTTAATACATACCATTTACTGAGTGCCCATATCCACCATGTGTCAGGCATCCTGCTAGACTTTTAAAGTTTATTAACTTAATCCTAACAGTTTAAGGTGTACTTCTCATTGTTTCCGTTCTACAAGTGAGGAAACAAACTCGGCAATATTAAGTGACTTGCCTAAGGTCCCAAGCTGCAAAATGGCCCATATAGTTCAGTGTGACTCCAAATCCCTTTATCTTCCTCTAAAAAACAAAGTACTAAAACTGGGAAGCTTTCTTGAGAAGATAGTATTGTAATAATCAAGCAAATACTGAAGAAAGAGGTATAACTAAAATGTTTCAGAATTTTTTTTCTTTTAGGGCAGTGCCCCAGAATGACTCAGTGCTGAGCACATAGAGCATTCTGATATGCATATGTAGTCCCCAGGAAATTAGCTTTGCAGAACCTATACTTCTGACATATACTAAACTGACTAATTTAGGAGACTCATGGAATATGGATGTGAGGACACATTAATAGAGAGGGTTGTAGTAGAGTCACAGAAATACATAGAATTAAGGATTGTAAAGCTCCGCAAGTGTGGGAAGCAGCAACTTTGTTTATTGAGAATTTGAGAGAAGTAGGTGTTATACTAGTTATTCATAGACCTAATCGTCAGTTCACTCAACAGACACTTGCAGTGTTCCCACGGATGTGCCAGGCAGCAGGGTAGGCACTGGGGATGCAGTCGTAAGTACAACAAAACCTTTATCCTCTTGGAACAGAAGCAGACAGTCAACAATAAGGATGACAGGTCTTGATAAATGCTCTAGTATTGGTGGGGGAGGAGTATCAGATGGCGTGATCGAGGAAGTCCTCTCTGAGAGGTAACATTTGAGCAGAGCCCCGAGTGTTATGAAGGAGTGAGCTGGGCAGCTCTCTGGAGAGATTCCGGACAGAAGGTAACAGCAAGTGCCGAGACATTGAGGCGGGGGTGTGCTTGGAATGCATGAGGAATAGCAAGGAGGCCAGCGTGGCCGGACCAGGGCAAATGAGGGCAGCAGTGGTCGTAAAGAGATTTGAGGTGTGTTAAAGATTTGAGATTTTATTCTTGGTATGGTCATCAGCCATTGGAGGGTTTTGAGCAGGAGAGTGACGTGTGACGGCTGCGCTGTGGGGAATGGCCTGTAGGAAGGCAAGCGGGGAATGCCGTTGCAGCAGCCCACGTGAGATGCGTTGGTGGCATGGGCCAGGGTGGTTGCTGTTAAGGTGTTAGGAAATGGTTGGATTCAGATGTATTTTGAGAGTCAATCTTACATGGTATGCGGATGAACCCGATGCAGGGAATGAGGAAATGAGGATTCAGGGACACCAAGACGTTTGGCCTGAGTTGCTGGAAGGATGCAAATGCCATAGGAATAATATTTTATTTTTTAAACATGGGCTCTTCATCCTGATTACCTAGGTTTTTGCCTGGGTGACTTTCAGTAAGGTGCTTTAACTGCCTGGATTTGAATCCCAGCTGTGCTATTAACTACATTTCTGACCTTGGGCACGTCACTTTAATTTCACTGTGCCTTAATATTCTCATCTGTAAAATAGATATTACTGTGGCATCTGCCCAGATAGCTACTGCATGGGTTAACTGAGTTAAGAATGTAAAGTGCTTAGAACAGTGCCTGATGCATAGTAAGTTCTTAGTAAATTCTGGCCGTAATTATTATATGAACAATGATCTGTTTTATTCACTGCTGCTATGCCCAGAACCTGGAACAATGTTTGGCAGATGATAGGTGCCCAAATATTTGTTCCCTGAATAAATGAGTAAATGGATGAACTGATAAATGGCAACCGTTCACTTCATAGGACATGCTCCTGTGTTTCCTATTCTGTTTAAGCCCTTCCAGCCTTCTGGTGTTTTTCTCTCCTCCTCATTAATGGCCCCAGACTTTAGTGTGGAGAATGAGGTCTATACACCGTTCCTGAGATTGGGTCCAGCCTGTCTGTTTTCTTGCCACAGAATTTGCTACCCTTTGAATGCTTTCTGTGTTTTAGTGATGAAGGGGTTCTAGCAAAGTCTGGTGCACTGATTGCTCTCTTAGTACTCCTCCTAATTTAGGTTCAGATTTCTCTCAGGAGACCTTGGGCACTACTTAAATGTTAATAAAAAGGCAACTCTGACTGTTCCACTTTATTTTTATGCGCTACTTTGCATGGTTTTCAGTTATTTATTCAATTAGTCTCATATGCTTCTCTCTGTTTTCCTGTGATAAGGTGAGATTTTCTCTGATCATAGTTTATGAGGAAGTTAGAAAGGAGAATGACAGGGGAAGGTTAAGATTTAAACAATCATGTGATAGCCTCCAAAGCTGTCTGTGCCCCTTCCCTTTTCTGCTTTTGCTGCTTCTACCTATTGCCTGGATCTGGCCTCTTAGATTAGGCTACTTCTGTTCTCTTCTATCTGCTCCTTCTATTCTCCCTCAGCTATGGATGTGGATATAAAGTGGGAGGATGAAGGTCAAATATGGTTACAATATTAATAGGAATGTAGATTGTGAATACAGATTGAAAATCTGTGGCTACAGATAAAGAAAAAAACTATCTTAGTTGAAATTTAGATAGTATCTCAGTTTTTAAGAGGAGGAAATTGAAGCACATTAGGCAGAAGGTTAATAGACTATGTCGCATGGGACTAGAACGTAGTTTTACATTTCTAGCAAGTATTCCATTTTTCACCAGAATACGAGATTTTCACTTGAAGTTCATTTGCAGTGGAATGAGATCATCTAAGATTATAACATTAGGAAACATAAGTTATGTAGAAACTCTTATGTAGAGACTCTTATGCCAAGAGTATACCAAAAAAATTCCATTAGTTGAAGTTAAAAATAAAATTTTTCTTTTCTCCTTTATTATCCAAGTGGTGGTAGGAGCAGAGCTTGTTGCTTAAAGTGGTCACGCAGGTTAGTAGATTATCCAAGCATCAAAGAGAGGCACTTAATGTATAACTTACTGATGGGCAGCATGGGTGGCTGCAGTCCATTAGATTATGGTGACCACTCTTGAACTCACAGAGGGTGTTTAAAATTACTTAATAGTTGAGGACGCACTGTTGTTATTTATTGTCAAATAGAAGATCACAGATGAGAGGCACGGGAGGAATTCACTCTCTCTTACCCAATTTTAAGGTGAAAAGTTCTGTTTCAATGTAGTTCCCACCTGAACTGATGCTGAAACTCTGCCTTCCTCACAGGCTTGGTGTGAAGATTAAATGATTTATGTGTGAAAGCAGCTTGTAACTATAAAGTGCTCTTCCACATATAAGGAGCAGCATTTAAAAACTCAGTTTAATGCTTAAAAATATTTTACTGACATCGGTACAAAGAAAATAAAAATCTTTCATCTGTTTTTTATTTCTGCATTGTTTTAATGGTATTTATTAATAGCAGTTGCTGTCTCTTCTTCTAGAAACTAATATGTAATACTACATCTTATTCCATTCTAGGGGGCTCGGGTTGGTAGAATAGACGCTTTCGTTCAGAGCTTGGACAAAAATTTTATGGTTCCAGTAGGTGGCGCTATAATTGCTGGCTTTAATGATTCCTTCATTCAGGAAATCAGCAAGATGTATCCAGGTAAATAAATCAGTTGCTCTTCAGAAAAAGTAACTAACAAACAAAAATCCATTTGTACATAGGCTACTGTAATAAATCTTAATTTATAAAGCTTTTTTCCCCTTCTGAATGTAACTTATCATCCTTATTTCAGGAAGAGCTTCAGCTTCACCTACTTTAGATGTCCTTATTACTTTATTATCACTTGGATCGAATGGCTACAAGAAGCTATTAAAAGAAAGAAAGGTAAGCTTTCCTGTTAGGTGTAAACAATACTGTTGACTAAAACAGTTCTCCAAAGAATTGGTGTTTTTGTCTATTGGTTTATCACATTGGGATGTAGATACCTAGCAAAGTCCTAGGGGATTTACTTTGATCTGGACCCTCCCTATGTGGTTTTCAATTAATCATTGTTATCCTGTCTATTCAGATATCCTGAGGAATCTTGGAAAAGTGATTTTTGCTTTTGTGTTTGTTTTTGTCTTAAGAAACTCCTGCATAAGGGATTCTTATTATTTCGGTAAAATTTAATTCATTTATCACTTATAGGTAGAGGCTCTTAAAAGACAAATGGACAAATTTTTTCTTTTTAGTTTTGGAAGCCTGAAGATTTGTTTAGTTGTGACATGTCAGTTGCAGGAGGAAGAACCAGGTCAGATGTTGGCCAGCTTCTCATACTAAAATAATAAATCCATCCCTTGGCATTATTGGAATGCTGATGAACTCATTGATTATGTTGGTTATGAAAAGAAAAGTGACATTTGTGCTTAAAAATTGGACTTTGTCTCCAGCACTAAAAACTAGCTTAATTCAGGGACAACTCCAAAATTGTAGACAGAGACAGTGTTGGTAGGGCAGGTCAGACTAAGGTGTTTTATTCATCTCCCATCTGGGAGAGCTAGCGGCCCCTGGTGCAGTTTTTGTGTCTGTATAACTTTCTAACACTTAGTAGCAATTACAGTCCCTTAGATTTATGATAGTAATTTACATATTTTAAAGTATTTTCATGTACGTCATCTGATGGATCCTCTCAACAGCCTTATGAATATGTAACAGAAGTTTAACATTTTCTGTGCCCTGTTTTACCCTAGTCCCTTTCTCTCCACTAATTCAACGCATAGGAAAGTAATTATTTACTTTCCATTGTTAGGACATCTCTTAAGATTTACGTGATATAGAAAAAGATGCTCAACCTCAGTCATTAGGGGAATGCAGATTAAAACCACAGTGAGATACCACTACACACCTAGGAGAAGGGCTAATATTAAACAAACAAACAAACAATAAAAACAGACAACACTGGCAAGGATCTCAAGCAAGTAGAACTCTCAGATGTTGCTGATAGGAATGCAAAATGGTACAGCAACTTTGGAAAACACTTTGGCAGTTTCTTATAAACATTTACTTACCACATAAACTAGCTGTCCCACTCTTAGCTGTTTACTCAAGAGAAATGAAAATTTGTATCTGTACAAAAACCTTTATGTGAATGTTTATGGTGATTTTATTCATAATTGCGAAAACCTGGAAACAACTCAAATGTCCATCATCTGGGGTATAAACAAACTGTGGTACGTACATACTCAGCAATAAAAAGGAACACAAACTACTGATATATGCAATACCGTAACAACTCTCAGATGCATTATGCTAAATGAAATAAGCCAGGCTTGAAAGGCCACATATTGTATGGTTTTATTTATATGCCATCCTGGAAAAGGCAAAAAAATATCAGGACAGAGAAAAGATCACTGGATGCTAGAGGCTTGGGCTGGGGGAGGGGGCTATTAATGGTAGTGAAATGTTTTGTATCTTGATAGTGGGAGTAGTTTCATGACTGTATGTTTGTCAAAATTCATAGAAGTGGACACCTGAAATTGTACTATATGTAAATTATGCCTGAAAAGAAATTTTAAATGATTAGACTAACACTCCAGTTTGATAAACTCCAAGAAGTAATCATCTTGTTCTGGCCAGGAGAAAACCTCAGCAGAATCTTTCAAGGGCCCTTCTCCGTATGACAGGTGAAGACTGTTTATAGATGCGGAAAACCGTCATCTCTCTGTATGAGAGTTGAGTTGTATCCGATGTCAGTGGGTCTTAGCTCTCCTGTCACTAGTTGTTTCACTATGGAAAAGGTTCTTGAACTCACAGATTTTATTTCATTACTTGTGAAAGAAACAGTTGCTATCTCAGGCCACTTCTAGTTCTAAAAGATTATAGAATATTTCCTGAAATAAAACAGCTACTTTCTGGGCCTTGAGCATTGTAATCATGGGAATTGGCCTGTACTTTAGTAATCCAGCACAAATCATATGGATAATTTATAAATCAAACTTTTTTAAGTTTGAAATTTTTTAAGATGATGGTCTCTTCAGTTTCATGGTACCTCCTATCCATTTCCGCCCCCATTAGGCTGTCTTGACCCCTCCCACCCCCCATCTGAACAATGACAAGCCCATTTAAAATAGCATGGTCTACAGTATGGACTAGTATTTCTTTGAAACTCAAAGTAGATAAAGTTGAGTGTAGGATAGGTTTCATTGAGTAAATACTTAATTTACTAAATATATGTTGAGCATCTGTTATGTGTCAGGCACATAATATTGATAGAGCAATCAATAAAACAGACAAAGATACCTGCTCTTGTGGAGCTTGCATTTCATATGGAGGACACCAGCAAATCACATAACAAATCACAAAAACATAAATGTTTATTTATATTCACATAAAATATAAATGTTTGTTTAATACATAAATTATAAAGCTGAAAGCGCTATGGAAGAAAAGAATAGAGTAAAACGGGGGGGGTTGGGGAGGATGTGTGTGGGGAAGTGGTGAGAATTGATTCTTTAAATGCAGTGGTTAGTGCAGGCCTCATTGAGAACGTGACATTTGGGTTGGCTTGAAGAAGTTTGAGGGAGTATACATGTATGATGGAGAAGAGTGTTTCAGGCAAAAAGCCAGCACCAGGAATCAGGGCCGAGTCAGTGTGTTTGAGAAGCAGGGAAGAGGCCAGTATGGTTGGAGCAGCGTGATCAAGGAGAGTTGTGAGAGTTGAGGTCAGGATGGTATTGGGGGTGGGGCCCGTCATGTAGGGCTTTCTAGGCCATATAAGGTCTTTGCCTCATATTCTGAGTGACTTAGATAGAGAACCATTGGAGGGTTTTGAATAGAGGAGTAATGTGATCTGATTTGTATGTCGAAGGATGGCTCTGGTTGCCGTGTTGAGAACAAATTAGGGGGGCAAGGGTAGAAGTTGAGCTTTTGCAGAAATCAAGAAGTGATGTTGACTTGGATCTAGATGGCGCCAGTGGAGGTGATGGAAGCGGTTGGATTCTAGCTCTCTTTTGATGATTGAGCCAACAGAAATTCCAGACGAATGTATTGTGAGTGAAAGAGAGACATCAAGAATAATTCTGAGATTTTTGACCTGAGCAGTTGGAAGAATGGAGGAGCCATCAACTGAGATGGGGAAGCCCGTGGGTTGGAGGGGAAGGCCAAGAGTTCAGTTTCAGACAAAGTTGAAATCCCAGGTAGAGATGTAGGTATGGAGCGCGATACGAGTCTAGTGTTAAGAGAGAGAGCTGAGCTGGACATAAAAAGTTGGGGAAGTTAATTGGCTAAGAGATTAGCTGAGATTTTAAGAGAATGAGTCTAAACAGAAAAGAAGTGCAAGGACTGATCTCTGGGGCACTCCAACATTAAGAGGTCTGGGAGAAGGAAAGAGACCAGAAAAGGAGACTGAAAAGGAGGGAAAGCAAGAGTGTGGAGTCCTAGAAGCCAAGTGAAGGAAGTGTATCAAGGAGGGAAGTGTGATTGCCCAGTGCCACTGATAGGTCAGGTAGAGTGAGCACTAAGGTTTGACTACTGGGTAGAAAAGTTTCATGTAAAATCATTCTTAACATAGTCTTTCAATGCAGGGCTTGTGTTATCTAGCAGATACCATATATGTGTAAATACACTTAGGTATATATATGAAGTTATAACCCCTAATACTGAGCAGTTAACCATGTGGCAGGCTCTCCTTGAAGCACTTTGTCATGTATTCATTTAATCCTCACAGCAGCCCTGTGAAGTGTTATCCTCATTTGACAGAGAAGTAATATGTATGAGGTAAATTGTGGGACATGGATTTAAATCTAGGCAGTTGGGCTTCTGATCCTCTATCTTGAAACCTCTAAACTGTACTTTTTTTTTTTTTTAATACAGGTAAATAATCTAGTTTGGTAGCAATGTAGCTACTTTAAATAGCTATAAATCTGAAGACCTAGGTCTACTAATATCCAGAGGATGCAAAAACAATAGTACATTTAGCTGCTTTGGCCAAAAAAGCTCAGTTGTATTTTAGATATACACTATTTGCTTGTGCAGAACCACTGTTGCTGGGGAACTCCCTCTTTGACTCCAGGTGGTCCTGGTGAGGCTGTCAATCACAGGGTCCCTTCTCCTCTTTCTTAGGGGTGGACGTGTGATCTGGCTAGCCTCGTTCGCAGGTGGACATGTGGAGATAGAGTCCTTCCAGCAGATTTGATAGTTCATTTAGAGATGTTGTGTATGTTGCTTTGCAGATAGTAAACTGTAAGGATGTAATCTTATGACTCTCAGCTGCCAAATTTCTGGCCATGCCAAGAAAGCCTTCTTTAGAGTAGAGAACTTAAGAGGGAAAACAGAACTGAGAATCATTTGAGTCTCTGGATCCAGCCTTACCTGCTTGTAGAACTGGCTGTTAGATGACCAATAAATTACCTCTTTTGTTTTAAACTAGATTTCTCTAATGCTGATACTTCTTTTTTTTTTTCATTGAAGTATAGTTAACTTACAATGTTATATTAGTTTCTGATGTACAGCAGAGTGATTCAGTTATACGTATATTATATTCTTTTTCATATTTTTTTCCATTATGGTTTATTACAGGATATTGAATATAGTTCCTTGTGCTATACAATAGGACCTTGTTGTTTATCCATTCTGTATATAATAGTTTGTCTAATGCTGGTACTTTCGATACCTTTTACACCCTTCATAATGTTTCAAACATTCATTTCTTCTTTTCCATTGTCCCTGCCATGACTCCCTAACTAAAGCCCTTACCATATCGCACCAGGGTGGTTACAATAACTTACTAACTCTTCTCCTGATCCCCAGTCTTGGTCTACTCTAATTTGTCATGTTGTAGAGCAGTGCCAGATTATATTCTAAAAATGGGGAAGTCCCTTTTGGTCCAGTGGTTAAGACTGTGTGCTTTCACTGCCGAGGACGCGGGTTCAATCCCAGGTCAGGGAACTAAGATCCCACAAGCCGCTCAGTGTGACCAAAAAAAAAAAAAAAATTATATTCTAAAAATGCACCTTTCTTCAAGTTATTCCGCTTTGGGTTTTGGTTGCCTGTAAGGCAAAATCCAAACTCCTTAGCCTCCCATTATGATCCATCATGATCCTTTGTGCTCTGGTCCCACATTACCTGAGCAGCATTGGCCCCCGCTTGTTCATTCATTCAAGCAAAGAAATGTTTATGCATAAGCCCTAAGGTTAAATTTACAAACAAGACTGACATAGTCGTTACCCTTAAGGAAATTATAGTCGGGGAAGTCTACATATTAAATAAATAATTACAAGTCTGATGAGAGTTATGAAAGAACAAGCAGAGTATTTGAGAGCATATATCACCTAACCCAGCTGGGGCACCTAGCCCAGCTCTCACAGGGTCAAGTGTCACCAGGAGAAGTGACATCTATTCTATGAAAATGCAACTCGTGCACTTATTAAGTGGCCCCCATGGTTTAATTGTAGGCTAGAATTGATGACTAGCATAACTGTAGAATTCTTAAAGGGTATTTTAGACTGAGTCTGGAAAGCAAAGTATTGTGCAGTTATTGGAGATTTTGTGATTTAGATCGCTTTCCTTTAGGGTAAGTTCAGACTCAGTAGGTCTGGAGTGGGGCTTAGACACTGCATTTTAACCAAACTTCCCTGATAAATCTGATGCACACCCAAGTTTAAAACCCATTATTTTGGGGCACACAGGTCACTTGTATCTATAACGGAAACTTGGAGAGGAAATATATAATATCATAGCATTTTAATACTTATACATAGATAATATTTCATGGAGTTTGAGATGAACTGCACAAATATCGCATATATCAAAGCTTGAAAATATAACTTGTTAGTTTTCTATTTATTTCTGGTAGTTTTAATTGTCATAGTTATAATCTTTTCTTATACCATAGCTACTTTTTACCTTATATTGATCAGTCTGCAGATTTGGCTAAAATTTCATTTTTAAACTAAATAAATAGAATATGTTGTAGCTCAAACAATGAAACCATTACACAAAGTTTTAAGTTAGACATTTTAAAACTATACTTTATTATATAGATACAAATTTTTAAAATTTTTATATGCTGTTATTATAATATCAAATAAACATACTATTTAGTTTTTCCTGTTTTTGTTCTTCTTGAATTGAAACTGTAAATAATAATAGCTAATAATATTAAATATTTGCTGTATAAACTAATATAAGTCTTGAGTAATTTTATAGTAAACTTATTTAATTAGCAAATTAAACTGACTGTTTGAATGCACATCCCTGAAAAATTACCATCAGGTGTCTGAAGTGAAACTTGGTCCTTGATTTTGGGTAGTCAAGTAGATTACTGCCTACTTTGGAGTTTGCCGATCGATCCCTCTATTCTTTGCTTGTTATATAGTAGATGCTCATCAGATGTTTATAGAATGAACTAATGCAGGGCATTTGGGAACACATAGGTCCACTGTTGTACAGTCTTTTCTTGTTTTACACAGAATAAGTATCTTTCTATAAAATTAGGCAGAAAGCAAATAACATTTTGATACTGACTTCCATTGTGACTTAGATGTTCTTATAGAGACATTTCTCCATATGGATATAGTTGAAAACTTGTGAAAAGGAGTAAGTTAAAATGGTGATTACCTGTTGTATGTAACAGGCACTGTACTTCTGGGAGTAGGGCTTCCTCCCTAGTGGATACTCCTCTTCCAAAAGTACTTTTCTTACCCCTAAGGATTTTGGAATTGTTGATATTAGGGGTGTTCTGTCATCTTTTTGGAATCTAAGAATTTCTTTTATGCCATGCTTCTTCTGACCATTGACATTTGGGGTTTGACTTTAAAATTTTCAGCTACTTTTAGGTGATACCAAAGGCCCATGCAGGTGTACATTTTGCTTAGCAAGAATGAAAATCCACCTTCTTTGAGACTGGCCTGCAGCAATATGTAGCTCAGCTGGTGAATGGATCCAGTAGGCAGCCCAGCTCTGCTTTTCATTGTGACTTTGTCCTTTATGAATCATTGGGTAAATATTTTGTGGGGATATTTTATGTTTTTAGTGTTATGAATTGGATGACTCCATTTTAGATGTCAAGCGTAACTCGCTTTGTAACATCCAGAACTTTGTTCTTTTCCTTTTTCTAGATAGTGTAGAATGGAATGAACAGGGACAGGACAAGAATGGGATTATAGCTGCAGGGTATTAGCATGTGTCTGTAGGAGTCCTGCTAGCTAATGTTAGTTATTTCAACCTGAAAACTATTTTAGGCTAAGGGAAAAGTAGGTGGGTAGGAAACTAATATTTTTATGAATGTCTGCTGTATGCCGGGAATTCTGCTAGGTTCATTATATTCATTATAATGAATTCATTATTCATTTCATGTACTACTCAGAACAAGTTTCTGAGGTAGGTATTATCCCCATTTTACAGATGAAATTGAGGCTAGAACAAGTATACTTACCCAAGGATCACATGTAAGTGCCAGAACTGCATTGAAACCCAAGTCTAGGTGATGCTAAAGCCTCTGCACTTTCTGTCTTCCCACTCTTCCCACTGCTTCCAGTCACCCATCCACTGTTGTGGAAGTGTTTACCTGCTGTGTGCTAAGCATTTGAGCCATCAGAATGATAATCTCCTGACCTCTATTCTTATCTAGTGGAGGTGTGTAAAACCCCAAAGGCTCTAATGTATTCATTGGTTTTATTTAAAATTCTTTGTATAGAATTTACTTAGAACAGAGACTGTCTATAGTAGTAATTGTCAGAGTATAAAAATGCTCATTTGAGAATTTTGAGAACTCTATCATTGTAAGAGCATAAAGTTTGCTTTTTAACAACTTCATTCAACAGAAAAGTCTTTTTGTTGAAAAATGTGGATGTCCTCCATAAACCGTAATTGCATATATGTAGCATAAATATTGTTTTTTTATTGGATTTGTTGCAGAAGTAAAGGCCTCTTTTGTTTAAATGGACTTGCTTTTGAACTGTGGAAATTTAATCGTGATAGTTTATTGGTTTAGCTGTGGAGAAGCTGAGGCAAAGCTATTTTGCTCCAGCCAGAGCTATTTATATACCATCACTGAGAGTTCCTCTTTATATTATTGGTGTTATTGCCTACTAAAAAAGGAACGTTAAAAGACAACTTAGGATTTTTTTTTTTATTCCTTGCCCTTATTCACCACAATGATATTTTTAGAGTTTATTTCATCTAGCTCTGCATCTTCCAAAAAGGGTTTATCTTTTTCACAGTAGAGGCAGACAAGAACTCAGCTTGAAGCCATTCCTTCTCAAGCCTTGTTTTTTTTTTGAAGGGTGAAAGGATGAAAGAGAGTGGAACTCTGGGTGTGAATTGAACCTCTTTGCTCTTAGCCCCTTCCTGATCAACACATCTGCTTCATTGAGGGGAGAAGTGACCAGGAAGTTTAACCGAAGAGGCCTTTAAGAAAAGGGGTGAAAATTGAAGAAACTATTTCTTTGAGTTGCTCTGTGTAGAAGGAAAGATCAGTCTTAGACGTTCATCCTTACTTCACATTTGGTTCTGGAGAAGATCATTATAATTCTGCTTAGCTTTACTTTTAGAAGAGTGCTTTGCTGAACAGGGCAGGCAGATAATCATTCATTGTTGCAAATATCTGCTGAATTGGACCAGCGCAGGAGAGGAATGACGACTGGCTGCTTCAGTGGCTGGACTTTGTTAGCTGCAACTTGGAGAACGTAAGACATACAGCTTCAAACAATGTCCTATAATAAAGCTAAGTTGGGAACTTAGAAGATTTGCAGCCCTAAAAGTAGAGTAGTTGAATCTCAACAAAAGTGTCAGATTTCAGGCCTGGATATGGGGCTTCAACAGAAGAGTTTGAAAGCAGTGCTTTAGCCTGTGATGCAAGGAGTATGCCTGGACACTGTGGCCTGGCCACAGTCATAGATAGCAGCATCCCTCATTTAGTACTGTTGTCTTCACTTAAGGGCATCTGTGTGTGTGGATACGTACCAACAGTCCGTTGTCCATCCATCCTTCATGTTATCAATGAAATACCAGACTACTTGTTATGTTTCCTTTTTTTTGTATTACCCACCTTATGAGGCATATTGTAATAATATGTGAAGTTCTCTTTTATCTTATCCTGTAATATGAAGCAGTATAAGCATAAGACCTTTTTCTTTAAAATTTAGTGAATTATGCACATCTTTGGGTTCTGGGAAGGGATAAGCTAGATGCTGGGCTTCACAACTGCAAATCAATTTGCAAAAGACTGTACGAAAGATAATGCTTAATATAATTCAACTTCTCTTCCATTAACATCTTGAATTATGGTATAAAGTTTTGTATTTTTATTCTAGAAATGTAGCTGACATTAGCATTCAGGTATACAGTTCAGTTTATCTCTAGTGAAGAGTCTTTTAAAATTAAGTTAAATACAGCACAAGAGACATAGAAAATCGATAATATTTCATTTCTTTTAAGTAAGATCTTTCTGTATACATTTGCTTGGGGTGCTTATAAATTTCTCCCTTTACGGAAGTATTTTATAATAAATGTCAGTTATAGATCTAACTGTAGCAAAAAATAGTGCAGGTTCTGGAATACCTTTGATATATCAGATAAAAACTGCTTAGCTAAGTATTAGTGTAGGAAATAGTGGTACAGTCTCTTAAATGATATTTTTTAAATGTAGTGATATCAGTGGGAGAGCATTTAGGACCTTAATATGAGAAATACTGTAGGATTCAGTACATTGAGCTTTAAGATATTATAAACTGCTTTGCTTATTGGATTACCTATCATAACCCTTTATATGGAGTAGAGATACTAAAAATATTTGCAGATGGATGTGAACTTGACTCACTAATATATTCTTTTTTGTTTAATTACTCCCATACTAGTGATATGTGATTGAGTTAGTATTACGTTCATAGTCTGAAGATTTTTATCCTAATGTTAGCTACAGTTCTAGTGGCATTAGCAAGTCATTGATAGAACTGGTTAGAACTAATTTGTTAAATATTAGAAATTGAACATTGGGAAATTTTGTTTTTTAATAGCCACATATACATTAGTAAATTTAAAAGCACCCTCCAGGGGTGTTACTAAGGAAACATTTCTTTTTTTTTTTTTAGAAATAGCTAAGTACAAATTAAGGACAAATTAACTACTCATCAGGTTCCTTTCACTCTACAAGTGTAACCGCATTGGTGATTACTGTGAGCCATGACTAGATAGAATAATATTCTAAATTGGCCCTCACAATTGAAATAAGTTTTTTTGTTGTTAGGGGAGAGAATGTAAGAGTCTGTAAAAGGCATTTCCTGGCTATCAGATTTGTTTCTGCTTATGAGAGGTTAATGAATTTGAGAGTAAGAGAGAATTAGATGCAGATTAAGACTTTGGTGTATAATATAATGAAGAAGAATCAACAGTTAATATCTAAATTAAAATATGTGACTCCTTTTTTCTTTTTTTATTTATTATTTATTTTTGGCTGTGTTGGGTCTTCGTTTCTGTGCGAGGGCTTTCTCTAGTTGCGGCAAGTGGGGGCCACTCTTCATCGCGGTGCGCGGGCCTCTCACTGTCGTGGCCTCTCTTGTTGTGGAGCACAGGCTCCAGACGCGCAGGCTCAGTAGTTGTGGCTCACGGGCCCAGTTGCTCCACGGCATGTGGGATCTTCCCAGACCAGGGCTCGAACCCGTGTCCCCTGCATTGGCAGGCGGATTCTCAACCACTGTGCCACCAGGGAAGCCCCCTTTTTTCTTTTTTAAACAACACTGAGCATTTATTTTATTTTCTTTTTGGCCTCGCCACGCGGCTTGTGGGATCTTAGATCTCCGACCAGAGATTGAACCCAGGCCTTCGGCAGTGAAAGTACCAAGTCCTAACCACTGGACTGCCAAGGAATTCCCAACACTGAGCATTTAAATTATGACCTAGTTACTTCATAGTAGATGAAAATATATAAATGAAACCTAGGAATTCTACTCTTCATTAACTCTGGTGTGGTACTAAAAGATTATGAATTGTTTCAGTTGCAGGAAAAACTCTCGATTTTTAAATTTCATTTGATTTTCTTATTGTTTCACCTTCTGAAGTGAACATCGATATTACTTTAAGAAGGAGGGGCCAGGAAATCTTTATATGTCTAAGAAAAGATGCCCACTCTTTTTTCTGTTTCTGCAAATGGTGATAACATGCATCCTTAAGTATTTCTATACACTTTTTTTAATGACAAAAGAGAAAGACTTATTACATATAACAGTGTGTTTACTTATAGCTTCATTCGGCATGACAGATGTGGGCGTTAACTTTTTGAATATAAAAAGAATCAGTACATTTTAGTGATCTAAGATTTCATCATTCTGGCATGCTGAGAATTGATCTTATAAAATATCCTAAAAATTTAAGAATGACTATTAGTTAAAGTTTTTTTAGTTCAGAATATAAAATATACTGTGTTGACAAGGATAAAAATGTTTGTGGTCTTAAGGAGACTCATTAATAATTCATAAACCTGGTAAGAATTTTCCTCTTTTTTAAATCTTTACCTAACAAAAGGTGGAGTTAGTCATCTACTACGTACTTTAGACATGAAAAAGCTACTCTGGGTCTCAGTGTGGGATCAGACTCTCCAACCCTCACCTTAGAGAAAACTGAAGCCGCTTATGTGGTCTTTGAAGTTGAAGTATCATTTCCTCATGTCTCCACTTGGGTACTCTGTTGGCCCTTGGCTCTTTGGTGCATCATTAGAGCTTATATGTTTTGACTGTGGCTGGAGGAGGTCAGTGCAAATGGGTTTTGTTCAGCTGCAGACTCACTTGGGCAGATTTTCATTTCAACACTTTTTAAAGTGCTTACTAGGAGAAGAAAATACAATTTTAGGTCAAACAGTTGCCAACTTAATATTTATTTGTAGCTTCATTAAATTCTCACATACATGTGCACATGAGATTTTGTACTTGTAAAATATATGTATTTTTATTTTTTACTACTGGGTATACACTATTTTTCAGAGTAGGATCAAGAAACAATTTTACAGTTTGCTGTAAACTTGTATTTACAGCAAATACAAGTTTTTAGTTGCTGTATTCTTTTAATTGAGTTAAGGGAATTGTTAATTTTAAGTTTATAATATTTAAAGGAAATACATCTTTAAACTGCCTCTTCCTAAGCGTGGCACATACTAAAAGTCTGGCACGTTTTTCTTGGTGTTGGGAAAGCAGTGGTGAAGAAGATAGAAAGTCCCTGCTTTCAAGGAGTTTTTCCATTCTAATAGGTAGTCATAGGCAATATTTACTTAAGCAAATACAAGAGCAATTTCAGACTGTGATAAGTATAGTGAAGGAACCAAAATAGGTAATGGTGTTGGAGGGAGATTGGGAGTTGGGGGTGGGCAGAGTCGGAGAGCTACTTTAATAGGGAAGTAATAAAGAAAGGTCTCCTTACATTGTGACGAAAGGGACCACTCATGGAATCATCTGGGAGAAGAGCTTTCCAAGTCCAGGGGAAGCAGGCACAAAGGTTCTGACATGTTCAGGGATTGGAAAGGAGGCTGACGTGGCTAGCTAGCATGTAGTGAGCGGAGGGAATGACTGTCACTGAGTTGGGTGTGTTGGCTGGGGTGGGTCACGTGGATGAAGAGTTTGGTTTTTTTAACACTTAACAGGAGGAAGTTGTTGGGAGGAACATGATCTGATTCACGTTTTTGAGAGACCACTGTGGCCTCTGTCTGGAGGGGTGGGAAAGTAGGCAGAGAAGTCATTTAGAATCTATTGCTGTGGTCCAGGGGAGAGGTTGATGGCTGCTTGGACTAGAGTGGTAGCCCTGGAGGTTCTGAAAAGAGGAAGGATTTGTGATAGATAATGTGATGGCCCCAGAGCAGGAAATGTGCTGGTTCTTTACCTTTAAACCCTGTGGTTTCTGGTAATTCTGGCAGCTTTAAATCTTTCTATATTGTGGCAAAGGAAAAGAATTGCTCCTAGGGCATATGAATGACTTAATTTACAGCATAGACTGTACACCAATCAGGGTTGTTTTATTAAATCTAACAAGTTGCAAGTGAGTATTTATTTGATTTTCTTTAAATGTAACATTTTGTTGTTGCAGGAAATGTTTTCATATTTGTCCAACCAACTAAAGAAGCTGTCAGAAGCCTACAATGAAAGAGTGTTGCATACACCTCACAATCCCATATCTTTAGGTAATTTTTTTTCTTAAGAAAAAAATAGTACTTCTGAACCATCCCCAGTGGGAAGCTGGTGTTTCTAGAAAGAGTATGAATTCTTTCTGGTTACAGTGATGTTTCTAATTTCATTACAGTGCTAATTTGTAAATTTTAAAAGTTTAGTCACCCTTTATAAATGCTGTAATGTATTTCTAAGATAAAACCTATACGCTGAAGAAAGAATTCAAATCTATGTTAAGTGTTATACTGAATATATGGAAAATAATACTTTTAACTCTTGCTTCTCACCAAAATAACTTGGTCACTGATAAGGATTCTATATAAATATTTTAAAATTTCTACCAGTTAACAAAACACCATAACATTAAAGATATTCTTAAAATTTTTAATGCTATTATTATTTATTTTCTTGAGTATGCCTGTCTTAGAGAAATCTGTGTTTATGATCATTTCATTTTGTCATGTAGTACAAGAGCTACTAAACAGGATAAAAAGAATGTTGACTTTTATGCATTTAACTAACTTTTAAACTTCATGATTACCCCTTTTAATTTGTGAATATATATAGTATAATATGGTTCATATTTCATGTATATCTGAGGAAAGTAAGGAAATAATAATTTGTAATTGAAGCCTTTTTCAGGAATGGGCTTCCTTGGAAAACCTTTCGGCCACTGATAGTAATAAAATCACCCCAATCAGTCCTTTGTTGGTTTATAATCTATGTAGATGTTATAGAAGGTGATATGGTATGATTTGAATCCCAGTTCTGCCATGTACTAGCCTCTAACTTCCTTTTCCCTAAGTAGAGATAATGATCCCTCACATACAAAGTTGTTAAAAATGGTTGAGATTATATTTGTAAAGTATCTAGTATGGTAAGTCATATTATCCATGTCATTGTTCCATTTATATAATTGGAAAATTCACTTTTTGGAAGGGTGATACGGAAATTCTCTTCTGATTCTGAGCATTTTTATGTTAACATATTTTTATCTGATCTGGAAACAAATCCTTACTATAATTTATTAAATGCATTAAAGTGAAATGGTGCCATGTGACAATGCATAAAGAGTGATAGCTCCATGAAATAAGACAGTCACAAAAGGACAAGTGCTGTATGATTCCACCCGTATGAGGTACCTAGAGTACTCAAAATCATAGGCAGAAAGTGTAATGCTGGTTGCCAGGGGGAGGGGAGAATGGGGAATTGTTGTTTAATAGGTATAGAGTGTCAGTTTTATAAGATAAAGTTATGGGGATGGATGGTGGTGATGGTTGTGTAACAAGATTGAATGTATTTAGTACCACTGAACTGTATACCTAAAAATTGGGTAAGATGGTAAATTTTATGTTATATGTTTATTAGCACAATAAAAAAAGTGATGTCTCCGTGATTGTTTGTTTCTTAAGTGGTTTTGTGCTGGTGAACCAAGGCTTACTGGAATACTTTTTTCTTTTTCAGCTATGACACTTAAAACACTAGATAAACACTATGACAAAGCTGTCACTCAGCTTGGCTCCATGCTTTTTACCAGACAGGTTTCTGGAGCCAGGTAAGTATGTTTAAAAGAGGATTGGATTTATTTCTCTTTTCAAAATTAACACTAATAAAGCACCTTTCTTTAACAATAAGTCCCCCAAGTATGTGCTGAACTGCACCTGAGAATTCATCGTGGAGGAAAGGAATGATGAGGTAGAGAATCTGTAAGGCTGTCACACAGTCAGTCACCTGTGGAACGCGAAATAGTCACAGGAAAGATATGAGTTTTGTTTGCTTTAATAGGCATACAAAAACAAAGTTCATTACCCCTCTGTACAAATTTTTGTCTTTATTTTCCTTTGTTAGATAATCTTCAGTGGTGTCACATTATGGTGTTAGAAATAAGTTGTCTTCATTACTAAGTTTAAGTGAAAATGTTTTTAAGGAAAAGTCCATTTCCTAAACTGAAAACGCTATGCAGTTCTTGTCTAAGTACTGCCTTTGAAAAATCTACTTTTTGCTTTTATATGTACATAGCTTAAGATGAATTTCATTTTTCATTTTATGTTTGATGAGGTCAGAGAAAAATGACTTGAAAAGTACCTTGCTCTGAGTACTCTTCTTTACGTGCTTCTGCTAAAGAATTTCTCTCTGACTACCAGAGGTTAGAGATTTCACATCAAAGAACAACTTTTTAAAAGGAAAAAAATCTTAGATTAATTCACCTTTTACCTTGATGAGCTATATCTATATACAGCATAGTTTTGACGCTTCTAAAATGGTTTTCTTGGCCTTGCTTTTTAGTGTTGCCACTATTTGTCTTTATGTTTAGGTTGATCTTAATTAAAAAATCTTAATTAAATCTTAGATCTTAATTAAAAATTTAAAAGTTCTTAAAAAAAAAGTACTGTTAGAAATCTGCTTATATCAAGTATGACAGTGAAATCAAGCTTTAAAAATGCATGTACCATTGCTGAATATTACTGATTGCTGACCATCAACCCACTGTAAGCAGTTATGTAATTTCTGCTGGATCCTGGCTTTAAAACCCTCCATTGCATAACATGATCAGATAGGTGTAATTCTAGTCCATTGATTACTTGAGACGATACACGGCAGTTAATCAAAGGGGTTTGATTTACAAACTTAAATATTCCATTAAAGTGTGTATATGTGAAGTCAGATTCTGGTATTTGATACAAAAACAGAAATAACTTTCTTTTTACCTTTTTATTTATTTTTATTTTTGGCTGTGTTGGGTCTTCGTTTCTGTGCGACGGCTTTCTCTAGTTGCGGTGAGCGGGGACCACTCTTCATCGCGGTGCGCGGGCCTCTCACTGTCGCGGCCTCTTTTGTTGCGGAGCACAAGCTCCAGACGCGCAGGCTCAGTAGTTGTGGCTCACGGGCCCAGTTGCTCCACGGCATGTGGGATCTTCCCAGACCAGGGCTCGAACCCGTGTCCCCTGCATTAACAGGCAGATTCTCAACCACTGCGCCGCCAGGGAAGCCCTCTTTTTACCTTTTTGAAGATGTAAAGGTGTTTTTGATTCCTAGAGCTTGTAGCTCTTTAATAGAAGATAAGTAAATGGTAAGCATCAGGTAGTACTTTCCTATGTGAAGTGCATTGTATAATTTTATTTTAAGGCTGCAGTCTGTTTTCATAGGCTACGATTTATGGCTGTTATTAAACTTCTTACTAAGTAGGTGTAAGGCTTAGTAACACAGCTTTCTTTTGTTTATGGGTGATACTCTGTTAACATCACCAGACATACTAAATTGGTAAATCTTTTCCCTTTCAGGGTTGTGCCTCTTGGGTCTTTGCAGACGGTGAGTGGCTACACTTTCAGAGGCTTTATGTCACATACAAATAATTACCCTTGTGCTTACCTCAATGCCGCATCAGCCATCGGTATGAAGACACAGGATGTGGACTTGTTCATAAAGAGACTTGACAAGTGTTTAAAGACAGTAGGAAAAGAACAAAATAAAGAGAGTGATGTATCTGGAGTTGACAATTATGATAAAACTGAAGATGTGGATATAGAAGAAATGGCTTTAAAAATAGATAATGTACTTCTTGGCACATGCCAGGATTCTTCCTGATGACATGTGAAGGTTTTCTTTGTGATAATTTAAAAAAAGTGATGAGGCTACAGTATAAGCTAGCAGTTCAAAGAGAAGACTTGAGATTTCTGAATTGAGAATTTCATGGAGAATATTTGGTCAAGGAATAGAACATGGTCTGAGCTAGCCATTGACAATTGTTACATGTGTTGTTCTTAGACTGCCTCAATCATTATCCTTAACAGGTTATAATGTGCAATTAGCGTTTTTCTAATTGTTAAATATTTGCCAAATATTATGATTCAGATAATTCTTACTAATATAATGATAGTAAAATTGCACATTACTCTAATTCTCTTTGAAATGTGTAGACTGCTTCCTTCTGACCATTCTCTATCATTCACAAATTACTTACGTTTCTGACCACACAGAATTAAGAAAGATCTCTAATGCTACTAATTAGATGTTTGTTGATGTGTGTAAGTCACAGTATGCCTGTAAAATGGACATTTTCCAGGATAGCAGAGTCAAGGTCAAGGTGTAAGCTTTAATTTTTGCTCAGCAGAAATGGATCTCAACTGGGGATGATTGGCTTCTTATATCTAAGTAACATCTGGAGATTTTTTTGGGTTTTTTGTTTGTTTGTTTGTTTTTTCGGCCATGCCACACAGCTTGTGGGATCTTAGTTCCTCGACCAGGGATTGAACCCTCGCCCTCAGCAGTGAAAGCGTGGAGTCCTAACCATTGGACCACCAGGGAATCTGGGGATCTTTTTTGATTGTCAAACCTAGTAGGATGCTATTGACATCTAGTGAGGGGAGGCCAGGGGTGCTGTTCAACATCCTACAATGGACAAGACAACTTCTCAAAACAAAGATTTATCCAGCCCAAAATGTCAGTAGTGCTGAGGTTGATAAAAACTGCTCTAAAGTAAAAGAACTCCTCAGCAAAGAGAAGTTTTCCATAGCAACTTTAATTATTCAGTAGTACTTCAAAGATGGTAGCTCTATAAATGTTACCAACTACACAGCATATAGATTCTTTTTTTTTTTAACATGTTTATTGGAGTATAATTGCTTTACAGTGTTGTGTTAGTTTCTGCTGTATCACAAAGTGAATCAGCTGTATGTATACATATATCCCCATATCTCCTCCCTCTTGCGTCTCCCTCCCACCCTCCCTATCCCACCCCTCTAGGTGGTCACAAAGCACCAAGCTGATCTCCCTGTGCTATGCAGCTGCTTCCCACTAGCTATCTGTTTTACATATGGTAGTGTATATATGTCAGTGCTACTCTCTCACTTCATCCCAGCTTACCCTTCCCCCTCCCCGTGTCCTCAAGTCCATTCTCTACATTGTGTCTTTATTCCTATCCTGACCCTAGGTTCATCAGAATCATTTTTTTTTTTTAGATTCCATATATATATGTTAGCATACAGTATTTGTTTTTCTCTTTCTGACTTACTTCACTCTGTATGACAGACTCTAGGTCCATCCACCTCACTACAGATAGTTCAATTTCGTTTCCTTTTATGGCTGAGTAATATTCCATTGTATATATGTGCCACATCTTCTTTATCCATTCCTCTCTCAGTGGACACTTAGGTTGCTTCCACAGCATATAGATTCTTAAGTGAAAACTGAGGTTACCATTTCTAAATATGTAATTATAAATTGTTAATATGGCATGTGTGCATTCTTCCATTTGGGAAAGTAAAAACTTTATTCCATTGTTTTGCTTCAAGGAGTCTGTATATTTGGTTGGTTTGTTCAGGTGTTTTGCACAGCTGTCGTCAAGAGTGGTTAACATGGGGATTCTGAACATATTTTTGCTGGGGAGGTGAAAATGATGGAGTATGAAGAACAGGTGTATTCCCTTCTCATTGCCCATATGCTTACTTTCTGAGTCTGAAATTCCAGACTTACTGGCTATAACTATTACGTTTGTTGTTAATTTTAAGAAATAGACTGATGTCTCATAGCCTAAGGAGTTAGTGAAGCCTCTGAATGCATCAAAATGTCAAAGGTGTATTTCTCAAGACTTGCTCTGTGGAGCACTTATTCCTAAGAGAGGCTCATGGATATAAAAGGTTCCACGGACAAGTAAGTTGGGGACTTTGCAAACCTGCCTATTGGCATATTAAAAGTCTCTAAGAATTCCTTCTATTCCAGTTTGAATGTATCCTTATCTAAAGATGGAACCCGTTTTTTTAATTAAATACTTACCGACATCCCATTGAACGTACTTTTGAAAACACTACAGTAGAGAATGCCACGTTGCTTTCTGGATGGTGTTTTTCTCTATTGTTTTGGCATTGTAAACTATGTTAAATGTGAGCTCAGACAGCTGCCACTCCCACGGGTAAGTTAGAATATTTTGGACACTGGCTTGACAACCTTGGAAGTCAGCTGTGTTGAGATAAAGTACTTAATTACAAATATTGTAAAGATTACTTTAAAATTATTGTGTCTTTGGGGTTCAGATATTTGAAGTGGCTGGGTTCTTTAAATAGCTATAATAACTTCTTTCAAAGGAGTAAATCCTGGATTAAAAAATTGTATAATTTTTTTATGTGAATTTGAGACTGAATTGTAGAACTAACAAAGCTGAAGAGTTGCTGTAGACCCTCTCGAATCTGTGAAAGGGAATGAAGTGATGTTGCAGATGTAGATGCTGGCAGTGCAGTGTACCGTCCACGTAAGCCAAGATTGTTTTATAGAACGGGTGATCTATATTGTTTGATCATCATTTAGTTTAAGAAAGGCCAGAGCCGAGAGACCAGCAAATGTTTTCTCATCTGCAGTGTATCAGCAGTTCTTGGGCTTCAGCTGCTGAATAGATAATAATTCTAATTGAAGAAAAATTACATGAACCCACATGTGAATGATAGATATAACATTTCATTCCTGGTGCATAAAAATCAGCTGCAGTTTTTATTATTAGTCCTTTCTTTTCAGAGGTTTTGGAATTCCAGCTCTATTCCTGCTGGTTTCAATTTGACCTGGAGGTTGGAGAAGTCACAAGAATTTTTGAAGGGATGTTGTAGGTTCTGCATATTGAGGCTTTCCTTTGCCACCACCCCAGTGTCCTTTGACTTGCTGTCTCTCATCTCCACATATGAGTATAAAAAAGCATTTACATACAGTTATTTATTTTAACCTGCTAGCAATGATTGGTAAGCCTCATAATTGGCCTCAGTTATTCTCATACTGGGGCAGAGGGGCAACGGATGATATCTTTTCCAGTCAGTGACTAAGATGTCCTTTTCTGTCTTTATGATCCAACTGCCCTTATTAAGACTATCAGGTAGAATTTTGGAGTTTGGTTTTTAAAGTCATTGGGCTGTGGTAGTCTGCCCAGAAAAGAAAATTGAATAACATGAAATATTCTTTAGGTCACCGAACGTATTACTAATTATACACACAGCAGGGAAAGGTATTTTAAATCCAATTCTCAATTTGGCTCTTAAGTTCTCTGCTGACAGATTCTCCCTCTATGTGATACTAGCCTTAGGAACTCTGTGTTCAACTATAAATCTTTTTATTTAGCTTTTTGCATTAGTTGACAAGTTGACCGAATATGAACTATTGAATACAGTTATGTTCAGCCAATAGGCACTTGATATGCAGAATGATAACTTTAAGTTTTTTCTAATGTTTTGCTGTAGCACATACCTCTATTGTGGTTCTGTTTCTCTAACCACTATAATAAGAACTGTAATTGAGGTCTAAGGTACGGAATGTGCTTTTATTTTTAGACTATATGGCTATGATACGTTTTAGTAAAATTAAAATTAAAACAAAGATAATTTTTTTAACCAGCAATGTTACTTTAATATTGAATTAGTAGCTCATCGTGAGTTAAATTCTTGTGTTCTTTCATAGAGGAAAATAGCCAACAATTGACAACGACAAACCCTGATGAGTCTCATTGATAATACACTCAGAGAAATTTTTGTGAATACATCCACATTTGGTGCATATGAAAGTTGGGTTTTCTTTCCCACTGTCTAAGATGTGCTAATTTCTGCCAAGCCCTTAAATGGTTTTGTTATGTTTTGCATTCATGAGGCTGACCTTATTTTGTAACTGAGTTTGCGTACACAGAAGTTTGATCATTTCAGAAGTTTGATACCCTCTGAATAATCTGATAAAAACAATTGAATATGCTGTTAACATATAACATAAAGAAATCCATCGAACAGTTCTTTTCCTTGTCTGTCAAATTGTGTTGATTATTTGTCTCTCGTGGCCGCTCAGTGTACAGGTCTAAGACTTACCCGCTGCTTCCTTTCGTGCCTTCCTTTTTACTTGCATGCTCTTTGTTGGCCATTATGGTAATATACACATGTAAGATGATGAGTTCAAGGCTAATGAATATATCTTTATAATTTTCCACCTAATATTCTACAGTTCAATCTAAGACCTTAAGCAAAATCTGGAAATGTTTATATGGTCTTGTTTTTATCAAGTGGTATCAACTTGAACTTTCAGAGAAATGTGAGGAAAGGCTATGTTCTTCATATTTATACATATAAATGTATAATTGTGGGGGATTTTAGCTATTAGAATTGAAGCTGGTGTCAGCCTGCTAACCTGTATGTTATACTAAAAGAAAAAGATGTTTCCAAAAATATTTTTGGTGTAGACTATGTATAAATAAAACTAAATTGTATAATTTATTACATGAAATAAATTTGTAATAAATCATTGATAGTGCATTATGTTATTTTACCTAATCACTGCTCCAGATACAATTTGAAAGTACAGATAACTAACATTAAATTACTTGCCCATTTTTTGATTCAGTCAACAGTATTGACTTGCCCAAAAATCAGCAAGAAAAGGCATACTTTATAATGAGAATCATGAGTCACGGGGGTGGAGGCTAGATTATTTAAAAAACAAAACAAAACAAAACCCAGCAACCATTTCCCAAAGGATCTATTGACTATAGAAAGTTGGAGGCTTAGAAGTATTGAATCTTTTCTAAAGGAAACACCTTAATTAAAAATAAAATAGGGCTTCCCTGGTGGCGCAGTGGTTAAGAATCCGCCTGCCAATGCAGGGGACACGGGTTCGAGCCCTGGTCCGGGAAGATCCCACATGCCGCAGAGCAACTAAGCTCGTGCACCACAGCTACTGAGCCTGCGCTCTAGAGCCTGTGAGCCACAACTACTGAGCCCAAGTGCCACAACTACTGAAGCCCATGCGCCTAGAGCCCGTGCTCCACAACAAGAGAAGGCACCGCAATGAGAAGCCTGCGCACCGCAATGAAGAGTAGCCCCTGCTCGCCGCAACTAGAGAAAGCCTGCACACAGCAACGAAGACCCAACACAACCAAAAATAAATAAATAAATAAAATAAATTTTAAAAAAATAAATAAATAAAAATAAAATAGTGTCACTTCCTTCTTCAGCAAATTTCATTTTTAAATTGTACTATCTGAATTTTACATGTAGTTCTCATTTGATTTGGAATTAGATCTCTGCGCTGGTACTTATTGACCATGTGAGTTCACATATTTAACCTCTCTGAACCTCAGTCTCATCATATGTGAAATGGGTACAATCCTATAGGATTGAGAGTTAAATGAGATAACAAAGTGATTAACTCAGTGCCTAAAACATAGCGCTTGCCATTAATAACTGCTATGGTGGTCTGCGTAAAGCTATAATGTACCAGTTTGTACTAGATTTAAATTAAATTTCAAAAATTAAAATTTCTTCATTAGTTTTTTAGTAGAATGTTTTTTGAGAGGGAGTCATCAATGAATTTTGTTCATCTCCAGTGGAAATTAAAACAGTATGTACTTGATTTTAGATGACGATCTTTTTTTTTTCTTTTTCCAGAATTTTTCTACTTTTCTTTTTATGAGTTTCTTTTTGTTTTGTGTTTACACCTGAGTATTCTTTTTAAGAAACATATTTAAAGTGCATTAACTATTTTATGTACCTGAAATTTCAGATCACAACCCAGCAAAAATGTACAGAGAAAGTTCATTCATTGTGACTTCCACATCAATTGTATTATCTGACCAAAGTTTTTGGTATAGTCAGCAGACCCGCAAGCATAGCAGTTTATTATATTTAGCCCTATTCTTTTTTTTTTTTTTTTCAAACATCTTTATTGAAGTATAATCGCCTTACAATAGTGTGTTAGCATCTGCTTTATAACAAAGTGAATCAGTTATACATATACAATATGTTCCCATTTCTCTTCCCTCTTGCATCTCCCTCCCTCCCACCCTCCCCATCCCACCCCTCTAGGTGGTCACAAAGCACCGAGCTGATCTCCCTGTGCTATGCGGCTGCTTCCCACTAGCTATCTATTTTACATTTGGTAGTGTATATATGTCCATGACACTCTCTTACCCTGTCACATCTCACCCCACCCCCTCCCCATATCCTCAAGTCCATTCTCTAGTAGGTCTGTGTCTTTATTCCCGTCTTGCCACTAGGTTCTTCATGGCCTTTTTTTTTTTTTCTTTTTTTTCCCCTTAGATTCCATATATATGTGTTAGCATACTGTATTTGTTTTTCTCTTTCTGACTTACTTCACTCTGTATGACAGACTCTAACTCCATCCACCTCATTACAAATACCTCCATTTCATTTCTTTTTATGGCTGAGTAATATTCCATTGTATATATGTGCCACATCTTCTTTATCCATTCATCTGTTGATGGACACTTAGGTTGCTTCCATGTCCTGGCTATTGTAAATAGAGCTGCAATGAACATTTTGGTACATGACTCTTTTTGACCTATGGTTTTCTCAGGGTATATGCCCAGTAGTGGGATTGCTGGGTCGTATGGTAGTTCCATTTGTAGTTTTTTAAGGAACCTCCATACTGTTCTCCATAGTGGCTGTATCAATTTACATTCCCACCAACAGTGCAAGAGTGTTCCCTTTCCTCCACACCCTATTTAGCCCTATTCTTAAATGACTTTATAGTAGAATGACATCGTGGCTCCCAAGTTTACATCTTTAGCAGACCTCTTTCCTGAACTCCACACCTTGGAATTCTCCTTTTTTCCTCTCTTCCTCACATCCTACATCCAATCCATCAAGAAAGAGCCACCTTAAAAAGTTATCTAGGATCAAACCGCTTCTCACCTCCTCCGCTGCTACCAGCCAAGTCGCAACCACCAATGTTTCTTGTCTGGATTATTTTGGTACTTCACCTCCACCCGCCCCCCACAAGAAGTCTCCCTGCTTTCTCCTCATGCCCCATTACAGTCTATTCTCAACACAACAGCCAGGGTGATCCTATTGAGACATGTATTGTGGTCTCTTACCTGCTCAAACTCTTGCAGTGACTCCTCATATCATTGAGTATAAGCCAAAGTCCTTGCTATGTCTCCAGAGGCCCTACAGCATCTGGCTATCCTACTCCCACCCCCTTTATCTGACTCTTTTCTTCCTACTCTTCACCCTTGCCTCCTCCAGCCAAACTGGCCATCTTGCTGTTCCTCAAACACGCTAGCCACACTTTGCCTCAGAGCCTTGGTTCCAGCTATTCCCTCTGCCTGGCAACATCTCAACCCAGATGCTTGGTTAACTCACCTCTTTCACGGTTTTAATCAAAGTTACCCTTTCCCATGAGGTCTACCCAGACTACCCTCCCTTTTTCATACTGGTAGTTACCTCCCCCACTTTAGCGTTGTTTAAAAATTTTCTTAAAGTTGAAAGTGGAGCCTCAATTTTACTGTGCCTAAGAATCACATGGGGTTCTTGTTAAAATGCAGATTTGAGTTCAGTAGATCTGGGGTGAGGCTGGCATTTATAGCCAACCCACAGGTGTTACAGATACTATTGGCCCATGGACCACACCGAAGAGTGAAGATCTAGCATACTATGTAACTTACATATTTATTACGTTCAACTGTTTATGTCTCTCCCTCTGGCTAGAACATAAGCTCCCCCAGGGCAGGATCTTTGTCCTCTCACGTATTCCCAATTACCTACGCGGCACCTGGCACATGACAGACAAGATATTTGTTGTATGAATGAATCAGTAGGCATTATTAAATATATAACTATGTATGAAATCCCATCATGTCTGATTGAATCTATTCAGTGGTTTTTCTGTTGCTTCTAGTACAAACTCCCAAAATCCTACAAATCAGAGATTATGATGTGGTTTCAGTCTGGCGTAGATTTTTAGCATTTCAGAATTTAAAATACTAATTACTAACTACTAAATTTTAAATACGGGGCAAGACTGATTTAGCACACCTTCGATAAGTGGTTCGTATACTGTGAGAGAAGTAAATCATCCACTGAACTTTTAGGGAGAGTTCTGTTCCAGGTACTATAGCGACCGTGACGTAAGTAAGAGGCCAGACTTCCACCTGGGCTGAGTGACAGTACACAAGTTACTTTTGACTCATCTGTAAAATGGGAATAATAATATCTAAAAAAGTTGAAATAAAGATCAAATGTAATCATGTGTGTGAAGTACCTAGCAAGGAGTCTGATAAACAGCAAGTGCTTTTGATAGTAGCTATTGCTACATGGCAGTTAGCAACAACAAAAAAAATGGAGAAGACTTTCAATAAAGTAGCTCCAGAAATAGTCTTTTAAAAATATAGCTGTGTTAAACAGAGACAACAAACTTATGGTTATTAAAGGGGAAGGGGGGGAGGGATAAATTAGGAGTTTGGTATTAACATATACATACTACTATAAAAACCAACAAGGACCTACTGTACAGCACAGGGAACTATATTCAATATTTTGAGTATAGGGAAAAGAATCTGAAAAAGAATATATATATTATATAAAACTGAATCACTTTGTTGTATACCTGAAAGTAACACAACATTGTAAATCAACTATACTTCAATTAAAAAAAATGTAGCTGTGTTTATTGGCCTGATCGTGATTAAATCCTATTAGGTCAGATGAAAAAAGAAAATTGAGACTGGAACCGTATTGAGTTCTTGGTTCAAGTGGCTGTTTTCCTTGTGGCCCCTTTCCTCCCTCCTCTCCCCTTTGCTCCCGTCTTATTTGCCACTGTTGAATTCATTTCTTTGTCTTAAGTCTTTCTTTCTCCTGTTAAAATGTAGATACATCAGGAAATAGATAACTGCTATTTATCCTTATCAGTTAGTGACATCTTAGTTTGTATGAGTTTATCAGATGTTTCCCTAAGAGTGGGTTATTAAAGAAAACTTATTATAGAAAATTTCAAACATATACAAAAGTAGAGCAAACCATATAATGAGGCCCAGTGTTCATCACTCATCTTTGGCACTTGTCAAGTCCAATTTCATGTCACCTCTACCACCCTCTTATTTGAAAGCAAATCTCAGACATTTCAAGGTGTAGCTCACATTTCAATATGGATCTCCTAAGTAAACTCATTTTTTAAAAAGTCACAATACTAGTATCACCCCCCCAAATTAACATAATATATTGATATCATCAAATATGCTATCATTGTTCATTTCTCTAATTACCGTTTTTTTTTACATTTGAGTCATGATCCAAATAAGATCCCCTAAGGGGAGATTTTAGTGGAAAAGGGAGAAGAAGTGAGAAACAGATGGCTTGAGGAACCAGAGAAAATTAGACAAGTGCAGAGAGAAGAAGACTTGAGATGGTGTTTTTCTAACGACTTTCCCATGGATTAATAATACTGGATTTATGAAGGATGTACTCCAAATGGGCTCCTAAAGATCTTCCAGGGTGCTGGAGAAATTCCCATTTGACCTGCTCCAGGTTTCACTGGTTATCATGAGAAATGGACTTCAGTCCATAGTCGTGTATAACAATTCAATTTCAATGCCAACTTCCTTAACATAAGGCTGCGAATTAGAACCCCAAATTAGATTAAGCCTATAAGGCAGTGGGGGTAATCATTCTAGATATATAGAGGGAACCCTTATTCTAAATAAATGTGTTGAAGGCTAATTGAGTCATTGTGTTGGGCTCCAGCCAGCCAGGTTTAATGAGCAGTGGAAGGTTGAGTACCATCTCAAAACCAGTTTTCAGAGAAGGGAGGCAGACAGGGCCCCCCTCCGGGGTGGATCAGAGGAGCTGAGTGTGGTACTCAATGGGAAGAATGTCTGATGTATCTCATGGACCACTTTAGAGAGACAGGAACTTTTAGGAAGTACGTGGGGCTTTTGACCAGATAAAAAGCCGAGAGAGTGTTTTTTCCACACTTCCCCCTCCAAAAAATGTGTTCATAGGCAGTAAATTGGTCCTTTACACCATAAAGGCAGAAAGTACTTTTAGCTAGAAAGCTGTCAAAAAACAAAAACAAAAAGAGAACAGAACAAAACAAAACAAAAGCAAAACCTCTCCTTGAAGAAGTTAACCTGGAAATGAAACTCCCCCTTTTAAGCTTTCCCCAGTAAGAACACAAGTTCTGAGAATGGCTGACTACCCAAAGTCACACAGCTGATCAAGGTCAGAACTGAGGCAGGAGCCACCTGCCGGCCTATGACAGGGCAGGGGCAGGTCTGAAGGAGGTGAAGAAACCCTTTGCAAGATAAAGAGTTGATCCAGAAAACATTGTCACAGCTTTTGGGTAAACTTTCTTTTTTTTCCCCTGTAAAATGCATCAGTTTCTCTTTGTGCCTTCCATTTCCCACGCCTGCTCTCACCATGTTCAATTTATGCCCTATTTGTCATCACCTGGTGACTCAAACCTTCTGGGGTGGAGGTGGTGGCAGGTGGGAGATAGGAGCCTTTTGCACAGTGACCCCTGCTAAGTTTTCTTGAAAGCCAGTAAAAATACTCATTAGTTTTAATCTACTAATTATAAGCAAATGGACCTTTTAACATTAGGAAATTCAGCATTTTTGTTTGCATTTATGATCATTGTCTATTTTCCATTTATTCCCATCTATTTGCAATAAGTGCATTTTGGGGCCAACTTGGTTTATGCTGTTCCCCAGGAAACAAAAAGAAAAAAAGAAAACCCACAACTGACCAAGCTGCTTGTATAGCCATTCCCACGGAGCCCAGTGCTTCCTCGGCATGAAATTGACTGACACACAAAGGCAGCAGGTGCGGGGCCACATGCCACTTGCCGCTTTTTTTTTTAGTGTGTGTTTATAATCAGTAAATGGCTGTGGATGTTTAAATGGTTCCCTAATACTGATGGAGAGCGGATGCCATTGTAACTTGAACTTGTATGGCCACGCAGATGGTGGAAATAAACATCCAATTCTGCACACAGTTTTGTTTGCCTCTTACTTTTAAAAGATCGGCTGAGCATCAGGCATCCTCGGTGCCAACAGGGACTCTTGGGCGGGTCGGGATATAGGCGAGCAGGGCTGCCGTCGGGTTCCAGATTGGCTTTTGTGTTGAGAGCCCCGAGGACAGCAGGTTTCCTGTAAGAGGTTGAGGGGGTTCATCGCGGCAGTGGACCCCACCCCGGAACTACCAGGCGGCAGCTCCAAATATCCCTTCCTACTCGAGACGTGCCTCACACCTTTAATCTTCTCTGTTAGACAAAACTGTTCTATACCTCAGGAACTCTCGCTGTACCTTCCTCTCCACCTTTCACTTTCTTAGACACTTTGAAAAATGGAGTTGGTTCAGTACTGTGGTGATGGCACTGGCTTTAATTTCGCCCTCCTAGCTTCCCCTGCTGGTCCCTCAAATTGCCTCCTTCCTGGGGTCATCGATCTACGTACTATATTTTCCTCCCTTGGCACGTTGGAGGACCTTAGTAAATATCTGTTGGTCCAGTGATCAACTAACTTGTTCACACTATAGAAAAAACCAGTAGGGTTTAATGGCAGCCTATTCCAGAAATATTTAAACAAATGTTTTAAAGAGTTCGGAATAAAGATAGAAATGAATCTCTGTGATCTTTTGCAAATCAGTGAGCAGAAAGAACAGGGCGGATGTGGGGATAGGGAAGTCTTCCTAGCAGCCTGAGATTCCCCGGGGAGGAAGCCCGCTCCTTGGGAAGTGGGTCAAACTTGGGAAGGCCCGGTAAGCCACTTCTCTGGGGCAGGGGCACTGGTCAAATAGGAATATGAATGCTTGAGGGATGATTCCTCTCTGCAGGGCCAAAGAAACTGCTAGATGAGCGAGGGGCACAGGGTTTACACCAAAGGCCATTTCTAGCAGGTTTGGTCTGTTTCATTAACGAATCATGCAAAAGCAAAGCAGAACTCCCCCCTCCCCAAAACTGGCTTATTTTCCTCATGCCAACCTCCTTTCTTTCCATCAGATAATTTAGTAATCCTTCCCATTTCTATAGAGTGCTCTCCGGATTACAAAATGCTTTCACATACACTATTTTGTTTTCATCTGCTGTCAGTCTCTGGAGCTGGGCAGGGCGTGATGATGATGTGTATTTTGCATTTAAGCCCCAGAGAGGTTTGGTGATTTAGATGGCTTGTCTGGCCTCATTCCAAGGGGTAGGAGGGTCTAGAAACCCTGGCACTCAGGGCTCTGATGCTGGCCTTGGAGCTTTCTTGGAAACTTTGGAACAAGGATTAAGATCCTGTGCTTTGGAGGAGGGATAGGCAAACTTGTCCTGTAAAGAGCCAGGTAGTAAATATTTTAGGCTTTGTGAGCCACACGGCCTCTGTTGCAACTACTCAAAATCTGCGCAGACAATATGTAAATGAATGGGCATGGCTGTGTTCCATTAACACTTTATTTATGGACACTGAAATTTGAATTTCATATAATTTTAAGAGTTGTGAAATATTCGCCTTTTGATTTTTTTTTCAATCATTTAAAGTGTGAAAACTATTCTTAGCTCATGGGCCACACAAAAATAGGAGGCTGGTTCAGTTTTGCTCATGGGCCATGGTGGGCTGACCCTCTTTTAGAGCTGGTTCTGCCACTTATTAAGCATGTAATCTGGGGCAGATTACCTAGGTAAGCCTCAGAGTCCTCAATGACAAGATTGGAAAAGTCATAATGATTTCCACCTGCAGGGACTACAGGATGAAATGCAATAATTGTAAAGTGTTTAGCAAATCACTTATAAAGTTAGCCCTCAGTGGATGGGAGGTGTCATAATTTGATGATGCTACATTCTAGGGAACCATTTGTCCTCCCAAAATATACTGATAGGGAATTCTGCTCTCTCTCAAACAACCTCAGCCTTTTCCACACCTGGTCCTAATGAAAATTTGTGTATTAAAGGGAAATCCAGATATGTCCACAGGACAGAAATAGTTTTTTTTTTTAAGCCAAAGATAAACCTTTAAAAAATAATAACTCGTGGTGACAAGGAAGGCCCAAATGAAATGAAAACAGGCTGCATGTTTGGCCTGCTGACAAAATCAGGATAAGGAGCTTCTGCTTTCTGGCCTTAGTTTCTTCATCTGTAAAATAGGGATAATAACAATGGTCTCTACCTCATAGGATGGAGGAGAAGATGAAATAGGATAATAGGTGTCAAGGGCATAGCACGGTGCTTAGCCCGGGGTCAGCACTCCTCCAGGGCAGGTGGACTTCATGTTCTGTGCCTCACTGGCGCCCCCCTCCAAGCTCAGGTTCTGAAGAGACCAATGTTGATGCTGATGGTGGTGGTGAAGTAGGGAGGGAATTGCCTGTTAGCTGAATATGCACCTTTTATTCCTGAGCATTAAAGAAACTGAGATCTTTGGCAACCCTTTGCTCCAGGCACCTAGAGGATTAAGCCCCAGGACTAGGGTCATGGCTCTGCGGGGCCCCGGCATCACCACGGGAGGCTGGGAGGGCAGCAGGAAGAAGACACCCGTGAGCCCAGAAAGCAGCTGAGGAGCTGAATCCAGGAAAAAAATGCCGAGTCTGTCCGCTCAGTGTGTGCCAACCTGGCCTAGATTTGCCCAAATCTGGCTCCCTGCTCTCCCTCCTCAGAAGCAGAAGCTTGTGACTTGGCATCTGCTTCTGGAAGCCTCCATAGACGGACCTTCTCAGATGATGCTACACCCTTGAGGCAGGAAGGGTAGGTCTGGAGGCGAGAGCAGGGCTCTCGAGACCCAAGAGGCCGAGTAGGGTGTCTGCCCTCTTGGGCCTGAAGTTCCCTGCTCATCAGTGGGAATCTCGGCCCGCACCCAGAGGACTCCTGACATTTGCACTGACCATGCTGCAAGGTGATCTTTTGCATCCTGCGGTGACGGATGGTGAGGACCGTTGGTAACCAAGCAGATGAAGTCCTGGGAGGTACAAATGAGGAAGGTCAGCCCTGTCCTTGGCTGTCCCTTCAGAGAGCTTCATTGCTGGCCAGTCATGCCTTCTGGCGGGGGGCTGCACTGGCAGTGATTTGGGGCCTGCATAGGGGAAGGGGGGTGGGTGCTGCAGACTGAAGAGGAGCTGCTTCTCCCTGGCCCATCCATCTCTCCAGAGCCAGCTTCCCACCTTCCCACTCCCACTCAGTCAGTCTTATATAGGCAGGGCTGGCAAAAATGACAGGTCAACTGGCCTTTCAGTTCAAGGGGACTCCCCATGGCACAGTCAGAAAGGGCAGAGGCCCTCTCTGGACCATTTATCTGTCTGAGATTTACTGAGCCCTGCTAGTTTCTTGTCAGCATTCCCACCTCTCCTCTAGAACCCTGACTTTAACTGGGAATGACGGCACCTTTCCAATGGATTAAATTTCCCAGCTTGCCTTGGAGTTAAGTGTAGCCACTTAGTAAGGTCAGGCCAATGAAATGTAAGCTGAGTTATTGTGTGGGACTGCTGGAAAGTTTCCTTAAGGGAGGAGTAATACACATGTCTGTGCTTTCTTGTTCTGAATGCAGAATTCAGACGTGATAGCTGGAGCTTAAACAACCATCTTTGACCATGAAGTAGACACACTAAGCCTAGTGGAGTAGCTAGGTAGAAGGAGTTTGAGCCTCTGATGATGGCAGTGCCACAAAGCTTTCCCTAGGTTGCACACCTGCAGACATTTTTCATGAGAGGTAGATAAACTGCTACCTTTTAAAACTCTTATTATCATGAGTTCATTCGTTACATGCAGCTAAACTGATACAAGACCCTGCTGTGTGCCAGATACTCTTTCAGGTGATGGTGACACAGCAGTGAGGATGGTACATGTGGTACCTGCCCTGTATACTCCCATTCTAGTGGAGAGAGAACCACAAATGATGAAACACAATAATTCCAGGAAATAATCAGTGCTATGAAGTACAGAAAACAAGGTAATATTGAGTGAAACATGATTCTAAGCCTGTCACATGTATTAGCCAAATTAATTTTCATGCCAATTCTATGAGATAGGGGCTATTATTATTCCCATTGTACAGTGGCCTGTGTAAGGACACACAGACAGTGAGTGGACGAAGCAGCATGTGAATCCCAGCACTTAGCCTCCAGAGCCGACACCAACAGTGGGCCTTGCTCCCCCCTGAGAGGCTAAAGAGAGAAACCCACTCGGCTGCCATTAGGCTCTCTTATTCCCATCCAATGGTCTTTATATCAATACTGTTTTCAGCATGGTGGTCCTGGGGTGTGAGACTTCTTAAGAACCAGCATCCTTAGAGTACCATCTGGAAGCTGCATGACCTTTCTGACCTGAGTCACGCTGCCTCTCTTCCATTGCATATTATTGGTTACAGGTGAGTCACAAATACTGGCCCAAATTTAGACCTCTACCTTTCTATATAGGAGTGTCATAGACTCTGTGGACATGTTTAAAACCACCACACATATCAATAAGGCATGCACTCAGTAATGGCCACTCTGGTTGGGGAGGCCCCTGGGAAGAAAGGAGAGCACAGATGTGATGACTGGAACTCAAGCAACCATCTTGGGCCATGAAGACTCCACAGAGAGACACCAGGAGCCAAGAGCACAGCACAGATAATAGGGACTGTGCACAGTCAGTCTTTCCAGACCTAACCTAACATGGCTAGGTTCTGGAATCTGGGATGCTGAGGAGGCCTCTGTGCTGCCCCAGACATCAATTCCAGTGATCAGTGCTGGCGGAATTCCCCTCACTCTCCTGAGGGCCCTGTGAAATGCCAACCATTGCACCACCTGACTTGGGAATAACAGGGGCTGTGTCCAATTTAGATGTGCCCAGGAGCAGGGGAGTGTCCGTACGAGGGCAGGGCCAGATAAGCAAGACCATTTATAGATGAGCTGGTGGGAGCATCAGTGGACTGTTCTGAATCATTGACATCTTGGAAGTGGTGGTTTTGAAATCAACCTGTCTTTACAGGAATCAGCCTCAAATCCAGGACAACCTTCCAAGGTAAGTCCCTGGAGAGTCCCCAAAGCTGTGGAATTGCCTGAGGTTTGGGGAATATGGACCAGTGCAGGAGAAGCTTGGGATCCTGCTCCAAAAGTCTTCCAAGTTCTCCCCTCCCATCACCTCCACCTCCCTCATATCACCTCGGAGACGGTGAGCCACTGGCCCCAAGAGGTGTCACTAGATGGTTCATGGAATAGCAAACATAGGAATGAATATGTATTATCATATATTATATCATATATTACACATTATATGTGTATTATATATATTATCATGTATTATAAAAATATACTATCATGTGTTATCTGGCTTAATCTTCACTGCAACCCTGCAAGAGACCACCATTATCCCCCTTCTACAGAGGGGGGTACAGATATTCAGAAAGAAGTAAGTCACATGCCTAAGGTCACAAAGCAAGCGGCAAGGACAAGACGGAAAGTCAAACCTGCCTGGTTTTGAGTCTTATTTTTCTTCCTCTGCCTTATTCTAACCCTCACATGTTGATGAGACAGAGGGAAAATTAGGCTTGGACGAGCTTGAGATCCTTAAGTGACAGTGGATATAGCTCTGCAGCTGCCTTGAGTTATTCAAGAGTAAGCTTGGCCTGGTCAAGGACACGTCCTACAGGAGGGGAGAATTCTCCTTGCTCAGCAGGTCCCAGGTGTTGCCCTGGAGGCCCCACAGATCGGGTTCCACCCAGACACTGCCCAGACCATCTGCAGCTTGGGACAGCAGGGCTCTGGGCAGCTGGGGAGATGCCTGTAGAACTATTCCCAGAAAAGGAGAACAAAGGAAAATGTGGCTTATTAGTGGGGAAAAGGTGGAAAGGAGTCTGGAACTAAAAGAAGGATTTGAGTTTCAATGAGAAGACTTCTCTCCCTGCCTCTCATTCTCCAACTGGCTTTGACTGAGAGCAAAGCATCATCTTTTCGTATGTTGAACAAATGGTTTGTCCCCAACAGTTCTTGGGAACCCGCGCCCCAAACTCACCCTGGCTGTGACCTTAGAACACAACGGCTGGGGAAAGGCTCTCTGTCTGAATACTTCCCTTCCTAGAAATGAGACGAGTGAGCAGAGATTTGCATCTCAGCTTGGCTTTGCTCCATCACAGAGCCACACTCCGTTAACATTACCCTCAACCCCAAAACCTTGGAAAACCTAAAGCTGAAAAAAATCTGACTTGAACTATGTGGAGCTCTTCTTTTTTTTTTTTTTTTTTTTAATTTATTTTTTTTAAATTTTTTTTTTTAAATTTTTATTTATTTATTTATTTATTTATTTATTTACTTATGGCTGTGTTGGGTCTTCGTTTCTGTGCGAGGGCTTTCTCCAGTTGCGGAGAGCGGGGGCCACTCTTCATCGCGGTGTGCGGGCCTCTCACTATCGCGGCCTCTCTTGTTGCGGAGCACAGGCTCCAGACGCGCAGGCTCAGCAATTGTAGCTCACGGGCCCAGTTGCTCCGCGGCATGTGGGATCCTCCCAGACCAGGGCTCGAACCCGTGTGCCCTGCATTGGCAGGCAGATTCTCAACCACTGCGCCACCAGGGAAGCCCCGGAGCTCTTCTTAATCTTCCTTTACCCCACTTTGTGTGACTTGTCATCTATTTTTGCTGCAGAAATATCAGTGTGTTTTTGTACAGGATGCTGACCCAATACGACTATGCCCCATCGTACCTTTCTTAAGACCCCCCCGGAATCCCAAATATGGAGAACCTCTGGTTGCAGGAAGATCAGGTAAGAAACTGTGGAGCCGCCTGAGAAAAATGAGAACACCCTTCTCATCCTTCTCTCCTACCTCTGTCCTCCTCCCTCCTCTCTTCCCGCTCTTACCACCCTCCCTTAAAAAAACCCTGCTTTTAAAGATACTCTGTTTCTTCTTTTCCTTGCCTTCCTACCTTTGCATCTTCTTAGCTGTTTGGCTCTCTGTGCACACAGGTGCCCATCCATCCACCTGACAGAAATGCATTGTGGGCCAAGCCCGCAGTTGATGGTACAGATACAATGGTGACCACGTGGGCGGGGTCCTGCTTCAGTCCGGAAGTGAGGACAGGGGAAGGATAAGGAGCAACTCACCTGGACTGGGGTGGGGGCAGGATGGAGCCTAGTAAGCCGCTTTATTCCCTCCCAGCTTCACAATCCTTCCACCCCAAAGCACCACAAGTAAAGGTACTTATAGCACAATAGTCTCTCAACCCCATCCCCTGGCCATCCTCTCTTCTGTAGACCACTGTCAGGGGATCCGTGAAGGCTTCTTGAGAGAGGGACATCTAAGTGGGGAGTCGGAGGCTTTCATTAGCTGGGATGGCCATGTTTCCTCTTTATTATTTGATATCTGGTGTATTCACTGCCTAGGGCTACTGTAACAAAGTACCACACACTGGGTGGCTTAAACAACAGAAATTTATTGTCTCCCAATTCTGGAAGCTAGAAGTCCCAGATCAAAGTGTCAGCTGGGTTGGTTCCTTCTGAGGGCTTTGAGGAAGACTGTTCCGTGACCCTCCCCCAGCCTCTGGTGGTCTGCTGGCAGTGTTTTGCATCCCTTGGCTTCTGTTGCATCACCCTGATTGCTGCCTTCATCATCATGCCTTCTTACAGCATTCTTCCCGTGTGTCTGTGTCCAAATTTTCTCTTTGTATAAGCACACCAGTCACAATCTATTAGGGCCCACAGTACTCCAGTATGACTTCATCTTAACTAATTACATCTGAAATGACCCTGTTTCCAGATAAAGTCACATTCTGAGGTACTGGAGGTTAGGACTTCAACATATGAACTTGGATGACACAATTCAACCCATAACACCAAGTCTTTCCTTGTGGATGATGCTTCTAGGGAAGAGATTTCCGTCTCTACCATCGTCTTAGTCTGGGCTTATGACTCCTGAAAAGACTGATGGGGAATGAATCAGGAGGCAGGAAAGGAGCCTGACTGGCTTTCCTGGTGAAGGATGGAGAAGGGCAGCAGCCTTGCCTGTGATGAGCTGAGATGGGCAAAGCAGGGATGGGGCTTTGGCCAGGAGGACCTCAAAAGAGGCAGGGAAACCAGGGGGCTGGTGGGAGGAAGGCTAAGTTTCCATAAAGTCAGGACCAAACAGTGGTGCTAGAGTGACCTAAATGGGCTTTAAAAACAACTACTCATCTGATGCAAAAAATATTAACAGAAAACTGAAAATAATCTCCCATATTCCATAATGTTACAAAGGGTCTTTAAAGTTAAGTTCAGAAAAAGTGACAAAGAATGGACAGATCAGTGTAGCACAGTGGTTCAGGACATGGGTTTGAATGCCAGCTCTGCCACTTAGCTGTGTGACCTTGGAGAAATTACTCACCCTTTCTGTGCTTCAGTTTTCTCATCTGCACAAGGTAGTTAATAGCTACTTCATCGAGGTGTTCCAAGAATCACTGTGAGTCTGTGAGTAAAGCCCTTGGAACAATGTTGAACACACAGTATGTTCTTCAGTAAATGTAGCTATTATTATATAGAACGTTAGCATGTGCGGGAGCCCTGAACAGACCATGACCACATTTAGTTTACTTCTAGCTTCTTCAGAAAGGCTCACCTTTAAACAACTGTTCAGGAAAGGAGTGAAAGGTTCCTTACAGGCAGGAGGACAGAGAGAGTATATTGAGCTACTTTAGATTAGTGCCATTCCCAAGGCTCAATTAAATTGCACCCCATGACACTAAACAACTTACTGACATGGCCATAAAACTGATAGGGGAGAGAGCCAGGGATGAAGAGAGTTTTTCTAGTTCTTTTTTAAGGAAAAAAGGGTGAATTGTAGCAACTCCAGACTAGTGTGACAACCATCACTTATAAAATTATTAGACAGTTTGGGCATGCTTATAGAAGAAAAGAGTGATCACCCAGTACTATTATGGGTTCCCTATGCTAAACCACTTCATATCTTTTAAGGATGGGTTAATATGGATTTGGGAAATGCTAAATCCCTGGTGGACCTTGATCTTGTGCAATATTTATCAGAGGCATCCACAATAGCTTTTTGGACAAGAAGGTGAAATGTGTTCTGGCTATATAGCCCAAACAGGTTGATTCATCTTTGGTTAAAGCCAAAGAATGCTGATTAATAACCAGTTTGAGAGGAAAGTCTTAAAAACTGAGTCCTGGGCCCGAACATCCTTCTGTTGTCTTTTAGAAATAGATACCATTCTCCCCAGCACTATTCCTATTATTCTGACTTTTTCCCTCTGAATATAGTTTTAAGGTTTTTTGTTTGTTTGTAGAAGCACATTATCAGACTAACAACAAACTTGGGATAGTTTTGTATTTGCATTTTTTTCTTAAATTCTCCGCCGCCCCATAATGAAATGTTTCATCCAGATTCAAAAGTTCGATAATCATTTCATGTTTCATGTAATAACAAAGTCCCTGCAGCGTCTTGCTGTTGAAGAAGGAATGAATCTAGTTGGTCAGTTAGCATTCTTTTCTGTTTTTGTTCCTTCAAAATAATTTTTTTTTTTTTTTTGCTTAATACCAACTATGTGCCAGGCACTGTGCTAGAAATGAGAGAATCACAGGATCATAAAATCAGAAGGAACCTGGAGATTTTTTAGAGCAAGCGCAAAAGGCATTTTCCTGAAAACGTAGGAGTTGCAGAAGCATTTTAATGCAAGCCTGTGCTATACAGCCAGCCTCAAAAGGTTTGCAAGCTTCCTTACCCTTTGTGCTGGGGTTTTACTTTTGAAATAAAAGCTGATCTCATGGGAGAGGCCATAAAGGCAAAATTGCAGTCCAGGCATCTTTTTTTTTAAAGCAAGAAGAATGTTCAGAAAGGAAGTCCTAAATGGTTACATTTGGCCAACCCTGGAAAAGAAGCAAACAAGCCCCTACTTCCCCCTCGCCACCCGCCCAACAACTCAAAAACCAAACAGCCCCTAGACATGGAGCAGAGGCTTGTGCCCTGCCTTAGCCAGTCCCTTTCCTGGCCCTCATTGTGGTATGTGTGTGTGCTGGGCTCAGCTGTGTATACTGTTCCCTGCACATCACAAGGACATTTGTGCTTATAAGAGGAGTGGAACAGAACACGAATCATGGCTGGGACAAGCCGGGAGCGAATATCCCTGAGTTCTTCTCATTGCGGCTACTTTTTATACTTCATAGTCCTGTAAAGCGTGTTCTCTAAAAATGACAGGCCACATTTAAAAAGGAAAGGAGCATTCTCTTCTCTCGCCTCGCTCATCCCCCCCACCCCTCATTTGCAGCCTTTAGGTCAGATGGCAGTTCTATCACTCAGGGGTGATGGGATCGTGTAATCCAAATGGCGATGTTTAGTCAAGCTGAGGGTTGCCCTGAGTTGCTGGGAATTTGGGAGGTCACATGCTTTTGTGCAAGTGGCTGAAAGTACTTTACAGAAATAGGAACTGCGTCTCCATGATCTCATGCAATAGTTCTTCCTCCCAGCTGCCCATTAGGAGTAAGTACCACGGGAGCTTAGAAAAAATATCAATGCCCGGGACCCACTCCAGACCAAGTGATGCAAATCTTTAGGGATTGGCTTAGGTTTCTGGAATTTCTTAAAATCTTCCCAGGCGTTTCTGAACCACAAAGGTGCCAAGAGCTTGGGGTTCAACATCAGGGAGACCTGCATTTGAAACTCGATTTTACTGCTACCTTTAGAGGGGTGTCCTTGAGGAAGTTTCTGAAACTCTTTGAGGCTGTTTTCTCAGCTATAAAATGGGGAATAATAGTAACTACCCTTCAGGGTTGAGAGGATAAATAAGACAAAATATGTTAGTATTTGACTCATGGTAAGTGCTCAGTAAGTGGTTGTTAATATTCTTATCAGGGTTTTCAATCATCACCAGCTGCTTATGGACCCTGGGCTCACACTCTGTCTCTCAGTAGCCTCCTCCATGTTCTGTGGGCTGTATTTGAAGGTACAAGGACCCATCATCTCTCCCTTCTGTGCTCTGCCCACCAATTTGTGGGCTTCGGTCTCAGACTCCATGGGGATGTTAGTTCTACTTCTATCACCTCATATTCATGGTGAGAGTAAAAGAGTGAAAATCCAGTTCACAGAGTATAACTGGCCCCAGTGGTGTCACATGTTCATTCCTAACCAGTCACTCTAGCCCTGAGAGTGTGAGGCTCTGATTGGCTCAGGACTGGGTCATGTGGTCCATCTCAAAGCCAGTGGTAGAGTTCAAACTGAAGAGTATGGGCTGGAGATCCGCGAGGGAGTGAGCGGTTCCCCCGAGAGTAGCCATGGGTAGGGTTTATTGGATGCTGGGGCAAACACGGGAGATGCCTGCCTTCCACAGCCTGCCATGCTCATGGCCAACCATAACTGTGCAAAGAAATAAGTCAGACCTCAGTGAACAGGAAGGTGGAATGGGACAAGAGAGACCACTTTCAAACAGGGTGCAATGGCCTTCGTCTATTCGGTTGATTGTCATATCGCTTGTTAATTCTTTCCGCAACTACAATCAATTCCTGGCTGCTTCCTGAACAGATTCTAATATCTCTCTTTGCTCGTGCTCTCCCACCTACTTAGTGTCAGGATCCTTCCTCCATATACACCCATCCAAATTCTTCAAGATCCCACTTCCAATTCTCCTCCTCCAGGAAGGCTTCTGTGAACTCTTTGCTCTTTTATCTCCTTCCCATGGTCAAAGGAATTAAATTTCGATTTCTAGCACTGTTATCTGTGTCTCTTGTATAGCATGTATTGCTTTCTATTTTGTACTACTATTCTAGCACGTGCTATTGCTTCTCTACTAGTCTTTGATCTTCTTGAGGGCTGGGCTTTTTCAGCTCAGTGCCTGCATTACTATGATACTTAATTTTAAGTCAACTTTCTGTGTCAACTTGCCTGGGCTGGTGCCCAGACATTTGATCAAACAGAATTTTGGATGTTTCTGTGAGGTGTTTTTTTTTTTTTTTTTTTTTTTGTGAGGTGTTTTTTTGATGAGATTAATTAAATCGGCCGAAAGTGATTAAAGTGGTTTGTCTTCCACAATGTGGCTGAACTTCATCCAATCAGTTGAAGGTCTGAATAGAACAAAAGACTCACCTCCCCTGAGCAAAAGGAAATTTCTCCAGCAGGTGGTCTTCGGACTTGAACTACAGCATTAGCTTTTCTGGGTCTCCAGCCTGCTGGTACACCATGCAGATTTTGTACTAGACAGCCTCCATAATCATGAGTAGATTCCTTAAAATAAATATCTCCCTTTATATATGAATATCCTGTAAGTTCCACTTCTTTGGAGTACCCTGGCTAATACGATTACCTAGGAGAGAGCTCAGTAAGTGTTTGTCAGTAAGTGAATGAATGAATGAATGAATGGCCATTGGGTGCTTTGCATCTAAGGGAAAAACTGTCTTTTCAATTGAAGCTAATAGGATTATCTATGGAAACATGCTTTGTAAAGGGCAAAGCTCTACACAAATGTTTGTTATTATAATTGTTATTTCTCCCACCACTGTGGCTACTGCTTCTAGGACTTGTATCACTGCTGTCCTTAAGTGGTCTGCAGCTCTTGTCCTCATGGACCACCAGAAACCTCATTCCAAATAATCACCCCTCCTCTCTCTCCCCAACTGCCTAGTACTGAGTTGATTAGCGGTGTTTGATTTCCAGGTTCCTCTCACATCGGCGCCATGTTGTTTGAAGTTGTGCCTCAATCGATGGAGGGAAGCTATGGGGAGGGGCCATTCACTGTCCTCTTCTCCTTCTCATGAGCGAATCATACAGCCATGGAATAACCAAACTATGTTAGACTGAGGGGCCTTTTTTGGTCAGTATATCTGATGGTAGGAGAAAGCCAGTTTTCCAAATTCATGATATGATGTTGCCAAGATGTGTTACTGTCTCCACTGAAAAGCCTTCGCTGAAACTGTGGAGACAAAATGATCGGTGGTTGCCAGGGGTAGTGGTGGGCTGGGGAGAGATGAATAGGCAGAGCACCAAGGTTGTTTAGGGCAATGAAAATACTCTGTATGATACTATAATGATGGATACATGTCATTATACATTTGTCCAAACCCACAGGATGTACAACAGCAAGAGTGAATACTTAAGTAATCTTTGGACTTTGGGTGGTTATAATGTCAATGTGGGTTCATCCTTGGTACAAGGTGGACCATTCTGATAAATGATGTTGATCATGGGGGAGGCTATGCGTGGATGGGGGGCAGGGGGTATATGGGAAATCTCTGTACCTTCCTCTCAATTTTATTGTAAACCTAAAACTGCTCTAAAAAATTGTGTTAAAAAGGCCTTTGCTGAATGAGAACAGTTTCTGAAACCAATGACAAGCCCCAGATGAAAAATCACCCCTATTTATTGCAGGTCCAAACAGCTTGGCTCTGATGAGGGGCTGGCACGGCATCTGAAGAACAGCTGTGAGATCAATTTGGGTATGGGTTTATTAGCCATGATTCAGGCTTGGAAGGGTATCTTCCAAGGGGAAAAAGGGTCTTGGGCAGGGGACGCAAGCTACTGTGAATAATCCTGACAGCACATGCATTGCTGGGGAAGATTTACCGGCCTCAGCTGTTGCCCCATCAGTTGGCCAGTTCAACGGAGCCTCGGCAGATAAGAAACAACAGCCCAGGGCCAGGGCCAGCGGGCCAGCTCCCAGCCCGACGTCGGACCTGGATTGATTTCACTTGTGGGCTGACAGCAGCTTCAGCTTCTGAGTTGCGAGGGGCCTGGGAAAGTCACAGAGTCCAGCAGTTGTCAAATGAGAGGAGCCCCGTGAAGCTTTCTGGGGGGGAGTGTTTCACCTTGGGACACAGCAGGAGGGTAGCAGTCACACAACTACACAGACGGTTGCTGGACACCTGCCCTGTGTCAGCCCCGGTCCCTACCCTCCAGGAGCTCAAATCCTCACCAGGAGAGTATAAGAGGGTACCAGGCCTTCTGGGGAGGCTATTTTGCCTTGCCCAGAAGTTAGTTTCTTGTTGAACTCTGATGTGAAGTTGCTTTCTCCTCATTCATTCATTCACTCATTCTGTTTACAAAGATAATATTTGCATTCTGTGTACATGCTCTTGTAGAAAATGTAAATACAGAAGGGTAGAAAGAAGAACGCAAAACACTCCATCAACCAGAAACAAATCCTTTGAACACTCTGACGTTTGGCAGTGAAGTTTTTGACACTTTTTTCTATGTATGTACTTGTGTAGGCATTTATGTGTCACTCAACACAGTGAGACTTTTTCCGTTTCCCAGTTTGCTTTTTTTCACTCGATGTCACCGAGCACTTCCCCCAATGACTATAGACACACGGCAACATTTTAAAGGGCTGCTTAGAATTCAGTTATCTGGCTGTAGCACAATGTACTCTCAGCCCTCCTTGGATGGACTTGGGTTGCTGCCGGCCTTTTGCTTTGATAAACCCTGCTGAGGTGATTCTCCTTGGACCCATTCTCACTGACATCCCCCTGCCTGTTAGATTTACACTCTGCCTGGTCCCTAGCTCATGCCCTGTGTACGGTATGTTCTCAATACATGTTTGGGGACTAACCTAAATGAACAGTTTTGTGTCCTCGTTCTATTGTCTCCTTGGGAAAAGTTCTTAGGACTAGAATTTTAGGATGAAAGGAATAGAGATTTTGATGTTAGTCACATAGGGTTGGATTGCCCTCCAGAATGGTCCTGCCAACTTACAATCCTACATATATTGTCAGGGTTTCGCCTCATCTCTGCAAACTGGGGGTTTTCTCTTTTTCAGTCTTTGCGGATCTAATAGGTTTGATGCTTTATACTATTAGTCCCTGTTATCAGTTTGGGTTAAAATTATTGTCTACCTTCTTTCTTCTCATTAGCAGCTAGCCCAGGCCCTGAAGCGAGGTAAGTATTTAATACCCAGGTAATGTCATTGCTCAAGGATATTTAGTAAGGCCTTCGCCACGCTAGGCACCCTCGGACATGAAGAGCAATAGAGCATTGTTTCTACCACTGCCCACGTGGAGACCCAGCACATGACCTCGTGAGGGGGGCACCCGCTTTGGGAGAGCAGCAAGCCATGCTGTAGGAGGGAGACCACAGTAACGTGTCCTGGGACCAGACACGATGTCTAAGGGGTGGCAAGGAGGAAGCAAGGAACATCCCATAATTGGCATTCCTGTCGTCGCCCTCAAGGACAGATTCGATACAGGAGGAAGGGACGGCGTGTAGCGACCATATTTCTTGCACGACAGCTGAGAACCACCTACAAGAGAGCCCCGCATGGTACTTGTTCAAAATTCATTTTTCTGGGTTCACCTCAAAGCAACTTAGAACCGCCGGAGATTAGACAGGTCTTGACAAGGCCATCAGGAAATTCCTTTACACACCAAAACTCGGGAGCCATCTCTCAGGGCATGTTACACATGTCAAGGGTGTTAGAGTGAAACAGAGGAAGAGGATTTAGGGTTACAGAAAAGCAAATAACCAGTCTGTCTGGCACCCTAACTTCCCCTGTGTCTCCTCACATCAGCCTATTGTTCTGATGTCAGGTCGACAAAGGGAATGTCTCCTCCTTGCTGATTCTTGTGTAACTTCACTGTGGGCAAATATCCTTTTGTCTGAGGGACTTAGAGAACTGGCCAGCGTGCACGCTGATGTTGGCTAAGTATGGGTGCTGAGGTGTCTCTCCCACAACGACACTCACCATGACACCCTTGGGAGCCTTTGTGTGGTCAAATTGTCAACAAAATGGGAAATTCTCCCGGGCTTTCTCAGGAAACTCAGGAGAGGGCCTCCAGACACCCCCTCCAGTAGCCTCAGAGAAGAGAACACTCTTACCCCCATCTGTTCCCAGAGCCAAGTTGCCCTTCCTGGGTGGGGTCCGCTCCCCCCAGGGCGGCTGGCCAGGGCAGAGCATGGAGGGCAGCGGCAGCTGCTGGAAACTTCCCAGGCAGCTGCCTATAGAACTGAAGAATGAGCCTCCCAAATGAGTGCACTGTGGAAAATTCAATTTCTGCTTGTTGCCTCCTGCAGCTCTCAACTGGCCAGCCACAAAGGTAAAGCTGGGAAGAGCTATGGAAACGTCAGAAAGCAATTGGCTCAGCTAAATCACAGCTGTCATCTCTGAGGCGTCCATACGTCCTGATCTTGCTTTACCGACAGTCTTGGCTTGGGACCCGCTGCTGATGGAGGGCAGGGTCGGGGGTGCAGGGGGAGCTGCGATGTCAAAGAGGCTGCCAGATGGCGGTGAGAGGCCCGGCGCACACATGTCACACCGACTGACAGCATGGGGAATTATGCAGATGGAGAAGGAGCCCTTTAGCTACAGTGGATGGTGTTTCTGCCATTCACTGAATACCTATGCGAAAGTAATTCACCTTGATAACTGACCGTGAACTCTTACTAAAGGTCTGATATGCCGAGACGGGGGCGCCTTTTCCAGCAGTGATGATACTTGGTACAGTCAGCATATCAAGATAATGTTCGGTGGAACCATCTTTCCCTGGAACCAAATAAAGCAGTTCCTCTTTCAAGTTTGCTGACTTAGAGCCTGATGAGTGAGGAACAGAAAAAAAGCAAATGGTTTTGCCCATGGACTTCCTACTCTTCCTTGTATTTCTCTGTCCATTACCACCAAGAAAACTTCTTCCTCCCCTTTAGATAACCAGGGAATCTACCTCCACCTTCAAGAAGCCTTCCTGGATTTACTGAGCCCAAATAGCCAATACTCTTTCCTTGGCATGCACTCTTAAAACCAGGCAGTCTCCAGTGTTAGCGTCCCAGCTCTTTCTGGTACTAAATGCATGGCCTGGGGCAACCCTCAAGGCGGCTGGGAGGATGGAATGGGTTAACATGCAAAGAATGTAGAACTGTCCTTGGGATGGAGGAGCGTTTATTGTAACTAGAATATATGATATATATAGCACATAAACAGTAAGTTCCCTACATACAAACGACTTCTGTTCCAAGAGCACATTCATAAGTCCAATTTGTTCATAAGTCCAATGAAGTTAGCCAAGGTACCCAACTAACACAATCGGCTATATCGTACTGTACTGTAATAGGTTTATAATACTTTTCACACAAATAATACATAAAAAACAAGCAAGCACAAAAAATAAAGAAAACATTTTTTTTTTTTTAAAGGATTTTCTTATTTATTTATTTATTTATTTATTTATTTTTGGCTGTGTTGGGTCTTCGGTTCGTGCGAGGGCTTTCTCCAGTTGCGGCAAGCGGGGGCCACTCTTCATCGCGGTGCGGGGACCGCTCTTCATCGCGGTGCGCGGGCCTTTCTCTATCGCGGCCCCTCCCGTCGCGGGGCACAGGCTCCAGACGTGCAGGCTCAGCAATTGTGGCTCACGGGCCCAGCTGCTCCGTGGCATGTGGGATCTTCCCAGACCAGGGCTCGAACCCGTGTCCCCTGCATTAGCAGGCAGATTCTCAACCACTGCGCCACCAGGGAAGCCCCAAGAAAACATTTTTAATCTTACAGTACAGTACCTTGAAAAGTACAGTAGTACAGGGCAATGACTGGCATACAGGGGCTGGCATCAAGTGAACAGGCAAGAAGAGTTACTGACTGGAGGAGGGAGAGGAGGTGGGAGATGGTAGAGCTGAAAGATGGTCAGCAATAGGAGACGGAGGGCAAGCTGCAATTTCACTCACGCCTGACGTTGATGGCACAGGTTCTGGTTCCTTGCTGGAACCAGATGCACGTTTGCATCTTTGAAAGTTCACAACTTGAAGGTTCGTATGTAGGGGACTTACTGTATATATGATATATATAACACATCCATAATGTATATATATACATAAAATACTATATATATATAAAGTAAAATATAATATTACATATATACTTTATATATAGTATATATAATGTATATATACATATATGTAATATAATAATAATTATTATTAGTTCAACAAATATTCATTAAGCACCTATCACGTGCCAAGCGTGGTGCTGGCCACTGGAGATGGGGGTAAGAGGTAAGGGGAATAAATATAAAGCGAAATAAAATGTCTCCCATTCCCATCAACATGTAACAAACACCTAGAATGGGAGTAGGATGCATAGGCAACTCCCTCTAACACAGAGCTGAACAAAATCCTTTCTAAACAGAGGGCCAGAGGATAGGGGAGAGACTCGAGGAAGAAAGGGGACCTCCCCAAGTTACTCTGACTGCTGGAGGGGACGGGAGGTCTTCCTGGAAAACGTGGGTGTGTGCTGGAGTCTGAAGGATAAATAGGATTTGCCAAGGAGAGCTGGGGAGGCGGGTAATGGGCCTGGCACCCCTGGATCAGAGTCAGGGAAGGGAGCAAAGGCATTCACTCATCCAGAGCGCACTTGGTGAGCACCCACTGTGTGCAAGGCACGGTGCTGGCCCCTGGGAACAGAGCAGCGACCAGCATGGATCACGAAGGCTTGGCTGGAGCTGAGAGGAGATATAAGGGAGGGGGAAATCCCTTTCCCACCTCTCTCACCCCAAGGGGTTGTGGAGGAAAATGGCACCAGAGGGAGAATGAAAAGTTCACATACCCAGGTCTCTGCTTTTCTGTTCCCTGATGGCTGCTGGTGGAGAAGGGAGCTTTAGAAATACCCAGATAGGCATGAATACGCTAGGAAACATGGAGTTTGGACCTTTTGGACTGGGTGGTCCTGGCTCAGGAAAGGCTGCCCTCAGGAGAGGTCATGGCCCTGGGGATCCCCAACCCTCAGTGTGTACACACACACACACACACTCACACATACACGACGTGGCCATGGGGCGATGGTGGAGAGGCAGCGGTGTGGGGCGGCCAAGCTGCCCCAGTTTGCCTGCCAGCCGAGTAGGCTGCATAGGTGAGCCCAGGTGAGTCCAGCAGAAGAACCAGCCAACCAACCAACCAACCAACCAATCAAACTGTGAGAATTAAACGTTGGGGTTTATTATGTAGCAGTCGACAAGTGGAACAAGGTATTCTGAAGAGAACAATCAAGGAAGGCAGGGCGCCCAGCAGCAGGACTTGATGGTGCTGGGGCAGGTGGGAGGGGGGCCAGTGGAGGGGCACATGGCAGGGACAGATGGTGAACAAAAAAGGTCTGAGTCTCTTTTCTGACCTCTTGCCAGTGAGTCTCAATGAGACCACAGCTGGTGGTTAGTTTCTTTGGGTTGGAAATTCACACTTACTGTAGTCTCTCCTTCGCTCTCACTTCTCTCTCAAGGCATCTCCTGGGACCCCTTCCTGCAATGCTCATTGCGGGCTCCTCATCTAGCTAATTCTATGCACCTTCACTCTCAGAATCCATTGTCACGTCCTCAGAGAGTCCTTCATCCGGAACCAGGGCTCCTGTACTCTCTCAAGATATGCTGAGTTTTCCTATATAGCACTCATCACAGTTTCTAAATATATCCTTATTTTTGTGTTTCAAAGGTCCGGGCTCAGCAAACCCTAAAGAGCTTATGCACTGAGACTCTGTAAGACCTGATGAATTAGAGCAGAACTTCCTAGTTCCTCGCCCTCCATACTGGTTTCTCTAGACTGTTGGTTCTCAAACTGTGGTCCCTGGATCAGATCAACATCATTTGACATTACCTGGGAACTTGTTAAGAATGTAAATTCTCAGCCCCACCTCAGTCCTATTGAATCAGAAACTGGGGGTGGGACTCAGCCCTCTGGGGTTTAGCGAGTTGTCCTGATGATTTTTTTTTTTTTTTTTGGCTGCACTGTGAGGTTTGCGGGATTTCAGTTCCCCAACCAGGGATTGAACCCCGGCTACAGCAGTGAAAGTGCCGAATCCTGACCACTGGACTGCCAGAGAACTCCCTGTCCTGATGATTTTGAGGGTACCCTAAAGTTTGAGAACCACTGGTTTGGACAGTGAGGAGAAAGGTGAGTCGGCAGGGAAGCAAAGAATGAGGAGATGGTACCTGGAAAGTAGACAGCTCAATGGCAGCTCCCCTCTGCCTTTGGTTTGCCAAGTCAGGGGGTGGCGTCAGAAATGCCCGATGGGTTTGGAGGGCATGGGTCTGAAAGTAGAAGGACCTTTGTCCAATGAGAGAGAGGACCACACTGCCATTTAACAGGTGAGGAAACAGTTTTAGCAGGATTAGGTAACTTCCCAGATCACATAGCTAGGCTGTGGCAGAACCTGGACGTGACCCCAAGTCCATCTGTGCCCAGGATCTGCACTGCTAGCCAGCCGGTTCGACTGCCAGCCTCATCATTATTAAGAAACACATTTCACACTTTTCGAGACTTCAAGCAGCAAAGTGAGCATCTCAGCAGTGAAATACCCAGCACGCGGCATTGGCTCTGCAGGTGAAGAGCGTGTCAGAGGCTTGGCGGGCTGCTGGCAGTCTCTGCTGTGCACTCGCACTATATGCCTGTGTGTGTGGCTCTCTCCCGCTCAGTCCTTTGCTCCAAGCGCTCAGGGTGAGGCCGGCGGGGACAAACAGCCGTCTGCAATGCATCTCCCCGAGTTTATTTACTAAAACAACATTTTTTTATTACCAGGACATGTTCACAGCGAAAATATGGCAGCCTACATTTTATGTTGCCATTGATCTTTCATCCGAGCCTGCCTCGAGGTTTCCTGTAAAACCAGGGCTTCCTGGCCCCAAATGTGATTCCAGCACTGGAATGAATGACGATCCGGGCTGCACTTTTCTCATCTGAAAAGGCTGAAATTGCTTTGTGTAAATGGGTGGAAAATGCTGATATTTGGATTCTATAAATAGCTCGCCTGCCAAGCGAGCAGCGCCGGTTTCATCTGCGCCGTCTCTTTGGAGTATTTGGGGCCGTATCACTGTGATCCAGGCTGCGGCATACAAATGAACCCCACCGTGGTGTGCCCCGCCCGGCAGTGCGCATTTGGAACATTTGGGCCCATCTGCGGGTCGTGAGGGAGGGATGCTGCCGAAGGAAGCAGGACATTGCCCACGAGCGCGGCGCGGGGCTGGAGGTGGGCATGAACCTCCCTTTAGGGGAGGCAGCCGCACAGCCCCTTCTCCCCACTTCCATTTGCAGCCTGTGCCTGCCTGCGTGGGAGAAGGTTCTATCTATAGCGCGCTATTTTTAGCTCCATCATCTGAGGAACCTGACAGCCAGTTAATGACTGAGACCCATCGCGGCGTGTCTGCCAGGCTGTGGAATGCGCACTCGGCGAGCAGATGTGCTCAGGCTCAAGGTTGCTGCGTTTGAAAATGTCCTTCCTTCCCTGGGAAGCGGGTTGTTTGGGGGGCTTCATCCCCCACTCTCTGAGAACCCTCATTTGGCTCAGAGGGGGCATCTTGTTCATTTCTGGCGCAGTAAATGACATCTTCCTTCCAGGACCCCACTCCCAGACACGGTTAACACAGCCTGGAGAGATGGAGGGGACAGGGAAGGCTGGAGGGCAGGGCAGCTCTGGGCGCTGAGACAGGAGTCTCATTTCACCTCGGGGAGATCAGAAACCTGGGAAGAAGATGGGTGCACAGCCACCCTGGTTAGGAAGCTTCATTTTCCCCCAGGAGGGAAAACCCTGTGTTTCAGAGATTTTATACCTCTCAGGGGCTGTACTCTGTATTGGCTCGAAACTTTAATTCTATAGATCCTGTGCCACATGCTCAGGAGGCCCAGTGACCTGCCGGGACAACACAGCCCGCCCCTCCTTCCTCTATACCTCGGCAGCCGCTGCACCCAGGACCGAGTCACAAGTCAAAAGGCCTGCTTATACTCAGTTAATGAATACAGGGATGTGTTCATTCATTTTCTCACTCACCCTACATGCCAGAGACTGCAGTGGGCCAACCAGCTGAGCACCAGAAGATCAGACTCAGAGTTAGGGGTGGCATGGAAACGCCAGCATCAGGGCCCCAGTCAGGAAGCCTTGGTGCCGTCTTGAGTGGGGCTGAGGGGCAACACAGCAGATCTGTCCAGCGAGGGCCCCTCTGGGGGCTTTGGCCACCTGTCAGGCCTCCTGGATAACAGTGACAGCTGGCACTTATAGCAGGTGGCATGTGTCAGGGCACCATTCTGAGCACGGTACATGAATCAGTTCAGAGTTCTCACTGCAACCCCAGGAAATGCTTTCCTGTTATCACTCCCATTTTACAGATGGAGAAAGAGAGGATAAGTAACTTGTCCAAGGTCACCCACCCAGTAGGTGGGGGACCTGGGATTGAGACATAAGCTGTCTGGCCTTACAGTTCATGCCCTTGGCCACCCTTTTATACTGCCTCCAGGTCAGGCCCATCTGGCTTGCCTCATTTAGCCAGACCAGATTTAAGGGGCCTTGAGATTCCTAACAGGCTCTCTTACCCTCAGGTTCTTCTGAAACAGAGCCATCCAATTACAGCACCATCGATGATGATGGAAAGTGCTATATCTGTGCTCTCCAATATGGTAGCCACTAGCCCCATGTGGCTACTGACTATTTGAAATATAGACAGTATGACTAAGAAACTAAATTTTAAATTTTATTTAATTTTAATTAATTTCAATGTCAATGTCAATATCCACATGGCTACCATATTGGACAGAGCAGCTCTAGAAGATGGGCTGCACATTTTAGTCAACTAGGGCACTTTTAAAGATAACAATGCCAGGGTGTATTCCCAGAGATTCTGATTTAAGTGGTCTGGGGTTTGGCTTGTGCATCATTATTTTAAAAAATCTTCAGGTGATTCGAATGTGCAGCAAAGTGTTGAGACCACTGGGCTCCATGACATCCTAAGTCATTCTAGCCTCTTCTAATCTCTAGTAAATGGTCTTCTCTTCCTTTCATGGCAGATACTGTAGGTAACTCATTCAAAACCATTCTTAAGCCTTTCCTCCCTTATCTTGCTCTACTATAGAGATTAGAAAGCTAAATACATGATGGCCATGCAGCTGGGAGTGGCCATGTGACCCTGTTCTGGCCAAAAAACATAAGCAGAATTCTGCTGGTGTTGTTTCTTCACCCTTCTTCTTCTTGCCTAGAATGCAACTAGATGCCCGGAGCTGTGGCAGCCATCTTACAACCATGAGGGAAGACCAGGAGAGTTGTAGACAATTACCTTCACTTCGCTGTGCTACTAAGTCAAACCCAGCAGCTGCCTACCTCTGGACTTCCTGTTTTGGGAAAAAAAATACAACTTATTTGCTTAAGCCACTCAAGTTATGCTTTCTGTCTCTTCCAACCTAAAGCATTCCTAATACAGCTGTCTTTTATTTTCACCGACCTTGAGATTACTCTAAAGACTGAACATGCTGAGGTATGTGAAAGTGCTTTGCATACTGTAAAGCCCTCAACAAATGGACAGTATTTGCAATTGGTTTGGAAACATTGCCAATCTTTGCTTTAGGCAAGAAATCCAAACTTGAAGGCTTGAAATCTGTGCTATTCCAGGGCAAGTTGGGGAGAGTTCAGAATGGGGCTTTGGTGAGGGGAGGTGCAGAGTCCTGGGAATAAGGTGACCAACTTGTCCTGCTCTGTCTAGGGCTTTCCCGGTTTTAGCACTGAAAGTCCTGTGTCCCAGGAAACCCCTCAGTCCTGGGCAAATCAGGAGAATTGATCACCCTACCTGGGTCCATGGGACGCAGAGAACGCTCTTCTACCCCCAGAGCATCTGCTCTTAGATTAGGCTGCTAACTGACCCCAGGGGCCTGGCCACTCCTTGCTGGAAAATCCATCAGCTGATACTCTCTGAGTCGGAACACCCTCCACTCAGCATTTTAGTTGTGGCGCTGGAAATGAATTAAAAATGCTCATGCATTTCCCTCAAACCCTCCACTTCTTCTTTCTCTAAGAAAGAAGAATCTGCCACCCTAGCGGAGATGGGGCCAGTCTGTGTCCAGCGCCTTGCACGGTGCCCAGTTCAGAGGCACCCTCCCAAACACATGCTGCTTGGGTGAAGTGCTGAGGGCTGGTCTTAGCTCCCCATCCCAGCTGCTCTGTCCACAATTTGCCGGCACCACTGCGCACCCCCTGCCTTGCATCTGAATGGCACTTTTTGGTTTGCAAAGGGAGCTCATGCATGTTATCTCTTTTGATTCTTCCAGAAGTCCTGGGAGACTTCACTTCATTATCCTTCAATTCAACTCCATTATATAGATGAGAAACCTGAGGCTCAGACAATAAACTGACTTGCCAGTTTCCCTTCAATTTCCCTCAGCTCTTGCTGAGGTGTGAGAGGTGGTCCTGGGCAGGGCTTTGGAATCTGATAGATCTGCCTTTGAATTCTGCCTCTTCTTTTCTGCCCTGTGACTTTGGACACTTAATCTTCTGAGCCCCACCTCTTGGTTGTCAGGAGAAGTAGATCAGATGTGTCTGGAAATCCCAAGACAGTGCCTGGCACCCAGGAGGGGCTCATAAGTGGCGCCCCCCACCGCCTTCTCCCTTTCTCCTTCCCCACTCACCATCCCTTCCACTATGTTTAAATTGTAATAAGCTTCCAAAGGACTAAAAGTCCTTTTATAGAAATAGTTGAAAGCCATGTGCCAAGCACTGTTCCAAGCACTGGTCAATTCTCCTGGCCCTTAATGTCCATACTATTTTCATTCCCATCCACAGATGAGGAAACTGAGACACAAGGAGGCTAAATAATCTGTTTATAGTCTCAGAGGCCACCAGCTCCAGCAGGCATGTTCCTAATCACCACACTGTCCTGCCTCTACTGATTTCCTAGCGGGGAATTCTAGGAGTTGATGGGACTGGGTGGCTGGAGAGCCTTTCTGGATCCCACATGCTTTCTGTGCTGTTTCTATCAAGTTTGAATTTACTTTAAAATAACACACTTCTTGAAAACATCATGGCGGGTGTATGCTGGGGGCTATATCAGTTTTCTGTGGCTTCTGTGACAGATTGCCACAAACTTAGTGGCTTAAAATAACACAGATTTATTATTTTACAGTTTTGGAGGTCTTAAGTCCTAAATGAGTCTATCTAGGCTAAAGTCAAGGTGTTGGCAGAGCTATGTTCCTTCTGGAGACTCCAGGGGAGAATCGATTTCTTTGCATTCTCCAGCTTCTAGGGGCTGCCTGCATTCCTTGACTTGTGCCTGTCACCTTCAAAGCCAGAAGCATCGTCCAATCTGTGACTCAGACCTCCTCTTTATCAGACCCTTGTGATTAGGTCCAGCCAGATAATTCAGGGTAATCTTCTCATCAGAAGATTCTTAATCATACCTACAAAGTCCCTTTTGTCATTCAAGGAAACATAGTAATAGGTTCTTGGGATTAGGGAACCCATTATTCTGTTTACTATAGGAGTGAGGCAAGGCTTGACTCCCAGCTCTGCTATTTGTAGCTTCTCTGCCTCAGTTTCTTCCTCGGTAAAGTGGGAGAATGATGAGGCTGGTGGAAATACCTACCTCCTAGAATCGTAAAAGTTAAAGAAGATGATATATGTTCAGATGCTTTGTGAAGTTCTGTGAACATCTGATTTCATGTTATTTAATAAAATGGTACTGAAGGAGAAAGACTGGTTCAGGCCAGTCCAGACCTGGTCAGAAATACTTGCCTCTCGCAGTCCAGAAAACCCAACATTAAGATTACCCACTCTACCTCTTGCTTCTATTGCCAGACCTGGAATATGGGGTAACCGCTCCTTATATGGCTCAACAGGCTCTTCTTTCTGACCATAATCAAAGTCATGGAACAGTCCTTTCTCGTTTGGGCCTGCATTCAGTGAACATGCCCCCCCCCCCATTTCTGTGAAAGACTTGACTTCATCTGGGAACATGCTCTTCATGCCCCCTCCCCCAGCAGTCACGTGCTCTGGGGCAGAGTGAGGAACTGCAAGGGATGCAGGAGAACTGGAAGTCTATGCTTCTGTCCTTTCAAGAGACTAGCACTTGAGTGGGGTGGGGCATTCCCCAAGGGGCCTCCAGAGAATGCATGTAAAGCATCCAACAGGGCAGGTAGTAGGGGTGCCACAAATAACCGAAAGCCTTCTTCTACCTGCTCTCCATAAAGCAGTTAATTTCATCCTCAGAATAACCTTAAGAGGGAGGTGTGGTCATTATTCCCATTTTGCAGATGGTAAAACTAAGGCACAGAGAGGTTAGACTGCTTGCTTAAGCTCATACAGCTACTAAGTAGCAATAAGGAATGTCCAGAGCTTGTTACCACTAGTCTTTACTACCTTTGTCGTCTCATCTCTCTTCCTTCTTCCCACCGAGGGATATTTCCATTTTAAAGAGACTCTTAATGGACTTCCCTGGTGGCACAGTGGTTAGGAATCCGTCTGCCAATGCAGGGGACATGGGTTCGATCCCTAGTCCTGGAAGATCCCACATGCCACGGAGCAACTAAGCCCATGTGCCACAACTACTGAGCCTGTGCTCTAGAGCCTGCGAGCCACAACTGCTGAGCCCGCGTGCTGCAACTACTGAAGCCCACACGCCTAGAGCCCGTGCTCTGCAACAAGAGAAGCCACAGCAATGAGAAGCCCACGCACCGCAACAAAGAGTAGCCCCTGCTCGCAGCAACTAGAGAAAGCCCATGCGCAGCAACAAAGACCCAGTGCAGCCCAAAATAAATTAATTAATTAAAAAAAAATAGACTCTTAAGCCTTAGCAACTAAATAATAATGATAGAGAAGAAGAGAATGATGATAATACGTGAGGCCAAAGAGGAGGGCTTTTGGGACAAAAGAGGAAGGCTTACAATGGAAGGACTTTGAAAGAGGGGGACTGAGTTGGGCTTTGGGGGTGGGTGAGGCTGTGTAGTGGGAGTGGGGAGGTAAGCCTTTCTTTAAGCAGAAGCCCCAAGGCCAGGCATGCTTGTGAGCAGCTAATAATTCTGTTTGAATGGAGTGAAGAATTTGCGGTCCATGTTGGAAGTTGAGGCCAGTCCTACTGATTCATTCAATGAGCATTTACTGAGTACCTCGATGGGTCAGGCCAGGTGTTATCCTTGGTGCTGGGGAAGTAGCAATAAATGACAGACTGTGAGAACCCTGGCCTCCTGGAGCTGCCACTGCACTAGAAAAGATAGGTAAGAACAAAAACTAATTAGAAAATATCAGCAAGCTAGATGCTGAGATGAAAATAAAACAAAGCAATGGGTGTTGGAAGAGACAATCCACTGTGGGCACTGCTCATCACTGCTGGGTATGCCAAGAATGCAAGACCCTGATCCCTCTTTATCTCAGCCATTTCTCAGGGTTGTATTTGCAGTGAGCAATCTTGTCTCCCATCAAACAGACAAAGAGCAGGTTTGCTTACTGCTCACCGTAAAAGCGATAATTCCCCAAGTGCAATGGTCTTCTGCTGTGATGGAAATCCACTATGTGTGTAGTATCCATGTGGGACTTGGGAGATATGGGAACCAATGACAACATCCATCATGCTCTGCTACAAGCTTTGCTGTGAGTAATAAACCCTTTGTCTCTGACCCAGGAGTCTCGTGTCTTCTGCCAGCACCCATGAAACTGTGGCAGGCTAACTTATTATCTTGCAAGTAGAGTAAAACCTTAGCCCCTGACAAAGTGGTGGTGATAAAGTAGGAAGGAGGTGATAGGTTGGCTGGAGGTGATCTTATTTTGATCTCAAGGGACAGGGAAATACCACCTGACCTTGAAGTTACATATTGATGATTTGACAGTAAAAAAAAGGGCTGTTAACATTATTAATTAGGTGATTTAGGAAACTTCATCTGGTGACTATAGGGAAGGTGGGGAGAATTATGTTCTTTGACGTAAGAAAGGAGAGAAGGTAATGGCAATGTATTATGTTGTTTATAAGTTAATCTAAAATATTTTAATAGAGATAGTATAATATGTAAGTGTATGTGGGTCAGTTTTAATCTATACTCTAATGACAATTAACATTCCTAGTGTTTTGATCAGAACACTCCAGGGTGGTTGGTTAGCACTTGAAATCAGAAGTCCAAAATCTTGAGACAGCTTCCGCAAGTTTTTAGCAGTCTTTATCTCAGATCAAAGGCTTCGTTAGTTAATATAATGGATACTAGAAATTATTTTTCAATCATGACACCAATGGTATTCAATGTGTAGTTGAGCTTGAAATATTATGGAGGAACTCCTGCTTTTACATGAACAGAGTTAAAGAATCCAGGGAGCCCAACAGTATATGAGTTCTCAAACTTGGCTGTACGTTGTAATCCCCTGGCTGAAAACTTTAAAAAATACCAATACCTGGGTTCTACCTGGAGAGATTGACTGAATTGGTGTACCACACATTTAGCTCTGTCACTTATGAGCTGTGTAAACTTGAACAAGTTACTAACCTCTGTGAGGCTCAGTTTCCTCACCTGGAACATGGGTATAATAATGTGCCTACCTTACCTGGTGGTTGTAGGGATTTAATGAGTTAATTCATGTTGACCACTTAGAACAGTGTAGGAAGTAGCAAGTTCTCAATTCATTGTTAGCCATTATTCTATTATACTTATTCAAACTATTTTTATTTTGATTTTTGGAAAAGCTCCTAGCTGCTAGTTGGCTGAAACCTACAACTAGAATATTTACCTTGAATGAACTTTTCAGATGAGATGCTGTAGGAAACCCTGAAAAGACAGAGGGAGAAAGAACTTGATCTCACTTCCAGAATCAGTTGTAGGTATTGCTTTAGTGCCAGCTTGCTCATAAATGTCTGTGTAGGTGGCAGGACTCAGTCTGAAAGTTGCTTTCAATGAAACCTGGTGGGAAATTTGTGGAGCAGAGAACTTTGGCCCATACATAGCTCCAGTTCAGGGGTTCTTATTCCTTTTTAGGGCCATGGACCCCTTTGGCAGTCTGGTGAAGCCTATGGATACCATTGCAGAAAAATGGTTCTAAATGCACAAAACAAAATACTAGTATTACAGAAAAAAAGAATTATACACAAGTACAGTTAAAATATTAATACATTTATTATAATAATATTAATATTGTAATAATATTCTTTATTAACACCTTAAATAGCAAGGTCTAGCAATGGGTAATGATAAGCATGAAAGGTCTTTTAGGATATTTGCTAACAATTGTAATGTGATATGAAAAAAATCTGTGATTTCTATTAGTGACAAGTCACAAATACCCTTGTACTACTGTGGTTTGTTGCCTCGTTCATAAAGACAATGCTAAATTTCAGTTAAAGGTTAATGAAAATAAAGATGTCATATCTATATATCTATGTCTGTCTGTCTATCTATCTATCTATCTATCTATCTATCTATCTATCTATCTCTCCATCTCTCTCTCCAGTTCATGGACCTTCTTGAATTCCAGGAGCCTCAGGTTAAAAACCCTTATTGGGAGGCTGCTAAGAGCTGCCCAACTAATAATTGGGTGTGACCAAATGGGCTCAGTTAGGTCAGACTGTGATGCTATACAGTGGAAAGCAAAGGTGTCACAGGAGGGTTTTTTTCAGTTACTATTGCTGTATAACAAAAGACTTCAAAACTTAATAGCTTAGAACAGCAATTTATTAATTTCCTCATGATTCTGTAGGTTACGTATTTGGCCAGGGCTCCACTGGATGATTTTCTGCTAGTCTCAGTTGGGGTTTTTTCATGTGTCCCCATTCACTTGGGAGCTTGGCTAGACCTGGAACTTCCAAGTTGGCCTCTCATCCTCTGTCTTAATCTGCTCAGGCTGCCATAATGAAATACCATAGACTGAGTATCTGAACAGAAATGTTCACAGTTCTGGAGGCTGGAAAGTCCAAGGAGTTTCTGGCAGAGTTTGGTTTCTCGTGAGGGTTCTCTTGCTGGCTTGTATACAACCACCTTCTTGATGTGCATTCATATGGTCTTTCCTTGGTGTATGCACATGGAGAGAGAGCTCTGGTCTCTCTTCTTGTTATAAGGACACTAATACTATCAGACCAGGTCCCCACCTTTATGATTTCTTTTAATCTTAGTTATTTCTGGAAAGGCCCTATCTCCAAATATAGTCACATTGGGGACTCGACATGGAATTTGGGGGAATGCAATTCAGTCCATAGCGTCCACCAAGGCCGCTCTCCGTGCATAACCTCTATCATGCAGTCAGCTAGCCTGCACTTGCTTCCAGCATGGCGTCTGGGCTCCAGAGGGAGAAAGTAGCACCTGCCAGTCCTCCTCAGGCCTGCGCTTGGAAGTTCAGAAAGTTACTTCCACAACCTTCTACTGGTTAAAACAAATCACAGGCCAGTCCAGATCCCAGGGGAGGGAAAATAGATCCCACCTCTTGATGTGAGGAGTGGCATGCCAGCCCAGAAGGGGAGGAATTATTGGGGCCATATCTGGCATCTATTCACCACGGAGACCTAAGAGCACTGCTGACTGCTCAGACCCAGGGATGGGGAAGAGATGCGTCAAAGCTGCCTCTGAGATTTTGTGGTCCACGAGTTGGTGTTTTGTTTTGTGGTAGTGCCACGCAGCATGCAGGATCTTACTTCCCCAATCAGGGATCGAATCCGTGCCCCCTGCCATGGAAGCCCGGAATCTTGACCACTGGACCGCCAGGGAAGTCCTGGGACTTACTTTTTTTGCTCACACATCAGACTTCTTCTCCTAGAGTTCCTGATAGGCTCCAACTAAACCACCAAAAGATATTCCTGAGGCTTTAGAAGTGTTAATCTAAATGAAAAAAAAGTGCCAATTTATTAATACTCATTAACAGACTTAATTATTCAGTGTGTCCTATACTGTCAATAATATAAAGGGCTGTTGCTTTAGAAATGAGAATTAAATGCACACTTTTCCCTTCATTATCTTAGCATGTCTGACTACTGCTGATATCTAAGCAGAGAGGATAATTTCCCCCTTGGGAGCTTTTGCTAAGTCCGATGCCCACCCCTAGCTGGAATCAGGTAGCACTCCCTGGGCTCTCATAACCCCAACACTTGCTCGTTGATTGCTTTTAACATCTTTATTGCGATATAATTCATACACTGTATATCACTTGCCTGTTCTAGCAACACTGGATTGGAAATCATCTTTCACCTGCTGGTCCTACCAGATCACTGGCTCTCTGCTTGGCTACACATCGGACTCCTTTGGGGACATTTAAAAAATACTGCTGTCTGGATCCCACACCGTGAGATTCTGATTTACTGGATCTGGATGCCCTGGCACTTTCTAAAGCTCCCCAGGTGATCGTAAGTTGCAGCCAGGGTTGAGAACACTGTCCCAGGCTGCCATCTCTTTGAGGGCAGGGGGAGTGTCTTACTGGTATACAGTAGGCACTTAGCTTAACACAAAACGAACAGGTGAATAAATGGGGAACTGGATTCTCCTCTTCCTTGGGCTCCCAGCTGTTGGCGAAGATACTGAGGTACCAGTTTTTGTTTGTCCTTGCAATTGTAGATGAGTTGGGAAAAATAAAAGGTTTCTTTTTTTTTTTTTTTTCGGTGGGAAGCAGAGCTTGGAAACGTGCAATCTTGAAAGTATTTTGTCACCCTTGGGGCATAAGGAAGAGGCCCTGAGGTTAGGAGGTTAAGGGCTGCAGGGAGGATGGGAAGACTGGGGTGGGGGGGTGTTGTTTGGGGTCAGGGGGCTTTCTGAGGGTCAGCAGGATCACCAAAGCTACTACATATGCAGCATGTGCTTGGTGCTAGGCTCTGTGCTAGGGCTTTACATTAACTTATTTCTTCTTTACTACCACCTGGTCCCATGAGGAAGACACGGTGGCTATATGGTTAAGTGGGTGACCTCGAAGGGCAGGACCAGCAGGGAAGCTAACAGAGACTGGAGGGTTTGGGTTTGGGAGAGTGGCAGGAGGTGGCCTCACCTCAGTTCCTTTGGCACGGATAGCACCTCCAAGGCGATGTGCTGAGCGTGGCTTTCTGGGAGGCTCCCACCTGGAACACATGGAGGTGCGAGGTGTCTTAGATGATGGACTGGTCAACAATATCCAGTGAGAACTGGGCACCACAGGGCCCTCCAGAGATGCTCTGGATGGCTTAGGAACTCATGCTTCCCTCCACGTAACCCTCTCAGGGGTCTTTCATAAGAAAAGGACTCTGGAAGGTCGGGGCTTGATCTGTATTTATTGTACGTTTAATAAATAAAGCAAGAATAAACCTCAACCTCCTACAATGTCTGGGAGCAGGCTGAGGGTTTTGCTTCTGGACCTCTCCTGCTGCTGTGACCAAGTTCAAGGTCACTCTATCCCTAGGATACCTCATGGGGCATGTTCCCAGCCTCCACCCCTCTGGGCCCCAGTTGCCTTGACTTTCCCACCAGTTCCAGGGGCCTGGCCCCAGCCTGCCTCGTGTCTCAGCCTGCTTGAATTGGGTTTATTTAGGGAGATTAAGAACCAAACCTGGCTTAACTCAGATCAGTCCCAACTCGTTACTGCTCTGTGCCCCTAAGCTTCAACCCAGCCTGAACAAATTCCTGTAAGCCGCTGTTAAAGGGCCGCCCCCATAAAAACATTCCTGTCACACTTCAAGGCAGGTGCATGCTAGGAAGAAATCTGTATTTGATTGTTTATATTCGTGTTTGTTTTTGCCTAATAGGATTTAGAATGTTCTGAGGGAAAGCTGTGTTTGAAGGGAGCAGCAGGTGACTGGCAGAGAGAGGGGACCCGTTAACGGACAAAAAGAGATGCCCTTTCGTCACCTTTGACAGAACCTGAGGGATCTTGGTGCAGCAGGCAACAAACTGCAAGTGAAAGAATTCCTGTGGGAAAACAGCAAGCCCATCCATACCCCAGAAACTAAGAGTAACAAGAAGATTTCATAATAACCCATATCATCATGCAGTAAGCCAGCAGTCCCCAACATTTTTGGCACCAGGGACCGGTTTTGTGGAAGACAATAAAGGCCACGGACAGGTACCAGTCATTGGCCCAGGGGCTGGGGACCCCTGTACTAAGCGCTTAAACTGCGCTTCATGCATGCCAGGCACTGCCCTGTTTCCCATACATTATCTCATTACTCTCATTGCCCCCATTGAACAGATGAGAAGACTAAAGACCAGAGAGGTTATAAGATGTGCCCAAGACCACACAGGAGGGGCTGAGATGAGACTTGAAGCCTGAGCATGTCCGAAGCACCTGCATTTAGGAGCTCTGCAGAAAGGCAGCTGGGAAGAAGCCAGACCAGACTGTAGCCAGCGGTTCTCAGCTGGGATGCACATTAATATCATCTGGGGAGATTTTATAACAGCACTGGTGCCCAGGCCCCACCCCAGAGAGTCTGACTTAATTGAATTGAGCTGCAGCCTGGGCATCGGTATGTTTTTAAAGCTCCCCAGGTGAATCTGATGTGCAGCCGGGTCTGGGAACTCCGGCTGGATGGGCTGGAGCTGGGCTTAAGTCCTGAGCTGACCTAGAAGGAGGGAAGACACGGAGAAAAAGCAAAGCCAGCCAGCATGTTGGAGGAGCCTGGGAAAGGGGTGACTGGGATTATTGCTTCTTTATTCTTCCTTCTTTTTAGTAATAAGTGACTTTGCCTTCATGATAGACATTAAGAACTTTAAATACCATGTTTAAGAAAAAAGAGTGAATCATCTAAAGCTTCCTTAGTTTCCTGAGTTTAGACCCAGAATCAAGCTGACTGCCATCCAACACGAATACCACTGACCAGCTGTCGCTGTGCCCTGGTACCAGCTTAACTCAGACCTTGGAGTTACCCAAACCTAATTTAAAAATTATTTACTTAAAACACTGTGGTAAAATATACATAATATAAAATTTATCATTTTAACCACTTTTAAGTGTCAGGTCGGTGGCATTAAGTACATTCACATTGCTGTACAAACATCACCACCATCCATCTGCAGAGCTTTTTTCATCTTGTAAAACTGAAACTCTGTGCACATTAAACGAGTTCCACTTGCCCCTCCCCCCAGCCCCTGGTAACCACCATCTTTCTTTCTCTATGAATTTGACTGCAACCCAGACCTAATTTTATGAGAGATCATTTACACTTATACCTGCTCGCATACAAATAGCAGTAAGTACCTTTGCATGAGCAGGTAATTACACAGCACCCATGTCAGTAGGCTGCATTCCCTCCATTGTACAGGTGCTCAGACAACAGAGCAGAGACTGTCCTATGTGCTTGTACTGAAAGACTGTCTTTTCTAGCCTCTGTGGCAGTTAGTTGGGGCCATCCTCTTGGGCCTGGCCAATGGAAAATGGGCAGAAGTGATGATATCACTTCCAGGCCTGGCCCTAAGACCCCCTGCACTGTCTACCACACTCTTCCCCTCCACAGCAACCTCAGAGGCTATGTGTCAAAAGATGAGAGGAGCCCGAATCCTTGAGTCCCTGCTTGGAGCAGAACCACCAAGAATTGGTGCCCAAGCTGGCACATGAACGAGAAGTCAGACTGAGCTATTGGGCATATTTGTTGCTACAGCAGAGCCTATCCTATCCTGACTAATGTAGAGGGGTTAAGTAGCTTCCCAAGTTCTCCTAGCTAATAGTCACTGGAGTCAGGATTCAACCCTAGCTCATTCTGGTACCAAATTTTGTGGTCTTCAGTATTATACTCTATTACTATCACGTTACAATATACAATATCCTGTATTGCTGCCAAACTATTTATTTGTGGTTAAATATATGGTCTTAGATTTTAATATTTCTCCACAACATGCCACCCCTCAAAAGAAAACTAGTACAGATTTCTTTGGTTGGGCTCCACCCCTCCCATTGATAAAAATTCGAGCAGCCTCTGGTACTCAAGTCAGGCAGATATTTAAATCTACTCTTCTTTAAGAGATGCTTCACCAGCAATTTATTTTCTGTCACTGCCTGTGTTTCTGCCTATGAAGGATGATATTTTGTTCACCTTTGGTGCCTTTACCCCACTGTATTCTGCAGTAAATGTTCCCAAACAATGCTCGTGCTATCCATGAGGTATGGCTGCCTTGACAGGTTGTCACCCAGCGAGGCTGTGCTTCCCATTCTTTGGCCTAAACATAATGTCATCTCTTCTTAGCATTTTCACCCACCACTATCTCTTACTGAGTGAGTGTATGTGCATTTAAAGAAAATGTTTCAACAGAGTGTTTCTTCTCTATTATATATCAATACAGCACACGTCACCACACCTAGAGCAGACCCAGTGTTTGATAACCTTTTTAAAGCTCTGAAGAGGAAGGTGTAGAAAATGGGCCAAGAGATAGCAGAGATAGCACATAAATCTGGGAACTTGGAAACAGAAAAGCAAAGTTAGATACACAGCAGCAATGGTACTAGGAAGAAAAATGCCAGAAAACTTTCCACATTATGAACCTAATAGGACAGTGAGGTAAGTACTTTTACCCAACCATTGAAACAGAGTAGGGTGGCCTGATACAGCAAATAAAATACATGCATTCATCGAGGGCCTCGGTGATGTTCGGTGCTGTGGTATGTAAGCTCCATAAGTTACCTGCTGTGTGATTTGGGGCAAGGTGTTAATCTCTCTGACCCTCACTTTCCTCACCTGTAAATGGAGATAAATAACATCTACCTTTCGGGATTACTGGAGGTGTTAGCGAATTGCGTGTGAAGTGCCTGGCACACAGTAGGTGCTCTTCCCTCATTCAGATCACCATTCCTGTGGGTTAAGTATTGCTCCTCAGCCAAGTCTGTCCTCATGAAAGCATGGAGCAGCCCAAGGCACCGGAGCCTTGCTGAGGAGATGAAGTAGGAGGGCTGGAAGGGCCAGAGGATGTACCCTAGGCAGAAACAGGACTCAGAAGAAAGCTTCCCTTTCCTTGCACTTTGCCTTGTGTGGGAGGAGCTGGGTTTTAGTAGAAGGTCCTCATTGAGAAGTTCCCTCTATTTTCTCCCCACCATCCCCTCTTCTCTGATTTGCTGATGTCTGAAGTTTTTCCCCAGAGAACCCAACTTCTAAAGCAATGCAATTCTTCAAATACTTATTGAGAACCTAACCTATCACATACATTTAGGCGGCAGGTGGTTGTGCGGAGGCATATATAGGATTTAAATGGGATCAAAGTCTTCGGCTAGAAGGAAAAGCTCTCATGGTAGATTTTAGGAACTGGAAGAGGCACTTCTGGGAGCAGGAGAAGTTTTCCAGGGACTCTTGTAATTATACTATGGAATGCTTTTATTCACTAGGCATCTTTTGAGCACCTGTTACGTCTTGTACTAGGGGCTGGAGAGGTAGAATGAAAAGACTCAGTTCCAGTCTTGCAGTTTTCCATGGTCCATTAAGCAAAGTGTTAAAAACAATACAATGTGGCAAGTGCTATGCTAAGTGTAAGAACAGGGTGCCATGGGAACACAGAGAAGGGTCAGACGACTCCCCCTGAGGGGATCAGGGAAGGCTTCCTGGAGGAGGTAACGTTTGACTTGGGTCTGGAGGATGAATGAGTGTTAACAAGGGGGAAGAGATAAAGGAGAAAGACATTGCAGGCACATGCAGCACATTCTCTATAAGAGCAGCACATGCTCTATAAGACACACACAATAATAATAAAACAACACCCCAAATAGTAGCAGCCAACATTTCCTGAATGCTTACTGTAAGGTAAAGCACTTTACATGAATTATCTCATTTAACCTTTGCAATAGTCCTTGGAGACAGGTGTTACTTTCCCATTCTCCAAATGAGGAAACTGAGTCATAGAGAGGTTGGGTAATTTGTCCAACTGTACACAGCCTGTTAGTATCTGAGCTTAGAACTGAACCTGGCTTTTCCAATCCCCAAATCCCAAAGCAAAGCTCTTGAAGCCCCTTCTATACTTCCTCTGAATCTTAATTTGGAGTGATGAAGCCAAGAACTAAGCCAAGAACTAAGCATTCCTTAGTCATCTTTCTATATACTTGGGGTCTTCTCTTTAATGTGGAAATCTGGCCCAGTCTGAGGCCCAGCAGCTTGGGTGTGTATCAGGGGTCCCTGGACTTCCTTTCTGCCCTCTCACTGCCTAGTATTCCAGCCATCTATCTTCACAAAGCACTGAATCAGAGAAAAGTTCTGTGAAAAACAAAATCGATGGCTGATGTCACCTCTGGGTCTTTAATGAAATTGCAGCCATGCTTGAATTGTCGCGGCCGCCCCCCCTTGCCACCCGTGGCTCCCCAAACACTTAGCCATCCCTATCGATTGCCAGGCTGCTGGAGATGGGAGCCTATTAGGAGTCGCTGAAGTCTGTTAATTTGCCTTCCATTGTGGGTTGATTTTTCACTTGTTGACTTTCCTATCTCATTTCCCTAGTTACTCTATTTAGAAATAAATAATATGGTCAAGCTGAAAACGGAAAATAAAAGTGTGTTGGTTTTGTTGTTCTAGAATTCACTCCCTTTCTTGGTCTGCTCCGTATCAGAGGCTGTGCTTCCCAGGCTCCGGTGCAGTTGATCCTGGCTGGGTTTGGTCAGTGGGAGGCACTGGGGTGCCCTGAGAGTGGAAAGAACATAGAAGCCAGTTTATTTCTTACCCATCTCTGCCCCCAGTGCTCCCTGCAGTGGCTGCATTTTCTCCATGACATCATCCTCCAGGATCCACCGTGGTCCTGTGCAGGGACATTGGCCCTGGGCTTCGGTAATACCACCTCCTCCCTTTATTTCTACAGTCTAGCAGTTGACTCACTGAAAGGATGACTGGACTCAGTTTCAATGTGTGTGTGTGAAGACTTCCCCATACCAACAAGCAATTCTCAGACACCAGCAGGGTGTCCAAGAATTCAACTTGATTCTGACACTTTACCCAGAGATGGAATCAGATTCCACAGGTACAGGGCTCGGTCCTACAAGACCACCCTCCACTTCAGATGCCAGTTGCAAGCCCAAGTTGTCACCTGTGCTTCTGAGTGACAGGCTGCAAACTGGAGGTTCTGGTGACTCCCACCTTGGTTTGGGTTAATTTTCTGGAATGGCTCACTAAACTCAGGAAAATCTGTTTACTCGCTAGATTACCAATTTATTATAAAAGGACATTAAAGGATATGAATCAACAGCCAGATGAAGAGACACAGGGCGAGGTCCTGAACAAAGGAGCTTCTGTCCTGGCAGAGCTTGGGACCCCACATGGCAGCATTCTAGCTCTCCAAGTAAAAGCTCTCCAAAAAGGGCCAAAAAGCTGTCCTTTGGGGGTTTTATGGAGGCTTCATTACATAGTCATGATTGATGAACTCATTGGTCAATGACCACTGATTCAACCTCAAGCCCTTCTCCCCTCCCCAGAAATTAGGGGCTGGGACTGAAAATTCCAACCCTTGAATCACATGATTGGTTCTCCTGGCAACCAGCCCCTACCCTGGGGTGAGATCCAAAAGTCACCTTCCTTAACATAAACCCAATTGTAACGGCAGAAAATTCCAAGGGTTTTGGGAGCGAGGAACTGTGGATGAAGACCACATCTATCTGAGAAATATATTTTGGTCATCCAAATGACTGACCATAAATATATTTCTTATAAATCACAATATCTCACTCATCATAGCCTGTTTGGCTTCTCAGTTCTTTCATCAACTGGGCAAACAATCCCTTGTATTAAATTCCTTCTGTTTTAAATACTTAGATTGGTTTCTATTTACCTGGCTAAAGCCTGAATGATACAGAAAGGGAAGCCATTTGCTAAGAAAAGACATCTCAATCTATAACCTATTAGCAATCCAATCCAATACGATTTTGTTCAATTCAACCCAACTCAATTTAACTCAATTCAAATCAACAAATGTTCATTGAGCACCTACTTTGAGAAAGGCATTGTACTTGCTAGGTAATTGGGGTACAAAATAATGAAATAAAAAAAAAACTGCCCTCAAGGAGTTGACTGTCTAGCGGCATAAGAGCTAAGGTATTCTGCACAGTGAATTGTAATAAAGGGTATTATTACATGAGACCTGGGGAGAGGCACTTCATTAGACTGGGGGTTAAGAGAAGTTTCCCAAGGAAGCCGCACTCAAACAGGAAAATGTGGAATAAAGACTGCCAGCCCCATAATACAAGTCAGTAGATGGGTGATTATGAAGTTTGAGAAATCTAGTTTCTAGAAAATATAACACGACAGTAAAAACCCAGCCTCTGAAATCCATTCAGCAGAAGAGTTAGCCCAGAAATAGACTCTTCAATAAGATAATTTTTTGGATAAACATAACAAAAAAGGAAAGAAAACATGGCTAAATACATGATATTGGGACAACTTTTTAACTATTTGAGGGAAAATAGATTTTACCTTCTATTTTTTACCAAATTTACTGACTGAAGAGTTAAGCTCTCCCCTCACCCTCAGGAAACCTTAAAATCTAGAAGACTCTATAAGTTAAAGTTTATTGGATGTCAGCATGGAGATGGACTTTCTAAGGCATGGAATGTATGATGAAATGAAAAAAGAACTTTTGAATAAATTAAATCCCCATGCAATATCAAAATTAAACTGAAATAAACCAGGATTAAAAGTTTGCAAAAAGAAATATGACAAGACAGAGGATTTGTATTCTTAATATATAGAGACATTTTACAAACAAATACGGAGAATATGAGCTGATGACATAAATGAGCAACTTATACAAAATACAGGTATATGGGAAATTTTTAACCTACCAGTACTTAAAAATAGTAAATTAAAACAATAAGATTTTTTTTTCTGCTAACCACATTGGTAAACTGTGTTTTATTTTCTAAATAAAACTCAATACCGTTGAGTGTGGTATAAATAGGGATCGCTCATCACTGCTGGTAGAAGTGTGAGTTATTACATTTCTGTGACATGTATCCAGGGCCTTAAAAGTGTTTATGACTTTTGTTCACATCCATAATATCACTTTTGGGAATCTATCCAAAGGAAATAAGCAGAGATACAACCATCTTACTATTACATATAATGAAAAATTGAAAATAACCTGTCTTAGGCAGCTTTGTTGTGTAACAAACAATCATAGCCTCACATATCGTGCAACAAATACGATTCAAAGTGATAAATGCCCTTTATAAAAAAGTTAAGCGTAAAGAAAAGCAAGACACCAGACAAGAAGGAGACCACTCTGCCTGGAGGTATCAGGGAAGGCCTAAAGAGAAGATGATATTTAAATTGGGTCCTAAAGGATGAATAGGAGTTTACCAGGTAGAGCAGAGAGGGGTCCAGGCAGAAAGAAGATATGTAAATGTATTGAGGCCTAAGAGTACATTTAAGGGACAGTAAAGAGTTTGTTGGGGGAGGAGGGAAGATGAAAGGGGAGAAGTCAGCTGGGGTCAGAAGGTTTTGGTGCCATCCAGAGATTAGACCATGGACAGTCAGTTTGGGTTTGCAAGCAGAACTGTAGAAGGATTCGCTCTGTTTCAGGAAGTTCATGAATCATCGAGGAGGCAGAGGGACAGTTAGGAGCCTCTGGAGAGAGGCCAGCCAGGACTTGCCAAGGGTTGACCCAAGGTAAAGGTGGGGGAAGGATTAGAGAGGTTTGAAGGAGCAGGGCTGCCAAGGTGAGGATAAACAAAGGCACAATACCTGGATTTGTGCTATTTTGAGACAAATGGGAACAAATCATTAGAATACAGTTGATACCTGCACTCAAGAATTCGAGGGGGACCAAGGAGGAAAGCAGTAAAAATAGGAATTTGGGAAGTTATTTCCTCCAGAAGAATACCTTCACACCTGGTGTCAGACTTATCTGATGAAAATAAAACCTCTGGTCCCCCCCCAAGAAAGAGTCCAGGAAGCGGGGTCCACTCCCAAGACCCTGAGGTGGGAAGGCAGATGTCCATGTCAGTTTCTAGTATCTACCTCTTTCTAGCCTTTTCTCTCTCAGCTTTGCCCCATAGTGAAAGTGGGAGAAATGAAAGTTCGTCAACTACTGCCTTAGAATTTGCTAAGAGAGTACAGTTGGTGGCCAAACTCAAGATATGGGTTTTCTGGTAATATCTACAGCAGCCCCTTCCCTAAATGGATGAATAACCTGGGATGCTGGAAATTGGTTGTGCTCACACACACCCCACCCTACCCACCCTGCATACATTTTTGCCTTCCTTTAATGTGTGACCATTAAAACAATTCCATATATTACTGTGACATTCTTTATATAATAAGAAAAGAGGAGAGAGTTGGGTGTTGGCTTGTAGGGCTGCAAGCTGTGTCTGGTAATAAAGCCCTTGGTTTATAAGGTTATTCTTCCATCAGCTGAAGAGGCTGCCTTCTCAGGCATGTCAGGGAGAGGAGAATTTATTCCCCAGGCACTGCTGTCATACAGGGAATGCAGGTGAATAACTGCATTGCCAGTGTGCTGTAAGGGGACACGCTTCTGGCCGGCAGAGGAGTGAAAAGGACAGCCCAGGGCCTTGGAGACAGGGCAAAGGAAGGACCACCCAGCTTATGTGTTTGGACATTTCCCATTTTGGGGCACTGTCATGGTCCTCTAGGAAGGCCAGATATTCAGCACTTGTTAAGCCTGGGAAAGAGAGCTGATTGCACTTTTTGGAGTCAATTTCCAAACAGCACTGTCATTCTTACTGAGAGCTTTAAACAAGCCATAGCCTGGTGACAAAGGGGTTTAAAATGCCAAGAGAGTGAGTGTTGAGTAAAAGTTGGCAATTAACTTCCATGACCCCTATCATCAACTGGTTTCTCAGAATTAGGTGCTAAGCCCAGATGAAGTTTTGACCTTACATTATAGGTTCATGGTCTGTGGTGACAATGAACATTCTGGGCCCAAGCCCTGAGGCTGCAAAGAGAGTGGGAAATATAGTTTCTAGCTGGGTGGCCATGTGCCCAGCTAATATTTGGGAGGGGCAGTTCTATCACTAAAAGGAAGAAGGGGAGAAAAGGTATTAGTAGGCAGCAATTTTTGCCATACCATGTAAGATTTATTTAATTGTTCAACAGAGTCTTAGCTCTGATTCTGAAATCGCACTCTGGTCTAGGGTGGTCCTGAAAGTCAATCTGTTGGGATGGGAGGGATGGGAGATCCTAATTCAGACCTTGTCTTTCTCTCCTTGACACCACCCATCCCTCTGCCATTCTTCTGTCCCTCTCCATCCCCTGCACCAATGCTCCATCTGTGTTAGTTTCTTAGGCTCTTGTAATAAATTACCACAAACTTGATGGTTTAAACAACAGAAATTTATTCTCTCACAGTCCCAGAGTCCTAGTGGAGCACGATTTCTTGCTTCTTCTTACTTCTAGCCCAGCTCTTGGCCTTCCTTGGCTTGCAGACTCATCACTCCAAACTCTGCCTGCATCTTCACGTCTTCTTCTCTGGGTTTCTTTGTTTCTTCTTGTCTTACAAAGATGCCAATCATTGGATTTAGGGCCCACCCCCAATCCAGGATGATTTCATCTCAAGATCCTTGACTAATTACACCTGCAGAGACCCTTTTTCCAAATAAGGTCACATTCTGAGGTTCCAGGTGGACATGAATTTGGGGGACACTATTCGATCCACTACAATGCCTTATTAGGACTCTGAATCATGGCCAGAAGCTTTCCAACCACCTTCTCCCCATGGCCCTAAATTTCCTCTGCTCAAAGGCCCTTGCATGTAGGAAACCCAGCACCAGAGAAGAGCTCAGAGAGTTTCTTGAGGACCTCCCATATGGCAGGAGGACTCAGAAAAGACTGGGGAATGCTGTGTAGAGAAGAAAGCCCCTCAGCACTGAAGGTGGCAGAAGGGAGTGGAGGACAGAGGGTGTAGAAGCAAAAATGATGCTTTGCACACCTCCACTAGGAATGAGTACACCCCAAACAGAGTATATTATAAAACACTTTGCATCCTGCCGTAAAATAACAACAAAAGAAAACGACAAAACAAAAGAACAAGATCACCCTGTCTAGTTCTAGTACCCAAAATAAATGAATCCTTGAGTATTTCCTGACAGTTGCTGATTACCTAGTAAAATGCCTTTATCCCTGACTCGTGCGATGCTGATTTCTGCAGATGTGGAGATGATAATCATGTCTGAAAATGACTGTTATTCCATCATGGAAAGTTGGTAACCTTGATAGTTTTGCAGTTTTTTTTTTTCTTTTAAATATCTGTTGTGTTTTTATTTTCTGGCTTCCTTGCAACTTTTTTGCAAATTGACGTCTTGCTTTTGTCTCTGAGTCTTCCTTTCCGGTGGGTTTTTTAGCTGTCAAGGGGGAAGAATGATGACACTGGGATGAGACTTTCCTCGCTCTCTCTCCAGGTCCTGTTGATTTTGTTGCCTATCTCCATTCTGTCCCTCTCTCTTCACCACCCCTCCACCATCCTTTTCCAAATTTCACCTAGACTACTGCAACAATTCTAACTGGCCAGCCCAATTAGAATTTTTGCCTCTCTACAATCCATTTTCTACACAGAAACTAGAGTAATCGTTTTGAAACTCAAACCTGATGATGTCACTCTCTTGCCACTAAGCTGCCCTGTCTTCCTGTTGTTCTTAGAATGATGACAAATATGTATGGCATCAAACATGTGCCAAGCACTGTTCTCAAGTTTTACACACACCATATTAATTAATTTAATCCTGCCATTAATATCGTCATATTTCACATGAGAAAACAGAGAGATAAAGTAACACAGCTAATAAATGATAGAATGGAGGGACTTCCCTGGTGGTCCAGTGGGTAATACTCCATGCACCCAATGCAGGGGGCCCGGGTTCGAGCCCTGGTTGGGGAACTAGATCCCACATGCATGCTGCAACTGAGTCCACATGCCACAACTAAGAAGTCCACATGCCGCAACTAAAGATCCCACATGCCACAACTGAGAGTGGGAGCAGCCAAGATAAATAAATAAATAGTAAAAAAAAAAAAAAAAAGTGATGGAGTGGAGACTTGAACCCAAGAAAATAGGCTCCAGAATCCGGACTCTTACTAGGCCACTGTTCTGGACAATGGTCTAGTGAATTTTGAAACCCTCCATGATGCCCTTGCCATCTCGCTAGCCTCCTCACTCCCTGCCCTTCAGTGACACTGGCCTGCTTCCACTCCCTTGTACCCCTCCTGCTCTCACTCACCACAGGGCCTTTGCACACACATTGCTCTGCTGAGCATGCTCTTCTTTTCTCTCTTAGAGGAAGCAACTCTTCCCAGACCACGTTTCAGGAAGGCCATCCAAGATCTCCCCCAGTAGATCCAATCCCCCTAGATGGGCTTTCAGGGCATTGTGAACTTCTCTGCACAGCACATACCCACTTCTACCTCTTGTTGGTTTGGGTGATTACTAGATAATGCCCCTGCCTCCCTTCTTCCCACCTCCTCCAACCCATGGGTGAACTCCATGAGGACAGAATTCTGCTCTCTGCTGTCCCTTCAGGACCCAGCATGGGGTCTGGCTCACAGTATTTGCAGAAGAAGGAGATGGATGAGGAGGATGTTGATGAATCAATGATACCTGATACCAGGTTGTAAAAAAAAGTCCTTATGATGCAGATTATAGAAAAGCTAACCAGAGACGGAGAGGACTAACCACGTGGTTTTGTTGTACAGTCATGGTACTAATTCTAGTTCTCAGTGTAAGCTGCAGTTGTTGGTCTTGATACACAGAGCAGTGAGCTAGTGGGCTGTCATGGTGAGAGCTTGGTCTTGGGACCAGAAAGACCTTGAAATGAAGCCCTTCCTCAGGGCTGATGTTCTGTCATATTTCTGTATATTTCAGATGTTCTTTTTTCCTTTCAAATTTTAGTGTTTTTGAAAGCACAATTGATCTTACAACAGAGCTGTACATTTAACGAAGTGTGTTTTTTGTGGGTCCCTGTAAAGCAGTTATGAAATCAATGGTGAGTCCCATGTCAATGGCATTTTGGAATTGAGGTAATTCTATTTGTGGCCTTGGGTAAAGTCTTTGCTCTTCCGAGTCCTAATTTCCTTATCTATAAAAGGGCAGGGCTGTCGTAAATATTGGAGATGTAAAGCATGGCCTCAGCACAGTGGCTGGTAGCTTTAATTCATCAACAGGAAGTTTATTAGGAGTTTCATAAAATATGTGTCAGATTAGTGTTTTGCTAGAATAACCCATATCCTTGCATGATCAGTCACATATTTGGCTACTCAAAAATTTAAAAAGGAAACAAGAGAGAAGATTTTAGAAGCTCTTTCATCTTTACATTTTAATTAATGCTGTACAAAAACTCTTTCTAGTATACTATTAGTATTCTACTTCTAGTAAGGCTTCACCGGCTCCAGTCGCGGAGAGAGAGGCACAGTTTAACCAGTCACTAGGGTGTGCTCGTAAAGCTCAGTTTTTTCCTCTCCTCCACGTTCTAAAGATTCCACAAATATTCTCCAAAGGACCTTGCTTCTCCCTCACATTAAAAATTATCTGAAAGTTGACTCATCGATGAAGCACATTTTTTTTTTGACTCAGAGCAATTACTCGTTCTATTTCTACAGCTAATGCTCTTCCTAGTTTATTCTTGGTGAGCATTAGTCAGTACAGCACATATTTTGTTAAAGGATTCTATTTGCTTCAAGCCAGTAACTGGAGTATAATCTCAGCAAAATCCTCTAAAATCTTCATTTACGTCACTGTTTGTCATTCACCAACTTGAGCCAGGACACAATGATATAAATTAAGCCTTCAGATGATTCTGTGAAAAATTATGCCTTTATGAAGGACCTCCCTTTACCCTTAAAAAGAGTCAGAAGACCAATAAATAGCTGTCTTGACCATATTTAACTTGGCAGATGAATATGTACTAAGAATAAACAAGAAAACATATATTTGGATTAAAAACAGAAAAAAACAACTGCTGAGTGAGGGCAGAGAAGAGTGTGAAGTAGACTGAGCAGATTTTTCAAGTACAGAGACCCAAATCCCTCTTCTGCTGATTGGAAGAGTCAGCCGTTGTGAAAGACTGTTCAAAGCACAACTTTTCCATTGACCAACTTTTGTGGATGTTGGCAAATCACTTTTCCCCTCTATTTATGCTGCTATGGTAAGGTTTTCCATTATTTGCTGTGGAACACATTGCTTATCTTTCAGAGTTGATTTAATTTTTGGCAGCAGCAAAGAACACTGAGAGCTAAGCTGAGTGAAGGAAGTTGATGATCAAGCAGGGTAATGAATGTGTGTGTGTGTAAGAGATTTTCCTAATTGACTATAAAGCAATGAAGCTAGTTGTGGTGGGTTAAATGGTGCCCCTCCCAGAGAAAGTATGTATTTGAGGAAAATACATAATTCCACTGGTAATTTGAGGAAACTGTGAATGTGACCTTATTTAGAAAAAAGTCTTTGCAGAGGTAATTAATGTTCTCAAGATGAGAGCATCCTTGAATATTTGGGTAGGCTTTGAATCCAATGATAAGTGTCTTATGAGAAAGAGGCAGAGGGAGATAGGAGACAGCAAAGAGGAGGAGACATTGTGAAAACAGAGGCAGAGATTGGAGTGATGCAGCCATGTGCCAGGGGCTGCCTGGAGCCCATAGAATCTGGAGCTAACAAAGAATTCTCTCTTAGTTCCTTCAGACGCAGCACTGCCCTGTTGCCACCTTGATTTCAGATTTCTGGTCCACAGAACTAAGAAAATAAATTAATTTTCTTGTAAGCCACCATGTTTGTGGTTATTTGTTGCAACAGCTCCAGAAAATTCATACTCTGGTTTTATTTTGGGGGCTTGAAAACTTGGTTTTAAGACAATCCCCAAAGAGAAAGGAATTTCCGAGCTAATTTAAGCAGTGACAGTATCGTTGAAATGTGTCTCTTTTTCCCCAAAGTCTACTTAAAATAATTCCTCCCTATCTCTATCAATCAGGGCCTAACTAGGGAAAGAGAAATCACTTTGGGTATTTATAGAGAGGGAATTGAATGCAGGAATTTGTTATACCACTGGGAGAGAAGTCCAAAGGAGACAGGGCGGTAACCCCGAGATTAGCAGCAACAGCAGGAAGCTATGATCGCCTGTAGGGAGGGAGTCAGGATCACCTAGAAGAAGCTGGAACCATGGTGGGGTTATGTGGGAGGAGCTTGGGCCGCAGGAGACATGATCTGAGGTGGAGAGGGAGGGAAGAATTACCCGCACTTCTCCCTTCCTCCACCCTCCCATCCCACTCAGCCCCTCTCATGGGCTGAACTCAGTCAGCAGCTCCCTGGCACAGAAGCCCGGAAACTGCCTCTAGGGGACAGAGCAGGGGAAGGCCAAGGCACAGACTGAAGACAAATCTGCCCAGGACCTGGAGCCTGTCATGGAGATACACGTCAAGAAAAATGCTCTAGAGGGTGGAATGGCATTCTACTTATTTCCTAGAAGATTTGGAGTCACTCCTCTCTCTTTTTTGTTTTATTTTCCTCTCTGTGGCAGACAGGGTAACAGTCTCCCAAAGACATGCACATCTTAATCCCTGGAACCTGTCAATATGTTACCTCTTTTGACAAATGATGTGATCAAGATGTGATCTAGGTGTGATTAAGCTGAGGATTTGGAGATGGGGAGATCATGCTGGATTACCAGGGCTGGCCCAATGTCATCACAAGGGACCTTATACGAGGAAGACAGGAGGGTCAGAGCCTAAAAAGGAGATGTGATGATGGAAGCAGAGGTTGGAGTGATGTGCTTTGAAGATGGAGGCAGAGGCCACCAGCCGCGGGATGCAGGCAGCCTCTAGAAGCTGGAGAAGTCAAGGAAAAGGATTCTCCCCGAGGTCCTCCAGAAAGGAATGGAGCCCTACCAACACCTCACCTTAGCCCGTGAGACTGATTTCAGGCTTCTGAACTCCAGAACTGTAAGATACTAAATTTATGCTGTCTTAAGCCACTGAGTTATGGTCATTTCTTACCGAAGCAAAGAAAAATTAAGCTTTTTAACCTTCTACTTCAAATAGTAAGATGAAAACATACAACGTTATTATCTCTCCAGCTGTCACACCTTACTTTTTCCACTCACTTCTCAATGTACCTCTTCACCAAGAAAGTTCAGTGTAAAGTCAAAGAGAATGTAAAGTTAAAGGCAAGAGAATAATTGCAGTGATTTCATGCAATCCAAAGGATTACAAACCACAGTTTTTCTAGTAAATGATGTTACAATTATTTTGTGTCAAAGTTGGATTTACATCTATAGGGTGGTATTTAATCCAATACCTGTACTCAACAGGTAATTACATTGCATTCTGACAAATGCCCTTTTTCAACACTTGGGCATAATCCCTTTACTTTGGTGGTTGGTTAGCATTACTTGGTGATATTTATTAAAGCTATAAAATGTCTTCTGCTATCACTTCAGTGTCTTCATTAAATTAAACAGGCTTGATTCTGATAAATTAAGTGAGAAAGGATATTTTCTAAAATAATAGCTCATGCATCTGCAAGAATTTTTACAACCTAATTAATGGCAGAGCCCATGCCACCGACATTATTTCCTTTCTTCTTTCTCCATTCTAGGGGGAAACAGAGAAAGAAAAAGGGAATAATAAGGAGCAAGATTCTTTTCAGACCAAGTGATAGACTAATAATGACGTAGCAATAGCAATAATAATTCAATTTAATTACATAGAATCTATGAAGGAGTGATTTTGCATACTCTTTATTTATTTATTTTAATTTAGAGGTTCTTTTTTAAAAAATATATTTATTTATTTATCTTTGGCTGTGTTGCGTCTTCATTGCTGCCCAAGGGCTTTCTCCAGTTGCGGCGAGCGGGGGCTACTCTTCACTGCGGTGCGCGGGCCTCTTATTGGGGTGGCCTCTCTTGCTGTGGAGCACAGGCTCTAGGCACGTGGGCTTCAGCAGCTGTGGCACATGGGCTTCAGCAGTTGTGGCTCGCAAGCTCTGGAGCACAAGCTCAGTAGTTGTGGCTCACGGGCCTAGCCGCTCCGTGGCATGTGGGATCCTCCCGGCCCAGGAATTGAACCTGTGTCCCCTGCATTGGCAGGTGGAGTCCTAACCACTGCACCACCAGGGAAGCCCTGCATACTCATTTAATTTAGCTCTCACGACCTAATGAAAGAAGTATGATTAGTCACATTTCACAGCTGAAGCAGTTGAGTCTCGGTAGATCAAGGTCATCCAGGTAGTTAAGCATCCAAACTGGAACTCCTGAGTCAAACTTTTTAAGTGATATATTCAGGTTTTTAATTTTTTCCCCCCACCTTAGCTTTCTGTTATTTGGAAAGGGGAGAATGCCTCAGCTCAACAGTAATTTATACATGGTATGCAGTTGTTAAATATTTATCACATTCATATATGAATAAATGAATGAAAATTGTCCACCCAGCCACTGCACACCTCCAGGCAAGCTATATGCTAATCCTATTCCTGAGCAATGTGTTAAAAAAGAGTCAAGCCTGCTTCTGGTTGAGAAAAGAGTGAATGGCTTGAGTTTGTTCATTCATTCATTCATTCATTCATTCTTTGCCCCATTGAACAGACATCACTGAAGACTTACTCAAAGCCAAGTACTATGCTGACTGGTGGGAGTTACAGGTGAAGAAGACAGTTTCTTCTCTTAGGGATGTTCCGTGGCCTCTTCTTAGCGCCAGGAACCTCTGCCCACTCTGATAACTTGGACACCACTGACTCACGAAGCCTAGACCCTAAAGGAAATGTGGAAGGCATCTTCATGTGAAAGAGGAATCAGCTGACCAGCTGGACTGCAGCAGAGGGTCAGATAGGTCTGGCTTCACGTCCTGGGTCAGTTACTTACCAGCTAGACCTCATCTGCTGCACTTGCCCACTTGGGGATATTAGTACATCTGCCAGGGAATTGGTTCCAGAACTTCCTGAGAATACCAAAATCCCAGGGTGCTCAAGTCTCTTATATAAAATGGCATAGTATTTGCATATAACCTACGCACATCCTCCCGTATACTTTGAATCATCTCTTGATTACTTATAATACCTAATACAATGTAAATGCTAGGTAAATATTTGCCAGTGCATGGCAAATTCAAGTTTCATTTTTTGGAACTTTCTGGAATTAAAAAAAATATACTTTCTATCTGCAGTTGGTTGAAACTGTGGGTGCAGAACCCGTGGATGCAAAACACACAGATACAGAGGGCCAGCTGTACACACCCCAGAGGGTTGAGCTGAAGTTCATATGAGATGATATCCAGTGCTTAGCTCAGGATTTGCCCATAGGAAGCTCTCAATACATGTTTATATGTCACTGTCTCTGCCATGCTTTGAGTCTGTATGCACTGCCTCCTGCCATTATTGAATATTTAATGTCTGTGTGTCATATCTGCTTATCTATATTGTAAGTGCCTTCCAGATTGGTTAAACAACGTGTGAATATAAAGTGATGAGACTGAATATTTTGGTAACTATTTAAAACAGAGAGGAACTTATGTACAAAACAGAAATAGACCCACAGACATAGAAAACAAACTTATGGTTACCAAAGGAAAAAGAGGGGGAGGGATAAATCAGGAGTTTGGAGCGTATACACACTACTATATATACACACTACTATATATAAAATAGATAACCAGCAAGGACCTGCTGTATAGCACAGGGAACTCTACTCAATATTTTGTAATAACCTATAAGGGAAAAGAATCTGAAAAAGAATATATATACATATGTATAACGGCATCGCTTTTCTGTACAACTGAAACTAACATAATATTGTAAATCAACTATACTTCAACAAAAAAATAAATTAAATAAAAATAAAAAATCTAAAGTTTCAAAAAAAAAAAAAAATAGAGATTCCAGACCTCAAACCTCCTGGTACCACGACTTGTCCAAGCCCCCGTCACATCTTGCAGGGACCCTTCTACAGCCTGCGCCCCCTCTCACTTGCTATGTCCAGTCTCTTCTTTACATGCTACATCTGGGCGCTCCCTGCCTTCCAGTGAGTGCCCATTGCACTTAAAATGAACCCAATCTTCCTACCGTGGGCTGCGAGGCCCCTAATGACTCCTCTGCCTTCAAGCCAGCCCGTTCCCACTTTGATGCCTCTGTGCTGGCCACCCAACCTCCCTTCTGCTCCTGAACACATGAAGCCCTTTCCTGCCCCAAAGCCTTTTGCCTTCTGTCCCCTCTACTTAGAATGACCTTCACAACCGTCCCTCAGCTGACCCTCCCATATTAAATGCCACCTCCTCAAAGGCAGCGCTCCCTCCCTAACTCTCCAGCCCTTGTCTGGTTGTATGTCCTTCCTGGTACTCATCCCCGGGTTTTTTCTTGTTTATCGTCTGCCTTCTGCACAGGAAGGGAAGCTCCAAGAGCACAGTCTGCCTCACTCACTGTTGCATACCCCCAGCCTAAGACACAGGTTGGCGTGTAGCAAGTGTTCAATAAATATCTGTTGCATGAATGATTAAATCTCTCACGAGAGTGACTTTTCCAATTTGGGAAAACACACTTTTGTAATTCAATAACAAATGATTAATATCTAATTTTTCTATTGTGCATGCTTGAGTCATGACCACTTAACAACAACAACAAAAGTAATAGATACTTATAATTCTTCCCTCCCATTGCCCTTTGGGCCACACTGGACAGAGTAGCAGGAAGATACATGTTTATGGACAACATTCCCAATACACCAATGAGGAGAGCGTGTCCTTAAGGCCCATGACTGCCTGTGAAAAGTCCAGGAGGTCAGAACAAACCAGGAAGAGTGCCAGCACCAAGGAAATAAAATTCCAAGCCAGAAAACCAGATGTACAGGATATGTCATATTCAACATACACAAGGACGTGGCTCAGCTGTCTTCAAATCTGCCCCCATGTTTCCTGGACCCTTGAAGAAGTGACTTGGGAGAAAAGTGGCTTGTTCAGTGGGTTCTTAGCACTGATGGTTTGTTTGCCTCTGAAACTTTGATTCAATGGATGATAGAAAAGGATGATATGGGATGGTACAGATCATGCATTCTCAATGTGAAAATTGGTTCTTGGATGATAAAAAAAATCGTATCGTTTTTATGTATAAAGCACAGATATAAATACACATTTCATGGTGAGGGGTGATTAGGAAAAAACTGTCTAAATGTTACATGTAATTCACCTAGCAACAACCCCTGTGAGGTTAGGACTCTTTAGACCGCTTTAGAAACGAAGACACTGGTTCTCGGATAGAGTGATTGGTGAGCTCAGGTTCACCCTACTGTAAATGGGGAAGCAGAGACAGGAAGCTCCAAAGTGCCATGTTGTTCCAGAAAAAAAATATTTCTCATAAAAACCCTAGAAGGTGCTTAGGTTCACTCAGTGCTACTGGAATATTCTGTTAACAGAGCAGGAAACAAGACTGGGAGTTGGGTGTCCTTCCAACTTCCCATCAGGAAGCTCTCTGATGTCTCAAGGGTTCCAGAGCCTTTCATTAGGGACTAGTTTGTAAACACATCTGAGACTTAACACATGTCATCAGTGTTCACAGGTCTTCCTATGAGAACACAAGGTGGTGAGGCCTGGAGGAGTTACTGACAAAACAAAGCACTCAGGGAAGCTAGAAAGGAAAGCAAGAAAGAAATGCAAAAAGAAAAACCATTAGGCTTCACAGATTTCTGAGCCTATGAAGGACAGTGAAGCCCAGCTCTGTCCCCTGTGCGCTGTGTGATCTGGGCAAGTTACTTAACCTCTCTGAGCCTCACTTTCCCCATCCAGGAGAAGAGTGTGAGGACTCGTGAGATCTTCTATGAGGATGGCCTCCCAGTCTCTGCTGGAGAAAGAGATACATCTCCCTGCCCTGCCTGCCATCCTCCAGGACACATGGTTTCCTTTCCCCAGGATTCCTCCACTTCACTCTGAATCTTGGTATGTCCCAAATGATCCACCAGGTGGTGGGACGAACCCCACTGAGCCCCAGTGTAAATTTTCAAATGGATCCACCTTCTGTGGGTTCCACAAAGGGTCATCGGTGACCACAAAACTGCTGGTTGGGTAAAGAGCAAATCCAGGGAGAATGCTAAAGTCATGTAAAACCTTAAATTGTTTTCAATACTCTCCAATACTTTACTCTCCCCTGTTTACCTGCAATTGACATAATAACTTCTAATTATTCTTCCCCACTCATTAAAGCACATCTCTTAAGAGCCTTTACTTAGTCTCCCTTTTTTAGTTCTTTTCACCCCACGTGCATGGATGTAATCAATTTCCAATTTTTGATGCACTGGAAATAAAAACCTCCCCGTTACACTTTGCACTTTGGCGTTGTCATTCCACAGCCTGATTTACCATTTTCCTGGCTTTCCTGCTTTATCTGGTTCTTACGTGTCCTGTGCTTAGGAGGCAGTGTGGACTGTTGGAAATGCCACCCCCATCGGAGTCAGAAAGAAATGGGGGTGAACCTAGTGTTGCTACTTCCTGGCTGGGTGACCTTGGGAACGTTACTTCTCTTCTTGTAGCCTCAGTTTCCTCATCTTTTGAATGGAAACGGAGAGTCCTGACATGAGAAATAAATGAGATCTTGTTTGTTGTTAGCATTCTTAGTAGCAAGTGGCAGAAAACTCAGCTCAAATTGGCAAAAACCAAAAAAAAAAAAGAATGTATTGGCTCATGGAACAAAAAAAAAAATCCAGGGATATATAAAGTCAGAGATTGGACTGATATGGCATCAAGGGACACCTCTCACACATGCAGTGGGACAAAAAGGAGGGGCCATGACGGACCTGGGTTACTGAGTCTTCACCACTTTTCACATATTCCTTCAGGAGCAAAGACCTGCTGGGTGTTTGCACTCTGCAAACATCAAAGGAAAATGAGTCTTTTGGTACTCATTTCAGCTATTAGAAAACTTTAAAGTGTGTTTTGAAAAACTTGGATAGGTGAATCTGTTTTTCAACTGGAAATTTTATGAACTCTAAATACAGATGAAGTATTTGGGATGAAAATGTAATGCTATAAGTATAAACTATTATAAAATATACTACTGTATACTATAGTCTAAGTATAAAATTCATCACTAAATTTCAGTCTTAATATGAAAAGTCAAAATACCTCAATAATTTGTATATTGATTACATGATGAAATGATATTTTAAATATTTTGATGTTATAGGTTGAATTGTGTCCCCCCAAGATTCACACGTTGAAGTGCTAATCCTCAGTACCTCAGAATGTGACTTTATTTGGAAACAGATCCATTGCAGATGTAATTAGTTAAGATGAGGGCATACCGAAACAGGGGGTGTTCCTAATTAAATATGACTGGGGTTCTTATAAAAAGAACACCAGGTAAAGATAAAGAGACACATACAGTGGGAAGACAATGTGAAGACCCAAGGAGAATGTCATCTACAAGCCAAGGAACACCGAAGATTTCCAGCTAACCATCAGAAGCTAGGAGAGAGGCATGGAACAGATTCTCCCCTCATGGTGCTCAGAAGGAACCCACCTGGCTGACACCTTGATTTCAGACATCTGGCCTCCAGAAATATGAGACAACACATTTCTGTTGTGCAACCCATCCAGTTTGTGCTACTTTGTTATGGCAGCCCTAGGAAACTAATACACTCGGGTTGAGTAAGATATATTGTCAAAGTTAATTTCCCCTTTTTTCGTTTTTTAGTTTTTAAAAATGTGGTTACTAGAAAGTTAAAAATTACATCAGTAGTTTGCATTATCTTTCTATTGGGCAGCTCTTCCTAGAAGAAAATTACAGGTGTTATAAGCATATAAGACAGGGATGAGGTGAGTCCTGACCTATTGAGGGAGCTCAGGAAAATCTTCCCTGAAGAAGCCATGTTTGGGCTACGAAATAGAGGATCATTAGGGCTTAATTAAGTGAGGGAGCGGGCGAGTGGGAGGTGGAAGGGCAGAGAGCTCCAGGCAGAGGGGATAGTTTTTGCAGACATTCAGGCAGAAAAAAGCACAGCTCTTGTGTGAACCCTCCGCAGTCACAATATGCCAAAAGTTGTCCAAATGAAACACTCTTCTGGTGAAAGTCATTCAACTCCTATGGGGTAAATTACTCCCTGCAATCCCATCCTTGGCTGCTGATGGGCGCTGTAGAACAAAATCATGGACATGGAATAGTAAAGAAGAATCAAAAAAAAAGTCAACAGTTTAGGGGGGAACACTGCATATCAATGAAAGCATAAGATAAATAATTCGTCTAATAAACACGGATGTAAACAATTCAGGCACACTGGGAAGGTGAGATGAACCTCTTACCAAATTTAATGATTTCAAGTTACTAAAACTTTCCCTAGCCACCACTCAAATGACGCAGCTCCCTGTACCCCTTGAGACTCCTCACAGCAGGCAATGGGACCAGTTTTTAGTGGGTTATCAGAGATAACAATCGCAACAACTCCACAAGGATTTCTTTGAGTAGAAGCCAAGCAAGATCCACCAGATTCTAATCTCTGTGCCCGGAAGAGGTACCTGTCCTCCATCCAGTCAGATGATGTGAACCCAACACCCTGAGCTGAGGACACGGAAGAGGTGAGAACTTTACCCAAGAAGATGACAGAAAGAAAGGAAGGGGAGAGAGAAGCAGATTCACATACTGATTTCCAGGCCAAGCCCCCCTGCCTTTAAACATATCTATTTCTTAACTTGTGAAGAAATTTCCTTTACACTTTGAAAACTGGGAATGTAGATGGTGAGTACTCGAAGCACATCTCTGAGGCCATCTAATTTTGCACGCGATCTAATCCCCTTCCACCTCCATGCTCCACTGAAAGTTCCTACAGCATCATGTTACCATTCATTCATTCATTCATTCAAATAACCATTTACGGAGCCCAGAGGAGCTGTTAGGCAATTAAAGTCACAGAGCCAGTTAGTGAGAGAGCCTGTCACTTTTGGCTGAAGTATCACTGCTCTCACGAGCACAGCATTTGAGAAGCCGGCCTTCACACCGCATGACCTCCTCATCTTACACCAGACCTCCAGATGACTCCAGGGGTCTAGAGCATCTTTGGCGCCTGACTTCCCTTTGTACAGCGTTTCCTGTTCATTAATCCCACTCCAGGCGCTCCAAATCCCAATGCCGTTCAGGACACTTCCTCAGTTACCCTACAGGGATGCTGGGATGGACATTGGTCCTTCCTTCCCTCTTTCACTTGCTCATCCAACAAATATTTGAAAGTCTGTGATGTGTCAGAGACTGTGCTAGGCAATGCGACTAGAAAGGTAAAGCAAACGAGATGCTGTCTGCCCTTGGTCTCCCCCAGAAACGTACCGCCTCAATGCCGTCCCCTCGTCCGCCCATTCTCCACTATTCATCAAGGGACTATTCACTGCCGGGGGCTCTTCTAGGCCTTCCAGAGACAGCAGAGAACAGGCCAGGCAAGGCCTCCGCCTTCATGGAGGTCACATTCTAATGAGAAAAACAGTATTAAACAAATAAACCAGCCAGTGAATATACACTCTGTCAGGCAATGGGAACTGCTTACAAAGAAAAAGCTGCATGAACTGACGGAGGGTGATGGAGGGTCCGTTTTAGACGGGCTGGGGGCAGGGGTGGCCTTGCTGAAGACGAGACACCTGAGAGAAGATCCAAATGAAGTGAGGGGTGAGCCTCTGCCGAGTGGAGATGAGTGATGGGTTATTATTCTTCCCACCGGCAGAACCGACAATGAAGGGAGCCCACGTGGGCTCTGGCTCTGTGGCCTCTGAGCGGGGGAGGGGGTTTTGGAGAAGTGGGGGGTCTTCCCAGCGTCCCTTGGTCTGCCCCACCCACACTGGGCTCATGAATTTGTGTCTGAAGTTGCCCAGTGACAGCGAAACCAGGGGACTGTGGAGAGTCAGCTGGGATAGTCAAAGTCAGAGGGGCACAAAGGAGACACACCGCATGAAATCTCATGCCTCCTGCCTCCTGGGACTTTTTCATCCGTTCAGGAGAGGGGAAGGCATCATTTCCCAGAACTGCTTGATCAGAACCTAATTATCCCTGGAGCCATGAGTTTGAGCAGTGGGGTTTTTGTCACCTGGCTTTGGGAAATGGGTCAGCAGCCAGGACAGACTGTGCCACCCTCACCAAGTGGGCAGCCTTGCCAACATGCACATCAGGACACAGCTTCGGTACAGGGATACTTTCCCAATGGAACACGCTTAGGCTCAGCACCTTTTACAAAAAGGAATTGTGGACACAATCTCCCAGACAGAAGAAGGGCACTCACCCTCCCCAAGGGCACTGCCCCTCACCGCACCCACAGCAACTCTAAGTCCACAACCTTCTCCGACTCCACACCTGACAGCACAGGCGGTTGCCTCCCTGGGACTCCCCTCTTTGCACACAGGACATGCAGCTCTTTGTGGTGTTCCTACCTTCTGCCAACCTTCCTGAAAGCCCACAGGCGTCATCAGTTGGAAAGCTCTGGGGTCCTGGGGTCTGGTGCTCGCATATGGGGACAGGAGACCCAGGGGCGCTCTGCTGATTTATCCAACGCCCGACAATTGCCTCAGGGCAGAGCCAGGCCCCATGCCCTGTCTGCTCAATGTCACTCCAGCCTTTCTCTAGTCTGCCCTTTGACTTCCCCTTTACTGGATTTGGTCTCCGCTGCAGCTTCTTCAGTGGCTGAAGCGCCAGCCTCAGCGTGTTTTCTCTTGGCCGTGGCCCCCTTGCTCCGTGGAGAACTTGACAGATTTGACTTGAATCTCCAGCCTGTGGAAGGCCGGAGCCCCACCCATGGTTTCTACGGATTCCTGGGGCTTCGGTTGTCAGGGTCCCTCCTTCTTGGGCCTCTGCTGCAAGCAGACAGACTCTGTTGGACTCAGTGTGGGTCTGACATGAAAGGCTCCTTTGCTGGCTTACACACACACACACACACACACACACACACACACACAATCACTCATTGTGAGCATGTGTGCTTTTGGCAGTTTTCCCAAAGACTGGGCAGCGGTGAGGAAGGGCTCATAGCTAGCAGAGCCCCCCTCCTGTCTCTGTGTCTGTCCTTCCTGCTCTCTCCCTGTCTCTCTAGCCCACTCTCACCCCCAACAGAGCATATGCTGCTCCTCTTCCTCTGCAAACAAGGCACTTAGCCAACCTCAGACCCACTGCTCCCCTTGGTACATAAACAGGTCTCCGCCTCCTAACACAGCAATATCCTCTCCCCATGTCTCTCCCAGACCCTTTTCCAACGCCAGTCTTTTGTCTGCATTTCAGATGCAAATTTCCACCTGGCCCTTTGGCATGTCCACCTGGATGTTCCACAGACAACCCAGGGCTGGACCCACTGTCCTTCCCTAGAATCCTCCCTCCTTCTCCTCCTCATCCTGCTCTGTGCCCTCCCTGGCCACCGGTGTCATTGGTCTCCAATTTACCCATGTTAGGTGACAGCGTAGGGTTGAGAATTGACTTGCAGGTCAGATGACCTGACTTAGACTCTTGAATCAGCTACTGCCTATGCAACCTTGGACAAATTACTTAATCTTTCTGAGACTCAGACTCTTCTCCTGTATGCTGGGGATATAAACACCTCCTTGGCAGAGATGTTTCAAGTCCTAAGTAAAATAAACTTACACGAAGTGCCTAACACAAATAGGTATTAGAAAAGTGTTAGCTACTATCCTTGCTGTCGTTCTTAATCGGTAGCTTTGCTCCTTTTATTTCCTCCATGCAGAATGTCCCCCTCTGTATCTGTCTTCTCAGATCCTACCCATCCGTCAGGGCCCAGTGAGAGCAGGCCTGGGAAGGCTTACAAGTTAGAAGAAATCACTCCCTTTTCTGTACATTTATGGCACTCTGTGTTATTAACTCCTGTTAAGCAGTGAATTTAGAAGAAGAAATCACTGCTAATAGTGTCTTGGGTCCAGAAAGACCTGAAGATCTTCTGTAACAACTTTTACCGAGTTCCTCTCAGTTTTTGTCAACTGATCAAGCCCCAAAAGCTTTTCTTTTCAATAGCGATTGTACGATCTCTTACATTTCTTTAGTTATTTATCTGCTGCTTAAGTGCCAGCTCTTTGAGCACAGGGCTTAAGCGTCAGGAATCTTTGTAGCCTCAGTCCTTCACTCCAGTTGCCATATTCAAGGACCTCAATAGATAAATATTGAAAGTGCTCAATAGATGCTTATTGAATCAACCAGGGAACTATGAAAGCATGGAATTCAATGAGCAGCAGTTATCAGCTCCTCTTAAGCAGTACGTTTCTCAGAAGAAATCACTGCTAATATTCTCTTGGGTTCAGAAAGGCCTAGAGATCTTCTGTAACAGCTTTTACCAAGTTCCTCTCAGTTCATGTCAACTGGCAAAGCCCAAATATCTTTTTCACTATTTATAGCAGACCCAGAGAATCACAACTCAGATGTCTCTTCTTCAAAGGCCTGGTTCTCCAGCGGCCAGGAGTGGGCTTAGCTGACAGTCTCCAGCTGCCAGCTCCTTCTAGATCCTTCTCAGCTTGCAAGCCGAGCTCACTCTTCTCTCAGGGAAAGTCTGCACTATGACTGAGCAAAGCAGTGGTACAAGGGCTGGCCATTTCTGCTGGAAGTTGGACCCCTTTACCAGGCAGCAAGGTTGGCTGAGCTTGGTGGGGTCTGCATTGCAGTCTGATACTCCCCTGCCCCGACCTGCTTCTCCCTGTTTTCTTTTATAGGCATTCCTCCCTAATAGAGTTTTTGCAATTTCAACTTCAGCTCAGCCTCTGCTTCCTCCAGATCCCAAATAGCACACCACTGCAGACCAGTGTCCCAAAAGAGCCTAGAAAGAGCCAGAAGGAAGACTGACCTCATCTTCCAGGAGAGATGCACACTTATGGCAGGTGAGGAAATATAGAATATTGAGCTGATCTGACAGCACCAATTTTGGCCATACTCTGACCATCGGAAGCCTTTTCCAATGGCCTGCCCAGATACCACAAAGGACACCAAGGGATCTTTGGTTTTTATGGGGAAATCCAACTATAATTACATTGTCCAAAATATTATAGTGAAATCGATCAGAAAGAATGCCATCCTCATGGCACTTTTCTGATTTCCCAAGCGAGTCTAAAAACAAGACATTATTGATGAATTCTATTATTCCTCTCAGAGGACAAAAGATAAAAATAAATAGCGCTGTCTGGATTGTACACTCCAGGGAACTGCCTCACCTTGTACTGGGATGGAGAAGAGTGTGGAGGGTCGCTGGGGGCAGTTTTCTCAGCTGGTCCTTTTTTGGTCTGGAGGCTCCAGGATTATTCATGATCTACAAAGGTGACTATGCCTTTTCCTCTCTCTGCCCTTGTCACCCTTCAGCAACTCTCTCTTGGTTCCTGGGGATTTTTGCCTCAAGCCAGGCCTCATATGCATCAAGGGGAAATTTGTAGAGGGCCTTCATTCTGCCTTCATTCTTGTAGGTCACGTATGCCTAAAAATCATCAAGACCCACCCTCTGAGGGCTTGAGGAACGGTTATATTTAACATTGCTTTTGGACAATAGTCCAACATAGAGATATGCCTTCATCATCGGACACTTAGATGGTTTCCATATCTTGGCTATTATGAGTAATGCTGCAATGAACATGGGATTGCAGATATCCCTTCAAGATCCTGATTTCATTTTCCTTTGGATATATACCCAATAGTGGGACTGCTGGATCATATGGTAGCTCTATTTTTTTTTAATTAATTAATTAACTTATTTATTTATTTTATTTATGGCTGTGTTGGGTCTTCGTTTCTGTGCGAGGGCTTTCCCCAGTTGTGGCAAGCGGGGGCCACTCCTCATCGCGGTGCACGGGCCTCTCACTTTCGTGACCTCTCCCGCTACGGAGCACAGGCTCAAGACGTGCAGGCTCAGTAATTGTGGCTCACGGGCCTAGCTGCTCTGCGGCATGTGGGATCTTCCCAGACCAGGGCTTGAACCCGTGTCCCCTGCACTAGCAGGCAGACTCTCAACCACTGCACCACCAGGGAAGCCCAGGTAGCTCTATTTTAAGTTTTCAAGGAACCTCCACACCGTTTTCCATAATGACTGCACCAATTTATATTCCCATCAACAGTACATGGGACGGCGGGGCAGGGGGGAGAAGATATGCTTTCAAATAACGGGGGGGGGGGGCAAGATGGAGAAAGGAATGCCAGGGCTTCTGTTTTCTAGAATACTGTGAAAGGCATTGATATGTATTTTTTTCCCAAGCTATCCCTAACACTCTCCCCAGTACCCCCCAGCAAGATTGTGATGGGATAGGACAACTCTGGCCACTGCACTCTTTGACACCCTGACGTTGGCTGCCTGATCTTGGTCAGGACACTTAACCTGTCCACACCTCATTTCTTCCTCTGAAAATGCCTTCTGTTCATGAGGCTGCAATTGAGATCATGGAGTGTGAAAAGTCTTTGTAAGCTGTGAAACTGCTGTGTGAATGTCAGATCCTATCACTGCACCCTCTTTTTTTAAAAGTCTTTTATTGAATTTGTTACGATATTGCTTTCGTTTTATGCTTTGGTTTTTTGGCGGGGAGGCATGTGGGATCTTAGCTCCCCAATCAGGGATCCAACCCGCACCCCTGGCATTGGAAGGCAAAGTCTTAACCGCTGGACGGCCAGAGAAGTCCCCTATCACTGCACCCTTAAGAGGTACTTTACTTCTCCTGCCTGGGAAGGTAAATATCCCTACACAGGGATGCTTGAGTTAGAAACACTTGCAGACCTTTTTTCAACAGAGGGCAAGCCTTTGTCTGACATGAGCTAAGATGGCCTGCTGAGGACAAACTTGGGATTTACTACTGCCCTCTTCCCGAAATGACTGCCCCTGGGGGTCAGCATTCGTGCCAGTGGATACACCTTCTTGCCTTCCTTAAATGATAGATACCCTGCTCTCCTACCGAATTAGCAGTCTTCAGGAGCCACATAAATTCTAAGCTCCAATGTCATCCTAACGATCGAGAACAAGGAGTCATGAGGTTTAAGGGATGCGAATTTATCTCAGTGCAGTGGCAGGTCTGGTCTTGCCCTGGTCTTGCCCTAGTGTAATGTGAGTGTGTGTGTCGGGGAGGGGAACAGTGTACCGGAGTCACCACCATCTTGCCCTTTGGCCAGGCTCCTGAGATTCTGCCCAGTTGCCTGGGGGCTGCTAGCCCAGGCACGCAGGACATCCTCCCGGATTTACTGCATGTGCAGGGCCGGCCGAGGGCAGTGGGAATCCACAGCTGGACCGCATCTGCCTTGTCCACCACTGTATTCCCAGAGTCTAGCACAGTTTCTGCTCAATAAATAGTTATTGGCCAATTAAACTAATTTTTCCAGCTTTCAGATAAATGCACCGATTCTGTCTCTTGGGATGTGGAAGAAAGTGGTGGGGAAGAACTAAGACCCTTCTGAGTACCAGCAGGTTTTTTTGACATAGAAAAGTCTTATTTCCTTGGGTATGTTTTAAGCTCCTTGAGGAGAATCTATTTATATTTAAATCTATATCTATCCATATCTATATCAATTTTTATTCATATCTAAAGCTATATCTTTATCTATTGTGATTTGTGGCTCTCAATGAACCGGTAGAGACCAACTAGCTAACCATGTAATTAACCATGTAATTAACTAACTTCCAATATGAAGAATTTTCATATTCTTCAACTGATTTCATCCTTCAAGCAATCCAGGGTGATGTGCATCGTCCTCTCCCATTTGCTGAAGAGGAAATCAAGGCCCTTTGAAGATGAGACCTGCCCAGGTTTCAATGGTGATAAATGATGAAACTGGGATCATATCAGGACCCCTGACAACACATTCCATGATGGTCCCTCTTCACCAGTGGGTCCTAGTACTAGATTCTGAAGACCTCAGGAAGGAAGTCATGAGGGAGGACTCTGAAGATAAGTTCTGGAAACTCTTCTTCAGAGCAACTCTTCCTATAAGACATGGGTGGGTTGAAGAGGGGAGACTCATAGCCAGGTCTGCAGGTAGCAGGGGAAGACTTAGTCCGTTTTCTGATTTCAGGGAGTCTGTCTGAAATTCTTCTCTTCGTGTTGAGCTTACTCCTGAAAGCTATGTTCAAACACAAACATCCCTGGGAAGGGGAGTCCAGTGAATTAATAACCATTGGGATTAAATGTGGATGCATTTCAGATACTTCCCTCAGAACATATTTTGATGTGGGCTGGGGTGGTTTGAGCAGAGGGCGTAAGATCACAGAATAACTCAGATTCTATTGAATGAAAAAAAAATTAAGCCCCAAATATCTTTAATTTAGTCTTATTTAAAATTAAGTTGAGACCAGAGGCCACAGGCTTCAACAGCAAGAAACTTAAGAGGCTCTATGTCCTTAGAGAATGCAAAGCTTTGAATTAGCCATGGTTTATGGATTAGAGAAGAGCTTAGAGGATATTTAAAGACCCATTATTATACATTGAAGTTAAATCCGTACTCATTTTGTAACTTGTTCTCCTAAAGTAGAATTTCTAAGTCTGTTTGCTAAGAAGAGTGAAGCGATTTCCCATAAAATTATTATATTGACTTGTAAATTTGAGACTGGGAAAGTTGGTTATATAGAAAACCGTCCTTGTCTTAGGAGATTGACTTTACTCACAGACCCACTGTCTGTGACTCACAGATGTACTTCTAATCAACTCAACCCAGCTAAAAGTTCGGGGACCTTCTCCTAGAACTAGGAACATAGTTAAAGGCATTCTGATATAAATATAAATAAAGTGATGTATTCATCAAAGTTCTCCAGAAAAACAGAACCAATAAGATATAGATGAGAGGATTTATTATAGGAATTGGCTGGTTGCAGTTATGGAGGCTGAGAAGCTCCATGATCTGCTGTCTGTAGACTGGAGACCCAGAAACACTGACAGTGTACTTTAGTTTAATCCAAAAGCCTGAGAACTGGGGAGGGGTGGATGGGTAGGGCACGGAAGTGATGGTGTAAGTCCTGGTTTGACTCCTCTAACCTGAGAAACAGGAGCACCAATGTCTGAAGGCAGGAGAAGACAGATGTCTTAGCTCAAGCAGCGACAGCAAATTCACCCTTGATCCACCTTTTTGTTCTATTCAGGCCCTCAATGGCTTGGATGACGCCTGCTTGCACTGGTGAGGCTGGTGAGGGTGATCTTCTTTCCTCAGTCTACCAATTCAAAAGCTTACTTCTTCCTGAAACCCCCTCACAGACACACCCAGAAATCATGTTTTACCAGCTAGCTGGGCATCCCATGATCCAGTCAAGTTGACACATAAAATTAACCATCACAAGTGACTCTTGTAAAATATAGTGACTTGTAAACTAACGTTACTCTGATTAACTTTTTTTAAAAAGGTGCAAAATTTCAGAATAAGTAGTAGAAAACAGATGATAAAGATTAACATATAGTAATGACATAGAGAACAAAGATCAAATAGAAAAAAATCAACAAAGGCATAACTTGATTCCTTGAGAAAACTAATAAAATAGACGAAATTCTGGCAGTATTGACCAAGAGAAGAAGAAAAATGACAAAAAAGTATAGAATTTCAAAATTTCCCTGACAAAGGGGAGGGAAAGGACATCACAAAATTGGGGAAAGAGCAAAACTGGGGAAAGAGGGAAAAGAGCTTTTAGAGGCAAAGCTGGGGACACTTACTGAGTTTTACCTGCTTCTCAGTTTCATCTTGAAGGTGCTATGTATTGTCTCTGATGTCTGCATGGACTAATGATGTCTGGATGGACAAGGCAGGATTCATCTTGTTGCAATGAACCAAACCCATACTCCGACTAGTTAAACAAAAAAGGGAAGTTATTATCTCACAAAACTGCAGAATTTAATGGGTGACTTGATCTGAGACCCAAACGATACCATCAGGATTCCTCTCCTGGGCGGGGCGGCGGGGGGCACTTTCTCAGGAACCTGTGTGGGTTTCCAGGCTCACACCACCCCAACTCCTCGGCCAGTGGAAGAGTGAGACTGCTTTCCCATATGTCAAGCATAGGTCCTGTCAAGCAGTTTTGTTAGCCCTGATTGCTCCAGTTGGATGAGGTATTCACCGCAAAACCAGTCACTGTGGCTGGGAGAGTGGAATGTTCCAGAATGCTCTAGTCTAGAGCCATGTGCCATGGGAAATGGGAGTATTCATCAAGTGAGCCACATGGATTGAATGTTGGGAAGGAATGATTCCCTCCAAAGCAAAATTGTGTCCTGTTGTCACGAGAAGGGGTGGCTCACGCTGGGCAGCAAATCTCCCACAGGTGTCTGTCACGCTGGTGGTGGGGAGGAGGTGGCAGAGATCACCAGGTACCACGGCCAGCGTCTTGAGGGCCTTTCAGCTGATTTAGGAAACTGCATGAAATATCCACAGGCAGCGCTTCAAGAACATGACTGAATTCAAGAGGCCAATCTGAGGCCGATTCAGAATGAATTCCAGACTTGTGACACCCACTGAGTTTATGAAGCAAAGAAACGATGGGAAGCCAGAAATGGCATCTACATTTGACCAGCAGCCAACCACAAGAGTGGCATATTAGGGTGATGTGGTCAAAGAGGGATTGGCAAACTCTTTGATTAAAAAAAAGAGAGAGACAAGACTGTGTTTTGTGTTTTTTGGGGTTTTTTTCACCAGAGAATCCAATTTGTAGCCATTCAAACCAAGTGCCTTTGAGGTTTGGATGAATAAGTTTTCTTCGGTTGTTACAGCAAGCTTCAGAGCCACTTAGATGTTAGTGAAGGCTTTCCAAAGCTTAGAGCTCTGGTGAGAACACCAGCAAGGTGGGAAAGGGGCGGGTGGCGCGGTGGGGGTTTTTTGAAAAATGGGGGAGGGGGATGAGAAGCATGATGAGGTCTCTGAGATTCTTACACGATTTACAGTTTGGTTTAGAATTTGAAGATTATGCTTGGTTTAAAAATAGATCCCCAAACTGCAGTGTTCTTAGATTTGCACTCTTCTGCAAGATTTCTGTGATTCCTTACTGATTGCACCTGAGAGATATTTTCTCTTGAATGTCTTTAGTGTTCTTATGTACAAAATATCTTTCATTCATCTTCTCATTCATTCATTCAATCAACCAACATTACATTGAGAGCTTACTGAGGGAGAATCAAGGTTTCATCCTGAAGATTTCCTACCCACCACCCCCATCTCCTCCTTACCATTCCCACTGGTCATCTAGCTGCCAACTCAGCATCGGCATGTGGATGGCTCATGGGCATTTCAGAGTCAACACCTCCAATACCAAACCGTTGATACCTCTCTCCCAGCCAAAACTTCTCCTCTTCTAGGCTTTCTCAGCTAAAGGAATGGTGCCTCCGTCTACCCACTGGCTCCAGTCCAAACCTGGGAGGAGGCATTTTCAACTTTTCCTTCAACTTCCTGCCTAAATCCAACCCAGCACCTAGTAGGTTCTGAATCAATACTGACCTAATGACAGGTGGTTGAATGAGAGGTGAATGAATGAACAATGCTTTGAGCTGCCTACACATGCTACTCCAGCCTGTGTCATTTCATCTCCCATAGGAACGTGTGCTCCTGCCATGGAGATACAGCATGAGTAAGTGTACATCCGAACAAGGATTTTTACATTTTGAAAAACTTGCTATTTCCTGGAAACAGATTGTGTCTCTCTGATTGTCTATTAAGTTTTTTTTTTTTAACCACTGAAGATCTTGGAATCAAACCAAAGTAATCTGCATTTCCATTTTTATATCTTAATTTATAAACTGCACCTTATAATTTACAAGCATTCACTTAGTGTCTCTAACGGAGCCGAAACAAATACCAACCGTGCCAACTATACCACCCAAGTCTTCTCTCTGCACCCTTCCTATCAGGAACTTTCTAGTTTTTCAGGTTGGAGGGAATGGGTTGGAGCTAGACCTAGCTTGGGGAGGGTAAGGATAGAAGTAAAAATGATATGTCACATTTATTTAGGGAAGAAAGAGGAAGGTCTCATTATACCCATTTTATAGATGATAAAATATAGGCTGGAGATGGGAGTGACATGACCAAGAAGGTTTGCTTATGAGTGATGGAGCCAGGCCTAGAATCTGCATCTCTGGAATTCTTCATGCCAAGGGTCTTTCTAGGATACGAGATTAGGATCTCTCCACTTTGGCACTGGTGGTATTTTGGGCTGGATCATGCTTTGTTGTGCCTTGCAGGATGTTTAACAGCATCTCTGGCCTCTACTTATTAGATGTCAGTATCACCCACCCCACTGCAACAACCAAAACTGTCCCCAGACATTGTCAAGTGTCACCTCTGATTGAGAACCACTGTGCTAGCCTGTGTCCTTGTCCTTGATTAAAATGGAGGCACAAAGGTTAGGAAAATTCATCTCCTTTCACTGCCTCTCACACCCCACTCACCACCCATTCCCTCCAATCCCAGGGTTTATCTGAGAATTGCCCTGCCCACAATATCCCACAGATCTCTGAACAAATACCTAGTACCTCTTGTGTGGCATTGGGTCCTTTAAAGTTTTGATCACATTTAGCTCCCAAAGGTGTATACAACTATCCCATTTTACAGGTGAGGAAACTGAGGCATTGAGAGGTCATAATTGCCCACAATTACACAGTTAGTTAGTAAGTGGCAGGCTGGGTTGCAAACCCACAGCTATCTAGCTCTGGGGACAGAGAGTTTACCTTCCCCACCCTTTTTTCCTTGCTCCACTTCAACACAGCTGAGAACCTTTTCCTGGGTGAGCAGGAAGGCACTGTGTTTGAGAATCCCTGCCCCCTCCTCTCTGTAAAGCAGTAGCCCATCTCACTTAAGGCAGACATCTTTCAGGATGTGCAGGACACACACCCATGATTGTGGGTCCATGTGCCTATCACCCTCTCCAGACCGTGGTCTGCGGCCTCAGTGCCAGCACTGGGCCTTGCTGAGTAAGGCATGTGGGCAATGCGTGTCCACACAGCAGTGAGGGCTACGCACAGCAGCCAGTTCTGGAGTAGGATTCTCCTGGCTGTGTCCTGTGTGACCCTGGGCAAGAGAAAAAACATCTCTGAGCTCAGTTTTCCCATCTATAAGATGGGAAGACCCATTTCTCAGGGTAGATGTGAATTGTGTGATGATAAATGTACACCGGTTCCCATGGATGCTAGGTGCTGGCTAAATGGAGACCTGTAACGAATGTCAACTCCCTCCATGAAGTTACCTGCAACAAACTGACTTTCGATTCCTGAACCCCTTTTGGTCAATCTGTGACCTCCATGTAGCCATGTGGAGTTACCTCTTCAGGGCTATCTGCCAGCTAGACTTCAAGCTCCCTGAGGAGCTTTGTTCCCCCACCCCCTCCAACCAGTGGCCAGCCATATGTGCTCCAAATGACTGCTGAAGGAGTCTAGTATTGGTGATTCCTACAGTAATAATAACCTTTTGCATTGGTCACTGCCTTTTCGGGGTATAGCTTAACATATGAAATGGTTTTCCTTGGTTAGTAGCCTGATGATGGGCCCTTGATTCCCCACTCTGAGCAGCCCTGGTTTTTAGCAATTTTGATTCTGCTTTGGCCATTTTCTTTGATTTCTCCAGTTCACACTACCTTGTGGTAAGATTCAAGCTCATTGCACCAAAGGTGCGGAGAGAAGAGGGGCCCAGTAGGGTCTGGTTACCAATCCCCAGCCCAGGCTCTCATCCCCATCTCTCCCCAGCCATTTACTCCTTGATCACCGGCCAGTTACTGATGCTTTCGGTGCCTCAGTTTCCTAATCCGTAGATTAGGACCTGGCTCAAAGGGTTAGAAGATTACATGTACAGAGCCTAGAATGTATCACACCACTGATCTCTACTAACAGTTGCCCCCTGTCCTTTAACTGGGGTGGGTGCGGTGCCTAGTGAGCCGCTGAGGGAGGGAGAACTGGTACGGGCGTTTGAGCTCTGCGGCAAGCCGGCGGCAGGCCCCAGAGCAGCCGGGCGTGCACTGCTGTAGCAGCTTTGCTTGTCTACATGCCTTCAGGAGGGAAAGGGGGCTGGCTTCAGTGAGCCCAGGGCGCTGTGAGAAGGCAGCCAGCCCCATCGCGCACCGCAAAAGACAAGAAAAACCATGCCCGCTGAACTCAATGGCAGCATTCACGTCTTTTAAACATTAATAAAGGCTGCTCAAAATTCCGTACTCTTCAAAGACCCGGGACAAAGTCTCCCTTCCCAGTCATGAAGCCAGTTCCCCAGGCTCTACTCTTTCCGCCGCCAACCCCTCACGTTTTGGCCCGGCTAAAAGGAGCCCAGTGTCTCCCCCAAATTATTTCGAGCCGGTGGAGGGACTGCGGGCATCTGATCCCCAACCGCTCGGCCAGGTCCACAGAGGGGCTCCGTCCAGGCCGGCTCCTCCCCTAAGGTCACCCAACTTTCTCCTCTCTCCGCAGCTCCTGGGAAGGGTCCGGGAGGGGCCGGCGGGGCGCGGCGGGGGGCGGCGCGAGGCCCCCTCCCCCGCGGGCGGGCGCCCGCCCCGCATTATTCATTGGCCAGAGCGGGCTGCGGGCTCGGGTGCTGATGTCAGGCGGGCGCGGGCGAGGCCCGGGCGCCGGTGGGGGGGCGCCGAGTGGGGGTGACGGCCAGCATGCTGCTCGGCTGCGGCTCGGCCTCCCACACCCGCGGCGCCCTCGTCCTAGCCAGCGGCAGCGGCGGCGGCGGCGGCGGAGCAGCGAGCGGCGCCCGCGTCTGCAGCGGCGCGGAGTCCGAGCGCGCGGCGCGGCAGCGGGGGTCGCGGCCGGGGCGGGGACCGGGGACGCGGCATGGCGCTGCGGCGGGGCGGCGGCGGGGCGCCGGGACGGCTGCTGTTGCTGCTGGGAGCCGCGTGCCTGATCCCGCCGAGCGCGCAGGTGAGGCGGCTGGCGCGCTGCCCCGCCACTTGCAGCTGTACCAAGGAGTCCATCATCTGCGTGGGCTCCTCCTGGGTGCCCAGGATCGTGCCGGGCGACATCAGCTCCCTGTGAGTGAGTGGGACCCCGGCAGCCCCTGCCCCGTCCTGCCCCACCCGGCGCCCGCCGCCGCCCGGGAGTTGCCTCTGGCGCCGGGACAGCGCGACCCTGACCCCACTTCCCGGCCCCTTCCTTTGCGTTTGGGTTGGGGCGCGCGGTGGGACGTGGGTTGGAGTCTCGGGCCCCGGGGAGGATGAGGGGAACCCGAGATCCAGAGTCCGGGAAGCCAGACAAGTCCCTGGGGCAGTGTTTCTCAAAGTCTGGCCCGCGGGCCACCTGCATCAGATCCACCTGGGGGGGGCTTGTGCCAATGCAGATTCCGGGGCCGGCACCGAATGATGCAGGGTCTGAGAGTGGAGCCTTGGAGTCTGCGTTTGGCCTCCCCAGGTGATTCTGGGGCGCATTAAAGTTTGAGAGGATGTGTGTTGGGGGTGGGAAGGTTGTGTGGGGGGCATGTGTATGCAGCCGAGCATGACTGGAGCGCTTGCAGAGGGATGAGGCCTCACCGTCCCTCCTGAGGTCTGGGGCTGTGGTTTACACGGTGCCCTCCTCTGGACCTGTCCACACTGCAGGTGGGGCAGAACCTGGGAGAAGGCATGTCACCTCTATAAGTGGAGATGCCGCCGCATGTGGCCCGGAAGAGGGAAGCACAGAGGACCTGGCGGAGCACTGGGGAATGTGGGCATCCAGCCCAGTGGGCAAGTGCTGGGAGTCAGCCGGACTCCTTGCCCTGAGTTCATAAGGGCTTCTTGCCCCCCTCCTCACCGCGCGTTGTGCTGACTGCTTATTCAGTGCTGGAGGAACGGACAGGAAAGGGCTCCCCATTATTGGTCCACCTGCTCAGGGGCTTTCAGCCTGGCCTCACACAGCCACTCAAGCCACATGGCCAGCTCTCATAATGGCTGTGGAAGGGGCTACTGGGCAATATCTTCACTGCCGGGAAATGTTTCCTGCTGAAATGACTCCCACATCCAGGCCAAGGTGCTGGGTGATGCCCACGCAGTCGTAGAGGCAGGAATTCCCATGGGGGGCAGGGGGTTGCTCTCACTTGCTCTTGTGCTTTACTTCCGCGTCTCCACCCCAGGCAAGGCACTGGGGCCTGGACCCAGGAGTGAAGGGCTTCCTGTTCGCATTTATCGGAAGTCAGGAGAGTCTGGCTGAGCAGGAACAGAGGGCCTGTTTGACGCCTAATATTGCTAAGTCGGGTGACCTGGAGCATTCCAGAAATGAGAATTCCCCTGGTTAAATCCCTTAGACCAGCAGCTGCTTAACGGATCTGCATATTAACTGAAATAATTCTGAAATGATGTATTGAGGTCCTACTGCGGCCAGAAAGGATAGGGGCCCTGGTGGCTAAAATAGTCAGATTCTTTGTTCTGATTGGCCGTTAACGCTGGCAGATGGCGTGGCCTCCCACCACACGTTCAAGTTCAGGTGTCTCTGGGTTGTTTCCCTAGGCTTTCACAGTGCATTTAATCAGAAGTGCTCTGAGCGACTTTCAGAGATGTGCTCCCAAGGGGAACGCTTAATCCTACCCTTGAGTTTCGTCGGCCAACACTAATGCTGTGTCTACACGAACAGAGTCATGGGCAGAGGTGAAGGAATTATCCGTCTTCAGCTGGGGCCTCCTGTAGTTAAGAAAAGGAAGTGAGGGTTTATTGATATAAACCGGCTGAGATAATGTCTATGCAAGGAGCTAGACTGATAGTAACGGTTTCTATTATTCAGTCCAGTTTTCCTATTGATCCAGTTCATTGGAAAATGGCTGGACTCATCTTGTTCTTACCCCTGAGAAGACCCTGGCCAACGATTTGAAGCCTCATTCCTGAGTGGAGGAGTTTAAAGCACAGGTAGAGGATAAGGCCTCTCGTCCATCTTGCCCGGCACTTCCTCAAAGCAAACTAGTCCTTGTTTTGTTTCTCTCTTGCCCGTAGGAGCCTGGTAAATGGAACGTTCTCGGAAATCAAGGACCGAATGTTTTCTCATCTGCCTTCCCTGCAGCTGCTGTGAGTATGGGAAGTCCTCTCTGGAAATGGCGGGCCTGGAGGTGCGGTCCTGGGAAGAGCCATCTCTGTCTCTTGGGTATCAGTCCTTCCCAAGATACCCAAGCTCCACAAGTAACCTGTGGCTGGCTCTTGGTGTTTACTTGCCCCGTTGTGTCCCCACTGAGCTGAGTCCCCAGTGCTCAGTGTCCTTTCCTTCTTTCAGCACGTGTTTTCCTCAAGGACTTTATTTATTTATTTATTTTACCATCTTTATTGGAGTATAATTGCTTTACGTTGTTGTGTTAGTTTCTGCTTTATAACAAAGTGAATCAGCTATATGTATACATATATCCCCATATCTCTTCCTTCTTGCGTCTCCCTCCCTCCCTCCCTATCTCACCCCTCTAGGTGGACACAAAACACCCAGCTGATCTCCCTGTGCTATTTGGCTGTTTCCCACTAGCTATCTATTTTACATTTGGTAGTGTATATATGTCCATGCCACTCTCTCACTTCTTCCCAGCTTACCCTTTCCCCTCCCCGTGTCCTCAAGTCCATTCTCTACATCTGCATCTGTATTCCTGTCAAGGACTTTATTGTAGATGCCATCTCCCATATCCAGCAACTGGGGACAAGATTACATTGAATTATGACCTGAATTTCACGTAAACGTACCATTTCCCAAACACCTCACTTTAAAAGAGAACCTCCATTTTTAACCTCTGAATGTTATTATGGAAATAGGAGCTCTCAGATCATATTTACTGAGACCCGTAGGGAAGAAAGGTGAAATAATGGGGGTGACCAGAAAATCTGGCCAAAGGGAATCCACTTGCCATTGTCCATCAGTGTCTGTGAGTCAGGTCGCACACCGAATGGGCCAGTTTTGCACTGAGAAGAGCCCATGTTTGCCCACAGATCAGAACATAACAAAAGAAACAGAAATGGCTTCACTATGTGACTCAAATTTTACACTTCTGCATTGAAACCTAATGTCTCTTATTTTCAGATTGCTGAATTCTAACTCATTCACAGTCATCCGGGACGATGCTTTTGCTGGACTTTTTCATCTTGAATACCTGTAAGTTTTGGGCTTTGTCTATTTGCTGAGTGTTTGGCATGTCAGTGGAATGGCTGTATTGCTTTCCAAGCTGGAACAGCATCTCTTAGAGAGCTTAAGGGTGGAGAAAATTCAGAAAACCCCATTCTGTTTTCAGCGCTGACCTTTTATAGTTTACTTGTGTATAAACATGCTGAAACAGGAGGAGGTTGGAGACAAAGAGGGGGAAAGGAAACAAAGAAGGAAAGATATCCATTCATTCTCTGCTGACATTTAATTTGTCATGTCATAAGCACAATTGGAAATTACATTGGATATTTTTACCTCTCAAAACTAGACGTGGATTTGCTGATCAGCCAGAAATAAAGCTGAAGGATTCTGAGGGTTACATATTTTTAAGAAAGTCTCCCTATTTGGGGATACAGCTTCATGTTTTTAGTTTACCTGTCCTATATCCCGTTTGCAGTGTCTCCTGTGAGCTGCAGCTGAGGGTCTAATTTTGTTTTTTCTCCTTTAAAATAAAGGTTATTTTTCCCTTTTCAGTTGTGCATATTTCCCACCCCTCCCCCCACCCAGCAATGCCTGGCTCTGATTTCTGCCTCTTCACACTTTCACGTCGTCTTTTTTCCCCTTAAGTTCTTCCACCCTTGTCTTCTGTCGCTTTGTAATAATATTAATCCTGCTATCAGATGGGATTTCCTTACTTAGCATTCAGGGAGATTTTTTAAATCCATGTCTCTGCTTTCTTATCTGAGGTTAACAGGTAGATGTTTGAATTCTAAATACATCCTGGGTCTAAGAAAGCTCTCTGCTGATTTCCTGTCCTCAGGAAAGATGTCTCTGGAGAAATTCTTTCTTCAGAGGATACATAATATAGGTACTTTCATAATACTTGATAGTCTAGGTAACCTGGGAAGAGTGGTCAGGCTGAAGTGCTAGGCCAACTAGGTTCTCTCAAAGCACATCAACAGCCGATGGAGGTGGTGAACAAAGAGCCATCCATTCTCTCTTTCAAGCAGCACATCTTCCTGTCAAGGTTACTGAGGAGGAAGATCGCTTCTCAGCTTATACTGAAGTCTATTACTGAATAGACCCCTGATTTAAAAAAAAACCAGGCACCAGATCATTCTCAGTGTACGAATCAAGAACTGTTTCACTAACGAAAAACATCATGTTGCAAAGTCTCCCTTGGACTATCTCATCAGAGACTTTCTTACATTTGAAGAAATGTGATGCCGTAAACTAAAATTTAGTTCTCTGTGGCCCTAGGGAATAGTCCTAGTGCATTCACTTCATGTATTTCCCATTTTAAAGCATGGCTGGAGTTATTACTGCAAGGCCCTGTGTGCAAGCCCTAAGACATCTTAGCACAGAGAAAGAAGTTTGGCCCATGCTCAACTTCCTTATACTTTCTATTTCCAAGTAGCCTAGAGATCTTGAGAATATCCTTGCCTTGTCACCCACTTGTTCAGAGGTGACACTGTGTAGGACATGATGAACTCAAGCTGGCCGGAAGCCGAGCTTAATGGAATTCTCCCTGGGCAAAGACTTTAATATGAAGATGTAAAACAATGGGCTCCCCTCAAGGGGCAATGATATTAACAGAAGTATTAATAGCCAGGCACTGTGAAATGTATGAAGGTTGGAGGGGGGAAGATGTTTGGAAGCGTTCCAGTCTTGTGGAATTTGAGAATATCTTGCCTTTGTGTAGGGCTTTCTTCTCTTTTTTCCCCCCAAGATGTTTTTACCCATGCTGCCAATTCTGACTTTGAAGACTTCCAGGCTGCTTCTGGAAGGAGTGCAAAAAGCACATTTGTGTGGAGGTACTCTTGCACACACACCCAGCTCCCACTTGGAATCTGGTATAGCTGACCTAGCCTTTGGAGATGAATTTCTGAAATTCATAAATGCTTTTAGATTTCATCCTGAAAGCATCCCAATATTGTTTTCTCGAGATATTAAGCAGAGAAAATTCAGTTTAACTATATGGCTGTTCTCCTTAGGTTCATTGAAGGGAACAAAATAGAAACCATTTCAAGAAACGCCTTCCGTGGCCTTCGTGACCTGACTCACCTGTAAGTCCTGTGAAAAGTGTTGTAAGTCCTATTTAATGTGTAGAGTGAGGGTCACTTCCCAGTGCCTATCTCTTTCTTGACTGTTTTGTACATATTGTAATAGCTTCTGAAGGAAACTCATTGCCAGATTGCCTGAGCGGTTTCTGTATTGTTGATCAGACACCAGCCCACTGTGATCGCTCACACACTTGGCTTTCTTATCTTCTCTGTCCTCCCGCATTGCCGTTATGGTCCACATGACTGCATGTGAAGTCAGGAGCACTCTGAGCTGGGAGTGATGGACGAGGTGGGAAGGAATGAAACATGTATCATATACCTACTCTGTGCCAGGCCCTGGGCTGAGTGCTTAGTGAGCCTTCTCTTCTTTATATTTCACCGTAATCTGTGAGTCCCCATTGTACAGATTTGGGAACTGAGGCTTACCTGACTCACTGAAGAATGTTTGTTGAATGGAGGATTAACATTAGGATGAAGTAGAATAGAGACATTTTTGTGGTTCATTTAATTTGGATGCAAATAGCTTTTTTTTTTAATGTTGGATTACTCTGTGGTTTAAGCTAAGCTCTCTGGGTTCTTTAATAGCTTTCTGGAGAAAAAAATTAAACAAATTGATTTGAATTGGCATATCAAATAAAGCAAGCACACACACTTAGCAAATTTAGAAAACTGGAAAAATAGTGCCTGTGCTTATGAAAATGTGAACATCGTCATTGTCTTGGCAGGAGCAATTTATTAACCAGGAACCAGTCCCATTTGCACGCTAGAAACTTTGTGTTTGAGTAGGATAACATGTCCCATCTCCATAGTCAGCTTATCTGTGGTAAAAAGACAATTGAGGAAGTTAGAGGGCTTTGAGTAGGGGTATTAGGCAGGGTGGCAATACCTCCAGGGTGTGTAACCGTAACCGATACAGCATCTAAGGAGATAATCATTCACATCAGACCCTGATAGAGGCAAAGGTGTCTGTCGATAGGCTCAGTAAGCACTTGATTCTGGAATCCTACCAGTCAGAAGTCCTGCCTAAGTTACAGCCTGTAGAGTAAGGAGCTGAGGGAGTGGAAATGGGAGTCTAAACATCTGGAGCCGCACAGCCCATCCTGGACAGCATCAGACTCTTATTGGCATTATTGCTCCATGTTTTCTTTCCTTGCTATAAAAGTCTTGATTGGTTTTTCAGATTCAACCTAGATGCCAAATCCCCACGTTCTTGTAGAGGCGAAGACAATGGGCTTTGAGTCACCATAGACTTGAGTGCAAATCTCAAGGCCACCATTTGTTAGTATTACTTAGCCTTTTTCGAGCCTCACTTTTCTCATCCTTAAAAATGGGGATGATTACACAGACCTCATAAGATTGCCGCACGTAGTGGGTTAGTGCTTGCTTGCAAAGCATCCGGCCCATTATCCATGGTAAATGTTCAAGGTCTGGTTGGCGTCTTTATCATCATCGTCGTCATCGTTCACAACAATAGCATCATTCCCTCCCTCCGCTCATGAAGAAGCCTCAGTCTTTTCCAGGGGCTGCTGAGTAGCCTTAGCAGTTTGGGTGGCTAGACAGGGTCTGCTAGGAAGACAACTGTGGGTGTCTGGAGAAGAACAGCTGTGGCAAGACAAATCCAGTTCCCAGAAGTCAGGAATGAGGCCTTTGTTTTTGAGCAAAGGCTCTGGGCAGATTATGCGCCTAAAGCAAAGCCTGTGTGACTGGTTGAGTTCGCCCAGATGTCAACTTTCATCTGACCAGTTGGCTGTGGGTTCTTGGTCTGAAAACAGATGTAAATATGCAGGTATTGTGCATATGTATTTGCATATCTTTGTGCATGTGGGCCCTTGGGTACATGGACTTCTATTCACGTGTGCACATAACTGTGTGTGTGTGCTTGCACATTTGCACATACAACCACATGCTGTTTATTACCCATATGTGTGCAAGAGGCACCTCCTTGTCTGTGTGACATGCAGGGGGGCACACACAGAGGGAACAAAGGAGTCCTTTGTTTGGGTCCAGAGCGCATCTGATGCATTAGAAGAGATGTAAGCCCATACAGCGTGGGTTCCCATCCCACAGTCAAGCCTATGGGGCCCTCCTCCCATCAGCTCTCCAGCTCATTTCCCTGAATGTGCTCACAACACTGGGCTCTCAGGGCGCCCCTGTGCACACCCAATTCACCCCGTTACTGGGCCTTTCCCTTACATCCTTTCCCTTGCCCAGGATACGGTTTCTTCTGCCCACGATCTCCTGGAATCTGCCTTTTCTTTCACAGTCCAGATTAAGTTCTGTCTTTTCCTTGGAGCCATTCCTGATCTCCCCTCCACACCTCTTGCAGCCCTCCCAGCTGACTCCACACAACCAGCACTTCGCTGTAGACACTGGCCTTATTGGTTGGTGCCGTTTCACGGATGTTAGTTTCATCTCCCCAGCTGTGTTGAAAGCTCCCTGAGGGCAGGGCCCCTGTGGATCTTCCATTAGCTCTGCTCTTCCCCCAGGGTCTCACACAGGGCTAAGCCAGCAGGACATTCTTTCTGATTCACTGACTGACCAATGAGCTACTAAGCTGGGTTTTCCATATGTGCTCTACTGCAGGGCAAGTCTTATGACTTTTAAAGTTGACTCCTCTGGGCTGGAGATGTACGTAGTAATAAAAACATTTAATACACTGTTGAAAGAATGAACTGATCCTCCCAGCCTACCCCATCCCCTTTTTTTGTAAACTTCTAAGCAAGGAGAACACATCAGCTCCCTAAAGTTCACTCCTGTGCTTAAGGAAGTGACTATCTGGAAGTTGCTTGCTTAAGTATCTGCTTTTTACCTTTATGAACTTTTCCAACACCTGCAGACTCACATCCATGCGTAAAGAAACATAGATCAGTTTTCAAAGCATTGAAGGAGCAGTGCCAATCTGTAACTAAAATCTAGGACATTTGTTTTCCAGCGGTCCCACAAAGCCCAAGGGACCAGTTGCTGTTAAGTAGTTTTAGAAATGAAGTACCATGAGCTTGTACACAAAATGAAGTGGAAAGTGAGATGTTATGCACGGAGTCTGGGCGGGGTAGGGGTGGACAGTCCATCTAAATATTTCAGCTTTCTGAAATCTAAACTGAACACTTGGAACAGTTACTAAACATTCTGCTTTTTTTTTTCCTTTGGCCTTGACCATTCCGTATATGCTTATCACTTCAATCCAATGCATTTCAATTCACTAAGAATGTTTAGCTAAACTACTAACCTTTAATTAGCTAAAAAAATTGTACCTTACTTTCCAGAAAAAGTGACTAGCAGCCAGAAAAAAAAATCAAAACTGTCTCCTTTTTAAATTTCAAGAAGCTACTTCTAGAGAATGTTAAGTCTGATTACAGTCTGTAGTCTATAATCTACAGTCTGTAGTTAACGATTTCAATCTGTTCAGCCTGTTTTCCAACATCTTTAAAATTGTACCAATAAATCATTTAGGAAAGGAAGGTAAAATAATACATGCAATTGTATCTTAATCCATTCGTGGTTAACTGGATGGGAAAAGACATAATTTAGAAACTATAGGTCTCCCTGTATTCCGTTGCTATCGTGCAGCAAGAATGTTTGGATTTAAAATGGGCACAAAGCTTTCTACCCTAGCTGACTCTAAGGAGGAACACCCTTTCATTCCTACTTCTGGGATGGGTCATTATGATGCTACAAAAGATTAATTTCATATATATTTTTAAAGAGGTTGGTGCTGAATTACCTACATGTGGATTATCATTTATATGTTTTGCTGTTTGTATACTCAAATGTATAAAAGAAAACAAAAGTAAGCATCAGTTTTTTGGCTGACTCACATTAGGGCATGATGCCTGGGAGAGATCAGACTTGATGTACGTCATTTCAACACCTATCATCTTTCTACGTCAACAGCCCAGCACCATGTACATTCATCTTCAGCAGGATGACAGGGCACTGCATAATCCTGAATCATCAGAGAAAGCATTGATGATGTTTGTTCAAGTCTGCTTCCTGGAGATGGGGGTGTAGATTAGGACATTTTAGAAGGATCTTCAACACTAAGAGCAAAAATACAAAATATGGTTTCTGGTCAACCTTAATTAATGAGAAAATGAAATTGATCACAATCAGTCATTCCGTAAACATTGTGGTTCACTGAGATTTTCTATTATCATTAGGGTTAGAGCTGAGATTCTTTATGTAAAAGAATATTTACATAAAGTAAATACTATTTTTTAATAGTCACAAGTAATAAAATTCACTTAGATGCCCCATTAGGGAACTTCTTAGGATAAGACTGTACATCTGTCTTTTTATCATTCTCATTTTAGTGCTTAAATCATCCATTCAGAAAGACTTTACTGAGTACCCACTATGTGCCAGGCACTGTTCTAGATGCAAGGGATACAGATGTGGACAGACAAAAATCTCTGTCCTCATGTTGCTTATGTATAGGGAGAATACAGAGTCAGTAAACAAATAGATGGATAATTAATATATATTGTATGCTAAGTGACAGTTGTGCAGTGAAGATCAACAGAGCATGGGAAGGAGTTGTGTAGAGATCAGGGAAGGTGGTGAAAGTGGAGGACAGACCTAAAGGAGGTGAGGGATGAACCACACCTAGGGGAAGAGCGTCAGGCAGATGAACACCAAGTTCAGAGAACTTGAGCTGGGAGTGTGACTAGCCTGTGTGAGGAATAGCAAAGGAACCAGTGTGGGTGATCTGAATCATCAGAGATTCAGTCCCACAGGTAAGTGAGAATGGAGGTAACTAGACAATGGAGGGCCTTGGGTGCCATCAAAGGGACTTTGACTTTTATTCTGAGAAACGTGAGATGCCATCTGAGGATTAACATGTATATCAAGAGCTTAATAAATGCTTGTTTTAAAAACAAAAAACTGACATTGTATGCTCCAGCATCTATAATGTTATCTTTGTGTAACTAAACTCATTCCTTTATCGCAATATCAATGACCAAAGCCAGAAATTGAACTACCTTTTGCTAAAGAGGTTTAGAGCTCTGTTTTAAATCACTTGCTTTATTTAAGGGACTTCAGAGGGATAGGGCATGAAGATAATAACCACATTAAAATGTGACTTTTTGTTCTAGTTCTTTGGCCAATAATCACATAAAAGCACTCCCAAGGGATGTCTTCAGTGATTTAGACTCTCTGATTGAACTGTAAGTAATGAAAATTAAGTTTATGTGTGCTTGTCTTGAAATCCCCTCTCCGCCTACACTGCATTTTTTTTATGTTGTAGCTAAAAATCTATGACAAAGTAGCGAATACTGGGAAACAGCATATAGTTTGTATCGCGTTAGCTTTGCCATTTTGGAATATACTTAGTAGCATTAGGCCAATGGTAATTCGGCATGCTGGGTTGGGGGACTTCCTTTCTCCCAGAGAGCAGTAGCGTATCCACCTGTGTTGTCTTCTAGGGCTTGTCACGCCTTGCTGGGCAAAGTTTAACAAGATCTTAAAGTTTCAATTGTGTTTGTCAAAACTATCTTCCTGTAATGTCCTGTTTTTGCTTGTGAGAACCTATGCTGGGTGTTGTTCTTCTGTCACCCCTCCCCCATTTCCACCATGGCGTGGTGACAGTTTCAAGAGGATTTGGAAAAATGGTGCTGTGCCAACTCTGAGCACTCTCTGTGTGCTCTACGGTTAAAATCATGGGCACTGAAGAGTGTTAAATAAAGTCAGTGGTACGTAAAAGACATCGGATGTATTAAATACAAAATTTTAAAAAAATTCCATTTTGGGGAGTTATTAAATATGTCAGGATATCAGGATTTCTGGAGTTTCGTGTTAAGGCCAAAATATTTCCAACATGTCTGTTTCTCTGTGTCTGTGTTTGTTTTGTTTTTTAGAGATTTAAGGGGCAATAAGTTTGAATGTGACTGCAAAGCCAAGTGGTTGTATCTGTGGTTGAAGATGACAAATTCCACTGTTTCTGATGTCCTGTGTATCGGTCCACCAGAATATCAGGAAAAGAAGCTGAATGACGTGACCAGCTTTGACTACGAGTGCACAACTACAGGTATTCAGAACCTCTATCATCAAAGTCTGATATTTAGAATAACTCTTTGTTTTTCTTTTAGACTGTCAACAGGGAGTGGGGAAACATGGGGGTAAAAGTTTTCTATCAAAATTATTTTAGGGGAAATTTAAGCATTCTCAAAGAAATGATTTGATGTGGCAAGCAGTTTGGAAGGATTTTTGTTAACTGCACTGGCTTTACTTTTGATTCTTTTTGATTCTTTACAAAATTCAAATTTGTCTAAAGATTTTTTTTTTAAGGTCAAAGGTGGGTTTGGCATGAGAACATTTTCAAAGCAGTCTAGGTTTCATATAAAAACAGTACAGAGAGACCTAAGTCACTGTTCTCTTGATTGAATACTATGAAATTTATAGGACATTTAACTAATAAATACCAGACTTTAAAATTTATAAATTGCTCTTGTAGTTCCATGTAAAATGAGATAACTAGGCATCCTAATCGATGGCAAGGTAGGAATATAAGTTAACAACTAGTTATCAAAAGGAAAAATTCACATTGAGGAAAAAAATGTCAAGAAAGTTTGATTTTGTTTTCCAGAGTCTGCCTCAGGGTTTCAGTTTATACATTTTCAGGTTATAAGATAAAACTAAAATACTAACCGCCTCAACTGTCATATCTTGTAGAGAGCCCAAGAGTATCTCCATATGAAAGGCTTAGATGGGGTTTCTATAGCTTCTAAAAGCCAGATTTTAAAGGAGAGCGGATCAATCCACAGTATGAAACCTGCTTACCAGACTTATAAAAATAAACACTTAGGCTGAAAGTTGGTATCTACAAAGCCTCAGGTCATGTCAGTAGGAGCAGCAGGAATGAGAACTCAGAAAATAGTTATGGAAACTCAAAAGACAAAAAATCTCTAAGTACAAAATATCACATTTAGGCTAGTCCTACTGCTTTCCCCCGATCAAATAAACAAAAAACTCAAAAGTAAAAATTATTTCTAGATATCTTTGTAAATAAGGGACCTGACAAGTTCTGTTCCTTTCTGAGAGGAAACCTGAAGTCTTATGGAAATGACCTTGCCTTTCATCACTGAACAGGGACTTATTCAGCTGTGTAATTGGCAGGTGCCCTTTAGCCAGCTGAGGCCACTGGGGGGTTATTTATTGTACTGTAGAGCAGTGCAATATATCAGAGGTCACGGTCAGTGACATTTGCACCAAAAGGTGGCATTCAAGGCCATGCCGTATGAAATGTGAAACCACAGCTCGCTGGGGCTCCTCTCTGCCTCTTCTCATTTTTCTAGAGAGTTCTCTAAACCCCATGCTGAAGTGAGCAACTTTTCCATTGTTCTCTTCACACCCGGCCCTAGTGTGTGACGACGTTGCCAATCTCAGAGAGAAATGGCTTGGGCTATAGAGGGCCTTGGAAACTAAGAATCTGTCCTAAACCCAGAATCTCTGGGGCAGCATGAGCCCCTTAACACATTTGGGGGCATTCTCTTATACATATTTATCTTTGCTAACAAGCTTTTTGCTAAAATTTAGAAAGTCAGCCCCCCCTGCCTGGAAACAGGGAGATGATGATTCTGTCTTTGCTCTTGTTTTATCCCTTTAAGGCTCATGAACTGATGAGCTCTCACTCACGGTGTCTTCCATCACGAAAAAATGGTGCCACCAAGTTGTGACCCCTCCCCCCAGATATAGTCCCTGCCTTGTAAGAACTAGGTCGATAAAGTATGAGTTTTGGGGGTTCCTATCTTCTGGCTCAGATCAAGCCTCATACGCTGGTGCTCTATTTAAGGCCAAGGAGGAGATAGGTGAGGATGGAACTAGGTCGATAAAGTATGAGTTTGGGGGGTTCCTGTCTTCTGGCTCAGATCAAGCCTCATACGCTGGTGCTCTATTTAAGGCCAGGGAGGAGATAGGTGAGGATGGATGGAAGTTGGAAAGCCAAGTCTAAGACTCATGGTACCATTACCGCATCCTCACTCGAGTTTGGGGAAGAAGCACATTTTCTGAGTGCACTGATTTCCTCTTAGCTCGGGGTTTTAGCAAAGGAGTAAATTCTTCCGGTAGATGTCTCACCTTGTTCTTCCCAGGGAGAGGAGGGTATGATTACCATCCTGTTCCTCAGCACAGGGGTGTAATTAACACCACAAAGCCACCCCTGGCCCGTTTCAGCTCTCCAGATTAATCAGTCCCTCCATAACCCTCTGCTTCAAGTCTATTTTTAACCACCTCAAAAATCCCTGTTACCTACTCATAATTCCCCATGTTAGGTGGATAATTCACTAAATTCCTTAGAGGGAGTGAATTTTGCATCCTAATTGTCCCGTTAGTTTCCCTATTTCAGGGCTGATGAAAATGCAGAGAGAAATAATGCATTAATGTGCAGTTTCTCTCCCAATAGGATCAGCGTCATGTATAATTTATTTTCTGCAAGTGCTATAAATAGGTATGTAAAAATCTGTTGATTCCAGTGGGAGCAAGGCCTAAATTGTAAGAGTCCCACTGACATCATGAACTTAATCCAATGTGAATGGAAGTGGAAGTGCTTTTTGCAGAGGAGGCCATTAATACTTTAACACTAGTAAATTGATGTCATATCAGTATGTGGATTGTTTGAGATCTTTCCACAATGAATGTGCTTTTGCCGTTTGTGAGAAATAACTTACGATGGGGATGGGGAAGATGTTTAAATTCCCCGAGTCCTCTCCCCCATTCACACATACACACATTCATCAATCATATTGTTTCACCGCTTTCTTCCCTTCTTCCTTCTTTCTCTTCTCCTCCTTTTTTTTGGACAGGAGCGGCGAAGGGGGAGAAGGAGTCTCCTCTTAAGAATTAGATTTATAATTCGAATGATTCAACAGTCTGTGCTGTGCCAGATAGCCAGTATATAGAAAATATTATGAAACCAATGTTTGGGGAAAATCAATGAAAATAGGACCATTAAAGGCTAGATTTGTAAAATGCTCTCTATTTTTTTTTAAATAAAATTAAAATTCTGGAATTTTTTTAAAAGAGAAAACTGAAACTTTTGGGTCTGCACTTTAAACGGGCTGCATTTTTAAGCTCACAAAGTGCTCGTGTTTCTGAGAATTCAGAGTGTAGTCAGGAAGCTCTGAGCGCAAGGAGACGGGGTTACAAGCGTCAGGAGTGTTGGGAACCTTGGGCAGACTTGGATGAGGCAAGGCAACCGGAGATGCTGGAGGAGGTTATAGACGTCTTGGTGGTAATTAAAAGAACGCGGCTGTATTCTCTGAGTCCTCTTCTGCCTCCAGGAAAGAAAGCAGACTGTGACTGCTCCCATTTCCCTTTTCCCATTTACCAGCCTGTGAACACGGAAGCCTTTTGCAGCGTTTTCCGACTTCTACACTGAGGCCACCAGGGTCCACAGGAATGAACCAGGGGCTTTTCAGTTTTTAGTCTTTGACCAAGCAACGCTGTTATTTTGGGGGACTTGATAGAGGAGGGGGAACTAGGATCCACGGTGACTCTTCCCTAAGTCTTCACACAGGCAGCTTCACGCTGTCACTGTTACGCATGTAGAACTCCCGAGGGATCACCGCAGCCGAGGCTGGGCGCAGACACTTAATCCTCCCTCTCCCATTCGGCCTCTACAGCAACCCTGTGAAATAGACGTCACCCCCATTTTACTCCTGGGGAACCTGAGGCTCTTGCCCGAGCTCCTGGAGCTGCAAGCGCAGGCGGGGTGGAAACCAGTCTGTCTCACCTGTCCCAGCTATTCCGAATGTTCCAGAAGGGGGGGTACCTCCTCCACTCTTGCCGCCTCTCCCCACTGTCCCTCGGCCACCTCTTGCTGTCGGGTGCAGAGGCAGCTTCCTCTTTGCTTCTCCCTCTTCTCCCTCTTCTCCCTGTACCTGCAAGCGTCCTTCATTCAGCCCCGTCCTCTCCCCGCCATGGTCAGGGGCGAGGCCAGCCCTCCCACACTCGCCAAGCCAGCAAGCATTTACTCAGCAGCTCCTGTCCACTGAGAACGAGAGGGGCCCCTCCAAAAGGTAACATGTATTGAGCACGCACCTTGTGCAAAGCACTGTTCTACGTGAGTATGAATCATAATAGACGATGAAGAAACTGAGGCAGAGAGAGGTTGGGTAACTTCCCTAAGGTCACTCAGCAAAAAGGCAGAGTCAGCGCTCCGGCATTTTATCTTAGATGCCATTAAAATGAACACTCTCCCCAAGAGATGGCCCAGTGGTGACCAGGACAGTGGAGGGGGACTGTCCTTGCTTGGATCTCAATTCCATATTTATCAGTCGCCTACCGTGTGCTGAGCCTGAGGTCGGCATGTCCACCACATTCCCCAGTCTGTTCCTGCCATCGAGCTTGGATCATTGCCACCATACTGCAGATGAGTAAACCGAGGCCTCGTAAGGGGAGGTGCGCACGCAGCCCAGGGATTCAAACACAGGAATTGGTTTCAGGTGGTCTGACTCCAGGCACGGCGCTCTTTCCAGTGCCTCACGCCGCCCTTACTCCTCAGCTTTACCTTCTGCCCACTGACTGGCAGCTGCTCTTCCCGCCCCGGCTCCACGCTTCCCACCTTAACACTCGCTCAGCTGCTCTGCCCCCTTACCTGCCTCTAGTCCTTTTGCACTGGCCCTCCTTACTCACTATCTGGTACCTGCCCTTTTAATGCCTTTCTCAGCTGACATCTTTCATGAGGCTTCTGAGTCAATTATTTCTTGAGTGGCTGCTGTGGGCTTGTGTCATTGGAGCTCCGAGAAGTGTAGGACCTTCCTTAGGAAGCCCTTGGTTCAGGAGACACACCACGCTGGCTGTGTGTCCATGGCCAGGCACACACCCTCTCTGAGCTTCAGCTTCTGGCTCTAAGATCTCTCCCATTTCTTCAAATCTGACCCTGATGTCTCTGTGTTGGAGACTCAGTCCTAGTAAATAATAAGATGTAAACAACATTGCCTGATTATGAGTCCAGCAAGTTAGGAAGGGTCCCTGATTGGACCGGTCAGGGCAGCTTTGCAGAGGAGATGGGACTTCAGGGGGCATGAATAAGGATGGGGTGGGGAAGAGGTGGGCAAAGCCAGGATTTTCTCATAGGAGCCACTTTCCCAAGCCAGACGTCCACCCTCATTTTACCCTGGGCACTTTTAGCCTGCTAAGAAGCAGTGCACCCTGAAAGATCTCTGGCCAAAGAAATAACTTAAACTTCATTAGTATTTTGTTTTTTTAGAAAAACTTCTTTCGTCATTGTTTCTCTAGCTACTGCACACACTAACTGTTCTTGCATCCGAGGGCATGCTAACCCTGTTTCTTGGTAAGACTGTACATTCCCTACCAAGATTTCACACAGTGAGTCATTGTAGCTCAGGGAGCGACACAGATGATGGGTATTGACTCGCCACTAAGTGTAAGAGCAGAATGCGTGCTTAAGTAGGACGGCGTCTATGTTGCTGGAAAATCTAATAGATCTCCTGTAACCGCTCCCTGAGCTGCAGAGCGCTACCCAGATCCCAGGCACAGCCGTACTTAGCACTGCTATGAGTGCAGTAACCAGTAAACACAGTTAGGTTAACTTCCCTGCACAGTGGGCTTTATAAACCTCCAAGACCTTGTCAAAGAGTTTGGTTTGGTTTCCAAAACTGCAGCGTGCCCTTTGGGGAATTTACTTTTAGTTTTCTTTATTACCTGGACTATTCTGAGAGAGCTAAAAATAACAGCATTCCCCAAAGGAATTTGACCACAGCAGCCCTTCTTCACGGAGTAAATTTCACGATAGTTTCAGGAATGTTGCCCTGCAGTATCCTTTCTGTCCTGTCTTTCTGAAAGCCAGGTCTCACCAAATTTGTTTAAAACTTTGAGATCCTCTAGCCAGACCTGTGAGCTATTTATCTCAAGGAAGCTGTATTAGAAGCTGTGCGTTCGGTCTGCTAATTCTGCACAAGCCAGAACCCTCTGGACTCACCCAGAGTGAAACACGCCATGATGTGTGTTGCTTCTCTCCTGCCCTCCCCCCTCCCCAGTCCTCTTTGGAACTGATGAGAGAAAGGATAGACGGGGAATGGCGGTCCATAATGCTCACAGGAGAGCTCACGGAGACTTTTTTTTAAACACCTCTTCCCAGATTTTGTTGTTCATCAGACTCTGCCCTACCAGTCGGTTTCAGTGGATACGTTCAACTCCAAGCATGATGTGTACGTGGCCATCGCGCAGCCCAGCATGGAGAACTGCATGGTGCTGGAGTGGGACCACATCGAAATGAACTTCCGGAGCTATGACAATATTACAGGTGTGTTACGGCTTTGACTGGATGTACTGACCTCATTTCAGCGTGACCTAAAGCCCGGGAGAGAAGAAATGTTCCCTGTCGTCCCGAGAGGGAGCTTGGCTCTCTGGCTTGGTTTGATTTGGGAGCACATTCCAGCCCACCCTCTTCCCTCCAGCTTTTGCTGGACATGGTCAGTTATTGGTGAGAGCAGAAACCTTAGGTGGTGATTCTATTTATTGTTGGTGATCCTTTTGTAGAGGGAGAGGGTGATGGGGGCCTGTGGTGGGAAGCATTTTCCTGAAATGGTGAGAAGTCACTCCCTGAATCCCTTGACTTCGAGCAGTTACGACAGCCTCAGACTGCATGAGCATTTTAGCAGCTAAATGAATCCTTTGACTTTTGTAAGCTCTTAACTAATATGCTAATGTGCACACACACACACGTGCTCATGCACACGCATGCAGTGTGCTCACGTACACACATGCACACACTCATGAACACACACACACACCATAGCTGTTTCTATTGCCCCCTTGCCAAGTCCTGGTGATCACTACTTCCTTTTAATAAGTACATACAAAATAAGCATAAATGGCTTCCTAATTCAAGCCTTTGGGATAAGACTTAGTTAGAGCTTCATTTGGGGCCATCATTGAATCCCAGTGTCTTAGCGCTACTAAAAATGGACTGTCTACTTGCTTTTTAAATAAGTGGATAAAGTCAAAATAATCTTTCAAAGACTTCTCATTTATCAAAGTGCAATCTGATAATAATACTGACGTTACAAGCAGCACCACGTGGCCTAACTGTTGCCCCATGTGAGGGTTTCCTTCAGTGATTCCTGCTCTGGTTCGAGCAGTGTCTTTTATTTATTTATTTATTTATTTATTTATTTATTTATTTATTTTTGGCTGTGCTGGGTCTTCGGTTCGTGCGAGGGCTTTCTCTAGTTGCGGCAAGTGGGGGCCACTCTTCATCGCGGTGCGGGGACCGCTCTTCATCGCGGTGCGCGGGCCTTTCACTATCGCGGCCCCTCCCGTTGCGGGGCACAGGCTCCAGACGCGCAGGCTCAGCAGCTGTGGCTCACGGGCCCAGCTCCTCCGTGGCATGTGGGATCTTCCCAGACCAGGGCTTGAACCCGTGTCCCCTGCATTAGCAGGCAGATTCTCAACCACTGCGCCACCAGGGAAGCCCTCGAGCAGTGTCTTGCTGGGGCAGAGAGAAGCATATCCAGGTAGCATTTCCAGATACGGAGGTTCTGGCCTTGCAGCAGGTGCAGGGATGCAGGGAGAGCGTCGTTCACCCTTGGGGAGCAGAGCTGCTAATGAGGCTGATCTGGCAGCCCGGAGAGGTCTTTGAGACGTATATCCTGACGCCCCGACATGCCATCTGGCCTCCCAGTGCTGAGCCCACATTCCCGGGAGCAGCCCCGCTCGCTCCAAGCGCAGGCTCAGCACAGAGCAGTGCAGGTGAACCTGTGGAGGGGAGCCCAGGCCTCAGGACCCTAAAGCCTGTCCACGTTAGAGGAAACGAGGCGAGAGAGGAACTCACCACCCTCATGGTTTTGTGCTTCCATCTTTTCTCTGACCTGGAAGATCGGTGAGGGCTGAATGAGCAGGCCCCTCTGCCTTCTCTCCTCCCTCTCACACGAGGAGGTGGGAGCAGAGTGAAGCCGGGCTCTCGTGCAGGGAGTTCTGATGCCAATGCTTGCTGCCGGTGCTGGTTGTGGGCTTGCAGAGAGCCAGGTTCGGGTTAGTCTCGTTGGGGCTCATAACAGCTGTTTGAGGTGTTATTGCGGGTTCCCTGCCCGTAGGTAGAGGACAAGCGACCTCTCTTCAAGAGAGAGGAGGCATATGGGCTATAAAGAGCTCAGGTTTTGAAAACCTATGAACATGGATTCTACTCCTGACTCTGCCATGTGCTAGGAAGTAGCTGGGGCCTTTGAGCCTCTGTTTTCTCATCCGTGAAATGGGCAGGAGATGTACCTCCCATGGATGTTGTGAGAATTGGATGAGTGCCAGGCACAGAGCAGGCAGTTCTTTTTTTTCTTTTTTTAAGTGTTTCCTCTTTCTCTTTTTTTTTAATTAAAAAAAATTATTTATTTTATTTATTTTTGGCTGCGTTCAGTCTTTATTGCTGAGCGTGGGCTTTCTCTAGTTGCAGAGAGCTGGAGCTACTCTTCGTTGCTGTGCATGGGCTTCTCACTGCGGTGGCTTCTCTTGTTGCAGAGCACGGGCTCTAGAGCACAGGCTCAGTAGCTGTGGCGCACGGGTTTAATTGCTCTGTGGCATGTGGGATCTTCCCAGACCAGGGCTCAAACCCGTGTCCCCTGCATTGGCAAGCAGATTCGTAACCACTGCGCCACCAGGGAAGTCCCAAGCAGGCAGTTCTTAATGCTGGCTTCCTCCTCACCTTTCCGAACGAAGCGATGAAGGCTCAGGCATGTTGAATCACTCCACTGTTACTTCCAAGGCAGAGCCCGGGACCTGTCACTGCTGCATCCCACCCTTTCCTTCTCCCAGGTTGACCTTGGTAGGAAGGGACAGCGTTGCCCTCCACCTGCCCTTCCTACATACAGCAGCTGGTCACACCCCTAGGTTCATCAAGTCATTCATTCATTTTTTCATTTGTTCGCAAAGATTTCTTGAGCGCTTACTCTGAGTCAGGCCCAGTCTAGGAGCTGGGGCCATAGCAGTGAACAAGTCACAAGAAAACCTCCACCCTCAAGGAGTCTGTGTCATAATGGGAGACAGAGAGACAATAAAATAAGACAAATAATTGTAATACATACAACACATTAGATGGCAGCATGCTAAGAAGGGAAAAGGTGGCAGGGAGGAAAGATTTGAAGTGTTGGCATGAGAGGACTGAAATTTTAGATAGAGTGTCTGGTAGAGGCCTCATTAAGAAGGTGTTTGAATAAAACTTGTGGGACATGAGGACTTGATGCGCATGGAGAGTAGGGACGGTGGGGAGAACATTCCAGACAGGGAAGAGTGAGTGCAGCAGTCCAGAGGCAGGAGGGTATTTTTCCTGTTTGATGAACAGGCAGGTGGCTGGTTTGGCTTGGACAGAATGATCCAGGGGCAGTTGTAGGAGACAAAGTCAGAGAGGTAAGAGGGCTGATCATGGGGGCCTTGCAGGTCCTACGAAGGACTTGGGCTTTTACCTTTGTTCAGAGGTCAGCCAGGCTGCATAGAAGATGCAGGTGCCTGCTACAGAATGCTGGGTTGTGTCCAGCTGCTGGGTTGAGAGTAGTCCGTGTGTGGGGAGGGGACCAAAGTGGAATCAGAGCAAGTAGTTGAGAGGCTATTGCAAGGATTCAGGCAAGTGTTAATGGCCTGGACCCAGCGGAGGCTGCAGAGCTGGGGGTAGGAAGTGGTCAGTGAGAGCAGAGTGGGTGTGGCCAGAGCCAGGGCTGGAGCTTACTGGTTTCCAGGGATTCCTTGGCCTCTGAGTGTTGAAGTCTGAATCTTCTGAGAGGTGGGCAGCTGGGCATGCAGCCCACTGGGATCCTCTTCACAGCCAAGCCTAAGAAGTGAGCTACAAAAGTGTGTTCGTTAAGTTTATGAACTCCAACGTCACACTGGTTTTTCATAAATCTGGCTCTAGATCTTTCTAGCTGATGACCTTGGCCAAGTTTTAATTTCCATGAGCCCCTTTCATCTGTAAAGTGGGAATTCCATCTGTAAAATGGTATCATCATAGTATTGGGCCCATGGGAATTTAACTGGGTAGCTTATATAACACTTAGCATGGGGCCTGGCGTATAGTAAGTTCTCAACAAGTGTTGGGATATCAGTTGCAGATAAAAAATAGATATTTGATTATTATTCCTTGCTACCACTGCTAGGGAAATCCACCAGGTTTGGATCTTTTACTCTTCTTAATTCATGAAAGCACACAGATTTCATACATTAGGGTCCCAACACACATTTCTGAATACATATTGCCAGTTTCCTGTCACTTATTGATTTCTGATCACATCTTACAATTCAACCACCCCTCTTTTGTTTCTCCCTTCACCTGGGTTTCCAGGCTCAAATGCAGCCTCCTACAGGAAGCATTTCTTGTTGACCGGATTGGAATGAAGTCTGCCTTCTCTGCTCCCTTATTACATGAATTTCCATTAAACACAAATCTCGTCACATAATTTTTCACTTAGAGGAAGGCAACTCACATTTACATACTCAGTGATTTATAGGATGTTTCTTTCGTCAGCTGCACAACCTCATAACGTGTACTTATTGTCTCTATTTTATAGTGGAAAAAAAAAAAATAGGAGCAGCCCTCCTTCTCCCATAGACCCTAACTCTTTGACTTCAATAAAATTGTCTCCACAACTTTCAAAAGCATAGGAGTGCCAGGACCAGCAGAGCATGGCCTGAGGGAGGCTGGGAAAGAGGGTGGTTACAGAAGTAGGGGCCTTGCTCGCTCTGTGGAGGAAAGAGTGTGGCTCGCTGGAATTCAGCCTGGTGTGAAGGAAAGCCCTGCAGCTCACACAAGCTGGGCAGATGACAAATGGATGAGCAAGGGCACAGCCCCAGAACCACTTGCCTCGAACAAGACCAAGGTAAATGTGGACCGTCCTCTCCTCATGGGGCTGTGCATGCCTCATTTATCATCTCGTTTGATCACAGGGTGATCCCAGAGTCAGCAAGAGCTGGGCAGGATTTTCTCCATCCATGGCCGGCAAGTCTGGGGCTCCGAGGAATGGGAGGGACACATGCTTCCCCTTCTGTGGCCCTGCTGGGCATTGTGCAAAAGGGACATCCATCCTCTAGTGGGAGAGGGAGACCCAGGGTCATGAGCCGCCCCCACCCCCCGCCCCCCAAGTTTTGCTCCTTACGTCTTCTCCTTTTTCTCTCTACATCTCTTCTCAGCTCTCCTGTTTTTGGTTAATTTTGTTTGCGTTTTGATTTCTGCCCACTAAGTATGTTGCAGCATCTCTCCTCCTAGATTAAACCACACACACACACACACACACACACACACACACACACACACACGAGGATTTCTGCTGCTGCTGACAACTCCATAAGCTACAACTCCACAGGCTACACCTGGAAAGAGGATGCTTTATGGAGCATCTCCAAGAAAGGAATTCTTTCTTTCTCACACGGCCCCTCGGCTGAGACCAGTAAAGCTGCAGGATGCTTCTAGGTAGAAGGGACCTCCGTAGCCAGGGACTCAGGAGGAGCATGCATCTCAGTTAGTGCTGTCAGGGGGGAGTCAGTGCAGTTTCTGAGGAGCAGCTTGGTAGTTTAAACCCAGAAGCCTTAACAACGTGCACAATGTCTACCCCGCAATCTCTCCATTTAAGAACACTGCCAGATGGTTTTCAAACACAGATTTCTCTACAGGGAAGCCTATTACTTACAATAATGAAAAACTGGAAATAAGTGCAATGTCCAGCAGTAGGGGATTAAATAAAATATGGTGCCTCCATGCGATGGAATACCATGTAGTGTTAAAAAATCAAGTTGTAGAAGATGCAACAACATGGGAAAATGTTCACGACATAGTGGTCAAGGGAAAAATGCAGGTTATAAAAAAATCCATGTACACTATAAGCCCAGATCTAATTTAAAAAGCACATTTGAATATGTGCAGAGATTGGCAATTAAGGAAGTATATCAAGATATTAAGTGTTATTTCAGCATTTGCAGTTCAAGTGATTTTGATTTTCTTCTTTGTACTTTTTGGTACATTGGTGGTGGAGTGTAGACTGGAGCCAGACTACCTGGATTTGGATGCCAGGCTCCATCACATTGTAGCTGTGTGACCTTGTATAAGTTACTTAACTTCTCTGTGCCTTTATAAAACGGGGTACAATATTAAGTGTATGCTAAGTATATCATAAACATGTATAGTGCTTAGTATAGTGCCTTTATGTGTTACCTATTATTATTTTCAAAATTTGCTTTGATGAACATTAAAAACCTTTATACTCAGAAAAAATGCAATAATTAGTTTTAAACAAAGGAAAGAGACCAGGTTCTTGCAGGAAAGCCAAAGCAGTGGAAGAGAAAAGTAAATACCACCCTAAAATCCACCCACCGTATGCCCCCAATGTTAATACTGAGGACAGAAATTGGGTAATTATCCTTGTAATTTACAGACCAAATTCACTTTGGTCCAAACTGCCTAGAGAATTAGGGGAAAGAAATAACTTTTAATTGAATGACCTAGATGATGGGTCAATACTCTTTGAGATGTGGGTGGTCTTATTGCTGTCTGGCTGGAACGGTGAGGGTGGGGGGGTCTGGATGCAGATAGGGAGAAGGTGATGGGAGGTGACCCAGACCGGGGAGTCACGAATGAAAATGTTCCCCTTTTCCTGCGAAGTTCTGGTTTGGTGCCGCCTGAGCTAGATCACTCAGATCATGGCTCGTGATCGCAGTTGCCTCAATGATCCAATAATGAGAGCGACTAGTTACTGATCACTTCCTGTGTGTGCAAGCTCTCTACTAAAAGCCCTGAGCGTGAAATTTCTCAGGTAGTCTTTACAGCGACGGTGTAAGGTCAGGGCTGGCAGCATCCTTAGTCTCGTCTGGTAGGGGAGGAGCCTGAGGAACTGCCACAGGGTCAGAAAGCTTAGGAGGTGCTGGGCCGTGTGGTCTGGAGTCACAAGGTTTAACACTGGTCTATTCTGCCTCCGCTCAGCTTCAGAAATCAGAAAAGGTCAAATGTCCTCAAGAGCTCTCATTACATTTTTCTTTTCCTGCCTCTAAGTCCTGACTCCTAGCTTTTTACCCCCCAAGAGAAGAAACCCTTTTAAATGCCTCTTTCTGCCCTATGGAGTCGGGAATAGCATGCAGACAATTTGCTTGGTGTCTTAGTGAATTTCCTGAATTATATGCCTGCCTCTAGAGACGCCAGAGGCCCAGGTGACCAACACTTACCTATTTTGATGGAGGTACATTTAAAACTATTTTTTTTAATTGTGGGGAAATACACATAACATAACATTTACCGTCTTAACTGTGTTTGTGTGTGGTTCAGTAAATGTATCAATCCCCAGAACTCTTCATCTTGAAAAACTGAAACTCGGTACCCATTAAACTGTAATTCCCCATTCTCCCCTCCTCTCAGACCCTGGCAACCACCCTTCTGCTTTATATCTCTATGAATCTGACTCCTCTAGGTACCTCATATGAGTGGAATCATACACTATTTGTCTTTTTGTGACTGCTTATATCACTCAGAATAATGTCTTCAACATTCACCCATGACACAGCATGTGTCGGAATTTCCTTCCTTTTTAAGGTGTAACAATAATCCATTGTGTGTATATACCACATTTTGTTTATCCATTCATCCATCAGTGGGCACTTGGGTTGTTTCCACCTTTTGGCTATTGTGAATAATGCTGCTATGAACATGGCGTACACATATCTCTTCAAAACCCTGCTTTCAGTTCTTTGGGTACAGACCCAGAAGTGGAATTGCTGGATCATATGGTAATTCTTTGTTAAATTTTCTGATGAATCGCCATACTGTTTTCCACAGTGGCTGAACATGTTATATTTCTCACCAGCAGTTCATAAGGGTTCCAGTTTCACTGTGGACGGGCATTTTTTTTTAAAATTTACCTAAAGATTTTATTATTGTTTTGTACCAATTAGATTTACATAAAGATTTATCCTTTTCATTCTCTTGATTAAACGCAAAAATATTCTGATTGTTTAATATATTATTATTCAATACAGTTAATTTACCTAAAGAAATTTTTGTTATATATAGTTTAGATTTACATAAACAAATATTTACTCTGTTCATTGTTCTTTGTTATTTCTTTTTTTTAAAAAAATGAACTATAGTTGATTTACAATATTGTGTTAGTTTCAGGTGTACAGCAAAGTGATTCCATTTTATATACATATATATGTGTGTGTGTATATATATATTTCAGATTATTTTCCATTATAGATTATTACAAGGTATTGGATATAGTTCCCTGTGCCATGCAGTAGGTCCTCGTTGTTTATCTGTTTTACATATAGTAGTGTGTATCTCTTAACCCCATACTCCTGATTTATCCACCCCATTTTCCCTTTGGTAACCGTAAGTTTACTTTCTATGTCTGTGAGTCTGCTTCTGTTTTATAAGTAAGTTCACTTGTTTTATTTTTAGATTCCACATATGAGTGGTATCATGTAATATTTGTCTTTCTCTGACTCTGGACGAGTGTTTCTCACAGTGGCTGCCCTAACCCCGTCTCCCCTCTTCTGGAGCGCAGGTCAGTCCATCGTGGGCTGTAAGGCCATCCTCATCGACGACCAGGTCTTTGTGGTGGTGGCCCAGCTCTTCGGCGGCTCTCACATTTACAGGTACGACGAGAGCTGGACCAAGTTTGTCAAATTCCAGGACATAGAAGTCTCTCGCATTTCCAAGCCCAACGACATCGAGCTGTTTCAGATCGAGGACGAGAAGTTCTTTGTCATCGCAGACAGCTCCAAAGCCGGTCTGTCGACCGTGTACAAATGGAACAGCAAAGGATTCTACTCGTACCAGTCTCTGCACGAGTGGTTCAGGGACACGGACGCCGAGTTTGTTGAAATAGACGGCAAATCACACCTGATCCTATCCAGCCGCTCCCAGGTCCCCATCATCCTCCAGTGGAATAAAAGCTCTAAGAAGTTTGTCCCCCACAGCGACATCCCCAACATGGAAGATGTGCTGGCCGTAAAGAGCTTCAGGATGCAGAATGCCCTCTACCTTTCCCTCACCCGCTTCATCGGGGACTCTAGGGTCATGCGGTGGAATAGCAAGCAGTTTGTGGAGATCCAGGCTCTCCCATCCCGGGGGGCGATGACCCTGCAGCCCTTTTCTTTTAAAGAGAATCACTACCTGGCCCTGGGTAGTGACTATACGTTCTCCCAGATATACCAGTGGGATAAAGAGAAGCAGCTCTTCAAAAAATTCAAGGAGATTTATGTGCAGGCGCCTCGTTCCTTCACGGCCGTCTCCACTGACAGGAGAGATTTCTTCTTTGCATCCAGTTTCAAAGGGAAAACAAAGATTTTTGAACACATAATTGTTGACTTAAGTTTGTGAAGGTGTGATTGGTGAATTTAAAAGACGCGTAGCTTTAGCTGTCACAAGAGAGGACCAAGGGGGGAAAAAAAATCCACGTTCACAGGTCTGAAATTACAAATGCACTGGGGAAATAGTTAGAAGTTTTCAAACTTTTAGAACTCATATTTTAATCAGGGATTGCATTTATTGGCTAACTGCATGACATGTCCATTCTCCCCCTTAAAAAGACATCTGAAAGCCTGTAATTACTGAGAAAGGAGTACAACGTTAGCTCTTACCATCTAGGGAAATAATGCGCCTTTTTTTCTTTTTAATGAGGAAGGAGAAAATCGGATAAGATGGGACAGCTCTTATAATGAAATAAAAGCAAAAAAAAAAAGACCAAACACACTATGGGCCCTTCTCATTCCATTTTAGCAATCTAGTGGGTAAGAACGCTTAAAGCCAAAGTCAGCTGAAAAGATTTGCTGATGATTAGTTTAAAAATCTGATAACACTCAGCAGTGCTATTTTGAGCCTTCCCTGTTTCCTGAATCCCCCCTAATAGCAGAGCCTTGACTGTTTCATTGGCTCATATAGATGGCTGTTCATCACGGGTGTGTTAACAAAATAACATTTAACGTTGCTTCCTCTGCTACAGAAAAAATATTCTGCGGACACATGTATTGGTCCATCACAGGCTGTGGACCCAGGAGTGAGACAAAGAAGTTTCCCCCTCTTCTTGTGGTTCAGAGCTGACCCCCATGGTGGCCAGAGCAATTGTGCTTGTTTGATGCTCTCCATGGCTCATCTGCTTCTCTGGACCCAGGCTTTGAGTTTGTGGGTAACCAGCAGACAGGCCAAAGACTGAATGGTGCTTTTTATTCTGTCCTTTAGAGCGATAGAACAGGTATGTTCATCTGTGGAGCATTTGGTAGAATTTCTGAAGTAAGGTTTTGTGGAGTCAGAGAGGGCTTTTTTATACAAGTCTTGATGTTCTTTGAAACCTAGAGATGATTCTGTGATGGATGCGTGTCTTTGTCCTCTGGGCTACTTAATATTTCAAGTAACTGAATGCCAGCCTACCTACCTGCCCACCTGCCTCCCCGCCCGCTCACGTCACCGTCCTGCTTTGTCGACTTGCTGATATTGCTGCTGCCAGTCCGGTCCTCCTGAAGGTGCCGAGGCACCACATCGCAGAACCCCGGGTATCCGTGACGGCAGTGCCCCTTCCTCTCCCAGCACACTCGCAGAGGAGACCCACGCCCTTACCCAGGGTGACGTGCTGGCAGGGGCTCATCCGGTACAGGCTGGGGCTGGGGGGTGGGAAGGGTCTCAGGTTGATCCAGAGGGACCAGATTTGGAGCCAGACATACTGAATCCCCGTCCACACGCAGAGGACAAGATGGCCTCTCTGGTGAGGCCCATTTAGGAAGCTCATGGGGTCTGGTTTCGTGGAAGGTTCCAGGTAGATAGTCTGCCAGGTTAGCTGGTTCTCTTCAGAGAATATGAAATGAGTGCTTTCAAGAGCAGCTCTCAAAGAGAAATCCAACAAGTTCTCTTGTGGCTGTGAAAGCACAGTCACGTTGTATTGTATTGCTGTTTTTTTTGTTTGTTTGTTTTGTTTTGTTTATTTTATTTATTTATCTTTGGCTGTGTTGGGTCTTCATTGCTGAGCACGGGCTTTCTCTAGTTGTGGCGAGCAGGGACTACTCTTCGTTGCGGTGCGCGGGCTTCTCATTGCGGTGGCTTCTCTTGTTGCAGAGCACAGGCTCTAGGTGTGTGGGCTTCAGTAGTTGTGGCACGTGGGCTCAGTAGTTGTGGCTCACAGGCTCTAGAGCGCAGGCTCAGTAGTTGTGGCGCATGGGCTCAGTAGTTGTGGCTCACAGGCTCTAGAGTGCAGGCTCAGTAGTTGTGGCGCACGGGCTTAGTTGCTCCATGGCATGTGGGATCTTCCCGGACCAGGGCTCGAACCCGTGTCCCCTGCATTGGCAGGCGGATTCTTAACCACAGTGCCACCAGGGAAGCCCTGTATTGCTGTTTTTTAATGATTGTTTGCCAAGTCATGAGTAGGTAGATGTTCTGTCACAAATATGGATGTGTTTGTTGTTTCCAGACTTTGAGCAGTGCAGATGGAGGCAATAAGCAGCGCTCAGAGAACGATGCGGCCGTGTCACAGCAGCACGCTTGGGAACATTGTGGGACCGCAGGCTCAGGGCTTCCCGCCGAACTAATTCACCCACACATAGTAGCGCTGCTGCTCGAAACTTTCCTACTAACCATGGAGCAAACAAGAAAAAAAGCGGTTTGTTTTCCTTTTTAAGCACAAATCACTCTTTCTTCCATGTTCTTTTGCCTTCCTGGTTTATTTGAATTGACTAGAAATACCCAGATCCTCACATCGGAGGCTGATCTGCCTTTCCTCTGACTGTCAAGACGGGCAAGCTATGCTTTCTGGCGCATGTAGCCCCTCAGGCAACAAGCCTCGGTGGGAAAACATGCACTTGGCAAGGAGTGTAAGAGACACTTAGACCGTCCTAGCACTTGTGCCGGGTTGAAATGTAGAGGAGACAGTGGGAGCATCTTTTCCCAGTGCTGCCTCCACAGAGCAGTGGCCCCCTTCCCAGCCTTACCTCGGAGGGCGGAGTTAGGGGCCGCCCTCTGCACTCACCACGCTGGGAACCGTGGCCTGGAATCTGGAAAACCAGGGAGCAAAGGGGGCGAGACTGGGAGTGGGGGGACTTGCTAAGTCCAGATGAGACACTGGAGAGTGAAAGGAAGATCTAAAGCAACTGGGGATGGGGAGGGGTGTGGGGATGAGAGCGTGGGAAACCCACTCGGCTACAATCAGTTTTTCTTTTTAAAAAATTGCAGACAACATCGGAGGCTGCAATGTACAGGCCCCGTGCTAAGGGAGGAGGTATTCTGGCCGACTTACCCAAACAGCATAGATGTTCTTGACGGGAGGCTGTGGAAGCTTTGCTTCATTAATCTTCCTGCTCTGTCCCAAGAACCCCAAGAAACAATTTCTGCAAGAAGCTTTCTTCCAGTAATAATGGAAGACAAACAAACAAAAAAACCCCAAACAGCAGCAACAAAAACCCAAAGCAGAGAGGCATGTGGGCCCATCCTCTGTGGAGCTGGCCTTAGGAGAGTCTGCCTTTGCATCTCCATTCCTTCCCATTACCCACATCTTCTCAGTTTGTTTCTTCTTTATAATCTCAGCGGCTAGGCTCCCAGATCGAGTCCCTCCACATGGCCATGTGGCCAAGCCACACAGCCTTATATTGAGGACTTGTCCCCAAACTCCATGGGGTCAGGAATAGATCTCTCACGAACACTCTAAAAACAAGCCTTAGGTGTGAGTAGCGCTGTGTTCTCAGGCAGTGGATAACAAGACCACCCTGCGTTTTGGCAAAACTTTATATTTTTCAATGTACGTTTGTGTTCATCTCAGTTGTTCATAAATAGTTCTTCAGTTTTTGAAGGCATATTGGAGAGCAGATATTATTCTAATGTCAGAGAGAAGGAAATAGACACAGAAAACCTTAAGTCAATCGCTCAAGGTTATCCAGTTGTGAGTGGCAGAGCTAAAGCTTTCCCTCTCAACAGCAGGCTTTATATTTTCTTTCTGTGACACTGCCATGCCCTCCCAGTAAAGACTTTTTATCACAATTTTGAATATAGCAGCACTTTGAGATAAAATTAAAAATGCAACAAAATGTGCATAGACAGAGGGAAAATCATGCTGAACAGACACCATTCAATCAACCGGTCCATTTAACAATTAAACAGTACAGAACTGCTATTACAAGCAAGACCCTCTTAAAAGTCTGCCAGAAGTTACAGATAATTTTCTGTTCTAAGGAGGGTTTTTAGCTAGCATGATAGTTTCTCCCCAACCCCTTCCCCAGATAGCTATGGGAGGGATGTTAAAGTTGAGACACATCTGGTTCTTGTCATAATGTCCACAAGATAAACAAGAAGAGTTCCATGAGGGAAAAACTAAAACCTCCAATGCACGAGTGATGATGAATTGCTCCCGGGCCATAATCAGCCTTTGGGGAGCGTGCTGGAAATGGCAGTGTTGCATTTTTCTTCCCCATGGAGTGAGAGGCTGTGTATTTTTAGGCAAGAAATCAGCGTGGGATGCTGGAGGTTTGGCTGCCAGGAACACTCACGATGGAAATTTCTCCGACCTGGGTATAATGAAAGAGAGATGAAGGTCTGCAGGAGGGGAGTCTATTTGCATGCCATCTAAAGAAAATGTCCTTAGCCAGCTTCCTGATTCTTCTGCAGAGGTATCAGGCCTTCGCTCATGGTTTTGGAAGAGAATTCTTTAATTAGGCCGTGGTCAAAGATTCTGTTAAGCAGCATTCTGGAGTGGAATGCTATAATCTAGATGTTGATGCAGTGAGCAAGGTGTCCCAGACTTGGGGGATAATGGAATGGGCAGAAAAGCAGGGCAGATGGCTGTGGAGGAAACTCTCTTGGGAAAGTAGAAATAAAGTGGAAGAAAAGAAAAAGTAATAATGGTTTCCTTTGATTCAGCCGAGCAAGTAGAGGGGTGGAAAGACCAGGCAAATTTAACAGCATCCCTATTATTAATGAAGAGAACCAAGTGTAATGCAATTTAAAATAAGAATTATATTGTAAAGCTACTGAGATCTACACTGAGGCAGTCTTATCCTGACATCATTCCATTGCTTCTATCAGAATCTGCCTTTTTTCTAGTAGGAAACTATGCATTCCCTATCAATCTCTTTGACTATCAGGAATGTATAAGACCTGTGACAAATTGGCCAATATGCCATTTGGTACCATTTTTATGTATTTTAAATGCCTAACTTAGGCCAAATAAGAATAGTTTATATGTATATGAAAGCAGATTTTGCAATCTACGATACAATGCAAGCTACCATGGATGAATTTTAAGGCTGAATATATATATATTTAGCTCTTGTTGGTAAATAGACTTAACGAATGACTTGCCTCTTAATTCAATATATTCTGTAAGCCTGTGAATAAAAAGTAACCCGTGCCTAATATGGCTTTGATTTCTGGTCTGCTTGAATCTGGATAGAGCCACTTGAGTCGTGGAGTTGAAGGGCTGCCCACAATGGGCTACTGAGGAAGGGCAGCGTGTGCCCATTTCTCTTGGTGGCTTCCTCCCCGTTTACATGGAAGATGGGCATGGCAGGTGCCTCTTGCTGCTTCTACTTGCAAACTAAAAAGTCACTGAAGAACTTTTACAGTTATACCTTGGCCGGATCAGCAGAATCGTAATCTTGACAGATTGACAAAGAACTCTAGGGATCTTTGGGTATTTTCTGATTCTGCTGGTGAGAAGGAGATGAGATTATAAGATCCCGTTGGCTGGGTTGAGCCATGATCAACTTCAGGTCAGGACTTCTGATTTGTTCTCTGCATGTCTGAGGTCTAACCTGGTACCCAGTAGTCATGCAGTCAAAGTCGGCCACCTGCCTTTAATCTAAGACCCATTTGGTTTAGTTGAACAAATGAAGGGTCAAAACCTCAAATCACATATGACTGTGTCCCTACTGTGTGTCAGGTACTTTGATATGCTGTGGGGCTTTTTAAAAAGTACAAGACCAGAGTTCTTGCCCTCATTGGATTTACAATCCAGTGAAGAGGAAAAGTCATAATTGCATGAAGCTATAGTTACAATATGAGGTTTAAGGAATATTCTGCAAAGCAGTGTGTGACTATGCAATGAATGGGACAAGTAGGGGTGACAACCAAATATTTAACTATTGGTATGGCGTGTGCAATGAATTAGTTTAATAAATGACCACACATGTAGCGGCTTAAAAAGAAACACGTTCATCAGCTCCCAGTTCCTGTGGATCAGAAGTCCTGGCCTGTCTCACCAGGTCCTCTGCTCAGGGCGTCACGAGGCTACAATCAGGTGTCGGCCAGACCACATCCTCATTTGGAGGCTCAGCTAGGAAAAGATCTGATTTCAAGCTCATTCTGATGGTTGGTAGAATTCATTTCCTTGTGATTATAGGACTGAGGGCCCATTTCTTGCTGGCTGTGGTTGGGGGGACACTTCCAGCTCCTCGAGGCCACTCACGGCTCCATGCCACTGACCTTCACCATAGTTGTCTTCACAACATGAACTGTTGGTTTCTTCATGGTCATCAGGAATCTTGGGCCTGACATTCCATCACCTTTGCCCTGTTATTGATTTGAAGCAGGTCCCACCCTCACTCGTAGGGAGGGAATTATAAAGATCATGACCCCTGGAGACAGATCACCTTAGAGTGTGTCCAGAACAGGCACCAGCCAAATAGAACGGATGCCCTGCTGTTCAGAGCAGATACTAGGCATGAACAACCTTGACCAGTGCATTCCAGTGGAACATGAGCTATAAATACAGATAATAAATCTGTAGGCGAAAAGGCCACTTCATGCCAGGGCAAGAACTCTTGACCAGGATAGAGGGGAGAAGGGCCTCGTTCCTTTTCATCTTTGTTTTGTGTTAGTGGAGACGTGCAGGAAAGAACTGAATTTTTCCACACCTGCAAGTCAGAAGCTCACTGATCCCAGTCTCTCAGTGCATTTCATCTTGGAACTAAAATGCTCTGTGCAAATTGCCCGGTCCTGACCATGTGCCCATTAGCAAGGCAAGCACACTTATTTTCTCTGTTTCTCAGAGAGCTGATTGAGAGGAGCTAACTGTCTAAAAAGAACTGGAGGCATAAGTAATGTGTTACTTGCACTGATCACCTATTCTTGCAATTGGTTTCTCTATCTACCTCCCAGACACTACAGCCCTTTACTAACCGTGTCTAATTGGCACAAATGACTTCTTCCAACAAATTGGTAGCAGAGCTGAGACTGAAGGCCTTTGGCGAACCCCACCTCTTGGCCTCTGCTCCAGGCAGCCTGTTGGTAAACCTGAGATTCTCCTTCAGCCAGACAACAAACCAAAACAACAGAGGCAGAGAGGTCCACAGTAATGGAGGAGCCATCCCAGAATCCCCAGGCCTTTCTGAAATTATATGTGAGCCCTGGAGAACATTCTCCTGCATACATCTCCAGGTTCTGCTCCAGAAAGTCTACTAGAAACCGGCCCCGCCCTCCAGACCCCACCTCCCCCCATCCAGCATCCCCAGAAATGACCCAGAGTGCCAGTCGGCATCTCCAGCAGTAGGGCTGTGAGATTCCAGGTTGTGTCGGCAGCCCAGTTAGCTCTATTTGCTCTCAAGGGTCGTAGGCCTGAAGAGCATCTGAAAGTAAGGTTGTGGCCTCAGGAAAAAATAGCAGTCTTGACATTTTGCCTGGCCCCAAGCGCAACTCTGCTCACCCCTGGGGTGATAACGCTCCTAGTCTCCTGCCTTTGTTTTTCCTGACCCATCTAAGAATTCTGGACACATTGCAACTCCAAAATATTTTCATTTCAAGTTTACCTTGTTCCTCTGTTCCTTTGGATTATAGCATCTTGGTTCATAAATTATGTGAAAATCCAAATGAACTTTTTTCACTTGATTCTTTTCGGATAATATTGAGTACCCACTATGTGAACAGTGCTGTGCTAGATACCAAGAATACAAAAGTCTTTAGTAAGAGGCAGAAGCATTTAAGAAGCTTTAAAAATAGTGTTTCCTTGCCATTTTACGTTCATGGTGAAAATTCTCAGGAAATGTGAATGTAACCCGAGTAAATAATGAGACCCATGTGATCCAGTCTCACCACAGTGTAGCACTTAATGAAGCAGCCCCAAACCAAAGAGTTAACATGAGTGATTCTGATCTCTACTTGTGTCCCTGAAAGGAGAGGAAAGCCTGTTCATAACCTTCCACTCACTGCTTCCTAAATCCAGTCTCCCTCAAGCCTTTCCCTCTCCAACAGCTTACCCCCAGTGGCAGCCCCGGTCCTGAGTCTCCACTGTTCCAAACACCTCCCTTCCATCACCTTGTCATCCGCTGCCTGGCCCTCTTTTCATTTCTTCACCTCAGTTCTTCTGGGACAACAGTAGAGGGAAAGAAGCACTAATGCTCAAACATTAATATATTTTATTGCTGCTGTAGTAAATTCAGAAAATTTTAAGATTCTTCTTACTTTGCTTCTCTCTTTCTGCACCACGTTACTCATGATGGTTTTAAAATATGTGTACAAATTCTTTGATTTCCCTCCCCCTTCCCAGGAGTTGGAGCCTGATTTCACTCTCTGAGTGCAAGTTGTAGTTAGTGACTCGCTTCTAAGGAACAGAATGTAGTGGAAGTGTCAGTGTGTAACTTCTGAGAATAGGTCGTAAAAGGCATTGTGGCTTCCTTCTTGTTCTCTCTTGGACTACTCGCTCTGGGAAGCCAGCTGCCACATCGTGAGGACACTTAAGCAGCCTGTTGAGAGGCCCACGTGGGAGGAACTGCGGCTTCCTGCCAACACCAGCACCACGTGAGTGAACCACCTTGGAGGTGGATCTGCCGACCTCAGTCAAGACTTCAGGTGACTGCAGACCTGGCCACCATCTTGACTCCAGCCTCATGAGAGGCCCTGTGCCACTGAGCCACTCCTGCATTTCTGACCCATAGAAACTGAGATGATAAGTGTTATTATTTTAAGCTGCTGAGTTTGGGAGTAATTTGCTGTGCAGTAATGAATAGCTATATAATGTTTTTATTGGCTTATAGGAATGAGATTGTTGACAAGTGAATCCATTAATTTGAGGAAGTTTAGGAGCCAACATATACACATGTCACACAGCCCCACACATACATACCACATCACACACACACACACACTACATGCACACACACCACACTATACCACACTCCACCACACACCATGCCACATCAGACACATTCATACAAACACACACACACACACACATTGTTTAAGGGACAGGTGCCATTTCCACAAATAGTTCATTCCTAGGTTGGTATATGCCTCCTGAGTAAACAGCTGTATTAAAATTAAAAAGCAAAAATATTCAGTTTAGCTAAAAAAATCAGGAGAGGTTACTTGAAGACATATGAGCAGAGTCTTGACTGGGAATTGAGTGTGGAAGAGGAATGCAATTGCCTTAGCTTCCTAAACCACTCCCAAGAAGAATTCTTAGTGACAGTGAGGCTTGTGGGTTGTGGTTGACCTAGAGAAAGATAGCAATGCTCTGAAGACCATCCAGGATACCTCAGAGACATCTTTGTCAACTCTTGGGCTTTGAGGTAAGCCTGTCACTAGCTGCTATGGACTGAATGTTTGTTTCCCCCTAAAATTCATATGTTGAAGCCGAATCCCCAATGGGATGATATTTGGAGGTGGGGCTTTTGGGGGGTGATTAGGTCATGAGGGCAGAGCCCTTAAGAATGGCATTAGTGCCCTTATAAAAGGGGAGGAGACACAGGATCTCTCCCTCTGCCACATGAAGATATAACAAGAAGACAGCCGTCTGCAAGCCAGGAAGTGGGTCCTCACCAGACACAAATCTGCTAGCACCTTGATCATAGACTTCCAGCCTCCAGAACTGCAAAAAATAAATGTAGTTTAAGCCACCCGGTCTATAGTACTCTGTCATAGCAGCCTGAACAGACTAAGACACAAGCCCCTGTTCTCTGTCTGAAAGCTGTTCCCATTGAGAAAAAGGAAAATGCCAGAATAGCACCTCTATAACTGATAAGGGTCACTTCAGAGACTGTGACTTATCTGCAGGCAAGTGGGCTTCTTAACACTGAACCCCAAAACAGACTGCCATAGCTGGTCACAGACTTACAGTTTGGAGGAGCAAGGGACACACTTGCTCTCTGCAGGCAGACCAGGAGGGAGAGGGTGCGACTGGGTTTAGCATGTCCAATTTCTCATCCTAAGTCACCAATTGCATTCGGACATCCCACCCCCCTTTCCAGGGTGGAGAGAGAAAGCCAACACATTGGTGCCAGGAATAAATGCTCCTGGGCTCCCTCCACGTGGAGGGCAACGTCAGGAGAAGGAAAGGAGCCTTTTCTCTGCTACCAACAACAGCTCAGGATAAGGCAATGTTTCTTGATCCTTGAGTGGATCTGGGGAGCTCGGCTCCCTGTTCCTTAGCTCTGTTTGCAAGTCGTCCACAGAGACCAGGGGAACATATTCTTAACCATTTGGAAAAGATCTTTTGGTATAAAATAGACCAGAAGAAAAGGGAAATTTGCCAGCACTGAGGGAGGATCCTCCCTGCAGGTGATGGGAGTAGATATGACTCAGTAAAGCTCTGTTCTCTCCACAATCCCTTTCTAATTTTTATTTGCTATTTTATCAGCTTTTCACACCACATAGCACCAAATATAGTGAAATATAATGTCATTCCAGGGTCCTGAAAGAAGAAGCAGGTCAACTTTAATTGTCTTTCAGTAACATAGAAATTCAGGAGAATTTTCTGGCATTTCATATTTTCAGCAAAGTGGAGTATCTGCTCTACTTACTAAAAATGACACTCTCTCCCCACCATTTCCATCTGCATTTACGTTCTGTGCGTACTGCTGAGGTAGCTTTTTGCCCTGATGTTTACTGCCAATGCATTTGCATTTTCTGTCACAATAAATAACCCCGTAAAACCCTCCAATGAGTAGGTTCTAGCCCTGGCTCTTTCTAAGCATGGAATCACAGACAATGATTTATAGTCATGATGGCCCAGAGGAAGGGACAAGTGGACATTTGTAAAGGAAAAATAAGTGAATTCAAACAAAAGCTCAATGGCTGTTAGGAAATTAAAGGCGTGGAACTTCTATAACCATTAAAGTCGTGGGTGGAGAAGGAGGCCGTGGCAGGAGGCAGCTCTCATTCCACGGGCTGTGTCTGTGGGTCACCAGTGTTTCCCCAGCACCCAGTATGTCACGAGCCTGTGAAGCAGACACTCTCGTATCCCCACCTCACAGACAAGAGAATCGAGTCACAAAGAGTTTGAGGGCTTCTCTGGGTCACACTGTTAAAGAGTGGCAAAGTCAGGTGACTTGTTCACGTTTGTTCAGCGATTAAGACCTGGGTTAAGAACACAATTACATAGTTCACCTCCAGACTAGGGTTAAAAATGCAGGATGCCCAGTTAGATTTGAATTTCAGATAGCAACAGTTTTTTTAAGCATAAGGATATCCCAAATATTGCATGGGATATACTTATGCTAAAAAATTATTCTTTGTTTTTCTGAAATTCAAATTTAACAGGTACAGTGTCCTGTACTTTTATTTGCTAAATCTGGCAACCCTAATCCAGAACCCACACTTTTAACCACTGCACTGCACTGTCTTCAAGATGCTCAAAGTGCAGCTGGGGAGAAGGATCCCCCCCTGTCATTTTAGTTTGTATGTCTGGATAGTTTACGTCATATGTAAATGTTTGCATCTCATCTTCATAACCAATGTGCAGGGTCAATACTAAGAGGAATCTGAGACCTAAAGAGCTCATGTCTTTTGCCTTAAAATCACACAGAAAATGCTAATTACATCTATCCCTTACATGGCACTTGCCCAGTGCTGGGTGCTCTTTTAAGAGCTTTATACCTATTTTCTCACTTAGTCCTCACAAGTCCTGCAAGACAGTTCCAATCATTATTCCCATTTCACAGACGGAGCAACAGAGGCACAGAGAGGTTAAGGAACTTGTCTGGAGTCACACAGCCAGCAGGTGGAAGAGCCTGGCTTTGAACCCAGGAAAATCTGGCATCAAAGAGTATACGCTCATCCACTGTGCTACATTCACGCTTTAATTCACAAATACAAAAAAAGGCTGCAGCTTTGTAAGTGCTGACTGCTGGTCCACATGTGTTTGACTCCATTCTAAGTAAAGCCTATGTGTGTAGTATTGGATCGAGGAACACAAAGAGTGCTGCGTGGGGAACATGAAAAGCTGGAGACGTCATCCTTGTCCCCAGTCCTCACCACGGCAAGGACTCCCCTGATCAGCTCTGTCTGATTTTGTAAATAAAGTTTTATTAGAACACAGCCATGCTCACCATTTATGTGTCACCTGTGGCTGCTTTTGTGCTTCAACCACAGAGCTGAATAGTTGTGACAGAGATTCCATGACCAGCAAAGCCTAAAATATTTACTCTCTGGACCTTTATAGAAAATGTTTGCTGGCCTCTGATCTAAAGAATATACACTCGTGATCATCATTTTACATGTGAAGAAACTGAAGCCCTCGAGGGTTAAATAAGTTGTTCAAAGTCAAATAGCTAGTGAGGAGTAGCTCAGCTGGAATTCCAACCCAGAACCGTCTGAAACTCAAGTTTAGACCAAATAGTGCCTTTGATAAGCCAGGCTAGCATTGATGTTAAGTCATAAGTTGACTTGCACTCCAATTAAACATGCAAAAAATTAAGCTTCTGTATTTTTCCTCTAATTGACTTAGTATTTTTTTAATGCATCCCACCCCAGGGGTGATGAGTAAACTAAGTGCAGGCCAATCTAGTAAACTCAGTCTAACCCAGCCATTTAAATAGTCTCATTAGATCATTCAGGCTGTGGTGAGTCAAACACACAGTTTTTCCGATTTCCACCCTCTCGGCTTCTCCTTCAGGAGAGCTTTCCAAGGTCCTCGTGGCAGTGGGATTGGGGTAGGGAATGGTCCTCACGTACATGTAGAATTTTCTGGCCTCTGCCCTGTCCTTGTCCGGTCCCTGGCCCTGGGACCACTGAGGTCTGGCTGATCCCATCTCTTCTCTCTGAGTGACCTTGGGCAGGTTCCCTCATCTACAAAATTGTGATCATAATAAAAGATCAGTGGCCTCTCTGTCCCCCTCGCAAGCCTCCCTGCCAGCCCTCTCAGCCTCTGCAGCTCTGCTCCCCAAGGTGCATAGACGTTGAGATCCCACGGGGCCAGAAGTTTCTCCGTCAGGGTCACCATCCCTCCCCTCGCGCCATGTTGGAAGAAACCACTCGCTGAGCTTCTCTTAGACCCTGCAGCCGCCACTGGGACGTGTAGAGAAGTGGGTCACTGGCTTTGCTGAGTTCTTGGCCCTCACCTTGACCTTTGCAACACATCCTGCACAGCCAGGACCTTGACTGGTCCTTGGCTTCCCCTGCATCTTTCCCCTTTCCCATAATCTCCCAAAGTAGAAGAAATGGACTGCCCATCTTCTCTGCCTCATACCATGGCTTCTTTCTCCTCTGTCTTAAGGTAAAACTCTCTGTTCTAGTCAGCCAAGCTCTAACATGTAATCAAACTAGAGGAATTCAGACAGTGCCTTTTGACAGTGCCTGGCTGTGAAGACTATTGACTTGCTAAGGGGGTCAAGGAAGGGAGCTTAGAGACTCAAGCTGATGAATAGCCTCTTCCTTCCAGAGAGAACCTGCTCTTTTCCTTCCCTGGGGCAACTGGGGTTTATTATTATCCCCACTGGAGAAGCACCCCAGCAGACCCACTAGATGGGGATGTTGTAGAAGGGAACGGAGCCCAGATGTCTGGTTGGCCTAGAGGTCTCCAGGGGCCTTCCCAGCTGGGGGCACCTGAGCCAGGCTTTTTGTTACGCCCTCAGGTACAGCGCAAGCCCAGACTGGGGGCTTCTTATGGCAGATACCGCCCCCCACCCCCCGAGAACCTATGTCAGGGGCCACTTGACAGGGTGTTGAGACACACGCTTCCCATCACTCACCACACTCATGCTTTTCCAGCCTTGACAGATGGAACCAGCCACTGGAAACAGCAAAGGTGGGACGAAGAAAAATCTATGAAGATAAATAAATGTTTCTATCAAGGCACCATGAGAAAATGTCTGACTGAAGAGTCATAAAATGTGGGTGGTATGTTTGGAAAAGCCTGTTTTACAAGCTATGCTGGTATTATGTAAGTTGGGGGGTGTCCTCAAAGGAACAGACAAACATCCTCCAGAGGGGCTCAAACAGGCCTCAGCGAGGCCCATGTGAAGACCACTTGGAGAAAGCATGCAGTGTAAACTAAGATGATGTAGATAAAGAACAGGCTACCGTTTCAACCATGAGCCACAAATTAAAGTTTAATTATACAGGTGCCACAGGCTGTATTTTCCAAATGTGGTCCCAGCAATAACTCCCATTTCAGTGTTTGAATCTGGGTGGGCTTATGGCTCACTTGTCCCCAGTGAAGTGCAGCAGAAATGATGCTGTGACTTCCAAGGCTGGATCAGAAAAGATGGGCTCAGCGTCTATGCAGCGTAGTCAACTGCCACAAATACAGCAGCTAACCGCAACGCTCACGATGATCGCACACTCCCTGTGGGTCAGAAGTCCAGGCACAGCTTAGCTGGAGTCTCTGCTCAGGGTCTCCTAAGGATGAAATCAAGGCATTCGGCTAGACTGTGTTCTTGTCTGGAAGCTCAACTAGGGAAGGAGCCACTTTCCAGCTCCCTTGGCATTCTGGCAGAATTTATTTCCTTGTGACTGTCCAATTAGTGACAGCTGAATTGTTCAAGGCAAGGTCCTAGTTTGCTGGGGCTGCCATAACAAAACACCATAGCACCAGGTGGCTTAAAGAACGCAAATTTATTTCCTCACAGTTCTGGAGGCTGGAAGTCTGAGATCAAGGTGTTGGCAAGTTTGGTTTCTTCTGAGGTTTCGCCCCTCTCTTTGGCTTGCGGATAGTTGCCTTCTCGCTGGGTCCTCACGTGGTCCTTTCTCTGTGTGTGTGCATGCTGGGTGTCTCTTTGTGTGTCCTAACTTCCTTTTCTTATAAAGACACCAGTTGGGTTGGATTAGGGACCACTCTCATGGTCTCATTTTAACTTAATCACCTCTTTAAAGGCCCTGTCTCCAAACAGTCAGGTTCAGAGATATGGTGGGATGGGTTAGGACTTCAACATATGAATTTAGAGAGAACACAGTTCAGCCCATAACAGCAAGCAATGGACAGAGACGGTCTCTGCTTCTTGGAGTCCCTCACTTCTGGAAAGATCTAGGCCTTCTTTTAGAGGGTACATGTGATTAGGTCAAGCCCATTCACGATCATCTCCTTTTTTATTAACTCAAAGTCAACTGATTAGTAACCTTAATTGCATCTGAAGAATCTTTACACTTTTCTCGTATAACGTAACCTAATCATGGGGGCGACAGTCTGTTGCCTTGGCCACATTCTTAGAATCAGGGCACAGTTCCTGCTACTTCAAGGCAAGGGGATTACACAGGGTGTAGACATTAGGGCACCACAATCATGGGGGCCTCCCTAGGGAATGTCCACCGTGTCCACCCTAAAAGGTGTTACAATGTCCGTCTGGTTTGCTGGATGCTCACCTGGAGCTCTGTGCTATCATGTGAGGGGTCTGATTGCACTGCGGCCTCCGTGCTGTGAGAAAGCTCAAACTACCTCACGTAGACAGACCTTCTGGAGAAACTCGGAGCTTCCATGAAGAGAGACAGATGTCCAGGAGGCTCCCAGCTGCTCCATCCCCCATCTGACGGCACTGCAGGAGAGACTCCGAGCCCAAACCACCTGGCTGTGCACTTCCCAAATTCCTAGACAACAGAAACAATGCGAGATGATGAAATAATTATTGTTTTAAGCCACTGCACTTTGGGGCCTTTCTTTATGCAGCACTAGTGACTAGAACAGCAGGCATTCCAAATGAGAACCTGCCCCTCGCAGGCGATTCTGGGATGAGTATTATAAGGAATTTATTTATTTGGCAAACCTCCCTTGCCTCCTAACCTGCACATTCCTTAACCCTTTACTATCTGGCACACTCTATGTTTAGTTGTTTTCTTGCTGCCTATTCACCCACCCCCCACCCCCAGCTCCTCCCAAAATATAAATTTCATAATGGCAAACTTTGTCTTATCTGTCAGTGCCTGGCAGGTATGCATGCTCAGTGCAAACTTTATTATTTCAACTCTCGATGGCTGATCTAACAGCTGGAGGAAGGCCAGGCAAGAAAACGAGTGTTCAGAAAAGGTCAGAAGATCAGAAAACCATATAGAAATAGAGCAGAACTGGTCCTTCACGAGCACACAGTTCAATGCCACACTTTATCCTTGAGGAAACGGATGCCCGGAGAAAAGGACTCGAATGACACAGGAGGTTAATGGCAGAGCTGACTGCTAAAGCCAGGTCCCCGACCCTCCTTCCAGGTTCTTCCCACCAGGTCACATTCATGGTGACTCCACGAGAAGGTGCTGGTACTTAGCCTGTTCATCTGGTCTTCTAGTTGAGCTTGGTCTGAACATGTACAAATTGAAAGACATTCTTTTTTTATTACTTCCTTTTATTTCTCCATTAAAATCCAGTTAGAACTCCATATTGATTTAAAAACAAAATACGTGTGGAAGTAGGTTATTATGAATGAGTTTCATTTCAGGAGAGTCATGGGGATTGTCTCAGCCTGGGTCCACAGAAAGCAGGGCCTGAGACAAAAGCTTTGGTTGCAAGGGGATTGTGACCCTTGGGAGTGAGGAGCAGGAAGAGACAGGTTGTCCGGTGCTCTGGGGGCTGCTACCCGATCCCACTAGGGACACCTAAGTGGCCGTGTGACCTGAATTTCAGAGCTGCCTGCTGAGGGGATGGAAGTACTTCTCCATCAGCTGTCACTCCCCATTGGCCAAGCGTAGCCTTGCAGGCATTCACTGTTGCCCACTTCTGGGTTGGGCAGCCTCTGGGGGTGCCCCGTATGATGGCATCAAGATGTATGTCCTCCCAAGGAGGATTCCACACGATGTTTCCTGTTGCCCCTGGGCCAAGCTGGTCAGGGTCTGCCTGGAACTGGTCACTGCAGAAGCAGCTGAAACAAGAGGCAAGGTCCAGAGCATTTTAAGGAGCATTCTGGAGGGGTCTGATCCCTAAACCTCAGTTCTTTCCCGTGCAGATGGATCTCAGCGTTCAGATGAGGAAGGTGGCTTGGAGCTTCTGCTATGAGCCTGTGGCGTTTCTGGCTAATTACACGGCCTAGGTTTCTCATCGTGGAGTTCTCTAGGAAATTCCATCTGCAGCATCAAACTCATAGAAGTTCAATGTGCCCTTACATTGGGAAAGAACTGAAATAAAATCACACCTCTGGGAATTTTGAGTTGCCTAAGGTTTCCCACTTCCTTGATGCTGCAGTGGGTGTCATATTTGTCCTCAGATGGGCCCTGACTATACGGAGGTTAGCAAGCGAGGGGGGACTTATCCTGCCGGGGAAGATGCCACAGGAAAATTAACCTGCGCCGACATGGGACAGTTATCATTTGCTGAGATGATGCCATTCCCAGGCACCAGGCTAAGCACATGAGAGCTGTTTTCTCATTTAATTCTCATGGCAAACCTTTGAGGTAAATATTATTCCCATTTTATAAAGTGGCAGGACTACCTACATCATTTGCAAGGCCCGGTGCAAAATGAAAAGGCTGGGCTCCTTGTTCAAAAATTAAGAATTTCAAGATGGGGACAACAAAGTAGGAAACAAAGTGGGGACCCTTCTAAGCAGAGTGGGCCCTGTGTGACCACAGGTTGCACGATCCAGAAGATCGTTCTGTAGAAGAGGAAACCAAAGCTCAGAGAGGTTACGTGTCCTGCCTACAGTCACACAGCGGTTTAAGTGTTGCTGCAATGATTTGAATCCATGTTGTCTAACTCTATATACATTTCCTTAGGTTGAAGGCAGAAGGCTGAGCTGAAAAGTCCACTTCATTTGGAGTCAGAAGGCTGAGGTTTGAGCAACTCCTCACTTGTTACGTTTCCCTACAAAGGTCTGGTTTTTGCCTTAGTTTCCACATCAGTAACTTCAACTCAAAAAGCCCAGCATCGTGGTAGCCTCTGGGAATGAGATGGGTGGAGACACTAAGAACTGTCTTGCATTTTGTCTGTGTCACAGAGGTGCAAAGGAAGTGCCTGATCTCAGATCGGCCATTCCTGCTGAGGAGTCCAGGGCTCTTGTGTCCTTTCTTGGGGAACTGGAGTTTAATAGAGACTTTGGAGGAGCAGGACCTTCACCAAGTCACAGCTGCATATATTGGGCCTCTAGGTCGCAGGTCGTAGGTGCTGACTTGGGATGACTAAGCCAAAAAGGAGCTTACTAAAAGGCTACTGGGGCATAACCCATAGATCCCCCTCTCCAGTTTCTCTGAATTGAAGTCTCCCTTACATCAGTTTGATCGCCAGAGTCTCATGCTGGGAGGGGCCTGAGCATTTTTGTTTTCTGAGTTCTGCTGTGGGGAAGCCCAAGTTTTAATATCAGAATTTCCCCAGACATACCGAGGATGCTCCAATGTTTGGGAAAAACTGAAAATGGGATAAATATCCACTGCATTGACTCCAAAAGGTAAAGGTGATGATTGGTTAGTCTCATGTTCAGCTCATGTAACAGAAACCCAGCTGCAGGGGCCTAACCAAAAGAGGTGTCTGTTCTGCTTACATCACGAAGAGTCCAAGGGTGGGCAGTGCTGGGCTGGTGATGCTGCTCAGTGAACCAGTCTCTTTCCTCCTCCCACCATTCTTAGATTGTGACTGTCAACCTCATGGTTCCAAGAAGGCTGCTTTACCTCTAGACATTGTGTCTGCATTCCAGGCTGGAAAAGGGGTGAAGAGCAACAGTCAAAAGTCACGTGTCAGCCAAATCCCCCTTTTCTCAGGTTAACGATAGCTTTCCCAGATGCCTCATCCAGTAGACTTCCATTTGTACCTTTTGGGCAAGAACTAGGTTACATGGGAAGCTAAGGAAAAGAGTATTTTTAACACAAGGCCATTCCAAACTCAATTAGGATATTGTTAGTACAGAGGAAACAGAATACAGATATTTGCTGGGCTGGCCCAGCAGTGTGCCCCAGCAGCTCTGGGCACCATTATGGCTCCAAAACCCTCTACAACATCCCAATCCATATTGGCAATGCCCAATAAAAATATAACACAAACCACAAATGCAAGTTATGGGCTACTTTAACATTATCTCATAGCCACATTTTTAAAAGTAAAAAAGAAACAGGTGAAATTGAATTCATATATCTTATTGTATTTTTTGTTCATATATCTTATTTAACACAATATTTCCAAGGTATTATTATTTCATCATGTAATCAATATTACAAAATATTCATGAGATGCTTCAGGGTTTTTTCCATGCCAAGTCTTCAAAATCCAGTGTGTATTATTTTACACTCAGAGCACATCTCAATTCAAACTAGCTTCATTTCAACAGCTCCATAGTCACATGTGGCTGGGAGCTTCCACACTGGACAGTACATGCCTACACTCTAGCAGACGGGTACTCAGCTGGATATTTTAAGAAGTGCAGGGGGTTGGAATGTCATATGACTGAAAATGCACTCGCTGTGCTTGGTGGGCAGAGAAACTGAGGGTCCTACAAGAATCTTGACATTCACACAATGCCCAGGACGGTCCCAAAGAGGATGAAGAAGTGTCCTGCCCAAGTGCTGAGAGTTCTCCTACTGAGACCCACTGCATGGATGGATTAATTAATTAATGCATGGAAAGTGCTCAGAGCAGTGCCTGACTCATAGTAAGCATTCAATGCAAGTTTATCATTATCATTATTATTATTAGGCAATCAAGTCCGGACTTCATCTCCTGGCATATAAAACCCTCTATAATCTGATCCCTATTACTGAGAAACTACACACACATGCACACACAATACTCATAATAATATATATGGGTAGTTGCTATATTTACTATACAAATTATACGTGTGTGTATCTATCTATCTCCATCTCTATCTGTCTACATCTAGCTATCTCTAGGTTCTTCAAATTTCTTTCCATTGGTCCTCAAATCTGCTTTGGGAATAGGAGAGTAAGTATGGTTTATCCCATTGTACAGATGAGAAAACTAAGGCCAGAGAAGTTAAGTTGCTTTCTTAAGTACACACAGCTGATGAGGGCAAAGCCACGCCTTCAACTGTCTTTGTGAGAGATGATCCATAAATCTGGGAGCCATACCAAGACCAAGGCTACAGGCATCATGGCTGAAGTCAGTCCATCTTTCATTTCCAATGATCTGCCAAGCCCTTCCTTGGGCGACAACCAGAACAATCCTCCTCACTCTGGCCTCAGGCTCACCACACAGTTTCTCTACTGTCCTAGAAATGAGCTTGGAGCAGGCGACAGAGAAATATCCCAGTGCAATTGCAGCCCTGACAATGACAACTGATGAGGCAGAATAGCAGGATCTGGCCTGTAATCAGTCTCAAACGATACTCAGCTATTTAGGCATCCATTCTGCTCGCCCCAGAGAGAGTGGGGGGAGAGGCACGCACCCCCCCAACTGCAGCTCCTTGCTCATCATTGTGTGCACCGTTGCCGAGAAGGACCCCTTTGTGACAGCACCGCAAATTACAGCCCCAGCAGTCTGGAGTCTCAGCTAGAGCTGATTCTCCTCTTTCCTAAAAGAAAAATCTGTCTTAAGCTTAATTATAGTCTGTCATTACCAGCAATCTAATAATGATCCAAAGTCCCTGGCAAAATGATAATAATAATAAAGGGAGAGAGAGAGAGAGAGAGAAAATCAATTCAAATATGAGTTGACAAGACCCAGGCAAGTGTGGGGAAGGGAGATGATGGTGGCATTCTTCATAAACAATTGTGAAATGAGGATCAGAGCTTTAGAATGGTAAATAGTTATTCTGGCACGATTGTCAATTTACCAGGCCAAGGGCTCAGTGTTAACTTTACCCTTTCTGAATATTTAATCTTGTTGCTCCAGAATTCACCTTGTAAAATGCAGGGGCAGCTCCCAAGATAAACTGATGCCCAAAATCAAATGACCTAGATTTAATAGGACAATGCTTCTCAGACCCCAGGAGTATGCATTGAACAGACTAAAAGTGTTCAGCGATTGTTCTTGGCATGTTAGCAAGAAGATGCTGAGGTTTATCAGAAGACACCTTTTAAATCAAGTTTTCTTTGTCAGTTTCCACGGACTGGACTATAATTTCCTTTCGGGTACAGCCAATCATTGGGAGCTCCCTCTTGTGGCCATAGCAGGAATGGAACTGTATCTCTTTTCCCACCTCCCCACTCATCCCCCAAAAGCAAAACTGAGAAGAGGAATTGCCCCAAGTTGGTGGGTCCAGGATTGGATACTAGAGAGGCAGGCTTTCAGGGAGTCTCAGATGTTATGCTAAATCTTCCTAGAGCCCAGATGTCCTCCTGAATCTTTGTGAATATTTGTGAAATGATGTGAATTTCAAGAGAAATTTCTTTTTCTAACTTCTTCCTTAGTTATTTTTCATAAATTATTTGTAGAAATAAGTATTTTATATTGTATATAAATAACTCCTTAGTTATTTTCCATTTATTTTTCTGTAAGAATCCCTGAAGCATCAAAGAAACCTTTTAAGCCTTTGTGCTTAGAAGCAAGATTTTTGATGTGAATTCAGTTTTCTGGAAGAAACACTAATGCATTGGACATGGGATTCAGTTTGGAACATGGAGCTGACCGTGTTTAGAGAGAGTTGGGTAGGTTCCCCAGTGTGGTCCTCTTCACTGGAAGGGCTGTTGGGTCACAAGAAGAACTCGGACCCCACCTCCTGCAGCTCCTCATTCACTTACCATTGCACTCTGGTTTCAGGAAGGAAATAATGGCATGACTTACCCGTCAACCCTGATTTTGAAACCACAGGGAGTCTTCTCAGTTGTGGGAACAAAGTTAAGAAAGAAACAAGTTAGGAATCAATATGTTGCCTATAAAGGAAAACTCTGCTTTTGTCTATGCTTAGTATCATTATCATTCTCAGGCAGGCTCTCCCCACAAGATAGCAAAGAAGATCACCATCCTGCCAGCTTGGTATCCTCAATGGCAAAAAAAAAAAAAAAAAAAAGCCTCTTTCCCAACAGTTTCAGCAAAGGCCTGCAGAGGGATCTCATTTGTCTGGCATGGGCCCATTCCCATCCCTGACCCAATAACTATATCCCAGGACTAAGTCAAGTGTCCACCTCTAGAGCCATGAAAGCAAGACAGAGTCCGGGCTGGGTGCCTAAAGGAAAAGGGAATAATGGGTGCCGGGCCAGCAGGATCCACTGATGTTTCCCCCACAGATCTTGAGTGTCTGGCCTAGGGTTTGCATCATTAGGGATGAGCCTTTTCTAGCCAGTGCTCTGGGTTGACTCAAGCTTGGAAAGGAGAAACTGGGAAGTACAGTGACTGCGCTCTGGGGTGCTCCACGGACACTGCCAAATGTCCCCCTCAGTCAGGCATCACTTCCAGATCCCCCCTTGGCTCCCAGCCGGCATGAACTGCACAGAGCGCTTGACGATGCTTCTGGTGACGTCCTTTGGACCAGGGCATGGAACCAGCATGGGCTAGAGGTTGGCTCTGTGTGGGTAACTGTCCTGGTGATACCTCTCCTCTCATGTCCACCTTCCCCTGCCGCCTATTAGATTACACTTCTACCCCCCAGCCAGTCACCTCTACCCACACAGATGCACTTCCAGGGCTAAACCGTGCCCAAGCACAGCGGGCAACTGCAGGCTGCCTCAGCCAGGACTGCATTGCTCCCGCATTGCTTTTCTTGCCAAGTGGGCCCTGGGGTGACTCTGAGGGGCCCAGATATATTAGCAGGATCCCTTTGAGTACAAGGGACTCTTAAAAAGAACTAAACTGACTTAAGGAAAAAGGTAATTTATTGACTCATGCAACTGAAAAATCCAAGGTAGACACAGGTAAACAGAGAGGACTCAAGTGACTGCTGCCAGATCTCTTCCCTCCCCTCCCTCCCCACTCAGCCTCTCCTGGTTCTGCTCTCCTCTGCTTGCTTCTTATTCAGTTGCTGCAGAAAAAGCCCCAGAGTGGGCTTTGCTTGGCCGTCCTTGAACCAGTCGCTGTGGCCAGGGAGTGGAATGAGCCGAATGGCCAGTCCTGGGTCCAATGGTCACCCCGATGGAGCGGGGGAGGGGAGGAGGAAGGTTCTCGAGGCCACATAGATTGGGAGTGAGGGAGAGCTGGCTCCTCAAGGAAAAGCAGGAATCATTTGCTGGAAAGTGAGAGGATGGAGGCTGGGCAGGCAAAACCAGCCACGTCCTTCCTATGCGCACGTCACAGACTCTTCTCTCCCCAGCTGTGGAGGCTCCGGTCCTAAGCTGTGTCCAGTCATCCGTCAGGAGCCCTGTCAGGCCCGACCCCTGCTGCTGGGTCCCGCTGCCCCCACGCCAGCCCTGGAGGCCAGGGCCCTTCCAGCGGGCTGCCCACACCGGTGCCAAGTCTGAAGGGCTTCCTCCTGTCACCTTCCTACTGGTTCATTCATTCATTCAGCAGCTACGGATTAAGCTTGATTGGATGCCAGCACTATTCTAAGCACCGGGCATAAGATTTGAACAAAATGGACAAACATTCACATTTGGGAAAGAGAGACAAACAAGGAGCACACACAAGGGAGCAAGATAATTTCAGAGGTTGCCCTGTTGAGGCAGGTGAGACAGAGATGGAAGGAGGGTCCCCCTTGGGCAGGGAGGATGGGGAGGCCTCTCTGACGAGGCAGCAGCCGAGCTGAGCCCTGAATGAAGGAAGGACCTAGCCTCACACAAAGCCAGGGAGGGAGTATTCCAGACTGAGGAAATGGTGGGAGCAGAACAAGCTCTGTGTGTGTTTGAGGAACAGCGCTGCTGGAGTGCGGAGACCACACTCTTTGCAAGATGAGGCAAGTTCACGATGGCTCTGGCGGTCATGTGAGGAGTTTGGACTTTTTCCAAATGCCAGGGAAAGACACCAGAAGGTTCCAAGCAGGGGAGTGGTGTGATCAGAGTCACATCCATAGGCCCTGCAGACTGAGGTTCTGAATGTGTCTGTTTTGAGGCCTCAGCCTCGACCCCATACAGGCCTCAGTGAAGCAAACACAAATGGAGATTCAGAGATGCTTCGCGCCGACTTTGAGTGGACGGTTGAAATAGAGACCCTCAGAATCAGGGTGCCTGGAGCCCCACAGAATTGCCCCAGCTGAGGCCAGGCAGTGAATACGGGAAGATGCGATTCAGTCGTACGCTTGTTCAGCAGACATTTACTGAGCACCTACTGTGTGCGGGCACTGGTGTAGAGGTGTAGAGGTGACTGGGACACGCTTGCCCACCTACCCTCACCATATGGATACTTAAGAAGCTCAGAATCCAGTGAGGAGGAAAAAGGGAAGTCCCACTGCGGGAGCACTTCTAAGAGCTGGGGAAATATATCATTAAATCCTTGGGATAAGTCAGCCCGGAAGACACAGAAATTCCAGCAGTTTCTGTTGCCACGGAGGAGCTGGGAGTAGATGTCAGGTCTGCCTGGCTCCAAGGTGATCACACGTTTGCAAATTGACAAGACCGCATCTCCTGGAATTGCTGCGAGACAAAGCAGTGGGGCTTCCCTTTGTGGAATTCAGGGGATTCTCAGGCCTCTGGTTTCTGGACTGGGGTGGGGTTACACCCTCGTGAAAGTGGGGAGCACGGAGCCAATGGCATCCCGGGTCTCTCCCAGGCCTGGGCGTCTCAAACCACAGACGGCCAATTGGTGGGAAAGGGAGCCGGCACCTGCGGGTCACCTCTGGGAGCAAACTGTCAAAAGCAGTTGTGCCCGAGGCTGACCTAGTTTCACAGTGGCCGCACACAGATGCTCTTTTTCAGGATTTGTTCCAGGTGTTTGTTTATTTGCAGACCACCTTATTTGCTGCTAAAAATACTCCTCCAAAGCAGATGCGCAACTGACCGTGACTCTCTGTGAGACAGCCCGGAAGTGCAAGCACTGAAGCCTCCCCCTCGGACCTCTGCACTCAGGGACCACCGGGGAGCAGGGCACGGCCTTCCTGCCTAAAGACAGGCAGCACTGGTCACTCCCATAATCCCAAAGTGAATCCCTCCCTAAGATAGGTGCCTAACGTGCCTTAAGAAGGGCCTCTCAGTCTGTGTCTGACTGTGGACAGTGTTATATGGAACTCTTCAGTTGCAGCGGAGAAAACTCAACTCAGACTGAGTTACACACACACACACACACACACACACGCACACACAGAAGTGTTGTCTCAATGAACAAAAATGTCAGGGGTGGTTTCAGGCACAGCTGGATCCAGGTGCTCTATGGATCACCAGAATCTGGTCTTTTTCTGGCCTTCTTCTTTCAGGTTCTATTTTCCTCTGGGTTGGCTTCATTCTCAAACAGGTTTACTCCTCATAATGTCAAGATGGCTGCCAGTAGCCTCAGGCTTACATACTTCTCTCCAAGTTGAACCAAATGAGAGCTTCTTTTCTTTGTTAATTTTTTTTTTTTTTTTAATTTTATTTATTTATTTATTTATTTATTTATTTTTGGCTGTGCTGGGTCTTCGGTTCGTGCGAGGGCTTTCTCTAGTTGCGGCAAGTGGGGGCCACTCTTCATCGCGGTGCGGGGACCGCTCTTCATCGCGGTGCGCGGGCCTTTCACTATCGCGGCCCCTCCCGTTGCGGGGCACAGGCTCCAGACGCGCAGGCTCAGCAGCTGTGGCTCACGGGCCCAGCTGCTCCGTGGCATGTGGGATCTTCCCAGACCAGGGCTCGAACCCGTGTCTCCTGCATTAGCAGGCAGATTCTCAACCACTGCGCCACCAGGGAAGCCCCTGTTAATTTTTAATGGGTCTATTGAGACACAATCGATATATACAGTAAACTGCACATATTTAAAACATACAATTTGATAAATTTTGACATACGTAGACACCCAAGAAACAATCACCACAATCAATATAGTGAATATATCTCTGACCCAAAAGTTTCCTTGACCCCTTTGTAATCTTCCTTCTCAGTCTTTCTTCTCCCCCATCCCCAAGTAACTGCTGATCTGCTTTCTGTCACTTTAGTTTGCGTATTCTAGAGTTTTGTATAAATGGAATCACACAGTATGTACTCCTTGTGAGGAGAGGTCCTGATTTACTCTGAGATTAATTGGCTCTTGGTTTTCTAGTTTCTTAAGGTGGAAACTGTAAACATTGTTCTGAGACATTTCTTCCTGTCTAACATAGACGCTTAGTGCTATACATTTCTCTCTAAGCACTGCTTTAGGGGAGTCCCACAAATTCCAGTATGTTGTGTTTTCAGTGTCATTTAGTTCAAAATACTTCCTAATTTAATTGCTAATTTCTCCTTTGATCCATGTTATTTAGAAGTATGTAATTTTGTTTCAAACATTTGGGAATTTTCCAGATATATTTTTGTTATTGATTTCAAGTTTATTTCCACTGCGGTCAGAGAATATACTTGGTATGACTTGAATCTTTTAATAGGGTTTTTTTAGTGGTTGTTCTAAGTATTACAATATACCTAGAAGTCTGAGCAAGGACAGACTTTGGCTGGTATCTACGGGCTGAGTCATTGGTCCACTTGGCTGTTTTATGTCTCTTCTGCAGGGGATGCTCTCTGGTGAATTTGAATGTACTAGTCAATGTTACAACACTTTATGTCCACTCTCATGGTCCCCCCCCCCCCCACTGCCATGCCTCCTCCCCAGACCTTCCTGCCCCTAGGCTCCCAATCTTGCTCCTTCCTCTTCTCAACCACCTAAGTCAAGAGTCAGCAAACACTTGCTGTAAAGGGCCAGATAGTAAATATTTTAGGCTTTGCAGTGTGCCAAGAACTCAACGCTACCATTATAGTGCAAATGCAACCACAAACAACATGAAAATGAATGGGTGTGACTGTGTTCCAATAAAACTTTATTTATAAAAACAGGTATGGGGCTGGATTTGGCCTCCTTGAGCAGCCCCATGACCTGAGTCACTCACCACTGCCCGCGAGTACGTGTATTCCCTTGATTTGACCTCTTACTGCTCCGTACAAAGTGGTTGACCAGATGCAGCTCCCCGAGGGAAGATTTCTCTCTGCACTGTCTTTCAGCCCCCCGTGGGGCTGTGCTGTGGTTGATGGTCCATTTCGGGCCCACACCTACATGTCACGTCAGTGAGTCAGAGCACTGAGCTTGGGCTAACTACTCCTCCTTCAGAGAGTTGTAGGGAAACCCACATCTGGTGTGAGGTGTGAGCTGTGAGAGCAGAATCTGTGAAACACTCATAGGCAGCGTGAAGACCTGGACTACTTGTTTGTGAAGCTTCCTTGTACCCTCTGACCCTGCTTGAGTCTGACCCAGAGGTACCATTTCTTCTTCCACTGCATTGCCACTGGGTCTGCCTGTTCTATTGTTTGGTTGGGTTGACAGCTCCCAGCTTAAGACGGGCAGTGCTGGTCACATGGTTGCTGGAGGTCCCAGGGTCAGATACTCAGTTTCTATCAGAGCCCAGTTTCGTGCCAGGAGCTGTGTTTTGAATGGTGTATAGTTTTCTTTCTTTTTCTTTTTTTTTTAACTGTTACTGGAGTACAGTTGATTTACAATTTGTCTTAGTTTCTGCTGTACAGCTAAGTGTATCAGTTATACCTATACATATATCCACTCTTTTTAAGATTCTTTTCCTATCTAGGTCATTACAGAGTACTGAGAAGTGTTCCCTGTGCTATACAGTAGGTCCTTATTAGTTATCTATTTTACATGTAGTAGTGTGTGTATGTCAATCCCAGTCTCCCAATTTATCCCTCCCCTCTCGTAACCGTAAGTTTGTTTTCTACATCTGTGACTCTATTTCTGTTTTGTAAATAAGTTCATTTGTACCATTTTTTTAGATTCCACATATAAGTGATATCATATGATATTTGTTTTTCTCTGTCTGACTTACTTCACTTGGTGTGACAATCTCTAGGTCCATCCATGTTGCTGCAAATAGCATTCTTTTGTTCTTTTTCGTGGCTGAGTAGTATTTCATTGTATACATGTACCACACCTTCTTTATCCTAAATGGTGCAAAGTTTTCTTCCTTGGACTTCATGACCTTGTTCCAGAACTCTAGGGGTGCTAGAGTGCTACGTCCCTACTATTGGGAACGGGGGGCTGTCATATCTTTCTCTTGCACAGATATCTCTAGTACCGTGGGGTTTCTTGGTTACGCAGCACAAACGAGATGCTTATATTATGGCTAGCTCTACCACAGAGCCCTTTCATTCTCTGGGCCCCACTCAAAGCTAGAAACTTTCCAGGTTCCCTGATGACTCTGATTGTATCAGTTTTCTCAAGTAAAACACATGCTGCCTCTAGAACTCAGAGGCCCACCAAGTTTGTGCTTCCTTCTTAGTGATAGGAGGTCCAAGGTACATTTTTCTTTGGATGGAATGTCCTGGCCTGCCTCAGACCACTGAACATCTATGAAGTTCACCAACTCTCTGTAGGGTTTATCTCCCACTGCAACCATGTCCTACTCTGGCATCCCCAGTACTTCTTGCTCACTGGGTCCAATTTGCATGATATCACTGGTATGATGAACCAATGCATTGTTCTTCAGGATGTCTACATAGCCCAGGTCCCTTAGACTATATTATGATAGAAATCAGGATAGCTCTGGGGCAAACCTTGTGTATAAATCCAGAGAAAAACTGTGACTATATGCTGTTGCCCACCTCATGCAAATTCTGATCCTCCTTCTTGATGGGTGTGGGGAAAATCACATTCACCATCTTAATAGCCACATACCATGATCCCAAGGTTGTATTAATTTGCTCTAGTAAAGATACCATACATGGCACATTAGCTGAAATTGGGGCTATTACTTGATTAAATTTGTGGTAGTGTCTTTCCATCCACCGTGATCCATCTGATTTTTGCAGGGGCCAGACTGGTAAATTAAATGGGAATATGATGGGGACCAGGGACCCTGCATCCTTTTAAGTCTTTGAAGATGGCACTGATCTCTCCATACCCCTTCCTCAAAGGACCAGATAGAGAGATAGATTCATATTTACAAAAATCCATATAAAATATGTGTACTATCATGTCTTGGCAGGGCTGAGGAGATGCTGAAATTTTAGGAGCTTCCACTTGGTGTTTACAGACAAGAAACCAAGGTGATGGCTCTGTCAGTTGCTGAGTGTGCCTATTCACATTATACATTTGGAAACCAGGGAAACTACCAGTGGGTAGTTTCATGGACCCAGAGTCTCACTGTGAAACAGACTTGCCCCAGGACTCCATTTATCACCTGACCCTATATGTGTATACTAACAGTGTTGCTTTTTGCCTCTGAGTTTCAGTGTCAAGTTAGACCTTACCAAAAGCCCTTGGAATCTCTGGGTATCCCCCTCCCCCCGGTTACCTGAATTGATGGACACTGACCCTTGAGGAAGGATGACACTTGCTCAGCTGCTGCAGGATCCATCCTTACAAGACTTTTCCTCCAGGCAGCGGGTTCTGGGTCTGAGAAGTGGCTCAGGTCTGGAAACCGGCAGAGGGTCATGACTTTCTACAGAGATGGTTGATCTCAGTCTTCTCACCCAACTTCAAGCTCTTGATTTTCCATTTTAAACAGTTACCCTTGTTGGCTGCCGATCCAACACCATGTTCTGTGAGCCAGAAGGAGGCGGTGAAGGTCTGGAGTAGCAGGGGGAAGGTGTGAGAGTGGGGTGTGTGCTGGGGAGAACTGAGGTAACTGATCACTAAAATAATTTGCACTGAGAGCATGAAGTCGCCTAGATCTGGTTCAGTCCTCACAGGATGGTCATATAGCAAATTCACAAGTTCAGGCTGGAGCATGGAGTCAGAAGCCTGTCAGCAGCCTTTAAACAAAACAGGACAGCTTTAGAAGTCACTTTGAAAGTCTTTACATATGTTAATAGAAGGTCACCAAGAGGGTGTGTTGGGATCATCAGGCCCGGGGCAAGTTCTGAGAAATCCTTGTTATGGGGTCAGGTTGGGTTAACTAGGTTTTCTGTCATCTCCCAAGAACCACTTTTGCTTCTACCTCAGCACCGGGAGAAATGACTCAGCACAGATCCAATTAATTTGGTAGAAGATACATGAAAACCTTGAGGTTTATAGTTTGGCCTCTTACTATTCTAACGATGGTGCCCATTTTTTTCAGAACCACCTCTAGAGTCTAAAACATGCGTTAAGCTTCCTTCCACCTTCTCAGGTGAAGATTAAATCAAAGGTTGTTTTCCTCTCTTTTGGGGAGGAGGGCAGGTGTCATTCAACCAAAGTCCCTAGAAGAATTTTATCTTTGTTTCTTCAAAAAGCCTTCTTCAAATGTAACCTAGGAATGACACTCTCCTTTTCTTTCCACCAGGGGAAGTTGGTCTTATTGTCTCTCAGGCTGGAAGGAGTTATCTTGGCCCACATGGGGCTTCCAGGGCAGACGAAAACCTGGGGCAGCTCCTTAGTAATCCAGGCGGTAGACAGGAAGTTGCAGCGAGGGATGCCCGTCAGCCTCAGCTCCGATGCAGTCCCCACCAGATGCGACAGAAGTAGTCTTCATTCCTTTCCCAGCTGTCACCCACTTGCCATCCTCTCCAGAGCCAAGAGCCAGTGGGTGACAACAGGAAGAGGAGAGAGTTTTGTCACTGGGAGGTGAGCGCTTTACTGGAGGGTCAGCTGGACCTCACGAAGCCACACAGAAGTATCAGCTATGTCTCCAGTGACATCATGACCGTCTCCTAATAGAAATTCTCAAATCCAACCTTCTTATAAAAAGGCATTTACTAAAAGACAAATACTCTATGAATCCACCTGTATGAGTTACCTAAAGTAGTCAGATTCATAGAAACAGAAAGTAGAGTAGTGGTTACCAGGGCCTTGGGGGAGAAGAAATGAGAAGTTATTGTTTAATGGGTACAGAGTGTCAGTTTCACAAGATGAAAAAATTCTGGAGAGGTTGGGGAGGGATGAATAGGCAGAGGATTTTGTGGGTAGTGAAAATACTCTGTATGATACCCTACTGACTGACACATGTCATCATACATTCGTCCAAACCCATAGAATGTACAACACCAAGAGTGAACAGTGATGTAAACTACAGACTCTAGGTGATCATGGTGTGTCAGTATAGGTTCATGATTGTAACAAATGCACCACTTTGGTGAGGGATGTTGACGAGGGAGGCTATGTACGTCTGGGGGCAGGGGTCTATGGAAATATCTGTATCTTCCCCTGAATCTGACTGCCAACCTAAAGCTGGCTCTAGAAAACTGTCTTAATTTTTAAAAATCCTACCCCCCACCCCAAAGTTCTGGAGATCAGTTTTACAACAATGTGAATACACTTAACATTACTGTATACTTAAAAATGCTTCTGATGGTAGATTTTATGTTATGTGTTTTTATCACAATAAAAAAATTTTTTTAAGTCATTTAAACTTCACATACTTCCAAACCCAGGTGGCTCCAGTTAATATACATATGCAGAGCGATTTGTATGAACAAAGCTGTATGTTCAAGGCATGCCCATCTGCACACACTCCATATGGACGTACACACATATGTCCCATAATACTTTCAGGAGAGTGGAGTTGTGAGCGCCCCAAAGCCAGATGGAGGAAAATTGTTTGGGACACTGGGAATCAGTGCTCCTGTGTTGGGAGCCATGAGAGCGCGGCGGTCTAGCTGAGCTCAGGGGCTGAAGTAGAGGGAGGTGGGACCCCCTAGAAGAGGAAGGCAGAGAGAGAAAGGAAGGGCCTTGCCCTTCACGGAACCTCTTCGTCCTCTAGGATCTGAGGAGGCGCATTTATTTACAGCGCTGACCCTCGGCAGAGATTCGGAGGCTGCATCTGCAGCGTGAGCTTTTGTGAAGACTTGGATTATTAAGATGCAAATTAATGATCATAATGCCTGGCCCTTAAACGGCACCTCTTCCTGAAAGGCCTCAAAGAGCTTTCCTATTTACTGATCCACACAAAATGCTGCTTTGTCTAGTGACACTGTGAGGTATGAACGGCCACAAACAAATATTAAAAGAAAACATTTAAAATACAGTCACTATCGCAGGTGCGTTTGGGATGGGACATGTATTTGGTCGTATAAATTGTTATCGGCTAGGTTTTCCCTTCTTTTCTCCCTTTTTAAGCCACCATAAAAACCCAGAGTAAGTTACCGTGAAAATCTATGATAATGCTAATTTTGTTCCCATTTCCTGGCTTTTTCCACCAGACTTGAGGCTCTTTAATATGACTTAACATTTTTTTTTCCTATTAATAATACCCTTTCTCTTGGGCTCTGCACTTTTGAAGTTGTATTATTATTTCCCTCTATGACTGACTGCGGCATATTTGCTGTTTAAGATCAACTTTTAATGCATGAAAGCACATTCCCAAGGGCCACGCTGTCCACCCTGAAGTTTAAAAGCTTCCCCAAATGAGTGGGGATGCATCATTCTGAATGGAAACGTTGGGGGCAACTTGCCCTGAGACCTCCTTGGGGACAGGCAGATCTGGAGTAGGGGTCGTATGTAAGTGACAAAGCATGAGTCTCATCTGTCACTCACTGCCTGCCATCCTGGTCACCGCCCAGGCACAAGCGGTACCCACACATGGGGCAATCATCCACTGTGGGCAACAATTTCCTGCACATTCCTGCCCATCTCTCCCCCTCCTCCCCAGCATGGGAACAGCTGCTTTTTCTCCAGAAGGGGTTTCTGAGGGAACACAGATGCTGCTGACGTGAGGTGTCCAGGGAATCTGAGTCCTTGAAGGCTGGATGTGAGACACACAGGGAGCATCTAACTAAGAAGTGAGAATTCTATCAACTCCTTGTGGCAACTTTCATCTGGTCCTGCTCATCAGAGGCTCTGAAGGATCATTATGTGTGCCTTAGACCCACCCCAAGTTGAGAAACAAGTTTGTTACCTTAATAAACACATCTAGTTTGGTGGGGGAAAAAATCTGTTTATTGAAAAAATGAATGAGCAAATGAAAAATAAAGGAACGATTTGCATTAAGTCTCACCACAACCCTCAGAGGGGAACACTATCAGTATGCCCATTTTATAGATGAGAAAACTAAGGACCTGAGAGGGTGAGCTCTTGCCAAGATCATGGAGCTGGCCTGTGGCAGAGCTGAGCTTCCAATCTTTGTCTTAGGCTGGGAAGCTCCACTTTCCCTTCCAACCTTGTGCTCAAGCTTATGGGCCAAATTTCCACCTCCAAGTCCACTTGACTCAGGGACCATCTTGAAGCATTTTTAGGACTTGGCAATCAATAAATGAAAATAGTCAAGTGGCGTGGAGTAACCATAATTAATATTTGTATAGCACTTACACGGTGTGGGCACTAAGTGCTTGTGTATATTAATTAATTAAATCTTCACAGCCCTCTTCTGAGGGATGGCTAGAATTCACCTTTACAGATGAGGAGACTGAAGACAATAAATGGCTTGTCCGCAAGAGGCAAAGACTGGCTTGGGAGCCGGGCAGTTTGGCTCTGGACCTCGTGCTCAGCAACTGTGCTGTTGGATGTAATGGAGGGAGGCGCTCCTGCATCTTCCCTCTGCCCCCTCGTGCGGCGGAGGGAGGTGGGGACCAGCCTCTTCCCAGCAGGATGAAGAGTCTCCCTCTTCACTTTCCCAGGTGAGGAGAAACCACAGCAGAGGAATGGCCCTGACATACACACGGTGCCTTCAGCCACGCACCACTGACATGAGCCTGGCTCTCTGGTCCTTGGCACAGCCCAGGGACTCTGCAGCCCATCATTCTGTTCACAGTCACCTCTGCCACTCCCTCTGTGGTCCTGCAGGTTTCTAAGGCAACCATCCACCTAAGCCAAGAGCCCTGGGGAGTCCGAGCTTGAATCTCTGATAGCTTCTTGAGGAGAAACACCCCTCTGTCTCATCCTTCTGCCTCTGCCCTCTTCTCTCAGAAGGATTTGGGTCCTAACGGCAGGATTTACTCTTCTTGCTTGGAGATGGGGCCTCCCTTTGACCTCGGGGGACTTTCTCGACCTCAGTGCAGACAGGGATGAGAATCTGAATCTTCAATATTCGCCTCGTGTGTTTTCAGAATGTGTGTGAGCCCTTGAGACCAGGCATCACGCCCTGTTTATCTCTTAACCTCAGAACCTAGCACAAAATCTGCCTCACTGAGGTGTCCTATTGACGATAGCTGAATACGTGAATAGGTGAATATAGGAGCTCAGCATATTTTGATTACGTCGGTGTCTGGTGAGAGCCCTCTTCCTGGCTTGCAGGTGGCCACCTCTCCTTTTGTCCCCAAGGTGGTGGAGAACAGAGACAGAAATCCTGTGTCTCCCCCTCTTTTTATGAGGACACTAATCCCATTCATGAGGGTTCCTTATGACCTAATCAGCTCACAAAGACCCCACCTCCAAATACCATCACATTGGGGATTGGATCTCAACACCTGAATCTTGGGGGATCACAAATGTTCAGTCTATAGCAGCTGGAGTGTGGATCTGGAGGAGCAAATCAAACATTCAGCCCAGTAAGATGAATTCATTGATAAAAAGCCTCTTACTATTAAAAAGACAAAACAAAACTTTGAAATCCATTACTCTGATCCTTCCCCCTTATTTCACAAGTAAGGAGACTGAGGTAGAAAATCAGGTTTTGAATTGATCCACATTGCAAACCTAGAACCCTAGCCACCTGATTGCAAGTTCCTAATTTGTCTTCAAGAATACCCTTCTAGCTTTTTCTTGGGGGCATACTTCAGAGTCACATGCTCCTCTAAGCACTGGTGTTTGCAACCACTTGCTGATTTTTCACGATAGGTCTCTTAAATCACCAGCTGTAACCCACTGCCTGGCCACTCCGATGCCTCTGAATTTACAGTTCCAGTTAAAGTCACATCCATGAAGGGGCAGGGAACGAACAGCTCTCCCATCCCCTCAAACCCCCAAATTGATTTGGCACTCGAAGTCACTGTTATATTTTATACTGAGTCTTCTGAATCAGTTCATTGAATTTTAGCTGTAGCTATATAAAATCCTCTCCAGTGAAATTATTTGGCCATATTGCAGATGATTCTGCCATGATCTATCAATGCCACTATCAGCAATAAAGAAAAAAAAAATCCATCCACCTTCTTCTCTTTTCATTATAATGAATTTTCTAAACTCAGAATTGAACCTTGGGAGTCACTTTACTGGCTTTTTTAATTTTTAAAAGGTAGCATTTTGTATTTTTATATGAAACCCGTGAGACGGATGGTGGCAAATTTTGAAGATTTCCTATGATGTAGAAAAGTTGCTGGGGAGACTCAGGAAAGCTTGGCTTGTATTTCTTGGGAGGAAAGGATGGACCTGGGGAGGGCTCATTGGAGTCCAGTTTGATTTGAACGCCTGTGATTTAGTGCAGGGCAGGAGGGAGGCATTTGGGAAGCAAAGAGCAGATACGAAAACCCAGCTGGGATTGTTTTAATGCATTAGTGCATTGATATAGCGGGAAGTTGGCATAATGTATCCAATGCTTATGAATATATATATTATTGTCTTTCTCAGGAACCTGAATTCCAGGTCAGAGAGGAAGCTGTTGACAAAGTAGCTTAGGTGGAGGAAGCAGATGGCATCACAAAGAGGAAATGATTCACAGTTCAGGGAGGAAAAGCTCTGAGTACATGTGAACACATAGGCACTACAAATAATTGTCGAATAAAAATCAAACCTTAAACTCTAAGAATGTATCTGGAGTTAACATAAATGAGATTTTAAAGACAAATCTTAAGGCTGATAATGAAGTTGGAGTTAATATTAACTTGCCCAAAAAGGTGGCAGAGAGAAAACTCCCACCCGTTACCAGGATAAAGTGGCCACATGTTCACCAGGACTGCGGTCTTTTTAGACAGCCATTTGATATACATTTTCCTTCCTTAGGGGAAATCGTTTTAGTTAACTGAGATTTTATCCTCTCATTATCTATATAATGAAATATACAATGGCATTTTAACCAATGGAAAGTCAAGCAAAAAGACTTAAAAAAAAAGAAAAGAAAAAACTTCAGAAATGTTGCAACATTTGCATTACTTTTATAATTAGGGGGAAAAAAACCCAAGATTTTTTAATTGAAAAAATGTTATGTTTGAATGATAGGAAATTTGAAGTAAAAAACCAAGTCCTCATTTCTCTTCAACTCAGCTAATGTAGACCCTTCAAGGACATATATGAAGACAACAGATACTCTGTATTAGTTTAGGTTCTTTGGTTGCAAGCAACAGAAACTGACTTGATAATTTAACTAAAAGGGATTTACTGGAAGGATACTGGGGACTCACAGAATCTCCAGGAGGCTGGAGAACTAGCCTAAAAATGGGCAGGATTCATCTGTAGAGCCAGGCAACCAAACCATGACACCATCTCATAGAGGTGCCTGGTCACTGGACTGGGAATAAATGCTGTATGATTATGCCTGCATCTCTTGTTTACAATCCAAAGTCCAAGAAAAGAGTGTGATTGGCCAAGCACAGATCATGTACCAAGCTCTGACTGTATTAGGGCAGGGACAAAAAGGACCCTGCTTCAGAGTAAAGCCTCCTAGAATGACCATTTCAGTGACAATTCCCCAAAAGCAATGTAAGGTGCTTTGGGGCAACCCCAAAACAGCACAGGTCCACTACAGAACCCAAAAGAAAACAGGTTAGAACTTCCCTTTTCTCAAAAATATTTTATCATTCAAATTCTTCTATACTTTCCTTTGGAAAGGTACTTGGCCTTCCTTCGTTTTTCCCTAGAACAGTAATTCTCAAGTTGCGACCCCCAGACCAACAGCATCAGCACTACTTGGTGTGTCAGTTTCCCAGGGCTGCCATAACAAATTACCACAAACTGAGGTGGCTTAAAGAACAGAGGTTTATTCTCTTATGGTTCTGGAAGCTCGAGGCTAAAATCAAGGTTTTGGTAGAACTATGCCCCCTCTGAAGCCTCTAAGGAAAGAAATCCTTCCTTGTCTCTTCCTAGTTTCTGGTGGTTGCTGGCTGTCCTTGGTGTTCCTTGGCTTGTAGATGCATCACTTCGATCTCTGCCTTCATCATCACATGGCTTTCTCCCTGTGTGTCTCTGTGTCCCTTCTCCATTTATAAGGACACCAGTCATATTGGATTTAGGTCCTGGCCTAATCTAGTAGGACATCATCATAACTAATTACATTTGCAAAGACCCTACTTCCCAATAAGGTCACTTTCTGAAGTTCTGAGTGGATATGAGTTGGGGGTGGGGGCAGTGATGGGACACACTCTTCAACTCTGAAGATCTGGGAAATGCAAATTCTTGGAAATGCAAATTCTCAAGCCCCGCTCTAGACCTACTGAGTCATCAACTTTCTGAGTGGAGCCCAGGAATCTGTGTTTAAACAAGACCTCCAGGGGATTAGAAGAGCCCTCTAAAGTGTAAGGACCATTGTCCTGGAAGGAGCTGCACATGCATCTCCCAAATTCAGCATTCATCTACACAGAAAGCATATGGAAAGTTATCATTTTAAGGAGAAGGGAGTGTCTGATGGGAAGGAGAATGAGGTAGTGGGGTAGCAGGGGAGTAGGAATGTGGGGCTTGACTTTGAAGCACGAGTGGACCTGTACTTGAACTCTGACAACATTGCCAATGGTTGTAAGCTACTGTGTATTTATGCTTACCAAAAATAACCACCTTCATAGTCATCATTATCATCCACTCAGATCACATATGGCAGAAAACAAAAGTCATCACATGAAAGCTCTCAAAATTTGTTTATTAAAGTCAAAGGATGGTCCTTTGACCTTGGCAACCGATTTCATTTGTTGAAACTATATTTTTAGTCCTTAATGTTGCTTCTTTCTTCCAAAGAAATGAAGGCTTTTCTTAATAACCAAAAGAAAAAGAAATAATATTCTCTCTTAGGATTTCTGAATTCTCATTCCTCTGATTAGGGCTCTCTGTCATTTCTCTTTAATGCCAGTAATTGATGTGTGGTATAGACTCATTCTCAGGGGTTGGCTGAATTGAATTTATGTGATGTGGAGGTCTTGGCTATTTCCCTGTGATTAAACTTTTATGCTACTTATCAGTCAATCTATCAGTCAAAAAGAAATTTCAAGCATATTCTCTGTGCTCCAACACTGTGTTAAGTATTTTTGGAAAGGAATAAGAAGGTACATACAAAAATGTAAAATACCCCCCTTTACACGTCACGTCCCCTAACCCCACCCACACACAGACCTATAATCCTTAAGGAGGCAGTGTAGTATTTAGGAAAGAGTGTGAATTTGGTGTTTGAAGACCTTGGATGTAGTGCTAACCTCCTTCTTCCTGTTCCAGATCAGCCTGTCGGCAGGGACATTTACTACGCACTGAATGCCAGGTGTGCCTCCAGATGTCCCTGCCCCCTTCCAGTTAAGCAGAGTCACACGACTAATTCTGGCCAAAAGGTGTGAGCAGAAGAGATGTGTGTCATTTCCAGGCCAGAGCTTTTAAAAGCCAGTGTGTGCCCCTCCAGCTTTTTCCTTCCTCTTCTGCAGCAAGCTCTGAAGCCATATATTGAGGCAGTGTGACCAGTACAACCTCTATCAGCCTGAATCTCTGAGTGACCAAATAGAGTAGAGCCTCCTGCTTACTTACAAAGACTGAAAAAGAAATAAGTCATTGTTGGTTAAGTCACTGAGATATGGGGTTTTGATGTGTTATTGTAGCATGGCCTAGTGGATCCTGACCAGGAGAGCCTCTGATCTAAATTTGATCAATAGGTTACTCTCCGAGAACTTTGAGTCTTGAGTGCCTTTATACATGAATGATGCCGAGAGAACATTCATGACAACCATGATGTGTCCATTAGACTGTTCCTGCTACAAAACTGATACCACAGCACCCCATGTCCATCAATCCAGGCTTCTATTTATTCCTGCCCATCTCACAGCCAGTCTCTCTAGATTTTTGCCAATTCTGAGGGTCTCTTGATATCCCTCCAGTAAGTTCACCTTTGCTTTATTTAGTCAAGGTCTGTTTCTTTTGGCCTTCTAAGGCTCCCCTCCTTGGCTTTGGCACCACTGATAATGGGACTGAAAAGAGGTCCACCTGTGCCCTTGTTGAGATTCAGCACTCCTCTGCCATGAGCACTGCCCACCCCACACCAAAAATGACCTCAGAGACCACCCCAGAAAGAGCCTTAAATTAAAACTGATTATCCTTTACCCCCTAGGAGACCATCAGGACCCATCTCATTACCTCAGACACCGCAATAGAGTTCCAGCCTCCCAGGCCATCCCTCAATGATCTAATTCCCATACAGCTCTGGGTATTTCCTGATGGGACTCAAACTGCCAACCTTTCCCAACCTCCAGGTTCCTCTAGCGTGCCTCTCAAACTCATGCTTGATCAGCAGCAAAACCCCACTATCCTTAGCCTCTTCCCTTATTAAAGGCTGCCTTTCCCAGAGAATGTGGTTTCCCTGAAGCCCTCTACCATCACCACTGGCTTTCTTCTGGAGGCATGGGGTATCTCCTCACTTCTCCTTCTAGACCACTACTTCCCATCCTACCTTGCCTCCCTCTCCTGAAAAGCTTTTAACTCACTGGAAGCACATCTACCCACTACTTTCCTACTGCACTTTCTACCAGCCTCCAAGACATACCTCCTCATGCAGTGAAGAGTTCAACTAGCTTGGTTCCTTGTATTTTCTCTCTACCACTACTTGTCAGCATTCTCAGAGGCTTTGGTACTAATGTAGAAAGCCCATCCAACACTCTGCCCTCTCAGTTCTATCTTCCAGTCGTCTTTTTTCTCATCCCATCTCAGCTACCCATTCCCGGATGGGTAGATCTTGACGTGATCAATGTTGCAGATCTTGACGTGATCAATAACTCCACCTCCAAAATCTCTATTTCAAGAATCTCTTTCTCTAAATCTCCAATGCCCACTCTCTGATTACCTCCTTCCATCTTTCCAGCTCACCCTCTATCATCCTCACTCCAACCAAAACCTTCATTTCCATTGGCCCTGCAAACTCTTCAGTGCCCATCACTTGCCTTGTGTCTTTACTTCCCTCCTGACCCATCCCTATTGCCTCTCTCTTGTACAATTCCTCTAGAGAAGCATCACAGTGGTGAGCAGCACAGGCTCGGGTCAGACTGCCAAGTTCAAATCCTGGCTCTGTCACTTACTAGCTGTATGCCCTTAGACAAGTTCCTTAATCCTCTGTGCCTCAGTTCATCATCTATAAAATGGGGAGAAATAATAGTATCTTTGTCATAGGGTTGTTATAAAGATCAAATGGTTTACAGTATAGCACTTAGAATAGTGTCTGGCCCATAGGAGCCACTATATACGCGCATGTTGAATAAATTTTTTAAACTCCTCAGTCATTTTTGGAAAAAAAAGCATCTCATTCCCTCACTTTTACTCATGTGGCAAAAAGCAAACCCCTGAATTAACCCAATTCTCCATTTACTTCATATATGCACCTTAGCAGGTACAGGTAGCTAGAGAAAAATACACAACCATATTTTTTAAATTTATGACCACATACCTCATATGGGCCCAGAATCCTATCCCATTCTCTAATCAATAAATTCTTTCCCTCTACTTTTAAAGCATTCTCCTCTCTCCATGAATCTGTAACATCTCTACCTAACCCTTAGTTGATGGCCTTCTTTCTCCTTTCACTGAGAAACCAAAACAGCTAGAGAAGAACTGTCTTGTAATTTAACCACTATATCAACCAAGCCATTTGCATCTGCATCTGCATCTTTCTACTCTTCTGTTTCTAGCCAAACCTTCCTCTTGGGCACTGGATCCCATACCTCTTACCTATTCAAAGATTTGGTTTCTGCAAGTATTTTCTCCTTTCCCTGCAATATAAATTTCTCCCCATCAATGATGTACATTCCCATCAGTGTAAAAACATGCTCTAATATTGCCCATCTTAAAAAAAATTAAAACCTTGCTTATCCACACCCCCTACTGACCCATTTCTCTCCTGCCCTTTTAAGCAAAAGTCTTTGAAAAAGTTGTCTATATTAGCTGCCTCTACTTTCTCATCAGTTCTTTCCCCACTACTCCACTGAACTTGCTCTTGTCAAGGTTACTCAAGACTTCTGCATTGGCCAAAGCCAGTAAGCGAATCTCAGTTCTCATCTTACTTGACCATCATCAGCAACTTGGGTGAGCACTGCCTTATTCTCGATACACCCTCTTTCCTTGGCCCCTGGGCATCACTCTCTTTCTTGTTCCTTCTCCTTCACTGGTCACCTCTTTTCTGTTTCTTTGGTGGCCCCCCCATACCCCGCTTCCTGACCTCTGAAAGTTGAGAATCCCGGGTCCCATTCAATTTCATGGCTTTAAGTGCCAGGTGTACATTGATGACTCCCAGATTTATGTCTTCAGTTCCCCCTCTCCTTTGAATTCTAGACTCATGTGTCCACTACTTAACTAAAATCTATATTTTGATTTCTAGTAGTCACCTTGAACTTAAAACGTCTAAAACAGAACTCTTTATGCTTACTACCCCTTACCCCAAACCTGCTTCTCTTATGTCTTTTCTATTACAGTAAATGGTGCAATGATTAACACAGCTATTCAGGTCAAAAATTTTGAAATCAACCTTAATTCTGCCCTTTGTCTCAGTTCTATATCCAATCTGTCACAAGCCTTGCTGGGTCTAACTTGAAAATATACCCAGAATCTGACACCTCCATCACTTCTACTCTACTCTCAGCCACCATCATCTCTCCTGGATGACTGAGGAAGGCTCCCTGCAGGTCTCCCTCCTTCCACCTCTACTCCTTTCCTCTAGCCCATTTTCCACACCGCAGCCAGTGTGATCCTTCTAATACATGCACCATTTCATGTTACTCTTCTATGAGAATTTCTCATTATATTTGGAATAAAATATAAAGACCTAGCCATGACCTTCAAAGCCCCTGGTAATCTGACTGCATCTCTGTCTCCTTCAACTGCCTACTTAACCTATTGCTCAGTCTTCTTTAGCTACATTCCCTGCATCTTTGACCTCTTTGACCTTTTTATTAATTCCCAAACACATTGAGTGTATCCCATCCCAAGGCCTTTGTCCTCATGGTTCCCTCTGTCTGAAGCACACCACCCCGCCCCCCGTCTTTGCCATGGCTCAGCCTCTCTCTTCATTCAGGTCTTTGTTCAAATGTCGTTTCCTAAGATCATTTTAACTAAAACAGCCTGGTCCCCCCACTCCAGTCAATTTCGGTACTACACAGTTTCCAGCGATGGCTGCCATAGACTCTGCCCATCTACCCTTGAGTCTGGGCTGGTCTTGTGACTTGCTTTGACCAATGAAACACAGAAAAGGTGGCAGAGTGCCCGTTCCAGGACTAGCCTTTAAGAGACCTGGAAGCTTCCACTTTTGTTTTCTCTGAGGAAAAAACAAGCTGCCATGCTGTAAAGAAGATCAAACTGGCCTCCTGAATACCGTGTAGAGAGACAGCACACATGGAGGAGCATCTAGGCAACAAATGTAGGAATACATTCTTGGACCTTTCAGCCTAGCCCACTGCCAACTGAATATGACCAAGTGATTGACTCCAGCTGATGCTACATGAAGCAGAAAAACCAGCCACCTGAGCCCTTCCCAAATCTCTGACCCACAGAAACATGAAACATAACAAGTCATTGTTTAAAGCCAGTAAATGTTGGGATATTTTGTTACAGAGCAATAGATAACTGAAACACTTTCTAATTCCTCACTCTGTGATAGATTGAGTGTGTCCTCCCCAAATTCATATGTTGAAACCTATTCCCCAGTGTGATGGTATTAGGAGGTGGGGCTTTTGGAAGGTGATTAGGTCATGAGGGCAGCGTTCTCATGAATGGGATTAGAGCTCTTCTAAAAGAGACCCCAGAGAGTTCTTTTGTTCCTTTTCCACCATGTAAGGACACAGGGAGAAGATGGCCATCTATGGACCAGGAAGTGGGTTCTCACCAGACACTAAATCTGCCAGCACCTTGATCTTGGACTTCTCAACCTCCAGAACTATGAGAAATAAACTGTGTTATTTATAAGCTGCACAGTCTACAGTATTTTGTTATACCATATTTTTATGTATTTTGTTATAGTAGCCTGAACAGACTAAGACACTGCTTATCTTCTTCGTAGCAATTATTTCAGTAAGAAATTACACAATTATTACTTTATCTGTCTGTTGTTTATTATCGGGCTCTCCCTCAGAATATAAACTCTATGAAGAAAAGGGCTTTGTTTTTTTTTGTTCACCACAGCATTCCCAGTGCTTGGAACAATCCCTGGTCTATTTCAGGACTCAACAAATATTTGTTGAATAAATGAATATACCAAGAACCTGACTGTAGTGAAAACCCTGACAGCTGGCGGTTTTTTTTTCTTTTTTGTATTACGACCGCCTGACTTAAGCTTTGATTGCCGAGGCATCCACTTCAAAGAGGCGACCACTTCTAAGATGTGACCTCCAATAACACATTGCCAGTCATGGGCTTGATAAAGAGGTAGGCCACCTCCCCCCAACTGAGGTTCCTTTGCTTTAGAGATCTTGACTGATTTTCATAACTGACCATTTGGGCCGCTTGTTTTTCTTCTCTTCCCATGCTCTAAATTCCCATGCTTATGTTTTAGATTCACCAATAAAGAGTGAGCCCTCAAAACCCTAGGCCACCACCCTTGACCCCAATAAAGAGTCAGAACCCCAGGCCAGCGCTCACTTTCTCTCTCTCTCTCTTTCTCTCTTTACCCCAGACCTCACTGTGTGGCCCCAGCTGTAATGTATACTTCCTAGGTCCTGTAAGTAATAAATCTTTAGTTTTTCAAAGTTTCCTGATTGTTATTGCTAAAGAGCATCTTGCAATTATAATAAGAACCACAAGGGCTGGTCCAGCCACAACATTGGTTATTGACAGGCTGAGATGGACACAGAACACTGACACATCAGCCTTCCTTTTCTCCAAAAATTATATCCATCTTCATAGAAACATTTTCTTTTAAATCCCTACAGCCAATGACATTTGCCTTTTAAACCAGAGATCTCTATCAGGTTACTATTAAAATATCAGTAATTTTTTTTAGTCCAGAAAAGACATTAGGTCTGCAGTGCATTTTAAGATGACTTGGGCATTAATACCATTCACTGGATAGTGCAGAACAAACCCATGGGTGGTTTAATGACAAAGTACCACTTAGTCCCCTATTTTCTCAGGATAGACTTCTGGTGCCACCAACCCCTCCCACTTAAATACATACAAGTCCCCACTTATAGGATAAAATATCCAAGCAGGGGCTGATAGTTCCTTACTAATTCCTGAGATCCCACCAATTTTTCCATCAAAACATGAGAACAGTCCCTCTCTGTTAGTCACTGAAGATCCTTTTCTAGCGATTTTCCTCCCTGACTCACTGGCCCTCACCGTGCATGACATCGGACGCTGTCTCATTGGGGAATGCCTTCCTCTGGAATAGGTTTTACTGTGATTTCTTTCATGCCTGGTTGGAACACAGAGTCATAATTAGAATGAGGCTCTTCTCCCAGCTCATTGCTCTGATGCTTCTAAATTGGTTCGCACAATCCTATTTCTTTCTAAATGAACAAGATCTTTGCCTTTCTGATTGTAGACGTGTGAGATTGATCGAGGGTCCCTGCCACTTCCCTCTGAGGAACATTTTCCCCCGTGTTTTCAGGTACTCTGCCTTATACATTTCATTTAGGGGGCCACATTGCTTGGCTGTAATTTAATTTTTCTAAATTTAGTTTGTAGAAGGTTCACGACCAGTGGAAGGGGATTACAGTTTACCAGAAATCCATATTTAAGCAAAGGAAAGTCCCCTCTGGGGATGCAGATTTATTTACGGGGTTTGGGGGCTCAAATGAGGACCACATAGACTGAGGAGCTACCCTCCCTGCAGCAATGTAACGGTCTCTTAAGCACAAAATCAAACACAACATAAATAAAGTGGCTCGAGTCTTTCCTGAGTGTCTTACCTTAACTCCTGCGGCCTTCTGTCTTGCTGTCCCCTAGATGTCCCCAAAGACCCCCTTCTATCTTCTTGAAGACCTGTAGCTGTTTAAGGAGAAACAACTGCATCTCCTAAGATGCTTCCTGATAACCTTAGAAGCAATCCAGCAATGCAGAAAGTGGAACTACTAAAAGCAGACGTGTTGAAGTAAACTGGCTGGGCTAGAACCCTGTTAGAATACTTTTAGTCTTTCTGTGCTTTAGTTTCCTCACTTGTAAATCAGAGACAGTAAGAGTAGCTACCTCCTAGGGTTATTATGGGGATTTAAATGAGTTAAGAAATGTCAAGAGGAGAGTGTCTGACATGTAGTCAGTGATTTCTATTTTATATAGATATGGATGTGGATACGTGTGTGAGTAGCCATACAATGTAGAAAATACTTATTACAAGAAAGGGACACGTATAGTGCTCTCAGAATTCAGATGCAGGAGACATTGTTTGCAGATGGAGGGGACCAGGGAGGCTTCCTGGAAGAATGTCAAAGACATTAATGTTCATTCAGTATTATATTTGCTTCATCTACTTTCCCACTCTTTTGTCAGGGTCACATGAGAAGTCGAGATATGTGTGAAAATGCTGGGCTTATTTGGTCCCTCCTCTCCTGCTGCAGTGAAAGAGAAGGCCACCCATCCCAGATGCTGCAGCTATAAATGATGGAAAGGCCATCTGCCTGGGTACCTGAGGACTGGTGGGGAGTAGGGATGCCTCCTCCAACCAAAACACTCATACACAAGCCCCATAATGGATGTAAAGCATGAGCAAAATATTAACCTTTTATATGCTAAGCCATGGGGGCTTTGTGCTTAGTTTGTCACTCTAGTGTAACCTAATCTGTCTTGACTAAGGTTTTATATATACATATATATATATCCTTATATAATAGATATAAATGTTCATTAACCTTATACACATAACGTCATACATATATGATGGCGCTGAGCCCAAGAAAAAGAATGGAAACAGGGCAAAGTCCAGCTTATTGGACAAATATGTGTTTGACTGGAAAGAAAAACTGGGGTCAGATCATGGAGGGCCTTAAATTCCAGGCTAAAGAGTTCAGACGTTAATCCATAAGGCAACAGGGAACAATGAAGTCTGTTTCCTGGGATAATTACATTGGGCAGATAGATAGTAGCAGAGAGAGCTCTTTGAAGAGCAAGAGGCTTTCATGAAGTTCAATAGTTTCAGGTGGTACCTGCTTGAGCCAGAGGGTTCCTCCCTTTCCCAAACACTAGACGTTTGTTCTGTAAGTCAATACCAAAAAGAATTGGGTTTTATGATCTCTAAGACGGAAATTTTTTATCATGATTCCTCACCCATCTCCATAAATTCTCCCTGTCCACAGTAGAAGGAACCCTCTCTGCGTTTGCTTTCCAAACTGGGACAACATCTCAGTATGGCAGCTTCTAGGAAGAGTGACCCCAAACTGTCATGCTTCGCTTCATTGGGTGGGAGCATTGCTGAGTGAGCACGTGTCTGGAAATGGAGTGGTCTTTAAATACCTCCCTCCACAACCAAACTTGAAAGGGGACATGTTTGTGCCCAAAGTGGGAAACCAAGTTGCTTAAGTACCACCAAGAATCATGGTTTTTGTAGTTTTTGTCTAGAAACACTAAAACCTATTATATTGGTTAAGGTAAACCTAGCTACTATAACAAATAAACCCCAAACTGAGTAATGGCTCAAATATGGCAGACATTTATTTCTTACACAAAATCCCAAAACGGTGTTCCTGACTGGTAGGGGGACTTCTCTCCACATAATGATTCAAGAACCCAGGCTCCTTCTAAATTGTGGCTTTGTGATAAACAAGCTGGTTTCCAAGGTCACTGTGCTAATTTGTATCAAGCTGACAGAAGGGGAAAGAGAACGGAGGGTCATACATGGAGCTTCAGTGGGCCACGTCTTGAAGTGGTACACAGCATTTTTGCTCACATTACACTGACCAGAACTTAGTAATCGGGTTTCTTCTAACTGCAAAATAGGCAGGTAAATGTCATTGACCTGTGTGTCCAGGAAGGAAAGGAAAGATGTTTGGGGAATAATAGCAGGCTCTGCCACAGCTGGTATTGCCCCCAGCAAGACCTTTCCTCTTGACTTATGTCTATTAAAAGAATGAGTTAGTAAACTTCTGGTTTCTCATTCTTTCAACAGGCATTTATGGAACACCTACTCTGTTCAAAGCACATGCTTGATGGCTTGGGCAAGGGGGATGCAGAGAAGAATGCAAAGAATGTCTTTCAAGGAGTTAATAATCTAGTAGAAGGAAAAAACTATATCTATATCTATATCTATCTATGTCTATCTTCTACCTATCTATCTTCTATCTATCTATCTATCTATCTATCTATCATCTATGTGTCTATCTATATCTTTATCTATCTATATCTTTATCTATCTAGCTAGCTATATCTATCTGTCTAGCTGCCTATCTATCTATGTATCCATCTATCTGTCTATCAATATCTATGTCAGACAATGACAAAAGCTCCAAGAGAGGTTCAGATAGGGCTTTTTGGGCGTTCAGAAGAGGAGACAGTTGGAAGAGTCTGTGATGGGAGTGGAATACTACAGGCAAAGCAGAAGCAGAGTCACAGAGGTAGGTGATCAGGGAGTCTTTATGGTAGGAAGTCAGAGATTCAGTTTGACTTGACTGAAGGGTGTAAGAAGATGAGAGAGCAAGTTTCAGTTGGAAAAGCTTCTTGGGGTCCAAGAATGCCCTCTAATTCTCACTAATCACATATGATCATGTGCATTTCTGAGAGAGGCTACTCAATCACCTATCTTCACAGTTTCTATTTTTTCCCCAATTATTTTTCATTAAGCAGGTACCCTGCTTCCTTTCCACTTCAAATAATTATAAAGATGATTATGGAAATGATAGTAGTGGTGGTGCTAATGATTAGGAGGGAGAAGAGATTCTGTAAAATTTCCTAATCTACCCAGAAATCTTTCCATCTCACTCTGAGAAGAATCCTTGAGATCATCATTCATGAACTGCCGTGGGCCGATTTCCGCTCCCTGGGAGCCCACATGAGAAAACGTGCAGCAGATTCTGGACTGCTTTTGAGAATCAGCAGAGCAGGGCTGCTTGGCAATCCATCTGGAGAACACAGAAGTCACAAAACGGCACACTCAGGTCAGGTCTGAAGGGGACCAAACATCTTCGCGTCTGATGGGACTGAAAACCACTGCTGTTGAGACTGGTTTCCTCCACCATCAGCCTTTCAAAAAAGCACCAAAGAGCGCTATGCTAATAAGGGTGCTTACTCATTTAAATTAGGCAGGCGGACCAGCTAAGTGCATGGCACTGTAGCTACCTGGCAGATGAAGCTTAGCAATAATTCAAGATCATTTCCATAGACCACAAATGTCACCTAACAAAAGGGTGTCTGCTGAAATAGAGTTACAGATGTAAAAGACAAACCTATGGTTACCAGGGGGGAAGAGGGGGGAGGGATAAATTGGGAGATTGGGATTGACATATATACACTACTATATGTAAAATAGATAACTAATAAGGACCTACTGTATAGCACAGGGAACTCCACTCAATACTCTGTAATGGCCCATATGGGAAAAGAATCTAAAAAAAGTGGATATATGTATATGTATAACTGATTCACTTTGCTGTACACCTGAAACTAACACAACATTGTAAATCAACTATATTCCAATTTTAAAAAAGGGTGTTTGCTGCCCAGGCTGCTATGTGGAGAGCAACCTATTCCTCTTGTTCTTTGCCTTCCTTGCTTTCTAGACTCAGCTCAGCTCCCAGACATGTTAGGGAATGACAGGAAAACATCTCTATTCTGTGAAGACCCAGGCACATCTGTACGAGTTTTCTGGGGCTGCCACAGCAAAGTACCACTAACTGGGGGACTGAAAACCACAGCAATTTATTCTCTCACAGTTTTGGAAGAGCATTCAAAGCAGGAGGAACAAAAATGCCAAGGCGCTGAGGTGGGAGCGTGCCTGGCCAGGTGACTGGAGCAGAGAAAGAGAATAAGAGCAGTGAGAGGTGAGGCGAGAGTTCTGTGTTGCCCAGTACTGGTCAGGTTCCCACACGGGCGGTGATGAGGAGTCAGGGAGTTCATTAAGAAAGGGAGAGAAATTCAGGACGTCAAGGCCAAGCCTCCTTTCTTTACACATAGCATCCACTCTGTGGGAATTCCTAGGCATCCTTCCAAACCAGCCTGCGCCCACCTCCCCTGCTTCTGCCCCCTCCCCCCCTTCTCTTCCATCACCTCCTTCTTACTGGGCATCTGCCCCATCTACACACAGGACACCTCTTGATCTCTTTTATACCAAACCATCCAAGGCACATATGTCTAGAAAAGCACCTAGCACGTTGCTATAGACACATTAAGCACTGAATGGTGTTTCCCTTCTTACCACAAGTGTAGGGATTTTCACTGCAAATCAAATTGGAACTGAGTTTTCAGAGAAGACCTAGTTTATGTGCAAAGACATAAAGATGTAACAGCATCCTTACAAAGAGCTCTCTTGCTAATGATAAGTCGTAGGCAAGAATGTATTCCTGACATTTTCATCTTCCCAGACCAGAGATAGAATATGATCAAGGGGGGAAAGGGGGGAAAGTGGTGAGCAGTTTTATAAGGATCTTTTTGGTTCCATTCTTCTTCCAGATGAAATCTGTATTCATGGGGCAAAAGGAAGAAATTCACACAGAGTAAAATAGACTTCATGGATGTCCACAGGTGTATGTGCCCTGACTTCTGTCCAAGCCAAGTCTTAGCTATGGAAAATATACCTTTTCTATAAAGGATCTAAGGAATTCTAAAGGGCTCCAAGGGGATATAGGAAGGTTTGTGTATGCGAGTGTGTGCATGTGGAGGGAGGAGAGACTGAGTTCTTGTATGTTGGAGATCAGGGGACGGAAGAGGTTGGGGGAGGCGGGCAGGGGGGCTGGATCAAGAAAGTTTAACAGGCATTTGACTGCTTAGCCAAATATAGAAGCGGTACCTAGAGAATGATGTCATTATATGGGAAGGGGATTGTTTGTAAGTGGAACACTTCAGACTAGGAGGTTTCAGCACCTGCTTTAATCAACCTTACTACTATTTTTATGACGATTTACACTTACAGAAGTTTGAGTAGTTTTCTCGAGTTCCTTCCCTTTGCTTATAGTTTGGAATTTTTCCATGTTTTTGGACCCAAATAAATGCAGCTGTTTGCTCTGTGAGAGCTGTGGAAAACATATATTTATGCTGCATTTGTGATATAGAGAATGTTCAATTGAGACTGAATTTGGCGTCTTGCCTTATGTTTCAACTTTCCTTTTAAATAACATAAGGACCTTCATTCATGCAAATAATGCTATTGACTCATCAGCATGGTACAGCAAAAGAATGGGGGTCTGGGCTTAAAAACCGAATTTCAGTTCTGCTGCATCAGGAATGACCTTACTGGATGGCAGATTACATTTTCAAAAGATGGCCTCAAAATCTCACATCCCATGTACTCCTTTACCATGTGACCTTGACACTCTCCCATCAAGAGGAAGAGTCTATGTCCTTTCCTTTAGAAACCAAATGGGCTGTGACTTCCTTATAACCAATGGAATGTGGCAGAAGTGCCCATACATGACTTCTGAAACGGTGTCATAAAAGGCAGTGCAGCTCCTGCCTGTTCACCAGAGAATTTGTACCTGGAGCCAGGCTGCCATGTAAGAAGTTGACTATCCTAAGGCTGCCATGCTGTAAGGGAGCTAAGCAGGGTGCAGTAGCCACATGTGGACCCTCCAGTTAAAAGTCCTGGTCTTTGAGTTCTCCCAGCCCAGGTGACAGACATATGATTGAAGAAGCCTGCAGATGATCCAAACTCCCAGTCATGGAGTAACTCCCAACCTTCAAGTGTTTCCAGTTGGGGCTCCAGACATGCAGGAGACAAGCTATCCCTGCCATGCCCTTTCTGAATCCCTGACCCAAATTATCCGTTGGCATAGTATTTTATGCCACTAAATTTGGAAGTAATAGGAATAGAATTGGCATCAACAGAAACAGAAAATTTGGAATCTGGAAATGGGGGCTACTGTAACAAAAAACTAAAACCTGTGGCATTAGCTTTGGGACCCAGTGGAAGATGGGTCCCAGAAGCCCCTTGTGAAGGCAGTTAGGGCAAGCTGGAAGAGCCTCAAGGAGAGCGGTGATGAGGGTTTAAAGGAAACTGAGGGACATGTTATCAAAAACTGAAGGAAAGGAGATCCTTGTTATGTAGTGGAAGAATTTCGGCAAAACTGTTCCCTGTTATAATGTATAAAGTAAAAAATATATCTAGTAAATTGATTTCCAGGCAGCGTACTGAGGGTGCTGCCTGACTTCTTCTAGTTGCCGATAACAAAATGAGAGAGGAGTGAGATAGGCTAAAGAATAAATTCTTAAGTTTTCAAGTGTAATTTGGAGACTATATAGAGGTCCCAGAATAGTCTCTTCAGCTAGAAAGTATGTCAAAGTAAGAAGTGGCTTCTGGGAAAATATAGATTCAAGACATGGCTATAAGATCCTTTGTTTAAATCTCAGAAAGATCTAAGGTGCTACCTCAGAGATTCTTCCAGGAAGATAAAAGTCCTTCTAAGGATCTTACTGTGTATCTTGTAGAACTTCTTCATTAAAAAATAAGACTTCTAAGAATCTTGAGGGTATTGTCTCACAATAGCCACACAAGGGCCCGAGAGAGAAGGGCCTGACTAAAAGAGATTTGTAAATGTGGTTTTGTCTAATGCAGTAGATTACATATTGATACACACATACAAATTATATATTTGATACAAAAAAACCCCACGAAGTTTTTTTAAAACTATGCAGCTTTGACTGAAAGGAATAGAGAGAGTATAAAATGAAAAGAGGTTTTTTTGACTCCCAATCTTTTAAGGACAAGAAGCAGGCTGAAAAGGCTATTCAAATTCATGCACAAGTCATTCCTTATGGAAAAGGAGGGATAACTCAGAGGGCAGAACCAAGAGCCACAAAGAAAAACCCAGAGAGTAGAGCTAAGTCCTGATATGAGCCCAGATTTCAGAATTGTTATGGACCAGTGACCACTGATGCCTTCTGTTTTCCCTACTTTTGAATGGGAATGTTGACAGCAGTTATACAACACCTGTCCTACTCTTGTATGCTGCTTGTATGTGGGAGAGACAACTCATCTCTTTAGTTCATAGATGTACAGTTTAAGAGGATTGGTACTTAAGGAGGTCAACTTAAAAACTGTACCTGAGGACCATCAATCCACACTTGGACTTGACTTTTTTTTTTTTTTATAAATTTATATATTTATTTATTTATTTTTGGCTGTGTTGGGTCTTCGTTTCTGTGCAAGGGCTTTCTCTAGTTGCGGCAAGCGGGGGCCACTCTTCATCGCGGTGCGCAGGCCTCTCACTATCGCGGCCTCTCTTGTTGCGGAGCACAGGCTCCAGACGCGCAGGCTCAGTAGTTGTGGCTCACGGGCCCAGTTGCTCCGCGGCATGTGGGATCTTCCCAGACCAGGGCTCGAACCCATGTCCCCTGCATTGGCAGGCGGACTCTCAACCACTGCACCACCAGGGAAGCCCCTGGACTTGACTTTTAAGATGAGATTCTGGACTTATACAACTGATGCAATAATGGGATATGACTTTGTGCATCTTGGGAGAGAGGTGATCCATTTTGCATGTGCAATGGGCATTGTGGCCAGTGGGTGTGGTCACTGTATTTCCACCATGTTTGCTGGAATAGTCATCCTTGCAACTCCACAGCCCCATGTGAGAAATCCCCACCCTGAGGCTGCCGTGCTATGAGAAAGAAAATCTACACGGAGAGACCACATGTAGGCACTCTGGTCAACAGTCTTAGTCTTAGAGTCCTCTAAGACTCTAAGACTAGAGCCTTAGGGGACCCTAGTCCTCTAAGACTAGAGGACTTAGTCTTAGAGGACTAAGACTCAGGCATGCAAAAGAATGAGCCTTCAGATGATTTCTGACCCACTGTTGAGTCACTCTGCCTTTGAATCTCTCCAGCTGAGACCCCAGGCATCACGGAGGAGAACAAGCTGGCCCTGCTGTGCCCTTTCTGAATCCCTGAACACAGAATCCGTGAACATAATGACATGTTTTACATCACTAAGTTTGGGATGGTTTGTCTTGCAGCAACAGTGACTGCTGCAAGAGAGCCCCGGACCTCGTTTTGTTTTCACATTTGTAATTTGAAGAATTTGGTCTACATGACTTGCAAGATCCTTTTTCAGTTATAAGAACTTGAAAATCTGATCTTATCACTATATGGCTTAAAAGCCTTTGGGTCAGATTGCTGGCTGTTCCCCTCACCCCAAATCTGTTTTCTTCTTTATGGTCACATGACCCCTCTGTTATTTCCCAGGCTCCTTTACAGTGGTACGTGACCATGATTCTAAGTTCTCATTGAGGGAACATGAGTAGAATGGATATCTACCACTTCCCTCTCACTCGCTTAGAAGAAAATCACAGGCCCTGGACTTTTTTCCCTTCCCACAAGCTGGAACACAGTTAGGCCAGCAACTCAGCTTCAAACCTGCACTTGAGGATGGTGTCCTAGGTGAAGGAAGAACCATAACATGTCAGGAACCCAGGGCCCTGAATGGCTTTGGGAGCAGGGCTGCCTGCCAGCCTGTCATGTGCAGGAGAAATTAAATTCTTTCTTATTCAAGCCACCATGTATTTGGGTCTCTGTGACTGAAGTTTCACTTTAATCCTAATACACCCTTCAAGGACTCCCAGTGCTTGTGTGACAAATGCCAACTTCCTTAACGTGGCTAAGGCTCTGGTCCTGCCTCCAGCCAGATCTCCTGTCACTCACTTCCCTGCTCTTTGGTTAAGCCAACTGTATGAAGTTCTTTGTTCTCATGCTGTTGTCTCTGCATGGTTGGCACATCCTCTTGCCTAGCTAACTTTTACACACCCCCAAGGTCTTGCTTTAAATGACACTTAACTTAGATTCCCTATCATGTTCTCTCAAAGCATCCCTGTATTTTTCTTTCATAGCACTTACCACCTTGCTACTTAAATAATCCTTTGCATAGCTGTTTGATATTTGCTTCACTATGACATTGTAGACATCATAGGGACAAGGTTCATGTCCTTCTTGTTTCTTGCTCTATTCCCAGTTTCTAAACTGTGCCTGGCACATAGTAGGTACTCAAAGAGTATTTGTTGAATTTTATTGAATGAACTTGTAAGATAGCTGGGCAAGTTTTGCAGTTTAGGCTTGTGGCCAGAGAAGTAAGCAAAAGATGAAACTGCCCATATGGGTATCAAGTTACGACCTTGGCTTCATAGTTATTACGCTCACAAATCAGCTGAGCTCACCCCTACCAGGCTATGGGCCTCCCGAGTTTGCTCTCTACAGGCCATCTTGACTGTCATCAGGGATACTTCTGATAATAGAATCTCTCTCTTTAAAAAATTGGTTTATGGATGAAAAAGTCCCAAGTATATAGGATGCTGAGTTTAGCAGAATCTGTATGTAAATTGGTATTTTGCTGGTGATCAATCTTGTGCTAAAAATGGAAAATCAATAAAAAAAAGAAAATCTAAGGGGAAAAATAAGTTGTAGACATTTTTGGTCCAATGAGTTTCCCAGTCCGAGGACACTGCATCTGAAACCAAGGTTACTGTCTGTTTCAAAGGCATGTACGAAAGCAGACCAGACGACCATCTCACATACAGAGAGTAGAACTAAAGCTCCCAGTGAGAAAAGAGTTTCAGATAGCACTTCCTGGGAAAGGCCTTTGCAGTAACTCCTTGAGACTAAGAAGGGGCTCATTGTACATGAACTGCAGTTCCAGGGTCTCTCGGACTGCAGAGTTCACTGAATGGCTGAAGGGACAAGGACTGACCTCATGCATCCGGCAGGGATTGCAGAAACAGCAAGGGCCCAAGGACACTGAAATAGCGTGAAAAAGAATAAAAATGAGCAAAGAACCCTGAGAAAACCATAATTCAAAAAGAGTCATGTACCAAAATGTTCATTGCAGCTCTATTTACAATAGCCAGGACATGGAAGCAACCTAAATGTCCATTGACAGATGAATGGATAAAGAAGATGTGGCACATATATACAATGGAATATTACTCAGCCATAAAAAGAAATGAAATGGAGGTATTTGTAATGAGGTGGATGGAGTTAGAGTCTGTCATACAGAGTGAAGTAAGTCAGAAAGAGAAAAACAAATACAGTATGCTAACACATATATACGGAATCTAAGTGAAAAAAAAAAAAAAGGCCATGAAGAACCTAGTGGCAAGACGGGAATAAAGACACAGACCTACTAGAGAATGGACTTGAGGATATGGGGAAGGGGTGGGGTGAGATGTGACAGGGTAAGAGAGTGTCATGGACATATATACACTACCAAATGTAAAATAGATAGCTAGTGGGAAGCAGCCGCATAGCACAGGGAGATCAGCTCGGTGCTTTGTGACCACCTAGAGGGGTGGGATGGGGAGGGTGGGAGGGAGGGAGATGCAAGAGGGAAGAGAAATGGGAACATATTGTATATGTATAACTGATTCACTTTGTTATAAAGCAGAAGCTAACACACCATTGTAAGGCAATTATACTTCAATAAAGATGTTTAAAAAAAAAAAATGAGCAAAGAACACCTCGTCTCAGAGCCTTCAACTGGACATCAGAAGGGGTTGGCATAATGGAAAGATATGGACTGCGTGGGGAGAAGGGCAAACGTCGCTGAGTCATTATCAATTCACACTACTTCTGATTGAAGTAAAGGGGGCCTTGGCAATGGTGAAGCATGAATTGGGGAGCTAGTTGACCTATACATCATGAACTTTCTCCAGATAATTTATGTAGACACCTAATTGACTTTGTTACACAGAGATGAGGAAGTCGCATTAAAAAAAAATTGTGTTCCTCCCCCCAAATTCCTATGTTTGAAGTCCTAACCCGCAGTACCTCAGAATGTGACCTTATTTGGAAATAGGGTCATTGCAACTGCAATTAGTTAAGATAGGGTCATACTGGAGTAGGGTGGGCTCCTAATCCAATATGACTGGTGTCCTTATGAAAAGGAAAATTTTGACCACAGAGACAGACAGGCATGGAAGGAAGACGGTGTGAAGAGACACAGGGAGGGAATGGCCTCTAAAGCCAAGGAAGGAGGCCTGGAACAGATCTTTCCCTCACAGTCCTCGGAAGGAACCAACACAGCTGATTTTGATTTCACACTTCTGGCCTCCAGTTCTGCTAGACAATAAAGCTCTGTTGTTAAAGCCACCCAGTCTGTGGTCCTTTGTTAGAGCAGCCCTAAAATACTAATATAGTAGCTTAGTACAATAGCAGAGCGCATGGAGCTAGAAGGCAGTCTAGTCCTGGATCCACCCCTCACTAGCTATGTGACTTTGGTCAAGTCATTTAAAAACTCTTTAAAATTCTCAGCTTCTTTTTCTATCAAATGCAGGTAATCAAGAGTGATATTCAAAATACCTAACGGCCCATAAAGCACTCTGTAGAGGCTGCCAATCCCATAAGTGGCCACAGTGCCTCCAGCACATTAGTTCTTGAAGATCCATCCATCTATCCATCCATCCATTCATTCATTCTTGAAGATTCTTGGTTAGATGGGCACCAAGCACTTACCTGCTGAGGCACCAACACAACTACCAAGCTCTGTCTACCCCTTCAGCATGCGGTCAGCTCAGAAGAGGGAGACACGTACGGATGGGAGCCAAGGTGGGGGAAGCATACAGGGCTTCAGACATGATGGGGGTTCCCCTTGGCTGTGCCCCCACCTGGGTCCCTCTTGGTCTGCGGTGTTCAGTGGGGAAGAGGTATAAAGGTCAGTGGTTTATTTCAGGGGCACAGAGCAGCTGTTATTTACCAACTCATATGGAAGTATTTTACAATTTCAACAACTAATAGGGCCTTCCTGGCTTTTACCTACTGAATATCAGGCCTGGGATAATTACAGATAATTATACAGTTTTGTGAAGATCAGATGAGGTGACACATGTCAAGTATTTAGCAAAGTGCCTGGAATATGGTAATTGCTCAATAAATGCTAGCTTACATTATTACTGAGAAGAATGGTATTTAAATAGAGCTCAAAACACACTTATTAAGCACCTATTATGGTTTGTTGCATAGTAATAGATAACCAGAATTCTGCTCTTCAGGAACCTCAAGCTTTAGAGCATTGTGAAGCAGCCAGGGCATGGGAATTGGAAGTTCTGGACTCTGGCCACAGCTCTGTCCCTAACGAGCTCTGTGACCTTGGGCACAGTGTTTTATCACTCTGGGCCTCTACTTCTTCTCTTGTATAGTAAGGGGTCCAGCTATCTAAGATTCCTTGTCTTTGTAACACTTTATGGTGCTGTAATCTTTCTTCGATGATATTAACAGTACCTTCACTACCCTTTTGTACAGAGTTCCACCCAAATGTAAAAATAGGCTGAATTCGTGGAGTCATAGACCTTCAAGGTCATCTGGCCTGATCTGCTCATTGTACAGTGAAGTCACAGAGAGATGAAGGTACCCCAGCTCCCAGGGTCACTGCTCCAACCCACTGCTCCCTTTTGAAAGTATTTTTTGTCCAATTAAAACTTTCCTTAACCTTAGAAAGGGGTCACTGCTTCTTGTTTTTCAAATGTTCTGGGACTTGATGAGTAAACTCACCAACTCATGCTTTCTGTGTCTTTGTCGCCTTTGATCTTGCCCTCTCCCAGCTTTCCAAATGGACCTGGTTTTTCTTTTTTGTGTTTTTTATTTTTTCAAGTATTTTTTAAAAACTTTTTTTTATTATGGTAAAATATATATTATATAAAATTTGCCATTTTAACCATTATAAGCGTACCAAATGGACCTGGTTTCATGGTTCATTCCCAGTTCCTGAAGATACTGACTATATGATGTATCATAGTTGAAGGGTCCAATTCTGGAATATTTCTCCATGTTCTGCAGTGTTCAGCTGCTTGGGGAACTCAGCTACTAGACTAGGAGCCTCGAGGATGGAGTGGGTCTTAGCCTCGTTGTCCTCCCCACTGACTAGCTCAGCATTTAGGACAAGCTCAAGAAATGTTTGTCGAGTGAATAAACAACCCTGCATGTTAAAGGAGACCCTCCTCAGACTCACTCGTATCACCTTAAGATTATTTTTCCTGTCTCACGGGAACAACCAGTGTTAATAAACGGCAATCATTGTGTCACATGTGGGCGTATAAGGGGCATATATGTGCCTCTCTCCCCAAAGGTAAACTACTCAGCGGAACAGCAGGGGCACGATAAGCTCGTAAATGCCCTTGTTGACAGTCTCTCTTTAGACATCATGTTTACTTGCCATGTTGTGTTCCTGTTAGAGAACAAAGAGAAATTTGCCCTTCGGTGACTGAATGAGGTCAAAGCATTATAAACAGTGTCACCAAGGGCTGACAGTTTCTACCCCGTGGATGTAATACAAGTGAGCAGATCACTGCCATCCTTGGAAACATTTGCTCAAATACACCCACAAACCATGGCTGTGGGCTGTAGGCAAACGCCTCTGTCTGCCCCCAGACCAGCTGAGCACGGCAGCTCGGGACCTCACAACTGTTTGGATATTGAAAGGAATCCCTCCTTTGGTGGAAAGCAAGAACCAGTGCCAGTAAACTTTATCTCTAACAGGAATGAAGGGGCACTAAAACCATTTGGTCTGGCTTTGTATCTTGGTCTCTTGAATTTCCTGTCTCATTGCAACTGCAAGTTGCAGAGCAAGGCCTGGCTCAGAGAAGCTATTCCTAAGCTGTGAAAAGTTCTCTTGGCTGTCAGGGTCACGGCCAAGCCAGAGAGGCTGCTGCCAACTGGGAGAGGCACATCATTAGACAAATGCCATGACCTGGTATGAGGGGGAAAGATAGAAATCAACACCCAGTGTTCGGAAGGACAGCCTAATGGACAATAAATGTTTGACCAGCTGCATCCATTTGTATGGAATGCCACCTTTTCACCCTCTCTAGCAAATTGTTTTCTCTCTTTCTTTCTTTTTCTTTTTCTTTTTCTTTTTTTAACCCCAGCCCCCTGATTCTTCCACAGTACAGGAGGAAAAACACCTGTGTCACTTCACTAGCGAGCTCCGTGCACACAGTAGGTCCTAGATAATGTTAATTCTCTTCTTTGTTTTCCTCCCTTTTCATTGAAATAAGCCTGCTCTTCTCCACTGGGTAAAAATTCTTCCCCCCACCCTAAGACAAAAATCAGATAGGAAGACAGTGTAGGTGATCCTATTTTAGACAGTCATCAGCCTTTTTTTTTTTTTTTTAACTAAGCCTTGCAGAGCGACGGGGTCAGTCCCTCTCTTGGCCTGTAGGAGAGGCCAGTGGCCCCCAAGTCAGACGTTTCTATTTTCAGCTCCCCAAGTCCAGAGAGTGGTAACCTCCGCCTGGGTGAGGGCCGAGCTGCAAACCCGCCAGCAGCACGGGCCTGCAGCCGCTCTCTGCATTTCCATTTCCATAAATTTACATCAAATTTGTGCTGAGTCATAGCCCCCCATGCAGAAGAAATGAAATACATTATCAATAAGTACAACAAATTTGAATAATCTGAGAGCAGACTGACTTTCCCTGTCTCTTTTCCATTTAACTGCTTCCTTGGGCTACAGCTCACTCCACTCCCCCCACGGGCCAGGGTTGGATTTACTCCCATCTACTGCTGCGTCCAAAGTTTTCCACTCTTCTCTTGTGGGTTTTTTTTTTTTTTAATGCATATATACATTCTTTTTTATATTCTTTTCCATTATGGCTCATCCCAGGACGTTGAATATAGTTCCCTGTGCTATACAGTAGGACCTTGTTGTCTATCCATTCTGTATGCAATAGTTTGCATCTACTAACCCCAAACTCCAGTCCATCCCTCCACCACCCTCCTTGGCAACCACAAATCTGTTCTCTGTGTCTGTGAGTCTCTTTCTGCTTCGTAGATAGGTTCATTTGTGCCATATTTTAGATTCCACATAAAAGGGATATCATATGGTATTTGTCTTTCTCTTTCTGACTGACTTCACTTAGTATGATCATCTCTAATTGATTTCTCTAGTTGATTTCTTGGCCTCTTATCCGGAGCGCAAGCCTCGCGTCTCCCTCTGTCTCTCCTTTTCTTCCTTTTCTTCTCCAGCTCAGGGCCCTTTCCTCCTGACATCTTCCTCCCCCTTATCGGGACCCTTTCACAGGTAGAGAAAAACGCTGCCCGTCTGCCTCCGCCGGTCCCCAGCCTCCTGCCCGCAACGCGCCAGTCAATCACACTTCGCCCGTTCCGGGGATGGCAATTGCGGGTCCCAGGCCTGACAGGCCATCATCAGCCCCACTCAGTCATTTTGAGCACCTCAGAGGAGATTCAGCAGGGAGTGGAACTTCTTTCCCCCCGCTGCTGCCCGGCTGATTGGCAGCCAGCTGGGCTGGGGGGCAGGGTGGGGAGGAGTAGCATGCAACTGATTGTTTGCTGCTGGGCAGGGAGGGCTTGGTGGCGGCACAGAGACGGGCCAGGAGCTCAGGGGGCTAAGAGACAGAGAATGCTCTGAGTCAGGAACCCGGCCAGAATCCCCTGTCTGTCTGTCTGGTGTCTGGCTGTGGGCCCTGGTAGGGAAATGATGGATGAGGCCCTTTGCAGAGTATCCCCAGGTAGGGGAAAAGAAGGGAAGGGAAGAGGCTTATCTTTTACAGAATTGAGGCCAGTGGCCCAGGGGACCTCGGATCTCAGGGCTCTGCAGGAGGCCTGAGTGCAGTGCACACTGGGACCTGCAGTTCCCTGCCCTGGGTTAAAGTCACGAACAAAGGAAGCCATTTAGCAACCGGGTCATGGGGACTCCTGGCAGGACCTGTCAAAACAGCCCTCCCTTGACAAGAGAAAGAATTGGGGATCTTGGCTCATATAGAGCTAATTAATATATACATTACATACACACACACACACATACCATTATAACATTATAAACCACAGTCATTAAGAATCATTTTCTTCCCAGGCTCATCAGACTGGGTTTCCTAATTCAGGCAGGAGAAAAGTGACTGGAGAAATGAGTGGCCACGAATATTGCCCCAATTGTACAGTTCAGAGAAAAGCTGAGCCAAAAATCTCTACTGGAGGTTTGCTCAGTTTCCTTTAATGAGAATGCTGACATTATGGCTTGGGCGGCCAGAATTTGAACTGAAAATGCTGTCTGGAGAAGTTGTATCAAAAGCTTTAGGGCTCATGGACATATATACACTACCAAATGTAAAATAGATAGCTAGTGGGGAGTAGCCGCATAGCACAGGGAGATCAGCTCAGTGCTTTGTGACCGCCTAGGGGGGTGGGATGGGGAGGGTGGGAGGGAGGGAGATGCAGGAGGGAGGAGATATGGGAACGTGTGTATATGTGTAGCTGATTCACTTTGTTATAAAGCAGAAACTAACACACCATTGTGAAGCAATTATACTTCAATAAAGATGTTTAAAAAAAAAAAAAAAGCTTTAGGGCTTTCCCATGTGTCTGGGGCTGCTGAAACTTGGCCAAAGTTATCTTGCAAGTCAATAGAGAACCCATAAGAGGAGGCTATGTTTCTAACAATAACTTCAAACCATCCTTTCTTTCCCAATCTCTCCAGAGATTTGTTTTGTTTTGTTTTCATCAGTATCTGCTAGTTCAATTTCTTACATTAAGCAATTTTGGAGTTTCCATATCTAAAACCCTCCCAAACTTTTGAAAGTTTAAAGCATCGCTCAAAAGCACCGAAGCACTTTCTTCTAACTAAACGTGCATATAAATAAATAAATATTGATAGAATTGGCCCTGGGGCTCTGAATATATAAAGAGAAAAGTTGGGTCCCTAGAGATTTGTCAGAGAGTTAAGGGGATGTGAAAATAGAGGCTGAAAACAATGTTTCAACAGTTAGTGCCAGGGTAGCAAATTTAAGACCAGGGCCCCTGGTTTTAAACTGGTCCCATGCAAATGGACTGTGGGACGGAACATTTAATGTACTGCTTTTATCAGAGGTGAGGACAGTTGATGAGCAGTTTTATTTTTTCCTTTGAAAAAGGTAAACCACAATATTACTAGCTTTGTTTTTGTCAGCCTGGGCTGCTGTTGATGAGGTGTCTAGAGGCCTTCTGGTATAGGTGCCTAAAAGCTTAAACTGCGTTTAATTATTATTATTACTCAATGTCAGGCTACATAAATGAAAAGAGATAAAAAAGAATCGCTCACAGCTACATTGCCTTGGTTTGTGATTTCATCACATCTCACAAGCTAAGCAGGTTCGAGCTGGCACTTGGGGCATGAAACCTCTGAGGGAAACCCAGGCAACTGGAGATGCCGTTTTAACTGAGTTGAAAGTTCCTCCACATACTGGGGAGGGTAGAGGCTTGCCGCTCTTTGATGTTCCTCCCCAGTTTTATTTTTAAACACCTTAATAACTGGCTGACTTACTTCAGAGAAGGAAAGCAAGTAGGCGCAATAAAGTCGCCCAGAGAGTTGTCGTAAAGGTACATGATCCCTCACGTGAAGATTCCCTGGCTCCCAACAGCTTGCTGATTGTCCCGCTGCCTGAAATACCAGTGAAGGCTCCAAAGCCACAGCAGTACTGAAAGCCTCAGCTAAACATAGTAACTGGAAGGGGCGGGCTGCTTTCCCACCTGAATGCCAGCCGAGAGCAAGGCGCAGACCTCGAGGCAGTGGAAGGCAGATGGACCAAGTTATGCCCACTCTTCCTAAAGTCTATCTCATTGACAGGTTGGAATGAAACCAGATGGTTTGCCAGAGGGCAATATATTGGCAGACAGTACCTTTCTTCTTAGCATGAGACGTCGATCAGGCTGTTAGGAACAAGTGGTTTGTGCTGAGTTAACCCTAGACATTCAACTCAGGGATGACCTTCTTTCCACCCTCTTGGATTACAAAGAATGGATTAGGTGGCCCAGCTGGTCAGAATACCAGAAGCATTAGCTGTATTCTAGCCTCTTCTTTTTCTCTTGTTCCCTAGAGCACTTGTTTGCAAAACTTTAATGGTAAGGCTTGCAAATCCTCTAGGACAGGGACCGTGGTCTGCAATGTTATTGAATGTGTTCAGGATGAGTACAGGATTTGTACACAACAGGCACTGAATAAAAGTGCTACCTACTAGACTGGCTCCTGCCTGTAGCCCCTGGTCTGCCAGAATCTGCTGTAGAATCTTCTTTAGATGAGGACCCAACAGATCACGATGCCAGGGCTGCCAGGGAGAGTCCAGGCCATCCAGGCTCCTCATCAGTGGTGTCGCCACTTATATCAGTTATCTATTGTTATATAGTAAACCACCCCAAAACTTAGGGGCTTAAAACAACAGCTGCTTATTTAGCACGTGCTCTGTAGGTCAGCAAATTGGGCAAGGCTCAGCTGGGTAGTTCTTCTGCTGACCTCAGCTGGACTAATGCAGGCATCTGTGGCCGCTGGGGGTCAGTGGCCTCACTCACACGTGGCAGTTGGCTGGTTGTTGGCCATGAGTCCTTAATCATCCAGCAAGCTCTTCTGGGCTTGTTTCTATGGTGGTGATCACAGGTTCCTAAGAGCGTAAGCAAGAATAAACCCTACTGCACAGATATTTTACAAGCCTCTTTGTGTAGCACACTTGCAAACACCACGTTAGCCAGAGCAAGTCACATGGCTGAGCCTAAAGTCAAAGACAGTGGCTGCGACATGGGAATTATTGACACCATTTTGCAAACAGCCAATAAAACAAGGCCAACAATAGAATGCAATATTTCCAACTCCCAGGGGTAATACTTCATTTTCAGGTTTCCAAAAGGCTGGGAAGTGTCTCTAGGAGCTAGGAATCCTTAGTTGAGTCTCTGTTTCTCCACCTTTTCTGATAAATGGAGGTAACATCCATCCTGCAGGATTGATTCAGGATCAACAGGGACTAAAACAAATAAATGTTGGCTGCGATGCGTCCACAAGTAAAATGGGTTCACAACTTCTCAACCTACATGCTTATCTCTACAGGGAGCGCTTCTGCAAGTATGGAAAGCTCACTACTGGTAGTGGTTCAGGACAGGATTTTAGGTGACTGGGGAAAACCACCTTGAATAATATTGACTCATGTGTGAAGATTCCCCTGTCCTCTGTAATGTAATTCCCTCTTAGTCCTTCCTCTTAGGAGAAAGTCTCAGGTTGATGCTAATATGTCTTCAACACCTCTCTTGACCCATGTTAAGCATCACACTCAGAGCTTTCGGTCCTATTTGGAATTCATTACCGTTTTATTTTCAATGTTTTTATTTATGACAGCTGATAATTTAAGAAATAGAAATAAACATGAGTACCTTAAGAAACCATGTTAAATATGTAATAACATGTGGTTCATTCATCCACAGGTTCAACAAATATTTGTAGGGCATCTACTGTGTGCCAGGCCCTGTACCCAACATTCATCCCAGAGGCAAGCAACCCCCTGCCCAGGTGGGGCTTACATTCTAGTGGTGAGAGCCGCGATAGTGGTCAGGGAATGGCTGGATTTGGGGATTTACTTCTGGTGGGGGACGCCGAGCCGCCTCCCGCCGGGAGAGCAGTAATCCTGCGGTCAGGACCTCGGCCGCCACGAGCGCGGGGTCCGGGGGCTGCGCGGGGCCCGGGGTGCTATGCGGGGTCCGGGGCTGCGCGGGGCCCGGGGGCTTCGTGGCGCGATCCTAGGCCGGCTCGGCGGCGGCAGCGGCTGCGGCCCGGCACCGACCGCGGCTCCTCCTCCCCTTCCTCCCGCGGAGGCTGACGTTGAGTCAACAGCGCGGGCGGCCGCAGGAGGCGGCGGCGCGGCGGCTCGGAGGCGCCGGGGCCTCTCGGGGCCGCGCGGGGCCCGGGTGGAGGAGGCGACGGCGGCGGCGCGGCGAGAGGAGGAGGCCGCAGAGGAGGAGGGCGGCGTCCATGAGGCCGGCCCGTGCCTGGAGGAGGAGGCCATGAACGGCGACCGGACCGAGAGCGACTGGCAGGGGCTGGTGAGCGAGGTGAGGCCGAGGCGCCGGCCGGGCGGGACGAGCCGGGCCGAGCGGTCGCCAGCCCCGAGCCCGCGCCTCCCGGGTGGCCGAGCCGGGCGGGGACTCGCGGGGGACGCGCACCCCGCGGCCTCGGCTGGCTGCCCCCACGCGCCCCGCCAGGTGCGCCGTTCCTCCCGCCCTTTGCGGTCTGCCCGGGCGCCACTTTCTAACACGCCAGCTGGTGCCAGCCTCTGGGGAGGGGCCTTCCCTCCGGGCAGGGCTGGGCACTGGATCGGCGAGCGGAGCGCGGGGATCCGGGAGTGGGAGCCAAGCCCCACCTGCCTTCTCAGTTGCCGCTGTTTTGGAGCCAAGCGATTGGACGCCCAGTGCTGAAGCGGAAAGGTGGTGCCAGGGGGAAATCCGGGTCCCGGGGCCACGCCCGGGCCAGGTGGAGTCACCTGCAGCGGAGGTCTGGGGGGAGGGGAGTTCCATAGGGTCCTCTGTAGCCTTCGTTCATTCAGTTATTCAATTCAGTCAACACGTTTACCGTGGGCCTTCTGTGTGTAAGGTGGCGCGCCGTTTATCAAAGGAGTGAAACGCTGGTGCAAAAGTTATTCGATTTGTGGAAGCAGAGAATACCGTGCCCTCCCCCGCCCCGGCCCAACGATTTTGTCAGAAACACCCCTGGGGTCGGCTTTTGGACTCCTATGCTATTCCCTCTTCAGCCCACCCTAAGAATGGTTTGGCCTGGGAGGGGCTGCCTGACTTCTCCAGGTGAGAGAGAGTGCTGGTGTCTCCCTCTCACAGGTAAGTTGTTCGTCCTGACTTACCACCATTTGTGATGGCGGTTACCCACTTACCTAGCTGTGCTGACCACGCCGCGGAAATTCTCCATTCTCTCCCTCCTGAGAACCATCCCCTTCCCCTTCCCGATCCCCATCCCCATCCCCAAGGCCAGCTTAGGCCTCTGTTTTCTTACTTCTATACGCACAATGCAGGGTGTAATGGTTTGCTGGCTTCCTTCCCATGTTGGGAGCTGGAAGGGAAACCTTGTACCGTCTTTCTCCTTTAACCATTTCCTGGGCCTCCAGGTCAGTCTGATAACAGTACTTAATGTCCAGTGTATGCAAAGCATTGTATTTCTGAAGAGGAATGGACTGTCATAGCGTCTCCCCAAGTTTAGTTTGTTCCCTCTTGATCTGTATGTAATAACTGGACAGTATTATGATATGTTGTCATGCAGCCTGTCCCCATCTCCTCTGTCAGGCTTTATGTTAAGGGATAGATCCTCTGGGGATCTTTCCTCTTGGCTCGTCAAGAATCATACCCAGTGGTCAAGGAAGCTGGAGGTGGTTCTTCATGGAAGTCCAGTGCTGGGCTCTGAAATAGCAGAATGTTCACTACCCCAGCAAATACTTGTCGAATGCCTATTAGGAGTCAGGTACATTGCTCGGTATTTGGGATACAATGGCCAAGAAGACAGGTGACCCCTTCTGCCCTCAAAGAACTCCTGAAGCATATGGTATAGTGTGGAAGGAGAGTCACACCATAAACACTAAGAGAATCCTAAAGGGTGGACTGGGAAGGATGGGAAACCAAAGAAGGAAGTTCTTATTGGCATGGCTGTCCCTGGACCGAGGGTGCCTCTGTCTTGCCCTGACCACACAGTATTGCAGTCTAATGGTCTCCCCACTAGGCTGTGTGTTTTATTTGGCTTTGTTCCAGGTGCCTACATGCTGAGCTCCATACACAGCAGGTGCTCAAAAAATGCTTGTAGAACAAGTCAAGATCTGGATATGGGTCTTTCCGGAGTTGTCCTGCCTATCCCAGCCCTGTATCTCCAGAGTAATGCTGTCTTGCCTTCAGACATTCATTAAAGCTTAGGACGCAGAGGGCGCACAGCTCGGGGCTGTGGGATGTGAAAATGAATGCAAGGTGCTTCCCACCTTCATAATAGCTAACGGCCATTCCTCAAGTCCATCCTTCATATTTAACATTTACACAGCCTCATACTCACAATGGTATAAGGTAGGAATTATTTCTTATTTTACAGATAAGGAAACTGGGGCCCAAACATGCTAAGGAACTCGCTCAGAGCCTCACATCCGGAGGGGGCAGAACTTGAACCCTGGTGCCTGACTCCAGAGCTTGGGATCATTAGGCCACACTTTGTATCTTAATCACCAGTTCATCTGTGTGTATCTTCCCTAGACAGCAGATTCTCAAAGGGAGGGGTCTATGTCTTATTCATCTTTGAATCCTCAGCAACTGGATCACTGTTGCTCAGAGTATGATTTACAGATCATCAGAGTCATTTTGGGAGCAAAGAGTACAAAGAGTCACTTGGCATTTGGGGGAAAAAATGCAAGTTCCTGGGTCTCTCCCCAAATCTACAGTAGCGCACTGAATTGTGTTCTTCCCCCCATGGATACATCTAAGTCCTGACGTCCCAGTAGCTATAATAAGACCTTATTTGGAAACAGGGTCTTTGCAGATATAATCAAGCTAAGGATCTCAAAATGAGATCATCCTGGATTTAGGATGGGCCCCAAATCTAATGATTAGTGTTCTTATGAGAAAGTAAAGATAGATTTGAGACACAGAGATACAAGGGAGAAGGCTATGGGGAAGCAGAGACACACAGAGAGGAAGTCCACATGAAGAGGCAGAAACTGGAGATGGGCAGCGACAGCCAAGGGATGCCAAGGGCTGCCAGCAGTCACCAGAAGCTGGGAGAGGCTTGGAATAGATTCTCCCTCAGAGCCTCCAGAAGGAACCAATCCTACTGACACCTTGATTTTGGACTTCTGGCCTCCACAACTGTGAGAGAATAAATTTCTGTGTTATAAGCCACCCAGTTTGTAGTGATTTGCTTTGGCAACCACAAGAAACGAATTACCTTACTTCATGAAAGTGCCTAGGGGTGTAGCCCCAAATCTGCTTTTGTCACAAAGGGAGCTCACAGGGGATTCCCCTGCACGGTCAAGTTCAGCTGCCTGGGCTTCCGTGGGCGTGGAGAAATCGTGTGGGCCCTAGGCAAGTAGGATTCAAGGAAGAGAATGGTCCGTGGCTAGTGGCGTTTGAAAGTGACTTTGGAAGCCAGTGGAAGGAACTGGGGAAGGCATCACCACACATGTGACCTGGGTCAAATAGGCTCCAGTCTGCTTCTACAGAAGTCCCCGGTTCTACCTCCCACCCTGGGTCCACACTCCATTGCCCTTCCTGCCCGGAGCCCTGAGCTCTCTTTCAATCGGTTTGCTTCCTCGGCTTGCCTCTAGGAAGCAGTTTTCATTTAAATGATCCTATAGAGATCAGTTTTATTTTCATATTTTTAGCATAACAAGCTGAAATTACAGCCTTCTCTCAGGCCCTGAAGTAAACACGGCCATGCATGTGAAAGGAGTGTGGCTTCTGTTCTGTTCTGGAAATTAAATGTCTGGGGAGGGGGAAGCATTCTTCTCATCACCACCTGAGGTGATCTTTCAAATCAGGGGGAAATCTTGAAATGCAGTCGTGCAGACAGTCCATAACTTTATTTCGAAGATAAAAATCCTGGTCATCTCTCAGCCTACTGCCCTGTGATAAACCATGACTAATTCAGTTTCACTATTTGAATTTTGGTTGATTAATTAGATAGCAATCAGTCCTGTATTCCTTGAGCATGCTGTATGCAGTGACTAGGAGGCAGATATAGAAGATGGTTAAGCCTGGGCCTCTGCCCAAAGTAGAGCCGCTGACATCTGGGGAGGGAAGCTGAACAGGCTTGCAGTCTGAGCCTGTGGATAAGGGCGCAGCTTTGGGTCTTGTTTGTTGACTGAGAACTGAGACTAAGTCTCGGCTCTACTTCTTTCTCGGTGCAAAACCCAACCCAAGCAGGTTCAGCTCAAAGGGAATTTATCAGCTGATATTGTGGGTTGAATTGTGTCCCCGAAAAGATATGTTCAAGTCCTAACCTTCTCCCCCCAATACCTGTGAATATGACCCTATTTGGAAACAGGATCTTGCAGATGTACTCAAGATGAGGTCATTTGAGTGGGTTCCTAATCCAATGACCAGTGTCCTTATAAGAAGAGGGAAATTTGGATGCAGAGGTGCACAAAGGGAAGACGATGTGAAGACACAGAGGAAAGAAGGCCGGGTGATGACAGAGGCAGAGATTGGAGTTATGCTACCACAAGCCAAGGAAAGCCAAAGATTGCTGGCAGCTACCAGAAGCTAGGAGGAGGCAAGGAAGCGTCTTCCCCTAGAGTCTTATTAGGGATCCTGGCCCTATCGACACTTTGATTTTGAACCTCTGACCTCCAGGACTATCAGAAATTAATTTCTATTGTTTCAAGCCACCCAGTTTATGCAGTTTGTTACAGCAGCCTCTAGCAAACTAACACAGCTGCCGTGACTGATCATTCCAAGATAGGGGTGGTGTGGGGCACAGCTGGATTCAGCGCTCAGACAGATGCTTTCTCTCCATCTTTGGCTCTGCTTGGGGCCTGACTTCAGTCTCAGCCTCCCACCCTCTCAAGCTCAAGTCCAGAGGGGAAGACAGAAACTCTTTTGCAGGAGACCCCATAGAACCCCAGGAATCACTCCCTTTGCACCCACTTAGATCCCTCACCTGCCCTGGAAGAAGTTACTCAGGAGCATAGTGACCTGTCTCAGGCCCGCAGTTGTGCACGGGGCCCTGCCCAGGCCACATGGACTGAGAGTGGGTTGGGGGGTGGGAACGATTGCCAGAAGAAGGGGAGTGGGTGTCGAGAGAATCGCCGTGCCGTGCCACTCCTCCAAGCCTCATTTTTCTCATTTTTAAACAGGATCATAAAGCACCTACTCATAGGTGCTCTTATTATGAGGATCCAGTGAAATCATGCTCGTTAGTGTTTTGCTGTCTGCCTGGCAAGCAGTAAACGTTCAGCAAACGTTAGTACAGTGAGGGTGGAGCTCAGGGCACAAACTCAGGTGTTCACAAACTGAAAACTTTATTTTGCTATAACACCTTAATTATGATTACAGACTCCCATTGTCAGGCGGGGGGAAACGTAATCTGGATTGGAATCACACCTCTGCCTGAACTTGTATTTGAGTTCTAGGGGTGGTAAGTAGTACTCAGCCATTGGCAGGGGTGATGGGGTAGGGGGCACACAACTGGTCTGGGCGATTTTTGTTTAACCACACTCTCCTCATTTCAGTCTAGCATCTGGTCATTGGTCACTGTCAGTCACTGTTGTGTCTGCCCTTGTTCCCCTCTTCTGGCCCTTTGGTGTCCGTACCAGACCCATGCTACTTTGGGTGAATGAAGAACAAGGTGATATACTGCTACTTCCCTACTCTGGGCATGGGGGGGCTTTGCTCCCTTGCCCAAGGTGGGGGAATTCAGTCATGTTCTGCTGTCTCTGAATCACTCCTGAGCTGAGGGAAACTTTGAGAAACCATGGTGCAATTTTCTGCATAGACACACCACACCACACCAGGCTGGGTCCAGGGAATTGGGGATTATTTTTTTACTTCCTAAGAAAGAAGGGTATATTTGTTAGGGTAAAGTCTAAGCCACTTAACAAAGATACCTACTCCCAAAATATATTGGTTTCAGTGAGGCAGATATTTAGGTCTCTTTCGTGTCATAGTGTGGTGGTCCAGGCTGGGAGAGCAGCCCTGCTCCAGGAGTCATTTAAGAACCCAGGTTCCTCCCATCCTGTTTCTCTACTGTTTCTTAGGGGATGGTCCTCAACTGTATAGTTAAAGCTAGGTTGTTGCCATGTTTTGTCCCAGCCCATGGAAAGGGGAAAGAGAGAAAGGGGAAATCCAGGGCAAAGGGCTTTTCTTTAATTAGGGATGACAAGAGAGCTATACGTATCACTTCTCGCATCCCATTTGTCTGAGTGTAGTCACTTGGCCACATGTAGCTGCAAGGGAGGCTAGGAAATGTCATCTTAAGCTGGGTATGCCCAACTTAAATTTGGGAGGGTTCTATTAAAAAGTTAGAAAGGTATACAGGACAGGAAAAACACAAACTTATAAAAGGAAAAAAAGGATAAATTGGACTTTATCAAAATAAAAAAATGTCTGCTCTTTGAAAGACTCTGTTAAAAAAAATGAAAAGACAAGCCACAGATGAGAAATTTTGTGCAGAACACATATCTTACATCCAGAATATACAAAGAACTCTCATAACACAATAGTAAGAAAACAATCTAATTTTAAAAATGGGCAAAAGAGTTAAATAGACACTGCACTAAAGAAGAGATTCAGATGGTGAATAAGCACATGAACAGATACTCAGCATCATCAGCCATCAGGAAAATGTAAGTTAAAGCCACAATAAGATGCCACAACACATCTGTTAGAATGGAAAAACAGACACAGAAATAAAAAATGGGAAAACCAAGTGCTGATAAGGATGCAGAGTGACTGCAAGTCTCCTACATCGCTAGAGGAATATAAAATGGTACAACCACTTCTGAAAACAGTTTTACAAGTTCTCATAAAGTCAAACCTACACTAAACCCAACAACGCAGCAATCCTGCTCATAGGTGTTGACCCAAGAGAAATGAAGACACGTGTCCACACAAAATCCTGTATGTGAATGTTTACAGCAGTTTTATTTATAATTGCTGAAAACTGGAAACACAACAGTGTCCACTAACTGGCAAGTGGATAAATTGCTACATCCACATCATAGAATCCTGCTTAGCGTTAAGATGGAACAGACTACTGATGCATGCAAAAACATGTCAAGTGAGAGAAGGCAGAGACTCAAATGCACCGACTGTAAGATTCCACTTATATGAAATTCTTGAAAAGGCACAACGAAAAGGACAGAAAAACCAATCAGTGGTTGCCAGAGCCTGGAGTGAGTGAACAGATTGACTGCAGGGGAATACGAGGGAGCTTTTTAGAGTGAGGGACATAGTCTATGCCTCGATTGAGTTGATGGCTACATGATTGTATAAGTTTGTTAAAATTCATAGATCTGTACACCTCAAAAGGGTGATTTTTTTCTCTATGTAAATTATACCTCAATAAACTTAAGTCTTTAAAAAGGGGGGGAATGGATATTGAAGACAGTCATCGCTATAGAGAGCTTTACTCTTTACCTTTCTGATTCCCCAACTCATCAGGTTTCCGTCACAATTAGCCACGCCCCCCACATCTCAGTCCCACAGTCCTTACTCCACTCTCCTGACACCAGGCTGATTAGTGTTCATTCTTAGACACTCACTGGTAACCAGGCTCTCTTTCCTTGCACTCTGTCTGCCTTTTCCTCACATTTGGAGATCTTTTCTAGTCTTTTGGAGGGTCGTGGGGGAGGGAGTTATGGGGAGACTCTTCTTTGCTCTGGTATCTTCTGGTGAAGGACAAGGCCTTCAAAACTGAAAAGCCAGTCACTTTGCTACCAGTGTTCTACTGAGCACTCTCTTCCTTGGAGAAGGCAAAATGTCTGGCTTTTAAAAGGGAGAGGGGGACTTCCCTGGTGGCGCAGTGGTTAAGAATCCACCCGCCAATGCAGGGGACACGGGTTCGAGCCCTGGTCCGGGAAGATCCCACATGCCATGGAGCAACTAAGCCCGTGCGCCACAACTACTGAGCCTGTGCTCTAGAGCCCGCGAGCCACAACTGCTGAGCCCGCATGCCACAACTACTGAAGCCTGTGTGCCTAGAGCCTGTGCTCTGCAACAAGAGAAGCCACTGCAATGAGAAGCCTGCACACTGCAACGAAGGGTAGCCCCCGCTCACCACAACTAGAGAAAGCCCGCGCGCAGCAACGAAGACCCAATGCAGCCAAAAGTAAAATAAATTTATTTAAATAAATAAATAAATAAATAAAAAATAAAAGGGAGAGGGATATGTGGAGAGAAACAGGGTAGGAGTTATAAGAATTTGAGGCAAGGTAAATAGAGTACCATTTAATATTTCAAAGCATTATTCACATTCATAATATTAAATGAAAAAACAGTGCACAATAATGAACAATATATCTTAGATACATATGTAGGCAGTTGGCGAAGCTGAAGGAGTGGAGAAAAGCTTCTTAGAAGAGGTAGAACTTGAGCTGGGTCCCTCCGCTTTGGCTGAAGAGGGCATGGTGGTGGTGACAGGAAGCAGGCCTGAGCACTGGACTGGTGGTTGGCCTTTGAGGAAATGCTCCAGATAAAGCCTGAAACTAGTGAGATGAGGTATAGCAGAGATGGAGGTTGGATAGCCAGGGTAGACCAGATGGTGAACAACTTCAAAAGCAAGACAGAAGGGTGTACTCTAATGTAGCTGGTAATAGCCTCTGAAAGCTTTTTTAGCTAGAGTGTAAGTTGATGAAAATACTTGGGAAAGATTCATTTCCACAGAACTCAGTAATCACTGAGCCTTTGTCATTCACAAGGCACTGTGCCAGGCAGCGGGAATATAAAGACAAATTTGGTAGCTCTCCCAGGAATCAGGGAAAGACAAGTGAAGATGAGTTACCAGTAATCTAGTCTTTTCTGTCACCATCAATATTCCCAATTACCCCTATTGCACCTAGGTCATACCACTTATCATATGGTTCTTTGACTAACCCTTGACTTGTCTCTCTCTCCACTGGGCCCAAAAGATCTTGAACTCCTTGAGGGTAGGGACCATATGTTATTAATTTGTGACCTTAACACCTCACACTGTACCTTGCCCTTTGTAGGTACTCAATGAGTGTAGAATATGTGAATGGTTGAATATTTGAATAAATGAAGTGATAAGGAGTTATGGCATCAGTGGAGAGAGAGAAAAAGGGATGTCTATGAGGCAGATTTTAAAGGAAGACCCATACAGGATTTCACAGCCAATTGGATCGGGAAGATGCAATAGCATGAGTCCAAGATGACCCTCGAAGTGTGGCTAGAGAGTGGTGGTGATGGGTCTGACAGAGGGTTGGGGGTGACTGAGTCTGGTGAGAAGAGGACAAGTTCTGCTTAGAGCTCTGCATTGTTCAGAGTTTCCTAGGAGTGCTTGAACTCTTGCGAGGCAAACTTAGTGCTTCCTGGGAACATTTTTGATGAGCAGCTATCCTCATAGTGGCAGGCTAATTTTAGAGTAAGTTTATTAAAATTAGCATGTGGGGGAAAGTGAGCACAACTGCTATTTTTAACTAATGGGATTCATGTTATCTCCTGTGCAGGGAAATTCGCATATGTGCTTCTAAAATTGACAATTGCTACTCTTATCATGTTAAAAAAATTAATTTAGTGACTTTCACATTGAATAAAATACATTGGCTGAAGATAGGAAGAGGACTTTGGCTAGTCCCTGAATGAAAATGACCAGAGTGAGCAACGTTTCTTACCCATTGCCTGGTTTTCCACCAATAAAACCATAGCGGGGCTTTGGGTACCTCCTGGCAGAGGACTTCACTTAGTTGAGAGTCTGCATCTCTTTCTGGTCCTTCAGGTAAAATGGCACCAGTGGTAGGGGACACCTGGTCCCCAAGAAACACAAACCTTTGGCAGATTTTTTATTTTGAAGTCTTCTCATTTTCATTTCACTTCTTCTAGGCTACTCTGTTTCCATTATCTTATGGTATTTTTATTGTAATGAACATCTTAAGTTTGTTCAAAATATCAGATCTTCTTCAAGCCAATATACCTTCTATACGACTAGCCTATTAAACGACCTTAAAAAAGACACTTCACCAGGACCTCTTACTCAGAAGCCTTCAGTGGCTCCCCATTACTGGCTATTCAAGGCCTGCCCCAAGCTGGCCTATCTTTCTAGCCTTATGCCTCATTTTCCCTCATAAATTGGTTGTTCCAGCCAAACTGATCTGTTCCGCATTCTGGCTTCTACTTTATTATCCTGACCTCATCTGGGTGGGCCTTCCACTTCTTCCCTGACCACAGCCTTTACCAGTCCTTCAAGATGGAGTAGACACCAACATCCTTCATAAAATCATCCAAGACTACCCAAGCTTGAAGTGAGCTCTTCATCCTGTTGCCTTATGTAGTGTAGGTTACAAACCACTCATGTAGAACTTACGTGCTCCCTGAGAAAGGAAAGGACCTTCTCTGTGTGTGGATCTTAACTCCTACACAAATTAGTGAGCTCCTAAGAGGAGGGACCGTGACCGCCTGTGTTGGGGTAGGAGACAGGAGTTCTAGAATGATGAGGCTTCATGCTATGACTCAAGAGGTGCAGGACCTGAGTGAGGATACTGAGAGAACATCCCCCAAATGACCTAGTTCTGGCCCATTTGCAGGGCCTCGACTTTGATTTCACATTCTCATTTATGGGAAGAGAATCTTGGACGTGCCTGCCCACCTATAGTTTATTAGTGACAGACACACAGGTGGGGGGTCAGTGATGGCAGGATGGATCCATCACTGTGATAGGTTGGTCGGTTGGCATGAAAGAAGAATGAAACACAGCCCGGAGGTATTTCAGTGGGACAGGTGGATAGCAAAGAAGAAGGTCAACTATGTTGTGTTGTGTTGTGTTGCACACAACTATGTTGTGTGCATAGCCTTGTGCTTTTCAGGGAAGTTCATTGGGATTGGGGGATTGAGGAAGGTTCTTGATGAGGGTAGCACTTGGGCCAGGAAGGTTAGGCAGGATTTCTGCAAGTGAAAATGTAAAGGAAAGGTGTTCTAGGCAGAGGGAATGGAGATAGCAAAAGTGCAGAGATGGCAAAATACAGGGCTTGTTTGGGAAATCCCAGATGTGTTTCTCTGATTGGAGACACACAGTGGGGCATCAGGTGATGATTGTTAGGCTGACCTTGAATGCCCAGTTAGCTGTCTAGAGAGTGCTGGGGTCCTGAGTGGCCTTCATTCTAGAGGCAACTCAAAGGGCATGACTGTATGCTTTGAACAGGGAGAAGTTGCCTGGGGATGAGGGCTGAGCAGGACCCAGGAGGCCCCCTGTACCTGCACCTGTCCCTCTGTGCCCTTGTCCTCATCCTCTCTCAACCCACCTGAGCCTGCCTTCCACCCCATTTTTACTCCTGAAAATGCTCTTGCCAAGGCCACCCAAGACCAGCCTCCTACTTGCCACATACGGCGGTCTTTCTTCAGTCCTCTACCTACTTGACACCTGGCTGTGCAGCCTCTGACATTCCACTGTTCTCGCCCTACACACTGGGCTTTGCATCCCTCCGCAGGGCTACTGGATGTGTCCTCCAGGCACCTGGCACTCAGCGTGCCCTGAACTGAATTTACCCTTCTTCTGCCTTCAGCCCTTCCCATCTCTCTTCCCTTCTTCTATCCCATATCAATGAATGATATCGCTATGGAATCTTCCTTGATTCTTCTTCCCAACTTACCCCACACCCATCTAATTATCTACAAAGACCCATATTTTCTGCTTTGGTACAAGTCCTTAATAAGGGCTCTGTGTCACCTTTCCTACTATCCCACCATGGCCCTGGTTCTCATCCACTCTTCCCAGAATATCTGCATAAAGACCCTCTAAGATCTTCTTTATTCCCTGCAGTTACTTGAGTTGTCATTCCAAGTGCTGAAATGATTTACCACTAAAGCCCCCGCTGGCTTTCCAGGGCCCGCAGAGTGAAAGCCATTCCTCAGGTGGCCTCCAAGGGCCTGCTCTCTCCTCATCTGCAGTAACTCCTCTGTACCGCTTATGCTACCACCTCCCTCACGCTCTATAGAATTCCTGTTACCAGATCATTCCGTACCCTGAGACATCTCTAAGCCTTTGCTTATGTCCAAAGATGATCTCCTACTCACACTTTATAGCCCGGCTCAAATGTCATAGCCTCCACGTGGGTTTCCTACCTCTTGTGGGTCTCAAGAGATTGGGAAGTGGATGGTATATTTCAGTTGGGAAGACAGTGTGGGGCTTTGCGAGCAGGTATGGCAGCTGGGGTTCCTGAGAATGAGGGACCTACAGAGGGGTGGGTGGTCTCCAATGTCTAGCACAGTGCCTGGCACATGATCCTTGGCAGGCACTTGTGGAAGAAAGGAAGGGAAGGAGGGAAGGAATGAAGAGAAGGAAACAAGGAAGGAGAAACAGTTCACCTCGCCATTTTCAACATTCTCTCTGAAGCCAGCCCTACTCACCTGCCAGTGTGCCCCACTTGCAGCGTCTCCCCGGGCTGACCATGGCTGTGAAGGAGCTGGGAGTGAGTGTCCACATGGCCTGGCAGGTGCCTGGTGTCCTGGGCACCTTCCTGGTGTCCCGGGCAGCTTCCTTTCTCATGCAGCAGTGGGTTATGTAAGTCATCAAGCTCCACCACTACGTAGCTACACAAATCACCTTACTTGTCCAGACCTCAGTGTCTCTGGACTTTGTACAATGAAGATAGCAATACCTGCCTTGTGTCTCTCATCTAAGATGAGGATAAAGTGAGATGATGTATGTGAAAGTGTGTTTTAAAGTCCCCCACCCTCTACAGCTGAGGGGGTGGTCCTGTCCTTGCCTGGGCTTTAGGAAGAGGCTTCTCAGGGCTTCAGGGATGGTTCAGCCGAGGGAGGTGATGTGTCAGCTGCCGCTGTCAACATGATGCCATTGAAAATTCATATTGATGAGGTGCAGATTGACGTACCTGCTTGCTCTGCCATCTGTAGACCCCACGACCAAGGAGATATTGGAGGTGGCAGCGATGGGACTCCCTTTTATTTAAGCCAGTTCCAATTTGCTTTTTAATTTGCTCCAGACTGGTGAATGCTGTCAGGGTCAATCTGTAACCTCTTCTGCTCTCCCAACAGTCTCCAGCTTTGCCAGACCTTCTAATGTGTTTGCAGACTGCTCGATCAATTCGTGGGCAACTTCCATCCCATGGCCTCTTCTGCGCTCACCTTATTCACCTTCTGACTTTGCACCCTTCTCACTCTCCCTCAGTCCAGTCTCCTGCTGACCACTCTACCTTCCTCATTTGTTTGGGGTTTTGAATAAGCCTCGTATTCAGCTGATTTCAGTGCCCAAGACCCAGCACTTGCTCACAAAGAACCAGCAGTCAGCTCCCCACCCTGGCTTCTTGCAGGTGCCTCCTCATCAGCCTCCCTGTCTCCTGCATCTCTTTCTGCCTTTCCTTCCAGTCTATCCCTGCCTGGTCAAGGGTCTGGAAGGTCTGACCTTCCTCGCTCAAAGCCCTCCATGGCCCTATTGGCTCTGCCTTTGGCTCGGACTCCACTGTCATTTAAGGCCTTTCTTACTTTCATCCAAACCAAACATTCCAGCCTTATTTTGCATTTCTCCTTTTCACATGTCCTCTATTCCTGGCAAACAGAACCACTTCGGGGTCTTTGCTGGAAGCCTGTGTTTCCATGCACCTGGCCTTTGCTCAAGCTGTGCCCTCTGCCAGGAACTCTTGTTCTCTCACTTCTCACTCTTCTTTCAAGGCTTCATCATGACCACCTTGACCCCCACCTGAAAGGTCTCTTGCCTTCTGCAATCCCAAGCGTCTAGACACACCTCTGTGACCAGCGTCTCCCGGGTTGCCTCACATTGGAATTATTTATGTTCGTCTTGCCTCCAGCCTGGAGTTACTCAACGCAGGATGGGTAGATTCATTTTTTAATTTCCCACTGTGCCCAGAACAATGTGCTGCATGTAATGAACAAACGTAAAAGCAATGACAACCCCACTGGATTCTCAGCTAATACTTGAATTGAAAAACTGCTGAATTAAAACAAGGATATCTTTTTTTCTTTTTTGGTCAGAACAATATTCTTATCTCTTTTTCTCCCCCAAGTCCCCTTATCTCCGTTTGATCTTACAGGCCTTCTGACTCTCAAAATATAGATTGTGATCTTTTAAAGGTAGTAAGTCAAATCTCCTTTTAATAAGCTCTAAGGGATTTATGAATTTACTAGAAGTCAAGTCCCTCCCACTCTCCCTCCCACCTTCCCTTCTTTTCCTTCCTTTCTTCCAAACTGGAATTTTATTCTATCAGATATGTTGCTTGAAAAGAGTCAGGCAGAAGCTGCGGGTGGGAAATCATTTGGTTATAAAGAGCTTCTTTCTGTAATGGACTCTGACCTGTACTATAGTGCGTCTGAACAGATGCCAGCCTTTAACTCTGCTCTGGACTAGAATTTAAGTTTGTTCCAAGGTTATTTGCCACCCACGGTTGACTCTCATGCAAAGAAATTGTGTGATTTTTTTTTTTTTTTTTTTTTTGGTCCCTATGGCCATTTTCTCATCATGAGCAGTAACAAATAAAAATAATTCCTTACATTTGTCTTCCCTCCACTGATATTTAAGATGATTAACTACGTCCCAGGCACTTTGCTAAAAGTTGGGGTACAAAATGCAACACGATGTTGTCACCTTCCTCTGTATTCCTTAATCAATTTCTTATAACTACTTTACCAGTTAGAATGAGCAGGGGGTAGTGTCTTTATTTTATAGATGAAGAGGTGGAAATTCAGTGTTTATGAAATATTCAGAAATTCAGAGTCTTTTTTTATGGTCGCTCAAAAAGAAGCAAGTGTGTGGAGCTAGGCTTTTAGACTTGAAGGTTAGAAGGTTTTCCCTCTGGGAGCCTTGGGTTCAGACCCTCTGTACACTCACATCAGCTGACCTAGCTCTAAGCCTAAAACCCTGAGCTGAAAAAGAGCCTTTTTGGGTCTGGTTCCAGACTCCTGCCATGACTTCAATTTCAGTTGGAAGTTGAGCAAAAGTGGTGTCAGGAGACCTGCAGTCGTAACCATATCCTGAAGGACGGGCAGGACACCACCTCTGTGCTGTGGGTGGAAGGCAGGTGTGCCAGGTGAGCCAGCCCCGTCCAAGCACCGGCTCCATGGAAGTGAGGGACTCCAGCCTTCCACCCCTGCCTGTTCACCCCCATCACAGTGTGTCCTCATCGCAGCAGCGAGTCCCTGCCCTTGATGGCCTGAATCTGTGAACGAGGAGAGGTTGGGGAAGAAAACTGAGTGGCTGAAGGTATTATTGATGCCTAGAGATGATAAAACCTTGAGTCGTGGTGGATGTAACTTTAAATATCCAAGTAATCTGAGTTCACTGCACCCCTCCACGCCAGATTTGGAAAATATAGATATGTGATATGAGGGCTCACCATTTGTCAGGGATCCAGGCACCTTTTGTCTCTCTACTCTATCACTCCATTCCAAGAGTGAGTACTGCCTATGTTTTCTTCTAGAAATGTTGTAGTTTCAGGTCTTATACTTAAGTCTTTAATCCATTTTGAATTTATTTTGCATATGGTGAGAGGAAGTAGTCCAGTTTGATTCTTTTGCATGTAGTTGTCCAGTTTCCCCAACACCATTTATTGAGCAGGCTGTCTTTTCTCCATTGTAAATTCTTGCCTCCTTTACTATAGATTAACTGCCCATATAAGTGTGGGTTCATTTCTGGGCTGTCTATTCTGTTCCATTGACCTATGTGTCTGTTTTTGTGCCAGTACCGTATAGTTTTGATGATGTAGCTTTGTAGTATAGTTTGAAATCACCTTTGTTCTTTCTCAAGATTGTTTTGGCTATTCAGGGTCTTTTGTGTTTCCATACAAATTTTAGAATTGTCCTAGTTCTGTGAAAAATGCCATTAGTATTTTGGTAGGGCTTGCATTGAATCTGTAGATTGCTTTGGGTAGTATAGTCGTTTTAAGTGTTAATTCTTCCAATCCATGAACATGGTCTATCTTTCCATCCATTTGTGTTGTCTCCAATTTCTTTCATCAGTGTCTTACAGGTTTCCAAGTACAGGTTTTTTACCTCCTTATTTAGATTTATTCCCAGCTATTTTATTAGTTTTGATGAGATTGTAAATAGGATTGTTTTATTAATTTCCTTCTGAAATTTCTTCAATATCAGTTGTTTGGCATATCAGTATATTATTTAGGATTAATTTTAATGTAATAGAAATAACAGTGGTTTAAATAAGATAGAATTATCTGTATTTCTCACTCACATTGTTGAAGGTCAGAGGGAACAAAAAGTGCCCACTGAATTGAGAAGTCATCTGGAGACCAAAAGAAAAAAGAAAAAAAATGAGGCAAACAGCTCCATACAGTCAATGGATCAGTTTATTATAGGGTAATTTACTCACAGGATGGGATGGGGTAGGGGACAATGATCTGGAAGCATTCACAGCTGCACCTGCACTGCCTAGGGGCCATGGGGACAATTTTATAGTTAAAGGGATATTGGGGTAGGTGCTGGGAAACAGGACGTGCATTTCTAAGTCAAGATTCATGAATGAGTAACTAGTCTCGTGGGCACAAGGAATACGTCAGTGAAGGTTTTCATCATTGTTTGGGGACTAACAGAGCATAGAGGCCACCTGGTCCTAATGATTATTAAACAATATCTATTAACTATCAATACAAAGCCCTTGATGACAGAGAAGTGACTTACTGCACAGTACAGTCCTGGGTAGGGTCAGCAAAAGGACAGGAGAAACTTTAAGGGCCCAAGATTGCCTCAGTTATGCTAACAGCCATACACACACATGTACAATAAATTTGGAGGTAGACAGTTTGGGCTGATATGGCAGCTCACTGTTTGTCAGGGATCCAGGCACCTTCCATTTCTCTGCTCTACTGCTCCATTCCAAGAGTGAGGTTTTCTATTTTGTGGACCATATATTTCAGGATGAGGAAGACATGTAAGAGTGTACCTCTCCCCTTAAGGCAGCAGTCCCCAACCTTTTTGGCACCAGGACTGGTTTCGTGGAAGACAGTTTTTCCACGGACAGGGTTGGGGGAGGTTGGGTAGCAGCAGATGAAGCTTCGCTTGCTCGCCCCCCACTCACCTCCTGCTCTGCAGTCCCAGTTCCTAAAAGGTGCAGACTGGTACAGGGGTTGGGAACCCCTCCCTTAAGGAAACTTCCCAGAAGTCCCAAAGGACACTTCTGCTTCCATCTTACTGACCAGCACTTTATATGTATATAAGGGATCATAGTAGTACCTACCTTGTAGGGTCTCATGGTGAGGACAAATGAGCTAATGTGTGTAAAGTGCCTGGTACACCGTCACTGGTAGAGGAGGGTCTGCCCTCTGTGTTTGACTGACGCTTCCACGGTCATATCTGGGTCTCAAGCCCAGGGTCTTACTCAGCATATCCACTGCCCTCCATATACTTCTAGGTCTCTCTGCCTCTGAAATGTCATCGCCTTTTGGAGCGATCAGCCCGATCATATATTTAGCAATTAGCAATTTGTTGCTGCTGTCTGTGGTGATCCTGATTATCACTGAATTTTCTTTAATGAAAGAGAAATGCCCAAACTTTGACATTACCCGCATCAGTGATGTCTGTGTGTCCTTCTCCAAGGAATATTTTGAGTGCCAGGTCTTAATTCTGTACTAGGAGAAGAGTAATCACTTTATTGTCATTTAAATGCTATCCTGAGGACCGGTGATGACAGAGGTAGTGGTGGTGGTGGACCAACTGACTGTCAAGGAAAGCAAGTACAATTATACCCAGCACTGCCTTGTGGTCCATTGGTGATTTGTAGCTAGTGAGGATTTTGCCATCTTCCCTGAAAGCCATAATTAACTCAGGTCGCCCAGGGAGCCTTTCACTAACATGATCAACTCATTTGCACAGTTATCAGCCAGAGAAATAGACCTGGACAGAGTCCCCGCCCTAAGAAGCATCTACAATTTAGTCTGGTCTCTGAAATCTCTGGTGATTCGAATCACCAGGATTGCGCACCCACCCGTGTTCCAGAATGAATCTCCACCTCACTTTTTGCTGTGGGGCTGAGTTCTGAGCTGACAGTTCTTGTGGAGGAAAATTTCTCACTAATCAGTACTGCCTGGAGTTGGTGGAAAGGAAGTAAGAACAACAAAGATGAAGTTACTTTGAAGGAGCAAATTAACAGCTTTCAGAAAAATATGAGCAAGGTGTAGAGAGGGGAAAAAACAGCTCCGAGACACACGCTTCAGCTGGGGACACCTTCATCCTGTAGGCGGAAATTTGGGCCCAAGTGGCCCTTTAGCCATGACTCCATGGTTCTCATCCAGAAAGAACTGCTGGGGGTGCTTAATGATCACGACTGGTTGAAATCTTGGCAGATGGTGGTAAGAGCTCTATTTACTTGGATAATTAAAATGGTGATGGATTTGCATGGCTGATTTCAAGATCTCTAGTTTGCAGATGACTGCCTTCTGGGGCAGACGGGCATGGAACACCTCCTTGCTTTAGAGCATCTGCACCTGACTCAAGTATCAGAGAGAAGGGAGCCAGGGAATAGTCCCACAGAACGCACCATCTTGAGTTGACTCTTCATCTTGAGTACTCTGGCCCTCTTATGGAACTATTCATCCCAGCAGGGAGATAATATTTTTCAGAAAGGCAAGGTCTGCTGACAAACTTAGGAATGGAGATTGTTTTCTTTCTTTGAATAGGGCAGACACAGTTCTCTTGATTCTTTTGATACTGTGATAATTAATAAGATTGATGCCTTTAGACTTTATTGAGTGCTTTCTTTTTTTTTTTTTTTTTTTAACATGCATTGCCTTATAAAATCCTTAGACTTGGGCTTCCCTGGTGGCGCAGTGGTTGAGAATCTACCTGCTACTGCAGGGGACACGGGTTCGAGCCCTGGTCTGGGAAGATCCCACATGCCGCGGAGCAACTAGGCCCGTGAGCCACAATTACTGAGCCTGCGCGTCTGGAGCATGTGCTCCGCAATAAGAGAGGCCGCGATAGTGAGAGGCCCGCGCACCGCGATGAAGAGCGGCCCCCGCCTGCCACAACTAGAGAAAGCCCTCGCACAGAAACGAAGACCCAACACAGCCAAATAAATTAATTAATTAATTTTAAAAAAATCCTTAGACTCTTCTGTGAGAGAGGCAGTGCACTGCAACAGAAAGGACATGGGGCAGACCTGTGTTCACATCCCACCTTTGTCACTTACAGACTGCATGCCTTTTTTTTTTAACCTCTTAGAGCTTCAGATTCTGTATGTGTAAAAGGGGATAATGACATCTACCTTTTGGAGTTGTGATAAGGATTAATGATTTATATATGTGAAATGATGAATCATCTTTGGGCACTGAGTAGCTTCCACAAATGATGGTGGTTATTCATATCATCATTTATAAAAGAGGAAACTGAAGCTCAGAGTGGGTGCGGGGCTTCCCATGGCCCAGCGGTAGGTGATGGCAGTGAAACCCACATTTCAGTCTAAATCCCACGTGCCGCGTTGCTTCTGTTCATGGCTCCTTTGTCTCTGTATCTCCCGAATTCCCTCTTGTTAAAGGATCGTCCAGGAATCAATTCTAGTTCTGCAAATGCCACCACTTAGTCCTCTCAGCACCTCACCTATAAAGTGAAGACATGGCCACAGGTCCCTCTGCTCCTGGTGTCTGGGGGCAGAGCTGAGAGGTTAAGAGCTCATAGATATACAAGGGGGCGCCGTATTGGGGAATGTTAGGGTTTTATATGATATCTTTTTTTACAGCTTTGAAAGGCAGTTTGACCGAAATGTTGTCCATGCTTTGCTGGCTTTTTGCTGCCACCCAGCCCACAGGGGGAGCCCTCTGCAACTGAATCGAATTATTATCATATAATGACGTAACCAGCGAATCTATCATTACATTCCATATGTGACTGTTACATGTTATAATGGGTCATTGCATATGTGAGGGTTGGTGACGTGGGCTGTCACCTTCATCCAGCATATCCCAGGCTCTTGGCAACCTGGATGGAAAAGGGAGAGCCTCAGATGCACAGGTAATTTTTGTGCTCCATCCTGAACACCCAGTCTCTGAAACGAACCAGAGTTGCATGCTCCACCCTCAGCATCTCGGCCCGAGGCAAGGTCGGATCCGCCTAGCACAGGGGAGAGAGCAAATTCACTCCAGGCAAGCGATGATTTTTAAAAACATATGCTCTCTCCAGCAAATGGGAAGGGGTTTCCTAGCCCACGTATGGCCAACTATAAGGAAACCCAATCTTCTTCCCTTGCTTTTTTCTCATCTTTATCGGCCTGAAAAGAATAAGAATACACTCTTTGGAGAGTGAGAAGATGGGCAGAGGGAGGGAAAGGAGAAATAACAGGAGTGAAAGGATTGAAATAGATATTCAGGCAACCTTTGTTATTCAAAACTGCAGTTAACCAAGACTGTCAGTGAATTTCACATACCCCCCAGCTACAATGGTTCACATTATAAACTCTTCCAATTACCTGAAATCTCACTTAACTTAAATTTCAGCACATCCCCTGGGGCATTCAAATAATCAAAGCTTGCCTGTCGAGAAAGTAATACCAGAGAGGGGAAACTGCCATGGTGACTCCGAGAAAGGTAGATCATAAAAAAAAAAAAAAAAAAAGTCATCTTAGAGAAGGGCATTAGAATCATTAGGTTACAAACTTGAAATTGCTGAAATGTTATCTAAAAATCACAGAAGCGAATGCAGGTTTAGAAGAAGGCTGTAGAATGCTCAGGGAGCTGTACAATTGGAGACAGGAGATAGGCACGGACGGGAATGACTCACACGAAGGCACCAGCGGGTTAGCGGTGCGTGGCTGGGGTCGCCGCAGCTGGCGGACTTCAGCCAAGTGGACATCAGCATATGGTCGGCCCCAAATGGCATGTACCCTGTAGATGCCCAAACTTGGTCTGGTGGAGTTATAAGTATACACACGTGTATCTGCAGGTCACAGTCCTGTATTCTATCTAGAGCAGTGATTCTGCAAGACTTCAAAGAATAAAGGTGGTGAATGGAGTATATGCCCAGATGATGTAGGGAAGTGCTCATCTGAAGTGATAAGAATGAGGTTACATACAAACACCATTCTGATAATTCTATAGGAGCTATCCTGTGCCCTCTCCATACACATCGAGTTTATATAAAACTGGACCTTTTTCCCCCAAACGTGGTGCTAAAATGGGATTTAGAGATTTAAGCTTAATAAAAATTGATGGCTATCTTGCTAAAAATATATATTATAAATATCTATAAATAAATTTATAGATAATATGTATATAAATATTTTTCAGCTTCATGGGGACTGAAATTCATTTATTTCTCAAATACTTTGTGGGTATTCACTCTGGGTCAGGAGCTGTGCTTGGCTCTGGAGATGCAAAGGTGAATGAGTTGGACTCTGGCTGCAAAGAGACCTCGGTCTGTGGGGAGGCAGGTGGGCGGGCAGGTGACAGTGATGCAGCGTGTGATACTCTAATCAAGGTGTACCCAGAATGCCGTGTGGCCACCAAGAGCCAGCTCTTACTCTGCCTGGGGATGGCAGAGGGCTTCCCAGTCAGGGACTTGTGAGCTGGGTCCAGGAGCTGACAAGAAAAGAGAGAGGTTAGGGAGAGCGAGTTTGGGGTAGCAGTAAGTGGGCCTTGATAGAAACATAGTGGGCGGGAAAAGTCAGGGAATTGGATTTCAGCCAGATATTGAAGGGCTCTTGGTTGCCACTCTCCTTAATGGAGATATTTTTAAAGAAGAGTGGCAGGTCCCAGTTATGGTTTTCAAAGGGACTGGTACCTAGACTAGACAGGTAGGCAGACAAATGATGGTCCCAGCTAGCGATCACTGAGCAGCACAGAGTAGGGGTGCCAGGAATGGAGGGAGTAGCTTTTTGAGGTTGGAGAAGGTCTGTTGATTGTTGAATACTGTTTACCTGGCGCTACTTAGTGGATGGCGGAGGAGGTATCCCTGAATCGGGGAGAGAGGAAAGTAACAGTAGAAAGCGGAGGAGGACCAGGGGAGGAAATACCTCTCAGGCTAAGAGTGAGTGTGCTCTTGAGAAGTTTCTAAATTATTCCTGAACATGAACCCTTCAGCCACATGTGTTTATCATCACACTGAGAAGCCTTTCTGGATTAGCAAGCCATGTTCTTGCAGCAGTTAATGAGAGCTAGCCTGATCCCATCAGTAAAAGCCGCCAAGGACCATGAGTCATTGTTTGACAGAGAGGGTCACTTGGCGGAGAGGTCCCCTCCCTGACGCCCAGGCTACCTTCATCTCTCTCAGCCATTATCTGGTTGTAAAGCCATCCAAATAGTAATGTAGTATGTCAGATAGTCATTTAATTATTATGATCTTCGTTGCAGCAATTATGACTTGCTTTATTGCAGATAACAGTAAATGGGTAGATAAAAGCCACTCAGTGGTGAAAATGGTGGGTTTGGGTTCTTGAGAAGCACAAGGCTACCTTCAAGTGTTTGCGTGTGGGCATGAATTAACATCGACAAATGAGCTATAAGCTCTGCTTTAAAAATATAATTGAAATGCAATTCAAAAGAAATCTGTTTTTGAGAGGATAATAAAAACATTTCATGGTATCTAGTATACATGCCAAAAACTGGGCATATTTTACCAAGTTTATTCCATTCATGTTTCGCTGATTACCCATTGTACTTGGTGGTGTGTTTTGTTTTTTTTTTTCCTTTCTCCCATTGGTAGGTTTATATACCCCACTGGAGCCATGTAAACTTCACCACTGTATATGTGTTTCTGTATATGATGAGTAGAGGCTCAGAGGTTAGTTCAAATAAAAGTTGCTATTAAATGCTCACCATTTTTTTTTTTTTTTTTTTTTTTTGGTCACCACGAGGCTTGTAGGATCTTAGTTCCCTGACCGGGAATTGAACCCGGGCCCTCAGCAATCAGAGTGCCGAGTCCTAACCACTGGGCCACCAGGGACTTCCCTAAATGCCCACCATTTCTTTTCCAACCTTTCTTCATGAAGCATTGGAAGGGGAACCTTAGCAAGGTTGAGAAATAAGCTCAGTAGGATGGATCTACCTAGGTGTATGGTCAGGCCACTCAAGATGGCTGTTCTCTTGCTCTCTGTGCATCCCCTGCCCAACCAGTGCCTGCTTCACCTACACCCTCCTCACAGGACTGACCTTCCTACATACTTGCCCCAGGTCCCAGCCAGTGATTGTTCTTATCAAAGGAGTGGTGAGGGATGTGCCCCTCTGCTGGTTTCCCTGGTAACCGATGAGCCCACCTGACATCACTTCCCTCTGTAACTGGCAATCTCCCCCTTCCCCCTCGGAGCGAAGCCTGCCGCCAAGTCCTGCCTGCCAGCTGCTGCACACGGGGTGTCGCTCCAGGACCTTGCTTCAGATGTGTACGCTCCTGCATCCATTAAACCACTGAGGTGTCTGTTGCTGACTCCGGGTTCTTTCTTTGGTCTTATGGGCCTGCGGGGAGCAGCCCAACACTAGGTTACTGTGGTGAACGTTGGCTGTTTTCTCACTTCCCAGCATTCATTTGTCTTTCTCAACAGCACCCCAGTTTGGATGGTTTTAGCACTGGATATAATCTGGAGGGACAGGTTGGAGGGATACAGTCTGGGTGTCCTGTCCCCCAGGCAAAGGATGGCACGTGATCAGCATTAGGCCAGTTGGAGAAACGCTTGAGGAGAGAGACAAGGAATCTGAAACATAACAGAGTTCATCTCTACCCCATTCAGTAGCCTCTAACCCAAGCTTTCTTGCACTGAGACCTGGTGGTTCCTGGTCCTGCCTCCAGAGTCACCTCAGTGCCTAACTGTTTCTAGGTCTACTTCTCTGTCTTCCTGCCAATTCTGTGAGTTCCAGTATCCTTCCAACATGTTCCTATGAGAGAGTGTGAGTTACTGTTGCCTACAACCAAAGGATCCTAACAGATATATGCAGAGGACAGTCTGCTCTGCTACTTGTTACCTTCATGATGAAGGATAAATTGACCTCTTTGAGAGCTTCAGTGTCCTCAGCTCAAAAAGGGGCTAATCAAACAACCTATTTCACAGGGTTAAATAGGATGTTTCAAATAGAGCATTTGGCACAATCTGGAAAATAGTAATGTTCACTAAGTAGTGGCTGCTCCACTTTTATAATCAGATAAAGCTCTTCTTCTCATTATTATTACTCCTAACAGTGTCTAGCACATAGAAGACATTCCAGAAAATACTAATTTGTTTTCTCCCTCCCCTCTCCTGAAAACAAACCCTCCTTTTCCAGGGTAGAAAAGAGAGCAAGTATCCCTGGTCTGTACACTACACATGAACTTGACAAGCTGAATTATACCTTAACTGTAGAGCAAAAATGGAGGCCTAAGGAGAACCCAGTGTGTATCCCTTGGTCCCACCCGAGTGACCAAAAAGTGCTGCATTTGCCTGTTCAGCTCAGCCCTTTGGAGTGTGGTTGGGCACCCATTCGCCCACTGATGTGATTCTGATACCAGCTGCTGAGGCTGAGGCTGAGGCCAAACCCATGAGTGCATCTGGTTGCCTGGGTAGCAGCCTGCCCATCAGTATTGCATTAGACAAGGCGATAGCAGACCCCACATTAAGAAACAGCAAAGCCAGTGTGTTCTTTGTAGGCCTGGGAGTTTGGAGCAAAGCGCAGGATCCAGAGTTGTGTCTACACAGGGGACCCTGAACCTCAAATCCTTTCCCTCCCCCTGTGAGCTTGGCAACCAATTCTACCCAAGCTGTATAGTCCAAGATAATTTACACCACATGGTGTCAGGACGAAACTGTCTTCCTAAAAGGATTCTTAATGTCACTCCCCTATTCAGAAACCCTCGGGGCTCCTGCTTGCTGACAGAATAAAATTTGTACTCCTCAGCAACACTTCCAGGCCCTTTCTGACCCGGCCAACATCTATCTCTCCTTCTAGCTTTATCTCACACAGCTTTTACTCCCACCGCTCCACCGAAGCCAGCCCAGCGCGTTGCTCGTTGCTTGCTGTTCTGACAATATGTCTTCCTACTTCTCACCTTTGTGCTTTGCTGTGGCTCTTTCCCTGCCAGGAGTATTGTTTTCTCATCACCACTACCTGTCACAACTCCGTCTATCCCCAAACAAAACACATCCTTCCACCTATTCTTCGGAATCCATTTCAAATGTTCACATCTTGCTCCAACTCTTTGAGTACCTTCTTTGCCAAGCTATGATCAGTTGCCTCGTGATAAAAATAGTAGTAATAACAATGAATGCGGATACAGCACTTACTATTTTAAATGTTTTACATATGCAAATTATTTTAATTCTCACATCTGCCCTGTGAAGATACTGCAATTATACCCATTTAATAAATGGGGAAACTGAGGCATGGAGAGGCTAAGTAATTGATAGCAAGTGAGTGGCAAAGCCAAGATTTGAACTCAGGCATTCCAGCTCTTTCTGCCATGCTCCCAACCATTACTCTAAACTGCTTTTCTCTGTGTTCTGGGAGCTTTGTTTTCACCTCTTTGTAGAATTTAACATACTGTAGTTAGTAAGTATTCATGAATGATGATTTGGCTACTTACTATCATCTATTATTATCTATTTTATTGTAATAATTATTATGACTATAAAAAAGTACCAGGTACCATTGTAAGTTTATAGACATTTATGTCTCCTCAGCCAGGAATGTGTACTTCAACTTGGTAATGTGAAAGTTGTGCTGAACTTGGAATGAGAAGAATCCTCAGTTTAGGTTTTAACTCTGGGGCCTACTGGCCAGCCTTGGATAAGTCAGTTCACTATTCTGAGTCCCAGTTTCCTCATCTGTAGAATGAGGGGCCTGACTTAGATCATTCCTGAGGTCTTCACTAGCTGTGTGTTTGAGAATCTGTAGAATGGGTACCATACCACGTGTGTCACAGGTATGTTGAAGATGTACTAAGATTGAATTTTCTCATTCACCAGCTATGCACTATGCGCTGTTCTCAGCACTGGGGATCTGGGATGAAACAGCACAATTCTTGCTGCCATGGAGCGGGAGATGTTGAAAGTAAATCAATAATTAGTTATGTAACTCAAGGTCAAGTAATAAGTGCTATGAAGGAAGGTAGCACAATAGAAGGGGATTGAGAGTCTGCGTGGTGGCAGAGCTTCCTGAGAAGGAGACATTACAACAGAGATTTGAATGAATCCAGGGAGGAAGCCACACAATCTAAGCAGAGGGCAGTGCAAAGGTCCTGAGGTTGGAATTGGCTTGACGTGGTCAAAGGTAACAAGGAGGCTAGTGAGGGTGGAGAGCAGTGAGCAAGGGGGAGTGGAAGGACTTTGGATTTTGGTTTAAAGGTGATGGGAGGCCATGGAGGATTTTGAGCTACCACATGTTGCCATCATTTGAAAAGCATCTTTCTCGTCACTACTTGGAAAATAGACTGTAGGTGGGTAGAAGCAGGAGGTAGAAATAGGAGGCTAAGGCCACAGTCCAATCAAGAGATAATGGTGGCTTGAAGGAGGGTGACAGTGGTAGAAGTGGGTGAGAAGTATTCGAATTCAATATGTCTTATGAAGGTAGTGCCCATAGGATTTGCTGATGAATTAAATGAGGGCTGGCAAAGAAAGAGAAAAGGCAAGGATGATTCCAAGGTTTTCATGGAAAACCAAATATGGTTTGTACCATTTATTTACCAAGAGGGAAGTTTCGGGGCGGGGCAGGTCCGAGGGAATATCAAGGGTTCAGTTTAAGATGCCTCTGGGATGTTCAGATAGAGTTACACATTGGATAGCAGAGCAAGAAGTACAGATGAGAGGTCTGAGCTGTGATATCAGTTTGGGTGAAATCAGCACAGAGATGAGAGTGAAAGTCATTGGACTGTATGAGATCACCTTGTTGCAGGGCTGGGCACGGGTAGAATTCAAGTTAGCCAAGAGGGCTAGGGCCTGAGTCACAACTTAGACAATTATGAGTTCAAGTGCTCTTTGAAAAATAAAGTGTCTCATGCCCGTGATTCAGCTGATGAAGACCCCAGTGTGGTGAACTGCCCATCAGCCGACACTCGGCTAGCCAGAGCACTTGGGACATGGAGTTGGCTGACCGCTGAGCAGGGCTGCAGGTAGCCTGTATCTCCTCAGCCACTCCCCATGGAATATGATTGAAAAGGCCCCAGGAGGGCTGCCTGTCTTCCAAACAGGGTCTCAAAATACTATGAATTAAAATGCATTGCTTTCAGTTACACAATTATCTCCTAGAGTGTCTTGTTAAAAATATAGTTTGACCCAAGAGAGGTAATTTGTGGAATTGCTAATGATTTAATTGGTACCAGTATAGAATACTAAAAACAGCCTGGAATTTGTAGTTAAGAGCCCTAGTTTGAGCTGACAGTTGTTAGCTTTGTGACTCTGGGAAAGACAATCTCAGCTATCTTGTCTGTAAAATGGGAAAAGCAGTTTTTGTCACACTTGTCATATAGTGTTGGCTATCGAACAAGAGAGTCTTCGGGAAAATGTTTTGTAAGTTTTAACTGCTGTAAAAATAATGCCTTTAATTTTGAGAACATTTCCAAAGCCAAATTTTAGCATAGTACGTTGAATTTCAAGCTCACGGTAATCTCAGTGAGGTGGGCAGAGCAGGTATTAATTAATCAGAATTGTGCTTCAATCCCAAAGAACTGGTTAATTATTTCTGTTACATAATGGCTTTTATTCAGGTGCCTTTTATACCTGCTCATCTCTCAAAACTCATTTCAAGGACCATCTCCTCTGTGTAGCTTTTCTTTCCTGCCCAATACCTAACCCCCAGCCCCACTCTTGCCTCTCTTGGTGCCTTTTACTAACTATTTGTCGAATGAATGAATAAATGTGCAAAGTGGCTTATTATAGAAGAGTCATTTCCAAACTTTTAAAATGGCAGTCCACCATAAATGTGTGAAAACATGCATATATGTATGTTTATTCGTATACACATATGCAAAAAGAAAAGTTTCATGAAGCAACGCTTACCTATACTGCATGGGATTCACGCTATTTTGTGTTCTTTTTTTTTTTTTTAAAGAAAATGAGGGTTGCAATTGAATTGATTTCACTACCCAGACTAATGTATCGTGACCCACAATTTGGAAGACACTATTATGGAAGATGCTGGCAGCTGGGAACCTTATTCTTTGCAATTGGGCAAGTCACTTGGGTTATCTGGGAGCTTTTTTTTCCACTCGAGCATTCATGCTAATTCTCAAGAATAAAGACATTGTGAGGTGATGGGAATAGGCACGTAAGCACTGTGGCAGCTTGAACATTTACTGCATGTAACACACTTTTAGTTTTTCCTGGCCTACATGAGGAAATCAAAATCTAATAAATTCTTAGGTTTTGGACAATTGCTGTTTGAGAAAGATTTGATTTTAGTCACCAATATGTCTTTGATACTATACAGAGATTTGCAAGAGTGACTTTCAAATAATAGGCAGGTTCCATATCTGAAATCCTTGGGCCCCAGATATGTTTTAGAGGCAGGAGTTTTGGCGTCTGAAAGGAAATGTAATAAGTGTACTGTATATTGTGTATCAACCCCAGTAGAGTTCTGGGCAGCAGCTGGAAATCAAACACATTGATTTGTCTTCAGCAAATGTATGAATATTCACAATCAGTGGCATAAAGACAATAAAAACCCTCACATGGGCTGAGGTCACTAATGGGATGCAAACACATTTTCAGTTTTCAAAACTTTGGGGGTTTCAGAAAAACCCATAAGGAATTGTGGAAATTATATTTTGTTATCCAAGTATCATGTTTTTCCTTTTCAAAATCCCCAGGACCATTTATCCCTTTAGGAGACCAAATGCTTGGCTCAGTGCCTAACACATAGAAGGCACCCAGAAAATATTTGTTGAATGAATGATTGAGAGCAGCTACAGCGTATAGAAAATTGTTAGGACCAAGCCGCTTTTGAGAAAACAGCCTCTAGTTTTATCCCATGTCATTTAAGTGGATGGAAACCTTGTTGCCTCTACTTGGCTCCCTCAGGAGGAGCAGAGGGGAGAGATGCTCGTGGATTCTTTGTTTATTTTTTCCTTCTTCCTTCAGGCCTTGCATCTAGTTTTAGAAGGGGGTGGGTCAAGAGATTCTAGGTATAAAAAGTAGCCAAATTTAAAATTCCCTTTTCTTAGCTTCCCTATGCTGAAAATACCAACTAGATGTAGTAACCAATTCCATGAATATTCTGATTGTTTTTTCACTGAGTGCTTGGTTTGTCAGGAATCGGGGTTCCACAGGCTTGGCTGTACAAAAACCTGGGTTTGAATTCTAGCTCTGCCAAACCCTTGGCATATTACATAAACTCTTTCAGTCTCACTTTCTCATTTAGAAAAGGTACATGCTAATAGCACAGTAACCCCATTATGGTTTTGTGAGGATTAAAGGAGATTATACATGGAAAGCATTTGCCATACAACTTTCATTTTTGTTATTAATAGTAATAATAATAGTGATAATGTTAATCCTCTTCATCATTGTGGTAACTCAGTAGAAGCACAGAGCAGGAGCAGATATGATCTCTATCAGCCTCCCTACCCTTACACTTTGCTATGGACTGTATTAGTCAGCTTGGGCTAAGTTATGCTCTGATAACAAACACCCCCGAAATCTTTGTACCTTAACAGTACAAAAGTTTATTTCTGGATCACACAAATTTCTCTGTGGACCCAGATGACTCTTCAGGGCAGTTGTCTGCTGTGCTGGTTCCATGATCCAGGTTCGGCTGGTGGTTCATCCCTTGGCTCTTGGGAGCTTCTACCCTGGAAGTAACTCACGTTCCTTGCAGTCCCTCTCTATTGGATACAGCAAGATACATGGCTCTGCCTTACTCCAGAGCAATGGGGAAGAATAGTCCTTCCGAGCGCCTGCAAGGAAAGGAGAACTAGAAATACTGGAGAGAGGCACTGATGTTGACCACTCAGACGTTTAGCCTTTTCTCGCTCTATTGTAAATTGTTATTGCAAACACAGCTTCGGCCCCAGCACCCTTTCCAACCAGGTGGATGTCCTGAAGCCGCAGCTTGTCTGGAGATTCGGGAACTGCCACTGCTGCAGGTGATCTTTGGAAATCATTGAGCTGGCTCTGCCCTAGACCAGGCAGAGGAAGCCACTTCTAGGTGCTTGAAGTGAGTCATACCTCCTGGCCTGGAGCCCCTCCCCGCAGTGTTCTCCCCAGCACCCCAGTGATATTGGATGGGATGTTAAAATCATGGGTTTCTCAAGTTGGAGGGCACTCTGGGAACCCCACTCATTGTCCAAGTGTGGAAACTGAGGCCCAGGCAGCGTGACTTTGTTTTGTTCCTTGCGTTCTGTGGCTTTCCCAGGATCCCAACGGTTCATGATTAGCCCATTGCTAGACTTACATCTGGACGGAGGCCTCCCGACTCTGCCTGGTGATTTTCTGCTGTCCACCCCCTCCATCGTCTACACTTACTTATCCTCCTTTAGAAGCGGAAACGTCCCAAGCACAGTGACTTGGCTTGTCTCGCTTTCTGTTCTATTTCTGGTCCCTTCTAAGGCTGAGGCTGGGTCCATGCATTTGCTGGTTGTCCAGAGCTGCCAACGGAGAAGGATCTTCAACACCTTTTTCTCTCTTTCCAGTTTTTTGCTTGTTTGTTTCCAGTTGGAGGGATAGAAAATGGGACAATTTAGCAGTTGCCACCACAGGGACTAAACTGTCACTGTTTTAGAATAATAACAAGAAATTCCATCCCATTCTCTGGTACCACTCCCACTGCCCACCCCCACATACACATCCCAGAGTTTCTATTCATATTTTAATGAGACTCTGCATGTTTAGGCTCTTTGGCCAGATGGTAAAATGTAGTCTGTGCTTGTACTTGTTCGGAACGCCTCTGTGCTATAAAAGGGGGCTCCGACAACCCTGGAATGGCTCTGAGACGGAGCCTTGCCCTGAGCTTCTGAGCTGCCGCTGGCCTATCAGTCCCTCCAGACTATTTTAATTGTTTCTAACTTTTGAGACACCATGAATCTGGAGGCCTCCAGTGCTTGGGTTTTCAAAGTATAGATGGAGTAAGAATCACCTGTGCCATGTGCTAACTGCAGATTTCTGAGCCAGCCACCAGAGATTCATGATTCAGGCAGTATGGGGGTGAGCTGAGGGTGAGTAGTCTGAGCTGGGACCCAGGAATCTGCATGTTCACAAGCATCCCAGGGTGATGTAGAGCAGGGCTCCTTGTTGATGCTGCCACACGAGGGTGGCAGGACTACAGGGGAGGTGTCCCATCTTCAGCCAGAGCCCCGCCACTTTGAGCTGTTTATAAATGAGGCTTCAGCCTAAGGTTTGTTGTGCTGATAAAAATAAATGACGTAGAATAACATTTTTGAAATTCACTGTTCTAGACCATACTAAGCAAAAGAGAGAGCAGTCCAGCAGTGGCTTTCTAAAGACCGCCCTTTTCTTGGTGTGGCTTCATCTTCTATACGGAATCAGTTTCTTACCCTTTGATGGAGCTGATAATTGTCCTGTTTTCCGTGCCCTAAGGAGACCCGAAGAGCAGTGAAGCTGCTCCTCAAATCCCAGGTCACTGGGTCTTAGCACAGGACTCTATGCCTGTTCATCTACCAGGTGTCTTAGACCCAGAGGGAATGGAGGCCTATTGCTGCCCTTTAAACTGCTTCCAAGGCCCTGTTTGGACCATGCCTTGGGAGAGAAACGGCTTCTCTGTTGGACCGTAAGAGATTGCAGTTCAAGGTCAGGGAACTTGAGTTCTACTTTGCCTATAAGTGGTGACCCTTACCTGGTCCCCTTCAGTAGACTGGATGTGACTCTAATCTTGCCTGCTGTACTGTACAACGTCTCCATACTATTGCGATTTTCTTCCCCAAAGTTGGAAGACACGGAATATTTTTGAGGCCTTAGATTTGGATCTGATACATTGAAGGGACAAAGGTGACTGTTTTTGTGCCACCAATGCTAATAGCACTGCCAGCCGAGGCTGCTGATCACAGGCAAAGAACTGAAGGCACAAGGGCAGCTCTGTTAAACTGTGTGTAAATGGTATTTTTTCCTGTGAAATCTCAATACCTCCCTTAGGACATTGCAGTTCAGGTTTTTGGGCTACTCTCCTCTGATATTTACTCGTTGGGGATTTTACTCTTGAGAAATCACTGTGGCAACGGAACCGTTTGCCTCCACGAAGACGAAGTCAAAGTCTTAAAATCCAGGATGTTTTAAGGCAGGATTCCAACCTCATTACTGCCAGGAATAAGATTCATCCAAGGTGGAAGTGTCCTCTCTTGGAACTCAAATCCGTCTCAGAATGGCTTTTCTTTCCCCTTTGTTTTTGAAGCTAAGCAATTACTTTTTCTTTTTTAAGGAAAAAAAATGTGCTAATGCACAAAACTCTCTTTTTCCCCTTTCATTTATTTGAAAGTGAACTTAACAAAGTCAGTTCCAAGCAAGCACTATATATGAGTAATGCTTTTTGTCCATAAAAGAGCATTGACTCAAACGGTATGGGAGTGCTGGTCCTCTCTGCTCTGTGTGAGCATCCGTAATGACAAAGTGCTCATGTCAGAGTGTATAATGAAACTATAAATTGTTTTCGTGAATGCTCTGAATTTGGTCTTTTACGGGGCAAATTCAAAAGGTATTTAGCTCCACATTTCACATATGTGAATAACACCAGACGGTGCTATAGATCCAATAAAAGGACAGAAGCCCAGTCGGGCTCACACTGGTCCAGGTGGTGGGTGATTGTCAGATGAGGGTCGGTCACAGTGTGGGGAGTGGGGAGATGGAGGGACGAAGATATCCCGCAACTCTGAGGAAGAGTTCCAGCAAGACACACCCGACTTTGGGGGGATAATTCAGAGTGTGACTAAAATACTTAGCTCGTAAAATTGGTCTCTGGGTGGTGGGTGTCTGCATTGGAATCATAGGAGAAGGTGCACACCTCTGACCGAGTTTATTGAACAAAAATTCTCGAGTGAGAAAATGTCTGCTGGGTTGCATGGGTGGGTACAATCTATTGCAGTAATTTATGGTTCAATTAAATTATCTTTCATTACATTTTTTGTACTTTTCTTTATTATAGAAGCCATATAGGTGTAGTCTATAACATTTAGAAAACACAGAAAAGTATAAAGAATAAAAAAAAATGCAAATAATTTTGCTCCCAAGAGATAATTGTTAGTAATATATACAATTTTTATTAAATCTTTCCGTGTTATATCATTTGGTAAGATTTTAGTAGAACTTTACATCATCTTACCTGGATAGCTAAATCCTTTTTTTTTTTTTTTTTTAATTTTATTTATTTATTTATGGCTGTGTTGGGTCTTCGTTTCTGTGCGAGGGCTTTCTCTAGTTGTGGCAAGCGGGGGCCACTCTTCATCGCGGTGCGCGGGCCTCTCACCATCGCAGCCTCTCTTGTTGCGGAGCACAGGCTCCAGACGCGCAGGCTCAGTAATTGTGGCTCATGGGCCCAGTTGCTCCGCGGCATGTGGGATCCCCCCAGACCAGGGCTCGAACCCGTGTCCCCTGCATCGGCAGGCAGACTCCCAACCACTGCGCCGCCAGGGAAGCCCCTAAATCCTTTTTTAAATAAAATTTTGGGTCCAACTATCTATTTATTTAGCTATCTGTGTAATTGTTAAAAAGGATTCTGCTTTTTAACTTATTTATCAATTATTTTTCCTGTCTCGGTTGGCCAAAGTTCATGAATGTCCAAGGTTTTGGTTCTGTCATGAGGGGACTATGTCAGGTACAGTAGCAGCCTTTAGGCTCACATGTCATTGACTGACAAATGATTCTGGGTATACAATCTCTGAAAACAAAAAAGGCAACAAAACCAACTCTGCAGGGTGTGTGAACCCCAGCGCGGGTGAGAGGAGGGAGGCCTGTTGACGGTTCTGAGCCGTCGCCTGCATGTGTTTGTTCCGCAGTACCTGGTGTGTAAAAGAAAGCTGGAGAGTAAGAAGGAAGCCCTGCTGATCCTTTCCAAGGAGCTGGACACATGCCAGCAGGAAAGGGACCAGTACAAACTCATGGCCAATCAGCTTCGAGAGCGCCACCAGTCCCTAAAGAAGAAGTACCGTGAGCTGATCGTACGTATTACGTCACAAAGAGTTCCACAGTGGAAAAATTAAGACGTGAAAGTCATCACCCTACTTCCTCCACGATCCAGTCCCACTTGCTAGTTGATAAGTCCACGCTTCCGGATGCTTGCTCTGGTGCCCGTGAACTTACACACCTATCTGAATGTGTCTGGGTGTGCCTATTTACTTAAAACTGTATGGAGGTGTTTTTTTTTTAAAGAGGATTTGTGTTATACATCTGCACTAATACAGAAGCCACTAGCTGCGTGTGGTTATTTAAATTTCGTTTTGAATTAATTAGAATTAAATAAAATTGAAAACTGTCTCACTTATCACATCTCATGCCCTCAATCGCCACGGGGTGCTGGCGGCTACCGTATGGGACTGTGTTGATATAGAACATTTCCATGGTGGCTGTTATATTGGACAGTTAGCTGGAGGACATGTCCCTCATTGCGGAGAGTTCTATTGGACAGCTTTATATAAATGTTGTTCTAAAACTCGCTCTTTCCTCTCAGCACTTTATTTTGGACATCTCTCTAGGCCATATATACAGATTTAACTCATTTTTTTAAAACAGTGCATAGTAATATTTCCATCATTTTTAAACCTTTCCCTTTCCTGGGCAATTAGATTTTCTCTAGTTTTCATATGGCAAGATTTTTAAGGATGCAAATTTTACTGAAATGGAGGATACCAACTGCATAGTGCTATTTTGCATTCTCACTTATTTTTTTCTCACTGATGCCATCTCTTTTTTAAGTGCTGACACTATTGCTTGCATTTAAGCGTCTGTGCTGGGGTCATTGAACTGTCCTGGAACAGAAGTACAGTAGAAAGATTCCTGAGGTTAAAATAATGTTGACTTATATGTGGACAGCATCAGATAGAGAAGTACTATTTCCTGAGCATTTAATCATTCACCTGACATATTTATGTATTCCCAGATGGCACACGAGGGAGAGGAATTGAATCCTTTTAAGACAAAAAGTCTGATAGGACTAGAAGTTCTCAGTTAGTTTTCTTTTATTTTGAGCGTATCCTATCCCCACCCCCCAAACTGTTCTGCCCATAGAGAAAACCCAAGTATGTGTGTGCATTGTATATGTCCATTACTATTCCTTTGGATCTATTTAAAAGAGGAGCTCAACTCAAACCAAATGAGATATTATTTCTGTTTAGGCTCTGCTCAAAAGTAATTTTGATAAATCCAGTTTATTTATTTGGCCCACATAGGTTTAGAAAATATATAGATTGGTCCTAATTGGAAGTGATTCCTTAGAGGTTTTCCCAAAATAACTCTGGTTCAGTTTATAGTTTAAAATTTTTTAAGTATATTTGAGTTTGGTTCAGCACATTGTTGGTTGCAGGGGGCGGGAGAGGGGAGGGTCTGAACTTAGTTCATAGTTCGGTTCAATTTCTTGAATCTACACACATCTAAGTTTTAAAAAATAAAATGTAACATTGGTTTCTTTGTAGGATGGCGATCCCTCACTTCCCCCTGAAAAGAGGAAACAGGTAAGACTTATTCCTGATCTTTGACAACTCTCAGAATGTTCGTATTGATGCCTTACAACAACTGGGGGATTAGGGAATCCCAAAAAATGTATAGAGAAATCTTCTAACTTCCCAGAATCACTTTGTATTACTGGGGACAGTGGGTGGTAGAGAAATGCTGCCTACAGAGAGGGCCTAAGGATTGGGTGAAGGAAACGCAGTGAAGTCTAACAGGATGGAAGAAGGCACTCCAGTTGACTGTGCTCCCTTTCTTGTTGGGAATCCCTTTAGAAAACCACGAGCTGAGAGCACACTGCTAGAGGACTTTAGCTTACTGTTCTGTGGATGGATGCCGTTCTGCTATTTAGCTTCTGCCGCTTCAGACTTTTAAAAGCCATCTCACTAACAAAACTCATAAGCCATTTATGTTCTTTTCTCCTAAATGGTAACCAACATCGTTTATTGAGTATCCATTTTCCCCACGGATTTTAGATGCCCACTTTTAGCAATGGACAAATCCGTGTGTGTGTGTGTGTGTGTGTGTGTGTGTGTGTGTGTGTCTTTCTGGACTTTCTGTTCTGTTCCACTGAGCTTCCTGTATTGTCCTGTTTGTACCACATTATTCTGTTTTTGTTTATAATACTTTTAATACCTGTTTGGGCTATTCTCCTTCCCTTTGCTCTTTCTTTTCAGATGTTTCTTGTTTCTTTTTTTAGATATAACTGACAAATATTTTATCAAGTCGTCCTCTGATTCCCACCCCCCCCCCAAACCCATACCTATTGGTATTTTGATTGGGGTTTTGTTAAATGTATAGATCAATATAGGGACAGTTAATACTTTTATAGCATTATGTCCAGGAATATCGTACATCAAATTTTTTAATCCAGTTGCATGCATATATATAGATATATTGCTTTTTAACACTTTCCTCAACTTTACAATTGTTCTGTACTGACATACCCTGACTTACAGCCTTTTACGGGCTTGAGGGGAGCCTGGATGATGGTGATATTAATGCTGTGTGTACCATGTTATGGGAAATGCTCTGCACCAGAACTGGACTTCAAAACTGGTGGATGAAAATAAGGACACAGGAATTGTTTGCTGTCTTCATAGCTGTAAAGGCTAAGACAACATCCTGTTTTTGTTCATTGATCATATACCTGGCACAGCATATAAACTCCTTAGATTCATTACCTTGTGATTTTCGATGCTGAGTAAACAGTAGACGCGCACGCGCACATATGCATACACACACACACACACACACACACATACGACGTTCACCCTTAAATAACAACTCAGTCCTATGGCTATGCTTTCAGTCATTCAGTTCTGCTCACTCCCACACTCCTTTCCTACTTTATTTGATTATTTTGTAATGCTCCATGTTTGATTTAAAGTCAAAATTTTCTGTGGAGCTAATTGATGTTTTTTTTTTTTTTCCTAAACAAAATGACACGGAAAGTTAGCGTAAACGTTTAAAAATTGGGATCCTTAATGTGGAATTGCTAATGTTTTTGTTTCTGTGTTTTTGGTGGCTATGAGCCATCATCTTTGCTGTGATTTTAGAGTTTGTTAGTATTCATGAAGGAGTTTTACAGTGTAAGTGGATTCACGTTCCGTGACTTTATAATAAAAAATTTACATTGACTGAAGAGAATCTGATGAATTCCAGTAAGTCTGTTAAGCTGCATTCTTACAGCTCTAAAAAACAAACAAACAAACAAAACAAGTTCAACGTCCTAAGCGCTGGCTTTGTAGCTTTTAATATGGCGTTTAGTTTCTGTCCCTTTAGGATTTAGTGTGGTGGTGTGAGCTTGCTCTGCATTCTTCCTGCCTGGGATGGATGGCATAGGACGGACTGGGGTGCAAGTGACAGAAATTCTAAACTGCTTAATCAATAAAGGAATCGATGCCCTTGCATAGCCACAAGTTGAGAGGTAGTGCAGGCCTCAGATGCTGTACTGTCGTCATGTGCTCATTCTCTCCTCTCTACCACACCTAGCAAAGAAAAATACAGGATACCCAGGTGAATCTGAATTTCAGATAGACAATGAATACTTTTTTAGTATAAGAGTATGTACCGGGGCTTCCCTGGTGGCGCAGTGGTTGAGAATCTGCCTGCCAATGCAGGGGACACGGGTTCGAGCCCTGGTCTGGGAAGATCCCACATGCCGCAGAGCAGCTGGGCCCGTGAGCCAGAACTACTGAGCCTGCGCGTTTGGAGCCTGTGCTCCGCAACAAGAGAGGCCGCGACAGTGAGAGGCCCGCGCACCGCGATGAAGAGTGGCCCCCGCTTGCCACAACTAGAGAAAGCCCTTGCGCAGAGACGAGGACCTAACACAGCCAAAAATAAATAAATAACTTAATTAATTTTAAAAAAAAGTTATTAAAAGAGTACGTACCATGCAATATTCGCGACATACTTATGCTAAAACATTGATTATTTATCTGAAATTCACATTGAGCTGGGCATCCTATATTTTACCTGACCACTCTACCATTATGCCGATTTTAACATCAGTTTGCTCTTGAACTTAACATCAGCTTTCCTCGAAGCAGGAAAGGCAGAAAACCCAGCCATGGAATATGAGTCCTTCCCTCCAGTTTCACTGGGCCAATGTAGGATGTACTCCCATTCCTGGTCTACTAACATTCACTGGGAGGGTACAATTGGCTTAGATTAATCACCTGGGATAGAAGGGCTTTAGGGAGCCAGCAATGACACCCGCCAAACTAATTGTGTGGCCTTGGGAAGATTCCTTTGGGTGTCTGAGACTCAGCTTTCACATCTACGAAGTGGGAATAAATATGGTACCCACCACATAGTGTGGCTGTGAGCAACAAATGAGATAACGTACGCAAGTAGAGTCCTTAGCACGGTGCCTGGCATCGGGTGAGCGTCAATAAATATTTATCATCTTCTCCTCTTCCTTATCATCCCTTTCTTTTTTAATCAATTATATATTAGTGTGCTGTTGTCAGGACTCTTTTGGTTACCCTTGGCAGCTTGAAATAGCTTGGGCCAAAGAAGAAGTTCCTGGCTCCTAGGACCTCAGAAGGGTTGGGTAAGCAGCAACCTTGGGAGTCAGAAATGCAGCCAGGCCTCAGGACCAGCTACCACCTGGACTCAGGTGCCCCCAGCTCTCTCCTCTGCCCTCAGCATTCTCTGTGTCAGCTGCCATTCCTTTTTCTGGACCTGCTTTCTCTGTAGAATAGGAAACGTGGCTGCTGACCTCATGAGGGCTACAGACCCCACGTCTTTGACCTGTAGGAAAAAGCTGCTCCCTGAATCCCAGGGGAGAGCGCCCCGAGGCCAGGCTCAGGCCAGGGCAGCTGGGCATGGCCAGGCATCCTGTAGATACAAGGCAGCTTCTACTGTTGTCATGTTGACGGGGTGCTGGGTAGACCGTGTGTTAACCATCTGCTGTACATGCCTTCTTGAGAGAGTCTTGGAATGACAAATAATAACGATGGCAGCCAGTGTTTCTGTGTGCTCACTCTTGCAGTCTGTCAGACCCTGTGCCCAGCACTGCACTGTGGACAATCCCATTTAACTCCCACACAACCATGGGAGTTGGAGGTTATTATTATTGTTGCCATCAGACAAATGAGGAAATTCAGGCCTATGATGGTCAAGTAAATTACCCAAGGGAAATAACGTAAGTAATCGGTGGAGCCAGAGTTCAAAGTCCTGCAGTCCACTCAGAGCTCATGCTCAGAACTCGCCTTGTGGTTAGGGTGACCAGGCCTTCTGTTTACTCAGGATCATTGCCATTTTCACCTCTTGTCCTGGCATAATTTGTATTAGTGCTCCTTGTCCTCTCCAAAGTGTCTTGGTTTGAATGATAAATAATAGTCACCTTAATTCTAGTAGGGATGCTATGAGCAGACAGTAAACAAAATGATTAAAATATATAGGATGTTAAATGGTAAGCAGTGCAGTGGAGAGAAAAATATAGCCCAAAGCCAGGGAGGGAATTCTGGCTTAGTAATGGAAGAAATGTCTTGATTAACAGTGGAGGAAAATAGTTCCAGTATTTGGAAAAATAATCTTACCTGTTTAAAGTATATGTTTTCAAATTTTATTTACATATAGTTAGTTTATTTATGAAAGCGTGGGGTTGGTTTTTGGATGAGTGAGGGGGAGTGTTAAGATGTCCTCTTCATTAGCTCATTGTGGGGAAGAAAATGCACCATTAAATTTGCAGGCACTGGTTACAATGAAACTTTCCATTTAGCCTGAAGCAGGCAGCTTTGGCATCCGTGTATCCGGTACTGGAAAGGAGAGGCACAACTACCTTCTTAACTCTTTCATCAGCAGGAACAGGAGTAGAAGCGTGCACCCTGACCTGGTGTCTCCTGTCTTATATCACATGTTTATCCCGAAGGCAAAACAGTAGGTGAAGTATTTACCCCTCCAGCTGCAAAGCAAATGTACCTTGTGTAAGCGGAAGGCACTGGAACGAGAACCAGCTGCTGGGGTAACAGATGGGACCTGGGGGTCAAAAGATCCACATATTGGAAAAGGAAAAGATGCCGCATTGAACGTCTTGTTGCCCATCAGCCTTGAAACCGTGGCTTCCTATTCTTGACTTGAAGGAGGAATTCCTATGGACTCCTCCCCTGTTCATTTCTCAGCTCAGGAGAGATTACTATCATCACTCTGTTATGGACTGAATGTTTACATCCCCCCAAATTCATATGTTGAAACTCTGGTCCTCATGTGATGGTATTAGGAGGTGGGGCCTCTCGGAGGGAGTTAGGATTAGATGAGGTCCTGAGGGTGGAGTCCTCACGAGGGGGTTCAGTGCCCTTATAAGAGTCACGAGGGAACTTGCTTTCTCTGCTCTGCTCTCCGCTGTGTGAGGACAAAACAAGAAATCTGCAACCTGAAAGAGGGCCCTTCCCAGAACCTAACTGTGCCGACACCCTGATCTCAGATTTGCAGCCTCTAGAACTGTGAGAAATAAATTTCTGTTGTTTATAAGCCACCCAGTCTATGGTGTTTTGTTGTAGCAGCTCAAGCTGACTATAAATGTACTGAGGGTTCTTCTCAAATATAAGTAGAAACAATACCCCATCCTCAGTCTTGGCAGCGCTTTGTGCTTTTCAGAGACCATGTATGCATGTGTGTATGCACGTATATATCTGTGTATGTGTGTCATCTCCCAGCTGTCTTCTGCGGCCACACTGCAAGTTAGGTCTTTCGTAAAGTCTCAAGGCAGCGTCATGGATGGCAGTAGATAAAAGCTTGGGTTCTGGCATCCAATTTTGTGGATTCAAATATAAGACTTCCACTTGCTGGCTGGGTGATCCGGGGCAAGCTGTGTTACCTTTCTGAGACTCAATTTCCTCCTCTCCAAAATGAACAAAAGCATGAGATATATTCATAAAGCTTTTATAAAGAATCGGTGTGATAATGCTTATAATGCCCATTGCCTTCTACTTAGGGAGTGCTCAATGTGTGTTGGCTATTTTTTATTTTTCCTGTGACTTGTCCAAGGTCACACAGCAGGTTAATAGAGCAGGCCTAAAAATCCAAATCTGCTCACTTGTAGTTCAGTGTTTTAGTTCAGGGTTTTGTTCCATATTTAACTCTTAGTCTGTTTGAATGGGGAAGAAGCATAGTCAACATTTAATCCACCCATTTTGGAAGTTCAAAGATGAAGTGCTTTATCCGAAGCCCTCTGCTTAGGAGGGGTTGAGAAGCAGACGCTGAGCTAGGAGTCTTTACCCGTTAGGCCAGTGTTCTTTCCTGTGGCAGCGAATATCTGGCCGTAATGTCTTCCTGCTTTTTTGTCTCCTCCTTACAGGACAGCCAGAACTTTCATGGTTGTAGTTCTGGAAATATGGTTGTCGGTCGAGGCTCTCTTTTAGAATTTAGAATCCTTTTTAAAACAACTCAATTTCCAATGGCAAATCATCCGTTAAAGAAGCTGTGAAGAAATCGTGACAACAGTGATTTCACTAATAGCTTCTCGTGGGATATTGAAATGAAAATTTCTTCCTGATACTCCAGGCAGAACCGTACACAGAACACCTCTCTGCACTGCAGTGAGAGATCACCAAAAGATCTCAAACAACCCTTGAAATATTTTTCTTTTGCGAAACAAGCAGTTCCTCCAAAGGAGAGAAAGGGGAATTTAAATTATCCTGGGTTAATCTTCTTATAAGTTGGGATTCTTTGGGGTCACAGCAACACATTTTTTCCCCATGCAAACTCCTCCTTGAATAAACAATCAAACACATCTCCGTCTTTCCCTGTTTTGATTTCAAGCCGAGGTACCACGGGAGGTATTCCTCCTGGTCCAGGAGGGAGCCTTTGCTTTCTTCCCTTAAAAAGTGATGGCTTATTTAGACGGTGACATGCACCAGGATGACAACCCTGGAGAAATCAGAGCACAGAGTGGCCCTTTGTGGGATGGGAGGGAGCCTTTTACTTCAATAGAAAAGTCTTCTTGGTCAATCTTAGTTTAGTCCCCCGTGACCACAAATCAGAGCAACTTTGTATATGCATCTCGGTTTGATGCTCAGAACCTAAAACTTCCTTCAAAGATCTCAAGTGCTTTGGGATGTTTCTTTTTATAACACTTCGAACAGTACAACTTCACTGTTACACCAGGGAAGCTGGGAAGAAATCCAGGGTTCAGCCTGCGGGAGTCCTCCCAAATCATAATAACAGTAATTTCATTCTGAGCATTCACACCTCCTGCTCAGAAGCCCTTCGAATCCTTGCAGTAATTTTTTGTCAGGAAGGTGAGAGCATCCCCCAACTTAAACATGGGGGAATTTAGGCTCAGTGAGTCTAAAGAACTTGGGAACTATTAAGGGAGCCACTAAGTGGCAGATGCGGAGACATAATGGCCAAGATTAAGCAAACATTTATTTAAATAGCAACCTCCTAAACCTACTGAAGAGCATTTGCCTGTGGGCCTGGAAATGCCTGCGTTGGCAAGTGTGTGCTTGGAGATAGTGGGGTGAGAGTAGGCTGCGGAGGGCTCCTTGCACAGCCAAAAACTGTGTGTGGAATGAGCTCTCGGGTGGTTGTTTCTTGTAAATAAGAAAGCTGTCGCTGTAGCAGAGGTCATCGCTTGGGCAGTTGCTATGAATAGGGGGCGCTTGCTCAGCAAAGCAAGTTTCACTCTATTACTATTAACACAGAAGTCGCCGTAGACCAAAGCAGCGGAGTAGAAATTGCAATTAAATTTGCTATCAATCACACCGCTCAAGTACACTCCACGTTTTATCAAACATTTTTTTTTCACATATTCTTGCTTAATCGAGTACTTTACCCTATTGAAGGTGTGAGTTTAAAGGATTCAGGGGTCAATACCATGTAGTTGAGGAGCATTTTCTAAATCTGGTCTCTTTTTCTCTCTCACACTCTTTTTTTTTTTTTAACAAAACAAACAAACAAAAAACTCTCCTTGAGGAAGTGCCTAGGCCAAGGTTTTACCTGTCTCTCTCTTATTTTTTTCCCCTCCCATTTCTGAACTGAGTTTTAATATGGCAGCAAGTTGAGAAGGAAGTTATAGGATTTTCTGGTATACATCATTTTTACATTATGATGGAGAATGACTTTTCCATGGCTAGGTTACTGAAGTGGTGTATATCTAATAAATTACAAAGGTTTCAGGGTGACTGGAGGCATAGTAACCGGAATGTTGCCCCTTTCCCCTCCTGGTGTCTGGGCTGAATTATTTAAGGACTTAGGAGAAAACACATGGCCTGCCCGTTTTACTGCCCTTCCCAGTGTCTGGTTAGTGCAAGGTTGGAAGGTTAATCTTAAACTTTTCATCACTTTCTTTCATTTTATTTTTGTCTGTTGGAGAGGAAAAGCTTTCCCTCTAACCTCTTAGGTTCAGTGCATGGAGGCCTGCAAATTTAACTGACAAAAGACAGATTAACAGCAGAAAAAAGCAAACAATTTCATGAATATTTTACATGCACAGGAGTTCACAGAGAAGAAGTGAAACTCAAAGAAGTGTTTAGACTCGGGGGCTTATATAGCATTTTTTTTTAAATTTATTTATTTATTTACTTTTGGCTGCATTGGGTCTTCGTTGGGTTGTGTGAGCTTCTTATTGCAGTGGCTTCTCTTGTTGTGGAGCACGGGCTCTAGGCTCGAGGGCTTTAGTAGTTGTGGCTCTCGGGCTCTAGAGCACAGGCTCAGTAGTTGTAGCACACGGGCTTAGTTGCTCCCCGGCACGTAGGATCTTCCCGGATCAGGGCTTGAACCCGTGTCCCCCGCATTGGCAGGCGGATTCTTAACCACTGCACCACCTGGGAAGCCCTTATATAGCATTTTAATAAAAGAGAGGGGGTTTGGGCCTCAAGGGGTGATAAATTGTGGGAAAGTGACTAGGAGGTATATGGGAAACTAATGGAAGATAGGGTTTTATTTTAGTTAGGTTTGTTTATGCAGACTCATCATGGTACCAACGCTCTGTGTCCGGTGATTAAAGTTGCTATTCTCTTCCTGGTACGGAGGGGATGGGACAACTCACAAAGGGAAATGTATGCCCTTATTTTTAGGCTGAAAAGGGGAGGGAAGAATATTCTCTGTATCTTCTGATTCTCAATTGCCTTCCGATCAAAATAACCCTCATGGCAAAGGAGCATCTTTTGGGGTGGCATATTCTGATCTTATCATATCCAGCTTTGCATTTCTTACATCAGGGAGGAAAATGGTATATAGTGGATCCTTTTCTCCCCATCTAAAAGATTTAGGGCTGTTTCTTACAACTGGTATCCTGAACTCCCCCTTCCTTGTAAACCAGTCTTGGTTACTTGATCATTGAAAACAGAGTTCCTTCACAGAGACTGTCATTGCCAAATGTGATGTACCTTTAAAAAAAATCTCCTACCACTTCTTACAAGTTTCAAAAATGTATTGCATCTATAGTATAAACTTGGATGTATTTTGTGACATTCATTCATAAAGGAATTCAAATACAGTGGTAGAGGCAAGATCTAGAGTTTAGGATGCAGCAGGACCTGAAGAAAGGGAGAAGAACAGATCCCCTTGTCCCCGTTACTAATCTGCCTCAGTGAGAATGTCCACAAAAAGGCAGAGAGGTTGGGGCGAGATGCACACAGTTCTCTCAACTCCCAGATCTCTGCCTTTGCAGCAGCTGTCAGGACGTGTAGTCTTCATCTCTGTGCAGAGAGAATTTCCCCGAGCCTCATGGTCCCCACACCAGGGGCTGGCCTTGGCGGCATACTTCTGCAGACATCCGTTGTAATTGGGGGTTGACTTGATCCTTGACAAAGGAACGTGTGTTGGAATGGACAGCTGTAATGTCCTTTTGGCCTTGGGCCTCCCAGCTATGTTTTCATCAAATCTGTCTTCTCTCCCTTCCCCATCACAATTTTAATAGATAAACTCCGAGCTAGAAAGAGTGACTTAAGTATATAGATTCTACAATATACTCCAGGATATTCAACATCCCACTATTATCTGAGAGAAAATGTCAACCTTTTAACGTCAGCCCTGGCTATATCTGAATATTTAAAAGAGGCTTCTTTTGAAACCTTTTCATGTTTTGCTATTTATGCTACCCACCCTGCCCCAGAGATTTAGAGGAAGTAATCTCTAGGTTTTGTTTTCCTTCCCTGTGAAATCCTTTCGAGTGTTAGATGGTCTGCCACTTTTTCCCTGACATTTCCTTTACATAGTGCTGCTATTCTAAACTGATGGTCACAGAGTCCTTCTCAATAACACAGAGACAAAACGGTCTGCATAGCTGATAAATTATAAGCAGGCGCCGTGTGTTAGCTTGATGGATGGTTATAGTGAACGTGTGTGAGTCATGGGTGTTATTTTTGGTCAAAAGAATTATGTGAACTTTTCTCCTCTATTTTGAGTGCTTTGAAATGTACTACTTTTCTTTCTTTTCTTTTCTTTCTTTCTTTCTTTTTTTTTTTTTTTTGTTCTTTAAGGTATATGTCAAGGAACTAGGCACTGTATCAGAATAGTCATTTTCTAGTTTTCAAAGTTATTGTTTGGGAGTTGAGGTGGAAGGACTGAATAGAAAAGAATTGTGTGTTGACAAGTAAGCCAGCCTGTGAAATGTGAAAGAAAATTACAGTCACCTGCTTTAAAAGGGGGGTCTCCCTCACCCTACCCTACCCCAGGGGGTCAGTTTGAAATATGGGGTAGATTTACAGTGAATCCCCTTGGAGGCGATGTGATTCTAATTAACCATTGCTTTGCAGCTACTGTAGAAATGCTTGACTTTATTTGGGTAGATTTCTTTTCGGCCAGGCTGCAGAGTAAATAACATTTGACAGTCACATCACTGGGTCTCTGACTCGCTGTCTCCTAAAGCAGCGCTGTCCTTTGCTTCACGTGTCACTGGGACCTTTGATATATAACAGGTGGGTGCCTGCTTTGCTGTAACATCCAAGTACCGGGGAGTATTGCTGGGCTCAGTGCTATTCAAAGTGGGGCCTGAGGACCAGTGCCAGGCTGCAAGCTGCCCTTTCCGGTCCCTGCGACAAGATGAGTGCAGAAATTGAGAGGAAGGGCTCGGAAACTTTTATAGCAATCTGACAGTATGTACGATTTTACGTCAGGTGAATCTAACAAACACTTGGGGCCTTGATGTCTTCTTAAATTTGTTTTCCTAGGGATTGATTTTTATTGTATTTTGCACAAGTACTGATCTGTGACAGATCGGAGGTCAAGGTCTTTCACCACTGATAGTTTGAGTTGTACGGGTTTAGCTATTGTGGTTACATTGGTGAACAAATGTCAGGGTCTTCCCACCCACCTGAGGGGCTCAAGCCATTGTTGATTCAGAAAGGGAAGGTTAGGGACGTTTCAGATTTTTTTTTTTTTTTTTTTTTTTGGTCTTTCGTTAAATTTTTCACTGTTGCTCTTACAAACGTTTCTTTCTGAACATCTCTTCCACTGTTTAAGAAAAGCAGGCTCCTGTGAAGGTGAGTTTTGCTGTGTCTCCTGCAGATGGGGTGCTGAGATGCCGTGTGCAGGTGGCAGCAGGCTCGCTGAGGCCACTTTTAGCCGCATGCCAGCACCTGCCCCGGGTGGCTCCTCCCGCCCCACCTCTGGGCCAGTCCCTCCAGCCTGGGGGTTCTGTCTCTCCACCTGGGGGAGGGATTATGCTTGCTGAGCTAATGTCTGGGAAGTGTTCTGGAGTTCCCAGAAGGAAAAGGAGAGGTTGCCCACCTGTGATACCTTGTGCTAAGGCAGGAGAGCTGCAGGACAGAGGGGAGGAACGAGGAAAAGAAAATTGAGAATTGAATCATCTCTCCACTTCACTGCAGTCCCAGGGGTCCGCCTGCTCTAGTGGCCTTGAACTGCTTTCCAACGTGGACATCTTGTGATGTGAGGCGGAGAAGGAGAGAGGGAAGCCGGTTGCCTTTGCACCTACCTGGAACTTTCTCCGGGATATCCACAAGGCTCACGCTCACTCTCTCTCCTTTTTCAAGTCTTGGTTTAAGACTTGAAGTGTGGCCTTCGCTGTTGACGCCTTCTGTGGCCTTTCCCCAGCACACACTGTTTCCTTTACCTGCTGTATTTGTTTCCATAGTACTTACCATCCAGCTCCTCGGGCATTATTCATTTTGTTGTAACATAATGTAATTAATATAATATCATCTATTAAAATGTACGTTTACGAGGGCAAGAGGCTTTGTCTGTATGGCTCACTGCTGTATCTCCAGAATTGAAAACAGTGCCTGACACATAGTAGGCACTCCATAAATATTTGTTGTATAAATGAATGGATGAATAAGTGAAGGGGCAGGATGACAAGGGAGCCAACTGTGTCCAAGGAGCCATTCGGCCAGATCCATCCAACTGTCCACTGAGTGATCGAATTGGAGCCACTGGAAGGGCAGAGTCAAGGGGAGGTGACCAGCATTTAACCAGTGCCTACTGTATACCAAGCACTGTGGTAGGCGTCCTAGGTTCACTATTCAATGTAAGGATCAAATTACTACATGAATGAAGTATGTATGGTTAGCTCCATTTTACAGGTGGGGAAGCTCAAGAGGTTAATAAACTTACCCAAGGTCACCCAGCCCAGTAAGTGGCAGACCTGGGATCCAACTTAGTCTATCTGATTCCAAAAAGAAATTTGGAAATTTACAAAAAAAGTCGGTGGATCACAGCGCCTCTTGTCTTTTTGTTTTCCTGCCTGTAAAATGGGGATGAATTTTCCTCATCCTTCACCGAATTTTTATCTGATGAGAATGGAAATCTGGGACAATTGAAACACAAGTATTACAAGAGATGAGCTTTGCAAATATGGGGCTGAGAATTAGATCACATTACTGAGTAATGTTCACAAATAAGTGAGTGGAAATCAGAGCTAGATTAAATCCAGCCAGTGGGGATGAGTGGGGTTTCTATGCAACACTGCGTGCCAGGCACTGGTTTCAGTATTTTATTATTCCAGATATTTCCCTAGGCTGAGACCACAACCTCCAGACTCAGCATATTATCTTTCACTTAAAAGATATTTATGGGGCATCCACTAGGTGCTTGGGGTAGACCAGTAGAGAGAATAAAGTTCCTTGCCCTTCATGGAACTTCTGTCTTAGTAGGGAGAGAGAGATAGGAAATAAACAGTAAGTAATAAACATATGTAAACATATGTCAATAAACTATAAAGTAAATTATGTGGTATATTAAGAGATGGTAAGTGCCATGGAAATAAAAAGTAGCGTAGGGGAAAGGGCTTGGGCGTTCAGGGAGGAGGTGGCCAGATTGCAGTTTAGATCAAGTGGTCCAGGTGGGCCCCGCTGAAACGGTGCAGTTTGAACGAAGACCTGAAAAAGGCAAGGGAGTGAGCCAAGCGGTATCCTGGAGGGGGAGCAGTGCAGTCCGGAGAAAAGGCAGAGAGAGCAGCGCTGAGATGGGCTCCTACCCGGTACATGTGGGGAACAGCCAGGAGGTGAGCTTCGGGGGAGCTGAATGGGGGGCTACCTTGACGGTGGAGACACTGGATATCCTGATGGATGGAATATGGGAGATGAGACAAAGTGAGGAGTCAAGGTTAAGCCAAGGTTTAATCTTGACATTCTTTCACTTCATTCCCTTTTGATTACCTAACATAACTCAGTATTCCCAAAAGTATTAGCATCAAAGTCTTTGGAGATTTAGCCACTATAGTTGCACTCGTCTGCAGTGTCTCTGGATTTGGGTTTCTTCAGCTATCACATGGAGGGAATCTAAAAGATAACTTTCAAATCCCTTGTGTGACTGTTTCTGAAAGATTCCTTTTTAGGAGTCATATTCCGATTGCTGGCTTGCTTCCCTCCCTCCTTCCTTCCTCCATTTATTCATCGTGGGTCTTTAAAACATTCGCTGGAACAAGAGCACTTCCTGGAGCAATGTACGTGGAGGCTGAGGAGGGAGAAAAAAAGAATCTCTGCCTTTCGATAGCTCATTTCTTCTTGCTGAGGTTAGATAAGAGTGCAATAAGCAAGGTGAGAATTAGAGAAAATTAGCAAAATTCAAATAGTATAGAAGAAGCAGCCATGGGAGGTAAAGTGGAATAATAAGTTAGAGGCTTGAGTAGATAAAAGCATGTAGATAGTTTGGGAGCATATGCAAGTTCAGGTTCAGGGAACCTGAGAAGGGTGGGAGCATGGTAAAGGGTGCTTGCGTGCTCCCGGGAAAGGGGCCGAGATGTGTCTATGAAGCTGGACTGAGATGGGGAGGGGGCCTGGGGGAGAACTGTGCACGGGGCCAGAGGGATCTGCTCTGAGCAAGAGGAAATCTGAAGGAAGGGATGACATCATGAAGATGGACTGGAAAGCACTCACCCTGGCTGTTTGGTACTCTAGGAACTAGAACAGGGGAATAAGGAGGTGAGAAAAACAGCCCAGGAGACTGTTGAATTACCTCCGGATCCTGATGTCTGAAATCGTGACACCTCACTGGCCTCTTCTCTGGCTGACAATTTTGATCAGAATTCTGGGCATTAAGGTGGCAAAGAAAAGTTCATTAAACACGATCTATTTGAAGAAAAAAAAACTATCCAAACAAGGAAATGAAATTATCCAAACAAGGAAATGAAATTTTTCCTATATTGTTGACCCAAAGTTAGAATTGAACTAAGACCACTTGCAAGAGTTTTTGTGAGGCGCTCTTAAATTAAAAAAAAAAAAAAAGAAAAAAAAAAGACCAGTTCCTCCATCACTTGTCTGTGAGCCATTCTGGAAACAAAGAACATCCCCGAATTGAGGTTCATGGCCAACTTTACTTCTCTCCATGCAGTTGTAGTGGTGTGATTTGCACACTTGCTGCATTCGTACATGTGTTTATTCTAATGGTTCAGCTGGGCTTGGATGCTGGCTGCAATAAGTCTAAGAAAGCCCCGCATTTCTCCATGCCTCCGTTTCTGATTATATTTCATAATGTGTTAATATTTGCAGGCTAATCTTTTTTTTTTGAAATCTACCTTTTATTTTTATTTTTTTAACATCTTTATTGGAGTATACTTGCTTTACAATGTTGTGTTAGTTTCTGCTGTATAACAAAGTGAATCAGCATACGTATACATATATCCCCGTATCTCCTCCCTCTTGCATCTCCCTCCCACCCTCCCTATCCCACCCCTCTAGGTGGTCACAGAGCACCGAGCTGATCTCCCTGTGCTATGCGGCTGCTTCCCACTAGCTCTCTATTTTGCATTTGGTAGTGCATATATGTCAATGCCACTCTCCCACTTTGTCCCAGCTTACCCTTCCCCCTCCCCGTGTCCTCAAGTCCATTCTCTAGTAGGTCTGCATCTTTATTCCCGTCTTGCCCCTAGGTTCTCCATGACCATTTTTTTTTTTTTTTTAGATTCCATATATATGTGTTAGCATATGGTATTTGTTTTTCTCTTTCTGACTTACTTCACTCTGTATGACAGACTCTAGGTCCATCCACCTCACTACAAATAACTCAATTTCGTTTCCTTTTATGGCTGAGTAATATTCCATTGTATATATGTGCCACATCTTCTTTATCCATTCATCCGATGATGGACACTTAGGTTGCTTCCATGTCCTGGCTATTGTAAATAGAGCTGCAATGAACATTGTGGTACATGACTCGTTTTGAATTATGGTTTTCTCAGGGTATATGCCCAGTAGTGGGATTGCTGGGTCGTATGGTAGTTCTATTTTTAGTTTTTTAAGGAACATCCATACTGTTCTCCATAGTAGCTGTATCAATTTACATTCCCACCAACAGTGCAAGAGGGTTCCCTTTTCTCCACACCCTCTCCGGCATTTATTGTTTGTAGATTTTTTGATGATGGCCATTCTGACTGATGTAGTTTTGATTTGCATTTCTCTAATGATTAGTGATGTTGAGCATTCTTTCATGTGTTTGTTGGCAATCTGTATATCTTCTTTGGAGAAATGTCAATTTAGGTCTTCTGCCCATTTTTAGATTGGGTTTTTTGTTTTTTGATATTGAGCTGCATGAGCTGCTTGTAAATTTTGGAGATTAATCCTTTGTCAGTTTGCAGGCTAATCTTGCACAACTATTGAGAGATTCTCAGGACCGAAATAAACATCTGGGAGAAGAAATTAAAGAACTTCAGCAAAGGCTTGGAGAAGTCCAGGGCGACAATAAGGTACCGTGAATATTTAAAGGCAAAAACCTCTCCTGAGTAATTTTGTGCCAGAGGTTTATGTATGGTGCATCAGAAGAATGTAATGCAGGATTTGCAGAAAAATTTGTTATAGATTTTTACATTTGCAATGAAAATTCACAGTTTAGCATTTCTTATCCTTATTACCTTCCCTTCGTGTGTGTGCATGCACACGCATCTGTGTATGTTTCTGGGTTGCTCTAAAATATTGTCACAACCCATTGTAGAAGTTTCATTATGTTCAGCTTGGTGCTGAATAACATTGTGGTTGAGGGCAAAATAAAACCCAAATGCTATACTTTCTCCCTTCTATACAAATAATGGATTTGTGGCTCAGATGATTTGGAATTATTCACATTCAGTTTTGAATTTTAAGTAGTCATCCTACTAATTATGTTCACATCACCAATTTATTTTATTGCTAAATTTGGCAATTTGTATGGAACATTGCTCAAAATCCACTGCTTGGTATTAATCAAACTCCCCTGTTGGCAACGTTAATTATAAAATATGAACTCATAAACTCCAAACTAAATGTGAACACTGTCTCTCCCAGCTGAAGCTGTGAACAAAAGTACAATTGAGAAAAGGAAGAAAAACTACCGAAGTTTAATTCCGTCGCCCCCAAATAATTTCCCATTTTGCCAATAGATTCAATTTCAACTTCTTGCCAGAGCCAGCTTTCCCAAGAGGGATGGCCTTTGGAGTTTCACTCAAGCAAACTACATGGCGGGGAGGAGGTGCTTTCTTGGGCAGTGTCTTTTGAATGGTACCAAATTCCCTGACAAATGATGGGGATGTTTGTTGTTCCTGGGAGTCACTGGTTATTGGAAGGCGCCATTTTGAAAGATGCTTATTCTTTAAAAAAAAAAAAAAAAAGCATGGAAGTGTCTGGATTATCTCGAAAACTCTTCCACGACAAAGAGCAGAGAGGACTGTGTGCTTACTGCTGGTTTAAGGGGCTCAATCTAAGGGCGTACTGGTGGGACTTCCCTGGTGGTCCAGCAGTTGAAACCATGCTTCCACTGCAGGGGGCACAGGTTCGATCCCTGGTCAGGAAACTAGGATCCCGCATGCCACGAGGTGTGGTCAAAAAGTAAAAAAAAAATAAAAATAAAAATAAGGACATACTGGGAAGTCTTCTTTACATAGCCTCTTGTCCACTTAGTCTGCCTTTAAAAAATTTTTTTTAAACCTCTTGGATTTAACATACTATATTTGAAAAATATTTCATGACTATTCTCCATCATGAAATAGGGAGTGGGCGAGAATGCTAAGAAGGGTGCTAATTAACCCTGGACAAGCTAATCGGGCCTCTCAAAAGGACTTAAGCTCTGTAACCCTAGGTGTTTGGTCAATAATTAAAGGCCAGGCCTTCTTAGGTGTTATCGAATGATAGCATCAGGGCAAGTTTTTTCTAGAGAGTAAAATCAAGTATGTGCAATCATTTCCTTTTAAACCCATAAGAATACTGCAGGAATTTTGGAGAAGTTATAAATCCTGAAAATACTGAAACATTTTGAAATGTGATTTTTGGAGTCATGATTCTTCTTGACTGATTTTTTTTTTCTTCTTCTTTTCTTTTCTTTTTATTTTCTGAGGTACCCCCCCCCCCCACACACACACACCTCCAACTGTCCTAAACACACCTCTGCCTCATCTTTTGGTCACTTTTAATTGTATCGCCTTGTAGGCCTGAGATATTTTAGGAATTGACATTTGCAACTGATATTTCGAGGAAAGAAAGGGAGGGTGTGTGTGCATGAGTGTGTGTGTGAGCGTAACAGTAAGCGCAGGTCTGGGGCTGCTTTTGCATTGGCACCGTCTAAGCTTCATGATTTGCTTGCATTCTGGGTCTTTATTCCAGTAGCTGGACACATTTATCAAACTTGGTTTTCTCACTCAAGGTTTAGAATTTAGTGACTCATATTCATGGCCTGTGAAGTAATTTGCCTGCCAACAGATGCAGGCAAGATGTTAAAATGTTCAGTAGACCCTGTATCTCAGTATCCAGTCCTCTCCTCCTCAAAAAAGACCAACTGCAGTGAGCCCCAGAGATTCTGTTTATTCTCATTTGCATCTAAAGTTATAAGGCTGGTTTATTTTCATCCCCCTGTGAGTCACGGTCCTCCTCCCCCCCCCCCCAACCCCACCCCCAGTCATCAACATTAAGGCCGGATGACTCATTCAGTAATGACACCAGCCATCTTGAGAAACTCAGAGGCCTCTCTTGAAGGGTGGCTGTGACTGTGTGGTGGAGAATGGGTTAACCCTTCCTTTGCTCTTTTATTCATCGTGTCACTCACAGCTCCAACCTTTCCATTGCCTTCGGCATCTAGTCCCACCTCCTTACCATGGTGTGCTTGGCCCTCCATTATCTGGCCCCTCCTGATTTTTCCAGCCACATCTGTTGCCATTAGTCGCCTCACACTTCAGCCCTGCAGGGCTAATTTCAGCCCCTTAGCTGAGCCGTACTGCATTGTGCCTCAGGGCCTTTGCACCTGCTGTCTGCTCTCTGGAACACTCTTCCCCTTTACTTCTGTAAACTCCTGCTCATCTTTCAGGTCATAGGTCAAATGTAGCCTTCTCCAACTCCCAGGGGCAGGCCCTGCACACACCCACAGTGCCCTGCTCTTTTCCCTCCGCTTGTACTTGTTTGGCACCCCTCCCCCAAAGGTAAACTCTTTGCAGGCAGAATTCCTGTATCCGTAGGAATTAGCATCTTACTTCGTGACACACAGACATTAGTTAATAGATCTTTATTATTAAAGGAATGGAATAGGATAAATGAATGAATGAGTGAATGAATAAAGGGAATGCAAAAAGGAGCAAAAACGTTCAATAAAAAGGAAGAGGAAAAGAAAAAGGAAGAACACAAGAAAATAGCAGACTGAGTGCCCCTCCGGTTGTCATCACTAACTCTCCTTGTGGGGTAAGGAGTAGTTTAGAAACCTGGAGAAAGGAGTTAGAAAAGCAAACCATTCCATCCAAGAAAAAGCAGAAGAAAGCCAAACCTAAGGTGTGAGACCTTAGGAAGCCCCTGGAAAGGTCAGGGGGTCTGATGCTGAGCCTTAGTGGATGTGGGGTAAGGGTCCTGCTCCTAGGCTGGCTCAAGCCTGTTAAATTCAATAATACTTAATAATGGATGTTGCGGGATTCCTAACTCCCCCCATTCCAAACAGAAGGGCTTGTGGCATCACTTTATGAGCAACTATTAAAGTGGAAGCTTTTTATCTCCAAGTTGCCATTTTAACTGATGACCCTTAGCCATATTTTGGGAAGGCCAGATTCTAGATGTTAAGTACGTTTAAGGAACAAGGTGATAGGAAATTACTTGCCTTGGCTATTTTAAGGTAGACTAGTTTTTCCATTTGTTCAGCTAGAGCCTTGCAACCCTACGACGTACCATAAAGCATTTTCAAACAGCCTCTCGAAAGATGTGTTGCCACCCCGTCTTACAAGCAGCTTAGCACTCACACAGGGTTGGAGGTGGAGGGTGGGATTCCAGGATCAACAAACCTATTATCTCCCTGAGCAGCGCCCAAGAATTTCTCGAGGCTCCTGGACAGACACAAAGCCCCAGTTCAAACCAGACGAGAGGTGGGAAAAGGGAAGCCTAGTAGACACCCTTCCCTTCCTTGCTCATTATAGCTCTGAAAGGTTCACGAGGGAAGGGAGGACTCTCACCTCCACAAATCACCCTGGGGAAAGCTTTTCATGAGGGTGGACTGCCCAGGGTTCTTTGTGTGGCCGTCTGTGAGGAATAAGGACCAATTACGTGGAAAACCCAGGCAATGCTAGGGCCTCAGGTGTGGAGAGCAGCCCACCGAGAGAATTACAGCTCCCCTTCTTGCCCCAGAGGTATGCCTGCTTCCTCTTCTGGGCATTATGAAAAGAGTGGGTTCAGGGAAAGGGGACCGGGGTGGGGGAAAGGAGGCCTCTGAGAAGTTAAGGATCAGTAAGAGGCAATCCACAAAACTGGCAGAGCACACTTGAATCACAGATATCCAGAGGTGAGCTGGTGAACCAGCTCTTCTGAAGAGGAAGCCTGGCTGGTAGCACTTTACCAATTTCCGTGGTGTAAATACTGATGCCATGGCATTTAAATATCTGGCTAGCAAAGTGAAGTCACTGAACTGGGAGCTAGAAAGCTTGGCACTCCAGAAAGAGCTAGCTGCAGCCTCCCACTGCCAAGTGGTATAATCTAGAATAGTCCAAGAGGTCCATTTTTGGAAACTGCTAGACCCAGGTTTATATTCTAACTCTGCCAGTTATTATCTGTGTGGCCTTGAGCAAGTCAGTTGTCTGTCTAGACCCCAGTTTCCTCACCTGTGAAATGGGAGTAATGATACCTCACATAGAATTGCTGTCAGGTTTCATCATTATTCATCAATGCATAATTGGGGACTCACTGTGTGCTGATTAATGCTCTAGGAGCTGTGACTACGTCAAGGTATGAGAAAGACAAGGTGCCTGTTCGCACAGAGCTTATAGTCTAGTTGGGGAGACAGAGAATAAGAAAATAAAATACTTATGTAAGATCATCAGACAGTGGTTAGTGCCGGGAAGAAAAGAAAGCAGGAGATTTAATGGTTGGGAGTGTGTGTGTGCATGCAATATTATGTTTATAAAGGGTGTAGCATGGTACCTGGCATCCAGTAAGCACGCCATAAAGGGTAAACATTGCTGGTATCTTTAGCACAACCTGGGCCCAGATCGGCTTAGTGTCCTCTTGTATAAGAGTTCCACCAGGAATCTCAAGGTCTTCCTTTCTGTTGATCGACTGTTTCCAGTGAACCCCAGGGGTACGTGCCTCCCCACAGAGACAGAGATTGGGGGTAAGAAGCCTGGCATCTGGCAAACGGATCCCCAAAACTCAGCCCTCCTTATCACCACCCGACTTTATTATTTATCACCCCCTCAAACATTATTGCTTTGGTGTCGCGCTCGCAGAAGCTTCCTTGCATTTTGTGTACCCTTGTGGAATAAGCACCTAATAGAACAGGCCAGGAGCAGCATCTCATGTTCCTGCTGGGTTTCCTTGTCTGCTTGCTTTTATTTTTCCTTCATTTTACAGATTATGGCACTCTAAGTGCAGAAGAACAATAATGCAATGCGAAGTACTCAAAAGCAAGGAACTTCAGGTGGACAGTGTCAGGCTGGGCCCCCACATTTCCTGGGCCCCTGCTGCCCAATTTAAATGTAACTGTTTGCAGTCGTGCATAAACACGTGCTTTTGCCCTTAATAATGAGCTTTATGTTACACCAGCTGAAGGTCTTTAAGTACCTCTGTTCTATCTGGTGTTGGCCCCATAAAATGATAGACCCCTTCTGTGAACGTACCTCTATGGACGTGAGACTTTTGGAAGGATTCAGCAAGCAAACCAATTAAGTTAAAGCCACCAGCCATCACAGGCAGCCCAATGAGCGTGCAGGTGACTAATTAAAGTATACTCTGTTAAAAAAAAAAAGTGTTCAGCTTGGACATTTGTAACAGTCCAGGATGAGGGATCAGAGAGCTCTTTGTAAACATTTCACCTTTATGCTTCGAAGGAGCACGGAGATGTCCTAGCTTGTGGGAAACCCACATGAAGAGGGCACTCTAATGAAAAGCTCTCACCTTGGGGCATTATAGAAATTAATTACAAAGAATTAAAATGAGTGATAAGGGCCCTTCACCTGCTCCAGCCCCATCATGTCTTATTCTAACTGGGATCTTGATGGTGAAACACAGGCAACGCTCAGTTCAGCAAGCAGCCAGACTAGTTCAGCATTTCCTAATGTTTTATTGTCAGATGAATTAGACAAATGAATTTGGTCTCGGACACCATATTTGAGCTTCTTCTAGTATGTTGTTTGGCCCAAGTTGGGTACTCGTTAACTGGGAAACACTGACACACATTAATGAGTGTGTGCATGATAATCTCCAGAGCCTGGGAGGAAGAATATGAAAACTGCTGGGTTTCTTTTTTAAGTGACAAATTCTTTTGTTTAAAGCTAGAACTGGATTTGTCATATAGGTTTAGGAATTTGAACTTTGGTATACACAATAGAGTTGCCTACTTGGAGCCTTTTAAAGCTCTCCTGTCTAATTTTATCAAGGGTATTTCAAAAGGTCAGGGGGCAGTTGGAGAGGATGTGGAGAAAACCAACAGGAAAAGTACAGAAAAGATAGGCGGGACCTTGTTTATTAAGTCGCCCAGCACAACACTGGCAAGTGAATGTTTGATAAATGGCTTTTGGTGTTGACCTCTCCCTAGGCGTGCTATTTGCAGCAGTACACAAGGACCGGTGGGGGGGGGGGGGTGAGGAAGGGCTAACATCCACTCCTATTAATTCTTGCATCTGATCTTCCTAGTAACTCTGACAAATAGAGAGTCACTGTATAAGAATTATAACATACCAGCTATAACTGGGGACTGTACTTATAAAGCTCTTCAGAGAGTGATTATTGCATTGTATCTTCACATTCCAAGGATGGAAACCCCCAGAGCTGGAGTTGTGCAGTGCACAGGCCGGGCAGCCATACATAGCTGTTGTGTCTACAAGATAGCTTTTATTCTTACTGTAGACTGAATGTGCCCCCATCCCAAATTCATATGTTGAAACCTGATCCGAAATGTGATGGTATTAGGAGGTGGGGGCTTTGGGAAGTGATTAGGTCATGACAGCAGAGCTCTCATGAATGGGATTAGTGCCCTCATAAAAGAGACCCCAGTGAGCAATTTTGCCGCCTCTACCAAGTGAGGACACAGTGAGACGACAGCTGACTATGAACCGGGAAGTGGGCCCTCACTAGACCACGAACCTACCAGTGTCTTGGTCTTGGACATCCTAGACTCCAACTGTGAGAAGTAAATGTTTGTTGTTTATAAGCTACTCAGTCTATGGTATTCTGTTACAGCAACCTACACAGACTAAGACAGGAGTTGGTACTAAGAAGTGGGCTGCTGCTATAACAAATACCTAAAATGTGGAAGCAGCTTTGGAACTGGGTAGTGGGTAGAGACTGGAAGAGTTTTGAGGTTCCTGCTTGAAAAAGCCTGTTGTCCTTCACAGCACTGCTGTGAATGGACCATTAAGGGCAATTCTGGTGAGGACTCAGAAAAAAAAAAAAAGAGAGCTGTGGAGAAAGCGTCCATCTTCTTGGAGAATACTTAAGTCATCCTGAACAGAATGTTGGTAGAAATATGGACAGTAAAGGCCATTCTGATGAGGCCTCAGATGGAAATGAGGAACACGTTATTGGATGCTGGGGAAAAGGCCATCCTTGTTATAAAGTGGCAACAACCTGGCTGAACTGTGATTGAGTTCTATTGTTTTGTGGAAGGTAGAACTCGTGAGCAATGAAACTGGATATTTAGCTGAGGAAATTTCTAAAAAATGTGTTGAAGGAGCAGGCTGGTTTCTCCTGACTGCTTATAAAATGTGAGAAGAGAGAGATGATTTGAAGATGGAATTGTTCAGCAAAAAGGAACCAGAATTTAAAGATTTGGAAAATTCTCAGCCTGTCCATATTGCAAAAAATGAGAACGCTAAGGGTGTTGGCCAAACAACCGTTTGGTAAGGAGATTAGTATGGATTAGAGGCCGGGCGCTATTTTTCAGGGCAAGAGAAGAATGACACGGAAGGTAATTCAGAGCCCAGCAAGGCTGCCAGTCCCGCCACAGGCCTAGAGTGCATGGCTCTGGGGGACAGATTGCCTTCACCTGGGTTAGAATGGAGGGGGCCTCCCAGAGCCCCAGGGCTGAGACCCCAGCCCGGTAGAGCTGCAGGGCACCAGAGCAGAGCCACTGCAGAGCTGTCCTGCCAAGCCTTGGCGGTGATGTTGCCAGTGGGCCTGGAAGGCAGAGCATCGAGCCAGAGGATTAGTCCTGAGCCTTAACATTTAACGTTGTTTGATCTGTTAGGTTTTGGACTTACTTGAGACCTGTCACCCCTTCCTTCTTTCCTATTTCTGCCTTTTGGAATGGGAATGTCGCTCCTGCGTGTGTCCCACCTTTGTATTTTGGAAGCACATAACTTGCTAGGTTTCACAATTTCACAGGTGGAGAGGAGTCTGCCTCAGGATGCAGTTCACCTCGAGTCTCACCCATACCTGATTTAGATGATATTTAGATGAGGTTTTGGACTTTAGACTTAAGAGTTGATGCTGGAACCAGTTAATTCTTTGGGGGTTATTGGGATAGAGTAAATGTATTTCACGTGTAAGAAGAACATGAATTTGGGGATAATCATGGTTGGAATGCTATAGACTGTGTCCCCTCCCAAAAATTCATATGTTGAAACCTCATCCCCAGTGTGATGGTATTTGGAGTTGGGAGCCATTGGGAGGTGATTAGATCATGAAGGTGGAGCTCTCATGAATGGGATTAGTGCCCTTATAAAAGGGACCCTAGAGAGCTCTCTCACCCCTTCCTCCATGTGAGGACACAGAAAAAAGACAGCCATCTATGAACTAGGAAGCAGGCTCTCACCAGACACCCAATCTGCTAGCACCTTGATCTTAGACTTCCCAGCATCTAGAACTATGAGAAATAAATGTTGGTTGTTTATAAGCCATGCAGTCGATGGTAGTCTGTTATAGCAGCCTGAATGGACTAAGGCAATCTCCACTTTCAAAAACACTAAAGTCACCTGGGGCTCAGTGAGGCTAGATGACAGCCAAAGACATGTGACTAGGACCAGCAGATACAGGATCTGAACACAGATAACACCTGGAGAATAATAGCTGCTCCTGCTGCCAGCTGCCTTCCTCCCACTGTCTGTTGGGGAAAATGGATTCAGGCAAATGAAAACAAGATGAGGGAGAGACTGTTGAGGGCTATGAGGGACGAAGCCCAAGAAGAGATCAAGGAAGAAGCGAGTCATTCCGACTGGGGGGGCCTTGGCGGGACCAGAGTTTGAGCAGGGCTTTGGCAGAGGAGTTGGACTCCATCGTCAGGGTGGGGGAAGAGCGCCCAAGAGCCTTTTGTCACATCGTTTTGCAGCCCTGTCCCTCAGCCACATCCCAGCTGCAGCTGCACCTCATCCATAAGTGGACGACTCACACCCATAATTCATTCATAAACGTTTATTTCCATCTAAATCAGCAAATGGATGCATCTCCTGGTGGCTGTGCGCGTGCCTCTCAGGGCACTGATCCACTTCAAGCGTTGGCACAGGGAGGCTAGCTGTGCAGTTTTGATGGCCCCATTGGAGGAAATCAAGCCCTCCGAGCAGTTGCTTCATAGAGCTTCCAAGGTGGGAAATCAGCCTCATTGCCCGCAGTCTACAGATAAGTTTGGCTCAGCAGCTCGGCCGCCTCCAGCTTAGAAGAAAGATCGGACTTCCCCAGTGGGCGTATGTGTGGGGAAACTCACGTGGAGGAGGACACCAATGGTCACAGCAGTAATCGTAATAGCAGCTGACATTGATCAAGCAAGCACTTTTTATGTTCCAGGGGCTGTGCTAAGTATGGTAGAGAAATCTCATCTTCTCTTGCTTGGGACTAGGTTCTAAAGTCAGCGGGTAAGAGGCAAAAACTTGTGTCTAGCAGAAATTCACCTTGTTGGTCTCTTAAATTGTCCATAAAGTTCAGGGCAAGTGGCCATGTGTCTCCTGAACAGGAGTCTTATGTATAAATATGAACGGTATGATTTTGTCTAAATGTATTATCAGTCCCTCTCCCACCTTGCTCTCAGTCTGGGACATTGAAAGCAGGGGTGGGTAGAGCCACCAATTTTTAAAATTTTTATTTCTCTCCCATCCCCTCTTCTCCATCTCTCTCTTCCTCCTCTTGGTTCTCCCCCTCATCTTTTTGCCAAACACATACATTTGAATTCCCCTAAGTTAAATGCTCATTTAATACAATTTCACTCTCTTACTTCGTGTTTAATGTTGGGTAGGGGAAATTGCTCCCTCTACTCCTCTTGATTTCTCTCTGTTTTTTTTTTTTTTTTTGGCAGTCCCACAGGACATACAGGATCTTAGTCCCCCAACCAGGAATTGAACCCTGAAGTGGAAGAGTGGAGTCCTAACCACTGGACCAATAGGGAATTCCCCCCTTCTTGATTTCTTGTGGTTGGACATGAGACAGATTAACAAGAGAAAAAGACACACTTTTTAATTCATGCTGGTCCCATAGACATGGGACCTAAGAAATGCCCAAAGCAGATAACTTTTATACTTTTTAGACAAAGAAATAATAAATTTGGGAGGAGTTGACAGGACAAAGAAACTTAGGTTCGGGCTGCCCAATTAGTGAAGAATCTAAACCGAGTTTGGGCTTGGGGTAGTAAATTAAAGCAGTAACAGGGTTTGTTTATACTGGTTTCTCGCCCGAATCCCCATCTCTGGCGATAAGGGCATCCTTCTACCTCCAGATGCAGGAGGGCACCCTTCACACGAGAGATTTTTTTTTCCTGCTTTCAGGGTGACAGAAAGGAGGGTCAGAGTGTCCCTTGTGTGTTGGCCATTTCTTAAGTAACTTTAATTCAAAATAATAAATATGCCATTGAGGCACATCTGGGAGCAGCCTACTCTGGGCCCCAACAGTTACAGCAACCTTGGACAGTAAAAAGCTGTACTGTTACTGTCGTATTCTTACAGTGAAGGACACTAAGACTCAGAGAAGTTTAGGCATATACCTGAGATTGCACAGCTCTCGAACTTGGCCCCAGGACACCTCCCCACCCCCCGGCAGGTGGACTCCAGAGCCCGTCAGCTGTCAGCTGGGAAGGCAAGAGAACTCTCCCTGGGGCTGCCATCCCTGTTACGATGGCCTCCTTGGGCCCCTTCAGCTGATTGAACTTGAGTGTCAGACCCAACCAGTGATCCAGCTTTTACCAACTTGGGCCTCACTTTTAAAAATAAGTGTTTCATCCAGTCCAGCCCTGAGATTTAATAGCCGATATCGTATGCACATTAAACACCAAATGATTGTTAACATGTTTATTGAAGCTTAACAGGCATCCAGTATATAAAAGATGACTCTCTTATATGGCTGTCAGACCTCAATAAACATGTTTAATAATTAATTGGCATTAAGCAAACATAATTGTGTGATTCTAAATTAAGTGTTCGGCGAAGCGTACTGTGAATGGAAAACCTCAGTGGTGTTTTATTACTTAAAGTTCAGGCTGTCAGTCTGGCTTTTCACATACGAAGAAAAGCACCCTGCTTTCAAAGCTGTGTCGCAGACCTCCTGTTGCCTCATGCCAAAAACGGCACAGGCCTTCTTGTTCCTAGACCCTTTCATCTGAGAAATGTTTCTTACTTGGTTAGCTGTTTGTCTTTCTGTGTATTCACCTGGCGTTCTGAAAGTCCTGAGCCAAGACTGTGATGTGAAAGATGTTTTCACATATTGGCTTTCAGGTAAATTAACCAGTTCTGACATAAACTCCGTTCCCCCCCAGTACAGCCGATTCTTGACATTTGCTATAGTTACATTCTCTAACATCACTGCAAACACTGAATTAGGGCATATTGAACCATTGTTCCTAGGGGAAATAGGAGATTAGGTTCCTCTGAGCCTCTGGTCACAGTATTTTTGTCACCTGATCAATATATAACTGTTTTCTGTGTGTTTCTGTTTAAAGTCACCTTAGTTAATTTATACTGTTGATTCTTTAACATTGAACTCACAGCCGATAGCACTGTAACTCGTGCCTGAAGGAAGCTCATCTAACACACGTCTATTCTCCGTAAGGCACATTGTGGCCTCTCGTGCTCAGGAACATGAGACAACACTCCAGCACTGCACAGGAGGGCCATTCTAAATGGCAAAACACCAACAGAAAGCACAAAAATGTGGGAAAAAAAAGTGGCGCGAAAGAAACCATGAAAAGGACACTTGTTTACAGTATGAGCTAAATCAAGAAAGCAGAACATTGCCTTGTTCAACTTTAGCTGGGAACGTTCCTGTGGGATGCTTCCCATTTTTTGCAACTCTGTGTTTATCTGCACATGTCCCCTCATGATGCAAAAGCACCATGAATGCTGATTTTGAGGCTACAAATAAATTTGCATTATGCAAGTATACAAATACAGAATCCTTGAGCTTTGGAATGGGGATTCCATTAAGCACGGCCATCTGTGTACCTAAGTGCCATGTGTCCTCTGCTAGGCCTCTGTACAAGCTGTTGCACCTGCCTGGAACATTGTGTGCTGATCCTAATGATGCATTTGCTCATAGTAGGTGCACAATAAATATATGTCCAGTTCATCTGACTAGTTTTCAAATAAGGACCCCAAATATATGTCATTTGAAAATGCTCTTTACTTTTCACTAGTCATCATTTCCTGCACAGTTCATTGCTGTTATTTATTATTCCTATATAGTTAATATTCTACCTTGGCTTTTAACTTTCTCACCTGCCCCTAAATCCTTAGGGACTTGAAAAATAAAGCTATTCTCTCTATTGGCAACAAATCCCTTAGGATCCACGCAGGAACGAGGAAGAGCATATACCCCAGCAGGTATTCCTGGATGGGTTGGATCTGTGTGGCAGCAAAAAACTGTCCCCAGGATTTCATCCATATATGAAGCCCATCTGCACACACCCTACAGGGAGGTGGAGGAATCAGTCTTACAACCTCTTTTGAAGAAGCATCAGGAAGCAGTGCTGTAAAGCTAAAAAAGCACTCTAATGGCCACCTGCTTGGCACTGATCGGCATGTAGGGGATGCTCTGGGACCACTGGACCTTTCTGGAGTCTCTAACATATTTTCCATCATGGCCCTACTGGAAGGTTTGGAGCTGCACATGGAGCTCGGCCCCAGAGACTGGGAAAGCCAAGGGTTCTGCCGGGATCCTTTGGAAAATTACCTTTTTAGGACTAGAATTTAGTTCCTAGGGATTTAAAAATATTTAAAAAGTACGTTATGAAAGTCATGTATACTTATTTTAAAAGTTAGAAAACAAAGAACAGGTAGCATACAGTCTTGCATCACCTAAACTTACACATTTAAGGGTTTTAGTGTATTTGGTGATTTTTTTCTTTTGTATGTGGGTTCTTAGTATAATTTCAATCATACTGCATATATTTTTTTTCGGCTGTGCCGCACATCATGTGGGATCTTAGTTCCCCGACCAGTGATCAAACCCGTGCCCCCTGCACCCCCTGTATTGGAAACTCGGAGTCTTAACCACTGGACTGCCAGGAAAGTGCCTTTATTTAAACATTTTTTTAAATTATTTATTTATTTATTTTCTGGTTACACTGTGTGGCTTGTGGGATCTTAGTTCCCTGACCAGGGATTGAACCCAGGCCCCCAACTGTGGCAGCATGGAGTCCTAACCACTGGACTGGCAGAGAAGTCCCCAAACTGCGTATTCAAGTTAGTTTTCTGCTTTTTTTCCCACTTAGTGTGGCAGCATCCGCATGTCCATGGTACTACATAGTTCACATCAACCTCATTTTAAACAGCTGGAAACTTGCTGTTTGATTGATTGATCAAACAGTCAATCAGTTGATTGACTGCATTATCATTTGCTAGCCATTCCACTGTTGTTGGACATTGTTTCTATTTTTTTTCTTACTGTTTCTATAAATAACAGCACAATCTACTTTTTTCTTTTTTCCTAAAGCTAGTCCATGTCTGGGATTATTTTTAGCCCAGACTGTCAGAAGTAGAGTTACTGGATCCTTGGATAGGGACACTTTTTTTTTTTTTTTTTTTTTTTTTTTTGCTTTTTAAAACTTTATTTCGACATAACTATGGGTAGAGAAATACGTTCATATGGGTTAATAGAATGCAATTTAACTTATCCTACACAATTTGGACCAAAAACCTGGTACATGGTTTGCTTCAAAAAAAAAAAAGGGATTTGAAATCTGGTTTATTTTTCATCTATTACAAATGTATATATATATATATATAAAGATCCTCCATCAAATGCTGCTAAAGCAAACAGCAAGAGCCTAGAGAAATTAACCTCTGGTTTGTCTCTGAAAATTAACAGGTATTGCACTGTAAAACTTTACAAAACCGGAGCAACAAAACATTGTAATGTTTCAGTGCCAGCTCACAGAGTTCAGTAACTAATGGATGTTGATGAGGGTGAGGAGAGCCTATGTATACATGTGAAAATATAAAAGGTATCCGATCTAGTTAATATTGCATGTAGATCCCGAATCTACTCAAACCAAGATTCAGATAATTTCTTAAATCTGAATTAACACTATCAATCCAGTTCATCTGCTGAGGTCAGAAAGGAAACTCTGCACAGTAGCTGTTTTCCTGAGTTGTGCAACAAAGAAAATTAAGTTTCTTCCCCAGCGTTTTAGTCCAGAACTACAGCAAAGTATTTCATCCATTGTCAACATTCATGGGGTGAGAGGCGATGAGGTTACTTGGGCTTAAATCTGAATTAGCACTCAGATGCAAGAGTCAGATAGGGACATTTTTAAGGCTCTTGATAACATAGCCTAATTGTTAAGAATGTGGGAGCATGCCCATCTTAGCAGATACTTTACAACATTGTGTTATCATTTTTTAATCTTTGCTAAGTTTAAAAGAGACACAGAGTTTTTTCCCTCACTATGGCGGGGCTAAACAGGCTATCCCCCTTCAGATGCCCAGGCCTGTGTTCCCGTTACCCTTATAGGTGTATGTGTGCACACGTGTGTCTGTACATGCAATATGGATTTTTAATTTTTTTTTTAATTAATGATATTGGCAAGAAATTTCTTTGTCGTGTGCCTTTCTCCAGTATTTCTTGGAAAATCTTAACTTCCAACACGTTCTGCCTAGTATGCTTGGGGTTTTGTTTGGATCTATTCGTTTTAACTCTCTCTCCCTCTCTCTCTTCTTTTTCTACCAATGGAAAATGCAGCTCTTGAGAATGACAATTGCCAAACAGAGGCTGGGAGACGAAGAAATCGGCGTGCGGCACTTTGCAGCCCATGAGCGTGAAGATTTGGTTCAGCAGCTGGAGAGAGCAAAGGAACAGGTTATCGCCAACATCTGTTATGAGTGGGGGATATGTTTGCACAGCTGGACATGACACAGAGAAGAGTAGACTGTGCCCCAATTTCTCAGAGACTGTGGAGTGCTTGGAACGCAGTCAGAGGAGGAAGGAAGATGCAGTTTGAATGCATTTACTCCCTCTGTTCTCTGCTAGGTTCCCAAGCAGCCTTTTGCATTTCTGTCTTCCAGCAGGTCTGCTCTCTTACTTTGGGTGCCATTGTTCTGAACACAACGAGAAACCTCCGCCATAACCAGGATAGACAGGGAGAGAACAAACATGACACACTGGCCTTAATTTGCAAGTTTCTGCTGAAATGCTGAGTGGATGCTTTTTAGGCAAAATCTCCACGGGTACCGAGCCCTAGTTAGGGAACAGCTTAGAGAGCCTAGACTTCATTTTTCTTCTCTCACTAATTGGTTTTGAAGAGCAGAACATGATTTCTGGGTCTAGAGTGGTTTGAAAAAGTATGTATTTGTAAGACACTGGCTGTTGTTCCCAATATCTGGATTTGCCCTCTCCGAGCCCCTGGCTTTAGGGCAGGCTGCAGTTGGTAAGTGATCGGTTCTGTGTTTCCAAGCTGCTGCAATCCATCTCATCTTGGATATAGTAAGTGTCTGGCCGGAAGTTGTTCCTTGCTTTTAGCTTTTATCATCTTCCGATGTGTGGCGCTTATGGTTTTATACCAGGTGCTGGTATTGATAAGCTCTCTAAAAGTCGGTCAGCCAAGTGGAAGGCTCGTCTCTAACCATAAAGCTGATGTCTGCAGAACACCTTGAGTAAGGGCACTTCTTTGGTTTCAGATTGAGTCTCTGGAGCATGACCTGCAGGCCTCTATGGACGAGCTTCAGGATGTTAAAGAAGAGCGGTCTTCCTACCAGGACAAAGTCGAGAGGCTCAACCAGGAGCTAAACCACATCCTGAGCGGCCACGAGAACCGAATCATTGACGTGGATGCCCTATGTATGGAGAACAGGCAAGTGACCAGTCCCAGGCCTGCACTCGGGTAGGATGCTGGCTCTCCACTTGCCTGCAGCCTGGGAGTTATTTGCAGCCCTATTTACATTTAAGAAAATAGCCTTACAGTGAAAGGAAAGTCTCAACCCTAAAACAGTGATATTAATGTCACACGTTAGTTGTAGAAGTAAGAAAAGAAGAACCACATGCTTACATGCCTATATCCATGCCCTCTTTCCCCCTGCCCTCCCCGGCTGGGTGAGAAGGGTAGGGAACCAGTGAAAGCTGCTTATTATTGCTATCAAGAGGACAGAAAAGAATAAGAAAATAAATTGAGAAATTCCCTTAGCTGTGTCTTTTCCCAGAGGCAAATTTCAGTGTGTGTATGTGACTAACTTAATGCTGTGTCTGGTATTGCCTCTTGCTGCCTTGCTTCCCAGTGGAATCATCTTAATGAGAATTATGTGAAAACTGTGTTGATATCCCTTAGGGGATCTCTGCAGAGGGCTGTCCTAAAGTGAGGTTTCAGTGATTTGGGCGTATTTGACCTTGATCACATCCATTTAAGAAGAGGTCACCAAGATGCACCTTTTCTGCTTTCGGTGGTGGGAAGGCATTGTATGTAAAAGGTGGCTCTTTGGGTGTGTGGTTTTCTTTTTTTCCTCTCCTACTTGAGTGTATGTTTTTTATTTTGCCTCCAAACACTTCCTAGTTGTATATATTCTTTTTCAGGTACCTTCAAGAGAGATTAAAGCAACTTCATGAAGAGGTCAACCTCTTGAAATCTAACATTGCCAAATACAAGGTAGAAAATCATGACGGTGACGGTGATGATTCACTATTGTACATCTAAATGTCATTCTATTTTAATTCCCTTTTATGTGCCAAAGATACTCTAGTGCTTGCCTGCCCTCCCAGATAGTTCAATAAGAGCTTTAACTGAGGAACCAGTAAGAATTAAACCCCAAACAGCAAACACAACAAAAACAGGTTTTGCAAGAGCTCCTTCCATTGTCTGGACAGGGCACACTGACACCTCCAGAATCTGGATGTGACCACTATACAGCCTCAGTCTATATTAAATTAGGTTTCCTACTTTTCTATAAAGTGTTCTGTCATCAGATGTTCTTTGTCTCCTAATCATCCATAAGAAAATGATTTCCGAGCAATGAAGGAACAAAGATTGGGAAATCACAACCTAAACGATAATGTTCACGTCACACTAAAAGGACAGAATGTTTAAATTCTCCCCGCTGTTATTTAGTCTAATTCCAGTGCCATTAGTTAGATAATATCTGTTTCTGCAGATGTTAGTTGTAAGTGTTATAATTAGCAAAATCTCCTGGGTTTCTCTGCTTTGAAAATAGATTGATTTCTCTTCCTGAGGGTGAAGTTTTATAGCCATCTCAATACTGGGGCAGCCATCTCATATTCCTGGCTTTTGACGTTCACTTTTTTCTCAGAAGTCTCCATGCTGTTCTTCCTTTTCCATTCTGGGGCGGGGGGGGCGCTCCACTTGAGTTTACACCCATCTATATATACACGCACAGCCAAAGAAGAATACAGCTCTTAAAGTTGTATAATTAATACATAATTTAAAAAATGTGTATATGCATTCACTTAACAACATTTATTCAGTTCTTCTATGTGCCAAGCACTGGCTGTATAGCACATATCAATTTTAATGTAACGTTCTGTTCTAGGAGTGACACATATGCACTTCCTTAATCTTGAGTCTATGGCAGATTTCATTAATCAATCATGGCTTTTCTTCCAGCCCAGCCACAGAAACCTTCCAGACACCACTAATGATCTTTTGGCATTGCTCTATGAAAGTAAACCTAGTCTCCATCTCATGTCTGTTTGGAAGGGGTTTCCATAACTAGTGACTTCACACATTAGACTGAGTTCTTGCTTCAGATTTGATTTAATTTAACGAATATGCATTGAGTACCTTCTATATATAGGAGGATATAATTGCTGTAATTCTGCTGGGCACCAACTTAAAAAAAAAAAAAAAAAACCTCTTTACCAGGTCCATAAAAATCATAACTCTCTGGCAGGGACTCTGAATTTTAAAAGTTGGGCTAGCATTTGGAGTTTGTAAAGAGTTCTTGTGTGCTGGATGGGAGGATGCATCTACCAGAATTAGGTATTTTTCCATTATTGGCTTTTCTGACAGAGGTTTTTGTTTTCTCCCAATGCTGCTTTAGAATGCTCTTGAGAGACGGAAAAACTCAAAAGGCCAGGGTAAATCCAGCAGCAGTGCTCTGACTGGAGTCCTGTCTGCAAAGCAAGGTAGGGGTCATTTTCTGGGAGGGACCACCTACGATCACAGAATGCTAGCACTGTGGGTCCACATCTTGTTTTCTGAACTGGGAATGGAAGTGATTCTTAGAGCAGTCACCCCCAAACTTCCACCTGCATCAGGATTGCCTGGAGGGCTTATTAACACACAGATTACTGGGTCCCACCTCAGAGTTTCTGATTTAGTAGGTCTAGGGTGAGCCCAGAGAATATGCATTTCTAAAAAGTTCCCAGATAATGCTGATGCTGGTTCGGGGGACCCTGCTTTGAGAGCTGCTGCATTAGAGGTCTCTCTAATGACTGGACCCCATTTGCATCTATTCCCCTAACTATGCTCCTCTTTCCAGAATGTTTTCCCTTCTGTAATCACTAGGTTAGCATCTCCAAGTGTCCGTTCCATCCTCATTGAGTTTCTCCTTTTCCTGGCCTCTATGATCAGACTAGAAAAGTCTCACAGCTGCTGAAATCATTTTACCATGGCACATGTGCCTTTTTCAAAGAAGCTTTTATTGATTGCAATTTTGTTCCTCCTCCTTCTTGTCGATTCCGATGAAAAATAATGATCTTCCAGGAACAGTCAGGGGGAATAAATAGCAGAGAGCTTGCTTCTGACACTTAATGTTTGGGAATTCAGTCCTAAACATCATCCTCAAGTAGACCGTGCTGGGCTGGCCTGCTTTGGGCTTGTTGGCAGTGCAGACCAGCAAGGAAAACGTGTCAGTCCTCATCAGAGCTACGGGGGATTAAAAAAAATTGCTGAATCTCCAGCCTACCTAATAATCAAGGCACTTTTCTAAGCAACTTCTTTTTTTTTTTTTTTCTTTTTCACTCAACTAGAAAAGGACACCCTAGGATTATTTTTAAAAAGAAAACTACAGTACTCTATAGAAACGTGAAGTAGCCCATCTAAGTATAGCTCTGGATACCCTTGATAGCCTTTGAACGTTGAATGTTTGAATGTTGAGACCCCATCCTGTCACCGACCTGGGACACACTAGCCACGCTCAAACACGCTGGCAGAGCAGTCAACCAGGCACAACCTTTCTAGAGAACCATTTGGTTCTCTGTTATAAAAAGCCTTAAACTGATCCCCTTTGAGCCAACAAGAAATGATTACAGACATATGCAAGCATTTTGCTTCAAGAAAGTTCTTCCTACATTAGTTATAATCAAAAACATTGGAAACAACATAATTGTCCAGGAGTAATTAAATAAATTACTGTAGATCTATGCATGGACTACTAAGCAGCCGTTACATTTTATATTTTAGTAGATATTCATGATGAGACATAAGGTTAAGTGAAAAAAGCAGAGCTTTTTCCCATTTTTGGAGAGAAATGTGTGAATTTGTGTGTCTACATATAGGCATATAGGAAATGGTGTTCAAAGATATATAATGAGAGATTTATATTATTTCTTCTTTTTTCTGTCTCATAGGAATACAAGTGGTTGTGGTCTCTTGGGGTTATCTCTTAGTTTCTAAAAACATGCATATACAAAATATATTTTGTATTCTAAATAATCTCCTACATTATCTTACCACCCACCAAGAGTACTGTGGGAAGCTGTGATATAAAGCCAGGAGCTCAGGACTAGAGTCATTTTCATTTGCATTGCTGTGTGACCTTCAGCTAATGTTGTTAATCCATCAGCACCTTGCTTTTCTGTCCATGAAATGGGAATAAATAACATTTTCCAGGTTCTTTTTAAAATTTGAAGCCTCAAATGAGTTAGTCAGCGTGAGTGTTTCAAAAGCATAAAATACTGGACAAATGCAAAAGATTATTATCCTTTAAAGAAAAGGTGTTGCTAAAAGTCCATGAGTACTTCCTCCTTTCTGTTTAACCCTCACACTAAATTTTATTTTTTTTTCCACTTTTGACACTTGAAGTGGACCCTTCAGTTACAACACAGTAGCGGGTGGAAGCCGGGAACTGATCCCAGCTTCATTATCCAGGAAGAACTGACACTGGTTTGCATTCCAACGTTCCAGAAGGATTTAAGACTGAGCTGTAAATTTTATATCCCACCCAGTTCAGGATCTGTTATCTGAGGACCACGGGTGCAGTCTCCCAGCTACTCCACAGTCCATCTCTGATCTGAAATCTCTGGCAACAGCCCTGTTGGAGACAATCCATGAGAAAAACATGGTGATCCAGCACCAGAGGCAGACCAACAAGTAGGTGGCTGGACCCTGGGGTGCAGGGCGGGCGGGAGATGTGTGAGACGACGACTATCAGCAGTGGGTGGCAACCAGGGGGTGGGTCTGCCGGCCTCAAGGGAAGAAGAGAAGAGCCCTTACATCTGGAGGGAAACTTACTGAGCTAGAACTGTGCTTCTGCATTATGACAGCATCTTGGCTCTCGGCTGGAACCAACATGGAAATAATACTGGTTCTTGCTTATTGAATGCTTACTCTGAGCCACTCACAGAGTAATGCATATTACCCGGCTGATTTTGATGGCATGCTTGCCCGGGGAACTTAATCTACTCTCCTCCACATCTTCTCTAGGAGAGGCACCTCCTCGTGCCATTTTAACCTCACAGCACAGCTTTCTCGGGCTCTGAATAGCAGGAACACCCAAGCATCAACTTACAGGCAGCTGGGCCTAGAATGGAGTCTCGTGCCACTTTTCCAGATCAGCAAAAAAGATGGTGAAAAGAAACAATAATTAAAACAGAATGTCTTATTTGGTTACTACAAATATGTTGGCTATGTTGGGCAAAATCAAGCAAGTTAAAGTAGCAGGTCAAGATGACAGAAGCAAAATTGGAAGTGTTCAGAGAATAAACAATAAATTAAAGCAAAAAACATCGCAAACAGGGCCAGCTTTGAGGACCAGCGACTCATGCAGTCACACATGGCCCAGTGCTCAGAAGGTCCCTGCACTTGGTCTAATCAATACTTTGCGTCACCATCTTCAAAATCTTAATCTTTTTTGAATAAGGGGGCCCTGAATTTTCATTTTGCGCTGAGCTCTGCAAATTACATAGCTGGTCCTGCTTATAAGACCTACATGTGGAAGCAAAATTTAAGCATGGAATACAGGAGCAAGTGCCCAAGGCTGGGCTTCCTGCAAGAACAGGGAGGGGTCAGGGAATCGGGAGCCTGGCGAGGCAGGGTGCAAGGAGAGAGGCAACTGGAAAATGATGGAGAGTATTGTAAAAACAAAATAACAAAAAGAGAGGCCGGGAGTGAAGGGAAGATTGAGCAAGAGATTAAGATATATATAAAAGAAGGCAGAGAGCAGTGGAGGGAGTCTGGGCAATCTCAGAGGGATGACAGGGGTAATTTATTGACAGAAGAAGTTTTAAAAATTCCTTTAAAAGAAATCTTAATCAAGGACTGAAACAGCCAGATGCTAAAATGGAGATATGCCTCGGGGGGAGGACGAAGAAACGGGAGTCTCCCCAGAAGAGGTACGAAGTCTGTTTTATTTCAGGTAGAATCCCCTGCACCCGGCAGTGTCCCCAGGAGCCTTCTCTGTCCTCACCAGCTCCCTATAAGGCCCCCACTGGGGCTCTTTCAAACCTCCTCAGGTCTTCTAAACCCTAGTCTGTTCCCAGCAGGTGACCTCAGCTCCTCTTTTACTGAGAAAACAAAGCCTGCCTATCATGAGCCACAAGGCTTACTGCTCCCGCCAAACCAATGTCTTCCATCCTATCCCTCGTCTCTGGGAAACACACCAACACACTGTCCTGTTGGTCCACACCTTCCTCCCTCCTTTGGAGCCCAGCTCTCCTGTGACCTCCTCTTTCAACCTCTTCAACTTCTGCCCCTCGTCCTGCTTCTGCATCTTCACCCAGAAACCTCCCAGATCTTCCTGAACCCCGCAAAGGGTTCCCGTGAATTCCACTCACCTCCAATATTTGTGAACAAGAGGCCACCTCTACTTCTTCAATAGCCACCCCCTTAACGTGTGTTCTGGGGGGCACCTGTGTTAGAATTACTTGGATGGGGTGCTTGTTTGGAAATGCAGATTTGGGGGGCTTTCTGGAGGGAATATCAGGATTCTGGATTTTAGCAAGCCCCCAGTGATGCCATGGGCAGGAACAAAAGATCACCTCGCTTCAATACCTCCCAAGACCCCTTCTGAATTTTCCATAGCAACCTTCCTTTGAAGGTCACCAGTACCCCCAAACCCCACTTTCTGAGTCTCTTTCATCTATAATTTCTCTTCATCCCAATTCCCGTCTTGAAACCCATCTTCTTGGATTCCTCCTACTCTCTGTACTGCCTCATTCCCTTCCCCCTCCTCCTCTTCCTCCTCCCTCCACCCCAGGCCACGTTCTCCTCCTCCTCCTCTTTTCTTTGGTCTCCTATCTTCTTCCCCCACTTGGGGGACCTCACTCCCTCTGTCTTTGCTTCTTGTTCTCTGCAGACTCTTCCTAGCACTCTTGTCCCCACCTCGCCATCGAGAGCAAGCCCCACATTTCCATCTGCTAGGTTGACAGTTTCCCCTGATATTTTTTTTCAGCTCCTCAAATTCAATGAGTCTAGAGTCTGGAGCATCCATCCCTTAGTACATTTTAAATACTTTAAAATGCTTGTGCCCTTTGACCCAGAGGGTCTGCTTCTAGGAATGTATCCTAAAGAAAAAAATCAGAATGAGGCCCTAGATTTATACATAAGGTGGTTCACTGTGGATTCATTTATAAGAATGAAAAAAATGGAAACAACCCAAATATTTTTAAATTGGAGAATGGTTAAGATTACAGTAAATCCATAAGGCACAACATCATGCAGCCATTTAAAGCGTGATTTGAAGAATATTTAACGTGCCCTGCTCACCATCCTAATACCTAGGTTTGACCAACTTCCACATCACTCAGGTTGAAGCTGTCCCAGGGCCAGTATGTTTGTCCATTTTGGTCACTATTCTCTCCCAGTGTGTCGGATAGTGCTGGGCCCACACTGGGTGCTCGTGATTATTTGATGAATGGATGATTGAATGTCCTCTAACCCTTTGTTCCTGTTCCCTTAATACTCACATGCAAACAGGCATTAAGTTTTATGGTTTTCATGCATTCATTCACTTATTCAATATATATTTCCTGAGTGCTTGCCAAGGTCCTTCAGTGTACATCTCCTACCTGCCCCTTCTTCTTCCTTCCCACCAGACCATTACCTTGTCCTTGGGAAGATCCTCCCGTCAACCCTCCATCCTCAGACCCCAGCTCACTGCTTGCCCGGCTACACTCAGACCCACCTGCCAGCTACAGTGCCTGTCACAACACAAGCCTCCACCGAAAAGCCCAGCTGAGTCCCACCGCCTGCCAAACTCAGTATCCCCAAGCTGCTGGCCTGACACTCCTGCCTCTTGTGACAGATTGATTTCCTTATACATTTCCTCCCATACTCCACTGCAACCACACACATCCCCAGGTGCCACGGGCTCTCACCCTCTGTTGAGAGAGACAGACATTTTCATTTTGCTGCCTTTATTTTTTTAATGTACCTTTCCATCTTTAACTACTCTTTAATAATTTTGAACCATCTGTTGATTTACATTTTAAAAGGTTGAGCAACAATATATCTCCAAACTACTGTTATCTCTCAGCCAGCCAATTCCCCTGCCTGGAAGAAACCACCATTCCTCCTTTTTTATGTATCCTCTCCAAGGATGCATATATAAGCAAACGCATAGTACATTTATATACACACACATAAATAGTCATATATATTTATATATAGATTTTCTTTTTTTTTTTAGTTTTTTTTTTTTTTTTTTTTACAAATGGTAGCTAGTATTCCTCAGAAAAAGTTTTTGTCACTGTCTTCCACCTTGCTTTTTTCTCTCATAACAATAGATCTTGAAGATTGCCTCATATCAGTACATAAAGTACCTAATGTGCCATTTTTAATACTTTGAGGGTCTGAAGTTTCACACTTTCAATAAATGTTTTATCCGGGGGTATGGAAAGAAACGAATGATACAACAGATGGAGTGGGAGCTCGGAATAAAGTGTGCATTTGGTCTGCTTGCTCTTGTCCCCCATGATTTAGCCTTTTGTACCTAAGATTTAAAAATAGCTTTGTTTGGGTGGAGCGTTAGAAGTAAGAATGCAGGTGCTCCGTTCTGTAAGCGTGTGCTCCCCCTACTGGCGCTTACCCTCCTACCCCCTCCCCACACGCACACCCCCCCCTACCGCCCCCACCCCCCCACACTGAGAAGGCCCAATGGGAGCCATCTTGAAGAACTGATGAATAAACCTAGGACTTTATATTTTGAGAGGAAGTTCAATTGATAAGCATTTTGCCTGAGGGACTTCTTGTGAGTTTGCAGTTGTCTAGCTATGGTTAAAGAACGGACGGGCTTCACGTGTCTTAGAAACAGGTGGCAAAGCATTAATGAAGAGACAGACGTTAAGAGTATGTCTCGGGCTTCCCTGGTGGCACAGTGGTTGAGAATCTGCCTGCTAATGCAGGGGACACGGGCTCGAGCCCTGGTCTGGGAAGATCCCACATGCCGCGGAGCGACTGGGCCCGTGAGCCACAATTACTGAGCCTGCGCATCTGGAGCCTGTGCTCCGCAACAAGAGAGGCCGCGATAGTGAGAGGCCCGCGCACGGCGATGAAGAGTGGCCCCCACTTGCCGCAACTAGAGAAAGCCCTCGCACAGAAGCGAAGACCCAACACAGCCATAAATAAATAAATAAATAAAAATTTAAAACACACACACAAAACAAATAACTCAATTTAAAAAAAAAAAAAAAGAGTATGTCTCACAGCACAGCACCTCTGGTCCTCCAGCCCTGCCCAACAAGCCATCACTCTGCCAGTGCTGGGGTGGTAGCCGCGGTGGTCAGTACGTGAGGATATGCTGGCCTTTCACTACCCTCTGTGCTTTGCCTAAAGCTCTTCACTGCTCTCCCCACTCCCTGGCCGGTGGTAGATAGCTTGGAAGTTCAAGGTCTTGGAAGCAGCGGGAGCTGTCGGGGATCAGAGCAGAGATTCAAAAGAAGGTCCCCTGGGGTGGAGATAGGGGGACACGGTTCTCTCCAGTCTGTGTGAGGCCATGGCCACCTCTTCCTCTTTGGGATCGGGCTCCCCCCCAGGACCCTCACTCAGAGATTCTTGCTTGCTGTGTTGTCCAGAAAGCAAGGACAGAGGTACAGTGGTGGCCAGCTCCTGGGTTCGTTCTGTCTTTGCAGATTTCCTGTGATGTTGCTATCATCGGAAACTACTACTGAAAATCTCTCTAGAAGCCTGGCATCTGGAGGATTTTTCTAGACTACTGGGTAGACATATGCTGAAATCTCCCCTATCCTAAAACAAGCCACCGCTAAATAAAAACTTTATTTTAAAATCTCCCCCGTCCTACAAAAAAAAAAAAATCTCTCTCAAACCTGTTTATGCCTCAGGCTACTGCCCTGGCTGTCTCCTTGGATTCCCTGCTAAACTACTTGAAGTCATCTATATTCACTGCTTCAACCTTCTCATAGGCTGCTTTTCCCACCCCTGTCACTTGGATTCTGGATTTCACCCCTTCCTCTGTCTTGTAACAGCTCTCTCAAGGGTGGGGCATGTCTTCTTAGTGGACTTTTTCTGTTTCTTTTTTTTTTTTTATATTTTATTTTTTAATTTTTAATCTTTTTTTTGGCTGTGTTGGGTCTTCGTTTCTGTGCGAGGGCTTTCTCTAGTTGCGGCAAGCGGGGGCCACTCTTCATCGCGGTGCGCGGGCCTCTCACTATCACGGCCTCTCTTGTTGCGGAGCGCAAGCTCAGTAGTTGTGGCTCATGGGCCTAGTTGCTCCGTGGCATGTGGGATCTCCCCAGACCAGGGCTCGAACCCTCATCCCCTGCATTAGCAGGCAGATTCTCAACCACTGCGCCACCACGGAAGCCCCTTTAGTGGCCTTTTTCATCCTGTGTGACCACCTTCTAGAATAAGACGATACTGACCATGCTGCCCCCCCGGGAACCTTCTCTCCCCTTCCCCACGTGGCCCTGGTGCGCCTCTTCCCTCTCCACCTGCGCTTCTCTGGTCCTTTCTCACCTTCCGCAGGTGGTGCTCTGGCCCTCTGTTCTTCTGACTCCCCACACTGTGTTGGGGAGCAGACCCACCCCCAGCGTGTACCCTCATCTTTGCTCTCCCAGCTCCTCCTGTCTCCCGGTTGTGCAGCTGTCTACCCCGATATGCCATAGGCACCTCCAACTGCTCGTCTTCCTCCGTATTATTACTCCATTCCTTTGGCTTCCCTGCATCCCCTCTGGCTCCTTTGAGCCATCGTCATCACTGCCCAGTGCAACACTCTCCTAACTGGTCTTTCTGTTTCAACTCATCCTCCTTCCAGTTCATTCTCAACCCCACGTCAAAAACAGTTTTCCTAAACTTCCTTATGCTGCGTCTCTGCTTACAACCCTTCAATGTCTCCTTGTGGCCAATGAATAAAAGTCTCACCATTCTCAATCTGGCAGCAAGATCATTCATGATCTTGGGCCCTACAAGCCGCTCTGGATTCATCTTTCATTTAATCTTCACGTCTTCTCCACAGTTCTACTGAAGGACTTGTGTATTTGCAGGCTCGGGTTTTGATTCTGGACCCTCCACTTACCAGCTCTGTCACCCAGGGCAAGTTAGTTGGCCTCTAATAAACGTAATAAGAGCTACCTCATCTATTGTCACAAGGCGCTAAGGGAGATAATATTTGTGCAAGGCTTAGAGTAATACCTGGCATAGAACAAGTGATTAATAAATATCAACTGTTGTTAAAGCCTTCCACTGGCACTGTACTTGTGTGTGTCTGTTTGTGTGCATCTGTCTGTCTCCCACCAGAACTTTAGTCCCTAAATGTAGGGACAGGGTCTGCTTCTCTTCAGTGTCCCCTACAGCCTCAATAATTGTTGGATTGGTTGAACTTCATTGAACAGACCCTGTTTGTACTTCTACTGTCTCCATCTATGAATACTGCCAGCTATTGAGACTCAGATAACCCCCTTCTCTCTGTGGGCTGCATCACACCACGTTCAGTGGACCACCTGCCATATCTGTTCAGTGTGAGGCCAGTTAGGAAACTCTCTGTCATTTGAACTATCTTGGGTTATATTTTGCAAGTCCAGCTATGGCTGCATCCATATATCAGTTATGAACGGTTTTAAAGAGAACTTGCTTTAGGTGTGAGAATGCTGGTTTTCTAGTGCCATTAGGGGGTTATTGGTTAAGAGCATGCACTTGGGAGGCAAACTGAGGCATAGGTTAAAAATCCAGACTCATCACCAGCTGAGTCCTACATGTGGTTTTGGTTAAGTTAACTAACTTCCCTGCCTCTGTTTTCTAGTGGGAGGAGTCGAGTGTGGTGGGTGAGAACACTGAGGGTTGGGAAAAGACACAGCTTTGAGATGAACTGTGTGTCCTTGGACAAGCTGCTTAACCTCTCTGTTTGTTAGAGTTCACATGTGTAAAAGGAGGATAAAAATACAGTCTACGCTGCAGAGTTTTTGTCAGGTCAGATAAAAAAATGCATATTTAGTAGGTGTTTGGCATAGGCTCTGACTCAGACCTGGGACTCAGGAAAGATTAGTTGCTATTTGTGTTAACTGAAGTGTAGTTGTTATTGTTATTGATGTCATTATTGTTACTATTACTACTACCACAACTTCTGCTGGGTCCATTTTATCACCTCCAGCCGTGCATCAGATGCTTATGTCAGGCTAAAGAAGAAAGCAGTCAGCCCTGACAAACTTAGGCAGAGTCCCTGAGAGTAGGCTGTTAGGGACCCCAACAAATTCACCTCAGCGCATTTCTGGGAGACATGGCTGCATTATCCAGGGCCATCAGAAAAAATGCAGCCAAATGTCTCTGCACCACGCCTTTGAACGTTGCCCTGACGGCATCCTTCATTGTCCACAGAAGAGTTAAGCCTTATCTTTTGTTTCCAAGAAGCAGCCACGTACAGATGATCTGATCTCGCTAAGAAGCAGGCATCAACTTGAACACTGCTGTGATTGCATCTCAGACCCATCAGCTGGTGAAAAGGGAGCTCGGATCAGAGGGTCTGAGCAAAATATTGAAAGTGAGATTACGAAAAGAGGTGTTTGTTGAGGGGTCAGAGACATGAAAGCAGAATAGACCCAACACATAGAGTGAAAATTGAAAGTAATTGATAAGGACTATGCAGAATTTAAGACTTAAGGAAAAGAAGAAAAGAAAACTCTAAGTACCTAGATGAACAAAACCACAGAGTCACGTCAAAGAGTTTTCTGTGAACTCAAAGGGAATATTAATTAAGTAAGACGCCGCAAGTGAATTCAGGTAAAATAAGGATGAATTCAAAGCCACATATATATGTGCAGATATATACATATTCATGTCTCGGTATGTATGTGGGTGTGTGCAGCTATGTCTGGAATATAAAGAGAGGTAGAAGAACAATTCTGGCGTTCTGGTTTCTCCTGCTGAAAGGATTTGAAACTTGGCTATTAAGGTGATTTCCACATCATTTTAGCACAGCAATGCCAAGAATATCCCTCAAAGATAAAGACTGGTTTTTCAATTTCCGGGCCAATGGAAAATGATTGAAGTTTTAGATGACTATCAAATCATTTCCCAACTATATTTAATTTTGTGTAGAGTGAAGGAGGGAAAATATATGCCCACATTTATGTCTTTCCATGCATATAGACAAAGTTTGGCTTCCAAGTAAGCAGAGTAATCTGTTCAAATACACATTCTAGATCTTATACATCACAGTGAGTCAGAATGGGCACCTTGGAAGGCAATGTAATTATTCTAGTGATTCTGTAATTTCTGAAAAGTTTTTGAAATGCCTATTTTTTAATTCTCTCCGGATATCATTACAAGCCATGAAAAAAAGGAAAGCATTTATTTAATCAAATATATTTATTGAGCACCTACCATCTACCAGACATTATGCTAGATATCAAGGATATAGACATGTGTAAGCCATAGTTTAGGTCTAAGAAGGCAGATCTTATTATTTTATTACCTCTAAGTAACATTACCAAGCATGTTCTTCCATATTATTTGTTAGACTTGGTTGTTTCTGAAACTCAGATCCCCCCTCAAAGAATCAGGGTGTGATACTTGTAAGAGTATTCAAAATTAAGTGTCATCTTTAGCATTGAGCAAATAGAAATGATGTAAGATGTCTGGGCAATGGTAGAATCATTGTTTGGCTGTGCAGCTACCTTTGTGGGAGAAGATTCACTTGAATGACAACATTTCAGTAATTTTAAAATCATTTTTAATTATTCACTTTATATTTTCATATGTACTTTCAATAGAGTATGTGTGTGTGGAGCAAACACACACACACAGTTTTTAGCATGTATCTTAAGTCTCAAAACATGTTCTCTCTATTAGGGCACTAGGGGGCTTCCCAAGTATCCTGCTCACAGCCCTGAGAGCTGATGAGATCGATGTTCATTGGTGTTTTTTGTCATTCTCTCCCCTTTTCCAGAATCCTAGGGAATCGGGTGGCTGAACTGGAGAAAAAATTAAGAACTCTGGAAGTTTCTGGTTTGTGGAGTCTTCCAGGTAAGTAGAACTTCATGAAAATTTTCTTTTTTTGAAAAAAAATTTCTTTTTTTGAAAATTTGCAGAGCAGACTTTACCTTTTTAATGTCCTTTTATTTGATGATCGTTGCTGAGAAATCTACAAGTGTTTTAAACTTAGAAGCCATCATTTTGGAGGAAATCAGAAAAAAATAATAAATATGCAAGGTGAACTATGAAGTTTTGCTAATCTAAATTCTGAAATTGTCATTGTATATGTCTGTATATATTTTATTTTTAACTTTTATGAGTATGGTAAATTGCTTCATTTTTTTCCCTGTAGGTGTCTTATAGAGATGTATTCAATTTAATCATCACCCCTAAAAATGAATATAGGAACTGACAAAAATTTATTCCAGTTAATCATCAGTTCTAAAAATGAATGTACAAACTTACAAAGACTTGTTCAATTTAATCATCAGTCCTAAAAATGAATATAAGAACCAACAATTGTCTATCCCAAATGCACTTTATAACCTCCTTCTCTCTCCGCGCCACCCCCCATCCCATTTGTTACAGAGATCGAAAATCAAAACTTCCTCTGGAGATTATTTTTTGCAGTGGTACAGGGTGTGAAGAAACTGATGTTTCACTTTAATTAGCTATATTTACCCATTTGTCCTGGTAAAATACCCCCTTCATGAGACTCCCGTCAGCTATTCTTCTTTCTCTTTACACTCTCCAGAAACTTATATTTATCATTTCCACCACCTCCTCTTTCCCTGAAAACAACTTTGTACGAATATTTTTAGTTACTTAACCTTTCTGCACAAACCCTTCTCTACCCTTGAATCATATTGGTTGCTTCCTTGTAATGGATGAGAAATGAACATTGCCACGGGGACATGGACAAAACCACATGTTTTCTTAACATAAATCTGAATAGCCACCTTAGGTTGCCTGGAAGTGTGTTTCATAAATTGGAATTTTTAGTAGAGATTCCTTGAACTTGATGTCAAAAGACCTAACAGACCTAATTAGTGGCAAGTGCCATCCTGGGGATTTGAATGATCCATTTTGCACAAGAACATTTTGATGCAGTTAAAACCTTATCTCCTTTGAAGGCCTTTCTTTTATTGCATTGAATTTCAACACAGTCAGGCAAATTTATCGTTTATTTGTGCAGTCAGATTGCTATTTCTGTGCATGTACTGGAGTTTGGATTTTTCTTTTTCTCTCCAAATGACTTAGTGAGATTTCACAATGTTTTATTTCTACAACTTATGTAAAAAGATGGAAGTGGAATAAATGAAAGAATGCTGAGAATTTCCTATCTCTGCTGTTGTTTGGTCTAGGTTAGAATGGCTATTATGCAATAACAATTGTTTCTTTCCTTTTTTTTTTTTTTTTTTTTTGCTGCCTGAAGGCCTGAGCTACAATGTTTCCGTAGGATTTGGGAGTATGTTCTGTTTGAAATATCTTTGTTTGTGGCTAATAGCAGTGCATTAATATCATCCCTGCATGTAAATAAATAGAAATGCATTCTCTATGTATCCTTGCACTTTTCTGATTAGAACAGCCAATTGAAATAGAGAATTCAATTAGCACAAAGCAAATATTAAACGGTAAAATTAGTTTGGACGGCAGTAACTGAATGGATTTTACGCCCCAGCCATGTTTGTTCTAATCTCTGGCCTCCACATAGATGCAAAGTGGGAGGACAGAAATAAAGAGTGGCAATTCCCCCTGATCTGACACAGTTTATGTAATGGCGATAGCATTGCCCTGGTGCAGTGATGAAGGGGGTTGCAATGAGGTGTCACCTTATGATCATTCTCAAACCATGGTGAGATTGGGGGGTGGGGAGTGGCCTCTTTTAGAGCAAATCAGACCAGTCTCTCCTGTCTGCTCATTGTTCTGTGGTCTCCATTTAACCTTCTGAATAGTGGAGCAAGAGGAAGTATGTTCTTTTCTCCTTCTCTTCTTCCTCTTCCTCCTCCTCCTCCTCTTCCACCTCTTTTTCCTCTTCTTATTCCACTTTTCTCTTCTCTTCTTCCTCTTCCTCCTTCCCCAAGTAAGAGCCAAATCATAGGATTTCAGCCAACTGCAGTTGGGATTGAGTCCCAGTGGTTTCAGAGAATTGCTAGCTCTCTCGTATTTACCAGCATCTTGAAAGGATCAGTGTCTCCTCTAATAAATCAACCCATAATATACTGATACCTTTTTGAGCATCAGCTTTGTGAATTCAATCCTGTACCAGGCATTCTAGACATGCCCCTTGCCCCCTCCAAGAATCGACAGTCCCACTAGGGAAGTAAGATGAATATGCATCAAACAGTGAAAGGAAAGCCCAAAATCTTATATAATTAAGTATCAATTAAGTGATAAAGATGTTAGTGTGTGAGGGAATAATGTGACAAGTAATCGAATGCTGGACTTAGAAGGACAGATGAGAGCAAAAAGTTCAAGGATGGCAAATGCTTGGTGTATATAACCAACACCATTCTCATGCCAGTGGCAGGCATTGCTAATCAATCACATCACTCCTTGCTGATCTCACATGTGGCCCTAAAAACAGTCTTCCATTTTTGCTTTCCAAGAAGCCACCTCTTGGTCAGAGTAGATATGTGAGAGAAAATATTTTTCCCTTTCCTGATCTAGTCTGATCCCCCCATTTTAGGTAAGGAAACAGAAGCTCAGGAAGTTAGGTGATACCTAAGACCACAGAGGCTGAACTCAGGTGTTCAGATCTTCATTTCAGTGCTCCACCTGCACTGGGGAAGTACAGTTCAGAGAAGAGGGGCACACACAGGGGGTGGGGGGTGTACAGTGTAGATTAGATCAGCTGGGGATTGGTTCTCAAAGCAAGTTGAATTGGAGAAGAAAAATTCAGAAGCTGGAACCATCTATCCTGAGACTTTAAAGGACCATTGTGAAGGAGCCCATCACTCATTACTATAAGGCAGAATTACTCTAGGACTTGGAGCATGCTATGATTTTCCTTTGACTCTCTTCTCCCTCCTCACTCTCTCAGCCAACAATATATAGCTCTTGATGGTGTCTGATAAAGTTGGGGCAAATGTGTGATCTTGCTGGGAAGTAGACAAGTGTAACAGATGTCACAGCCCACATGGAAAAATCATCTGGAAAGTAGAGTGTACTCCAGACTGTTTAACGGGTCCCTGAGAAGTGGGAAAGGCATGGGGCTATTTTGAGGAAGCCAAGGGGTGGGCTGGTTGGCCATGTCCTTCAGAAAGGAATGACCCTCCACCTTCCTCAGCCCTTAGCTGTCCGCCTCATTCTCCCAGCCTTTTGCTGGAGTCTGCAGGTGAGAATGATGCCTGGGGGGGAAGGGGGGGACGGAGGGGAGATTTCCTGGATGTGCTCATGCTCTGAAAAGAAATACTGAAAGCCAGAAAAAAATCTGGCAAGAGCAGAGCCTGGCTCTTTGAGCTTTTTATTTGAATTCTCTGTTCTCCACTCTCAACATCAGCCTGAGGAGGAAAATGTGCATTTTGAAAGTAACTGGCACATTTTGGAGAAGGGGACGAGGGACGTTGTGTTACAGGGAATCAGGAGGGCTTCCAGAAACTCAAACACCAGTTGAATGGAAGGGCCTGTGTGACCTACATTGGTTGTGGCTCAAATCTAGTTCGTGGACCACCCTCACCCCACTCCCCAGTCCCAAGAACCAAAGTGCAACTAGGAGACAGCAGACCATCAGCTTAGAGCTCAATTTAGTCAACACAGATAGAATCCGGGCTTAGTTAGAAACAATAGAACTGAGAGCCTTCTAGGGAAGGTCTTTGAATTCTTCAAATATTTTGCAAAAACCAAATCTTGGCATTTTACCATCAGATAAGGAAATGATCTCTGCAGGCAGGGATTTAGGGAGGTATTTAACTTCTCCCCAGCCCCTACTTTGACTGGATATGGATGAATGGCGGCTTCTGTTTCCCTTGTCTGCATGCCTGTTGCTCAGATTCTTGGAGAAGTTTTATGTGCTGGTACCAGTGTTTTTGAGGAGCCATTGCGGAGTGGATAATCCCTGTGGTTGGAAACAGCCACGGAGACATCCTGCCCTAGAGAATTCCTCACAATAGGAAGGGCCGAGGCTCCCCGCACCATCCACCTGGCGCCTTAGTCACTCGGCTGCAGCCAGCTCCCAACTCTGCCCGTAATTCTGATTCCTTGGCCACAGGGCAGAGGGGACTTGGAAGGCTTGTTGGGACACAGAGTGCAGAGTGTGCCTCTTCCTGAGTCCCCTTAAGGTTAGAGAGCTTCCAGCCTACCTGCTAGAGAAAGATGGGTCAGGAATTGCAGTCCTGTCCCTGACTTGAGGCCAGTAACTGTTGCCTTGGTGGAGAGAAACAAAAGAAGCCCACCTGAGGCATCTGCTATGGCTTCATAACAACCATTAGTTCCTCATGGTGTTTCTAGATTTTATCTTTGCAGCACAAGAGGAGACCTGACTGGGTTGACTTCATCCTGAGAGCCTCTTAAAATATCCCAAGGTATAGTTCAAATGGTTCTCCTTGGGAAACCTCTCCAGACTGTGGTCCTGAAGAGTTCGGGACTTTTTCCACTTGAGACGATAGCTGTGCTGGTGGAAAACCTCAGGGTCAGGTCCTATCAGATTTCTCTTCTGGGATGACCCTCATACAGCGGAAACCAGAGAGCAATGGCTGCTAGTAACATATTCCATCTGCCTGGGCAGCTGCAGGCACCCATGCCCACCAAGACATCAGGATTTCCAAGAACGCATCAGCCATTTATGCAGTTATCAGCTGTTTATAAAGCACCTGCCATACGCCAAACTCTCTACTACAGTCTTGGACATCAAGTTAATAAGATGTGCATGGCCTACAGGGAGGGTAGTATTATAAACAAGTTGAGGGCTCCGAGGTACAGGCCAAGGTTTGCCTGGCTATCCAAGGGAGTGGACATCTTGACCCAAATACCATTCTGTGCGCTGCCGAACCTGAAACTGAGTAGAGAACTTTAGAGCCTCTGATCTGAGCCCCAGAGACGTTCAAGTGACTTGGCTTCAGATAAGGTCTCATCCAAAGTCAGACAGTTGAGGCTGGAGCATGGGCTGGGCCATGGCCCCCCAGGGCTTTTGCTGTTGGCATGGCGGTTCCCACCGAGAGAATCTTCAGGGCTCATGGGCAGGAGTCTGGGATCCAGTCCTCCCTGCAGGGCTCTCCTCATCACTGGGCAGCATCACTTTCTGTGTACGTGTCTTGTGTCTGTGCTCATCAAGCTCGTGTTTCAAAGCCGCGCTTCCCTGATCCTCACCCCCATACCTTGCCATGGCCTCAAAAGTAAAGTTGTAATGGTTTTCCTTTCCTCCTTCTCTTTGCCTCAGGCTTTCTCTATCCACTTAGGGAGTTCATGTGAATCCATAAAAGGGTTTGGCTGGTGCAGGTCTCTATGTCCTAAGTAGAGTTTAGCTGTGATCATTTAGGGAACCTGATGCTACCTGCCTTATGACATACTTATGATTCGATCTAAATGACCAAAGCTAATTAAATCAGAGATATGTGTATGGCAGTTCTGTCTCCACCATAAAGTAATCATTTCAACGTGTGAAATTTATTGAGCGCTGATGAAATGCCTAAGTGCTTGACATGAATCAGTTCATTTTATCACCACCACCCCATGAGGTGGGTGCTGTTATTCTTCCTCACTTTACAGATGAGGGCTCTGAGGCTCAGAGAGGTTCAGTGACTTGCCCAAGGCCACCCAGCTAGCAAGCGATGGGGTCCAGGACACAAGCACTGCAGCATGGCTCCAGAGCCTGCGCTCAAAGCACTCTACTGCTGTCGTTATTATTGTTATTGTCTCACCCAGATCAAAGCCACTCAGTTTTTGGCAGACATACCAGGCTACCCCTTAACGGTGGCATTTGTGGGCAGCCATGTCCTGAGCAGACTCTAGGACTCATAGACAGCTGGCCCTGGACCTTTCTGCCGGGTCCTCACACTGCAGAGAGGGCAATGCTGGCCCTTTCCCTCCCACAGCGCTCCCTACGATTGCAGAAGGTGACTTGTTCACCCAAACAGCCAGTCCCTTGTGTGGGATGAGTGTGACCATGACTCCAGTGGTGACATAATATGTCCATTTTCCTCTTTTCCATGACAGGAGGCAAAGACACCATACTGTTTGGTGACCCCGCTCTTCCCACCACGCAGAGGTCGAGATCCCCACTGCTCAAGTTCGTCGAGCAGCTCGCTGAGAACAAAGCGAGTCCCAAGGATGGTAAGCAGCCCTTGATTTCTTGCTCTTTGCCTGGCCTGTGCCTGGCACAGGGGCTTGGTGGACATCAGTCCTTCGCCTTCCTGCAGCTTCTGTGGCACTGTTGGGTCATCCCTCATGTTTCTTCTTGTTGCCTGCGTGGGTTTGTCTTGTTTGGAGCTTCCTGCAGAAGAACAAGCATCCCTGCACTCTCAGCGTGGTGGCATAGAGGTTAAGAGTGAGGGCTCAGGATTTGAGCAACCTGGGTTCGTATTCCAGCCCCACGTCACACTGGCTGTGAGAACTTGGACTGGTAACTTCAACCTCAGTTTCCCTACCTATGAGACGGTGAGATGTGGTACCAACATCAGGGAAATCTTGGCACATTTGCCTGGCAATGTGGTAAGTGGTCTAGGAATCAGTTGGATGGAGAAAAAAACTTCTTTACCAGGCACACTTTCTGGAGGCAGTGTGTTTTGAAGGAGATCAAGGGCCCATTTAAGGTGCCAGATGAAGCAACAGGGTCGAGAACCAGATCTCTTCCCAGGTGGCAGTCTCATTTCCCTGACTAAACTATCTTTCACATCTTCCTGAGTTTTGCTCATCTTCTCCCGCCACCCCCAGTGCGGTTACCAGCTTCCAAGATGGCCCCAATTGAGCTCCACTTCCTGGCATTTGTGCCCTTGTGTAGTCCTCTCCCACACGGTATCAGCGTTGGTCTGTGTGACTGATGGATTACAGCAGAAGTGATGGTATGTGACTTCTGAGGCCAAGTTATGAAAGACATGTGGAGTCTGCCTTGCTCTCTCCACCTTGGATCATTCACTCTGGAGGAAGCTGGCTGCCATGTCCTGAGGATTCTTGAGCAGCCCTACATGATCTTCATGTGGCCTGGAACTGAGCCTTCCAGCCATCAGCCATGTGAGTGTGCCATCTTGGAAGCAGATTCTCCAGCCCCAGTCAAGCCTTCAGATGACAACAGCCCTGTTTAACATTTTGATGACAACCACATTAGAGACCATTAGCAAGAACCACCCAGATAAACTGCTCCCAGGCTCCTGAGTCTTAAGCTGCTAAGTTTTGAGGTACTTTGTTGTACAGCATTAGATAACTAATATACCCAGCACACGGGAGTCACGCTTCTTTCCTGGATTGCTACATTTCCTCTCCATCTTCTCTTGCTCAGAGTCATGCCTTCAACCACACCTCTATGAAAATATTTTTGAAATTTTTTCCCAGTGGGTCCCGTCTGCAGAATTACAGTCCCATATTTCCCAAAGCACAAATTTTCCCACCTGCATATTCTATGGACTTCTCAAGTATGACATCACAACTCTTCCTGCTTCCTCTCCTTTTTGTCACTTAGCTATCCAGCAGAGTCATCATCAACCACCGTCCACTTTCCTTCTCCACCCGTATCTAGTCTGCTGCTACTATTTCTTCAGAGTTTCTTGTATCTCCATTCCTACCACCTCTGGCTTGGTTTAGGCCCTCTTGACCTTCTTGGCAAGGCTTCCATCCTGGTTTTCCTGCCTCCCAGAATCTCCTTACTCCCTTCCCGTCTTCATCCTGCTGCTGTGGGATGAAGCTTCTGGAGCACTGCTTTCCATCATGGTTGTACTCTGCTCAGAAATCTCAAGTGGCTCCCAACTGTCTATCGTTAGCTGTTGTACAATAAAACACCCCAAAACTTAGAACTTAAAGCAACAACTATGTATTATTTATCCTGAGTCTTTGGATCAGATGGGTGGTTCTGCTAATCTGAGCTGGGTTCAGCAAGGCTGACTCCTGCTTCTGTACAGCTGTCTTTTGAAGCCTATCCAGATCACTCATATTAGTGCATGGAATGGTAAGAAGAGAAGCCTGGACAGGTCTAGGATTTCAACAGAGAGGTTCCCCAAGCACATGCGGGAAGAATTCCTGGAGAGAGCCCCTGACTTGTGTGGTTCCCACACTGGCCAGAAGACAAGGCTGGGACTTTCTAGCCAGCAGCATGTGGCTGTTTGCAAGGCTGGCCCGTAACGTACCGTAGCCCACTGTGCAGTCTGGAACATGCCTTGGCTGGTGGTCATCCCACGCCAGCATCCAGTGTCCCCATGGAGATCCAAAGCCCTCTGTCTGCTGTGGCCTGCTGAGCCCCCGGGCAGCGCCAAGCCTGCTAACCCGACATGGAGTCTGAGCCTGGCTTGATTTTCAGAAGGGTGGCGTAAGTAATGGCCTGATTCAAAATGATAGCTTTCAGAGTTCCATCATTAGCTCTCATTGTTCCAACCCTGTCCTTCGCCAGCACGGGTGGCAACAAGGAAGCATTTATGTAACTGCTGTCAGTGTCTGGGATGCCCTCATCACCGCTGCATCTCTGATTAATTCCAACTGAAAGCAGCTCACACTCAGGAGGACAAAGCCCATCAGAGACCAGTTAACAAAAGAAGATGAATGTGCCCTTCGGGCCAATGTTAGGGGGGAGGGAACCCATTTTTAGAAGACCAGCAATCCTTTCTACAAAGAGCTACTGTTTTTTTCTTTTAGAGGAAATATTTTTTCTTTCTGCACTATTTGTGTCCTAATGCATTTGTGTCAGTTGATTGCCTCATCATTATTGATATGTATATTGTTATTAATAAGTATTAATGATACTAATTCTGTGTGCTAAAGCAGCACGGAATAATGACTATTTGGGGGGTAATAATATTTTCCAATTCTGAGCCAATTCAGAAATCTTTCTTTTATGGAAATGGCAATGCTATGTGTCTGTTCTCAAAGGAGAAATAAAACTCCCACAGCTTAAGAGTCAACATTCCAGAATCACAGAGTTAAAGGAAGATTCTGCTCCCACAGCAAATAACCAGAGGTCCTCCTAATTAGCTCAAGAGTTGTGGTAGTTCAGTAACTTTTCTTTCTCTTCTGATCACTACTTGAGTATACTGTTTAGATATCTTTTGGATGAACAAAAGCGAGAAGAGGATTGGCAAATCCTGCTGTTGAACCATAAACCAGTTTCAGAGCCTGGTCCCTATATGTTTACGGTCCTGAGACCCTGAAAATCTAGGCTTTCTCGGAAAAAACAAAACAAAAAAATCCGCAATAGGACCAGACAAGAGAATTACAGCCATGTCCATCCCCTTATTGCGACTGTGCCTTGACCTATAATGATGACAGCAGTGTGGTCCCCATTCCCCTCACCCCCCAAAAGTTGAGAAGTTCTCCCTGGTAATCTCAGAGGTTTGCCATTTTAAAAAAGATTCATACATTTGGATGTGAGCGGAATGTCATCTAAAAAAATGGCACAAGGCAAAGGACCGGCGAACCAAAAGGCCCCAGTGTAATTTAGACCACCCTCCCTTAGATGTAAATTAAGGTAGAGAAGATTAACCTGACCTACAGTAAAAACAGCGCAAATGGTTTAGGGGTTAGGTTGTTATGGATAAGGTTAATTAATTTTTCAGGGGCACCAGAATATACTATTAAGTGTCCTGGAAGAAGTAATTTCATAAGAGTAATTTCCAGAAGGAGTTTATTCATCTCACGTTGGTGAAAAATTTAGCCGCAGAAAGGACCATAATTTATTCCTTTTGAATAAAGCTTCTTGCACTATGCTGGAAACTGGCTCATTTTGACTCCGTGTTTCCCCGTGTCTCCTGTATAACCACTATAACATTTTTTCATTTGTTAGTATGAAAATTATGTGATTGCTTCCCTGAGCTACCATATATGTAGCTAAATGATTGTGTGAGTTAGAAATCTTTTTTTCTCAAAGTGCCATTTTAAGAACTTTTAACAACCTGAACCTGGAACAAATAAATTCAAGGACTGCTTTCATTTATTTATGGATGGTATTGAAATATATGTACTAATATATTCATTTATTCATGCGTTCATGTATATGTCTATAGATTCAAAAATTTAATAAGCTATTTACTGAGCCCCTGCTATAAAACACTGGCAAAGGTAAAAAATTAATCAGGTAAGATTTTATACTTCAGGTGCGTTTTATAAGCTAATTATACATAAGTAACAATTTAAGGGTTAAAAAAGTAAAAAGTATGAAGTTCCCTTGGAGGTTCAGACGCAACCTTGTGGGGGATTAGGACAGTGGAAGGATTTAATCAAACAGGCTTCACGGAGGAGGTGGGGGTGGGGCTCACTCTTGAAGCCGGTCATCTTGACGCATCAAGGAATGATGGTCACGGAGGCATCAACCATGTAAGCAAAGACGCAGAGGGCAGGGCTGGGTGCCATGAAGGGTTCAGTGTGGCTGGAGTATAAGGACACGAGGAGAAGAGTTGGCATGGCAGGTAAATGGATGTTGGGTCACTGAAGGTCTTGAGTGTCAGGAGAGGCTTGGGCTTTGTTCTCAGGGTGGTGGCAGCCTTTGGAGGTCTGAGAGCTGGGGAAAGGCATAGTCATATTTGTGCTTCTGCTCTAGTGTTTCTCACACTGTAATGTGAAGCCACATCGCCTGCGATCTTACTAAAATGCAGATTCTGAACCAGTAGGTCTGGGGTAGGACACTGCATGTCCAACAAACTGCCAGGTGATGCCACTGCTGCTGGTCCACGGACCCCACTTTTAGTAGCAAAGCCTTAGGGAAGGTTCCTCTCCTGATAGGTTGGATTAGAGCAGGAGGAGCATGGAAACCTATTAGGAACTAACGTACGTTATCCTGGCCGAACAGATCTGAGTAGTTACTTTTTTAAAAATCAAAGCTTGCTTTAGTCACTCATTTATATGTTCATGAATTTCATTTAAGCACAAGTAATGGTCTCATTTTCAGGTACAATACTTACTGAAGTCAATGAGCTCTTAGGAGAGTAATACATAGTGGTCCATGACTAAATACAGGCTTTAGAGTATATACAAGGTTTGATCGAATGTCCGTCCCTGGGAAATTTCTATGGTCATTAAAAGGACTTAAGAGAAGGAAAATGGCTTCTTTTGAATGTGAGGAGCAAATCTGTATCAGAACTAGAGGCCTGCGGTGTGGGGACAGCAGTCAAGGTCTGCCTTGACTTCTGGGAACCACAGAGTCTAGTGTTGAACACGCATGTCTGGGTGCCAAGAGTTCACTCCCCAAGTGCTTCCCAGGCATGCAGAGCCTCTTTTGCTTGTTAGGTCCGGAAGGGACATCAGAGAGTCCTGCCCCTCATTTTGTATCTGAAAAAGAGAAGGCCCTGCTACCAGAAAACTACTAGAGCTAATCAGTGAATTTGGTAGAGTACCAGGATACAAAATTAATGCACAGAAATCTCTTGCATTCCTATACACTAATGATGAAAAATCTGAAAGAGAAATTAAGGCAACACTCCCATTTGCCACTGCAACAAAAAGAATAAAATACCTAGGAATAAACCTACCTACAGAGACAAAAGACCTGTATGCAGAAACTTATAAGACACTGATGAAAGAAATTAAAGATGACACAAACAGATGGAGAGATATACTATGTTCTTAGATTGGAAGAATCAACATTGTGAAAATGACTATACTACCCAAAGCAATCTACAGATTCAGTGCAATCCCTATCAAACTACCAATGGCATTTTTCACAGAACTAGAACAAAAAGTTTCAAAATTTGTATGGAAACACAAAAGACCCCAAATAGCCAAAGCAATCTTGAGAAAGAAAAATGGAGTGGGAGGAATCAGGCTCCCAGACTTTGGACTATACTACAAACCTACAGTAATCAAGACAGTATGGTACTGGCACAAAAACAGAAATACAGATCAATGGAACAGGATAGAAAGCCCAGAGATAAACCCACACACATATGGTTACCTTATCTTTGACAAAGGAGGCAAGAGAATACAATGGAGAAATGGCAGCCTCTTCAATAAGTGATGCTGGGACAACTGGACAGCTACATATAAAAGAATGAAATTAGAACACTCCCTAACACCATACACAAAAATAAACTCAAAATGGATTAAAGACTTAAATGTAAGGCCAGATACTATAAACCTCTTAGAGGAAAACATAGGCAGAACACTCTATGACATAAATCACAGCAAGATCCTTTTTGACCCACCTCCTAGAGAAAGGAAATAAAAACAAAAATAAACAAATGGGACCTAATGAAACTTAAAAGCTTTTGCACAACAAAGGAAACCATAAACAAGACAAAAAGACAACCCTCAGAATGGGAGAAAATATTTGCAAATGAAGCAACTGTCAAAGGCTTAATCTCCAATTCACAAGCAGCTCATGCAGCTCAATATCAAAAAAACAAACAACCCAATCCAAAAATGGTCAGAAGACCTAAATAGACATTTCTCCAAAGAAGATATACAGATTGCCAAAAAACACATGAAAAGATGCTCAACATCACTAATCATTAGAGAATGCAAATCAAAACTACAATGAGGTATCACCTCACACCGGTCAGAATGGCCATCATCAAAAAAATCTATAAACAATAAATGCTGGAGAGGGTGTGGAGAAAAGGGAACCCTCTTGGACTGTTGGTGGGAATGTAAATTGATACAGCCACTCTGGAGAACAGTATGGAGGTTCCTTAAAAAGCTAAAAATAGAACTACCATACGACCCAGCAATCCCACTACTGGGCATATACCCTGAGAAAACCATAATTCAAAAAGAGTCCTGTACCACAATGTTCATTGCAGCTCTATTTACAATAGCCAGGACATGGAAGCAACCTAAATGTCCATCGACAGATGAATGGATAAAGAAGATGTGGCACATACATACAATGGAATATTACTCAGCCATAACAAGAAACAAAATTGAGTTATTTGTAGTGAGGTGGATGGACCTAGAGTCTGTCATACAGAGTGAAGTAAGTCAGAAAGAGAAAAACAAATACTGTATGCTAACACATATATATGGAATCTAAAAATAAAAGGGTTCTGATGAACCTAAGGGCAGGACAGGAATAAAGACACAGACGTAGAGAATGGACTTGAGGACACAGGGAGGGGGAAGGGTAAGCTGGGACGAAGTGAGAGAGTGGCATGGACATATCTACACTACCAAATGTAAAATAGATAGCTAGTGGGAAGCAGCTGCATAGCACAGGGAGATCAGCTGGGTGCTTTGCGACCACCTAGAGTGGTGGGATAGGGAGGGTGGGAGGGAGACGCAAGAGGGAGGGGATATGGGGATATACATATGCATATAGCTGATTCGCTTAGTTATACAGCAGAAACTAACACAACAATGTAAAGCAAGTATACTGCAATAAAGATGTTAAAAAAAAAAAAAAAGAAGGCCAAACAGGTCATCCTGATCACAAAGCAAGCAAATAGGAAAATGGGGGCTGGATGCTGGCTCTCAGGGCCCCATGTTCTCTCCCATCCCCCTCCAGTTGCAGCTAGAGAATTTCTGTTGTACAGGTTTAGAAAGAACAGTTTAGTGAGGCGGGGTAGGGAGCTTGAAGTTGCTTTTGCATATAGCAGTTTATTGAAAGTGAGAAAGCACAAGCGGTCTGCATCAAAGAATGAGGTGCTGATGGAGATGGGGGTGGAGGTGCTCAATCCCTCCCTAACTCTCCTTCTGTTTCCCACACAGAGAGCAGCCAGAACCTCGTTTCATTACTAAAGAGCCCAGATCTTCCCTGAGCTACAGGACCTACAAAACCTTTGTCCTCAGGTTAAATATTTCATGGGCACAAGGAACCACCGTCAGAGAGCGAAGCAGGCGATAACCAGGCGCCTGGAAAGGAGGGGTTACAGACATGGCCCATGTGATCCCTTTCCCTCCATTAATGACACAGGAATCACCAGAGTGGCTGCTTTCTTTTTTGTGGGTCCTGTGTTCCCGTCAGCAGCATCTTCTATGTCGGAGGCCTCGCAGCAGCGGGCCCGAGGTTGGGAGGAGAGGGAAGTAAGGGCTGATCCTGATGCTGTCCCTGGTCTGTTTCAGGGGCGGCTCAGAAGCAAGAACGAGATGAAAGTCGTGCCGCTGCCGAGGCGTTGACAGTGCGGGAGGACGCTGGGAAGCCCGCCGTTAGCTCCCCAGCAAATCAGAGCCACAGGAGCCAACGCGAGCACTTTCATCCCTCATTACCCCAGCTACCTTCTGAGGAAGAAGAAGTAAACAGGCTTGGAAGGGAAATCGTGAAACCGACAGAGGAGCAGGCAGCTGCCAAACCAGAAGGGGTCACAAGAGAGAGTCCCGTGGAGAGTCGGAGGGACGAGATGGGGCCATCCCCGCCGGGCCTGGCCGCCAGTGGGTCGTGCCCCAAACCTTGCCCGGACTCTACTGAGTCCAGCCAGCCTGCAGCAGAAGCTCCCACCCTGGAAGATGGCAAGGAGAGGCCCCAGAGAGTGGAGGTGGGAGGAACACCATGAAAACTTGAAGGGGAACGAGGTCAGGCATGATGACACATTGAAGGCACCCGGGATGGTAAAGAATTACCAGGACAGCTCACCGAAGTCGCTTTCTCCTAAAACACCTCCGAGTCTGCAAGCGAAAAAGGACACACAGCTCCTGTTGCAAACTGTGAATATTCTGATGATGCCAGCGCAGTTCGATTTATTAAATGCGGGTCCTCAAGCTTCTCAGTGTCGTCTCTTTCTGCGGGAGCTGCACGCTGTGCACGTGGCCAGGCACGGAATCGTGTCGGCCATATGGCTGGTTTTCGACATCCATATTTCTGTCAGCACTTGTTTTATTAGAGATAAGATGTTTTTCTATTAGCGTTTAAAGTTGTTGATCAAAATTATGGGAAGGGCCTGAAACGGATGTGATTTTTAATCAGATCCCCGTCTTTGTAATGATTAGGAGGCTGTAGGGTAAGGTGTAATTAAGCCCAATGGGTCCAGAGGGCCCCCCCCCCCCCGCCCCCGGCTCCTCTGCATCACGTCAGGGCCCGGTAGGACCTCCCAGCGTGGGTGTTCTTGGCATCCTGCCCGCAGCGCTGTCTGTAGTGGCATTGACTGGCAGGCGGAAAGGGGCTTAAGTGGGCTCAGAAGGTTAGGCTTCCGGTCTGAAATCCACAGCCCCTGTTGAGACCTGTCTGCTGACTACTAGAGCTGAATTTTCCAGCCTCTAATTCTAGAGGATTAATCGACCTGGAGTGACTGGTGGGGTGGGGTGGGGGGCTGTGGATACGCAGGGAAGATGGGGACTCCAGTGGTGTTTTGATGTTTTGTTTCTGAGATGAGATGAGAGCCAGAACCTGGGAATGCTGGTTCTCTCCCTTCATCCCGGGCTGCATATAGGGTTTTGTGGTTTTATGGTCCTATAGGGTTGGGGCAAGATATAGCTGCTTAGGGGCCAACGCAGAATCCCCACCACCTGAAACCTGTAGCATCACTCCTCCAACAGAATGCTGCAGCTGCTTCCCCCTGTGCTGCCGGCTACTGGGGTTTTAAAGACAGAGCTCGTGGCCCTAGAGTGGAAAGAAAGGGAAAAACAAAGTAACGTCATTACAGCCTTTGTAATGATGGGGAGGGGAGGGGACTAGGGAACCAAGTTCAAGCTCCAAGAGTGGGAAAGCAGAGAGTGGTCACCCCCACCTGCTTCTTTCCTTAGGGATAAAATTAACTTTTCTAGGCGGCATCTGGCGCTGCCTCATCAAATGACAGACCTTTCTTTGTGCTGAACGCAGTTCATTTCTCCAGGAAGACCTAAAACTAGATCCCAAAGTTCAAAACGTCCCTGAGAACCAGAAGGACTCCTTTGAGAGACTCTCCTGCAGGGAAAAGAGAAGTTCCCAAGGTGGGAGAGGTAGAAAATTCATCAATTCATCCTAGAAATCAAAGGTTTAGACCAGGCTTGGGATCCCAGGTGTGAATCCTGCAGGCACGTGGGTGGCCAGCCGCCTCCCCCCCACCCGCTCCCAAAACTTCCCGGCCACATTTATCTCCTGACATCACTCTGCCAGCTGGGTGGGATCCATCAGACTTTGCACTGTCTTGCTCTGAAGGAGGGCAAAATGCAGACCAGAGGGTCCCATCCTCTGCCAAATGCACCCTGGGTGGACCTCCAGCTGTTTTCTTCCCACTCACCTGAGTTCACCCTCATCACCTAGCGGGATGCAGGCGCGCCTGAGTCAGAGCACCGTGGCTTCCGGTGAGCAGGACACGACATCTACCCGTGCCCGTCAGACCCCAATGCCCCATTCAGCCCTCTATGCTCCAGCCTCTCCCCCTTCCCAGACTCATCCCCTCACCTTCCCCTCCAGGGAGGTCGCTTCTGCAGCTGCAAAGCTTGCCCAGGCCAGCAGCCACAGAAATCATCTTCCTGCTGCACCAGGCCTAAACTCTCTGCAAATGTTTAACACTACTGCATGGGACGCCAAGCCCACCAAAGGAAAACACAGCCAGATTTAATACAATGATAATAAAAAGAAAAATCTCTCCCCACGGAAGCCTTGGTTTTGACACACAATTGGCCAGGTGCATGTCTTTAGGGCCCATTCATCACCTTCTGGAAAGCAGGGCTTATAATAAACTCCTACACATTCCATCATGGGCAAGAAAACTGCCATGAGTCCCAGAGTATGGGGTTCAGGGCAGAGGGTCATAGGGAGCGATAACCTAAGCTCTGTGTATCCAATCAGCCTGGGGGGGTCTTGTGTTAGATGGAATTGGAGCCAATGAGGTGATCCTGTCATATTTGTAATCTTGACATTGCCCTGTACATACATGTGACACTGTCCCACCTCTGCTATCCCAACTCAACATGGTTCTTCTGTTCCACAGACATTAAAAAGAGTTTCAGCAATTACTTATGGTTGTCTTTTGTCTTTTTAAGAGTCATTGTGAAAATGTATTGCATTCTGTCCCCTACTCCACCAGATAACCCTGCATCAGTTGGGGTACTCTCAGCTACAGTTCACACTTTAAGAAACTTAAACAATAAGGAAATGAATTATATTGCATAACAAGAACTTAAGAAGTAGGGAATGCCAGGCAGGGCTGGTTCATTCAAGAAAGTTATCAAGGATCTGAGTTTCTGTCTTCCTGCTCTGCCTGCCTCGGTGTCATCTACTCCCTCATGCTAACAAGATGGCTGCAACAGCTCCAGCCATCACCTGTTCTCACATCTGTGTCCAAAAGCAGAAGGAAGTTTCTCTGTGTGTGTGTGTGTGTGTGTTTTAAGAGCAAGTAACCCAGTTCTTGTCACATTTCATTGGTCAGAATTGTCACATGCCTATATGACCATGTCACATGTCTATGTCTAAAACAGTCCTTAGCAAGGAAGGTGAAATTACTCTGATGGGCTTAGGTTCATCAAGATCATCCTCTGAATTGGGGAGGAGGCTTGTCCCTGGACATGTAGACTCTAAAAGGGTGAACACTAAAACAAAATCAGATCTTGGGAAGTGTAGCAGAGCAGGGAATAGATTTGAGTAGATTTGAGTAGGCCACCAATAGCATTGTCTCTGAACCCCACATGTCTGTTCTTGTTTTATTTTTTCTTTTAAAAGCCAGAATATTACATTACTGATGAGTGTGGAGTTGAGGGAGGGGTGGTTTTTATTTGTTTGTTTGTTAAGAAAAACGCCATCTCATCTCTCCCATTCCCTGACTTCTTTATTATCTGTCCTACTTTGCAGCTGAAACGTTCCCACCTTTGTTTACCTCTTCAAGTGTATCTGTCCTTCCATTATTTTTCCAGCTCAGTTGCCAGCAGAATGCTGAACAGTCTGGATAAATGAAACCGAGCTGACAGGTCTCTTAATGAAAGCTTGTTTGCACACTCTGCATTTCTTGTGATCGCTCTGTACCTGAGAGCCTTTAGGTGTGGATTTTTACATATGAGTGTTTGTCATTCTTTTAATTAAGGCCTGTGGAAATGGATTGGTTTTTGTAAACCAGACATTTCTCATCCCTAACTCCTCTTTCCATGCCTCTTCTGCACCTTCCTCTCCCCCTCCCCCTTTCTCCTTCTCCTGAAACAGCCTCTGTAGTTAGGAGGCCCCCGATGGTATTCAGCTCAATCCCTGCTGGAACCTGCTCCTAGTTGGCAGTCTTAAGGAAGCGAAATTCATTTTCCCATCATTTTTCCTCTTTCTGTGCCCTCACTCCCAGACACACATCACCATCATGACTTGAAGCTCTACAAAAAGAGTTCTAGTATCAGTCATTCATGTGTTGGAGTGAATTTGGGGATGTGTTATTCCTTCTGGGAGCATTTGCACCCCAGTTCACCATCTGAATTGTTCCAAATGGAATTCTTCTCTCTAAAGAATTTCGAAGACCAGCTACTTGCTCATTGGGGTTACCTTTTCTGCCTTTCTTTCTTTCAAATCACAGCATGCCTTTGCCGCTCTTGGTTTCCTCTAAAACCCATGGCTCTCTCCTGGCTGGATTGTTTCCTGTAGCCCTGTGACTTGATGCCTTATTTCTCTTTGAAGAAGTTCTCTATTTGAGTCCCTTCCCTCTCTGCCCTCTGCTTTCATTTTGGAAGCCTCCCTTTGGACAATCTTCCTCCTTAATAATACTGAGGGTACCTTCATATGACTCAGTTAGGATGTCAAAAAACCAAAGGATTCCCCTCAACTCACTACATTAATATATTCCTTGTTTTCCAGATGTCTTTCTGAACAGAGAAAAATTTGAACATTCGAGAGATGCAGTAGCGAGCTAGGCAGTGAATCTAATTAGAAATAAGCAGAAAAATAAGAAGGACCCATCTCTCGATATTACAGTTGTTCACAAAAACAAAACAAAACAAGTTGATACAGCCTGAAGGTAATTTAAAATGTTAGATATAGATGTTCCGCCTTACATTTCATAACACCTCTTTAGCAAATGAGGATTTTTTTCGGATTCTTAGGGAAAGTTTGCATAATACTGACAAGTATGATTTTCTGGAATCTATATGAGCCCAGGAATATATTTTGGGATCTTGGCGAAGGCCAGTGATAGCCTATTAAATTTAAAACAACGGACTTAAAAAAAAAAAAAAAAAAAGCAGATAGCTGCTGTTTTGTAATTTGATTTAAACAAAGTAACTTCTATTCAGTTGTAGACCTTGATTTAGTGGGTCTATGATCATCATGTATCATAACTATATCTTTTTTGTTACCTGAAATTAAAATGTAATTTTCCTGATGTAGGTGGTCAATCATCGGTATTATTTACGTTATCCTTCTCCCACCCTCGCCGAAGGCCAAGGCTAGGCTGAGCACAGCTTCTAGCATATTGTAGCAACTTATCACTTGCAATCCGTCCCTAAAATTATTAGATCATATGCTAGTCGTGAAAAATACGGAGAATGTAAAGATTTTATGCATTCAGTCAAAAACGCCAGATCTAAAATCAGTTAATTTCCTGCCATCTTTCAAGTTGACCAAAGCACTCACTGATTTGCTCTATTTTCTTACGTTTTTAGTATTTCTGTATATACATGCACTGAAAAGCCCCACTTGGAAGAAAAATTCACTGCAATTCGGAGAAAAAGCTTATCCTAAACATCTAAAGATAGCATTTCTAATTATTGTCGACATTGTGTTTAAACTGTGCAAACTGGAGCATTATTCTCACTTTACCAGCTGCGTCTAGGTAGAGTCATTACATCAAACGCTTCTAATTTTACGAAAAGAAATCAAAACAAGTGTGTGTTTAAGTCTCAGTGACAAACGCAAACCCTGTGAGTCAAATAGGAAAACTGATTAGCAAGCTGGCTGGGAAGTCAAAACAGCAAATATAAGAAGATTAACAAAATAGATCTGTAAGAGGAGAGGAGTAAAAATAGCCTCCAGGGGCCAAATGGGGTCCTGTGGGCGGGTCTGGTGGCACACATCCGGTTCTGCGCGGGAGCCAGATGCCTGCCCTTATGGGCGCCAGTCTTTCCTTCATCTTGGCCCCTCCCCCCAAGAGTTGGGATCACAGAATTCATCTCAGCTGGCCTCTTAATGAATGCGGAAATCCTTCTTCCAAACCGAAGAGGTAGCAACCTTGCCTTTACTTGAATCCTTCTAGTGACACGACACTCACTACCTTTCAAGGTCATCCAATCCATGACTAGGTAGCTATTTTTGACCTTAGCCATTGTTATTAGTTAGACATTCATTAGATCCTTAGGCCTTCACACTATGCTATACACCTCTCATGAGTAACTCTTGATTTAATCTTCACAACAGTCCAATGTGATAGTCTTATTTTACGGATGAGAGAGCTCAGGCCCAGAGAGGTGAAGTGACTCGCTCAGGTCACACAGCTTGTAAGTGTGGCTGAGCTGAGGTTCCAAACAGGCCTTTCTACCTCAGCGTGAACTGTCAGCCCCTGTGCTATATACATTCCTGGCCCTTATAGTGAACTGTAATGTGCCCCTCTATTATTTCCTCTCTTTGTTTCTTGGCTCTGGAGCCCCATAGAATAGTTTATCAATCCCACTCCCATGAATGGACACGACAGAAATGAAGCGGATCTGCGAGGGTATTTCTTCAGTCTGGGGGGGGGTCAAGGGTAGTGAAGAGAGAAACTAAAAACAGAAGGTGCTGTGGTCTGAATGTTTGTGTTCCCCCCAAAATTCATATGTTGAAATCCTAACCCCCAAATATGATGGTATTAGAAGGTGAGACCTTTGGTAGGGGGGTCCCAAAGTCATGAAGGGGGAGCCCTCATGGATGAGATTGCTGCCTTAAAAAAGGCTTGAAAGAGATCCCTCACCCCTTCTACCACATGAGAACACTGCAAAAAGGTATGGGCTATGAGTCCCAAAGAGGGCTCTCACTGACGATGCTGGCGCCCTGATCTTGGACTCCCAGTCTCCAGAACTGTGAGATAAATTTCTATTGTTCATAAGCTACCCAGTCTGCAGTATTTTGTGATAGCAGCCCGAACAGACCAAGACAGAAGACAAGCAATGAGAAGCACCAGCCTCCTTCTGAAAAATAAGTGCAAACTTCCCTTGATGATCCTGAATTAACCTATAATCTGGGCGGCAGAGTCAAAGATGGGGTGTTGGCTTTTTATTCCTGTCCATCGTGTGTTCCTACGTAATTGCTGCCTTGTTTTCACAACTTTTAACTGCAGGGGTAGGCAAATGCCTCTATTTGAAATCAGAATATTTAAAGACTCAGTTTGCTAATTCCCTTTTCAGTGCTGACCCGTGCATTTCAAGTTAATATTTCAAACCATCACCGAACCAAAGTTGGTACCGCTCGCCTGACATGCGGTAAAGCCAATCTACTGACACTGCCTCGTGGTGAAGGAAAGTATAGTGTTTATTGCAAGGCACCCAACATGGGGCCAAGCAAGGAGAATGAGCAGCTCATGCTCAAAAGACCCAAAGGCCCTGATAGCTTTCGGGGAAGGGTTAAAGGCAAGGTGAGGGAGAGGGTCACAGGGTGCACGATCAGCTCATGGACATCCTTCTGGTTGGTTGGTGATGAGGACAGGGTGATGTTTCAGGAATCTCAGTCATCAACCTTCTGGTTCCAACCAGTCTGGGGTCTACGTGCTGGTGGTCAGCATGCTGTTAACCTCTTCTACCTGGTGAGGGTTTTAGTATCTGCAAAACAGCTCAAGGATATGGCTCAGGATATTCTCTATAGCACTTGAGGAGGAACTAGAGGTCCTTGACTTTGTTTCATAACTAGACTATTATTGTCTTGCTTGACTGTTTTCCTTTGTTTCTGCATTTTCTCACTTCTGTGATTAAATTTGCTCTCTGGAACCTGGGGAAGGCGTAGGAGGCTAGAGCTTTTATACAAACTGGTGGGGTGGTGGCGGGGGGGACACAAGGGGTCTGTCCCTGGGAAGGCCTCGCAGAGTCCTGCTCAGTTTCAAAACCAGTGAGAACCAGTTGGTGGAGCAAATTCACCAGGCAATAGCCTTTCTTCCCACTTGTCGCTTGGGCTCAAGGAAAGGGTTTTAAATAACAAAGTAGTCCTAGTAAGAGGTAAAAATAACCACTGGGGATGGCTTTCTGGCTAAGGTTCAGTTTGACTCACTGCCTTAAGAGTCTGGGAGAAACAGAAGCTGCCTCTGAGGAACCAGGGTGGGAAAGCCACAGCTAGGAAGTGGGTCTACCCCAGGATGGATACTTCTATTCAATAAATGAAAGTGAATACACAAGACTGATCTAGTCTGTGTATAGATTATAATTTTCACAAAGAGAGGCAGAACCTCCATCAAGCCTTAATCAAGACCAACCTGCCTTTGGACCCCACTGCTTCCAACTGCTTTTGTATCAAGAAGTCAAGAAGAGCATTGTCCTGGTTGTGGAGAAGGCTGACAACTTTAGATACCAACACCAACCTCCCTATAACTTGCCCAGGGACACTGCCTCACTGGCCCTGTCTCCGCCCTGTGGGAAATGGACCTCAGGCTTCCCATAGAGGCAGATGTGAGAGGCCACTGGGTCCAGTGAGTTGGTGTACCGCCTATGCCAGGCCAGCGGCTCCAGCATCAGAATCACCGGGAAGCTTGCTGCAAATAGATTTTCTCCTCTCTCTTTGGATTCTACAGCTCTGGCATGTGGCCCAGGAAGCTGTATTTTTTTCCCCATTTCCCTAAGTGATCCTGGTTTCCTCCCTCTTGCGAGCCACACCCCAAAGGCGTGATGATCAGTGACTTGAGCCTTGCAGCCAGCAGAGCTGGGCAGGGGAGAAGGAGAAGTCCTAAGAGGTTTGGGACGCATCTTTGCCATTCCCCAAAGAATAGCTGAGTGGGGAGAGAAGCCTCAAATAAACCAAAAAAGTAACCAAGGCCCCCATGCAGTACTGAATTGCTAAGTTTTTAATGTGCAACACGAAGACTGCCAAACAGCCCACAGAGGAGCAGCTCTCTGGGGTGTGGGGTTGGGGAAAGAGCTGGAGACACGGGGCAGGGGCGCCTAAGTGCAGGCTGCACTGCACATGCTGGGGAGGGGGAGGGGGAGAGGAAACCTCAAGAGGGGTCTCAGAGTGCCTAGGAGGAACCTAAAGGGGGTGGGGGTAGGTAGGTTCTTAGGGCATTGAGGGATCTCAGGGCTCACAGGGTGAGGGCGAGGGTGCCAGGGTGGAAAGGGGGGAGTCTGAAAGACCCTCAGGGTAAATGGGGATATTTCAGTATCTCTGGGGGTCCTCAGAGCTCCGGGTGCCCTCAGGATGAAAGGGGGTGTCTCAGTATACATGGTTGGAGACCTCAGGGTGGAGGGGATTTTCGGCGAGATCCTAGCCATGGCAGAAGTGGTACCTCGGAGTAGGGAGTGTCTCTGGGAACAGAAGGAGAAAAATCAAGATAAGAGGGTGGGGACGCGGGCCACACGGAGCGGATCTTGGGCACTTGGAGAGGTGTCAGGGTGTAGAGGTGTCCCAGGGTTCTTGGGGTGGTGTCAAGGCATGGAGGGATCCTGGGATGTGTAGAAGAGGTCCTGGGTCACATGGAGGGCATCTTGGGCGCTTGGAGGAGAGTCAGGGTGTAGAGGGGATCCTGGGGCACTTGGAGGGGTGTCAGGGTGTAGAAGGGGTCTCAGGGTGCTTGGAAGAGGTGTCACAGCACAGATAGATCCACGTAGAGGGGGGCCTAGGCCACATGGAGGGAATCTCGGGAGTTTGGAGAGGTGTCAGGCGTAGAGGGGTCTTGGGGTACTCGGAGGGGATGTCAGGCACTTGTAGGGGTGTCAGGGCGTGGAGGGGCTCCCAGGGCACATGGAATGGGTCTGGGGCGTGGAGGGAGCTCTCGGGCCGCCCGGGTGGGGGGCTCAGCTGGCCTTGCACTCGCTCTCTCGCCGCCGCTTCTTGCGCTCCGCGTGCTCCTGCGCCTGGCGCGCCCAGGGCCCCGGCCCGCACAGGCCCACCACGCAGCAGGCGAGCCGGCGGCCCGCGTTGCCATTCTCCAGGCTGGCCTGGTTGCCACCGCGGCCCAGGTCGTCCTCGCCCTCGTGGATCACCACGGCGCGGCCCGCGATTGAGTGCGGGCCGAAGAGCGAGGCGGCCAGGCCGGAGCGGTACTTCCAGACTTGGCCGTCGCGCACCACGAAGTTGCCGAAGTCGCCCGGGTGCTGCGGATGCGGCACGGCCAGCGGGTTGTAGTGCGCGCCGGTGGAGTCGCAGCCCTGGCTCAGGTCCCCGAACTGGTGCACGTGGATGGCGCGGCTGGTGCCATTGGGCTCGGCCGGGAACCCCTCCAGATGGAAGAAGGCCTCGAGCAAGGCGCCGGGCCGGAGCTGCCGGAAGAGCACGACGCCGCTCACCCGGGGCTGCGCCGCGTCCAGCGTGGCCGACGGCAGCACCGGGCAGGCGGCGTAGAGCGCGGCGTCCTGGCCGCCGCCCGCCGCCCACCGCTGCGTCAGCTCCTGCCAGATCTCCGTCACTTTGGCGTGTATGTCACGGATCTGCTCCCCCATGCGGGAGCCGGGCTGTTCCAGGTCCGGGTAGGTGGAGACGTCCGAGGCGCCGGACGTCAGGAGCAGGTAGGCACAGAGCAGCGCCAGCATGGCCGGAGTCGGGCACCTGCGGGCACCCCCAGGGGGTGGGGGCAGAGCGAGACTTAGTCACTGGAAACCTGGAATCCCAGGGACCCCGGTGCCCTTGAATCCAAACCCTTCCCGCCAAGGGGCTTCCTTGCCTAGCGTGCTTTTTGTTCTTTCGGCCCCTGTCTCTTCAGGGCCTGCTGCGTCCCAGGAACTGCGTTAGGTGCTGTGGTTGTAAAGATGGATGGCACATAATCTCAAGAAACTCAGGAGGATCTTTCTGAGCCACAAATCTGATGATGGTCCTCCCAAGTCCCATCTCCATAGCGTGGGGAGTCCAGGACAATTGGCCCAGGGGTGGGGGGTTGTCTCAGGATACATGAGGGAGGCTCTCATGGCCCTTCCAGATCTCCTCCCTCTCCTCATCTCTGCCCCTCATCTCCTGCTGCTCTCTTTCTGCATCCTCTCTTACACAGGCAGCATAAGGCTTGCTGCCGCGCTTCTTGCACTTGCTGTGCCTTCTCTCTGAAGTGCCCTATCCCCTCTTCTCTGCCATGCTCAGTAGACTAAAGCTAGAAACTCAGTTTTATTCATCAGTATCTGCAGCATCTGGGCCTGCACTTGGCAGTAGATGTTTAATATGTGAATGTTGAATGAGGAGTTCACTGACAGACAGATGTGTCATCAGATCATTCCAATGTCATCCTGTAACTGAAGATGGAGCCTTGTTCTGGGGAAGGACAGAGTAAGGGGTGCCCATCTCCCTGGGAGACTCCAGGAGGGCTTCCCAGAGGAGGTGACTTTTAAGGGTCCCACAAGACAAGTAGGAGTTTTTCAGCCAAGCCAGGTCAGAAGTCCATTTCAGGCAGGAGGCACAACATGATGTGTTCACAGGCTGTGAAGGGACACAGTTCGTTTTGGGGATGGGGTAATTCAGTGTGGCTGGAACATGGCCTGTGCCACCAGAGAGGAGTCAAGGCTGAAGAGGGAACGCTGAGCCAGGGATGGAAGGGCTGGCTTTTCTGTGCTAAGGTGTGTGGTTATTAGCCAGGAGGCTAGTGCTGGTGGAAGTTTTTAAGCAGAAAAGTGAGTGTTGAGATAGTTTTTAGTTCATTAAGTCTGGCAGGAGAAAGGATGTGGGCTGGATTTGGGGGATGGAGAGGACAGGGGAGAAGGACAAGAAGAAATGGAGACACAGCGGAGAAATAGAGGTAGTCAGAGGGTGATGAGTTAGGAGGCAGTAGCAGCGATCCAGACCAGAAATGGTGAAGGCTTTTACCAAGGTGGAGGCAGCATGGATACAGGAGACATTTTGGGTACCACTGGCAGTGGGGAAGAGGAGTTGAGGATGACTGAGTTCCCAGCAGGGGAGACTGGGTGATGGATGGTGGTACCAGGCCCCGAGAAAAAGGGAGAGAGGGCAAGTTCAACCCGAGCCTGCTGAGATGCGAGATCCCAGGTGGGATGTTCAGCAGATGGTTGTAAATGGGGCTTCCAGCCTTTGGAAGAGGCAGTGTAACTGGGAGGGGTTCTCAGTGTTGGCTGCACATCAGATTCTGGTTCTTAGAATTCAGACGCCCAGGCACCACCCTAAGAGATTCTGATTCAGTGGGCATGAGTTGCTTTGTTTTGATTAAGCTCCATCAAAGATTCTGGGACCCAACCAGGAATTTTATGGTGAGATACATATACCATATTGCATAACCGCAATATCATGGGGGAAGTTACTGACTCTCTCTTAGCTGTAAAACAAGGCTGGTAAGACCACCAAGGGCCACCAGGAGGAGTAAACGAGATATGAGATGCCAGGCTATTTTCACATTTTTCAGTCTGCCCACAGGGATCAATGCTACCTCCAAAGAGCTGGTTTGAGGGTCAACTGCACTTTCAAAGGCCTTCTCTGACCCCCCAAGCAGGTGCCATTTTAAAATTAAATTCTGGGGTTGAGTGTTTATTCTTTCCATAACCATTACAGAAAGGCAGTCTAGTGTGGTGATTAAAAGAATGGATTCCGGAACTCACTGGACCTGAAGCCTGACTCTGCCACTTTACTTACTCTTTAAGAGTTAGCATAATTGTTATTTTGGTTGCAGAGTAGCAGAGAAAATGCTGGGCTGCAAACTCTAGTTGGGCTCCCCCTCCTCTCTGAACCTCAGTTTTCTTATCCGCAGATAGAGATAATAATACTTACCTTGGAGTCTTACTGTGAGCTTAAAAGACACAATTAGAATTGCCAGCATTTACCGAACACACGTGAAGGCACTGTTAAAAGCACTTAGCATGTGTTAATTCATTTAAGCCTCACAAAAACCCTCTGGGGTGGGTGCATTGTTATGCCCATTCTAAAGTGCAGGAAACTGAGGCACAGAAAGGCAAGTGTCTTGCCTGTGGTTACACATTCAATAATAGCTGAGGCAGGATTTGAAAAAGGTGTGGTCTGCTCCAAGCCCAAGGTTTAGGCACCACACTGAACAGCTCTCATCAAGGCACTTAGCCCAGAGCCTGCTACATAGAAAATTCCTAGTAAATGGCAGCTCTTAGCTATCAGAGAGAAACTGCTGATAGGGATTTCAGGACCATCAGCTGAAAGATGCTATTGCAGCCGTGGGAGGAGGAGGTGGCCAGGAAAGGCTCCGAGAAGAAGTGACAGGCAGGAGGAGAAGTCCAGAAAGTGACGTCAAGGGAACCCCCTCTGATGTGGCCTGGTTACTACGCTGAAGCTCCAGGGAGTGGGGGTGGGAATGGAGGAGCATCCCCGAGGCCAGACCTTGGCTTCAAGGTCTCCATCATCACCGACCACCCCTCTCCTCCTGAACCGGCCCTGGCTCTCAGGAGGGCTCTGCCGATTGGAAGGTATTTCCTTAAAAACATACAGCAGAAACAGATTGTTTTGGATGTGTCCACAAAGCTTTCTTTTCCAAGAATGCTTGGGTCATAATGAAAACTTGAAGGAGATGTTTTTCTCTTAAAAAGAGAATTCTTCTTAAATCCCGGGTAAACCCTGACTCCTTGGGTCTTAAAGCTTTTCACCTCGAGCCCTCAAGGCCCGCCCGCACAAGGCTCACCCTTCTGGCTCAGGCTCTCACTCAGTGTGAGCTGTGGATGACCAAGTGTTGTTTGGAGGGCCTGCTTGGTCCAGAGGGGAGAACATAGTTATCAGAGACAGGGGACAAAGCAAGCCTCCGAGCCGGTGCCTCCTTCCTGGGTCCGGGTCTGGGAAGGCTGCGGCCCCCACGAAGGCTCCGGTGTGTTCTAATGCCTGGACGCCCTCCGAGAAGGGGTCCCGGCTGTGCGCCTGAGCCAGCCAGGCCCTCCCTTTGTGCCTCCCCTAAGCAGGTGGATTTCCTCACCACCCATGCCAGGCAACATCCAGAAACATCCGCCTTCCTCACTCCAGATTTCTTTTTTCTCTAACCCGGAGGACGCTGAGGGCCTCTTGGCCTGGCATCAGCAGATCCGAGACCAGTCAGTTTCTCCTCCCCCATTGCCTTCCTCACCCCTCTCCCCGCCTCCCCACTCCCCTGCTTTACAGCAGCTGGGCTCTGTCAAGAAGCGTGTTTCTCTCCCAGGAAAATGATCATATCCTTCTCCTAGGAGAGACGGGATGCCCCGCCCCAGTTTCAAACTCGATAAGCACACTCGGGGAAGAACGAAATGAACCTCAACTTCGCACTCACCTTTCCAGCTCTTCCAAGAGAGCTTTCCCTCCTGGGACCTGGGGAGCAGCACCCCGCCAGCCGCCAGCCGGTCGCAGGAACACGGAGCGGACTCCCGGGCTGTTTGTGGCCGTGCAGGGCAGCCTCGGGGGAGTGGTCAGCGCGAGGAAAGAAGGTCATTGGGCCGGTTTAGGGAGGGAAGCCGGCCAGGCAGTCCTTGTTGTGGAATTGCCTCACCTCCTCCAGCTCTGTCACCTCCCCCCACAGCCCCGCGTTCCCTAGCCAAGTATTCCTTTTCGTGACTTCACTGGTTTGTGCAGACGTAGCAAGTGACCTTCAGGGTGTAGCAGGGGAATAAAAAGTAGACCGAAAATAGCCTGTTTGGAGACATGTACAATGGTCTCTTTCTTGAGAGGCCCTTTGCTCTCCCCTGATTTCCTCAGCTATTGATTTATTTTTGCTGGATGCATCTAAGATGGAAATGGACGCCCGCAAATATGCGTGATGTTTCCTCCAGAACTGTGAGGCCACACCTGTGAGAGGTGAGACGCAGGTGGGGACTCAGGCTGCAGAGTCCCAGCTGTGTCACTTCCTAAGGATGTGCTCCTGGACCAACTCCCTGTGCCTCTGTTTCATCATCTGTAAAATGGGGAGGCGAGGCTAACCCGATGCCCCAGACGTTATCACGCGCATCCTGTTCTCGCTTCCTTATTAAAGTTATGGAAGAGTCTTTTAAAAGAGCGTGGTCTGAGAGAACCATGAATCTTTCCCTCCCCCAAGGCCCTTTCTTCCTTTGCGGCCATGATCTTTTCTCAATCACAGCAGCTCTTTCCAGAAGGAGCTTTTTTCCCCAGAAAAGTCCACATGGGAAAAGGCAGCTTGCCTGCCTGCTTGTCTGCCTGCCAGCCTTCCTTCAATAAATGCTTAGTGGGTGCTCACTCCACTGTGTGCTTGTACCCAAACCTGGGAGAGCCCCTGCCCTTTGGGGTTCATACTCTGGGGGGGGGAACAGCGGTGTCAACAGATCCATCCAGTACAGAGTGGGGACTGCAGCTGGGGAGAGATGGACAGGGTCCCTAAAGACCCAAACATTAGTCCTGCCCGCAGGACAGCTTGTTCAAAATCTAGACTTCCAGGCACCATCGCAGGCTGAGTGAATCCATTGCCAGCAAGGGCTTTCTGGAATCATCTTTTTGAAAGCTGATTATTCTGGGGTACAACCAGGTTTGGGAACCTCTACTTGGCAGGAAGAAAAACTAAAGATCTTTGTCCTGGGGCAGACATTTCGCAAGATAAGGTGGAGACTTCTGAGAACTCAGAGCCTCCAGGCCTGTGTTCCGACATCAGTCCTTCTGGCTCACTGGGAACTCAGGCATCGTCAGCTCAATCCATGCCTCTCTGCATTCTGTTGATGGGCGTAGGTGCCTTTGACTAATGACTTTTCCGAGTTCCAGATGCTGCCCGCCACTCTGCCCCACCCTGAAACATCTGGTTTCTCTTTGTGAATCTTTCATCCAACTAAAAAATATCTGTATTTCATTCAGTTCTTGAAGTAATAATTATATCTGTTTGTAACTACTGTATCCAGTGGCACTTTCTTGACTTAACCTAATTTTATTTCTTTTAAGGGCCAAGAAAGATTTCCTCCATTATGGTATTCTAGGATTGATATTAAAGTCCATATTCACTTTCCTTTTTATGGCATTCTAGGGGAAATTTGCTTTTTTCTCCCACCCGACCCCACCAACATTCATGGCCCTTTCCTCTGGCAACTGCACCTCAATTTCCTGCTTGGAAACCACTGCATTTTCAGTCCATGCAAGTGGTGTTGATTAACCCCTTGCTCCAGAGGTGGGCTCCTGACCAGTCATAACATTGCATTGGTTCTGGGATAATCCATTCAGAGCCAGTGAGATTCAATGACATTTTTGCTGGGACTGTTGTAAGAGAGGTATCTTCTCTTTCCCGGTGGACTTGAAACTGGAGGGGAAAGAGTGGAGTTATTTCAGCCCCTAAGGGAGAATCTGTCTGATAGGGCCAATGGAGGGAAGTGGAATAAAAGTAGAGTGAAATTTGGACTTAACTGCAGTGTTTGAGCCCCTGGATCCAGCTGTACCTGAAACTCTGTTTTCATTATGTGAGTCAAATACATTCTCTTTTTGCTTAAGTTGTTTGGGTTGCATTTTCTGCACTTGGAAGTGAACACTTTATTTAATGCTTGCAATAATTTTGTGGGATGGGTGTTAATTTGCCCACTTTGTAGATAAGGAAAGGAGGTTCAGAAAGAATAATTATTCTTTCTGAATAATAGGTCAGTTATACTTCAATTAAAAAAAAAAAAAGAAGTAATAGGCCCGAAGTTTCAGAGCTATAAAATGGCAAAGTCAAAATTTAAACTCAAGATTCTCTGATTCCTAATCCTGGCCCCTTAATCATTACACTTTATTACCTTCCAGTCTAAAGGGGAGATGAAAGAAAAGTTAGAAACAACAAATGAGTCTACACCTCACAGTTATCTCTGTAACATCAGTGACCGCCTTGCAAATAAGACACCTACACTGACCTCTGTTCTTTCCCCAGTGTTAATGTATAAGACAACAGAAAATCAAGCAAACATTGTAAATCAGCCATTATTAGGAGATGCATTCAAAAGCACTTCTATCTGTATAGAAGAGATCTCTGCTAGAGAACTTGGTAGTTCTTTTATGCAGGGATATCCATTGTAAATAACTTCCTTTTCATTGTGTTCAAAAAACTGATAGGAAAAAAAAAAAAACTGATAGGATTAAATTCTACCAGGAAATAAAGCGGTTACCATGAGGAGAAAGTTTTGAAAGCAACAATTAGGGTTGCAGGTTGCATCCCTAGAAGGCCAGTTTCTGTGTGATGACTGTTTATCCAACCAGAGTACTTCAGACATACCTGAGAAAACTTCAAGCGTGTCTTGCCTGCCTGAGCCTGTCTCAGAAGCCCCCCAGAGAATAGGAGTGAGACCAGGGACCTGTGTAGTTCAATCTTGGATCCTATCATTTTGTCCAAACACGTCAGGGTAATATGGAAAAAAGGAGATGCTGTTGGCAAGGTGGGCAGGGAGAAAAGAAACATCATTCTTATTAACAGTCATAAAATCATACCATCTCACATGTATTCAGTGCCTCTTGCATGCCGGGCACTTGTTAAGTGATTTTCATGCACCTTTTCATTGTGTTAATAGCACTGCGCTTCAGTGAAGAAGAGAGACTGCATTCTGTGTCCATGCCACATTCTGGGAAATTTCCTTTTCACCGTGAATGTGTCACCCTTCTGTTCAAATGTGCGTGAATCACAAGGTAATGGAAACCAGTCAGAACCAGGAACTTCTCAACTAGTTGCACTTGGCTGGCCATGTGAGGAGAAGACCAATTGTAGCACACGAAAGCAATGCCTTTCTGATCATAAGGTGAGTGTGTGCGAAGTATTCTCTCAGGAAAACATCAGAGTGAAATCCCTCCAAGCTAAGTTCTTCACGAACTCTGACCCTGCCTCTAGTTCCACTTCCTGCCCATACCTGTGAGAGAACACGTAGGTCATTCCTGTTTTGCCACATAAAAACAAAACAGCAGTATGAATAATTTAAAAGCATATCCAATGAAGCGCTTCTTTCCTCAAAATAATTGCGTGGTACATTCCACTTGGGAAAAGAGAAGCATTTTTCAACTTACTTTCTAGTCGTATTTATCTTAAAATATTTGTTGACCCAATGGCCCTATTGACCCCTCTTCTTGCTGCCTCCCACTATAGAAGCTGGACAGCCAGGCACGTGCTTTCCCAGCATCCCTTTCAGCTAGCGGTGGTCATGTCACCCAGTTATAGCCAATGAGACATAACCTGATGTGGCTCTGGGGGAGGCTCTTACTTTCATTATAAAAGAGACAGAAATGGTTGGTGCTGCCTCTTTCTCCTTCCTCTTGTCTTTTTTTTTTTTTAACATCTTTATTGGAGTATAATTGATTTACAATGGTGTGTCAGTTTCTGCTTTATAACAAAGTGAATCAGTTATACATATACATATGTTCCCATATCTCTTCCCTCTTGCATCTCCCTCCCTCCCACCCTCCCTATCCCACCCCTCCAGGAGGTCACAAAGCACCGAGCTGATCTCCCTGTGCTATGCGGCTGCTTCCCACTAGCTATCTATTTTACATTTGGTAGTGTGTATATGTACACGCCACTCTCTCACTTTGTCACAGCTTACCTTTCCCCCTCCCCATATCCTCAAGTCCATTCTCTTGTAGGTCTGTGTCTTTATTCCCATCTTACACCTAGGTTCTTCATGACTTTTTTTTTTTTTTAGATTCCATATATATGCGTTAGCATACGGTATTTGTTTTTCTCTTTCTGACTTACCTCACTCTGTATGACAGACTCTAGGTTCAGCCACATCTCTACAAATGACCCAATTTCGTCCCTTTTTATGGCTGAGTAATATTCCATTGTATATATGTGCCACATCTTCTTTATCCATTCATCTGTTGATGGACACTTAGGTTGCTTCCACTTCCTCTTGTCTTAAACATGGTTTTGATGCCTAGCAATGTGGCAGCTCCCTTGGGACTGTAGTCAGTGAGAATGAGAACAAAAGCCAACATGCACAGGATGAAGGGGAAAAGAAGGAAAGAACCTCAGTCCTCAAAAACTCCACTGAAAAAATAAATTAAAAAATTAAATCTAAAGGGAAGGAAAGTGTCTCACTGAGCACCTTAACCAATAGCAGTACAGTTGTAATTTTCTTGTAACAGGAGAATATAACCTCAATGTGTTCCACTATTAGTGGGTTTCCGTTACTAGCAGCCAAATTCATGCCTAACTGATACAATTATGTGCCAGATTCTGCACTGGGCATCATGACTGTGAAGATGTAGAAATCACAGCCTTAGTTCAGGTGGCTTCTAATCCATTTGAAGAAGCCTATATATGAAGGACCATAGATCCTCCCCAATGTCACTCCCATATTTTACAAATAACGAAACTGAGACCCATGGTGGTTAATTGACTTGTCCAGTGTCACACCTGTTAGGTGCAGAGGAAGAACTTGAGCCCAGTTTACTGAGCCTTCAGATTGGTGACCTTCTACCTCACCAGTTCTGAGGCTTCACAGACCATCTCTTCACCTTTGCCCTGCTGGCCTCTTCAGACACACACCCTGAAGCCTCACCAGGAGGAAGAAAAACTCTCTGCACTCAGATGGCCAGCCTGGCGTTGTTCCTTTTCTCCACACCTTCAGAACAACCAAACTAACAAAAGAAGATGGACAGAAAACCCCCCAGGGAGCTTGTACAAAATGCACAAACCTGCAACATGTAGAGAATAGCATCTAGGGGCCAGAAGTGATATAACGTTCTTTACTCCTAAGATTAAAGATAATTGATGCTGGAAGAAACTGTACAGAAGAGGTCCTCTGTCTCAGCCTCTACTTTAGAAAAGGAATTAGGAAGTCTAAATGCTGACAGAATTCAAGAAGCCTCAGATTTGAAGCCCAGGGAGGAAAATAGAGAGGCAGCCATGTGTCTCACTTAGAAAATGAATCCAGTAGGGTTCTGGCCCTTCTTAAGTGACGGTCTCAAATGGAGTGGGTAGCAACTCCCATCACAGCCTCCAAACCACCATCACCCACCAAGGCCACCCAGAGATAAATCCAGAGGGGCAGCAGCACCTGGAAGATTAGATGGTCCTGCGTTAGGGCCCTAATAGTATACTTTGACTTGCATTTCACGGGATTTTGGAGCAATCCTATAAAGCAGTCAACCTCCTGACTGTTCTTCTGGGCCCAGGCCCAGCTGTGCAGGATCCATCTTGCCCTTCTTGGAGAGAACAGAAGGAGTAGGGTTGGGTCTTAAGACATCCTCCTTATAGTGGGGCTATAATAGGAGTTGTTGGCAGCCCCAGCTGGGGACCAAAGCATGGAACTGTTTGAATGTGTCTCCAGCTTTTGCCCATCTTAGCATCAGAAGCTTTTCACACTGGTCTTTCTCCACAAAACTTTTGCATCAGAAGCAGGAGTTTCTCTCTCGTTGGCCAATTTCCCTCAAGGCCAAGGTAGAAGAGCTGGGATCTAACTATTGGCTCAACTACTTTATTTTACTTATGGAGATGTGTTTTAATAATCAGAGCATTTTTCTGGTTGGGTATTATTGATCAGAATAAAGTTATCTGCTTATTTGTGAGCATATATTTATTATATACATACTAGTATAGACTTGACATTGTAAAATGCATTACTAGGAGAGAATAGCCATTTGTAAAAGAAAATGCCTATGTCTAGGCTGAAACCATCCTCTCTTTTTTGAATTTCTAACGCTCAAAGTTATATCATCTCAAACAGAACTTGAGTATTTACTACAACAGGAATTGAAAACTCAGGCACCTACGGGAGCCAGACAGGCCGCATCATGAATAAAGTGGGCCAGGTACGTGTTATCTCCTTTTTGTCTTTAAACATACAACCTTCCTATCTACATTTTGTCTTCGTATTCTAGTGGAGATATTTGCCTGAAAAAATATTTCTTTTCTATAAGAAAGACAGCAACAGCCCATTAAAACATGGCAACTCAGCCCCAGTGTCTGGGAAACACTGGAGAAGGGTGGGGACTGGAGAGAACATTCTGAATCTATAGGGGGCAGCAGCTGCCCAACCAGACGTTGCCTATGGGAATGCTACCTATTATTGCCAGATCTCAAGAGAGGCCAGAGATTCACATTTCTATGTGATAGTTCTTGTTTTTAAAATGATGGCTCAATAGTGTTATTTACTGCCTGTAAGAGATATACATCAAATATAAAGATACAGATAAATTGGCAGTAAAAGGATGAAAAAAGATTTACCATGCAAACAGTAAGCATAAGACGAGCATGATTATATTAATATCAGACAAAGTAGATGGCAAGACAAAGATGATTGCTGTAGATAATCTCAGCAACTGGACATTTCATGATGATAAAAGGCACATTTATTAGGAAGACAATAATGCTAAATGTTTATATGCCCAATAACAAGGCATTAAAATACATTAACAAAAACTTGACTAAAGAGAAAAATAAATAAGTACATAATCATAGTTGGACATTTTTTAACATACTCTCTTATTAATTGATAGAAGAAATAGACAAAGCAGTTGGCATATAGATTATCTGAACAACACTATCAACCAACATGACTAAAGTTATATTTTCCCAACAATTGCAGAATAAATGTTCTTTTCAAGTTTACATGAAATTTTCACCAAGATAGATCATATCCTAGTCTATCCTGGTTTCATTATATTTAAAAAGGTTAAAACTTTATAGACTATGTTATCTGATTACAATGAAAGAAAAATACAAATCAATAGCGATGAGATATCTAGAAAATCCCCAAATATATGGAAATTAAATAAGGCACACTAAATAATCCATGAGTCAAAGAAGAAACCATAAAGGAAATTAGAGCATATTTCCAAGTGAATCGTAATGAAAACAACAGATCAAAATTTGTGGAATGCAGCCAAAGCAGTTATTAGAGGAAAATATATAACTATATTAGAAAAATAGAAAGGTTTAAATGTTAAGAAGCTAGAAAAATCACAGCAATGTAAGAAGACGGAAATAATAAAGAACAGAAATCAATGAAATTGCAAGATAAACTTTACAGAAAGTTTAAAAAGCCAAAAGAAGATACTTTGGAAAGATTAATGAAATTGATGAAGTTCTAGTAAGACTAACTAAAAAAAGAGAGAGAGAAATCCTAATTACCAATATAAGAAATGAAAGAGGACATGTCATTTCATATCCTACAGCTATCAACAGGGTAAGTAAATATTCTGAACAAATTTATGTTTATAAATTCAATAACTGAGATAAACTAGAAAAATTCTTGAAAAACACTTCTTACCAAAATTGACCCAAGAAAAATAGTTTAAATGGCCCTATACATTTTTTAAAAATCTATTTTGTAATGTAAAAATCCTTTCCACAAAGAAAAGTATAGGCCCACATGGGTTCACTGGTGAACTCTACCAAACAGATATCAAATATTTAAGAAAGAAGTAATACCACACTTACACAATCTCTTTCAGAAAATAGAGGAGAAAATTCTTCTCAATTCATTTTATGAGAGTAGCATAAACCAGAAACCAAAATCCTAACAGACCAATGTTCTTCATGAACATAGAGAAAAATTCCTCAGCAAAATATTAGCAAAACAAATCCAGAAAATATATAATATGGAAAATATATCATGACCGAGTAGAATTTATCTCAGAAATGCAAGATTGGTTTAACACTTGAAAATTTGCTTATGTAATTCACCACATTAACAGAATAAAGGAGAAGAATCACATGATTATCTTGATAATGGAAGAAAAAGTATTTGACAAAATCCAACCCCCATTCATGATAAGAACTCTTATCAACTGAGGAATAGAGGGGAACCTCCTCAATTTCATTAAAGACAGCTATGGAAAACCTACAGGTAACAGCATACGTAATGGAGAAATACTGACTGCTTGCCACTTAAGATTGGGAACAAGGCAAGGATACCTGCTCTTCCTACCTCCATTCAGTAATGTACTGGAAGTCCTTGCCCGTGCAGTAAGACAAGAAAAAATCCATGGATATTGAGGAGAAAGAAAGTAAACATTATACAAACATTTTGATTGTCTACATAGAAAATTCCAAGGACAGTTTAAAAAAAGTAAATAGTAAAAGAATTTAACAAGGTCACATAATACAAAGTCAGTAAAAAAAATAAATTGGATTTTTATATACTAGCAATAAACAATTGAAAATGAAATAAATACCATTTATAATAGCATCAAGAATAAAATATTCAGTAATAAATTTAGAAAAAGATTTTAATACCTCAACCCTTAAAATGTACAAAAATACAAAATGTTTCTGAGAGATATTAAAGTAGATCTAAATATACAAGTATTTCATATTCATGGGTTATAAAATACAGTATTGTTAAGATGTCAGTTATCTCAGATTCAATGCAATTCTAGTCATAAGCCCAGCAGACTTTCTTGTAGAAATTGAAGAGGTGATTCTACAATGTATGCGGGAAAGCAGAGGATCTAGAATACCTAAAATAATTTTGGGGAAAAAAATTAGAAGACTTATACTACCTGACTTCAAGACCTATTAGAAAACTCTATTAATAAAGTATAAGAGATAAATCTTTGTGACCTTCAAGTAGGTAAAGTTTGCTTAGTAGAACAAAAAAGCATAAATCATTTAAAAAATGGACAAATACCATTTCATCACAATTAAAAATTTTTGCTCTTCAAATGACACCTTTACAAAACTGAAAAGGCAAACCACAGACCAGGAGAAAATATTATTAATACACATATCTGTCAAAGGACTTGTATCCAGAATATTTAGAGAATGCTTACAATGAAATAATAAGCAGAAAGCTAACCCAGTTTTAAAAATGGGAGCAAAGAATTTAACCAGTGCTTCAGTACAAATGACAAATAAGCATCTTCATTGGTCATCAGGAAAATGCAAAACAAAACCACAATTGAATGTCACTGTACCTCAATATGCTTGGCTAAAAAGAAAAAGACTGATGATGTAAATGTTGATGAGGATGTGGAGTAGCTAGAACTCTCCTACATTATTGGTGAGAGTGTAAAATGGTGAACCACTTTGGAAGAGACTTCAGAAGTTTCTTATAGGGTTAAACATTCACTTAACATGTGATCCAATAATTTCATTCCTAGATATTTACTCAAGAGAAATGAGAATGTATGTCCACACAAAGACTTATACAAGACTATGCATAAGAACTTTATTCATAATTGTTCCACTGGAAACGTCACAAATGTCCATGAGCAGGTGCATAGATCATCTGTATTATATTTCCATAATTGGACGCTATTCAGAAATAAGAAGGAATAAACTACTAGTACATATAACAACGTGGATTGATGTCAACAATAGTACCCAGAGTGCAAGAAGCCAGACACAAAATAGTACATGTTGTATGATTCTATTGAAATGAAGTTCTAGAACAGGTTAACTAATCTATTGTCATAGAAATCAGAACAATGGCTTCCTAGGATGGGAGTTAAGGGGCACTGGGTATGGATGTGTGTCAGAATCAGCTACAAAGAGACATAAGAAATCTTTCTGGGATGATGGGAGTGGGGTGATAGAGATATTCTATATATTGATATGGGATGCTTACATGAGGATTTATGTTTGTCAAAGATCATGCATTTTATTGCTTGTAAATTGTACTTCAATAAATTTGAAAAGCAAAGACATTTGTAAACATTAGCAGAATAACCAGCTGCTGCCTGGATGAGGATGGAATACACTACTGTGTGATAGGCCCACCCCTACCAGGAGCTGGGTCAGCACCACCAGAACCACATGGGGAGAACGAGAAAGACATAGTTCCCCAAAGGAAAACACAGATGCCACTCTGTAAAAATTCTGTATGTCTGGCAGGTGGTTCCCGGCACTAGGAATTGTTCTCCCCGACGGATGCCACACTGAGTACCACAGTGGATTACGCACAAGCAGATTGGTGTTCTGAGGAGAAATGAACTCTTGTGAAGCTGCCTACACATCACGTGATCCTTCACTCAGTTTTCACATCTATTCCCAGTGAGGTGCCAGTTCTTAAAATTCTTAAGAACCTTAGCTCCACACTGAAAAAAGACTGTTTCTAATAAGCATCCATGACTATGTCTTGTTATTAAACAAACTTTGGAATCTCTTTCTTTTCATTTAAACAGAGTTTGGGTTTATTTGATACCACCAGTGAAGGTGGTTTACTTGGGAGGAAGAGAAGGAAGGAATTGTTTGTGTTTTTTCAAATATTCCAATTTTACAAGCGGGCTGTTTGATCCCTTGGGATATTTTAATTATTTCCTGTTATGAGACCAGTCAAATGGGATGAATGAATCAGACCATTCAGTTGGAAGCCATAAATGCTAGCTGAATGGACAAGAAAACAAGCCCTCTTTTTTTTCAAGTGGCAGCAGAAGAATGTATTCAAACCGATGTTGGCACTAGGCTGGTAGAATCATCATCATTTCGTACTTTGGGACTTTCCACATTTTGCAAAGCATTTATCCAGCGTGTATGTCGTGGACACTTTTGGTTTGCTATGATTATCAATCCCTGCTTTTCCTTTCTAATAGGCATACATTTTGTCCAAGTATCTAACTCTACCCAACAGGGTTCAGGGGGTCACCAAGGATAGTTCCTGATTAATCTACTTCGACTAGCACATGGGGTTCTCCAAGGATAGCCAAGCAGAGAGATGGAATAATCTGGACTCCTAAGGCTGTGATGGTTCTTCACCTGTGTCTTTTTTACCTCTGGACTTTCTACTCTGTGATTTGTTATATAAGTTAGTGCAAGTCAGGAGTTTCTTTTATTTGTAGCCCAAACTAATACAATGTACCATACCCTGTAAGGAATTGCCCTTTATTCAGGCAATGTCCAATTAAGACTGCTTCTTCCCTAACCTACTCTGGGCACTAGAACCCAGACTGTAATTTTCAATCAGATCAACCCAAGATTAACTGCCAAGAGTGCTTTTGGCTGCAAATATGATAAAAAAGTTGCTTAAACATTTAGATGTTTGTCACATGGAACAAAAAGTTTACAGCTGGTAGGGTCGCTTTACATTACCTTTGGGCTCAGGGCGTTCACATCTTTCCTTTCCGTCTTCATCAGCAGTGCGTAGACTTCTGACCTCATGCTTGTTGCCTCATTGCTGCAAGTTGGCTTTTATACCTCCAGATGTGCATCTGATTCAGGAGAAGGGGGGCAGTGACAGCACTGGCAGATTTCCCAGTTGCCTTCAATTTATGTCTCATGGTGAGAAATGTATCACAGGGCATCCCTAGATTCATGGGAATCTGGCAGAGTAACTGTTCTTAGCCTAACATACTGCTACCCTAACAAAACTGAATTTTCCTTATTAAGAAGGAAGAGAATGTTTATTAGGTAGGCGGCTCACAATGACTGCAACACTAGTTCAGATATTTATCTGTCATTCTTTAAGAAACTAAGGAGGTTCTTTAATTTGAGATTTTTACAAAGACAGCAAGAAGATTAGATGAGAAGGACCAAGCTCATTCCATGGAATTAACTACTTATAGTTAACTTAAGCATGAATAACGAGGACCCAGACTAGAAACAACAACAAAGTCTTGCATATTCCTTACCTGAAGGGAGTGATGTAAACCTTAACCAGGTGCAACTAAAGGAAATGTTTCACCCAGATCTTCCTTCTTCACCATCCTGGTTCTGCACCATTCACAGACCTTCTCTGGGTCTCACAATATTATATGGCCGTTTCCCTCTAGAAGAGCTAGTGGGCACATTGCACTCTCTCTGCCCATTATGGACATCCGGCGATCCATCTGTCCATTTATTTATTCAATATTAAGTTTTCTAAAAATCAAAGTACAGAGTCTTGTCAACAATACTTCTACAACTGTTAGATTGAGTTTAGAGGGATATTCTTTTATCTGGCTTTGCTGTTTATGTGTTTATGTTATTTTGTTTGCCATCTGGCTCTACAATAGCATGTTGGGATGTGAGGAAGTAAAAAAAAAAAAAACTTCTAAAACTTTAGCTTTGCTAATGATAAGGCTACTGCACAGGTCTGTGTAAATGTTCCTTCAATACGCTCACAAAATTCTTTGTTTTGCTTTCTGTCTATCAGAGCTATATGGCTGTTTTCTGCCTCCCTGCCACTCTCTGTTTGGAGCAAGCTCCAATCTTCACTGAGCGAGTAGGAGCAGTTTTGCTATCTGCCCTGACTTTTGACAGGAGCAGAAGAGCTTTCAAGTTGAGGATTACTTGAAAAATCCCCTTGGAGAGCTATCACTGACTCTAAAACTTAGGGAGATGTCCAGGGCCGCATAATTAACCGATGACTCTCACCCCTCTCCGCAACCAGCGCCACCAGCCCTCAAGCCCAGGGTTTTGCTATGTAATCCCACGTGGGTGCTAGTGCTCTTATTTTTACACAGTGGGAAAACAAAAGCAAGAGCAACTTAGCATTTCTCTCTTAGCTGACAACGAAGGCTGCTGTCTCATCTCCAAGAATTCCAGTGACTATGATTATTTTGCCAAGAAAAGGAGGGAGAACTGCTTCCGTGAGCACGTGTGAACACATGTAGATGATTTTCCCAAATGTGTTAGAAGATACCTTGGAAATGCACAGGGAGGTGCTCAAGAGTGGGTGAGCAGGGGCATTGTCAAGGGGAGGGGCAGAGAGGAGGTCTTTGGGTTATTTACTGCCCTGCGGCATGCACCCCAGCAACCATTTTATCATGTCTCGTGGGTGGTTTTGATAGTGGGTTGGCTGGAGATTGGCTGCTGGCAGTTCCTCTACTGGTCTCGCTTGGCTTCTCTCTTGTACTGCCGTCAGTGGGCAACAAGGCTGGGTATCTGAGCCCCAGGTGTTCTTCCATGTGACTGCCCTTCACGTGATGACTCATCCTCCAAGGCCTCTCCATGTGGCCTTGTTTTCCGATTGGGGTACTTCAACTTCTTATTTGGGAGCTCAAGGCACGGCAAAAGGTTCAGGCCTTCTTAATGCCTGGGCTCAGAATCCTGTAACGTCACTGCCCCCAAATTCCATTGGTCATAGCAGTCATGGGCCAAACCGGATTAGGTGGAGGCAAATGTCTAATGCTTAGGAGTTTTCATGCTTAGACTGTCGCAAGGAAGAGAAGGCCCTGAACAAAACTGGCCTGTTTTTATAGCTTGACTTGTAGCCAGTACCAATGCCCCCAGCAGATTCGTTTATGAGACAACCCTGACTTAAGGGACCTGGGTTGTGAAATAGGGTTATGCAAGATTTTGGAGTCAGGCTCAGAGTCAGAGAGGCTCTTCATAACACATTCATTTCCACTCTGTAATTCCACATATGTTTTTAATAATCCTTTCCTTGGTATGAAGATAAGTCCTGCTTTAAAGCATCTGAAGAACATGCAGAGCCATGGCCCCATTCTGCTATGGCCACGGCAGCCTTCACAATCACCTGTAGGAACAACCTATTTAAGTAAAATGTGTTGATTATTTTTAGCATAACTGAAGCCCCGGGAGACTAATGAGGTGTTAACAGTGTGTGTTAATTATGTGATTTTTGTTGTCTTCATTAAAGTTGAGATTCTCCATCCTATTTGCCACCTGAAATCCCAGAGGAGCCGCATTGCTCTTCTGACCCTGGCATCTTTCAGTTTCCTGCAGTTTGCACAATCACATAAACGTATTTTGTTTCCCCCGTGGAGAATCAGATGAGCACAGCTCCCACACTCAGAAGACCTTTGTTACCCCCTTCTTAATTATTATCCGTTTTTAATCACCATTATTAGCAGTTGGATCTTACAGTAATGTCAAGGTGCAGGAAGCTTAGCGACATTAGCTCATTTTTCATTGTTTAGAGCTGACTGTCCTTCAACTCAACAGAAAACTGCCAAAGAAGTTGAAAACCAGGAAGAAGGAGAAGTACAAAAATCAGCTTTCATTGCTTTTTGCAGCACTTTAATTAACCGAGGAATTGTGTTGATTATTTTTAAACTTTTGCAATATATGCTATACCTCTGTCCCGAGTGACAATACATCACATCCAGAAAAACCTTTTCTCAGGAAGAGTTAATCACCTATCCCAGCCTCATTTGAAGCAGCAATCAACATCCCTTTCATGACTTTGTCTGCATCGCTGATGTTCTGGGGGGACTTTATTTGGCAATGGTGTTGGGGACCTATTGTAAGTCCAGGAGGTAATGGAGTCAGGATTTCAGCTGAGGATGTCTTAATGATGGCCTCATCAGGGTGTATGAAGTTGTAATGAAAATAGCAGGTGCATCTGACTGGCAAATAGCACGTTGTGAGTCTTCCTAGTAATTAGAATTGCCTAAAAATGGAATGGGCTGTCACATGAGGTGGTGAGCTCCCCGTCAAAGAATCAGGGATGTTGAAGCGAGGGTTCCTTGTCAGGGGAGGTTAGACTTGACACTCTTTGGGGCGTCTTCCAACTTTCATCTAGATTCTGTGATTGTTGTAGGCCACACAGAGCAGTAGCCTTGACTTCGGAAATTTGCAAGTTGGGTCCCATGATGGAGTGTGATAGAGTAGAAGGTCAGGCAGTCCTGGGTTCCAACCCCTGCTCTCTTACTAGGGCTGTGTTATTGTGAGCAAGTTACTTAAACTCTCTGTGCTCTCTAAAATGAGGATTGAAATATATTGCTTCTAAGGCTAAGAGTTAGAAACAATACATTTAAAATACAAGACCCAAGGTAAGCACTCAATAAATCACAGCTCTAGTTGCTCTTAGGAGTCTAATTCTTTACTTTTTTATTCATTCTCCACTTCAATGATTCAATCTTGATTTGTAAAAATGGAAGAAATGGAGGGCACAGAAAGATATTGGAGAAAGATCGAGCTTGTATCTGGACTAGTTGAACAATGAAGGCAGAGCAAATCTTCATGCTGAGTCATCAGGTAGGGTCTCCTGAGCATGCAGAAACCTGCATCACTGGCCCCTTCCTGGGAAAGGAGATTAGCACTGAGTGCCTGTAGAGTACCAGGAACATCCTCATGTTACCTTAATACTCTATAACATTGTCATACCAACCCTGAGAGGTAGGTCTGATCATCCCCATTTTACAGAGAGAAAATCAAGTCTCAGAGAGGTCACATGCTTAACCTAAGGACATATGGCCATTCCCCCAATCTGCCTCACCCACTCTACCACCAAATCTCCCGGGTATTCTGCTGCATCTTCCGTTCACAGGGCAGAGTCAATCCAGATGCCCAGTTGCCCTCTGAAAAGATGTTCACACCTCATGGGATATGGCGAATTTAGCCCAACCAATGGAAGCCTCTAGAAAGCTAGCATTTGGAGGACTGAGCTAGAATCTGCGTTTATAGACTTTAAATATGATCTGCCACTAACTCGTTCTTTACCTATTTATCTTGGGCTTTGTAGAGGGGACACATGTGTCTGTTAGACCTTTGTATCCCTTTTTGTCCACATGGTTCAAAATTTTGAAGTACAAAAAAGGCATACACGACACAAATGAACATACTTACGAAACAGAAACAGACTCCCAGACATATAGAACAGACTTGTGGTTGCCAAGGGGGAGGGGGGTGGGGGAGGGAAGGATGGGGGTTTGGGATTAGTAGATGCAAACTATTCTATATAAGATGCATAAACAACAAGGTCCTACTGTATAGCACAGGGAACTAGATTCAATATCCTATGAGAAACCATAATGGAAAAGAATATGAAAAAGAGTATATATATGTATAACTTAGTCACTTTGCTGTACAGCAGATATTAACACAACATTATAAATCAACTCTATAATTCAATAAAATTATTTTTTAAAAGGCATACAGTGAAAAGGCACCCTGATGCCCTGTCTCCCAGGTATGCAGTTCTCGTTCCCAGAGACAACGAGTTTATACAATACAGTTTCTATGTATAGCTTCCCAGAGGTTTTTTTTTTTTTAACTTGAGGTAAAATTCACATATAGCAATTTTAAAGTGTACAATTCAGTGGCATTTAGTGTAGTTACAATGTGCAACCATCACCTCTCTCTAAAACTTTTTCATCCCCCCAGAAACAACAAAAAACAAAATTAACCATTATGCTATCACTCCCTGTTTCCCCCTCCCCCTATTCGTAACCACTAATCTGCTTTCCATCTCTATGGATTTGCCTATTCTGGATATCTCCTATAAAAGGAATCATACAATATATGACCTTTTCTGTCTAGCTTCTTTCACTTATAATGTATTCAAGGTTCATCCAAGTTGTAGCGTGTATCACTACTTCTTTCCTTTTTATGGCTGAATAACATTCTGTTGTATGTATATACCACAATTTGTTTATCCATTTATTTGTTGATGAATGACATTTGGGTTGTTTTCACCTATTTAGTTATTATGAATAATGCTGCTATAGTAATTTGTGTACAAGTTTCTGCGTAGACATATGTTTTCATTTCTTTTGGGTGTATACCTAGGAGTAAAATTGCTGGGTCATACGGTAATACAATAGAATTTAAATATTGAGGAATAAGAGGTTTTTAAACATGTGATTTCCCCTATTTTCACACTGTTGCTAGCATACTAAGCATATTGTGTTACACTTTGCTTTATTCATTTGACAATGGGTTTTGGAGATCTTTTCAGTGGTGTGCTAGTAAATGTTTAACAACTATGTCTCGTGGGGTAGGGAGTTCCTTGATTGGTAGCATTTACAGATGTCCATGGTATAACTGCCACCATGGTCAATTTCAAGCTTTGTGAGGTCACTGACTGCAGAATTAGGAAGAGAAGCTAATTATCTGCGCTCATGAATTGGTCCAAGCCACCTCCAGCACACAACTGGATCCTTCCGTATCAGAGCATGAAGAGCTGCCTCATTCCCTTTTATGACTGCATAGCAGGTCATTTTAGGATGTACTATAACTTTTTAACCAGTCCCTCATGGTAGACACTTAGGTTGTTTCCAGTCTTTTACTTCCACAATCCAGACTTTAATGGATAACCTTGTATGCGTGTCATTTGCTCATGTGCAAATATAGCAGAGGACATGGTTCTATGACTTCTTAAGAACCGCTATGGGAAGAAATTCTCAGAAGACAATTTATTCCTTCACTGGACAGTTACGGCTGTTAGGAAAAATTCTATGCAAAGAAATTGTCTGTTTTATCCCAGTCTATTTGTGAATAAAATAGATGCCAATTAACTAGCTACTGGCCAGAGTCAAATAATTAATGTAAAACTTTGAAATGAAAAGCATGTTTTTCTTCTTAAAGATTGGAATTTGTGTAAATACAAAGGAACATGGTTTATGCTTGGTGACCTCAAGCACTCTCACAAGAAAGAGAAAAAGAGAAAGAGAAAAACATCCATTCCTGGGACATTGTGACGCTGCTCTGGAGTCCATAAGGGTGAGATTTGCAGCGGAGGGAGCCAATCAGGGGATTAGGAAATAGGATAGTTGTACAGTTTCAGCCCAGCTCTTCCTTGGGTTATTTGATCAAGGAACTGGAAGATGGTGTTTCTCAACCATCTCACTGCACTTTAGAATCATCTGGGAAGCTTTTAAAATCTTGATGTCCAGGCCACAGCCTAGACAAATCAAATTAGGCTCTGCAGTTGGGGACACAGGCACTTGTGTTTTTTAAAACTCCCTTGGTGAGTCCACTGTTCAGCCAAGATTGAGAAGAGAATATGAGCCGGGAATCAAACTAGGGACATAGGGAAACACATTTGTATTAGTCAGGGTTCTCCAGAGAAAACCCAATGGGATGTGTATGTACACAGAAAGAGATTTATTCTAAGGCATTGACTCATGTGACTATGGAGACGGAAAGTCCAAAATCTGCAGAATGGGCCCACAGACTAGAGACCAGAGAAGAGAAGAGGCTGCAGTTCACGTCTAAAGGCCATCTGCTGCTGAATTCCCTCTTGCTTGAGCAGGTTGAGTCTTCTGTTCCGTTCAGGCCTTCAGCTGACTGGATGAGGCCCACCCACAATATAAAGAGCTATCTGCTTTGCTCAAGGTTCACCGGTGTAAATGTTAATGTCACCCAAAAACACTGTCACAGAAACATTCAGAAGAATGTTTGAGCCCATATCTAGACACTGTGGCCCAGCCAAGTTGACATATAAAATTAACTATCACAATTTAACAGGTGTTTGGGGATACTCAAAAATTTCATCTTTAGGGTGTAAAGACAAGAGTTCAGTGGTTATTTGAAGGTCTATTTCTCTGGTTTGGTTACAAACAGATTCGATTTAAATTCCTTAGCTGCTCCCCCAATTATTGATGCCTTATTAAAAGATTAATTGATGCTTTTATTAAAAGATTATCACCTTTTTTTTGCCAGCAGGAGTGAGTGTTAATTGTGGAAGGAGATTCACTAGAGTGGATATAAAAACGCTGATCTTAAGTCAGGAACAAATTCCTTTAAGAAAATCTGATTCCTTCCGCTCTCTTGAAAGAACCCCAGTATCAAAACCCAGAATTAAAAAGATCAGTGTTGAGAGTTCTATTGGTCTCAGCAGAAAGGAATATGTGGCTTATTGGGGAAATCTAAAAGGGCTTCAGAGCCTTTCTATGTCACCAGCAATAGAGTTTACTTTCTTCCGTAGTAACTCCCCATGTTTGGAAGTTTAGTTTAGTTTAGAATCCAGTTTTTCTAAGCAGCTGACCATCAGGTTGCCCGAATATCCCAAGGTGTTTGATTTCAAGTAGGCTCTGAATTGAGTGAGGAATCGGAGGCCTTGGGCCCAGTAGCTTCCATCTGGCTTTGCACCTCCCACTCTTGTTCACCCTCCCATTTCAGAGTGCAAAGTGGAAATATTCAGCCCCGTGAGAAGATCCAGACCGTGAGGACAGCACAGGGAGTCTGAGGACCACACCGAGTATCTCCCAGTGGCCACATGCGACGCTCTGATGCCCAGAGGTGGTGGGTTCTGCCGGGAGCCACTTTTAACCTGTGCAACCAGCTGACCGATAAAGCCGGGACTGCTGTGAGTTAGCAGGAAACTGAGTCAGCCTCACTGATTTGGAGTAGGAGGGTATGGGTTGAGTTTGTGGGGACCTTGAATGGGGTTTGTTTGAGCAGCTGAGTACGGATGCACACCAGTCCTGCCTACACATACCCACACGCAGCACAGGTGCTTTCGCCCCTACGCCATTTCCTCATAGGGTACAGATAGAAGACTGAGGCTCTGGGGCTTCCCTGGTGGCGCAGTGGTTAAGAATCCACCTGCCAAAGCAGGGGACACGGGTTCGAGCCCTGGTCCGGGAAGATCCCACATGCCGCTGGTTGATTCGTAGCTGGCAAAATGAAATTATTTCCATGACCAGATATGGGCTCAAACCAGCATTCATGCAGGCCCAGAAGCAGAAGAGCTGAAGTTAAAAATAAGTCAACCTTTTAATTTTAGGCAAGGCAGAGCACAGGCCTAAAATGGGAATCAGGGTATGTGGACCTGCCCAGCTTTAGAGACTCGGCGGGGAAGGAGCACTAGCCCCGGGTCCCTCCCACGTAGCTTCCCTGCCTGTGCGGGAGAGTATATGGATGGACTTGCCTGAGCAGGGGAGGTGGCCTGAACTGAAGCAGAGCTGACCTCCTATCCCTTTCTTAGCTAAAGTTTGAGGGACCCAGAGCCTCAGTCTTTCTTCTTTCTTCTTTCTTTCTTTCCTTTCTTTCTTTTTGGCTGTGTTGGATCTTTGTTGCTACACGCGGGCTTTCTTTTGTTGCGTCGAGTGGGGGCTACTCTTTGTTGCAGTGCGTGGGTCTCTTATTGCGGTGGCTTCTCTTGTTGTGGAGCACGGGCTCTAGGCATTCGGGCTTCAGCAGTTGTGCCACGTGGGCTCTAGAGTGCAGGCTCAGCAGTTGTGGCACACGGGCTTCTCATTGCAATGGCTTCTCTTGTTGCAGAGCACAGGCTCTAGGTGCGCGGGCTTCAGTAGTTGTAGCACGTGGGCTCAGTAGTTGTGGCTCGCGGGCTCTAGAGCGCAGGCTCAGCAGTTGTGGTGCACGGGCTTAGTTGCTCCGCGGCATGTGGGATCTTCCCAGACCAGGGTTCGAACACGTGTCCCCTGCATTGGCAGGCGGATTCTTAACCACTGCGCCACCAGGGAAGCCCCAGAGCCTCAGTCTTCTATCTGTACCCTATCAGGAAATGGCGTCGGGGTGAGAGTACCTGTGTTGTGTGTAGGTATGTGTAGGCAGGACTGGTGTGCATCCGTACTCAGCTGCTCCGGTTGTTAAAACATTGTAATATTTTCATACTCCTTGGTAAAGAGACACTGACCTGGGCCCTCTGTTTGCCTCCCTGCTACCAGCTACCCAGCAATACCTCCTAAAGTAGGTTCATACATTCCATTACAATGAAACTCTGTTTCCTCTGTGAGAGAATTAAAAGGAGAAATAGATCAAGTGATGCCACTGAAAAATGGTATAAGCTTGTCCACACAGAATGTGCTTACATTCAGTCACCCAAGCAATGTAGAGTCAAAAGCCACCCATGTGTTACAGCTGTATATGCTACACCACAACCATCTCCCCACCCCCCATCACTTGGGTCAGTACACTAGTTATCTGATTTACTTGCCAGCACCAGAAACATGCCAAGTATAGTCTAGGCAGTCTCTTTGTTTGCCCATGTAGATGTGAATCTATCCCTAGGTTGTAAATTCCTTGAGGGCAGGGATCATGTCTTAAGCATCTCTGGCTTCCCCTCAGCTCCAGGTTCCATGCCTCACTGTAGACACATTGGAGTTGTTCAGAATCGGTTCATATGTTACATGCGTTCCCTCAAAGGATAGTTTTGAGCTGGTACTTGCCTCATTGCAATGGCATAAGCCCTCCATTTCTCCGTACCACCCACCTCAGCTCCATCCCACGGCAGCTCTGCACCATTTTCGCTTATCTCTGCTGTGCGGAGATGGTAAGAAACGAACCATCGCATCCTCAAGACAGCGCCTCATTTTCTTAAATTTCAATTAAGTTCATTGTCAACATTTCTCTCATTAGGAAAAATTACAAATGTGTGTTTTTCAGAATTCTTTTCTTGGTTCTCTTGAGGGAAATTTCATATGGCAGCAGATGTGCTGGGCTGATTGCTGTCAAGGTAACCTATTCACAAACTTGGAGGATTAAGATGTAGACATCTTTGGTGGGGGGAGGGGACATTGTTTTGTCTATTACAGGCAGCGAAAGCATTCGATTGTGTCAGAAAGTAAAGAAGTGATCAATAAATAATGGGGACAGGTCAAAAGGACACCAGGAACCAGCTTGATGGACCTTGTATTAGTCTGCTCTGGCCGCCATAATAAAGTACCCAGACTGGGTGGCTTAAACAACAGAAATTTAGTTTCTCACAGTTCTGGAGGCTAGAAGTCTAAGAGCAAGGTGTTAGCAGGTTGAGTTACTCCTGAGGCCTCTCTTCCTGGCTTGCAGATTGCTGTCTCTTTCCTGTGTCCTCACATGGCCTTTCCTTTGTGTGTGCGCTGAGAGAGAGAGAGAGAGAGAGAGATCTCTGGCGTCTCCTCCTCTTCTTATAAGGACATTAATCCTATCAGATTAGGGTCCACCCTGATGACCTCATTTAACCATAATTACCTCTTTAAAGGCCTTGTTTCCAAATACAGTCTCATTGGGGGTTAGGGCTTCAACATAGGAATTTTGAGAGTATACAATTCAGTCTGTAAGAGTTCTTCCACTTGTATCATGATCCAGCTTGTAATGTGTGAGCAAAAGCAGATCAAGGAAGCTCTCTGGATGCCACAGTGGGGATGGGACGGGGAGGGGGGAGATGGGTGTGGTGTAGTATATACAGCTGTAACACATGGGTGGCTTTTGACTCCACATTGCTTGGGTGACTGAATGTAAGCACATTCTGTTTGGACAGGCTTATACCATTTTTCAGTGGTATCACTTGATCTATTTCTCCTTTTAATTCTCTCACAGAGGAAACAGAATTTGGTGGTAATGGAATGTATGAACCTGCTTTGGGAGGTACTGAGCCTGCAACTAAGAAGTTAACACTGGGAATTCCCTGGTGGTCCAGTGGTTACAACTCTGTGCTCTCATTGCCGAGGGCCTGGGTCCAATCCCTGGTCAGGGAACTAAAATCCCACAAGCCACGTGGTGCAGCCAAAAAAAGAAAAAAGGTAACACCTGTGGGCTTCTGCATGGCCCTAAATTAGATAGTATCATATAAAAGCCTGCAGACCACTGCTCAGTCCAGGGCTGCCTCATGTCCAGCCAGTCATCTTCTCAATGCTCCGTCTCATCCCCAGACCAGCTTAAAGTGATTCTCACAGCTACACTAATTGTAAACTCTAAGAAAAATGGAACAGAGGTTAAGAAACAAAAACATGGAATCACTTAGATCTATGTGGTATATGTTGTCTTCTTTCCTTCCACCTTTCCTTCCTATCATAACATAAATGAAGAAAAATCATCCATAATAACAAAACAGTTACAATAATTTTTGCATTTCTTTCTGATGTTTTCCACATCCCCGTTCCTTGTGTATTGCTCCAATGACAGTATACATGCAATTCTAGATTCTGTCTTTTGCACTTAATCCTAGAGAATTCAATATGTTGTCTGACAGCTTTCAAACATATCTGCAAATTATTTGCCACTCCTCTCTTTAAGAGGTAGTTTCTATGTCTCCTCCCCTCTAATCTGGGATGGCTTGTGACCTCCTTGTAGCCAATAGAATGCAGTAGAAGTAATGCTGCATAACTTGCAAAACTGGTTCAGAAAAGTCTTTTGCCTGGTTCTTTTGGGTTGTTAGCTCTAGGGGAAACTGGGACCGTGTAAGAAGGCCAAGTATCCTGAGACTGCCATGCTGGAGATCCCACATGTAGACGCTCTGATCGACAGCCCAGCTGAGCTTGCAGCTGACAGCCAGCATCAACTCTTAACCGTATGAGTGAGCCGTCTTGGAAATCCAGCCCAGTTAACTCATCAGATGTTTGTAGCCCCAGCTGACATCTTACTGCAACTGCATGAATAACCTCAAGTGAGAACTGCTCAGCTAAGCCCTTTTCAAATTTCTGATGCACACAATCACGAGCAAAATAAAACAGTTGGTTTAAGCCCCTAAGTTTTGAGGCAGTTTTCTACACAATAATAGTAACAAAAATGAATTTTGGTACCTGGAAATGAGCAGCTGCTGTAACAAAAACCTAAAACGTGTGGCATTGACTTTGACACTGGGCAAGGTGTAAGGGCTGGAAGGGCCTGAGACGTATGTCTCAGGGCTTAAAGGAATGTGAGGAAAATGTTACAAGAAGCTGAAGGAAAGGAGATGGTTGTAATGTAGTGGTGGAAAGTTTAGCAAAACCATCACCTGCAGTGATGTGGAAAGTAGAAAGTACACTCAATGAACTCTACGCTCCAGCTAAGAAAACTTCTAGGCAGAGTGTTTAAGATGCCACATGGCTTCTTTGAGCTGCCTTTAATAAAATGAGGGCAGAGAGATATAAACAGATAAACCAACTATTCAGTTTTCAAGTGGAATTTGGAGGAAATACAAATAGCCCAAGAGAATATTTTTAGCCAGCAAAGGGTTCTTAAAGTAAAAAAAGAGCCCCAGGAAAAAGATTTTCAGGAAAATGTAGTCACAGGGTAAAAATGAATCCAGAGAAGGTGACTTAAAAACATTCTTTTAAAGATTTCAGAAAGATCCAAGTGGTATCTCATAGACATCATCAACCATATTAAAAATGTCTAAGGATCTTAAGGCCATGCTTTGTAGACCATACCTCTTAAATAATAGAGCTTCTAGACTCTTAAGGATATTGCCCTTAGCAGTCTTACTGAGAGTCCAAGATAGAGAAGGCTCTGCCTCAAAGACCCTTTGTGGTTTTTGCCTAATGAAGGAAACTCTAATAAGATTCATAAAGACCCACAAAATTTTCAAGAGAATTATATTGACAGAAGCAATACCATCTTGAACTGAAAGACAGAAGCAGCACAAATTGAAAAAAGGCCTTTGGATCTCCAACTTTCTGTAGGAAAGAAGCAGAATGAGAAAGCTATCCAGCTGCAAACAAAGACAATTTATTATAGAAAAGGAAGGACTACCCAAAGCCACCTATAGATTCAATGCAATCTCTATCAAACTTCCAATGGCATTTTTCACATAATAAAAAAAAAATCTTAAAATTTGTATGGAACCACAGAAGATTCCAAATAGCCAAAGCAATCCTGAGAAAGAAAAACAAAGCTGGAGGTCTCACACTTCCTGATTTCAGCCTATACTAAAAAACTATAATAATCAAAACAGTATGGTACTGGCATAAAAATAGACACACAGACCAATGGAACAAAATAGCAAGCCCAGAAATAACCCCTCACATATATGGTCAACTAACACTTGACAGGAAGTCAAGACTACTCAGTGGGGAAAGGATAGTCTCTTCAATAAATAATGGTGGGAAAACTGGATAACTACATACAGAAAAAATGAAATTGGACCCCTGTCTTACACCATTCACAAAAATTAACTCAAAATGGATTAAAGACTTAAACATAACACCTGAAACCATATAATTCCTAGAAGAAAACAGAGAAAAAGCTCCTTGACATCAGTCTTGGCAATGGTTTTTTGGACATGACACAAAAAGCATAAGAAGAAAAGCAAAAACAAGTGGGATTACATCAAACTAAAAAAAATAAATAAATAAGGAGGAACCCTTGTGCACTGTTGGTGGGAATGTAAATTGGTTCAGCACTTTGGAAAACAGTATGGAGGGTCCTCAAAAAATAGAACTACCATATAATCCAGCAATCCACTTCTGAGTATATATCCAAAGGAAATGAAAACAAGATATCAAAAAGATAACTGCATTCTGTGTTTATTGCAGCATTTTATTCACAATAGCCAAGATATGGAAGCAACCTAAGTGTTCATCAACAGATGAGTGGAAGAAGAATGGATATATAAAGTGGTATATGTCTATATATACACACAATAGAATATTATTCAGCCATGAGAAAGAAGGAAATCCTGCCATTTTTGACAACATGGATGGACCTTGAGAGTGTTACACTAAGTGAGATAAGTCAGACAGATAAATGCAAATGTTGTATGATCTCACTTATATGTGGAATCTAAAAAATCCAAACTCCTAGAAACAGAGAAGAGAATGGGGTGGAGGAAATTGGGGAGATGTTGGTCAAAAGGTACAAACTTGCAGTTAGAAGATGAGTTCTAGGGATCTAATCACAGCAGTGTGATTATAGTTAACAATACTGTATTACATAATTGAAAGTTGCTAGGAGAGTAGATTTTAAATGTTCTCACCACAAAAAAGAAATAATAATTATATAACATGATGGATGTGTTAGTTAAGGCTACAGTGGTAATCATATTGCAATATATGTATATCAAATCAATATATTGTACACCTTAAACTTATACAATGTTATATGTAATTATATTTAAGTAAAAATTTAAAAAATTTTGTTTAAATTACTACAGCTGCCTCCTATTTTTTCTTCTCAAATATGGGTAATAAAAATAATCACCTTCCTTATTTTCCATCTTTTGGATTATTTCTTTAGAATAAATTTCCAAAAGAAAAATAACCAAGTGAAAACATATGAACATTTTCATAATGTCTAATTCACACTGCCAAATTACTTTCCTAAAAGATAGTACCAATCTTCCACCAAAAACTTATGGGTATAGCAGTTTTATTGCAACTTCACAGCTTTGGGTATTGTAATTTTAGGTGTATTTAAAAGCATCACAAATTCAAAAGCTGTTCTTATGTGTCTATTGTAAAATTCCAATACCCTAATCCTAGAAAGGAATCCATACTAGTTGTAGCCATAGATCTCCCTCAGCTCAGTCTAACTCAGTTCTTTATTATCTGGTTGATGTTTTCCTTTTTATCCCAACAAAATTCTTCTATTGTATTCTGAGCCTCCTTCTAGAAAGTTGGCCAAGAAGAAGGGCTATATCTAGCCCTCTGCATTGCTTACATGTCTCTCAAAAATAGCACTGAACTATAGTGACTTTCTAGTCTACCTCTATCCTGCCACCATTCATTGAGAGTTTACTGTGAGACATATGTATGTTATTTCACTCTTTCCCTCAACTACCTTGCAAGGTAGACTTTATTCCTCTTTTTCAGGTAAGGAGTAGGGATCAGAGTCATTAAGTAACTTACCCAGATCACATGATTTGTAAGTGATACAGACAGAATTTGAACCCATTCTTTTGGCCACTACACTTCACTGCTTCACCTGAACTGCCACTCTATTGATTCCTTCCCATTCACCCAGAATTCCTGGAGGGAAGGAAGAGGGCAGTGGAAAATTCCCATTTGCTCCCTTCAAAACTGTCTACTTCCTCCAAACACTCTCCTGATCCGCATTTTTGAACCATCCCAATTTAAAAGTCAATGTCTATGTTTTAACCATGTCTGTTTCACCACATGACAGTGATATTAAGATTCATCTTGATGTATATTTTGTTTAGAAATTTGGGGGAGAAAGTAAAAGTGAGTATGCCTATATAAATATATGAATATCTTTTCTAAAAAATTTATTTATAAGTCAAGAAATTTTATACTTCTTAAAGTGGGAAGAAAAAAATATTTTAAGTTATTCTACTTTTCTGCAGTGCTTTGTATTTCTTCTCCTTCCTCAGGATAAGCTGTGATATAAAATACTGAAGCCAAAAAAAGAGGTCTCTGAGAGATTGGAGAGTGAGCTGTTAAACATGACTTGGCTTCTCTGGAACGGGAGCTCCATGAAAGCAAGGTCTGTGCTTCTTCACTGCTATGTCCCCAGCACCTTTACCAGCAGCTGACACTCAGTAGGCACTCATATCTGTGAAATGAATGAATGAGCCACCTGGTTCCCTGCCCAACAGTCTTCTAGTCTCTACAGCTGAGATAAATTGTTACATGACTTCAGACTCAGCAGCTGCCATGGAACTAGTGCTAGGCACTTGATACTCAAAGCCTGGCTCCTGGACCAGCACCTGGAAGCTTGTCCAGAAAATCCAGAATCCCAAGCCTCCCCTCCCCAAACCTGATGAACCAGAAACTACATTTTCACAAGATCTCCAAGTGATTCAAACCCACATTAAAATTTCTGAATGACTGTCTAGGCCAGTCTCAAAGTGTGGTCCCTGAAGCATCATCATCAACCTCACCTGAGAGCCTATTAGAACATCTACTGAATCAGAAACTTTGAGGCAATATATGCTTGTAACCTCCAGCAGGTTCTGATATACCTTAACATTTCAAAACCACCGACACAGCCTTACCACTCTGCTCCTAGTTACATTCAAACTTTAGATCTTGGTTGTAGTAACAAACTGTTTTCTTACTTCCTGTAACCAAACCTTTGCTTGAACCCCTCTAATTATGGGGAACCCACTTTCTCTTAAAACTTTACATTTCAGATTTGGATAGCTCTAAAAATTCTTCCTTACCAGTTGTATGTTGTATGACGTATCATTCAATTCCAAATGCAATGAATAACCTCATTCTTCTGACCCCATCCTAAAAGAGTCCAGAGATATGAGTGGGTTTCAGAACATAAGAATAGATCACGTCAAGACCATCCAGGTCTGGAGACAGCTATTCCCTGCACATAGATGCTCAGAAGAAGGGGCATAAGAAAGGTAAACCCTGGCCAAGTTTCACTGCAAGTGATTCATTCACCTACAGGGCTGCATGTGCCCAGTAGGGGTCCTTTTTCTAATTCACCCAGAAGTGTTGGATGAGCCAGCTGTGGTTCTGAGTCTTACTCCTGTGGCACATGGATGATCACTTAAATGGTTTATATGGTAGGGTACCACAGTCTAAGGTTGGTGCCGTGCAGACAGTTTTAACATGTTCTATGCTGTGCCCATCCACCTTGATTACAGCTGATGGATTATTCTCCTCTGCTCCTTCTGACAGTTGTAGAACTGTTTGCTCTTCTTCTAATTCCCACTCTTTCCTCACTGTTAGTCTGTCACTTGTCAGCTACTTGATCTCTTCTTTAAGGTTTTATTAGTGTATCTTCTTCCATTTCTCTGAGCTCTTACACATGGTTCTGCAAATTCCTTTAAAACTCTTAAACATCTTTCAGCTAACAAATGCCTAAAATACACATAGTTCTTTTATAAATAGGGTGTGTACAGTGAGTTAATTTAAAATAGGAAGCATACATTTGCTATTACAGGTTACAACCTGTAGTACAATTGCTAACCTTAATTTTTTTAAAGAGTAAGTAAACCTTAGATGTATATATATACATGTCATATAGCCATCACCTACCTGTCATTTATCAGTGTAGGTACTTATAAATTAACAGCTCTAGTCTTTACAAAGATACATTCGTTGGCTGGAATTATAAGGTGCAAACACATTTCCAGGTGACCTGTGGGAAAATATATTTAAGTATTTCACTTAGAGGGATATGGAATTAAAATGTGTCTGTGTGTAACTTCTGCCCATTGATCCTAAATCTGCCACTGGCAACAGAGAGAACAAATGTTATCCTTCCTCCACCTGTCAGCCTTGCAGTTCTCTAAAAATAGCTATCATACCTCCCCTTCTCTATTCCACCCTCTTAATTCCTCCTCCATAAACGAAATGCCCTCTGTTCCTCCCATTGTTCATCACATGGTCAGTTTGCCATCTTGATTGTTCTCCTCTGAATGTGTTCTTGTTAGTCTATAGCATGCAAAATATATGATGCCAAAATAAGGCACAACTTTGAGTGCTTTGAGAAGCATGGAATAAAGAAGGATTGTCATCTCCCTTGTTTAAGATGATATACCTCTATTAATGCTACTCAATATCACAGATTGCTTACTTAAGCATTCACATCCTGCTGCTGGCCCTCATGAAGCAAAACCCTAGATTGTCATACATGATGTTGATAAGTAACCCATTGCTACCCAACGTTCCCTTGCATGGATTTCAGTAGGACTTCCTTCTACCATAGCCTCTGGGGTTTTCCTCCCAACCTCCTGCCCCTCCAGAAAAGACTACCAGCAGCCAAGTCTCTCTGTGCCATGTTCCTAGGCCCTGTCCCAATTCAGTCTCGTGACAACCCAGGACAGCCTTTGTAACGATTGCTGGCTGCTTATTCACCAGCAGACTTGAACACATGATTTTTAACAAGAGCAACAAAAATGAAGTGCTATCTATGAGGAAATCTGGTGACAATGATTTGTTATTATTACTGCTATTCCCAGCCCAGATGGTTCTCCAGATGAAATGGATAAAAATTGGATCCTCTTTGTGACTGGTGACAGGTGCAGACTTGGCCCCTCCAGTGGAATCGCATCAGACACACAGCACACCACCGCCTCAGGAGCTTCCACAGGCACATGTGTGTTGTAGCAATCCCGAAAACTGTCAAGTGAATAATTGGCCTCTTATCTGGAGTCTTTAAAGATTCCCTTCTGCACGTCCTTTGAAAAGCTGTATCAGTCAGGTTCTTTGTTTGCAAGCAACAGAAACAGGGTCTGGCTCACTTGAGCAGGAAAGGTATTTTTTTGACAAACATAGGGGTCCTTCCACAACTGATGAAAGGCCAGGCAACCAGGCTTTGTGCATGATGGGAACCAGGGGAGCCCCAGAAATGTAGGTAGCAGGAGATAATTGAGAATCTTGTCAGAGTGTGTGCTAATGAAGCACAACTTTTTATTTTCTATTTTTGTATCATTCCCATCAATATTTAAAATTTGAGTCCAGAGAATGTGATGACTTAGCTTGTGTCTTAGGTGTATCTCCTGGCTAGAAAAGGGCGGGTCCTCTGGTTAACAGTCTCAGTAAAGCAGCACACAATAGAGACATAATGACATAAAATTATATTGAAAAGGTGGGATGACCAGAATGACAGGGAGAGAAACTTAACAAATTCTTCCCTCTCCCCCCACCAAACAACTGTAAAACTGGACAGAGTTGTCAAAAACAACTTTGAGACACTGGAAACTGACCAAAGGCATACCAAAAAATTGAGAAGTGTTTATTCAAGTAAACCTACTGAAACTTGGCTAAGGACAACCGGACTCTATGATGTTTTAGCTTTCGACTGTTCCTATCATCCCTTCAGTTCCATCAGTATAATAGGTCTACCAGGGCAGGGCAAGCTCTGAAAACCAACTGCATTTTTTCCAGAGCAGGTTGACATGATTTGGAGGGAGCATGGAAGAAATCCCATGCCTTCAGACATCATGAGAAACAGTACTGATTTTATTAGCAAAAATTGGGGGAAGGTCAATGTCACTGTTAGTCTGCGGTTGTGATATTCGTTGGGGTATTGGTTGGGACATTGGTAGGAGACTAGAAGCATAGCCAGAAATTTGACGAGGACATCAAGGGAACTAGACAGGCATAGTGGGCCTCAATAAGCCCAGATTATCCCTAGAGGTCTCAGAGGCTGTAATCATGCTCCAGGCTAAGTGCATATTCAGGAGAGGCTGGAGAAGACTAGCTACCTACATAGCTAAATACATATCCCTGAAAAAATGTGAAGTTTTGTGTACATGCAGAGAAGACACAAACAAGGTCAGAATTAAGTAAAAGCAAAGCAAATTTATAAACTGCCTGAACTTTAAATGTGTTTCCAAATCCATATAGAGATATATCAGCAAAGGGTGGAAGGCTTACTGGCTCAATGTGCTTGAGCACAACCTCTGATCAATTAGTAACCTATACTGAACTAAGGGTGAATTGTCGGAAGGCAAGCTTAGAAAGACAAACAAGAACAAAAAAGAAAACTTAGTAAAGACATCAGCTGTCACACACTGAAGTAAAGAGAGACTCTACCAAATAAGTCCAAGCAAGTCAATAAACAAACAAAAATACAATGATAACAACAACTCCCAGAGAGGGAATGATAATCCAGAGTTGCTACAATATATTATCTAAAATGTCTAGTTTCCAATAAAAGATTATAAGACATTTGAAGAAACAGGAAAGTGGAAAAAGCTCAGGGAAAAAGCAGTCAATAGAAACTGTCTCTGAGAGGTCCTATAAGATGGTGGACTTTTAGCAGAAAAAAAACTTCAAAGCAGCTAGTAAAAATATGTTCAAGACTAAAAGAAATTACATTTAAAAATTAAGGGAAAGTATGGTGACAATGACTCATCAAACAGAGAATATCAACAAACAGATAGAAATTATGTTTTGAAAAGAACCAAATGGAAAATTTACAGATGAAAAGTAAAGTAAGTGAAATGGAGCTTGAATATAAATCAACAAAAATTATAAAATCTGAAGAACAAAAGAAGAAGAAGAAAATTGAACAGAGCCTCAAACAGTGGTAAGACTCCATTGAGCATGCCAACGTGCATATAATGGGAATTTCAGAAGGAGAGAAATGAGAGAAATGCCATAAAAATATTAGAAGAAATAATGGCCCAAAAAAATCCCCAAATTTGATAAGAAACATGAATCTACAGATTCAAGAAGTTCTATGAACTCCAACTAGTATAAATACAAATAGACCTACATCTAACTACATCATATACACACACCTACAGTCAATTAATCTTCAACAAGGGAGGCAAGAATATACAATGGAGAAAAGACAGTCTCTTCAGCAAGTGGTGTCGGGAAAGTTGGACAGCCACATATAAATCAATGAAGTTAGAACAGTCCCTCACACCATACACAAAAATAAAATCAAAATGGCTTAAAGACATAAATATAAGACATGACATCATATAACTCCTAGAAGAGAACAAAAGCAAAACATTCTCTGATATAAATCATAGCAATATCCTCTTAGATCAGTCTCCCAAGGCAAAAGAAATAAAAGCAAAAATAAACAAATGGGACCTAATCAAACCTATAAGCTTTTGCACAGCAAAGGAAATCATAAACAAAATGAAAAGACGACACACAGACTGGGAGAAAATATTTGCAAGTGATGCAACCAACGATGGCTTAATTTTCAAAATATGCAAACAGCTCATACAGTTTAATATCAAAAAAACAAACAACCCAATCAAAAAATGGGTAGAAGATCTAAATAGACATATCTCCAAAGAAGACATACAGATGGCCAACAGGCACATGAAAAGATGCTCATTATCGTTAATTATTAGAGAAATGCAAATCAAAACTACAATGAGGCATCACCTCATACTGGTCAGAATGGCCATCATCAAAAAGTCCACAAACAATAAATGCTGGAGAAGGTGTGGAGAAAAGGCAACCCTCCTACACTGTTGGTGGGAATGTAAGTTGGTACAGCCATTATGGAAAACAGTATGGAGGCTCCTTAAAAAACTAAAAATAGAGTTGCCATATGATCCAGTAATCCCACTCCTGGGCATATATCCAGAAAAGATGAAAACTCTAATTCATCTGTTGAAAGCTAAAGGCAAGCTTGAAAGAAACAAGAGAAAAATGACTCATCACATACAGAGAGACAACAATAAAGTTAACAGCTGACTCCTCATTAGAAACAGTGAAAGCCGAAAGGCAGTGAGAAGACACATTGAAGGTGCTGGGGGAGATAGGGGGCAGTTCAATAACAAGGAATTAAATTAAAATCCAGCAACAGAAATAAAATCAGGAAATCCATAAATAGTTGGAAATTAAATAACACACTTCAAAATAACTAATGTGTCAAAGAAAAAAAATTACAAGGGAAATTTTAAAATATTTTTAAATGAATGAAAATGAAAACACAACATATCAAAAATTTATGGGATGCAGCTAAAATAGTGCTAATAGGAAAATATATAGTTTTAATGCTTATATTATAAAAGAAGAAAGATCTCAAATCAATAACCTAAGTTTCCACCTTAAGAAACTAAAAAAAAAAGGAACAGACTAAACCCAAAGCAAACAGAGAAAGGAAATAATAAAAATTATAGTGGACAAAATAGAAAACAAAATAACACTGAAAAAGTAATAGAACCAAAAATCTGGTTCTTTGAAAATATTTTTTTAAACTGACAAACTTTTTGCTACATTGACCAAAAAAAAAAACAAAAAGAGAGAGAGAAGACAGAAATGACAAAAATCAGAAACGAAAGAGAGGATTCTACTGTAAAGGAATTATAAAGGATTAGTACGAACAATGTTATGGCAACTAACTAGACAATTTAAATGAAACTGACAAATTTCTAGAAAAATACAATCAAAATGGACTCAAGAAATTTTTAAAATATGAAGACCTATAACAACAAAAAAAAATTGAACCAGTAAATAAAAATCTTCTCCTGAACACGCAAAAAACTCCAGACCCAGATGGCTTCATTAGTGAATTCTATCAAGTATTTAAATAATAAATAATACCAATCCTTCAGAAACCCTTCCAGAAAATACAGGGAGTGGAAACACTTCCCAAATCATTCTATGAAACCAGTATCACCCTGATGCCAAAGTCAGACAGAGATATAACAAGAAAATAAAACTACAGACTAATATCCTCAGGAATATAGATGCAAAAATCCTCAACAAAATATTAGCTAAATGAATCTAGAAACATATAAAAAAGAATTATATACCATGACCATGTAGGATTTATCTCAGTAATGCAAGATTGGTTTAACATCTGAACATTAATTAATGTAAAGCACCATATTAAGAGAATAAAGCCACATGATTATCTAAATAGGTGCAGAAAAAGCATTTAACCAAATCCAACACTCATTCAACTAAAAATTTTCGACAAACTAGGAATAGAAGGGAACTTCCTCAATTTACAGCTAAATATCATACTTAAAGGTGAAAGACTTAATGCCTTCCCCTTAAGATCAGGAACAAAGCAAGGATGTCCTCTCTCATCACTTTCTATTTACCATTTTGCTAGAGGTTTTAGCTAGTGAATTAATGCAAAAACATTTTAATTAAAACTATCCGGATTAAAAGGTTGAAGTAAAATTGTCTCTATTTGCAGATTACATAATCCCATATGGAGAAAATTCTAAGGAATCCATACAATTTTCTTTTTAAACTACTAGAAATAATATGTGAGTACATCAAGGTACAGGGTAGAAGATCATTATACAAAAATCAATTGTATTTCTACATAACAGTAACTAACAATCCACAAAATGAAATTAAGAAAGCAATTTCATTCACGATAGCATCAAAAAGGATAAAATATTTAATAATAGATTAATCAATAAAGTGTAAGACTTGTGCACTGAAAATTACTGAGAGAAATTAACGAAGATCTGAATATATTCAGAGACAATCCAGGTTCATGGATTGGAAGACAAAATTGTTAATAAGTCAGTTATCCCCATAATAATCTATAGATTCAACATAATCTCTATTAAAATTCTAGAAGGTTTTTTTTTCAGAAGTTAACAAGCTGATCTTAAAATATATACGAAAAGGCAAAAGCCTCAGAATAGCAAAGTCAATTTTGAAAAAGAAGAAAAACGTGGGAGAACTTTCACTTCAAAACTTACTATAGGGCTTCCCTGGTGGCGCAGTGGTTGAGAATCTGCCTGCCAATGCAGGGGACACGGGTTTGAGCCCTGGTCTGGGAAGATCCCACATGCCGCGGAGCAACTGGGCCTGTGAGCCACAACTACTGAGCCTGTGCGTCTGGAGCCTGTGCTCTGCAACAAGAGAGGCCCGCGCACCGCGATGAAGAGTGGCCCCCGCTTGCCACAACTAGAGAAAGCCCTCGCACAGAAACGAAGACCCAACACAGCCAAAAATAAATAAAGAAATAATTTAAAAAAAACAAAAAAAACAAAAAAAAAAACTTACTATAAAGCTATAGTAGTCAGGACAATGTGACAATGGCATAAGCAGATTCATATATTTAAATTAAACAGAATTGAGTCTAGAAATAAAGACATAATATTTATGGTCAATTGATTTTCAGCAAAGATGCCAAGACAATTCAATGGGCAAAGAATAGCTTTTCAACAAACAGTGCTGGGAGAATTGAATATCCACATGACAAATGAATATCCTTACTTCACACCATAGATAAAAAATTAATTCAAAATGGATCATAACTAAGCTTTAGTTTAAGAGCTAAAACTATATAACTTCTAGAAAGAAAAAATAGGAACAAATCCTTGTGACCTTAGATTAGACAAAGAGTTCTTAGATTCAACACCAAAAGCATGATCCATAAAAGAAAAAAAAATTGATAAATTGGATTTCATCAAAATTAACATCTTTGTCCTTCAAAAGAGACTATTAAGAAAGTGAAGAAATAAGTCATGGACTGAGAGAAAATATTTGCAAATTGTATATCTGGTAAAAGACTTGTATCCAGAATAAATAACAAAATAAAGAAGACAACAATTCAATTTAAGAACGGGCACAAGATTTGAATAGACATATCACCAAGGAAGATATATCAATCATTGATAAACACATGAAAAAATGCTCAACATCGTTGGTCATTGGGGAACGCGAATTGAAACCACAATGAGACACCACTTTGTACCAACTAGAATGGCTATAATCAAAAGACAGACAATAACAAAAGTTAGCAAGGATGTGGGGAAATTAGACCCCTCATACATCGCTAATGGGAATGTAAAATGTATCCAGCTGCTTTGGAAAACAGCTTGGCAGTTTCTTTAAAAGGTAACATAAAGTTAGCATAGGACCTAGCTATGCCACTCCCAGGAATCTACCCAAGAGAAATGAAAACATATCTCAACAAAGAGACCTGTTCTTGAAAGGTCATAGCAGTATTATTTATAATAGACAAACATTGGAAGTGATCACATGTTCATCAACTGATGAATAAACAAAATGTGGTATATCTATACAATGGAATATAATTCAGCAAAAAAAGAAAAGAAATACTGATACATGCTTGTTGTATAAATGAGCCAAATATGGCCTCTGTGTATTGGCCCCTAGGTTGTTTATTTCTGCAGACTGAGACCCATTAGCAAAAAATCCTGATGAAACTCAAATTGTTATACATCCAATTATTCTAAATATAGTCTAAACAAGCAGATTTTTAGCCAGTTAAACTTCCCTGCTTTGCATGTTCCACTAAACCTCACCCTATATCTGCTAGCAATTGAAAAGATATGCCCTGGGCCAGAAACACCCCAAGCTGCTGCTGTCCATCTCTCTACCCAGAGAGTACCATGCACTGCTAAGTGACATCACCTAGACACACAAGCCCCCTTTATGATCCAGCTCTCTCTTAGTTGCCTTGCTCCCCTCCCCTTCCAGATGGTGGCCCCAGACCCATAAGCATCTGGATGGTCTCATCCTGAAAGGGACTTCCCCTTTCACGTAATCCTAAGCACCACTCAATGAAGTTTGTTGTGTGTTACTGCCTCTCCTGGTCATATTTTTTTCCTTGATCAGCCCCGAAATCCTTTGAACCCCCTATAATGCTACAACATGGATGAACTTCAAAAACATCATGTGAAATGAAAGAAGACAGACACAATAGACTATATATTGTACAATTTCAAATGTTCAGAAAAGGCCACATGTTCAGAAAACAGATTAATATTTGCTTGAGGCTGGGTGTGTGAGTGGGGATTGACTTCAACTAGGCATGAGGTGATGGAAATGCTGGATTGTGGTGAGGGTTCCACAACTCTATAAATTTACTAAAAATCTTTGAATTGTATGTTTAAAACTGGTGAGATTTGTGGTATGTAAATTAGATCTCCTTAGGTTGTTTGAAAATTATGTCTGAGTGCTGATTCCAAAAGAAGGAGGACTCAATGTTGGGTATCAAAACACAGCAGATGCCCAGGGTACCTTGTTCCTCAAACTGTCATTGACACCCACTGTCATTGTTCAGAGTTGGGTGTGTCCAGAGTCATGCAGGACCATTGGGAACAACCCTCCTAATCATTCTTGTCAATGTAACTTTCCATTCTCTGCCTTCTGGGCACCTGGGATGATTGAACTTTCTGGACCCCTGTGGTTGATAGAACCTTGTGACTAGGTAGGCCAATCAGTCATGAGTGGAAGGGAAGTGGGTCACTCCTGGGCTGGGTGTTTGCCCAGAAGATTCCTCTGTACCCTCACGGTGACTGGCAATGTTCCCTATGACTGAGACTCTGGCAGCCCCCAGCCACACTGTGATGGACAAGTCATATGGGTAAAAATAAACCTTTGCTGTGTTATACCCCTGAGATTTAGGGGTTGTTTGTCACCACAGCATAATTTAGCCTATCCTGACGGATACAATGCAGCCAAACTGGAATTCAGTTATTTTTTGCTCCAAATCTGAGCAATACCAATTGCCACTAATGATGGTATTGCCATTTTATTAATCAACTACAATATACCATGTGCTGTGCGAGGTACTTGGCATATTTGTAATTCTCAAAGCATCACTTCCAGGTAGAAATGCCTTTTCTCATCTTACATCTGAGAAAACTAAACCTTGGCAAGTTGCAATAACCCAAATAAGGAGATATAAGCTCTCCGTTGCTAATGTTAAACTCATTTACTCACTTATTCAACAAATATTTGCTGTTGCTTGCATATCATATTTGCTGGGCACCAGGAATATGATGGTGGGCAAGACAATCACAGTACTTCCTCTCCCAGGCCTGAGATGCTTCAGAATCACCTAGATGCCTCCGCTCTACCGCTAGAGACTGGTTCAGTTGTCTGAGGAGCTGCTTCTGCCATCAGTGTTTCTTAAAAGCTCCCAGGTGACTCTACTGAGCATTAAGGGTGTGAGCCACTGGTTTGAAATCCCAAAGGCCCAAGCTTTTGACTCCAAACCCCTAATGTCCAGTCTCATCACAAAGCCTCTTGCTTCTGGACCACCCGGACCAGGTTTGACAGGACCAAAGCGATTGGCTGGGTTGCCAGGCTCACCTCACTTCCTCTCACAGACATTACCATCATCACCTTTGTTTCCGCACCCATCTCCCTCTCTTCACATGCCTGTGTTGCAGCAGAATCTTTGTGCTGAACAAGACTTTAATTAGAAAGATCAATGGTTTTCTAACACTTTTAAGCTCATAATTCCTCTTTTTTCCCCCAACTCTGATGAAATCCCAATATATGATGCAGATATTAGTAAGACCTGAATGGAATAAGAAGATGGGATCCAGGGGTTGTCTTGCCCTCCTTTTGCTCCTTACCTGGGCCCTGTCTCTGGAGTCCCTGGGCTCTGAAGGACATAGTTTTGAAGCCATTGATATAGTCCTGCTCCCTTATTCAATAGGCAGAGCGACTGACACCCCCAAGAGGAGAAGGGACTTCCCTGAGGTCTCACAGCTTCCTTAGTGGCAGACTCCAAGGTGGGAACTTAGTTCTCTTCACACTCTCTCCAGTGCTTTGGCCACCACAGCAAGGAGCCTCCCAGGCCATGTTCCCCTTAGCACCAGCGTTGTTTCTAGAACCTGAAAATACCCAACCGAAAAATAGCAGCATGTCAGAAAAGGTCTCCTGGAGGAGGAGGGAGTGTCTGAGTTGAGGCTTGAAGAATGAATTGGCCAAGAGAAGTGGGTAGAATTTGATGACATACTTGAGATCACTTAAAAATCAAAATGGAGTAACCATGGTTCAGGCATCCAAAATAGAGCCGGGTGGCCATTGTGGAAGTGGATTCAGACACATTCCTGCATCACTGAGAACTTGAATTTTCTGAACAGTTATCAAACTCAAGGATACCATCAGCCATTTTCAAAAACAGTATCTGCTAGCAGCAGCTAGCTGCAACCTTGTAGTTTCAAAGCACCCCCCTTCAAAACTATGCAATAATCATTTAGAACCCCAACTAATCCTGACTTAACAAGTACCCTTACTTCTTGCCAGCTCCAACCCTAATTCTTGACAAACAATTTATGTAATCTTGGCGGACACAGTGGGGGTACCTTTGTAAGCTTCCCCCATTTTGTAGTCCAGCAGAACACAATTCAAATGCTTCCTTGGATTTGTGCTTCCTGGGCTGCAGTCCTAACAAACCCCAAAGAAACTCTTTTTTTCCCTCTATTCTTGGAATTTTTGGTTAACACATTTCATCTTGAGGGAGCTGCATGTGCAAAGACCCTGAGGCAAGAGAGAGAGTGATAACTTCAACAGCTTCAAGTCTGACCACAGGATGAGTGATAAAAGATGAAGCTAAAATAGCAACCAGAAACTAGATCATGAATGGCAATGAACACCGTGCTAAGGAGTTTAGGCTTGAACATTGTCTTAAAGGCAGTTAATTACAAATAAACTGCAGTTTCACATTGCTCAAAAATGGATCCTGTTTTTACATGTATGTTCAGGTTCTGAAAGAACAAGAAAGGGCCATGTCCTTAGTTCCACCATGAAAAGCTCATACCTATATCACGAAGTACTTTAAAAATAGAATGGTCTCCTTTTGAACAATTCTGTTTATATTTAGGATTAGTAAAACAGAATGAAACTTATGAAATTAGGAAGTGATATCTACTGATGGTTTGGAGTATGGAAAAAGATGAGAGACAAAAGGGTATGATCTGCCCTTAAAATCTGCCAGGAGATGAGAGACTCTGGAACTATGGAGTGCAGACAATGTGGGTCTGGTCATATCCATCCATTTCAGGCTTAAAGCACAACTGAACAACTTTCTGCCAAGCAGAGATTGGGACAGTTATACATTATAGAATATCACTCTGGCTCTGGTGAGGTGGATGATTTAAGTTGATCAGGAATTGACACAGAGAGTCCAGTTAAGCTGTTGTGGTAACACATATAAGGGAGGACAGTACCAAGGTATTGATGCCTGGGCAGACTGAAAGCCGATAAAGAGGTAATATTGTCAGGGCCTGATGAATGAACGATTCAGCTGGGGAGATGAAAAAAAGGAAGGCATCAAAGATGACTACTGGGACTTCCCGGGTGACACAGTGGTTAAGAATCTGACTGCCAATGCAGGGGACACGGGTTCGATCCCTGGTCCAGGAAGATCCCACATGCAGTGGAGCAACTAACCCCTTGTGCCACAACTACTGAGCCCGCAAGCCACAACTACTGAGCCCGCGCACCCTAGAGCCCATGTGCCACAACTACTGAGCCCGTGTGCTGCAACTACTGAAGCCCGCGCCCGTAGATCCCGTGCTCTGCAACAAGAGAAGCCACCGCAATGAGAAGCCCACACACCGCAATGAAGAGTAGCCCCTGCTCACTACAACTAGAGAAAGCCCACGAGCAGCAATGAAGACCCAAAGCAGCCAAAATAAATAAAATAAAATAAAATAAAAAAGATGACTACCAAGTTTCTCCTTTGTGAAACTTGGGCATCTGGATGGATGGTAATGCCATTCACTAAGACAAGGAACACAGAAGGAAGAATCTGTCTGAATTGGGAAGCTATGGGATCCATCCACCCATCAGTCAGATGCACTTGTCAGCAAATATCAGAAAACTCAATCCCAAATGGTTGAAAAAATAAGGGTATGTACTATCTCATATTACAAGAAGTATAGAGGCGGAGGTCTTTCTGAGCTGGTTATTTCAGAACCTCAACAAATGTATCAAAAGACCCAGGTTTTTCTAACTCTGCACTGTCATTCTCAGTGTGTCATTCTCAGGCCCCCTCATAGTAGCAAGATGGTCCAGCAGCCCCAGGCATCACACCTTCACACACTGTGCCAGTTCCCTAGGGTTGTTGTAACTAAGTATCTCAAACTGGGTGGTTTAAGACAACAGAAATCTATTGTATCACAGTTCCAGAGGCCAGAAGTCAGAAAATAAGGTGTCAGCAAGGTTGGTTCTTTTTGAAAGCTTTGTTGAAGAATCTGTTCCATGCCTTTAGCTTCTGGTGTTGCAAAATCCCAGGAGTTCCTTGGCTCACAGCTGCATAATTCTAGTCTCTGCCTCTATCGTCACACGGCGTTCTCTCTGTATCTGTGTCCATATTTCCCTCTTTTTATAAGGACACCAGGCATATTGGATCAGGGCCCACCCTACTCCAGTATGACCTCATAACCTCTTACATCTGCAATGACACCATTCCCAAACAAGGTCACCTTCTGAAGTACCAAGGGTTAGGACTTCATTATATCTTTTTAAGGGAACACAATCAACCCATAACATACACTAAGGCAGAAAGAGAATGTGATAGTTAATTCTATGTGTCAATTTGACTGGGCCACCAGTTGCCCAGATATTCAGTCAAGCATTATTCTGGGTGTTTCTGTGAAGGTGTTTGGGGATGAGATTAAATGACTAAGGCAGATTGCCCTCCCTAACGTGGGTGAGCCTCATCCAATTAGTTGAAGGCCTGAATAGAGCAAAAAGAGTGACCTTCTCCCCAGGTAAGAGAGAATCTTTCTGCTTGACTGCCTTCAAACTGGGACATCAACTTTTTTCCGGCCTTTGGACTCATACGGAACCATTAGCTGCTCCAGAATCTTGGGCCCACTGGCTTTCAGACTAGAACTACACCATTGCTTCCTGGTTCTCAGCCTTCAGACTCAGACCGGAAGTAAACCGTAAGCTCTCCTGGGCCTCCAGCTTGCTGACTTACCATGTCACTTTTGGAAATTCCAAGCCTCCATAATTGCAGAGCCAAGTACTTAAAATAAATCTGTCTCTCTCTTTGTCTGTACATACATCCTATTTGTTCTCTGGAGAATCCTAGTAATAAAGGGGACCAGTTCTTCTTGGTATCTGTTTTATCTTTTTTTTTTAATAGTCTGGTCCTTGACTCTACTTTTCTTTTGGCTGTGTTGGGTCTTCATTTCTGTGCGAGGGCTTTCTCTAGTTGCGGCAAGCGGGGGCCACTCTTCATCGCGGTGCGCAGGCCTCTCACCATCGCGGCCTCTCTTGTTGCGGGGCACAGGCTCCAGATGCGCAGGCTCAGTAGTTGTGGCTCACGGGCCTAGTTGCTCCGCGTGCATGTGAGCTCTTCCCAGACCAGGGCTCGAACCCGTGTTCCCTGCATTGGCAGGCAGATTCTCAACCACTGTGCCACCAGGGAAGCCCCTTTTTTTTTTTTTTTTAAGAGTTAAGAAACCTTACTCAGAAGCTCTATTCTCATTGGCCAAATTTGGCGAATGGGACTGCCATGGTTGGCTTAGACCAATCTGAATTCATCTAAGTGACTTGGGGAAGATGTGCAAATGTAAGCAGCTCTTTACAAGAAACTGCCCTCAGCAGGAAGCCCCGTTTCCTGTCACTTTAGCAAAGCTATATTGTAACTAACTTTTAAACCAGACACCCCCATGCTCTACTCATCTAGGCCCAAGCATACCTTTCAAATCTTTTAATCACACAATACCTTGCCTAACTTGTCTGTTCTTTCAGTAGATCAAAGAAGTAGAAATGAAGAATAAGTTCCTCTTCAGTAATCTCCCAAACAAACTGTGAGACCAAACTGGGTGAACAAGATAACAGCCAGAGAAGATCACAGGGAGTTGATAAGCCTGCACACAAGCCTGCACACAGTGGGGGATGGCAACGACCCTGACCCCCATCTTGATGATTAACTGACCCCCCCCTATCTCAACGATTAACTGAGATTACTCTTCTGTTTCCCTTTAAAATTTTCTTGGCCGAGCAGAATATTTGGAGGTGATTCTTTGGCATCTCCCCAGATTGCTGGCTTTCTGATTAAAGGTACCTTTTCTTTCTACCGACATTTGTGAGTATTGATTGTGTAAGCGGGGAGCAGTGGGACCCGATTTATTCGGTAACACAAACTGGAACAAAATTAAGACTCCTCCAGCACAGAAGCAGGGTAAAGACTTGCCATGTCAGCTACAGCAGAGAGCAGGAGTCGGGAGGCAAGCGAGCCTTAGGTCAGGACCTGGGCAACTAGGGAGCCATGTGCCAGAATCCAGGAGTCCGTGAGACACCGGTGAACGCTCCTCGAGGCTCTAGGCCAGCAGGGCCTTGTCTTGGGTACCGTGTTGGGGCCAAAGCCTGCCCCAGCTAATGAGACCCTGGACTCCATATGTGAGACCTGGAGGGGAAATGAGGAGGTGCCGAAGGCAAGTCCTGTAACCCAGTGGAAACAGGGAGATATTTCCTTGGCCATGGAAATGTCGAGATGTCTAGATTTTGCCCACTTGCGTCACTCCCACAACCCATTCTTACCCTTCAGATGAACCCAAAGATGCTGCTGTTCTCAGCGACTCCGCTGAAAGGCAGTCATATTATCTGTCTCTGAGAGGTAGGCTGTAAATGTCCGTTATCACAGAAAATAAGGGCATCTCCACGTGCTGGATGCTGTGAAAGATGGTACCCACCGGTCCCTTCCCTCCAGGAGCTTACACTCTATTCTGGACCCCAAAGCATGAGGCTATAATTAATATTGTTCGGATTTATAATTACTTCCTACATGCCAGGCACTGAGCTGAGGACCTAACATGTGTTCTGTGGTTTACTTCTCACAACAACGTAGCAGATAAGTACTGTTAGGCCCATTCCATTGTCGGAAATGGAAGCTCAAAAATATTCCCTGACTTGTTCAAGTTTAGATGAGGACAGGACTTGGGACTCACGCTCAGTTCTGTCTGCCACCAAAGCCTGTGTTCTTGTCCATAAATCGTGGGACAAATAATACCTATTGGAGTTTGAGAAAGAGAGAAGTTTTTCTGGGTGGGGTTGAGGTAAAGAGCAAAGATCTCCTGAAAGGAGAGTAGTTTAAGGAAGCTCACCTTGAACGATGAATAGAATTTATTATTAGCTTTCTTTTTTTTTTTTTTCAAAGTGAGGTGGTGAGACAGAGCAGGGGGCAATGAATCTTCCAAGGTCATGCCACAAGTCGCTAGCCAAGCTTAGCCTGTCACTCAAAGTTCCCAATTCCCAGCTCACTGAATTCAGCGGTTGAAGCAGTTGGGGCAGAGCTTTGTCAAAGACGTCTGGAATAAAACACCCACCTGCAATCTTTCCCCTTCTCCTTTCCCAACTGTGTCCCCTGACACCTCTGCAAACAACCCTCTTATCATCCCTTCCACCGATCCATAAACTGTCCCAGGAAATGCCAGGATCTGAAAACCACATTGGCCATGAGGGACTCGGTCAACTTCTTTGCCTTCTGGCTGTTCTAAACAAACACAGGGCAGTGCACAAGTTATTAGTAAATACCAAGGCTTAGTTTATTGTATAAAACTTCAATCCAACAAACAAATGAGCCATCAAGTTTGAATTTATGTAGCATTGAAAACACATTAAAGCCATCTGACCATGACAAAGGCCTTTCCTGCTTTGAATGATGAAACCAGCACGGCAGATACCCTTCGGATGAGACGTTAAGCGAGGTCGTTTCATTTTGTCTCTGAGGACTGTCAAGGTGGAAGGCAAAGGTTCTGGCACTCTTTCTAAAGAATCCTTTTGGGAAAATCCCACCTTGGCGAATGTCTCTTTTCTCTAAAGAAGGGGTTGTGAGCCAATAATGGTCAGAACAATTAGAGTCACTCAGCTACGGGTCATCTAGCTGACCGTCATGAAGCCCTTATTTACTCTGAGATATTCCCAGGAACACACAAGTTCTCATTAAAGGATGCTGGTAGCTGATCACAGAAGGGTCCAGCTGCTGTTGTGGCCTGTCTCAGAGCAGTTTCTTCATCTGCAAATTTGTTAATAATACCTCAAAGGGGGTGGTGAGAAATGAATGAGATAATACAGGAGAGAGTAGTTGATCAATTCCAAAGCCTTTTTCAAATAAAAGGTGTTATTATTAATAATGTGTAAGGATAATAGTTCACCCCCACCTTTTTACTCCATTTCAGTTTTACTTGCTTTCGGTTCAAGCAGTGGAAATTGTCTCATTCTGCTGGCATTTGTGCTCTTGCTGGAAACTCTTGGGGCCTGCAGCTGCTATTAATGATTGGGGGTGATTCATGGAGGTTGAGTTCCTTCTGGCCAAAGACTGAGCCTCCATGTAAACAGGGGATTTTCAAGCACGCATCACCTAGAGACATGGAGAGTCCAGGAGAAATATTTGTGTGGTCTTCTTCCCAATGCACCCAAATTTCCACCCAAATGAAGATCAAAGTCAACCTTAAAAGTACCCCCTACAAGAAAACACACCAAAATTGTAGAACTCCAATGAGTCCAGGTGTGAGGAGTTGGAAAGGGAATATTCATTCAACAAACTGATTGGGCACACACCACGTTCCAGCACTGCGTTGGCTGCTGATTTACAAAGATGAATAAGACACAGGCCCTGCTTTTCAGGCAGTGAGACATAAATATACGTGCCCAGTAATAGATGTGCTCTGGTTGGAAGCTGTAACCAACCAGCTGTGACTTTCGAAGTCCAATTCCACTCCCTTTGTTTCAGGGCCTTTGGGGTTAGGACTGATTTGTGTGTATAAGAGTTCTAGGTCACTTTTAGTGCCTCTTTCTTCCACCCGCAGGGCCCTAGGTTATTACCTCCTTAATCTCAGCTTGGGGTGGTTGATCTCTGTGGATGTACCTTAAGGTACATCCCATACAAATTCTCTACTATAAGGAACACTGGGTGATCCAGGAGAGCTAAAAACAGCCAAGGGTTCAGAGTGGACAAAGAAGACAAGGAAACTGAAGAGAATAAACCCAGTCCCTGGTCTCCAGAGTCTGAACTTTTGTGTAAGAGCTGCAAATAAACACTAATATTGACTAAATTCGTGTGCTATACTCTCAATCTCATTAAATTGTCACAACAACCCTGGGAAACAAATATTCACTTCCCTGATCTACGGCTCAGAGTAAATATCTTTTCCAAGATCCATAGCTAATAAAGTCAAGATTAGAACTCACATCTCACTGACTTCAAATCTGGACTCTGAACTGTGCACCGTGCTATCCCCACCCGAGCCCTGGACTCCTTGTTAAAGGACTGATCTTTTGAAAAATATACTTTGAATATTAAAGTTCAGATGAGATGATGGGTGTAAAACTCCTGGTACAATAACTGGACCTACTAAGTGTTGAATATATGTGGGCTACTTCTCCTTCTACTATTATTATTATCATGCCATGGCAGGAGCTCAGAGAATAGAATCCAGCCCTGACAGAAGGCCTTGGGAGGAGGCCTGGCAGATTATCAGTATACAGAGTAGAGCCCAGGTCCTAAAGAAAAGACAGAACGAGCAATTTCTTGAGGCTGCTTATGGAAAGGCAGAACTTTGTGCTAAGCAACAAGGTTCCAGAGTGTGTGTGTGTCCATCCATCCATCCATCCATCCATCCATCCATCCATCCAACAAAATCTTTCTAAGCGTATCTCATGTGCCTGGCACTGAGTATAAAGTGATGAACAAACAGATGTCGCTCTGAAGCTCAAAGGTGGGGGAGATAAACAACAGTAAACACAGAAGTAAATAAATAAGTCGTCACAAATTGAGAAAAACATTATGACTGTGATGTACAGGTGCTAGAGAACAGTGGAGGAGGGACTCTACTGAGAATAGATGGTCAAAGAAGACCTGTCCAAAGAGGTGACATTTAAAACAGACTTGAAGGATAAAAAGAAGGACGGGGTAGGGCAGAGTGAATCAAGACACCCTCTCAGAGCTGCCCACAAGCCACCTATAGCAAGTCCTGTTGGCATAACAGCTCACCTGCAAACCTTCAACCAAGGTGGGAGTGGAAACTTTTGTGAATGACTCTCCCTGCATTGTGGGTTCAGAGACAGGGCCCTCTGGTCCTAAAGGTGGCCCCAGGGGAGGTCCTGGGGAGCTGGGATCTCAAAAACAAGGACACCAGTAGGCACAGATGAGTTGCTGTCTAAGTTCTCCCCCAGTTCCTCATGAGATACATTGAATGAAGGGGTTCAGAGTGCGTCTGGGGAACCTGGTGGGGACAGGCCACCCAGTGAGCTTTAGTCAGTTTTCCAAAGCCCCAAAAAGAGCACTATTGCTATTTACATTTCAGTGTAAATCAAGCTGCCTTCAACTAGCAAGGCTGTGTAAACTTGTGTTTAATGTCAGGTTTATATTAATATTTGCATTAACAAGATTGATCGTTTACATAACAATGCATACGTAAAGTCTGGGCTAGGTTTCGGTTTACACACATTTGCATAATGTTTACAGATTGATTGATTAGACAAACTGTACATAAATCGAAGTCAACTGTTAGTTGTTTGTTTATTTTTCCTACTGGGGCTTGGTAGCCTATATCTTAATAAATGGGTGAAACTGAACCTGAGTCCTCTATTACAACCTTTATAGAAGATTTAATCATTCTGAAAAGTAATTTTCACTGAAAAAGAGTGAGATGAAATCATTGGGGCTATTTTTTCCTTTAATCTCCAGCACTGAGTGGTAAGAACAGGGACACCGGCTTTAAACTATCCTCTAATGGAGATAAAACCCGGCCGTAGGCAGAAAATCTAGATTCAAGACTACTTCTGCCTTAACCATCTCGGAGAGTTTCTTAGAGAAGTTCAGGTTCGGCAGGGGCCTTGACGGGTCATCTGAACCTCTGCTACCCACTGGTCCTGAGAAGCCAGAGGAGTGCAGCTTCCTTTTATGCTTTGAGCACCTCCATCTGGTTAAAGAATGATCTGGATACTTAACTCCTAAGCTCAAGCAGAGGGAAGCCTGGAAAGGGGCAGAAGTAGAAAAGAAAGGCACAGTGCAGAAAGAAATGAAAATGAACTAATTTTAAAAGGTTTTTTGTTTATTTTTCCTGGGTCTCCAAGAGTTCAGTTAATCACTTCCTCAGTTTGTGGCATAGAGTCTACATGGACTCATGCAAAGCCCTGCTATCCCCTCCAATTCACACCCACACTGCAAAGGGGTAACACTCAAACATGCCCAGAAGACCTCTGGAGATCATGGAAATAACTGAAGACCAACCAAATGAGAATAAGCAAAGGCTATTTTTTCTGAGTTTGCTATAGCAAGGTCAGCCACTGTTGCTTGCATTTTGGCAGAGACTCAAAGACAGCCAAAGGAGTGAGAAAGTTTTATCATGGAAAAAAGAGAAGGCTTCTGGCATGCCCTGATTGGAGGCTGTTGGCATGGGAAGCTGGAGGCAGGCTAAATAGAAGGGAGGTAACCTATGTGATTGGTTAATGGTTCATATTTAACCTTCTCTGATTGGTTTCCTAAGTTGGAAGTAGGGGAAAAAATTAGAGAAGCTGCCAGTTATTAATCAAGTCCTGACCATTTGGGGTCAATTGTTACAGAAGTTATTGTTCACCTTCCTGGGTTGGTTAACAGTCTGACTTCCTACAAGAATGACTTTAGAGCCTGTGTGCCACAACTACTGAGCCTGCATGCCACAACTACTGAAGCCCACACACGCCTGGAGCCCATGCTCCTCAACAAGAGAAGCCACTGCAATGAGAAGCCCGTGCACCACAACGAAGAGTAGCCCCCACTCACCGCAACTAGAGAAAGCCCGCGTGCAGCAACAAAGACCCAACGCAGCCAAAAATAAATAATAAAATAGAGAAAGAAATTTATTTAAAAAAAAAAAAAAAGAATGACTTACAGCAGGCTTGCTTCCTAGACTGCTTATTGTAGTCAACTATTGGTTTCCTGGACAGGCTGCTGCAGGTGGTGGGTCAGGGTTCTACTTTTAGACATGGTCTGGCCATTGTCTGTTTGTATGCTCACTCTCAAGATGCAGGTACTTTATAAAATACATAGTGTTGTTTTCTGTGTGTTTGTGTTTTGAATTTATTAAATAGTATTAAAAATTTCTTGGTGTTCCTGCTTTTTTATTCACTCAATATTATGAGTCAAGGGTGTATCTGGATTGTTTCATGTATATCAGACATGGCACCTTATGGCTGCATTCATACACTAGAGTACATCCATTTGTATGCACTTTCCACGTTTACAAGTTGCCTCCAGTATCCACTACCACTAGCAGGGCTGAGGTCAAGATCCTCATATGTGTTCACAGAAGAGTATGCCAGAGTCCCCTGCTCATACACTCAAGATAGGAGAGCTGAGTCATAAGATATGTGCTCCTTAGTTTTAGTAAGTATCCCTGGATTGTTCTAAGAATGATTATAAAAGCTTATATTCTATCAACAGTGCATGAGGTTCTCATTTTCCCACATCATTGTCAACACATGGTAATAACAGGCTTTCTACTTATGGAAAATGGGAGGGTGCAAAATAGTATGTATTTCATTGATGTTTTAATTCTTTGATTATTTATGACAAGTGAAGTTGAGCATCTCACCATATACTTACATACATTCAAGATTTTTCCTTCTGTGAACTGTCTGATCATATCCTTTACGCATCTTCTACTGGTTTTTCTGTCTTTTCCTTTTTGATTTACAGAAGCTCCTTGTATGTCCTAGAGGTTAATCCCTTGTTGGTTTTGGAAGTTGCAGAAGTTTTCTCCTAGTCTGTCACCTTTCTTACAGTCTAGTGAGCTTTGTTGAACAAAACTGCTGAATTTTAATGGAGACAAATTCATCAATTCTTTGTGTGTTTGGGGGCCACACTTAGAAGTTCTTCCCTAACCTTAAAAACACAAAAATAATCTCCACTTCTATCAGCTTTGTAGGAGGGATTTTAACCCAGGGGGCATAACCTAGAGTTAAAGGGGTCAGTGAACTTGGAATAAATTAAGAATATCTTCACCTTATATTACAGTTGTTATAGATATCTCAAAATTTTGTTTTTGCTCATCATTATTTCAAAATTGCTATTGTTATTAGATTTACTGCTAGATCTTATCAGGTAATGCTTTAATAAAGAAGCATATATTTTACTTCACAATTTTTTAAATAACTGCATTTCTACATGATTGGTTTCCTTGGTAATCCTATCTATTTCATAATATGCCTTTAAAAACATTATTCTGAGAAAAAAAATCTATAGGTTTCCTCAGATTAACAGAAGGATCTATGTTAAGAACCCTACTTTATAACTTTACCTTTCACATTTAGGTCTTAATCTGAAGTTCATCTTTGTATATGATGTGAATCAGATCCCTACCTCACACCATATGCCAACACCGTATGTAGAGCAATCCTTCTCTTCCCCACTGATTTTTGGTAGCATCTTTATTATGATAAGGTTTCTACATATACCTTATTCTGTCCCTGAGTTTCTGTTCTAGTCTATCAATCTCTGCCTGGGCCAGGCTAAAATTCTTAAATAGAGAGTAGGAGGATGGAGGGAGTGGAATTGGGTATAACCACGAAGTCTACATTTGGAGGTTTATTGGATTTTGACTGTTTTATTATTATATGTTAATTTCCCCATGTTTGTTTTTAATATTACAAATTAAAGACTTTTTAAAAATACTTATTTATTTGTTTATTTATTTTGTTGCACCAGGTCTTAGTTGTGGCACGTGGGCCCCTTTGTTGCGGCATGCAAATTCTTAGTTGCAGCATGTATGTGGGATCTAGTTCCCTGACCAGGGATCAAATCTGGGCCCCCTGCATTGGGAGCATGGAGTCTTATCCACTGTGCCACCAGGGAAGTCCCAAGAAAGACATTTTAAAATGCATGGTTTAGGATTGTAGGGTTTTCAATGAGAAAGCCTGAGCTCCCTCACATTCTAATATCAGGAATTAGCCAACTTTTTCATGCAAACAGTCAGATAGTAAATATTTTAGGTTTTGCAAGTCTAAACTACTCAACTTTACCCTTGTAGCATGAAAGCAGCCATAGACAATATGGAGGCAAAGAGCATGGTTGTGTTCCAATAAAACTTTATTTACAAAAGCAGGCTGGCTGGATTTGGCCTAAAGGCCATAGTTTACAACCCGTATTCTATAATACTTGTAGTATTTTCTTCCCCATATGAGATAGCAATGATCTTTATTGTGAAACTCATCAAAGAAACTATTATCTTTGATAAGGGACCCAGATCTGTGAAGTTGGTCATCAGATGTGTTCATTTGCTATCCCAGTATTATTTATAATAAATGATATAATAAAAAATTGTATAATAACAGATAACCCAAATAGCCAGTGGTCAGAAAATTATTAGGAAAATTATGGTAAATCCAAATAATAGAATATTGTGTAGCCATTAAAAAATGTTTATAGAAATCTTTAATAACATACGTAAATGTTTATGATATAATGCTAACTTTAAAATGAGGATGAAAATTATGTAGATATGTAATTATTTTTAACATAAAAAACATTTTCTAAGAAATTTTAAGGATGACATCCACAAAACGGTCTGGATAAATTTCCTCAATGTCAAGGAGCACTGAACAGATGGACAGTAGAAAAGCTTTCTAGTAACATCCCAATAATCCAGAATGTGTAACAATTCCCACCGAAGACAATTGTGCCATGCAGGGCCGTGAGGGGGGTGCACTCGTGGGAACAGAGTGAACCACAAGGGGCTGTGGGTGGCAGGCTTTGTACTATCAAAAGGGTGAGTTGCACCCTGGTTCCAGAGGCTTCTTTGAATAATTCTTTGGGCCAGCAAGGAACTGAAGGATAAGCAAAAACTACACCTGGTCTGTTTAATAGGGTGGGTTGTTTGTCTAGGGGACCTGATCTGCAGGAGCAGAGTGGGAACCTTTGGGTTAGGCCATTTGAGGACCTCCCAATTTTACCAAATGTCAAGGCAACCCATAATATGGAAACTTTATTCCAGGCCTTGCACCACACCTATATTAAAAAATGGGTTAAAGGTAAAGGGGAAAACAAGAGAAATGGTAGCAAGGAGATGAAGTAGAAGTTGCCGTTGAATAAGGCAGCCTGAAATTAAAGAGTGTCAGCCAGCACCTCCTGAGGGACGCATACCATTCTTTGCAAAATACTTTGCACTCTTCAGAAGATTCTTTCTTATTTCAAGTGTATTGAAGAATTGGCAAGGCTGGTCTTTCTGGGAAGAACCTCAAGGGCAATATTTTAGGGCATTTGAGCTCATGAAGATGATGGACATTGGCAGACTCCCATCGTGGAGCCCATTCAACACCTACCAATGGGTCTTGATAGTGTGATTTTTAAGCACCCATAAAAATCAAGCTTTATTGATGGGGAAAACACACTATCTCTTTGGAAGTGGGCCCTGTTTTGTGCAAAGAGAGTATACACGATGTTCCAACTATAGATAACTGAACCAGGAGTCCTCTGGGGCTATCTCAGCTTCGAACATAAACATCTGAAGAACTCATTAAAAACAGCATGATTGACATCTAAGTTATGTCGCTTATGCCTGCATTTCAGATGCTCCGTTGGGTCAGAGACCAAAGTATTTTCACTACGTGGGATGAAAAGATGTTTGCAGTTCTTTTTCAATTTGCTTTGTGCACGTGTGTGTGTTTTGTTGTCTGTTTGTTGTTATTTTTTATCTTCAGTTCATCGAGCTTGAATTCTTTTCTGTACTTTTACATCCCTACACAGGAAAGAGGGGGTGAGTATTGACGTTGACAGTCCCCTGACTTGCTGGGGAGATGTGCAAACTTATATGTAGCACTTGGAGAGGTTATCTCCTACATGCCCTTCCCCTCTACCTAATGTATGTGTGCACACACATAACACGTGTACACACACATACACATACACACAGAGTTGTATACTAATGCCCCAGACCGCCTGGACCCAGCCTACCTTTTGCCACTTGCCACCCTCCTCTGTCACTCCTGCCAGGGATAACATGGACAGACATCACCGTGTTTTCCTCTCGGCAGCCCTTCTGTTTGGAATACTGTTCCCCTGCCCCTCTCCTCTCTCCTTCACCTCCCCACTCACCCTCTTTCACTGGCTGACCCATAGCCACCCTTCGGATCTCATTTTCTCAGACAGGCACCTACTTTAATTAGAACGCTGCATTTTTTGTCCTGTCATCCTCCGTGTTCAGAGGGGCCCTGGGGATGCAGCCTCTTCAGCCACAGTGTGGGACCCGGTCAGCCTGGGCAGGGGTGAGACTGCAGCACCAGCAAAGGGGTTGCATCTGTTGAGTTCTCTTCCTGAATTGTTCTCTCACTTCAGCCCTGTTTCCTCCATCTTGGTTCAGATCACCATTAATATCCCATGAACTACAACAGCAGCCTTTTTACTGGCCTGCCTTACATCTCACCCCTGCCCAACCTGGTCAGGTGACACAGCACCATCCTTACCCTCGGGCTTCTTTCCTGGGCTCTGCACTGCATAGGGTCCAGCGCTGGCTCTCCTCAGCTGTGCCCCTCCCCACAAACAAAGGGTCTACCTGCTAAGGGGATGTTCTCACCAAAGCCTGTGGACCCCTACCCCAACCCCAAATACACAAATAATTCTAGACTGCGGTCCAGACACCCAGGAGCCTGCATTTCTGACTCTCCAGCCCTGAGCCCCTTCTGGTCCTGCAGAGGACCCCTCTCTGGGTCCATTCTCCTGGAGGCAGAGCTGTGACCAGTGTACACACCACCAGGCCTGAGGGGTCTGCCTGGGAGTGAGCTGTGGACGGAGCCTAGTGGGGCAGAGACTGGGGTGAGAAGACATGAGGAACAGGCAGCAGGCAGAGGGCCCCGCTGGTGGGAAGGGCAGGCCTGAGGGCACTCCCCTGCTTTGAACCCTCCAGGACTACTTGCTGCCCTCAGGAAGCCATCCAAACTCCTCAGCATGCGATGTAAGGCCCAGAAGTGTCTCTCCTTTCCATACTTCTCCAGCTTCTGCCACGTCTCCAGGCTTCCCTCTCAAATTGGCAATCCAGAATTACTAAATGATTTGCATACCCTTCGCAGATAATTTACCCTATTCTAGCATTATTTCTTTACTTTCTGATCCCCTTCCTCCCCTCTGCTCCTTCAGGGCAAGCACCAGGATCCATCATCACTAGCGTCTCCCCAGCACCCAGGACTGGGCTCGGCATAGGGCAGGCTCTTGGGAAATATAGGGGGGTGGGGAGGGAGGGAGGCAGGGCGGGGCCACGGGAGCTGGGTTTTCTGCCCGTGGGAACATAGCACGGAACCTCTAAGCAGCCCCATCCATGCTGCAAGCTTCCGAGAGCGCTACGTGGTATAAGTTTGGGCTGGGAATGGGAAAGAGAAATGACGGGGGTAAACAGCACATAACAGCACATTAACAAGAAATGTTTACATGGAGATAACAGTGAGAACAAGTCCTTGTTAGAAGTTCCTCCAGATTTGGAAGCTCCAGACCCCATGCTGGCTCCACCATGAGCTTGCTGGGTGGACTGGAATTCAGGGGTTGCCCTGGGTCTAAATTCTGAAACTCCTTAAGCTCTAGGTCTAGGACACTGGTGTGTACACAGTGAGTCCTGCATAAGGAATACAAAGAAATGGTTTAGGTTAATTAAGAACACAAACAAAACACATTTTCAGTTATTTTTCCGTTTGCTGGCACCTTTTTTTTTTTTTTCCATTTTGAGAAGGCATGTTCCCAGCATAGCCCAGCATTTAGGCTTTGGCAGACGGGTACATTATTTTAATCCTGGTTCCACCACTTACAGTCTGTGTCAGAGGTCAGCGAACTTTTCCTGTAAATGGACAGATAGGAAATATTTTAGGCTTTGTAAGCCTGAACTTCTCAACTCTACCTTTGTGCAGCAAAAACAGCCACAGACCATGAATAACTGAATGGACATGGTCGTGTCCCAATAAAACTTTATTTACAAAAACAGACAATAAGCTGATTTGGTCCACTAGCCAGAGTTTGCCAACCCCTGTTCTCAGTGATCTCGGGTATATCAAACCTTATCTGAAAAAAAATTGGGAGATATAACACCTACTGTATAGCAGTTGGAACAATGTTATACGAAATTACCTTGACATTTTTAATGAACTAAACCACTAGAGAAATGTACACCAGTAGTAGTAACAGTAATGTAAATATGTTATATTTAGTCCTATTAATAAATCACATGGATTAAGTACCCACTGTAAACGAGGTACAGTGCTTTCATTATTTTCCTCCATCCTCACCAAAGATCTCGCAAAAAAAGAAAGCGTTACTCTCCAACTGACTGATGAGGAAACCGAGGCTCAGAAACTGGCTCGAAAGTTACACAGGTGGCTGGCGGCAGGGCTGACTTCTGACTAAGAGCAGTTTCCACATCCAAAACAGTGGCCTCAAAAAAAGAAATGGAAATGTGTGAGGGGTTAAAATAATAGATGAATAAATGGGCTCAAATAGATGGGCCCCGGTTGTGTTTAGACAGGAGGGCAGGACCAGGTAATACGCCCTGGCCATCGAATGATGGCCAGCACTTGCCATGGCATCTGGGGCTAGATGCACTTCCCTGGAGGAGAGAGGCTTTTTCTGAGCAGGGTCCCAGATTTAAATCCGGAACAAAGCAAGCTACCTATGGTGGGCTTTGCCGGCAGTGGAGGGCTAGCCTTCCCTACAAGGGATTTCCTGAGTCACAAGGCAGCCCTCCAGAAATTTCTGGGCCTGCCTCAGCCCCAAGGGGAGGCTGGAGCAGCCGGTACCACTTGAACGCTGAGTCCCCTGCCTGGAGGAGGCCAGATTTAGCAATCTGTCACACACAGCCCGCCTCATCGTGACACCGGTCTCAGAGAGGCAGGCAGCGCGGGCAGACAGAAAAGCATCTGTCGGCATGCCGTGCAGACAGGGATGAGAGAGGCCGGGGGAGGATGATGGTGGCTTTTGCTTTCCTATAAAGTGCGTGTCAGGAGGAAAGAATTAAGCTAACTGAAGACATCTCCAGCACTTACGTCAAAGGTGGCTGCAAAGCGATTGCTTTATCTTGCATCTCACCTGCTTCTGAGAGCCCGGCTTGAGGAGGCCTACCCACATCTCCACTTTGTCCCCAGCAACTCTTTTCAGAAATAGTTTGAGTTGGCGTTAGCCATTCTGCAAAAGAGATTGGAGCTAAAAATAAGCTCATGAGAAGGAGGATTCCTCCCCGTCTTTTTTTTTTTTTTTTTTTTTAACTTCCAAAGCTCACATCATGTTTCCCAGAGAAAGAGGGAGAGCTGATTTTCCCAAGGTTTTACATATTTGTGTACGTGTAACAGGCAAAATAAATTTCACTGAGGGTGCGCATACTACACAGGGACAGGTGGCAGCCGTCTCAAACTCTTTTTTTATCTCTCTGGAACATTAACTTATGCTCCTGGGGGTCATGTCATGTGCAGAGGAAACACAGACTTCAGAATCATTTACCATTGATCTCCCCTCCTGCACCACCTCAAGTCCCAAACATCTCCAAACCCAGAACCAAACTGAAAGGCATAGGTTTTTGTCTTCTGTCACACGAATGAAACTTGGTTTTGGGGGTTGCCAGGTGACAGATTTTGGCATCCTCTTTGTAATGAATTTGGAAACACAGTATATCATCAGAAAGGTTTCCTCTTCTTTTAGTTCAAGGTATTATACTATGTCTACTCAAACACTGTTTGACAAATGGCCTATTTCCCAACAAATAAAATATCACATCTGAAAAATATAGCCAGGTGTCTAATTTTTGCCATGATGTATTCTTCAACTGCCTTAGAAAATGGATTGCCAGATGAATCCAGAGATATTTGTTTGAGTGCTTGGGACTGGAAACCGGCTTCATTCTCTGTCACTTTCTAGATTTCTGACCTTGGGTGAGTTATGTCAACTCACTTTGATTCTTCATTGGTATCATGGGGGAATAATGCTGACCACACAGTGTTGTCATGAAGGTTACGTGAGATGGCTCAAGAAAGGCAGATAGTAGGCGCTCAGGAGTGGGAGCTATCCTCATTGTCAGCATCTGCCAGAAAGGCATAAGATATTGTATTAGTCAGGGTTCTCCAGAGAAACAGAAACAATAGGATGTAAATATGTATATATATAGATTCATATATATATATAAAGAAAGAGAGAAGAGGGTGAATTTTAAGGAATTGGCTCAGGCAATTGTGAGGGCTGGCAAGTCCAAAATTTGCAGGGCTGGCTGTCAGGCTGGAAATTCCTGCAGGAGTTATGTTACAGTCTTGAGTCCAAAGATAGTCGGGAGGCAGAATTTCTTCATCTTCGGGGACCTCAGCCTTTTTCTCTTAAGGGCTTTAACTGATTGGCTGAGGTCCATTCACATTAGGAAGGATAATCTGCTTTACTCAGACCCTTACTGATTTGAATGTTAATCACATCTTTAAGCAATTTTTTTTACAGCAACATGTAGACGGGTGTTTGACCAAACCCCTGGGCACCATAGCTTAGCCAAGTTGACACGTCAAATTAACCATCACAGGTATATCTCTTACTTCAGGGAACATCATACCTAACCCAGCAGCGAGCATGGAATAAAGCTTAGATGAACACACCATTTATCAAGGCACAACAACAACACAAAAGGTACAACAACCCATCACCTGCTTAGGCCCTGCCTCCCAGGACCTATCAGAAGTCAAGAAAGAGGAAGACGCCCCAGTGTGATGGAAAGCACTCGGTGCTCACAGCTGGCCTCGCTCAGAGCTGGCGTCGCCAGTTCTAGCCCCCTCTGCCCCGGGTGAGAGTGTGGCTTTCAGGCAGTTCACTGAATGTCTCTGAACTTCCTCAGCTGCAACTCATAATAAACACATCTGCCCTGCCTACTGCACCGGGCAATTGTGAGAGTAAAATGAGGCAACTGGTGGGCGGGGCTTTGTAAGTAAACCATCAAGAGCCCTAATACAAGTAATGTATTATCCTACAAGGATGTAATGCTCTGGACATATGGAGTCCAGTTATCTGTACCAAAGCAAATAAAAGGCAACTCTACTAGGTCATAATATTAGCTGATATCATCATTAATGTTTTCAATTAAAATTAATCTTCTGTCTTGGGATTTCAAATGGCTTTTTGGGAGTGAATTCAACAACTGAGTTGTCTGAACACTAACTTTCCCCCGCCTCCATAACTTTTCATTGCATCTGAGCAGAGCTCAAGCATTTGAGCAGCGAGTATTTCATTGCATTTGAGCAGGGCTCGAAGCAACAGGTCTTACGGAGCCCTCACCACGCGCCGGGCACCATGCTGGCTTCGGTTGGAGAGGGTGGGGACTTTAAGTGCTGAGCCCAGCCGTGGCACAGCGTAAGTGCTTGACAAATGCCAGTTATTTATTTTTTGTTCATATCTTACTATGTGACCGTTTCTGAAAAAGAAGGACAGGATTACTGCTTTAAAATATAGACAAAATATAGACAAGTCGGAGCCAACTTTCCTCCCAACCTCAGTGTCTTTTCCAGGCCTGCAGCTCAGCTTCCGTTCAATATCACTCAGAAGTCAGGGCACCAGGAGCCCAGATGACTGAGGCAATCATTCTTTGGAAAACTTCACCATCAAAGGAAATTGTCCTGTGTTGTCTCTTAGAACACTTCACACTTCATTGGGAAGCTATAAAAACAATTACCAGGTCATTAGTAAAGGTTATTATTTTTTTTTAAGACCCAAAAACATCTCTCCCAGAATGACCTTAGCCAGCCTTTCAGTGAGAGATGGTTGCTGCAGTGGAAAGAGTGAGAGCTTTGGAGTGGAAACTGAGGGTCCCAGCACTGGGTGTCTAACCTTCTCTAAGCCCTAGTCTCTTGACCCTATGCTGAAGCTGGGACCCCCCCTGCCATCACAAACATTGGGATGTTTGTGCAGTTGAAATAAAGTGGCTTTGGGAATAACACCCTGAATTACCCTGGGCACTTGGAAAGCACTCTGTAAATGAAATTCCTTCCTTTCCCTGGTTTCACGTTGCCTGTGTCTGAAGTCAGAGGTATGAATGGATAAAGCAGGAAGGATTGCAAGAGACACTGGATCCATCAGGATAGGCTAGGTTGTGCTACAATAACAACCTGAAGACCTCAGCAGCTGAAAACCATTGAGTTCAAATTTCTCACTCACGCCCCACGTCCATCATGGGTCGACAAGGGAGCTCCACTCACCAGGGCCACTCCTGACCCGACAGAACTTGAAAGATGTACCACTTTGTCACATGACTCTAAGAACACAGAGGGGTACAAAGAGAATGTGATGAATCGTTTGCTGGCTCTTAAAGTTTCTGCCTGCAAGTTATACACATTAATTCCACTCACATCTCATTAACTAAAGCAAATCATGCAGCCACAGTTGAGATCAACAGGGTAGGGATATGTCATGTCGCCATGGCATGGACTGACGGTCTAAGAATGGACCATCGTATAGGAACTTGGACCAAGCCAATGCCCATCTGCAATAAAAAGTAGGTGGAAACCTGGCAAAAGCTGAGGCTTTGAATATGGTCCATCCTATCACACCAACTCGAGAGAACTTTTTTTTCTGTTCCAGACTCATGTGAGGATCTGATGAATGGTATAGGATCCCTCCCCAGGGAAAAATGTTCATGAAACATAGTGGGAAAAAATTACGTGCAATGAATTTATTACATTAGAAATCTATTTACTCCATCTATGTTCAATCTTTAAAAAAAATCATTTCTCTCACTTTTATTTGATTATTCAAAAATTAATGATTCATTCCAGGAAGAAAAATAAGTGCAATAAAACAAAAGTCAACCTTAAATCTTCTCAAAAGTAAATTTCAATTTTAGAAACTTGATGTTTGCCTTGAAATAGAAGTTGAAACTGTAATATACAGTTTGAAATGGCCTTTGCATGTCGTCTTTGATATCCAGTCAGTTTGATTTTTCCTTTGGAAAATATTAAATGCTAACTCACAGAAGAATCAGCGCCCCTAAAACTTTTTGCCAATTGAGGGAAGACTTGTGCCAAGGAAAAACAGCATTCTCCAAGACAAGGTTTGGATCACAGATCCTAATTTTGGAGGGCAAGTAACAAAATATCTAGGTAAAATGGTTTAGATCCTAAGAATGTCGTTTTTTAATCAGGTAATCTGAAGAGAAGGAGTTCCAGTGTTAGTTTAGTAGCTCAACAATGTCAGAATTCTGGGTCAACTTCTCTACAATTCTCTTGGCCTCCCCATCATGGTCACAAAATGGCTGCAGCAGCTCCAAACAACACATCTTCATAGGACATTGTAATAAAAGAAATGTAAACAATTCCAGAGGGATGTTGTTATTTGACAGAGGTATCACTTCAATTTTCTTTATCTGCTCCAAGTCCCAAATAAACTAGGTCAAATCCACAGAGCAAGGACTTCCTCAAATCTCTCTAACTATATATGGCTTCTTTCACTTGAAAGGTGAATAAGCAATTGTGTAAGGTATTTCAACAAAAGAATTTTGTGCTGAGACAGCACAAGTTTCCACACAGTTCGAGCCTTTTAAAATCAAGCCTTCTCATGAAAAATGTCTGCATTGTCCAATGTATTTTCAGGGTGGACAGACATAATTTTGCCACACCATGCACTGCAGCTTTTGGGGGGCAGTGGGTGGTGGGAGTCCTTATCATGTTCACTGATAAAAATCTGAACAAAGGATATATGTAAATGTGGACATCACTTCTTTTCCTTGATATTTTCCAACTTAAGCTGGACACAACTTAAGAAAGGCAGGAGTGCAGACTCACAATGACGGGGGATATTGTGGTCCATTCCTATCAGTGGGACACTCCTCTCGTCAACAGGAAGTCAGGGTAATCTCTAGTGTGTCTATTACCAAGTAACATCCTTCCCATGCTACATTTGTTTGTAGCGAAACCACACATCAAAAATATTTTTACATTTAAAATGAATATGTTATTCTCACAAAGATAATCTACAAAGTGACACCAAAGAAAATCTAAAAGAAAAGACTTATCTTCCCACCAGGAGATCACTCATGGACCACAGGTCAGGAAATCTGCTTGTGAACAACTCCCTTCTTTTCCTAGTGGGACAGAATGGTAAGTGCTACTCTCAGAGTTCTAAGAACTGGTTTTCAACTGGTTTTCAACCCTTCACTCATTGCTTGCTCAAGGGGTAGATAAATCAGGTTTGAGAGAAAGGAGAGAGATTGAGGGTCTCTTTGGATGCACCCAGTGGAGAGGGGAAAGTATAGTCTGCAGTGATGCACATGGGGGTCATGGGTTTGAATCCCAACTTCCCTGCTTTCTACTTCTGCAAACTTTATTCAATCAACTATTCTCTCCAAACTTCAATTTCCTTATCTGAAAAAATGAAAGTCATCATTACCCTCAGGGGGATTGAGCAGTTAAAAATGACTAAAGTTGGTATTGTGTTTATGACTAAAAGTGACCAAAGAATATCTTATTATCTAAGAGTGACTGGTGAGTTTCCACCCACAGGCAGGGGAAGGACCCTCCTCTTACCCAGGGAGCATATTAAACGGGAAGGTGGGAGAATGACAAAGCTGGTATATAATTCTATCCCCTAGACTTGTTCACGGTATCTGTTTCCTATAGAAATGCATGTGAGATGTAAGCTGAGTGCCCCCGCCACTCCGGGTATTTTATCCCTCGTTAGAGGCAGCAGTGCAGGGAGAGCAGTCAAGACTCAAATTTGTAGGCAACTCACATCAGCCCGTCAAACCCACCAAGAGAAAATGTTCTGTCACCCTTTGGTCTCTAGATGCTTCAACTTAGCTGTGGTAACAAATGGGATGGGCAAGACAATGTGGAAAGCACCAACACTAGGTTTCTTTTTTTTTTTTTTAAGTTTTTACTTGATTTTTTTTATTTATTTATTTATTTATTTTTGGCTGTGTTGGGTCTTCGGTTCGTGCGAGGGCTTTCTCCAGTTGCGGCAAGCGGGGGCCACTCTTCATCGCGGTGCGGGGACCGCTCTTCATCGCGGTGCGCGGGCCTTTCTCTATCGCGGCCCCTCCCGTCGCGGGGCACAGGCTCCAGACGCGCAGGCTCAGCAATTGTGGCTCACGGGCCCAGCTGCTCCGCGGCATGTGGGATATTCCCAGACCAGGGCTCGAACCCGTGTCCCCTGCATTAGCAGGCGGATTCTCAACCACTGCGCCACCAGGGAAGCCCACTAGGTTTCTTTATCTTAGTTTAGGCCAGAGGGAGAACCAATAGCCATGTGAAAGTCCAAGCTCACAGCTCCATGTCTTGGGCAAGTCACTCAGCCTCTCATCTTCTCCCATCCTTTCCACTTACTTTAGCTGCATGTGGTTTGGCTCATTATAATGTCACTAGGACGAGCAGAGGAGCACGATTACCAGGGTGGCCAGGAAAGAAGCTGGTACCATCCATTCTTAGCTGAGACCACTAACCCACATGATCAGTCTCCAGCTGTGTCCCAAACTCACTTCCTCTTGTTGTTGCCAGATTGTGGTCTTATATATTTTCACCATATTGCTCATATGTCTTCCTAATCAAACATATTCTTCCATATTCCACTTAGTGAATATACTCATTTCCACATACACAAGCATATGGTTCTTTATGGGTAAAAATGAATATTTGTAGGTGAACCGTCTTATCTATAGGTTTTATATACTTATTATTTAACCCAATAAATGTCCTTCCCCCTGTACAATAAAGATCTTGAACACTAGCCATCTATCTCCCTCTTGTGATAAGACTTCTGATAAATGTTTATCTCCCTTTAAAAGAAACCCATTTCTGCATTTTTCCATGCACTGATAGTACTTCATGTTTCCTACCTCTCAAGATGTTAAAGAAATTGGATCACACTTCCTGCATTGCCAGAGCCTGTGCAAGTCAAAAGTTGCCAAGAAATCTGTGAATTCCTAGGTGACCTTAGGTTCTTGAGGTCACCTTCAGATTCCATATCTTCTCATGCTGCCTCCGATCTGCTCCCTGGTGTGAAATGAAACTCAGCACCCTTCTCGATTCCCTCTCTGTGGTCACTCACATCAAACATAAGAGAAGGGACTTCCCTGGTGGCGCAGTGGTTAAGAATCTGCCTGCCAATGCAGGAGACACGAGTTCGAGTCCTGGTCCGGGAAGATCCCACGTGCCGCGGAGCAACGAAGCCCGCGCGCCACAGCTACTGAGCCTGCGCTCTAGAGCCCGCGAGCCACAACTACTGAAGCCCGTGTGCCTAGAGTCCGTGCTCCGCAACAAGAGAAGCCCCTGCAATGAGAAGCCCGCGCACCGCAAGGAAGAGTTGCCCCCGCTCGCCACAACTAGAGAAAGCCCATGCGCAGCAACGAAGACCCAACGCAGCCAAAAATAAATATAAAATAATAAATAAATTTATTTTTAAAAAAGAGAGAAAAATATTATCTGAAAATGCAAATTTATGGCACTTCTCCCACCCCCTCATCCTCAGTTAACAGGGCAAACTCTGACATAATTTACTCTGCATTTTTCTGTCTTATCCTCTCCACTGCCCTTCTTGGCCCCTTGCAGACAGATCTGGGTACTCTTTGGGCGGGGGAGAGATAAAGCATCAAAGGTGGGGATTGCATCAGAAAATGCAGAGCTTTTTCTCAAAGAGAGGGAGTAAAAGAATAGAAAAGTGATGAGGAAAACTAGAAACACCTTTTTGGGTCGAGTGTCAGAGAAAGTGGATCCTAAGATGCAGTTATTTATTTAACAAACGTTGATGTAACTATTCCTGCGTGTCAGGTACTGTTTTGAGGGCTTGACAAATATTAACTCATTTCATTCTCATCACCATCCTAATAGGTAGGTACTATAATCATCCTTATTTTACAGATGAGGAAACTAGAGCACAGAGAGATTAAGTGATTCGCTAAAGATCTCACAGCTTGTAAGTGGCAGAACCAAAATTCAAACTGAGGCTGACTGGCCCAGAGTCCATGCTCTCAGCCCTGATCCGTAGTCCTTCTCGTGTGGTTTACTAACTACCTTTCCTTGTACGGGATTACAGGCATTCAAGTAAAGCTTGGAACTAGCTATTCGTTTGGGAGAGCAGATTGCATTATTTTGTCCGTGACATCAGCTTGAGACTGGGCCACGTGGGGCCCTGGAATGTATTCAGCTTTTAAAGGGGCACCTGGGGGCTTCCCTGGTGGCGCAGTGGTTGAGAATCTGCCTGCCAATGGAGGGGACACGGGTTTGAGCCCTGGTCTGGGAAGATCCCACATGCCGCGGAGCAACTAGGCCCGTGAGCCACAACTACTGAGCCTGCACGTCTGGAGCCTGTGCTCCCCAACAAGAGAGGCCGCGATAGTGAGAGGCCCACGCACCGCGATGAAGAGTGGTCCCCGCTTGCCACAATTAGAGAAAGCCCTCGCACAGAAACGAAGACTCAACATATTTATTTATAAATAAATAAAATTAAAAATAATAATAATAAAATAAAAGAACCGTGTGCTCTGACATATCTCAAAATGGTTCCTCTAAAAAAAAAAAAAAAAGGAGCACCTGGGGTTGGGGGGAGGGATAAATTAGGAGTTTGGGATTAACAGATACACACTAATATGTATAAAATAGATAAACAACAAGGACCTACTGTATGGTGCAGGGGACTATAGTCAATATCTTGTAATAACCTATAGTATAATGGAAAAGAACCTGAAAATATATATATATATATATATATATATATATATAAAATATATATTGATATATCTGTATCATGTTGCCATACACCTGAAGCTAATACAACATTGTAAATCAACTATACTCCAATAAAAAGTTGCTTGTTCTGAAAAAAAGAAAAAACAAAAGAGCATCTGATTGGTGGGATCTTCTGAAGATGGAGGGGTGTGGTTCACAGAGAGGAGTCCTAACACACCTGGGCATCCTTCTGCCTCCTGCCAGCCGCCTCCTCCTTCTTCCTTCCCTCTCTCGCCTTCTTACCTCTTTGCTTCAGGATTGCCTTGGGAACTCCAAATTCTTCTCCTTCTATTATACAGCTTTTTTCTAGGGTCTTCTCTCAAATACACATGCCCAAACCCATCATTATGCTCAGATGGACAAATTTTACAGAAGTCACTCTCCTTTAGACAATTTTAAAAGTTTGCCCTTGGTTCAGTTCTCTTGTTTCTTGGGTTCTGAAAAGATGAACCAGAACTCAGTTTTCCTAGAGCCGTATCCATAGAGTGCTGACAAAGACAAAGGGAGAATACCCAGAATTATAAAGAAGAAACATTTAGAGTCACCCTTAAGAGTTGCCTTCGAAAATGCTCCCGCCTGACTTTCCTATGTTATCCAGTTTCCCTTCAATTCACTCTTCTGATAAGCAGAATCTAGATGTTGGTGCTTCCAGATATAACTGCTTATTGCTGAATCCCTGAAAAGCCAAGGCGGAGAGATTTTTCAAAAATCTGGCTCCTTTGATATCAACGGTGACTCGGGCCCAGTGGAGAATGTTACTTCTTATTGCCAAATTGCAAAACCAGCTTCTTGAGTTTCCAAAAATACCTCCTCGCTGAAGAGTTCTTTGCCTCAGAGAGGAAGGGTGATGGGTCGAAACAGCCACTGAGTAGAAGGCAGGAGGCATTAGTCACACAGGGGAGAAGTTGCAGATAAATTTTAAGAGCCACTGCAAACGCAGGCCCATATGGTGTCCGGGGGGCACTTTTGTTTTAGCAGATATATCTTGGGATCTTTGAAGGAATGGTTGCACTGCCAACTCGTCAATTAATCAACCCTCCCAAGGTCACCAGGGACGCTGTGGATTGGGCCCGGGCAACAAGGGCCTGGAGGAACTGGCTTTAATTAAAGGATTTGTGCAGTAATGGAATCCTCAAATCCTTTGAGCAATGTTGCATGAACTGGGCCTTTCAATCCCTGTGTGCATTTTCCATGGCTGCGAGAAAGCGACAAATATCCTGACCAAGCACTTTGAGGGAGGGTGTCGTTAACCCATTTAGAAACCCCGCTGAAGGACACATGATTTGGAAATGCGCCCAAGCAAATGAAAAAGAAAAAAGAACACTGCATTCTCCAGCAGTGGTGAGGACATCCATTCTCCAGACTCTTGTGATAAAGTCCTGCTATGGTCATTACTGTTTTAAAAAATTGCTTTGTGGACATTACCAACTATCTTCATTGGAATTATTAGCCATGATTTGGATGGATCATTGAAATCTGAGAGTAACAGTCTGGTAGTTTGTAAGGGTTTAGGACTAGGGGTCCTCTGGATGGATACTGCCCGTAGATGGTTTGGACATGCAGAATGGTCTTGCAGTGCATATCTTGGCTTCTGAAAAAGTCAGTTGCCTCCTTTTGACCAAGGGTGTACCCGCTGGGCCCACTCCACACACAGCCCCACCTGTCTGGTTCTTGAAGGTATTTTTGTGTGTGTGTGACCTTGATCAGACATTTCTCTGAAGCTGTGCTCATTGCTTTGCTGTCATTTGGTACATGTGAAATTCACACACATACACACCATACTCTCATGGGTTTTCCAACCTGTGAGCTGCCACACAGAAAATATGGGCTGGAGATAATGCCAATTCCTGGATGCTGATGGGAACTCCAGCTGTCATCTGATTGTTGCACAAACCTCTTACCAAATCCCAGGAAGCTCAAAACTTGTATGATACAACTTGATCCCCAGAGTCTCTTCAACGAACTGTAATTTAACTTCCAGGCATTAGTTATTTTATCAGGAACTCTTTAAGGTCATCTTTTTGAGAAATCGCTATCAAATTTTAATATGCTGTTGGATGTCTCTTATCTAAGTAACCTGCAGGCTAGGTTACTCTCAGAGCTCGGAACTGGGAAAACAGTTCGCTTTCTGTCTTGAGAACCAGACACGTACAGTACATATGTCTTAATCAGCCCAGGCTGCCATAACAAAATACCACAGGCTGGGTGGCTTAACCAACAGAATTTTATTTCTCACAGTCCTGGGGGCTGCAAGTCTGAGATCAGGGTACCGCCGTGGTTGGGGTCTGGTGAAACCTCTCTTCCTGGCTTGTGGGTGCCACCTTCTCACTGTGTCCTCACATGGCAGAGAGAGAGCTCTCTGGTATTTTTCTTATTAGGACACTAATTCTATCAGGTCAGGGCCCTACCCTTATGACCTCATTTAACCCTAATTACTCCTGTAAAAGTCCCACTCCAAATACATCACGTTGGGGGTTAAGGTTTCAACATATTGGCGGAGTGGCACAGTTGGTCCATAGCAACACATGTACACAACCCATCCAAGTTTTTTTCTCCCTTAATGCCAGGAATATCATAGCAAAGTTTTGAACTCAATTCCATTAGCCTCTCTAATCTAGATTTTCATTTATAATTTGTTTTGACCTCTTGCCCTCATTACTCAGCTCTTGTTCTTTCATCCTTACAATGATATGGGGTTTTGTTTTATTATTGCTTGTTTACTTCACGTGTGTAGATATGTTTTAATGACAAATCTTCCAAATACATTTTGGAAGATGATGGGATATGAGAATGATAAATATAAGAAAAAATTTGTATCATGGCACTGTGAGGAAAGACACACTTCAGATATGTTTGTTTGTCTTGGAAATCTGCTTAGCTTGTTTCTAAGGTCTTATCTTGCAGCATCCGTGAAACTGTATTTGGGCTTGTTGAAAGGTCCAATAACAATGGTTGGTAATGCTGAAAAACAGGTGAACTCTGTTTTCTGCACTTTTCTTCAGGAAAGCTACTCCCAACAAGAGTATTAGGACTTGGTAACTGGATCCTTCATCAGCCACTGACTCAATAACTAGCTGTCTTTTGCTTAAAATCATAGATATTTGACTAGTAACTAGATTCTTTCCTCTTATTCATGCTTCACACCCAATCTCTTATGAGCTTTTAGTAATTCCACCTCCTCACTATCTTTCAAGTATATTTTCTCCTCTTCATCTCCTGTCCCCGCTCCTGAGTTTGGGCCCTCACATACACTGTTAAAGTAAACTCTGTAGTGGACATTTTTCATGTTTGGGGCCACCCAGAACCCTTTCTGTATTTGGAAAATGTCCTCACCTTCATAAGACAGAAGCCAAAAACTGGTTTTCCCAGCATCCCTTGCAGCCAGGACACAGACATTAGCTTGGCCTCCAATCAAACATCCGCACAATGGACTGACTCAGAAGAGGTGACGCAGTGAAGCAGGTGCCGCATGGAATTCACCCTGGCAAGGGTGATGACAGAATCTTCTGGTTTCCAGAGGCAGTGGCCCTGGAAGGTATGTGCAGCATCTGTGCCCAGGGCTGGGCCCCGTGACGGTGGCAGAGAGGTGTCACCACTGCAGCTGTTCCCAAATGTGGTTTGGGCCTGGTTGCTGGTTTCACAACTCCTCTCTAGCTCTCCAAGAGATTCTAGGGCCTGCCTCCTAACCTCTGATAACCACTCGAGCTAAGTCAAAACTAGCCCAAGTGGTTTTCTGATATTTACATTAAGAACTCTATGTCAGATGAGATCTTAGTTTTAAATAATAGAATCTGACTCTGACTGACGAAGTAAAAGTTGATTATATGTGGGATCTAAAAAATACAACAAGCTAATGAATAAAACAAACAAACAAAAAAGAAGCAGACTCACAGATATAGAGAACAAGCTAGTGGTTACCAGTAGGGAGAGGGATGGGGGGAGGAGAAATAGAGGGGTAAAGGGGGAAAAAGGGTTAATGTGGGATTATATGAAATCATCTGTGTGAAACTTTTGAAAATTGTAAAGCACTATAGAATTTAAAAACCTTTCAGTCAATAAAAATTAAGTAAAATCAAAAAGAAAACACAAAAAGGATATTGACTAACTTGCGCTTTCAGAAAGATGCAGTAGACATTCTTTCTCCCATTCCTTCCACCAAGTACAACTAAAAACACTAGACATTATATGGACAAATGTAAGAAGTCTCTGAAAGAAGGCTGACTGGTTAGGGAACTTGGGATCCCAGGAATGACATAGTGATGAGTTCCCTGGGTTTTCTTTTTGCCTGGCATATCCCAGATTGGGTACTGAAGAAGTTAGAAATCCAGAAGCACCAATGGATACAGACCAAGAGTCCCTCTGGAAGCCTGCTCTCTCTGCCAAAACGACCAGGACAGGGAAACCAAGCAAGACAGAAAAATTTTAGACAATAATCACCCTACTCCAGCCAAACACCACAGGAAGCACTGCAGCCCCACCACTACATCCGCCAGCAAAGACCCAGAGCCTAGACGCCCACTCTTGCCAGGCTGCAGTGAGATGCCCCAACTTCCCTCCTGGGGAGACATCAGAAAAGACCAAGTAGGGAGCCAGGATTTCATCCCCAGCAGGTAGTCCTATAAGGGAGCGAGGGAAGAAGCCATCCCCTGCAAGGTCTGGCTATGCTTCCTACCCTTGGTTTCTACCAAATTCCCCCTTTTAACAAATCTCCTTTTTAATTTAAGCAGTTTGAATAGGTATCCAAGTCTCACAATCAACCATACTCAGGCTCAGACAAACAAAACTCAACAGGACCCCTGGTACGTGGACATACTAATTGTTCAAAAGATGGTGTTGGTCTCGAACCTGCCTCTTAAAGTATTCCCCACACCTCCGACACAACCTTCCTTTCTCCAGTGAAATGTCACTTTCTCTAGAAAGTTAGAGAGGGCTTCTCCAACCTAAGGCTCCAAATCATGCCTCTCTCTAAGCGGCCTCTGGTTCCCCTTTGTGATCGCGTGTGTAATTGTGACTGTCCTCCACACCAGCCAAGGCTCCCTGGGAGGAGGCAGCATGTTAGTGCAACTTCACACACCCAGCATGACACAAAGCACAAGACACATAGTAGGTGTTCAATAAATAGCACTTGAATTAACAAGCCTCTGAAACAGGAGCTTAGTCATTCTTCCACGTACCTCCCAAGCTTTTCATGATGACAGGGGAGGTGATACAGGCACGGTATGCAAATGCCGGAAGTCAGTCTCTTAACAGTAATGCGTCTTCTACTTCCCCTCCCTGCTCCCTGCCGAGCCTGCAAACTCCCAAAAAAGGAGGAACTGGCCCTGATCTCCCTTCCTTACTTAGTCCATTTTCCAATGCAGAGGTCAGGTGAGGAGGCGGCACTTACACACCCATTTTCCGCAGAGGCGGGACCTGCCAGAGGGTTGCACTCTGACAATTTGGCAGCTCCTGCGACCATGCTGGGATGCTTGAGAGTGAACTCTGGCTGACCTGCAGCTGTGAACTTCATTCTGGTGTCGAAACAACCGCCTCCATCTTCCAGAATTCTAAATATCAGTGATTTTTGTCGACCTCCATCATTTTAACTTGGTCACATGAGTGTGTTGCAGTGGCTGTTGTTTCTAAGTGGGTGGAAGATGCGTTTGCACCGAGACCTCTTTCTGGCCTGTTGTTGCCCAGAACAAATGTTGCGATCAAATTACCATCCCCTGGAAATAGCAGCCTACATGGGAAATGCTGACAACTTCTAATGTGAACTGTGCACACGGCATTGATAGAATACCTAAAATAAGTGAATACAGAAAAAAAGAGAGAGAAAAGCCTGAGGTGTGGGTTTCCTTAACACAGCAGAACGGGGTGGCTCTGCACCTTCTATAAATAAGAGGGAAGGAGATACCGCAGCACAGGGTGGGAAGTCTTTGCTGACCTCTGCATGGCATTGTGTGCCCCTGGCATTGTTCTGAGTAGTAAACCTGGCTCTAGAATGAGGTCTGCTCATCAGAGAGGTGCCAGGATCTCCCCAGCCACGGCCATGGGACTGTGCCACTCGTGTTACAAGGAGTGCATGTGATCTTATGTGCATTTATAGAGCTTTGTATCTTATTCTAACTTCTTTTTGAAAGAGGTGTGACAGGTATTTAATACTCTGTTTTACAGGTAAGGAAACCAGCAACAAGTGCATGGCTCATCCATGTCTAGAGCACAAACTTTCTGATTCCCAATCCGATGCTCATTCCACCAAAATCATGCTTGAAAGTTTAAATAATAGTGATGATAATAGTAATGACGGCTGACATTTATTGAGCACTCATGATGTGACAGGTACTGAAGTAGGTATTTCAATGCATATTATTCCATTCATACGAAGTAGGCACTGTCATTATCGACATTTTATGGGTGAAGAAACTAAAGCCCAGAAAGGTTAAGTAACTTGTCCAAGGTCACACAGCTAGCAAGTGGCAGAACTCAGAGCCAGAATTCTCAACCCTTATACATGAGGCCTTGCCAAGTTCAACATTAAGGGAAAGAGTAATGCTGTTTAATTTATGTATTTTATTTAATTTATGCATTTCCTTATTCTAAAAGTGATTTAGTTACATGGTTTAGAAATTAAGGGAGGTTCACTCAATGGACAATTCCAATAAAATTTTGAATTTAACTTCATAGCATGGAAAGGTATACCTGATAAACATTTACATAAGCAGGAGACAACGTCGTAAGTACACTAGAATTACAACCATGAATAAGCATGGGAAAATTAAAAATTCTAAGGACACACACCAAGATATGATCAGTCATTGTATTGAAGTGATATGATTATGTGAGGTTTTTTTTTTAATGTTCTCTATTTCTAAATTTTCTGGGTTTTTTCTTTCTTTTTGAAAAAATTTAAGGAAATGTGAAAAGGCTCCCCAAAACGTAGCTTGACTTATTGCTTTGAATCTCTGGCATTTTGGGACCCACAGAGAAAAAACAGTCTTATAAAAAAGCAAGAAATGTGGGAGCAGCTCAGGTTTTTCATTTTTATTCTATCAAAACATCAAGGAATTTGTCTTGGTAATACTGGTAAAAACTTGTCCACACTACCTCTCCAAAGAAAGAGAGAGAAGGGGAGGGGAGCTGGGGGGAGAGAAGGGGAGGGGATGGGAGAGAAGGAAAGAAAAAGAGAAAAGGGGGTGAATTTTGTTGCACAGCAGAACCATTAAATTTCATTGCTTTGTTTGGGAACTACTTAACAAGTCCACAAACACTAATCTTGCTGGGTAATTAAAACAGTGTAAATGTCACTATTCCAATCTTTGACATTTGGTTTGGGTCCTGACAGGCACACTGAATAACAGAGAAGGAATATCCCGGTTGAGAACACGTGTTAATAATCCTGGCACAAGGCTTTAATATTCCTCTAGATATTTGAAAAACTCCATATAGCTAGATATATGCCATTCCTTTGGCACTTCATCACACGCTGCCTTGAGGCACCTCGTCTATTGCTGTTTTGTATTGTTGTGTGGTTGTCTTGAATCATTTAAACTTCCATGAGTCTGGATTTGCCGAAGACATGGCATCTTTCCTGAGGGCACCGATTGGGTTCTACTTCCTAGTAACACAATGTCATATACATCAGAGAAGGTCAACTGCATTTGAATAATAATAATAATAACAACAGTAATAATGGCTACCATTTATTGATCACTTACTATGCACTAGGCACTGTGCTTGGTACTTAGCCAACACTTACTCATTTAATAACAAGCAGTGTGTTAGAGCAGGCTGCCAACCAGACTGAATCCCAAATCTGCAATTTACTGGCTTTGACACATTTCTCAGTCTCCCTGTTTCTTAGTTTCATCCTCAGTAAAATAAGGAAATCATGGTACCTTACTTCTTAAGGTTGTTGCCAAATCAAATGAGTTCGTATAGGTAGAGGGCTTGCACATGGTAGTCACTCCGTAAACATTAACCTCGATGATGCTCATTTGATCACTGTGATTGTTCATTCCTACAATGAGAGAACTCTTGCCTCTCCCCACCCCGACTTCTCCCCAGACATTCCCATCTCCATAGATAGCACCGCCTGCCTCCTCATTGCCCATGTCAGAACACAAGGCTCCATTCTTGAGTTCTTGCTTCTCCCCCAAATCCCAAACCATTTAACAAGTCCTGTCAGCTCTACCTCCAGAATACCCTGAATCCTCTCACTGGATTCCATCCGGGGAAGCATCATTCTGCGGTGGCCCTGCCTGAGTTAGGAGCCTTCCTCTACCACTTCCTATGTACGTGATAATGGGCAAAGTACTTGAACGCTCATCTGGGATAGTAATAGAACCTACATCATAGGGTTGCTGTGAAGACAAAATCAGATAATCCACGTAAAAGCACTTGAAACAATGCCTGAACATAGAAACCACTCAGGCAATATTATCCACTGCTGTTGTTGTTGTTATTATTATTATGTCCACTGATTCCAGGCCCGTCCAAGCTGCCATCAGCTCTCATTTGAATGGAAGCTACAGTCTCTTAATTAGCCTCCCTTCTTCAATTCTTCAATTCTGTCACCACACAGCAGCCAAAGGGACATGGTTACCATGTAAAAAAACCATATCTCTCCACGACTAAGAATCTTACCATGGTTTCCCTTTATACTTGGATAAAAATCCAAACCCTTAGCTCTGGCCTTAGCTCTGGCTCAGTCCACATATGAGGTGACCCTGTCTACTCTGACCACAGCTTGGACTGTTAACCTCTTCTTATTATAATCCAGAGGCACCAGTCATTTTTTAGTTCCTTGAATATGTCGAGCTTCAGCCTGCCCCAGGGCCTTTGCACTTGCTGTTACCTCTGTCCGCCCACCCCGCCAGAACAATCATTCTGGCCCCTTCTTGTATGTGCAGGTCTCCACAGCTCACACGTTCTCTCTTCTGCCAGGATTTCCTTATCCTGTCTGGGGTTTCCCCTCCCTCCACACTCCCCAGTCACATCATCCTATTTTCAGTTCTTTATACCCATGTCTGACAATACCTTGTTTGTTTATTTGTTCACTGGCTTATCTTCTGCCTGCCCAACTAGTATATAGCTTGTTCTAGTCACTAGGGTAGCATAACAAATCAGCACAAAACAGCCATTTATTAAGCTCACAGACTATGTAGGTAAGGAGGTCAGATAAGGCACAGTGGGGATGGCTGATCTTTCGGGGCCTCAGCCGAAAGACTCAAAGGCCAGAGACTGGAACAAGTGGGGCTCTTTGGGCATCTTTTTCTGTCTCTATGTAATCGCACCACATGATCCCTCCAGCACTGCGGCAGTGATGTAGCTGGACTGCCTATATGCCAGCTCAGGGATCCCAAGGCACATGTCCCAAGGGAGGGCCAAGAGAATGCTGTCTCACCATCTATGATGTAGACTTGAAAGTTATACAGCGCCTCTTCCACCACAGTCACAGGCCTGTCCTCTTTCAAGAAGACAGAGAAATGACAGCAGTGTCATAATTTGAGAAGAGAATGTGATATTGATATATATCTATACCTATCTCTCTATCTATCTATATGATGGAATATTATTCAGCCCTAAAAGAGAAAAAGAAAGAAATCCTGCCGTTTTCAACAACATGGATGGACCTGGAGGACATCATACTCAGTGAAATGAGCCAGACATAGAAAGACAAATATTGCATAATCTCACGTATATGTGGAATCTAAAAAAGTCAAACTCATAGAAGCAGAGAGCAGAATGGTGGTTGCCAGGGACTGAGGGGAAGTGGAAATGGGATGATGGTCGAAGGGTACAGAGTTTCAGTTCTGCAAGAGAAATAAGTTCTGGATATCCACTATACAGCATATATATATGCCTATAGCTAATAAAACTGTACTATATACTTAAAATTTGCTAAGATCTTATGTTACGTATTTGTACCATAAAAAGATAAATAATAAAGGGGACAGGAGGAAACTTTGGGAAGTGATGGATATATCTATGGCCTGCTGGTGGTGCTGGTTTCACAAGTACATATTTATCCCCAAACTGATCAAGTTGTATACATTACATGTGTATAGCTTTTTCTACGTCAATCATACTTCAATAAAGTAATTTTTTTAAATAGATATTTATTCATGATTTGGTTTGTTTTCATTGCTTGCAAGGATGTTTGACATAAAATACAAATAAAGTTAAATTTTAAAAAAAGAAGAGAATATGGGATGGAATATATGGGCACAGCCATCTTCGAAAGTACAGGCTGCCCAAGAGCTCCGTGAGAGCAGGGATCTTGCTTTGTTCACATGGTACCCACAGCTCTAGAACAGTGCCTGGCACACAGCAGGTGCTCAATAAATGTTTGTTGAATCAAGGAATGAAATGCCCTATGATGTAAGTATATTGTCTTCATTTTACAAATGAAAAAATTGAGACCCAGGGAATGGTTCCGGTAGAAACCCAGGTCTGCCTGACTCCAATAGCTGTTTTGTTGGGGTTTTTTTAAATTATAGTATAGTTGTTTTACAATATTGTGTTAGTTTATACCGTACAACAAGGTGAATCAGTTATACGTACACATATATCCCCTCTTTTTGATTTCCTTCTCATTTAGGTCACCACAGAGCATTGAGTAGAGTTCCCTGTGCTGTACAGTAGGTTCTCATTAGTTATCTATCTTATACATAGTATAAATAGTGTATATATGTCAATCCCAATCTCCCAATTCATCCAACAGCTGTTTCTTAACAAATTATACACTCCATTCCCTCCCTAATGTTGACAACTGAAAAAATGAATAAAAGAATAAAGGGTGGAATTATTCTTCTTCCCTAGTAAAATTATCCTAATATCTCTGGTTAACATTCAGGTTCTATCAAGTCTTCCAATTCACCTTCCCAGATTTTCCCAAACTTTTTAGTACTGACTAACACTGATATGTACAAAGCATCCTTTTTCAATAGGATCCCATAAACTCTGGTCTTAGGATACCTAAGATTTCTGCTTCCAGGTAACAGGCCCTGGAAATGGTGAAACACAGCTCTCGAAGGACTCCAGTCAAGGTCAGTCAAGCAGCCTTCAAAACTAAAAGCACCTAATGACTTCTTTCATTGTCACTTTCAGAAGGCTGGGCCTTTCTGCTGGCTGGTTTCTGTCTTAGCTGGTGGTGGGTGGCACGTCTGGGTAATGATTCAGAGGAAGAGCGCCACCTACTGATGACCTGCTCCACCTCCAACATCACCATAGCTGGGCTTAGACCTTCCTGTTCATGGTCAGAAGGGTGTACCGGGATCTTCTGAGCAGAACAGTGGAATCTTGGTTTGACTTCTAACTTGGTTTGAAGTAACACTAAGATGGACAGAATCATAGCACACTGAATACAGGGCAGACCCATGTGGTTCTGACAGGCAGGATGGTAAGTCAAGTAGGACCAGATTCTTTCCAAAATACAGCTTGCATTTTTCTGGCAAGCCTCTCCACTGAATGTCCCTTTATTAAGCAGAATAATTATGTAGCATATTTAATACCATTCTAGCAAGGCATTAACTATATTATTATTTCCACTAGTGCCTTCACTTCCATTTTCAATGTGTTCCTAAGAAACTCCAATTTATAACATAAGGTAAGAAAGGTCAGCTTCAAATAGTTCTTGTATCAACTAGGAGGCCTGTAGCTAGAAAAGAAAGCCATGGCAACTTGACTTAATAGTTCATATGGTATAACTCTATTCATATGAAATTCCAAATAGGCAAAACTGACATATAATGATAGAAATTAGAACATTTGTTATCTCGGGTAAGGGGTGGGAGGGGTTAATTACAAAAAGACACAAAGAAGGTCTGTGGGGATGAAAATTTCTATATCTTGGTGGGATCTGGTTACTCAAATGAGCATATTAGTCAAAACCCATTGGATGGTACAAGGAAGATTTGTGCATTTCACTTATATAATTTTTTCCTGGAAAAGAAAAAAATGTAAATAAATAATGAATTCTAGTTAATAACTGGCATGCTGAAGTATTTAGGAATAGAGTTTACTGATGTCTGCAACTTACTTTGAAATCCACTGAGAAATAAAATGGGATGACAGGTGCGTAGAGACATGGATTGACACGTGAAAAAGCAAATAAGGCAAAATGTTAATGGTTGTAGGATTAAGGTGTTGTGTATATGGGTGTTCACTATACACCTCTTTCATCTGTTCTCAATGTTTGAAAATTTCCATAATAAGTAAAAAAGGAAAATAAAAACAGAACAAAGCCTAATGGAAATAACACACGTAGCCACCTTCGGATTGAAATGACTCAAGAAAATATCAAGTTTGGGCTACTTTGGGCTGGAATTATCTCAACTCATTTATCTTAGTAAGAAGGACAAATTGGGTAGTTCCGATGTCACCAATTAATTTTTCTGAATGAGAAAATTTCTAAATTTTGAAATTTAATTTAAAAATTTTTTAATTTGGGGTGCCCCCGAGCTTTCTGACACATCTCTGTAGTACTGGTGGGCTCTCAAATTAATCTGATGAGGTCGAGGAAGAGGATCCTGCTTTACCAATTACTTGTACCTTTCTGTAACCTCTTGACTAGGCAGAGTGTTTTAAAGAATGGCTGGGGACCTGCCCTTCCCCAAGTTGATCACCTTCCTAGCTTTGTACCGATCTTTTCAATGAGAATCCCCCCTACTCAGCATCCTGTCTCTGGAAAGAAGCTGCACAAAAAAAAAAAAAAAAAAAAAATTCTTATTTAAGAGAGCCAACAAAGCTTTTCAAGCCATCAAATGAGTTAAGATGAACCAGAAGTATATGAATTAAATTTCCCCTCAAGTCTTATAGAAATCCAACAAATAAATTAAATGCATGCGGATTTAAAAAATCAAAGGCTGAAAAAGCTTGAGGCAAAGTGCATTTGACATTTGAAATAATAGAAACTTGAGAGGAGGCATGTAGCAAGATGTGCGCTTACCTGCTGTAATAGGGGCCTGACTCGGTGTTTATGGAGCATAATGGCATTGCAGGGAAATTCAATACAACTCTCCAGGCACCAGGTGTGACTTGAGTGTCATCATTTAGAAGACAATGTCAGTGGGCTCCAGCTCAGCCCTCAACCCAGGAGGGCCATGGTTGCTGCAGTTCTGAGTTCCTGCAGAGTTACCCTTTTCTTTTGGAAGGGTTTGACTACAGCTCCAAAGTAGGCATGTGAAAGGGTCTGGGAATATGTTGAAAGAACCTGAAAGATGTTTTCATTGTGGCCTGGTAATTCCACTTTGAGGCATTTAGCCTAAGCAAGGAATTCTGAGATGTGGCCAAAGCAGCGTGCACAAGGATATTCATCACTAGATTATACAACACAGTAAAAATTTTAAAGCAATCCTATGTCCAACAATAGGAAATTGGTTAAAAAATTGTGGTAGATGCTGTTTAACATAGTAGTTAAGACAATAGATGTGAGTTTGAGACCTGGCTTAGCCACTCACTAGTTTTGGCACCTTGGGTCAATTCTAGCTGTAACCCAGTTGAGCTTCTGCCTCCTCATCTATAAAACGGGGATGATACATTACCCCATGGGTCTGTTGGAAGGATGAAATGAGACAATATGAGTAAAGCCCTTATGTAGTACCTGATCACTATGAGTGCTTAACTAATGACATCATAATTATGATTTTATATATGTATATATCATATGGGACGTTCGTATATGTATAGTACTGTACAATATAATTTGTAGCTGTTATATAATAACTGTTACAAATTATATTGTTTAAAAAATATTTTTTTATTGGCGTGGAAAATGCCCATAACATCATATTAAGTAAAAGAAACAGTACAGGACTAAATGTAAAATATAACTCAATTTTATTAAAATAGATATTAATGGACATAAGAGAAAAGACTGGAGGAAACCATCAAAATGTTATTAATGACCTTCATATCTGTTAGGAAGAATATTGATGATTTAAATTCTGTTCTTTACACTTTCCTCTATTTTCAAAATTATCAGCCTTGATCATATATTACTTTGTGTAATTTCCTTTTAAATAACATCCTATTAGTTTATATTAAATAGAGTTGAATTTAAAGAAAAGAGCAAAAAGAGACCCATCCTTTTATCACGCAGAAAACTGTTGGGAAAAAAAGCAACATATAAACATGGTTAGAGAATTGAAAGCATAGAGAAGTACAAAGTTAATAGTGGAGTTTCCATCTGCTTCCTCCCTCTGTCTATCGCCCACAAAGGTAAATACAGTTAATAGTTCCCTTCAAGGCAGGAAAAAGACACCAGTATCTATCAGTGCAAACAGATCCACCTCATTCTTTTAATTTTTATCAAATGTTATTTATATCCTATTCCAGGAAAGCTGTTGCTTTTAAAGCTCTTTAACCATCACCCCAATCCGTGCCATCACCCCTCCCTCCCTCCCCTTCCAGCCCAGCCGCAGTTAGCAGCTTGATTCGTGGGTCCTTTCATATCGATTCCTGTACATTTACTTACGTAACAGCATTCTCAAGCACAACAATAGTGTGGGGCTTTTCTTTTTGATATAAATGGTATCACACTGTACACATAAGTTTAACCACGCACAGTTTTCTATAGTATAGATGTATCACAGTGTATTGAACATTTCCCCTATGAATGGATATTTAATCTTATTTCAGTTTTATTTATTATTTTTATAATCAGAATGAAATATTATTTTAATTTGTATTTTATTAAACCTAAATATATATATTTATATATAAATATAAATCTATATATATAAATTTTAAATGGGCTATTGGAAGCAGTTCAAGGTGGTTTCTTGGTGTTCATCTCATTTTGGACCCTTCGAGTGAACCTGGCCAGTGCAACCTCACCCACACGAGACCTCAGAAATCAGCAGTCCATCCCAGGAGCTGTTCCAGGCTCTGTCCATTTGCACATACACCACCTCAAGTTTTCCCTTCCCTGTACACATCCCTTCTTCTCTACCCTCCACTTAGCTCCACATTCCAGTTCCTGCTTCTCCTTCTAACCAGGAGGTAGCCAACCCAGCTTTGGACTTGCTATCCCAGCTAATCACTGATAGACAAGAAGGAAAGCGGGTCAGGAAAAAAGACCTTTCACCTGCTTTTATACCTTAACAATAGGGAAATGGATACCTTGATGTGGGGTGCTACTGTAACATTCCTTAACTAATACTGAAGTTTATACTTGAAGTGGGGTGCTGTCCTGATGTAAACCTGAAACGTGTGGCTCTGGTTTAGTTGTTTGCCTTTCAAGCTACCACAGGTCTTTTGTCGATGCATGAGTCTTTCCAGTCTCCAATAGCAGCTGTCTTGCTGTCCACTGCCCAACTAATTAGTGTTGAGTGACAAGTGGCAAGAAAAATGATTTTAGAAGCTATAAAGATGAAGACCATGTTATGCAGTAGCAAAATACCTGGATGCAAAGAAATAAATCACTCACAAACATTTTTATCTAGGGAAGAATTTCAACCATGGTTATGCTCATGGGACCAATTGGACACATGTAGATCAGAAGCCTACTAAGATTTTGAGGGGACAGAATTGCTAAAGAAACCATAATCCACGACTTCGTTTGAGCCTAAAGCCACTAGTTCCCATAGGACATTTGTCATTGTCTGGAGACATTTTTGATTGTCACAACTGGGGCAGAGATGCCTCTACCTACTGGTACCTAAAGGGTAGCGGCCAGGAAAATTGCTAAGCATCCTATATTCATAAGATACACCCCACAACAAACGGCTCAAAATGTCAATACAATAACAGATCATAGAGAACAACAGATGAGGGGATTTTTCCCCAAGGAGTTTAATTCTGGTCTAATCAAGAAAGTTCCCCTGCTGCCTGGCAAAGCCTCTTGCTTGGCAGGATTGTACAATCTATGGACTATGGACCAATGACTCCCATTCTGTGCTTTTCTGAATGGGACTGCTTGTTTCCTTGTCCCATCCCTGTTCCATCATAGCACATGGGGTACATGGAGGACGGTGATAGATAACTTGTCTTTTTAGATCAAAGGTCAGTGAGCATGAAATATTGCATCTGGACTTTGTGGAGAAGCCTCAGAACATTGAGCTGGACACAGTAACTGGACTGGACTTTCAGTTGTCTCCTTTATGGAGGGGGTCAGTGTATTCTCTGCATGGGAAAAAGGGTATGAAGGTTATTTGGTGATCAGAAGGGCAGATTGCAGCAGAGGTCCTCAAATCCTAGGCTAGATGACATTCCTTAGTCTCCCTTGTGGTTTGGTGTGGCTGTGGACTAACCACTAACCCACAGAGTGGGAGCACATGTCATGCTCAGCACTTCCAGGCCTGGCCCCTAAAACCCTCCTGCCAAGACCTCTCCCTGCTCCCAGCCCCACCAGGTTGATGCAGAGGAACATAGGGAACTTGGAAAACAAATGCTGAAGATGGCAGAGCCACAATGTGGAAAGAACCTGGGTCCATGAAACACTACTTGGCAGAGAGTTGTCTACTAATCTGAAATACCTGTTCGGGATTTATGTGAGCAAGAAATAAACTTCTCTCGTGTTAATCACTGATCTGTTTATCTGTTACAGTCATTAACATTACCTTAACTAATACACCTACAGAAGGGAATCTGGTTTAAATGAAGCCTGGAACACAGCCCAATTTTCCTAGTACAGCCAATCTCATCCTATCACACAGACACTGTGTGATCAGAGCTCAGAGTAACCCTCAGCACACTTATACTTGCTTGTTCAATGTCTATCTCCCCTAGTGGACTATAAACTCCATTGCAAATGTGTCTGCTGTATCCCTCAAACCTGACAGAGTGCCTGGCACACTAGCCAGTCAATAACTATATTTTGACTGAATGAATAAAGTATCTTCGTATTCTCTTAAACACCATCTGAGGAAGATTCTAAACCACTCATGATAACAATAGTTAGCATTAATTATGTGCGTATGCAGGCAATGTGCTAAGCACTTTGAGTGGATTGTTTCATTTTATTCACTATCCAACAAATGTTTGCTGAGTGCCTAATATATGCCCTTTACTGTCCCAGGCTCTGGGGATTTACCACGTGTACAAAAGGATAAAACTTCCTGTCCTCAAGTTGCTTATATTCTGAAGGATTTAAACACTCACAGCTTTTCCCTTTTACACATGAAAAGCTACATACCTTGTCTGAGGACTAACAGTGGGGAGGGGGAAAGGGCGTGGGACCTCAGAGCGCAGGTATTAACAGGAAGAATGACTAATAGGCAACTTTGATGCCTCTCCTGAGGAGATTTGTAAAAGAGAACAAGGTGCTGTCTGTCTGTATTACTTTGTTACAGTGAATCCTATGGCCTCACTTGGGTTCCTATGGTATTAGGAGGTGGGGGTCTATGGGAGGTGATTAGGTCAAGAGGGGGAAGTCCTCATGAATGGGATTAGTGCCCTTATAAAAGAGACAGAACCCAGAAGTGGGCCCTCACCAGGCACTGGATTTGCTGGTGCCTTGATTTTGGACTTCCCTGCTTCTAGAACTGTGAGAAATAAATTTCTGTTGTTTATAAGCCACTCAGTCTATGGTCATTTGTTACAGCAGCCTGAAAAGACTAAGATGGAGAGGCAACTCTGCACTGGCTCAGTTGCACATGTCTCCAAGAAAGCCTGGGGAGCCTGGGCAATTGATAGAGCCTCAGTGGTCAGAGGGCAACTCCAAAGTATGGGCTCTTTAAGAAAAATATGGGGCTGCCTTAAAAAGAGAGGGGCCTGCTGTTCAAAACCAGTCCCATGGGCCTCTACAGGCCCCTCTGATGGTGCCAGCCTGCTCCCCGGCACTTGACTGTCCCTCCTCCAGCTCAGACCCACGTCTGCATCCCCTGGCTGCCCAGGCTCTGCACTCCTCCTGTGCACTGGAACGGCTGGGCGTTTCACCACCACATACACCATAGTCAGGTTACCTCTGAACCAGACGTCCCAGGAGATCAGTTCTGCTTAGAACAGGGAGTGGGGTTGGGTCTGAGAGGTTAAGGGCCTCCGTTGGGAAAGGACTGGAAATACTCTTCAGGCGAGGATGCCCAACAGGGTCTGGAGAGTGTGGCCGAATCACTGAGACCTCTGGTCCACTCCCCAGGAGCCCTCCAGCCCAGATGTGACCGGCCACGGTCAGACCTGGCCGAAGCACAGCCCCACTCGCTCTAAGTGGGAGTCCTGCTGGGTTGGGGCTGGCGGCTTGACCCTGGCTCAGGCTGGGGAAGGCTGGGGAAAGGAGGCGGCTGGCCCAGTGAGGGGGATTACATCATCTTCCAGGGCACCAGAGCTCCCAGAACCCCTTTCTGGCAAAGCAGATCCACTATCCTCACAGAATATTCGATTTGGAAGGAACCACAGAGACTATCTAAGCCAACCCCACTGCAACAGCCTCCCCTATAGACTCAACGTCTAATTCACCCTTGGCCATGAGGGGCCTTGGGCTGCAAGACACCATAAGACTTAGGTGGTGCAAATTTGAAGAAAAAGACTACTAACTCAAATACTTTGCATCTTGAAAAGCTTATATCAGTAAAATAACTCTGTGCTTTTCCAAGACTCTGAGCTCTTTGAGTACAGGGAGTGTATTTTACCCTCCTCTGTATCTTCTGGGGAACAGACACCTGCCCTGTACGCAGTGAGTGCTCAATATACTTGTTGAATTGAATCTAATTGTCCTAAGTAGAGGAAGATGGAGGTTTGGGAGGTGGGCAGATTTTTCATTGTAAGGATTTCTCCCTCCCCACAATGTGTTTTCCAAATATTATAATATGCTTTTTTTCTCACTACACTTTTTTATTTTTTTACTACTTCTTTTTATCTGGGTATTGCTGGGGCTTTGGACTTTGAAGACCTCCACACTGCTCTTACTACCTTAGGCCAGATAATACGTATGGTCCCTGGTGTGTAGTTTCAACCTCCATAAAAGGAAGCCATAAACATGTGCCATTTGTGACCTTACTGATATGTTGTCAGATGAAACGGGCTACTATTTGTGAAAGCATCTTGTACACTGTAAAGCCCTCTATAAAAAGTCTTCTTCCTCTCCTAATTCTATTTCTCTTCTCCCTAACATTAATTGAGCATTATTTTGTGACAGAAACTGTGCTTGGCACCTTACAACCATCTTCTCATTTAATTTCATGAAAATCCCACGTTACCTCCATTTTACAAGTCAGGAAACCCAAGCTTAGACAGGCCCAGGGTCATGCCAGGAACACACAGCTAGGAAATGACAAAGCTGGGATTGAAACCAAAGTCTATTTGATTCCAAAGCTGCTCCTCTCCCTTATCCTCCTCCCTGCTTCTCTCTTTTTTTCTACTCTTCCTTCCCTCCTCCTTCCCAACCCCAAGGTAGGGGTGGGAAGGGTGGTTAGGAAAGAGACGCTATTGGTAGTCCAACAGTCATGTCCCCATCCCTCTTCTTTGAATTCAGACCCTGATTTTTTTTCAGGTATGGGGTTTCCGTACCTCAGGGGAGGCAGGGTCTCTCCCCAGCTCCAGGGTAAATCTGGATTGTTGGGTTCTAAGCCAATGACAATAATTTTATTTCTTTGTTAATGATTGGTTTTAAGCATGGGCATGTGACTCATTTCTGGCCAATGTGACTTTAAAGGAAGTATTTGAGGGGGTGTCCTTATTGGAAAATAAAAGGTATGCACAAGAGGAACATTGATGTGCAAAGACATGATACCTGAAACCATGGCAGCCATTTTGTTACAATGAGGAGAATTGCCTTGATACAAAGTGGGAAAAATGAAAGAGATGTGGGTCTTTAATGACATCAATGAGTTGATGATTTATCCATTCCTGAAGCTGCTGGTATAACATTGGGATTCTCTTCACATTTGTTAAATAATCCTCTTATTGTTTAGGTTGGTTTGATTTGCTTTTCTGTTATTTGTGACCAAAAGTCTAACTCACATACATTTTCCCCTCTTATCTTCCTCTTTCATGCCTTCTTGTGTTCTTAAGTGTTAAGAAGTATTGATCAGGGAACTTGATTACATGAGTTTGACACTCTCTCCACTGTTGAAACTGTGCCAGAAATGACAGAGAAAAAGGCAAGGGGGCCTCTGTTCCAGGCTTACATGGGATCCATAGATGCCTCAAGGTCCACCTTACACTCGGACCAGGCTTCCCATCCACCTGCTTAAGGTGGCTCTACAGAAGAACCAAGGTTATTCCCACACCCAGACATGAGGCCAAGAGGTTGCCGCCCATCGTCTGAAGCAAAAACAACGTTAAAGGAGAAAACAGGAGAGATTCCCCTTTTCTGCCTCATGGGGGATCAAAGATAATGAATATTGTTAATGCTGCAGGAGACCTAAGACATCCAAGTTCATTCCCATTATCTTACAGATAAAGACATGAGGCGTGAAGAGGGGAAATGATTGTCCAAGCTCGCACAGTTGGTTAATGCCAGAGGCAGGCCTGCATTAGGAACTCAGGTTCCTGATTGAGGGCTTCTTCATGACTCCAAGTGTCACTATCCATTGAGATACCTGGTCCCAGATTGCTAAGCATTTCCCACATTGTCCCTGAGTGTGTAAGGAAATCTTTTTCATTTGGATAAGGTTCAAATTAAGAAGAAGGAAATGAAATCAGGGGTGGGGGAGGGGAGAGAAGGAGCATGTGTGTGTGTGTGTGTGTGTGTGTGTGTGTGTGTGTGTTGCAAAGAGGAAGAGGTGTGGGTGCTCAGGAGAGCTGCAGCCACACGACTTGCCTCCGGCGCTCCCACTACTGGGCTTGCTGGTCACACCAGCTGCGTTTCCCAAAGCTCATCCCTTCCCGGCCTGCCACCGACAAATTGCATTGATTTACGAAACAGACAACTCTGCAATTGCCTGAGTACATTTAATCTTTTCAAATTAAGCCAGCTTCACATTCAGCATACCATATGGAATTCTTTAGGGTGTTTATAAACACGGTTACACTTAAGCCCTCGTCCACTCTGCTTAAACTAGAGCAGAAATAGACCAGAGAGCAAAAAACATACAGATTGAAGGGACAATCTGTCACCAGGCCAAATCCTCTCAGAGTGGAAAAGACTTCAGACATCTGGTCCAGAGGCTGCACCCTGGAGGTCCATGGACTGATTTCGGCACACAGATGTGTTGAGTTTGGCTCGCTTTGTGTTTCTGAAAATTTTTGTGCCAACATTTAAGAGTTGGAAACTTTCACATAAAAATCCAGACTTTCTACATCTTTTGGAAAAAACTGGAAATGTTGCCACACTGAGCCCTCATTCCCACACAACGATCAGCTGAAGACGAATCGTAGCTTCTTCCTGTGCCTGGGGGACCCTTTCTTGTTGGCCATCATTGTCACCACTGCCGATTGTCTTACACCAAACACCTGCATCACTCACTCTCCATACTTGCCTGACCCTTGTAGGCGTTTGTCTGCCATCCTTCTCTAAATGAAAACACTCACTTACAGGAGAGGAAACTGAACCGCAGAATCCAGATGTGACTTGCCTAAAATTTCCAGACACTCCAGAGAGAGGTTTGGACTTCCTCGGCCCATAAAGTTGGATGTGGGGAGGATGGAGGAAGGCAAGCCAATGTTACCTATATTTTGAGAGCATCAGAGCCCACAGATGACTCAGGATTAGATGAGAAGGTGAGATATTTGAGATATTTGATTCATAGCCTGTGGCTGATTGCAGATGTTCATTTATTCATTGCAACAAACATTCATTGCTTTCACAATCTACTTTAGGCTCTGGGGAGACAAAGATACTAAATCTTGATTCCAGTTCTCAAGGAGCTTTCAGTCAAGCGGAGAAAAATAGACATGTTAGCACAGGATTTCCAACAGTCCTCCTCCCAGCCTCTTTTAGTCAGATCTGCAGGTGGAAGGCAGTACAGCACAGTTGTTAAGTGTGAGATATTAGAAAATGCGTATTGATCTCTGCCCCTGGTTGCTGGCACAGAGCTCCTGAAACCCTTGTAATTTCCTAAGTGATAAGGGCACTAGGAACATCTTTTGTTCTAATACTTGTCTTTGACCGCAGCTCCTGAAACAGTGCTCTTTAGACACTTGTGATCTGCTGGGTGATAAGAGCGTCTTTTGTTGGAATGAGGTGACTCTGAGTCAGCTCCTGGATGAAGGCTGGGCACCAGTAACAACAAGGCATGATTAGAAGCTTGGAATTTTCAGCCCCTTCCTCCATTCTCTTGAGAAGAGAAAAGGGCTGAAAATGGAGTTAATGATCAGTCATGTGTATGTGATGAATCCTCCATAAAATCCCAGTTGTACGGGGTTCTGAGAGCTTCTATGTTGTTGAACAGGTGGAGGTGCGGGCAGAGTGGTGCATCGGAGAGGTCATGGAAGCTGCTCTGCCCCCCTCCCAACACACCTTGCCCTACGCATCTCTTCCACCTGGCTGTTCATCTGTATCCTTTATCATATCCTTTTGGAATAAACTGGTAAGCCTAAGTAAATATTTCCCTGAGTCCTGTAAGCCACTCTAGCAAATTAATCACATCCAAGGGGGAAGAAGTCATGGGAACATCTGATTTGTAGCCAACCAGGACAGAAGTTGTAAGTAACCTAGGGACCTGTTACTTTGCAACTGGCATCTGAAGTGGGGGTCAGTCTCATGGGGCTGAGCCCTGAGCCTGTGGGATCTGACACTGTCTCCTGGTAGACAGTGTCAGCATTGAATGAAATTATAGGACAACCAACTTGTGTCAGAGAATTGCTTGGTGGGGGAAAAACTCACACACATGTGGTGACCAGAAGTATCAGAAGTGAAGTGTTTTGGGTGAGTGGTAAAGGAGAAAGGCACACAAGAGGTGGACAAGACTGGGTTGTTTTGTTTTGTGGGAGGTTTTGGGTTTTGTTTGTTTTTTTTTTTTAACATATTATAGTAACAGGCTGACTTGCAAACTTGGATTCCAATACTGGTCCTGTTCCTTCTTAACTTGGACAAGAAGGTTCCCACCTAAGCCTCAGTTTTCACATCCATATAAAGTAATTAAATGCCTATCACATGGAGTTCTTGTGCAAAACATTTGAAAATCTCCTTGCACAGAGTAAGCATTTAGTAATTGGCGAATTCAAGAATTCTTCTAGAATGCTTTTTTTCCCCTCCTCTGCTACTCATTCTTCTTTTCTTTTTTTTTCCCCTTTCATCTCTCTCTTTCACTCTAGTTTGTTCTGGACATTGTTTTAAATTTTAAGATCTCCAGATATTTTCTGGCATCACAAGTCACTATGTGACGGGCAGGACTTATAACGAGAAGTGCCAGTACTTATTAAAATGAACCCATGTGGCCTTGATTCTCAGAAGCAGTGCATTGTTTGTGTTACTTCTCTGAAGGACAGAAAATTCCTAAGGAGTGAATCCTTAATATTTGGTCTCTTATTTGCATGGAGTATCTTGGTTGATGGTCCTGCTCTGGGGTTCTCACACACAAAAAATTTTTCTGGGCCTTGAGCATTCCAGATTCAAAAGAGAAACAAAGGACCAAGAGCTAGAAAATCTTACATTTTAATGCCAAGACAGATGTTTCACTTGTTGGCCATGGGCAGATTACCTCCCCCCATCACTTTCCCCATCAGCAGTGCAGAAATCAATTATTTCCTTGCCTCACTTGAGGGCTGAGAGACTTAATTAAGCTTTTGGAAGATGGTTGTTAGTTAACCTAATTCTCTCCGTAAACTGACAACCTTTTGCTTTCCTAATCATACCTCCCAAACTTTCCATAAATTAGTCCCCTTTTCCTAAAGTCAGAATGTAGGATGACTGTTCTTTTTACTGATTCGCTTCTATAAATGGTTTTTAGTGATGTTATTATCCCTTTCCCATAAACAGGCCCAGGGTAGGAAAATCCTTATGAAGAGAGAGCATCTCAGGGGTGACCAAGACCAGAGGTGCTGGGGAGAAAACTGTTTTCTCCAGAAGGGAAGTGTTACCTTTGCCCTTGAAAATAAAAGTCTTGGGCCCTCTGGTCCTTGTGGGCCATACAGAGAATTGCGGGTTAGATTAAACTTGCTTCTTGTGCACTGGCTTGGATAAAGAGTCCTTCCTGGCATAAGCAAGAGTCCCTGAGAGTTTGGTAGGTATGATTAGGAAAGCAAAGGTTCAGACACAGGTTCAAATCTTGGCTCCACTACCTCCTAGCTGAGAAAGCCTGAGCATTTATTTGTTTAATTCACAATCTCTCTGTTTGTAAATGACAAGGATAAAGTCTCCTTCACAGGCTTGTCATGAGGAAGAAGTGAAGCCACGTGAATTTCCCTCTTCATATCTCCTTGTAGAGATATGTACATCTGTCCAATTTTTACAGCTAGATTATAAAAAACCCCTTGAGGACAGAGATTACTCAAGTGTATCTAGCCTTTCTCAACAGGGGTTCTGCAAGAGAAACTCCACAGAAAATTGTGTGGGTGACTATTTTCTCAATTCTCCTAAGGATGATATATAACTAGTACCATTTTAGATGCACAGGAGAGAAGTTAATTCAATCCCTACAATGGATGCCTTAGGGCATTAGGTCTTAATTCTTTCCTACAACCTGGTTAAGAAGCTCTGGTAATACTAATCATTGTAAAAGATAAACTCCAAATTTTCAGTGGTTTAATGTAATAGAAGTGTATGTCTAATGGGTGTTCCAAATTGGCAGAAATAAAATAATTCAGAGCTTCTAAGCTCTCCGTGCTCATCTGCATTAAAGGAAAAGAGCAGGGAGGAGAGAGGTTTTCTAGTCACATTCAGTTAGCTAGACGAAGGTGCAGGGCACAATGGAAGCTGGGAAATGTAGTCTATCTGTGGAGCCAGGGAAAAGAAGAGAATGCTAGCAGGTCTCTGCCATATACAAGTATTATCCCCTGTGTTTAGGCTTTCATATAGTATCATACAGTAGGTGACAGTGTTCAGTAAAAGACTGTGAAATTTATGCATGAATGAGTGAATCAGTCATTCATTCATTCAGTTAAGCAATTCTCACACGCTTTCTCTGTTTATCCTATGTCCTGCTTTCCCTGAACCCTTTCTCGCAGCCAGCTGCCGCAGCAAGACCCAAATAAATTGATCTGTAGCATTAAACAGTGTTTGGAAGGAGCACTTGGACTCAACTTCCAAAGCCTTGGATTTCTGTCTCAGTTGGATCAATTACCAGCAGGGTAACCTGGGGTCAGTGGCTGTTTACCTATCATTACAGATAGATACTACATGCTACTTTGTCTATAGTGGAAACAATGGTTTGTGGCCCAACCCATGGTTTTGGGGAAGACCACGCGCTTAATATAAGCTAAGGTACAGTACTTTGGGAAATGCCATATAAATGTAAATGCTATTGATATTCATCCATGCTAAGTTATTAGGTGGAAATACTCAACGCGTTTCTCCTAAAAGGGCATCTGTGTTGTAAGAGAAAACTCTGAACAGATTTCTAATGGTGAAATATCAGATGCTTCCTTGCAAAACCATGCTCTCCGCTCAATGTTCCTGTGTCCTACTAGTGGCCTAATAATTTCCATAAATGCCATCCCAGGGGGGCCAGAGTACAGGGCTATTGTTTGGATCTGTAATGATGGTGGACTCCAGGATAAGGAAAGATGCGCAAACCTGAGATAGTTATGTCAATTAAATTCAAACCAGTATGGGACAGGGGAGGAAGGAGAGGGGAGGAAGGAGAGGGGAGGAAGGAGAGGGGAGGAAGGAGAGGGGAGGAAGGGAGCAGACAGGGATAGGGTGCCACCCCAACCAGTGTTGTGTGTCTCTAGCAACACAAGTGAACATCAGTTGGCTCAACTGGATTATTTCTTCCAAAGGAAAGGGTTATAGAGAATCAGGGGGAAATTCAAGGTTTGTAGAATCTTTCAAATGGAGCAAAAGAAAAAGCCTTTGTCATTTGCATGGAAACTAATCTAGGTAAATTCTAAATTAAACTATTCACCACCTGTGGAACAAGAGTTTGAGGGCAACCTGCTGTCACAAACCTCTTACTTCTAATGAAGGGAGGGGATACGGTGTTTGAGTAGAGACACTGATTATAGAGCGAAGTAGAGCTGGGTTCCGATTTTTGCTCTACCACTATTTCTAGTATGATTTTGGGAAAACCTCTCTGAATTTTGGAGGTAGTAACTCCTATGTCAAAGGTTTGCCATAAAGACTAGCTGCAACCAAATACCTGTTAGCCTGCCTAGCACGTAGTAGGCTTTCAATAAGTGTAGGTTGTTATTATTATTAAAATAGACCAAAGCATCCGCTCCCCAGTGATGTAGTGATTGACATACTCATTTCTGGATAACAAAGAAGCTGCAGAGATTGAAAGGGGCTTAAATAGTACTGCCTCTGGGGTAGAGGGGTCTTTCCTGACCATCCTACCCAGAGTAAACTCTCCCAGTGACTTCGTATTTGGACGTATATTTGTGTACTTGGGTTTTGTCTCTCTTTTCATCCAAAAGTAAGCTCCAAGAGGGCAGAGAGCTTGTCTGTCTTGTCCATGGCGGTTCAATGTGGGACACAGCCTAGAATGCCATGTGCTCAAAAAATGCCTTCCGGAAGGAAGGAGAGGGAAGGAAGCAGGGCTGCCTGAATGATTAGTAAACATTTTAACACTGACAACCCTTGCATCCCACAGAGAGAGCTGCATCCTGAAATGCAGATACCCCTGGGAAAGGCAGCCGTTGACTGAAATGTGTTCTGACATTTAAAGGACTCCTAGGAGATCCCTGCCTGGGAAAGAGTCTCCAGAGGAGGCGGGATAGGAGATGGGGGCAGGGAAAGAGCTTGTCTGGCTGTCACCTGGGCACCTGAATCCAGGTGCATGTGGATTAGGAAGAAGCGCTCCCCAACCCAGCCTGCCCGTGCAGAACCCAATTTGCATGCATCACCCACACCCTCAGTGAAGCATCCATCTTCCTTTTCATCAGTGCTTGTGGGGCAAGGGAGGAAAATACCTTTCAAGACCAGACATGAATCTTGCAGTAAACAAGCTTTACTCTGCCCTGTTGTGTGGGTTTTAACCTTTCATAATACCCAAAGGGCGGACTGAAATGCTGAAGTAACGCACTATAAAGCTTCCATGCTAGTCTGGGGAAACTCTAGCCATGAAAACAAACAAAAAAGCGTGAAAGTTACCACGAGCCTTTTCTCCTAAAAAGAGGCATGTAGACACACTTTCTTTGTTTGCTAGCCCCCTTCCCTGTTCTCTTAATCCCTCCTTCCCTCCTGTCTCCCCTCTCTCCCTCTCTCCTTCCTCCTTCCCTCCCTCTCTTCCTCCTCCTCCTCCTTCTTCTTCCTCCCTCTTCTCTTCCTTCTCCCTCTTCTTTCTCTCTCTCTCTCTGTGAATGAGACTAAATTTCATATGAGGTGGGGATGAGGAAGGAAAGGACTTGACATTTATGAAGCACCTGCTATGTGCCAGGCACTGTGTTGGCAACACCTACATGTGTTATTTCATTGAACCATCCTCACAGCCACAGGGTGGTCATTCTCTCCGCTGTGTGACCCTCAGCAGTTAACTTGTCTGAGATCACACAGCTACTCAGACATCTGTCAGACCTCATCAGCTTTACTACTTAAATATTTTGAATTTCATTCAAACTGAGGAATCTTTTCTCATACATGTATATGCTATGCTCTTTCATCCATTAATATCATTTCCTGTGGAAATAATCGAAGATGTACAGAACGATGCAACGAGACCATTGATTACAGCATTGTTTTTGGTGGAAAAAAATAACCAATATGTCCAATAGTAGGGATTGGCCAACTAAATTATGGGATACCCATGCAGTGGAAGACCTCATAGATATTGTGATTGTTTATTTATTGCCACAGAAACATGTTGCTGATTTATTATTAAGAGGAGGGGGAAAAACAGGTTTCAAACAATATGTAAAATTCAGTTGGGCAAATAAATACACAAGTAAATATATGCATATAAAAATTCAAAAAGAATGTAAAAAAGTAACATTTTATCTCTGAATAGTAAGATTATAGGTAATTTTTTTCTTCTTAAGAGTAGTTTTTAGAATGATTAGAAAGCTGCTTTCTAAAATATTTTGCTGGAGGACCCAGAATCTGGAAACATCTATTCGTTTGTAGCTACTACTAAAAGGAGAAATAAAAATCTTAGCCAAATACTGGCATTTGGCCAGTATTGTTTCTTTTTTTAATTACATTGTCAGCTGCTGATTAAAATGTAAGCTCCTGAAAACAGAAAACATGTCCTTTTCTCCTCTTTAATCCATGTCCCTTTGTGGTGTTCAGTGACTATTCATGGTTATTTGATTTCTTCCCTTTACTCCTTTTGTTTTAGGTTTGGGTTTTGTTTGTTTGTTTCCTATTTTACACCAGAAGCTTATTCACTTGGACCCTTTTTAATTCTAGTTTGTGAAAAACTGGAAAACAGAAAAGACTGAAACTTACTTTTTTTCTTTGAATAAAATTTGGGTTCTTGAGTGAAATGCCCATGTAAGCAAACAAGGTGGGAGGGGTACATTTAACTTCCTTGGGAAAACACTTCTGAACTCTTTACGACATCCTTTAGTGCCCAGTTAACTGAAGGACTGATTACAAATGATTATAATCCACTGGGTCGATTTTGCAGAACTTCTCCTGGCTGCACGATGTCTCCTCATGGTTTGTGTTACTGGTCAGTATTGAAAGTGACACATCTACTTTGCCTTACAAATAGCATGGATATTCACTAATTCAGAACCTGTTCAATAATCTGAGTGGGTCTTTCGTATTCTTCTAATTTTCAGATTTTACTGTGTTTTGGAACTGAGTAGATCCCTCTTTAAAATAAAACTGTGCTTTTAAAAATAGAAAAGTTTTTCTTTCACTAAAAAATATAGCTTTAGAATTCAGGGTATACACGGAAGGGTTTTTTTAAAACTTCTTTTTTTAATTTTATTTTTTTTTTGGCTGCGTTGGGTCTTTGTTGCTGCACGTGGGCTTTCTCTAGTTGCGGCGAGTGGGGCTACTCTTCGTTGCGGAGCACGGGCTCTAGGTGCGCGGGCTTCAGTAGTTGTGGTGTGCGGACTTCAGTAGTTGTGGCTCACGGGCTTAGTTGCTCCACAGCATGTGGGATCTTCCCAGACCAGGGCTCGAACCCGTGTCCCCTGCATTGGCAGGCGGATTCTTAACAACTGCGCCACCAGGGAAGTCCGTATACATGGAAGTATTAATTGCACTCACTGAGTAAAAAACAATGTAAACAATATGAAAGTGTGCAACAGTGAAGGTCTCCACCCAACTCTCTTTTTTCCACGCACAGACATGGAGATTCCTGGTCCTCCTGTCTTGTTTCTGTGGAGAAACACAGTCCACGTCTGCTTTCACAGTACAGCATCCCAGGAGTCATGGCAGCAGGCCTGGGGCTGGGACCCTTCCTCATTCAACTGATGGGGGCTGAATGCTGTTTTGAGTCTCTAATAAGACAGCCTCAGAGCTTTCGTGACCACTCGTGACCACTTTCGTGACCATTTTACAGAGTTGTCGATTTTCTGGTTTTGCGAGGTGGTTGGGTTGTTTTGTTTTGTTTGTCAAAAGCAAACCCTTTAGTTGTTTACAAGTAGGCAACCCACCTATTTAGTGAGGTATTTCCTTCACTAAATAAAACATGTATTGAATGAAAATAAGAATTGATATTATGAGCACATGGAATCTAAAATGGTCTCTCTAGAACTGTACGGTTCAACAAAGTAGCCAGTAACCCATGTGGCTATTTAAGTTGAAAAAAAGTAAATAAAATTTAAAATTCAGCTCCTCAGTTGCCCTAACCACATTTCAAGTGCTCAAAAACCACCTGTAGGCAGTGGCTACCATATTGGAGAGCAGAGATGGAGATTGTTTCCATCATTGGATAAAGTTCTATTGGACAGCACTGCTCTAGAGTCTAACATGAGACAAAAAACATAAAACCACTAGTGAAACACCTCCCTCACAATATAGATACATGTTTCAAGTTTGGGCTACAGAGATCTTACACTCTGTGCACTAGCTATAGTTCAGAAAATATAGCATAACTGGAAGAAGGACAAAAATATATCCAGAGAGGACTTCCCTGGTGACACAGTGGTTAAGAATCCGCCTGCCAATTCAGGGGACACGGGTTCGAGCCCTGGTCTGGGAAGATCCCACACGCCGCGGAGCAACTAAGCCCGTGCGCCACAACTACTGAGCCCATGTGCCACAACTACTGAAGGCCACGCACCTAGAGCCCATGCTCTGCAACAGGAGAAGCCACCTCAATGAGAAGCCCGCGCACCACAACGAAGAGTAGCCCCCGCTCGCCGCAACTAGAGGAAGCCCGCGCACAGCAACGAAGACCCAATGCAGCCAAAAATAAATAAATAAATAAATAAATTTACTAAAAAAAAAAAAAAATATCCAGGGCACCTTCTATTCTGGTGACTTTTGCTATGGAACAAGTCATGTCATACTTAGTGCCTTAAAGCAACAACAATCCCTGTTATCCCGGTCGGGGGCACTGAGCTGAGCAGGTGGTTCTTGGGTCTGTGCTGTTTGCAGTGGCGGCTGGGCCTGGACGCAGCTTCCTTCCTCCAGTGTCGCGGCCGATGTGGCTGTCAGGCTGGGACCTCAGCTGGGGCCTGTCCTGGAGGAGGCAGTAACACCTCTCGCTTCTCAGCAGCTGGCCTGGGCGTGTGCATCGACCGTCACACTCCCTCCCCTCTTCAAGAGGAGAAAGAAAAGACAGTCGCTCCTACCAGAAGGAGAGTCAGCCTCACATTAGGAGGGTGTGGGACAGGCCAGCTGGGAAACTACCACCTGCCACCCCTTCTCTGGACGGGCCAAGGGTCCACTGTCACATCCCTGCCCTCCTGGTCGCTGGCCCTGACTGCAGTTTGAAGCCCCAGCTGGGAACTGATCACGTTAAAGAATAACTAATTGCATGACTTCTGCAGTGCTTTTTCCACCCAAAGCACAAACTCTAAATCTTTATTGTGCCATGGGTCCCTTTGGCAATATGGTAAAACTTATGGACTCCTCAGGGTAATGTCTCCAAGTGCATAAAATAAAAACATAGGATTTCAAAGGAAATCAGTTATACAGAAACACAGTTACCAAAATAGTTAAATAATAATTTAGCAATATCTAGCAAGCTCTAGCAGCAGGTCTAGTAAGTACTGTAATTTCAAAGTTCTGATGAACCTAAATGATATTTTGAGATGTCTGTAACAACTGTATGTATGTGATATGGAAATATCTGTGATTTCTATTAATGACAAATTCATAAGTTCTGCTGAAATTATTGTGATTTGTTGCCCACCTTCATATTTAAAGGAAATGCTGAGTTTCCATTAAAGGCTAGTGACAATAAAGATGTGATTTTCTTTCTCATCCAGGTTTGCCAGTGCCTGACTCTGCCTTGCTTAGGAGTCCTTGGGCTACACGGAAGAGGCTGGGGCAGGCCTTCTTTGTACAGCAGAGCAAGGGGAAGCATTGAGAAGTGTAAGGTGAGGTACAGGCTTGGCGCAGGGTGGGTGGAGGGTGGGAAAGCAGGGGTAAAACTGCTCAGGGAGAAAAAGTAACAGGAATTTGGATAGAGAAGAAAAAGCTTCTGGAAGGACAGAAAGCTAGAGAGGATGGTCAAAGGTGGAGTCCTGAGGAAAAAATTCTGCCAGTGAGGAAATTTTCTCTGGCTAGGAGGGCCAAGGAAACTTTTTGCCCTCCCCCATCCCCCAAATTGGGATTCCCTCCCCAGGAGAGCAGTGATACAAAAATGGAATTCCATACTGGCCACCACACCTTCCCGGAGCAAGCTGGTCCAGTCCCTTCTGCGGGGTCGAGGGAACTAATTAACTACACTGCTCTCCTCTGTGCCCAGTTCTAAATCAACTGAAAGAACAGGAATGAGGAGATGGAGATCAAAACATCTGCTTTATTGCTACTAAAATCTGGATGGCAGGGCAGGGCTTAGACGTGGGCTTCCTCCTTCTCCCTGCCTTTACTCCTGCCCACACACCCCATTTTAAAGCTGGGCACGGGCAGGGGGAAGGTTGAGTCCATAAAACAAACACCTTATGCAGGATGGCTGCCTGGCATTGGTCTAGGGAAGGATGGCGGAGGGGGAAGAGGGCAGAGAGGCACACACATACATACTTACCTTTAGTTTTCTCGATGGACTAGTTCCTCCCCATCAAAAAACATGGGCCAGTGGCTGTCACTCACCAACCAGATAATCCACTCCATCTCCAAGGGGAGGTATGAGGGGTGTGGCAAAAGGCCAGGAGTGCTCAGGGAAAAATCTTAGTGGAATTTTAAAGATGGAGAAGTATCCCCCTCAACACCCGCAGCCCAAACTGCCCTCCCCAGGTGTAAATAATAATTACAATTTTATTTTAATTTATTATTATTATTATCATTATAAAAAGAAGAGGAAGATCAAGAGGGCTCCCTACCTTGTGACAGGGACTAGATGAAAGATTTTAATGCATAATCTCATCTAATCCTCACAACAACCCTCCATTGTAGGTGGTCAAATCATCTGAAACTGTGGATTTGCGGCTTACAAAAGTGGTAATTTTGTGTCTTTTGACCTAATGGCTCCCCCAATTGATAGATGAGGTCACTGAGATTTACAGTAGTTAAGTGACTTGCCAAGGACCACATAGCTCCCAAGTGAGCCATCGGGAATTGAATTCAAGCCTGAATCCAGAGCCCATGACCTGCCCTGCCACAGCGAGATGTAGGTGAGCTGGTGCACCCAGAGATGCACCTGGAGGGTTCTGAGGCTCTTTTCATAGTACAGCAATGCCCACCTTCTCTTTCTGAGGCCTGTGCCAGGGCCTAAGCATAAAGAGATAAATAGCATACAGGTTCTGCCTCCAATGGTGCCCTGTATAGAGTAGGTGCTCAGTAATATATATATATATGTTTTTTTTTTAATTAATTAATTATTTATTTATTTATTTTTGGCTGTGTTGGGTCTTCGTTTCTGTGCGAGGGCTTTCTCTAGTTGCGGCGAGCGGGGGCCACTCTTCATCGCGGTGCGCGGGCCTCACTATCGTGGCCTCTCTTGCTGCGGAGCACAGGCTCCAGACGCGCAGGCTCAGTAGTTGTGGCTCACGGGCCTAGTTGCTCCGCGGCATGTGGGATCTTCCCAGACCAGGGCTCGAACCCGTGTCCCCTGCATTAGCAGGCAGATTCTCAACCACTGCACCACCAGGGAAGCCCCAGTAATATATTTTTAATAGGCTAAATACTGAAGTTCACTTTCTTACACACATAGTGCGAGGAAGGCCTGCTCTACTTGGCAGAAGACTCCAGCCTTACAACGTCCAGCCCTTTACTGTTTACAAAGCTCATTGACACACATTCTCAGAGCTGAGGTGCTTCTTTTTTTTTTTCTTTTTTAATAAATTTGTTTATTTATTTATTTATTTTTGGCTGCGTTGGGTCTTCGTTACTGTGCACGGGCTTTCTCTAGTTGGGGCGAGCGGAGGGCTGCTCTTCGTTGTGGTGCATGGGCTCTAGGTGCGCGTGCTTCAGTAGTTGTGGCACATGGGCTTCAGTAGTTGTGGCTCACAGGCTTTAGAGCGCAGGCTCAGTAGTTGTGGCGCACGGGCTTAGTTGCTCCACAGCATGTGGTACCTTCCCCGACCAGGTCTTGAACCCGTGTTGCCTGTATTGGCAGGCAGATTCTTAACCACTGCGCCACCAGGGAAATCCTGAGGTGCTTCTTTTTTAAGCGCCTGATGAAGGTTCTGAAACCGAAGATTCGGCCTGCTTTGGGAGGAGATTCTCCCCTGCTCAGAATGAAGCAGGCTTACAACAGAAATCAAGGTCAGGGTGGGAGCAACCTCAGGCCAATTTAGAGAAAGCATAGGGATTCAGATGCAGGGCAATTTGAGATTCTCTTTTGCAGTTTTCCTGAGCAAGAATCCACCCTGGAGATCTCATTCTCATTTCAAGTCACTCCTGGGAAACAGGTCTCACATTGGGGACAATCCAGTAGGAGACTGAGCTCCATGGAGACTCCTGCGGCAGCAGGACCCCAGGCAGGGAGGCTGTGTCGGCGGCATTTCAGTCCCTCACTCCCAATTTCCCAATACTAGGGTCTGGCTGGAGGACCACTCCAGCCTGGACATGCTGCTTCCTAAGCACCTTTGGAGTGCATCTGCTTCTTTTGCTGCTGTCACCATGTGAGTCCAGGTGACAATAATCTCTTGCCCAGGTTATTGATCCGCTAAAAAAAATCCAATTGTGTCATTGTACTGCTTCAGACCCTTCAAAATGGTTCCCCACTGACCCCAGAATAAAGCCTAGACTCCCTCCCCTGCACCTGCCTAACTCCACAGTTCACCTGCCTCCATCCCTCCCCTTCTCTCACACTTGGGGCTCCAGCCAGCTGGACTTCTTTTACTCCACAAATACCTCATTCTCGAGAGAGACTTTCTCCTGGCTTTCATGCACACCGTTCCTCTGCCTGGAACATTCTCCCCATCTCCATTCCTCTTAGACATTATTTCCTCTGATATATTCCCTGCTGCTCCTTTGGGCTCCTATATTACCCCACATGTCCTCCATCCTAATACTTTTCACACTCCATTGTATTTTCTTGTTTAGTTCTTCACCGATCTCCCTAAATGTGCCTGAGGCATAGTAAAGTTTCAATAAATACTGTTTGAATGAATAGATGAAATGAACAAATAAAAGATGAAAGTAAAGATCCATGTTCCAGAGGATTGTAAGGTCTTTAAACTATGTAGCCAGTTACGGACTTGAGAGAACTTTAGCTCTGCTCTGAGAAAGATACACAGTGTCTGAGTCCAGTGGCACGTATATATCTGTGTGGATCCAAAACCCCATGGAAGCCTCAGCACCCATATGTCAGGGGTGGATTCCCAAAAGCCCAGCCTATAGCAGTGGCTGTAAATTAGAATTCACTCTTCATCCTACAATTTTAATCCCATTCAACTGCAGTGGGTCTAAGTCCCATCAAAAACGCCGGACAACTTCTTTTTTATTTCTATTTTATTTTTTAAAATAAATTTATTTATTTTATTTATTTACTTTTAGCTGCGTTGGGTCTTCGTTGCTGCACGCAGGCCTTCTCTAGTTGCGGCGAGTGGGGGCTTCTCATTGCAGTGGCTTCTCTTGTTGCGGAGCACGGGCTCCAGGCACACGGGCTTCAGTAGTTGTGGCACATGGGCTCAGTAGTTGTGGCTCACAGGCTCTGGAGTACAGGCTCAGTAGTTGTGGCGCACGGGCTTAGTCTCTCCGCGGCATGTGGGACCTTCCCGGACCAGGGCTGGGACCTGTGTCCCCTGCATTGGCAGGCGGATTCTTAACCACTGAACCACCAGGGAAGCCCCCAACTTCTTTTTTAGATTCCACATATAAGCAGTGTCATAAGATATGTGTCTTTGTCTGTCTGCCTTACTTCACTTAGTATGACAATCTCTAGATCCATCCATGTTGCTGCAAATGGCAACAGGGATGCAAATTATTTGTCTTTTTTATGGCTGAGTAATGTTCCATCATATAAATATACCACATCTTCTTATTCATTCATCTGTCAATGGACATTTAGGTTGCTTCCATGCTTCCATAAAAAAAAAGAAATGATACAAATGAACTTATATACAAAACAGAAATAGACCCGCAGACATAGGAAACAAACTTATGGTTACCAAAGGCAAAAGGGGAGGGAGGGATAAATTAGGAATTTGGGGTTAACATAAACACACTACTGTATATAAATTAGATAACCAACAAGGACCTGCTGTATAGTACAGGGGACTATACTCAATATTTTGTAAGAACCTATAAAGGAAAAGAATCTGAAAAAATATATATATGTATAACTGAATCACTTTGCTGTACACCTGAAACTAACACAACTTTATAAATCAACTATACTTTTATTTGAAAAAATAATTTAAAAAAGTACCACTAAAACAAAGTCATATTTGTTTTGATTTGATATTTGATTTTGATTTGATATTTGATTTGTTTTTATTACTCACCTCAAACATGATGAAAGCAAGTTTTTCCCAGATTAAATAGACAAGAGACCTCAATTTCTTGGCTGCCTGAATTAACACTGGTTGGGGGAGCAGGCTTTTCGAGGACAGTTTTGCCTTAACAATATCACTGCTGCTGTCTCCTCAAGGACAGAGGCCAGGGTCACCTGTAAACCCTACAGAGACCAGTGCCGCCCACGCTGCAGAGACGAGGGGACAAGAAGCATTTGTTGCTCACACCGAAGGATCTGGATGTTGGCATTTTTAAAGCAAGACCACTAAGCTATGGTTGAAAATATTTATTTATGCCTTAGAGATCACAACAGTGCTTTTAAAACCTATATTTAATATATAAACTAAATCCAGGAAATAAAGTTGCATTATATAAAAGTTCACAAAAGTAGGGTTTATAAGGAAAGCCTCCTACCAAATAAAGATACGATAACTATAGTTTTGTTGAGCCAAAAGAGAGCATTTCAATGTGAAGACATCCCGTTAAAGATCCCAGAATAATTCTACTGATCTCATCCATTAGCCTTGATGTCATAGAATGAGAGTCAATGTCAGTGAGACTGGGTCCCAACCACTAAATGTCGAGAGAAGATAATAAACTTACAGTATGCATATGTTCATATTTGGCCTGTTCCACAGAGCTTAGAGAGGCTATCAGAAATACATCAATTAAAATAGTAAGACATAAATAAATGCTAAAACATAAGAATCAGGGAAACTATATGTTAGAATGGGATATCAAGTTTGGGGGTAGGGGGATGAAAAACATAGTTTTGAAGCTCCAAATTTCCATGCATTATTATAGATGAGGTGCAAATTTAGTTTTGCATTTTCTAGTGCTCAAAATGAAGAAGGAAATTAACGAGCAACATTCAACATAGTACTGCGAGTTGTCTTGGAACTGCACATCGTAGGGGTAGACCTTGCTCAGGAGTGCCTCCATCGCCCAGGAATCTTGCGAAATTCCAGATACTAGAGAGAAAGAGTGGAGTTTTATTTTACCTTAGGTGAACTGATCTCTTCTTGTACCTCTACATCACACTGTACAGGTGACAGCCGACAGCACATGCTGTCCCTTGTAGGTCTGTCCTGAGGCTCTAGGTGGGTTCATCCATTCAACAGCCATTTCCTGATGGCTCAGCCTGTGCCAGGCACTGTCCTGGTGTTATGGGCACTGTGATGTGATGCCCGCGACTCCTTTAGGCATGAAGGGCTCTCCTTCGGTTCTGAGAATGCTATTGGCATCCAGCCCTCAGCTGTCAGCTCACTTCAGGAGCCACCTGAGCAGAAGGGAGGCCCCTCACCGGCAGTGACCCACGTCTAATGACTGGCCAGTGTGGGGCTATAAAGGCCTGGTCCCCTTGTCTCAGTTTGGGACAATCTGAAGGCACACCTGGCTTCAGAACGTCCCATAGAATTGTCTGGGGGCTCCGTGGAGACATCACAGCTCCACTTCCCCCTCTGCCTTTCCCATTTACAGGTTCCAATCCCAAGAATCCTTCTTAATAAACCACAGGTACACTACCTCCATCTCAGAGGAGCTTCCATCTCAGGAAGCAGAGAAGCTACACCTGGTTAGCAGTTACACTGCTGCTTCCTCTCCAGGAAGTCACCACAGAAGACAGAAGGAAGGAAGGATGCTCCAGGAGCCAGGGTGGTCCAGCTTGCACTCACCTTCACCTTTCTCCCCCATTTTCCTCCCTGCTGGGAGCCCAGGGTGCTTGGCTCACACCCTATTCTCTCTCTCTCTCTCTCTTTCTCTCTCTCTCATTATCAAAAACTAATCTTGGCAACAAAAAAGTTTGTGTATTAAGAGTTGGCTTAACAGTGTCTGGCATAGAGAAATAAAGACAAAATATAAAAACAAAACAAAACAAAACAAAAAAAACTAATCTTGGGCTAAGTTTTCTTACACTTAAAATGAGGGAAATGAACGAAAGGATTTGTAAGCTCTATAATTATGATTCTTTGTACATTTAAAGATATATCATGTTCTTTTAAATCTCAACCACTTATTTCAGAGAGTGCCAATTTATGCAAACGCAAACTAAAGGACATCACAATATACTATTTATTTTTTCAATACACTATATTTTAGTAAATACATTTGCGTCACCATCATTGAAGAGCATTCAATGAGCGCCTGCCAGATGCATCGTATAGCACTTGAAAAATCAGCAATTGTTGAGATGTTGACATATTTAAATTTGGCTCATATTACATGAGAGTGCGTAACTCAGATTGGGAATTACATTCATGCTACATGGCTGCTGTTTCTTCTTTCTCTTCTGCTCTTTCTTCTTCTTTCAAGCTGCCAGATGGTGTGGATCAAATTATTCTAGAAGGCAGAGAGCCTGGATTTCTGCAGATAAGCATAGCAGTCAGTGCTGACTTTTGCCTCCATCACGGCCACTCACAGTGGTGTGATCTGTTCCTAGCCATCCAGGCTGCTCAGGTATGAGGGTGGTTCCAGCCACACTTTTAAGTGCACTTTGAGAATTTCTGGATAAAACTTTTGCTTTATCTCTTTCACTTATTTTCTTAAAATCTTAGAACATATAAATTTTATTTTTATTTAAAAAAAATGAACTGGGCTACTAGGATACAGTCAAATGCAGTGATGAAAATTCCATCTTGAAGAGTCAGATTGACAAAGGTGATATCCAAACTTTATTGAGCATTTTCTATCTATTAACTGATCTACTCCTCACAACAATGTCTCCATTTCACAGAGGAAGAAACTGAGATACAGAGAGGAAGGGTAACTTGCCTACAGTTACCCGGCTAAAAAGAGGGAGAGTCAGGATTTTAATCCGGGCAGTTTGGATTACAGAGACCATGCTTTGAACTGCTTCCCTCCACTGATATGTGGTCAATCAGTATCTCTGTGACTCAGTCTCCCCATTAAAAAAAAAACAAAACAAGGATAAGAACATCATCATAACACAGCTTGTGAAGTGGTAAGAGGACACAGGAAGATATTTGGCTCTGTGCCAGGCACATAGTAAGTGCTCCAAACGCATTTGTCTTCATTACATTTCAAGGGGGCGCTGTCACGGGAAATGCATATATCCTCTCAGTATCTCATTATTGAATCTGTCTTGGAAACCTCACTTTTGTGGCATTCAGAACTTTCTTCCTCAACGACACTTAACCAACAAGGCTTCTAACTAATTGGATGGGAGTTATGCTGTGTGTTTGTGTGTGTGTGTGTGTGCACGTGCACGCACACCTTCAAGTGCACTGCCTGTGTGCCTCCGGGCTGCATTCATTCATCTGTAATTCCACAGCCTGGGGGTTCCATGGTCATGTTCGCCTCCAACGTACAGAATAGAGAAAAATGCTTTGAGCAGTGACCAAAGCATGGACAAGGGGAGCAGGAATATTTGGCTCTATCTTTTCAGCACTGAGTTCCTACTCCTACACTTTGCTGATGAGAAGATATATATTGGTATAGGTTTTATGGAAAAAAATTTGCCAATGTCTATCAAAATTTTAAATGCACGTGCCACATGGCCCAGCAGTTCCACTGGAAGAAATTATATCAAATATATGATAGTCACTTCAGTAACATTTATAAACACGGAAGATTGAAAACTATCCAGATGTCCATACATTATGGAATATCTGTACGATGAAATACAAATGCTGCCAATAAAAGAATAAGATAACTCTCCATGCTGATAAGGAACAATTAACAAGATGTATAATTAAGTGAAAAAGCAAGATGAAGAATATTATCATCCATGTAAAAAATAGATATATACGCATATTCATATGTGTGTATATATATATGCATACATGTATGTATACATACGTACATACATACATACAGTCTTGGCCTATTCAGACTGCTATAATAAACATTACCATAGACTGGGTGGCTTATAAACAACAGAAATTTATTTCTCACAGGTCTAGAGGCTGGAAGTCCGAGATCAGGGTGCCAGAAGGATCAGGTTCTGGTGAGGGCCCTCTTCTCGATTGCTGCCTTCTTGTATCCTCGTGTGGTAGAAAGAGGCTGAGAGAACTGTCTAGGGTCTCTTTTATAAGGGCACTAATACCATTCATGTGGGCTCCACCCTCATGACCTAATCATCTCCCAAAGACCACACCCCCTAATACCATCACATTGGGGACTGGGTTTCAACATATGAATTTTAGGGGGACACAAACATTCAGTATGTATAATGTAATATATACATGTCATATGTATGTCTATACACACATATAACACATGTATGTAATAAATGTAATATAAAATATATGTGTATACAATATGTAATGTAATATACATGTGTAATGTATTATATACATATACATATATGTAATGCACACAAAAGGTAATAAATAATACATGTATTACATATATATGTATATATTACATTACATACATACATATTACATTACATGTGTATATTACATATGTTTATGTATATATATTTATAGTTGTCTGAATTTGTATTCCTCCAGAATCAAACTTTAAGAGAAGAATATAAGTGTATGTCATTTTTTGTGACCCCAGGAAACTCCAATAGGAAGTGGAGAAGTAAGGCAAGGGATGTCTAGGTCGGCAGGGAAGCAAAGAGAGTCAACTAAGGGCATTATCAAGAGTTACCACTGAAGGCAGGAGTGCAGTCCCGCTGGGGGAGTCTGGAAGAGGGCGTGAACTTCACCTCACTACTATCTCACCTGCGGGGTCAGGGGACTGTGCTGTTTATCCGTCATCTTTCCATCTGTCTTTGATTGTGGGCTACTTCCAGGACATTCACTCTCTCAAGTCATTCCGGCTTGCCAAAGTTGCTCCCAGGACCAGAGCAAATAGGCCCAGGAGGGAAATCTCAGGGTTCACAGAGAACAGCCTTTGGGGTGTCGAAGGGAGGGGAGGGAGGACATTAGTGAGGCACTGACAGGGTCTGTTCAAACATGCCCAGAGGCTGTCTGGAGGGAACAGCATAAGGAACCAGGGTTAGCGGTGGGGAGGAGAAGGGGCACTGGGAGGCTGGAGGGGACACGCACTTTCCCTATGGACCCTACTGCACTTTCTGAATTTTGTGATGTGCATACATCACCCCTTCTCAAGGTAAACAAAATAATACCTAGAAATTAAATCAAGCCCTTGCAGAGATGACTGGGAGGCCAACAAGCACGTCTCTAGAGTACCTGGCACTAGTGACATTCCAGGCTGGATAATTCTGTCCTATGCATTGCAGGATGTTTCACTGCATCCCTGGCCTGTACACACTAGAAGCCAGTAGCACTCCCTCCCCAAGCTGTGACCATCAAAAATGCCTCCAGACATTGCCAAGTGCCCCCTGGTGGCACAGTCACCCCTGTCCCCGTTGAGAACCTCTGCTTTAAAGAACTGGCAAGGTTGGATTCTCTCAGGTAGCACATCCATCTCTCTGCATGAAGCCCGTGTTTGGGGAGGGACGTTAAAACTGGAATGGGATGAAAGCTCTTCCCTCAGAAAGGAGCTGGGATACCTTCCCACCGACTCCTCCCCACCTTCTGCCGGTTGCCTCCTGGAAGCTAGAGCTGGACCACAATTTGCAGGGTGTAACATCGTCAGAGGGTGATGACAGCTCTGAAACGAAATGATTTTAGATGAGTTCGGAAGGCTTCATGCCCCATTTTCCAGGTCTGTGTACCATGTGCCAGCGTTGCAAACAGGCAACAGGAACAAAAGGAGTCCTTGTTTCATGACAACGAAGGCAGCTTCTCCTGAGGCTGTGTAGCATGATTGCCATTGTTTGAATTGTCGCTGAGCAATACCTACTCCCCCTCCCACCGTGGGCCCAGTCTATGTCCCTGCTCTGTCAATGTTGCACTTGGCTTCAAAACTTTTTTGGCCAATGGAACGCTAGCCACAACAAGGCTAGAGGCTTTACATGCGCCAGCCCGTTTGGCTTAGTTCTTAACTCTGGTGTCCCCCCTGTGTGGCCACTGCCCTTTCACCTGGTCCCTGGGATGAATATACATAGAGTCAACCCGAACCTGATTCCCAGCCTGGAGCCAGTCCCACAGAACCCACAGCCTGAGCAGAGTTAGTCACTGAGACCCAAACCACAGTCAACCCACAGACCTGGAAGCATGAGAATAAACGCTGATTGTAAGCCATCGACTGCGGGGCTGTTTGTTAAGCAGCGTTACTGTGGTAAGAGATGATTGATTCAATAATAATTAGCCATGCCTGCTCCAAAGACAGGCACTTTCCCTACTAGCCCTATGGCTTTGGGCAAGTTAACCTCTGAGCCTCAGTTTCCTCACTTATAAAACAGAAGAAATAATAACATTACTTTCAACATTGTTGTAAGGATTAAATGAGATAATCTATTGATATATAGAGTGTTTGGCATCATACCTGGCCCAGAGTAAACATTCTATAAGTCAGAGGTCACAAAAATTGGAAGTGTGTTTTCAAATAATTCAATTAATTATCTCCATTGGGCTCAATTCCCACTGCCAACTGGGAAATTCCATGTAAAAAAGTAATCTAGACTTACATCTTCTCTTGAAAAATCAGATCTGGCAACACTGGACCATCATTCCTACATGGCAACAATGGATAGAGCTAGGGGGCAGTATATCACTGTGTAAATAATAGAAAATCTGACCACCAGGGTTTAAACAAGGGATTAGTTTTTCTCATGCAGCAAGATGAGATGTCCAGGATTCAGAAGTCTGAGGCTGGCACCGAGGCTGAGCAATGCCATCAGGAACCTAGGCTCCTCTGTCTGGCTGCTCTGCCATCTTTAGCATGTGGTGTTTGGACCTCATGATCTCAAGATGGCTGCTGCACATCCAGCTAGAGCATATGTGTTTCAGACAAGAAAAGAGGGTGGAGGACGGAAAGGGGCAAAGGACAAAATCTCTTCAGGCAAAGCTGTCCTTTCATATGAGAAAGGAAGACTCCCCAGGGACTTCCACTAACATCTTTTTTTTTAAAGGATTTTCTTATTTATTTATTTATTTATTTTATTTTTGGCTGTGTTGGGTCTTCGGTTCGTGCGAGGGCTTTCTCCAGTTGCGGCAAGCGGGGGCCACTCTTCATCGCGGTGCGGGGACCGCTCTTCATCGCGGTGCGCGGGCCTTTCTCTATCGCGGCCCCTCCCGTCGCGGGGCACAGGCTCCAGATGCGCAGGCTCAGCAGCCGTGGCTCACGGGCCCAGCTGCTCCGTGGCATGTGGGATCTTCCCAGACCAGGGCTCGAACCCGTGTCCCCTGCATTGGCAGGCAGATTCTCAACCACTGCGCCACCAGGGAAGCCCCTCCACTAACATCTTAAAGGTTGGAAGTGAGTTGTATCAGCCACACCTTGCTGCAAGTTTGGCTGGGAAATGGAACATTCATTACTGCCTCTATTATCAAGAAAGAAGGCAGTTGAAAATGTGTTATATAACTCAAGCTAGAGTATCTCAGTTCAGAATAGACCCTTCCCAGTCTGGTTTATCATTTACCTGCCCTCCATGGCCCCCGTATCTGTATTTGTGTTTGCAAATCCCGCCATATATGGTTTTTGTTATTCTCAGCCAAGTCAGGGCATAGGTTTTGGAGTATGTTCTGGCCTAAGCCTTTCTAGGCTCAAGGCAGAACTGAATATCCAAGGCCCCACCCTCCTCAGCTACTTTGCCCCATTCTTCATCTTTAGTTTCTCATCTGGGGCAGGGGTAATACACAATATGCTCAAAGAAGCAAGGGAAAATTTTTGGCCGACCTCTTAAAAGTAGCCCTGACCGTACTGACCATATTCTTGCTGTGGCCTTGGCTGAAACTGAGAAAATATTCTTTCCCCTCTACTCCATTTGTCCTATTTTTCCTTTTGATGGACTTTGATAGTTTCATACCATTTTTCAAGGCAGGCTATTGAAGTTCCAGGAGGTGACCTCTATTTACTACAATAAAATTAGTGATTTATATAAAGTCAAAATTCCACAATCCCCCAAACTCTCCTTTTATCCCTAACTACTATGTCAACAAACCACCCAGCATCCAGCCTGGTTCAAAGGTCTGAATTGTGTAGCAAAATAAATCATTTTTTAAATCCCAATAGTAATGTATGGTGGGAGCATTCTTAACTTGAATTGAGTAAGGGGGAAGAGAGCAGATGCAGCCAACCTTGGCTGTAGTATATTACTCAAGTCGACGTGGGCCTGAGGAGATTGGATATTTAATGTCAATGATACCATGGGGCGGGGGGGGGGGGTGGTTAAAAAATTCCAAGTTCCACTAGAAAATAAGAAGGTAAAATTTAGGTCCCATGAGCTCTGGCCTATTTTTTCTTTCCTTCCCCTCCCTCGCTGTCATTCCCCCTGGTTTCTTACCATCCTCCTCCTCACTCTCTCTCCCTTCCTGCCCGCTGGTCTATTTCTATGTCCTCTCTTGAAGGTCTAGCAAGTTTTTCACTAGGGCCCTAATTTAGGTCCAGTGTTGACATTCCAATATATGCAGGACTCTGGTCCCAACATTGCTTATTCCGAGGCACTTGATGCCATGCTTTACATCACAGTGTTCCAACCTAAATCTCTGGAGTGTGCAGAGCTGCCCAGAGCCCGTGCAGAGTTTGCTTCGTTTGGGCAAATCTGCACACTCAAGGTGGCGCCCACTCCAGGAGGCTAAGGAATCATGGAGAGAAAAGGAGTGTCTGTAGGGAGTGGAGTAGAGTGAGGCGTCCGGCTGCCCAGTAACATCCACTCACTTCGGTTCAACAGGTTTGTTTTGAGCTCTTACTATATTCAAACACAGCACGAAGTGCTAGGGATACAGAAATCCAAAAGATGTGATCCTGCTTTCAAGAAGCCCATCATCTAGAGGAGGTAGCTGACCCCAAGAGAAATAACTTACTACACTAGAAAAGCTCTGAATTCCCCTAGTGCGTTGCTTTTCACACTTTAACGTGCACACGAATCCCCTGTGGTTCTTGTGAAAATGTCGATATGGATTCAGTGGGTCTGGGAGGGACCTGGGATTCTGCCTGTCTAACAGGCTGAGGCCCACCCTGCTGTTGCTAGCAAGGTCCTAGGGCTGGGTGTTAGCCGTGAAGAGGAAGCCTAGAGGGGCCCTGGCTGAGAAAGGCCCCAGGGAGCAATTAGAGGCTGCTTCTTCCACACTTCAGGAGCACGTGGCTTCCACTCAGGAAGTATAAACAGCAGCATAAACAGAGCTTTTCCAGGCTTAGCCCATCCGACTAAGGCCACCTATCACTAGGTTGCCACAAACCAACGGGACATTTTTCGACCACGGACTGAGTGATGGGGTAGTTTCAGGCGGTAAATATTTGAAAGGGAAGCAGCAAACAATTGTTGAGGGTTGAGTGGGAGTAAGAGCACTCGTGTTCTTCTTGCGACAGCCTTCATTTCCCTTTTCTGTCTTCACTGGGAAAAGGAGTTTCTCAGCGCACTGCAAATGCTGTAGCTCCCATAGCCCCTCCCCACATAAAGGCGACTGTACTTGTCAGAATTCCTAGGACACGCCACACACAGTACCTGTGCTCTGTACCTGCTTTAACAATCTTGAGCTGAAAACAATGGAAGTTGTATTCTGGTTTTGCTCTTTAAAGCCTGAGGCCAGATGCTAGGATCTATTCTGTACTTCCGAATCTCTACTTAGAAAACTTTTCCTTCTCCTTTCTTATAAAGGATTGCATCAAGAACACACTATGTGGAAAACCAGCACTATTTACAATAGCCAGGACCACGGAAGCATCGACAGATGAATGGATAAAGAAGATGTGGCACATATATACAATGGAATATTACTCAGCCATAAAAGGAAACGAAATTGAGTTATTTGTAGTGAGGTGGATGGACCTAGAGTCTGTCACACACAGTGAAGTAAGTCAGAAAGAGAAAAACAAACAACACCGTATGCTAACGCATATATATGGAATCTTAAAAAAAATGGTACTGATGAACCTAGTGGCAGGGCAAGAATAAATACGCAGACATAGAGAATGGACTTGAGGACATGGGGAGAGGGAGGGGGAAGCTGGGGCGAAGTGAGAGTAGCATTGACATATATACACTAACGAATGTAAAATAGATAGCTAGTGGGAAGCAGCAGCATAGCATAGGGAGATCAGCTCCGTGATTTGTGACCACCTAGAGGGGTGGGATAAGGTGGGTGAGAGGGAGACTCAAGAGGGAGGGGATATGGGGACATATGTATGCATATGGCTGATTCACTTTGTTGTACAACAGAAACTAACACAGTACTGTGAAGCAATTATACTCCAATAAAGATCTATTAAAAAAAAAATAATAGTATCTGCCCCTCATTTAAAAAAAAAGGAAAAAAGAAATCAGTGCATTTCCAGGCCATGAGACTCCAGATGTGTGCTACTGTATCAGCTTTCTATTACCATGGCTACTGCTGTGTAACAAAAAACCACAAGCCCTCATACGCAATATACTTATTGTTCGTGCATCTGGAGGTCAGCTAGTTGTCCTGACTGGGCAGCTGGGGTGACTGGGCTCTGCTCTGTGTGTCCTATCTTCCAACAGGCTCTCCCAGGCCTGTTTTCACCACAGTGGTGGAAGGTGCAAGAATGCAAGCAGAGAGGTACAGTGACGTTTTTCAAGCCAATGTCTGCATTATGTCTGCTAAAATCCCTCTGTCAAAGAAAGTCACATGGCTGGGCCAGAATCAGAGTGGAAGGGGGCTCTGCAGGGTTACATGGGGAGGGCATGGTTACGGGGAAGGGAGAAAAACAGGGGCTATGAATGCAATCCATCTAGCACAGCCTTCACATGTAACAGTAACTTTCCAGTTCATAGTTAAGCTGATCCAACCATCTTCTCTTCTCTGCTCTGGGAAAGACAGAACAGCTGCAGAAAGTCCAGGGAAAACAAAGGCATCAGAGAGGAGGGAGAGCAACCAAGTATTTACTGACAATGCTCTATTCATAATCCACATTTAATTCAAATTCAAAAGGATGTATTGACAATCTGCCAGGTTTTAATAGCTCCACCTTTAAGTGGCATCTCTGCAGCAGTAGAAATATCAAGCTTTCTGCCTCTTTGAGAAGCAAGGGCCTGGGCTCACAAGGTAAACAAAGGGTAATGAAACAGCAAATGGCAGGGTGTCAAGTTGTTGGAAGGTGTCTAGCAGGATGCCACGGAAACACGGTTTCATTCTGGTCTCATTTAACATCTTCATTAATGATCTGGAAGAGGGAGTAAACAGCACATTAATTACAATCACAAGTGATACTAAATTGGGATTTGTTGCCTCCACCAAAGGAAGGGACTCTGAAAGACCAGGCAGGAGATGGATCCAGCTTGGAAAAGGTGAACAGCATCTAGGAAAACATCACTGCACGTGGCAGGGGACGGAACAAGTCATTTGGAAGCAATGAGGTTAAAAGCCAAGGAAGCTGCCTGAAATCTTTTCTGGGACAACCTAGGGTATTCACACATAAACCAAAGAGGTGGCATCAAGAAATTAGAGACAAGCAAGTTGGAGCAGGAGAGGGGAGAAAGACAACATAATTTGAATTATAAACTAGGGAGCTTGAAAATTTCCCCTTCACAGCTTCCTTCTCCTACTGGCATAGTAGCTCCCAAGGGCAGGGATTCGTGTTGATTTGTTTTCTGCTCTATCTCCAGCACCTGGAATTATGCCTGGGACATACAAGCCACTTAATAAACATATGCTGAATGAATGAATGAGGAATGGAGTGTAACTCCTGAAGAAAGAATCAAAAGAGGCTTTCTCTCCATAAGGCACAAACCAGTCAAAGATGGGTTTAAAAGAAAAACAAACAAAACAAACACTGGGGACTGGGAGGAAATGAACAGTGGAAATAAATAAAGGTCCCCAGAGAAGTGAGACCCTCTTGGCTTTATCATACAGTGCTAATAGTAGTCGCAGTAGTAATAGCTGTAATAGTGGTGATAAGTATCTTCACTGTTCTAAGTGCTTTGCATGAATTATCTCGTTGAATCATCACAAAACGCAGAGGCATGTTCTATCATTGCCCCCATTTTATACATGAGGTACAGAAAGACTAAGTAACTTTTCCAAGGTCCACAGTGAGAGTGGTGGGACTTACATTGATGCAACCATATCCCGTGTTTTTTACTACTATATTACATTGCCTACCACACTGGCTTAAGGGAAAGGGGAGAAGTGGGAGAGAGAGAGGGAGGGCTAAAGGGAAGGGGAAGGAAAGGAAGAAAACCGAAAGGAAAAGTAAACAGAGTCAAAATAGGGCAGATGACTCCTCCCCACCTCCCATCGGGGAACCAAGCTCAGTGTGAGCATGAGACTGAAAACTTAATGCAGCTCTTCTCCCTGTAAGTGTTTCATGGTCTCTGCCCTAAATATCATCTAGTATTTAAAGACACTTTTTTTTGGTACAAAATAACCCTTAATTCTAAACTGAGTACTTGATCTGGTGCTCAGTTGAAGAAACCATCTGTAGTTTTCCTTTATTTTCTTCTTTATTCTTCCATTTCTCAGCTCTCTTCTATGAAAGTAAAAAGTCTGGAAGTTTATGTTTTGCACATGTACTCATTATTTTTCTGTACGTTATTCCTTATTTTCTGCACATTACTGCGTGCCTCTGTCATTTGTATATATCAAGAGTTGAGGATGTAAAACCATATATACTGTACTTTATAGGTGATTTAAGGGACTTCCAAGGGTCATTATTTACAGGAATTGGTTTTTGTCCTACACTTTGACCTTCAAACAAAACCCCTTTGTCCTGTCCTCCTTTGAAACCACTCTACATTGCTTAATGTTTTTGCTCATGGTTCTAATTTTTAAATGATTGTCTTTGTTTTGTCTGATGTTTATTATGTGAATACTTGCAGGTCATAAATTTGTCTTCTGTAATCACCAGCATCTATAGAGGCAACATGGTCTGAGGTGGGACAGATTGACGCTAAGGCAGAGACAAACCGTGATTGGAGACGGAATCCTGAAACAGCAAGAAACTGGGTCCAACCCTCAAGGGACTCAAAGGTGTTCTAGTTCCTGAATTTTGTCCTCTGCTTCTAGAATTTTATTCCCTAAATTTCTTCCTTCCTCCCTTCCTCCCTTCCTTCCTTCCTTCCTTCTTTCCTTCCTTCCTTCCTTCCCTTCTTTTTTGACAGAAACTCAATTTGAGTTTCTGTCTCTTACAAACAGTTCCTTAATAATGCAATGACCTGGGCTTCCCTGGTGGCGCAGTGGTTAAGAATCCACCTACCAATGCAGGAGACACGGGTTTAAGCCCTGGTCCAGGAAGATCCCACATGCCGCGGAGCAACTAAGCCCGTGCGCCACAACTACTGAGCCTGCGCTCTAAAGCCCGCGAGCCACAACTACTGAAGCCCATGCGCCTAGAGCCCACGCTCTGCAACAAGAGAAGCCACTGCAATGAGAAGCCTGCGCACCGCCACGAAGAGTACCCCCCCCACCGCAACTAGAGAAAAGCCCACTCAAAGACCCAATGCAGCCATAAATAAATAAATAAATAAATAAATAAATAAATAAATAAATAAATAAAAATAATGCAATGACCTTAGGGTCTAATGTTAAAAGTCTGTGCTTTGATTCTGGGATTCTAACATTAACATTGACTGGAGGGGTCAATTTAGTGTTCTAAATTGTGCTCTGGGGGACAATGGGAAACCACTGTTCCAGCTAATTCTCATGCTGTGTTCATCTAGAGAGAACTAAGAATCCACTCTAAGTTTGATGCCCAAGTAGTGATAAATAATCCAGCGAGAAGAATTCCTAAGGCTGATCGAAGGTGGTATAAAAAGCTGCTCTCTCTGGGGCTTCCCTGGTGGCGCAGTGGTTGGGAGTCTGCCTGCCAGTGCAGGGGACACGGGTTCGAGCCCTGGTCTGGGAAGATCCCACATGCCGCGGAGCAACTAGGCCCGTGAGCCACAACTACTGAGCCTGCGCGTCTGGAGCCTGTGCTCCGCAACGAGAGAGGCCGCGATAGTGAGAGGCCCGCGCACCGCAATGAAGAGTGGCCCCCGCTTGCCGCAAGGAGAGAAAGCCCTCGCACAGAAACGAAGACCCAACAGAGCCAAAAATAAATAAATTAATTAATTTAAAAAAAAAAAAAAGTTGCTCTCTCAAAATAAAGATGACAATAGAAAAGCATTTTCCAAAGTGTGTTTCTGTTAGAATAGGGTGACCATATAATTTACTCTCCAAACTGGTACACTTTGGGGAATTAAAGTAGATGCCTTTAGCAATTATGCAAGGACAGCAGGTATTAAATATGACTGGTCACCCTATGTAAAATATGTCTCAACAAAGGGGGTTCCTTGACGTCAAAATTTTGGGAAGTCTGCATACTATATACTTTCTTCTTGAGAATCACAACACCCATACTATTAAAAGCTCTGAGTCCTATAGTAAAGAAACCCACTAAATGTCATCTAAACCAGCATTTCCCAACTGACTTGATTATGAAATCTTTATTTTCAATAATACCTTCTACCATCCTAGGGACTCAGTGTTCCATAGAACATACTTCAGAATATGTTGACCTTGAACATGTCTTATTCAATTATAGTGTAACCTGCTACCTCCTGAATCTAGAGGACACCAAAACAAAAATACCTTCCCACCAAGCTCCTATTTGCCTGAAATTTCTACCATTATTTCCTCCTTTAAGGACCTTTTAAAGGATATGCACATTGTAATGGGGTTAGGCATTATGTCATCTGGAAAGAATAACTCATTAGCTAGCTAAACATTAGTGATAATTAGTTTATCTGAATAGCCACTTACCACCCATAGTTTCTGAGTGAGAATGGCTCCCCCAGGAATTGTCTTCAAGGGAGGAATGGGAAAAAAGGGTCTGGATCAGAGGGCACTGGCCTGGCCTGTGCAGTATTTTAGTGGAAGGTTTGGTATTAATACAGTTCCCAACCTTTACTCCACCAAAGCTCACTTCTCTTTACTGGCTCCCCCATATCCCTAGTTTTAAAAAATGTTGCCTCCCAAATAAACTGAACTTACTTTATAGTAGCATTTGTAACTTTATTGTCATTTTTCCCCTGCCGTTTACTTTCCTACTTCTGAGAAAGCTCCTTCCCAACTTCAACCATGAAGTTCTAGAAAGGGCTTCTCTGGTCTTTTAAAATCCCACCTCTCTGGACCTACTGACTAGTCTAGGGTGAGCCTCTGGGCCAAGCTGGGCCGATCAGGGAGCTTTCCTGGGGTTGTTGACATTTGGATCAGAAGGAGTAAGTCTCAGTCCCCCTTGGGCTACCAAAGCTGTTGGATGTAGGCGTGAGAGCAGCCAGCTTCCAACCACATGGAAGAAGCCGGTCTTAGACCAGGGTTTCCCAACAACTATTGACAGTTTGAGTCAGATAATCCGTGGTTTTAGGGGGGCTATTCTGTGCATTGTAGAATGTATAGCAGCATCTTGGCCTCTACCCACTAGATGCCAGTAGCATCTCCCCCCAGATATTGCCAAATGTCCCCTGGAGGGTAAAGTCACTCTCCACCGTTGGTCGAGAACCACCGATCTAGAGAATGAAGCCCATATTCAGAGGAGAGCACAGGTGAGAGCTAGGAAAATCTGAGAATGTCCTGGTGACATTTAAGGCACTGGTCCCAGCGGTCCCTGAGGCTCAGCACACCCCAGTTCTTCCTGTGGATTGATTTCATGAGCTAATTAATTCCACTTTTTTTCCCCCTAAGCTGGCTCAAGTTGAATTTCTCTAGTTGCACACAAGGGTGCTGTGTTCATCTATAATTTCCATTTGGATTTTTGACAAACTGAAAATAGCTCACTTTCTTGCTCTCTTCCTCCTGTCTCCCCCCAAACCAGGTTCACGATTACATTCAAAGACCCCAAGAGTCAGCGTTTCCCTAACCCTGTCTTAGACTGAGAGCTTTGATGCATGAATGAGGACAGAGGTAGTAAAAGTGAACCCTAAACTGGATCTAATATGCATGCAACTAAAACAGTTTCTTTTCCTTTCTTTCAGCAGCTAGCAGTAGAACTGGGTTTGCCTAAAGATAAATTTTTTAGGGGGATGAGGGCTGTGGGGGAAGGGAAGTTTTTTTTTCTTCAATAGTGGGAATAAGCAAGGCAAAAAATAGAATAGAAAGCTGATGTCTTAGTGTCATAGCAAGCCTTTCTCTGGAGCTCTTACGAGCCGCAGGGAATTTGGCACCAAAGCCAGTGACCATATGCCTGCTGGGCCTGAGGAAAAGATGTGTCCTGTCCTGCCAGCTCAGAGCTACACAGACACTGCCTTTTGAGCCACCAGGCCCTGGGCCTCTTCAGAACGACCCCGACCCCTGCTCTAGGACTGAGCCCCCTGACAGCTCCCCCCCAACCAAAGTGCACAGGCCAATGCAAGGTAGAGCTTTCATAGGCCCAGCTTCACCCCAGCTTTGGAGCTGGGAGCAGAGTACCTAGAACGGGGCAGGGGCTGGTACTCAGGCAGGACACATCAGGATAGCCATAAGGTTGTTAAACTATTGGAATGTTTCCACATTGGTGGGTAAATTGATGCTATCCTGAGCCAACTGGGCAAACCTTTCCCAAACTTGATGCTCCAGGAACTAAAGGGTTAATCCCACACAGCAGGTGGCCCAGGACTCAGCTTCTGAGCAGGACTGCTTCTATTCTGATTGGTTGGTGCTGGTGCCTTCCTGGTTGTTATATATTTTAATATTAGCACTGAAAGGGAAAACTGAATCCTGGGGGAAAGGGATGGGAGGGTGGCAAAGATTTCATTTATTTCCACATTCTGCTTTGGAATGATCCCGCATTGTTGCTTATTCTCTAGGAATGCATTTATTCTGAAAGCATTTTGGACTTGCACTTGAAGATGAAGCAGCCTTGGTTCCTGCTGAAGACATTCACGGTCCAGCAGGGGAGAGAAGACATGCACAGTAGGTAGAGAGCGCACAGGTGATGCAGAAGGTGCTCTAGCTGGAAGGCTGCTGGGACTCAGCTGACAATACCGTCATTTCTTCTGGAGGTTGTGAGCTTTCTGTGGTTTCCCGGGAGGTATGGGAAAAAAGGGGTCTGGATCGGAGGACACTGGCCTGGCCTGTGCAGTATTTTAGTAGAGGGTTTGGTATTAATACGGTTCCCAACCTTTGCTCCACCAAAGCTCATTTCTCTTTACTGGCTCCCCCATATCCTTAGTTTTAAAAGATGTTGCCTCCCAAATAAACTGATTGGCAGTGTGCATCTGCACTCTCTTTTGGTCCTTCCTGATGGGCGCTGGTAGGAATTTGGCTTACCTCCTGCCATGGAAGAAGCACACCATCATCCAGGCCATATCCAGGCTCTGCTGCCACCCACTGAGCCACCAAAGCCACGTGTTTGCCACGGGACTGATGCCATCAAACAGAGTTAAATTTAAACTGGATGGGGGGTTCTGTTGTAGCTATTTCCTTGGATTACTTTTAATCTTTCTAATTTAGGTATGACAAAGGAGAAAAGCTCCAGCATCCCTCCTTAATTCAACTTACTCTCAGGTCGAGGGGAAATAAACCAACCATTTAAAAATGTCTCCTCTTGGGGCTTCCCTGGTGGTGCAGTGGTTGAGAATCCGCCTGCCAATGCAGGGGACACGGGTTCGAGCCCTGGTCTGGGAAGATCCCACATGCCACAGAGCAACTAGGCCCGTGAGCCACAACTACTGAGCCTGTGCGTCTGGAGCCTGTGCTCCGCAACAAGAGAGGCCGCGATAATGAGAGGCCCGCGCACCGCGATGAAGAGTGGCCCCCACTTGCCGCAACTAGAGAAAGCCCTCACACAGAAACGAAGACCCAACACAGCCAAAACTAATAAATAAATAAATAAAGCCAGAAAACATATTTAAAAAAAAAAAAGAAGTAAAAAAATGTCTCCTCTTGAGAAGGCAAAGGAAAAGGCTATGGAAAATGGTGAGCTGAGTTCATTCTGGTCAAAATATAAGAAAGACCCCAAAATGACCCCTTCAATAAATATTCTCTCCCCTTCTTCCTATATCTATTTGTCCTTCCATAATATCACCCCATCCCTCTGCCATCCTGGCCCTGTTAAAGCAGGATCCTATGCTCATGCAACAGTCAACTATTAACTGATAAGGCTTAACAACTCCCAGTAGGTATTTGCATTTTAATAGAGAATTATTGAAGACCAAAAACTTTCAGAGTCCAAAAGAACAAAGCACCGAGTTAGAGACTGTGAGGTAGATATTTGGGAGAGCAGAAAACTGTCCAGATTACTCTCAAGTTTAACATGTTTATTTTGTCCCCTTCACAGGGGGCATTTGTCAAACCCCCTTCCTGGGTTCTCCCCTCTGATCCCCACTCCCATCCCATCTCTACAAATACATTAGCTATGGGGTACCTGAGAGAGAGAACCGTCTTTTATTTAGTGAAAATTCTGATAAACCATTCTGGTTACGGAAGGCTAGCACTCAGGGTGGGGGGGAGTGAATTGCTTGGCTTAGGAAGATATAAAGAGAGGGTGGCTGGGTTGGAGGCTATCCTCTAAAATGGAGGAAATAAGAAAAAAGAGATGTAAAAAAGAAACGAATGGAGAATATGGGGAGAGATCATGTCTTCATATGGAAGACTGGCCAGTAAGAAGTTCATGGTACAAGAAAGACCAATGGACTTAATAGGGATGTTTAATGTTTAATTTTAAGTTGGGGTGTGTATGTATGCATATGCACTTGCATGTGCTACACTGAGTTAAAAAGCAGCCCCCATACCCTCAAAATTTCAGTAAAAGTTTGCTATGCCTGTGTCAACATGCGATTTTAGGGAAGTGCATGTACTTGAGTAAGCAGTACTGGCTGCAATCCCAGATAAACCCCGAAACAAATGAACCTGAACACAACACGTCTTCATTTCTCACCCTGGCCACAATGAGGACACGGCATTTGAAACACATGGTCTCCAAGGTCAAGGACCTGCATGATGTTAAGAATGACACCGATCGGGCAACGTGGAAAAGGAACAGCATAGAGGACGAAGAATGGAGATTGAGAATCAAATGGAAGCAGGAAACTGAAGCCAGAGGTGACTGGGAGGAACTTAAAGTCACAGAGAATAGTATGGTTTGTTGGGAGGGATGCTGATTTCTGGCAAAAGTGAGATAGGAATTTGAGTTGATCTTTAAATCTTTAAAGACAAGGCGATTGCAGGCTGAGAGAATCGGGGACATCTAGATCGCTGACATTTAGTCACTCTGAGATAGGGGTACCTGCCCTTCCCCCAGTGGTATTTCCAATATGTGCCTGCTTCAATCTTCTGGCCATCCTTAGCATGGACATGGAAAGAATATATTAATTTTCCAGGAAAAATGGGAAGTCAAGTCCCATTGTTTCCGCTCTTAGACAGAAGACCATGAAAAAGCTCAGGCTAACAAGCCGTTGGGCCTGAGGTGATCAGAGCAGCAGCACCCTTGAGTGGTGACACTAGGGTTGTTTTCAGTAATGGGACACAGGACGGGCCATAGCACCACCCAATGGGGAACTCTGCTTTCAGGCCAGGTCCCAAGTAAAAAGAGACTCTTCTCACCAAAGGGGTGCAAAATCCTGCTCACACGATTACAGATAGTGTTTGGGAAACAGCGACTAGACCACAGAGAGGGAGAGAAGTGCGTGGCTAGCACCCTCAAAGGCGCAGCCACAATATAAACGTTAATGTGAAAACTGTGCAGGACTCCAAAGGGATCTGCCTGGCTGCAGAAACCACGGCTGACACAGGTCGACTTGAGAGGACTCATGGCCAACAGAGAAAGGGCTCAGAATAGAGACAGAGTCACAGGCCCAAGAACCTAGACCAAAAATTTACAGAAAGGACAGGAGAGAGGCCAAGCCTCCCTAGACAATATACATAGAGGGGATTTTGAACATTGTGGATGCCAACGCCAAGAACTTTCTGCAAATAGCAGTGAGGCCACAGGAGTGGGTGCCCTAAGATCTATCATTCCTCCTCCTCCTGCTCTGCTCTACCTCCCACAAGGTGTCTGTGTTAAGAGGGTGAGAGATGGGCTGACCCTGCAGCTGCATTTCCCAGGCTGCCCTGGGCTCAGCCACGGGGAGGCAGTCGTGGGAGACTGGAGCTGGAGGAGGGAGAAGCAGGGACTTCCTCTAGCAAGGGCTGTGTCTGAGCTGCCAGCTCCTACCGGCTAGGCCTGTGGCGGTTCCTGTGTCTCCAGGTGACCCCGGCCCCTGGGCTCCAGCAACGCTGCCTTCCCCCTTTGTCCCTCCAGCTCAGAGGCGGCAGTGGCTTTCTGCTGTTGCAGATCTCTGGGCCGCCTCGATCTCCCACTTGTCTTCTTAACATTTCCATCACCCGTGTAACCAATTCCCCACATTAAGCTCCCTCTGTTTTAAATATCCAGAAGGTTTCTGCTGTCCTGGTTAGAACCTGGCCAATATAGCCCTGAAATAGGAAATATCATCATGCAGAACAACAGGGGGATGAGACGTTGTGGGCACAACCATGAAGAAGTGGAACACAGGCCGAGGACCTACACCCCACTGGTTAAGGACCCCATCCCAACCTAGAGAGAGGGTACTGGAGGGTAACACTGGAAGGCTGGTGATGCTTAAGCAAACATTTAGTGAAGTGTTTGAACACAGTGTTCATTCCACTGTGTGGATTCAGTGATTCTCCCCCAATCTTTTTGTAATCTTAATGAATGTGGGCTCTATGAGATCAAAATTTTTGATTTGGAAATAATTTTACACACAGAAAAGTGGCAAACATAAGAATAGGACAAGGAACACCCATGAGCCCTATCCCCAGATTGACCTATTGCCGGCATTTTATTCATATGCATTATAATTTACTCCCTCTCATATGTAAAACACATGTGATTATTTTAATTATACAACCATACTATATACTTACATAATACTTTTCTGAACATTTGAGAGTAGGTTGCCTACATCATGGCCTGTTACCTCTAATTACTTCAGTGTGTATTTCCTAAGAATTGGGATATTCTAAATCACCATAACACAGTTATCAGCTTCAGTGAATTTAACTCTTATCTAATGTGTTTAGGGTATTCCAACTGATAATTGACCCAATGATGTCAATTGACCTAATACTGTTCTTTATAGCATTTTTTTCCCAGTTCAGCCTTTCTTTGTATTTTATGACACTGACACTTTTGAAGACTATAGTGCTTCTCTCTCTCCCTCTCTCTCTTTCAATAGAACTTTCCTCATTTGGGATTGGTCTGATATTTCCTCATAGTTATATTCAGGTTAGGCATTCCTGACCAGAATACATCAGTGATGTGTCCTTCTCAATGAATGACATTTGAAAGCACACACCATCCCTCTGCCCCTCATGGGTGATATCAATTTTTATCATCTGGTCGAGGTGTTGTGTGATTTCTGCACTGAATAGTTACTGTTCTTTCCTTGGCAAATGGTGACCAGTCTCCAGAGAGACACTTAAGGCCATGCAGATCTCCTGTTCCTTGTGAAAATTACCTCCTAGATTTAATCTATTGGTGATTCTTGCCTAAGCCAATCTTTATTATGATAGTAATAAAATGGTAATTTCCCACTTCAGCACTCCCTGCCCACTGGCTGGTGAGAATTTGGCATTTTACTATAAGCAAGAGCCTTCCCTTCTCCCTTGTGTGTTTGTTTATCTACATATTATTACAATGGATTCATTGATTTCTATTTTTTCAATAGTTTATAATTCACTGTTTTCCTTAATTATTTGATATTCACATTATCCCAGATTTTGCTGGGAACCCTTTCAAGCAGGCTCTTGGGTCCTCCCTACATGCACTCATCATTTTTTAAGCACCTCCTTACGCTCTAGTATTCATTAGAAGATGTCTGAGGCTCATCTTGTACTTCCCAGGGGAGGGATTTTTGTATGTTTTGTTCATTGGTATCTCTAGTACTGAGAACCATGCCTGATCATAATAGGTGCTCAATAAATATACATTGATTGTTTGAATAAGGTTCTGAATTAAAACCCTCTTCAGGTACTAAGACAGATAACTGGGCTGGGCAAAACCTAAATGTTAAAGTTAAGATTTTGGTGGCCAAAAGCCTTTGAAAACGTTTAAACCCTGTAACCTACTAATTCTATTTCTAGGAATCATTCCTAAAAGGAATAATCTGAAATTAATATAAAATGTGATTGCACATTGATGTGAATATAGTATTATTTGCACAAGGAGAATTTAGACACAATGTCCAGAATTGGGAGAATGGTTAGGTAAATCTATGCCACCTTCACATGCTGTCATATAAAGCAGCCATTAGAAGTTAGACTTCTGGAAATGTATTAATCATGTTATAAAATGCTTTTGCTCTGATATCAAGTGGAAAAGAAGAGTCCAAAACTGAATAAATAGTATACCTGAAACATATTAAAATATACATACAAGAAAAATCAGAAGAAAATATAGAAAAAAATTTAGGGGGAATTGCCTCTGTGTGGTAGGATTATGTGTTTTTCTTCTTTTTACTTTCTTTTGCATTTCCAATTTTTCTACAATGTGCCTGCATTTCTTTTATAACTAGAAAAGTTAATTTTTTGAGAAGCAAAAAAACATTAATGTGCCTAATGAGTAACAAGCTAAGCGGTATCCCTCATGTTTGCTTTGTGCGCTACATGTTTCAAAACCAGTCCCATGTTCTGAAAAGTACTTCTGACCAAACAAAATAGACGAGTGTAGAACAGTTTCAAGACCTTATCAAATGAGATCCTCTACCTGGAACACTGCACCAGGCTTCTTCTATCTGTCAACATCTTGTCCGTCCTTCAAGGTGTCTTCCTTTGATTTCTTGCAAAAGTAGACCCTAAGACAAGGGCTTGGGTGCAGGTGTCTTCCTTGAAAGAGGAGAGTGATAAGGTGTGTGTTAATGAGCAGTTTAGTACTGAGAGTAACCTGGGGCTCAGTCCCCAAGGGGGTCATCTGAGGAACTTTGAAAATGTGCCACAGAATTATTCCACCCAGGATGGGGAAGCTGGGGTATGGATTCCTTAGCTCCTATCTCACGCTGACTGAGGGTTGCCCCTGGGGGCATTAACTCTGACACTTGCAGGCTCCCCTGCAAGGAGACAGAGCAAACTTTGATGACCCTGGAGAAAGCCTCAAGCAGAGAAGCAGAGAGTCCCTTGAGGTGAGAAGCTTGCAGACTGTCCCCCACAGCTGCTGGTGAGCTCAAAGGTGGTCCTGGTATGAACTGGGGTGAGGCATCAACAGCACCTGCTACAGTGCCCCAGTTCTGATTTATCCGCACACCAAAGAAGATTTCAAGTCTGTCATAAAAGCATCAATCTCTTCCTTCATCAGTACTTCCAAAGCCCTTTTCTTTATGATGCCAGTACTTTCTGTGTGAGCTTAGGTACCTCTTTAGGCATCAGTTTCTTCATCTGTAAAATGGGGATGATAGTAGTTCCTGTGGTAGATTACAAAAATGTCTACTACGATTCTTTACTGCTCTGGCATCCCTGCCCTTCACAGAATAACTCTGCAGCTCCTCTCTTTAAGAGGTGGAGCCTCTCCCCCATTCCCTGAATCTAGGTTACCCTTGTAAATTTGCTTTGGCCAAGTGCAGATGAAGCAGAATTGACTGTGTGCCAGTTTCGAGATTCGTCCTCTAGAGGTTTGTGTGCTTCCACGTGCTTCTTGGAATCCTGCCTCTGCCATGAGAATAAGCAAGAGCTAGCCTGCTGGAGGAGGAGAGACAGAGTAAAATGGAAGCAAAGTGTCTCATCTGAGACCTTCTCAGACCAGCCAGCCCCCAGCCACCCAGATGCATGGGAGAACTCAGCCAAGGTGCCTCGGCCAACAGTCCGCTGCCCCAGAAGCAGAAGCTCCCAGCCAATGCTCAGACTTGTGAGCAAAAATAAATGTTGTTGCATGCCACTGAGGTTTTATGGTTGTTACACAGCCTTATTATGGTAACTGATAACTGATACAGCACTGATTTCCCTAAGGATTAAAGATATATATAAACACTGCAGGATTTTGCACAGGGCCAGGACCATGATACCCTTTCCTCAAATGTTAATTATTATTGTTATAAAACTATCGCACTATCACAGAGTACCATGTTTTCAGATTATTTATATATATGTCGGTTTCTCTTACTAAACTAGGGGCTCCTGGATGATAGGAAACCAGATCCAATTCATCCCTGATGACATAGTTCCCTACACTCAGGAACCCATAATTTAGTAGGGGGACAGATGTGTACAGAAAGTCGGCTGTGGGGCCTAGAGGTAGCAAAAGTCCAAAAGTGCTGAATGCAGAGCTGAGCACGGAGAAGATGCCCATTGACGATAAAATAAATAATGAAAACCAAGCATCCCCAACGTCAGGGCATTTTTATGCAAGGTGAGATTTGTAAGGACTGGGCCAGCCCTCACCTCCACCTCACAGAAGCACAGCCAAGGCAATGATGAGCTTATTCGGTGGTTTTACAGCTAAACATGGCTGCGGCTCACGCTTTCAAGCTCTGTCTTCCTCCAGAGACCGACCATCACATGATGAAAAAACTAATTAGAGCAAGCATGATGCCCAGAATAAGCAGCCTATTAAGGAAAGTTGAGTCGAATGCAAAAAGACATCTATTATAAATATATTCTCAATAAGTATTTATTTGCGTGTGTGTGTTTTCCCCCCAACTTTTCTAAGGGAGTTTATTGTTTGAGAAAAGTCCTGGGAAAAAATAAGAATATTTTTACGATTTGACTCCTGGTCCCCAGAGAGCTCCTCTCTGGGGCCAGCAGGCCGCATGCAGCCAGGTCCCGGCAGGAACACGCAGGCAGCACGCGCTGAGCCTGGAGAGCAGGTTAACACAGCCTCAGACAGATTCATCTTCATTTCATGTCCTCGACAGCCTCTCAACTTAGGTCAAGTCCATGGTGAGCCAAAGGATTTTATTAGAGGCAGGAAGAAGTGGTGGAGAGCATGTGAACTAACTCAGATTCCATTCCCAATTCCATGACCCACAGGCCCGGGGACCTTGACCTAGTTACTTAATTTCTCTGAGTCTCAATTCCCTCATCTGTAAAATAGGGATAATAAGAGTCACCTTGCTGGGCAGGTATGAAGAACAGAGAAGACACATGAAGTGTCTGGCTCTTCGTGGCAGGAGTTTAGGGGCAGGATAGCCTCATGGTTAAGCAATTGGGCTGGAGAGCCAGATGGCCTGTGTTTATTCCAGCACTGCCACTTGCTAATGGTCCTCAACCTCTCTGTGCATCAGATTATATAAAATTTGTAAAGTGGGGGAAATTACCGCTAGCTCTTAAGGTTGTCATGAGGATTAATTGAGTTTGAATATGTAAAGTCCTTAGAACAGTATCTGGTACATGGCAAGCGCTCAGTGTTAGCTATTATTGTTCTTCAAATCGAATTATTAATAGAAATCTCTGATGACCAGAGACCTCCTAATCATCTCACTTTAGTCCAGATATCAGCTGCAATAAATACATTAGCTCCTACGCACAAATGGCAAGAGTGGATTTAAGCAAATCATAACTTAGTGAGTCACAATTCCAGTTTATAAGCAGAGAAACACAATTCAATTTTATAGGCAGCTGGGCTGCTAATTAAGAAGAAGCCCTTAATTACAGCACCTGATGTAGGAGATCTGTCTTGTGCTCACTCGCCTTATTTTGCCCACCTCTCCTCCCTCTATCTATCATTCATCTATTTCTCTGCATTTTATTTATTTCCCTGTCTCCTCAGAGGAGAGGGTAGGTCAGTTGTCTAGAGACCTAAATTCTAAAACTGCTCCCTGGCTCTGGAATTCACACATCTCGGCTTGAAGTAAGAACGGTGCTCAACTCACCAAGCTGGGGCTCTGAGGATAATGCAGGCAGATGTGAAGCAGCCACAGGAGTTTGGGGGAGCTGAGAAAATGGTCCATAGGGTTGACCCAAGGGAAATGAAAACCTATGTCCATATGAAAATCTGTATGCAGATATTTATAGTGGCTTGATTCATAAACAACCAAACCTGGAAACAACCCAAATGTCCTTCAACTGTGAATGGATAAACAAACCGTGGTACATGCACACAATTGAATACTGTTCAGCTGTAACAAAGAACAAGCCACCGGTACAGGCACATCATGGGTGCATCTCAAATGCATTAGCTGAGTAAAAGGAGGCAGACTCAAAAGGCTACATAGTGTAATGTTTCATTAATACAACTTTCTGAAAAAGGCAAAACTATAGAGCCCGAAAACAGATCAGTGATTGCCAGGGCCTGGGGATGGGGGAGGGGAGTCAGCATCAAAGGGCCTTAGGGAATTTGGAGAAGGACTGGGAATGTTCTATACCTTGATTGTGGTGATTACACAGCACATGTGTTTGTCAAAACTCATAGAACTCTACATCAGAATAGCTACATTTTCCTGCATGTAAATTACACCTCAGTAAACCTAGCTTTACATTTAAATGGTCCGTTGGGACCATGAAGCAGCAGATTAAAGGACCTTGGCACTTTCCAACCTCAAACAACTGCTATTTTTTCCTGCCTTATATTTTTATTTTATGCATTTCTTGACATCCTTGTTAGCCGTTGAAATATGCATTTTTGAAAGCAGGGGGCAATTAATCTCATCAAATATAATAACTTTAGGATAAAAAAATGGCTTTTCCAAATTAAATTAGCCTTGCAGGAAGAATCAGATATGAATTCCATTGGGCAAAACATGTTAACAGCCACTACGCATGTCAGATGATGCATAGGATGGGATGTGCGTTTTTCAGACTCTGGAGAAGAGGGGACAACTTGTTTTGCCCAAATGATTCTTATCTGACCTCAATGCACAATGAACTCAGGGAAGCTGTTCCTACAAAATTAGGGCACAGCTGAATATAGACACGTGCCAGATGGGTATTCCCAGAAGAACAGCTTTGTCCAAGTGAAAGAATGACAACGTAGATAACAATCCAAGAATTCACAGTTTGAGATCCCTCAAACTGCCCAGGATCTAGTGTTGCATAACGAGACCTGGGTTTCACAGTTCATCACAGAAGTATAAACGAGGGTGGATTGATTGTCGTGAGCTTTCTCCACCATTGAAGTGATTTTTGTCAGCTTAAAACACACTGCACTGATGAATCATTAGTGCCAGCTTTTCATAGAACACGAGAGTGCCAAAAACTATCAGTGGATAAAGGAGTAACCTGAGTCTGGGTGGGGCGGGGACCAGCACAGTGACAAGAGCCAACGAGTGTTAAGTATTTGCTGAGCCCGAACCTACATGACCTGGACTCGTCCCATCACGACCTCCAAGGAAGATGTTGCTATCACCACTTTACAGACAGGAGATGAGAGCTTAGAGAAGGTGAAGCCACTTGCTCTTAACCATTTTATATTTTCAAATGCAAATGTTCCGTGACTCCACAGTGAGTGGAAATGGTGATTTCTGAAGTAAATTCAGACAGAGGTGGGTTGAAGCAAGAGGACAGAAAATAAAATCATAAAGAAGTGGGCAATAATGTGCTGGTAAGTGTTTAACAACTGGCTCTGGGGTAGGGAGGGCTGGGTTATAGCTACTCTACCATGGCCAAGTTGAAACTATCCATGTGAAATCAACCAGCTGGCAAATTTCCTGACAATTCAACAGTTAACCATCCTGAGAGTTGCTAGTGGGGAAATCTGGGGTGAAAAATACCAGCTCAGAGAAAGCCTCAAGAAGACCCTGAGTGAACTGGAACGTGGGGATGGGAACAGCAGAATAGGAAAGAGACAGAAGGATGTGGAGGAAATAATAAAGGAAGACAGAATTCAGGGCACAGATCTGAGACCTGCTGAGGAAGATGGAGGTCCACTGGGTGTTTAAAGAAGCCAGAGAAGCCCCAAATCTGTCCATGGCCCTCTGCCCCATGGCCCCTGAGGTTAAGCTATGGGGGCACCGGGGAACTGAGCAGAAGCCTCTGTTTGAGGAAAGGCCAGGAACACAGTGATCCCTGGTCAGAGTTTACAGAAGGGATCTGTGGAACAGAAAAAGGGCTGAGTTGCTGCTGAGAAGAAGAAATGCTGATTTCCGGCGACCACATTATCAAACTTGCTCAGATGTCCGAGCATAAAGTAGCAACGATCATGAGTTCCTCTGATGGGCAATGTCACGCATGTCATGATTTCCTCTGATGGGCAATATCACGCATATCACACACTAGGCACTGCGCCACTTCTAAAGGAAAACGCCATCATTTCTTGGTGCTCATAGATCTTTCTTCCGAATACGTGATGCCAACAGTTCCTCCTATCATATAGTCTCTGACTCTTGCTGATAGATTCTGACCTTACTTTTCATCCTCCCACTTGCAGCCTCACCATGCCCTTCAGGCTTGATGGGCACATAGTCTTTCCCCCTATACACGGGGCTTCCTGTTGGAGTCTCCCCACATCCACACTCATGGCAGTTTTAAAACAATGCTGCAAAATCTTTGACACTCCTTCCTTCCAGAGGTGGGATCTGTGTCCCTGCCTCTTGAATCTGGGTAGGCTTGGACCAATAGGATAGGGTGGAAGGGCCGCTATATGGTTCTGAGACTGGGTCATAAATGGCCATGCAGCCCTGGGCTGCCTAGTAAGAAAACCAATTATCCTGAGGCCACCTTGAGAGAAAAACCACACATAGGCACTCCAGCGGACAGTCCCAGCTGAGCTGAGCCTTTCATCCCACTCGCCAAGCCACCAGACATGTGAGTAAAGCCGACTTGTACCCTCCTGGCCAGCCCAGCCTCCAGCCGAATGTTGCCGAGTGATCTTACATGATGCCACATGGGGCACTGTTGCTGACCCCTGCCTAAATTCCTCACACACAAAATCATGAGATATAATAAAATGATTGCTATGTGTTCAGGATAGTTTGTTATAAGCAATGGATAACTAGAACACCCCACTCACTCCCAGGCTTTTCATGCTTCCCTCTTTGAAGAGCCTCTGGGCAAACAGTGCATCTAGTCCTAACCCCTGAACAGTTGAGAAGGTTCTTTGAATAGCACCATGAAATATTGCTTTACTTAGTTCCATCGTATGAACCAAGAACAATTTTAGTAGCCTAGATATGACATGAGTACATGTGTGCAATAAAAAAGCACAGCTTTCAGCACACTCTTCCTTGAAAAATCAGTCTCTGGACTTACGGACTATCAGATATTTCTAAAATGTCCTGATAATATTTGTTTGCTACTTGTTTATTCACTTGTTTGTGAACTGGCGCTTATCAGAGAAGTAGAAGCAGCTTCCAAAGATTCATGGGCAATATAAGCAAGAAAATTCTATCCATTTATGTGACTTCTCTCCTCTTGAACTGGAGAAAAACATTCTTCAAATTGAGGAAAAAACATGTCTATCACAATTCACAAAAAAAGGAAGAATAAATTGAGAATCACCCCCTTCAAACCTATGTCAGTCCAACTAAATAACTGATACATGAACACGTATCAAATTAGTTACCCAACTAGTGTATAGTTTGCATTTTCCCATTCAGTCCACAGTATTTATTGAGCACATAATACATACCAAGCACCATACTGGACTCTAGGAACACAGAGATGAAGTTTAAAAAATAGCAGAACTTAGGAGCTTATAGTCTTGTGAAGGCCACAAACACATAAACAATACCTTAATTTTGTGATGATAAATGCAAATGTTTGTTTTGATATTTCTGGAATTGAAATGGGCCTTTACAATCAATGCCAATCTTTACTTTCCTACAAGCTGCCGGGCAGAAGAGTGAATTGTCACCAGCTGGGGTAACACAAGTGAGAAGGCTCGAGCACAGGAGTATTTAGTGACGCACAGTGAGTATGTTACCCTTTTCTCACCTTTATTTGCATCGGTGATAAAATTTTAACTAACTTTGGATTCCTAATTGTTGCTTAAGTGTCTTCCAAAAAACTATTTTATGATGAAGAATTAAAACAAACAAAATTGAACAAACAAATTCCTCTCTTCAACAAGCAATGCAATGAAAGACAGTAGAAATGACCAAGTCTCTCAGTAATAGCTGATAGAACTTACAAACCTGGGAGAGGCAGGTGTAACCAACTCACACACCGTGAAGGATTATCACTCAGGCTTTAGAAGTCTCTCTGTTTAAAGCTTCCTCTCACTTAAAGAGAAACCATTTAACTTCCAGCAATACATCATTTAATTAAATGGCAACCAAGACTCTGAGTTTAACCAAATAAGAAACAATGACAAAACTTTGATAATCTTTAATATACTTCCATATTTAATGATCTTAACTAAGGATGCTAAAGGGGTCACTATCACCAGCACAGATTACAAAATGATCATGACATAAACCGTGATGCCATGCAAACTGCAGGTGAGGAGATGTGATTCAGAAGGACCCTTAGATTCTCATTATGTTGAAGACTTAAACTCTGTAATACTAAACAAAAAAAGTAAAATGTAATTATCTGGATAAATTTGGCAGTTTAAAAAATGTAGATTGATGTAGATTAATAGTCTTTTAAAAATGTATTACTAAATAAATATGCCATCTTAAAATCAATAGTGTCTTAAAATCAAGATGATATTATACCATCAAATGTGTTTATAATTATAATATATTGTCAAATGTGCTATGTAGTCTTAATTTAAAGTATTTTGTCTAATTGTCCTCATTAGTATAATTATATTTATCAGAAAATGTGTCACACTAGTTGATTAGGAAGATAAGGTCACAGGTAAAAGGGTAAAGGACTATGGGACATGACAAAGGGAGTGGTAAATTTTATTTGAAACAGGAGATGAAGGAAAGTAATTGGCTTTCTGAAATGTTGATTTTTTTTAAGTTTGTCTTTACAGATAGGTACATTTTTGTCATAGGAGTAATGAGAGTTTAAATTAGAGGAAAATTATATGAATGAAAAAAAATATTTGGCTTATTCAGGAAATTCTGAGTAGTTCAATGGCTAGAGTTTAGGCTTTATGAGGATGGAGACAGAAAAAGTACACTGGCTGGAGTGGCTGGGCCTTATGAAGGATCTCGTGTTTTACTCTATCCTCTACACACGACAGGATCACAAAAAGATTTAAATAGGAAAGTCTCATGAGCAAATGTATTTGTTTAAAAAAAACTGCAATAGCTGTACAGAAAATGAATGGGAAGAGAATGAGGCTGGAGGCTGGGAGGCCAATTGGAGGCTGTTACAATATTCCCCCAGGAGAGATGATAAGGGCCTCAACCAGGTAAGTGGCTCTACGTACAAATGGCTGAGGGAAGTGACTCCCTTGGGTCTCATCCTGTTGTATTCCCATATTCCTCACCATAATCTTGAGTTCTGTGTGCGGGGCCAGAGCAGACAAGAAGGGGAAATGTACCACTGGAGATAAAGAAGATAAAATAGAAAAAGTATATGAATCCAGAAATTTAGTCTTTGGAGAGAAAATTCCCCTTTTTAATTCATTTTGATTTCTTGTATGGGCAAAAGTTACCAGAAGTTGATAAGAATTAAGCTACTGAAGCCATTTCCTCAGGGATGGTATGGATGGGGAAGTGTCTTTTTTATTACACGATTGAGTTAAGCTGCTAAGGTCCAGTGATCCTCCTGCTATATTTTGCAATGGCAAAATAATTACTAAAGTTGTAAAAAACTAAATGTGTTTACTATTGAAACATTACTATAAATGTATTAAAAAATATTTTAGGGGAATTCCCTGGTGGTGCAGTGGTTAAGAATCTGCCTGCCAGTGCAGGGGACATGGGTTCAATTCCTGGTCCAGGAAGATCCCACATGCCATGGAGCAACTAAGCCCATGCGCCACAACTACTGAACCCGCGTGCCACAACTACTGAAGCCCACGTGCCTAGGGCCCATGCTCCACAGCAAGAGAAGCCACCGCAATGAGAAGCCCGCGCACCGCAACGAAGAGTAGCCCCCACTCGCCGCACCTAGAGAAAGCCCGTGAGCAGCAACGAAGACCCAGCGCAGCCAAAAATAAATAAATAAAATAAATTTATAAAAAATAAAATAAAATAAATTGTATACTAGTAGAGATGCCAGTAATTGTGTACATACTAACAATGAATGTGTGGAAATCAAAATTAAGAATACAACATCACTTATAATTGCTCCCCAAAAGTGAAATATTTAGGTGTAATTTAGCGAAACATGTACAAGACTTGTATACTGAAAACTACAAAATTCTGATGAAAGAAATCAAAGACAATCTAAGTAAATATAGAGACTTTCCATATACATGGATTGGAAAACTCAGCATACTAAAGATGTGAATTCTCTCCAAACTGATATACAACTTTTATGCAATTCCTAGCAATATTTTTTGTAGATAGGTGAGATAATTCTAAAATTTATATAGAAAGGTAAAGTAGAACAGCTAAAACCATTCTGAAAAAGAAAAAAATGGGAGGAATCACTCTACCTGATTTCAAGACTTATTGTAGAGCTACAGTAATCAAGGTTGTGTGATTTCGGCAGAGGGATCGACATATACAACAGTGGAACAATACAGAGAACCCAGAAATAGACCCACACAAGTACAGTCAAGTAATTTTTGATAAAGGTCAAGTGCAATCCAATAGAGGAAGGACAGTCTTTTTAATAAATGGTGCTGGAGCAACTGGCTATCCATAGGCAATACAAAACAAAACAAAACAAAAAAACTCCTCAAAAACAAAAAATAAAACTTGACCTGAACCTCACACCTTATAAAAAAAATTAACTCAAAATGGATCATAGAGTTAAATGTAAAATGTAAAGCTATAAAATTTTTAAAAGATAATATAGGAGAAAGTCTTCAGGACCTAGGACTTAGTGAAGAGTTCTTAGTCATAACACCAAAAGCACAATCCATACAAGAAAAAAATGGATAAATTGGACTTCATCAAAATTAAAATTTTGCTCAGTGAAAGACCCTGTTAAGAGGATGAAAAGGCAAGCTATAGATGGGGAGAAAATATTTGCAAATCACATATTTGACAAAGGTCTCATTTCTAGAATATCCAAAGAACACTTAAAAGTCAACATTATGAAAACAAGCAATCCAATTAGAAAGCAGGCAAAAGACATGAAGAGACATTTTACCAAAAATGATATACAAGTGGCAAATAAGCACATGAGCAGATGTTCAACATCATTAGGCATTAGGAAAATGCAAATTAATAGTACAATGAGATGTCACTACACACCTGTCAGACAGTTAAAATAAAAAATTATGACAATACTGCATTTGTTTACTAAAACTGCCGTAACAAATACCACAGACTGGGTGGCTGAAGACAACAGCAATTTATTTTTCACAATTCTGGAGGCTAGAAGTTTAAGAGCAAACTGTTGGCAGGGTTGATTTTATTCTGAGGCCTTGTTCCTTGACTTGTAGATGGCCATATTCTCCCTGTGTTTTCACATGGTCTTTTCTCTGCATATGTTTAGTCCTAATCTCTTCTTATAAGGACACCAGTTGTATTGGATTAGGGTCCACACCAATGACCTTATTTAACCTTAATCACCTCTTTAAAGACCCTATCTCCAAATATAATCATATTCTGATGTACTGGGAGTTATGGCTTCAACATATGAATTTAGGAAAGACATAATCCAGCCCATAACAAACACCAAATGCTAGAGAGGATGCAGAGAAACTGGATCACTCTTATATTGCTGGTGGGGATGTAAAATGGTACAGCCAATGTAACACAGCAATTGCACTCTGGGGCTTTTATTTTACAGAAATGAACAAAAGCTGACACATGATTTCTCATAGCATCAGCATTTGTAATAGCCCAAAACTGGAACTACAATTTCCCTCAATAGGTGAATGGTTGAAAATGGCATGGTAACGTCCATACCATGGAATGCTACTCTACAATGAAAACAAACTACTGACGCACATGACAATACGGATTAATTTTAAAAGGTTGTTATGCTGGATAAAAAAACCTAATCTCAAAATCTTATATTTGTATTTGTATGGAAATATGTATGGAAATATGTTAATATAAATGTTTCAGACATTACATGAAATTTCTAAAAATCTTATATTTGTATTTGTATGGAAATATGTATGGAAATATGTTAATATAAATGTTTCAGACATTACATGAAATTTCTAAAAATCTTATATTTGTATTTGTATGGAAATATGTATGGAAATATGTTAATATAAATGTTTCAGACATTACAGGAAACGTCTAAAAATCTTATATGTTCTGGTATAATGTTATAAGTAATAATCCTAGTTATTACTTTAAAATGTATATCTCAGAAATAACTAATTTTCTTGTCAACTGCATTATTATGAACTTTCATCAAATCTTTAACCATGGTCATTTTTAAGTCTTTTGTCATTTACAGACAGTTCTGGGTGTACTCTGATGAGTTTGCAAATATGTTCCTATAAAAGGGTTTCATCTTCAAGAAATTCATGGAAAAGACTCTGACAAGTACAGGTTTCTGGTAACTGACTGTACTGCTGAACTGAATGAATAAGCATTTTCAGAACTCTAATGAAAAACTGATGAACTCATAAAAGTGCTAACAAAAGATCAAGATAAAAAAAAGAAATTAATTACATGGGACTGAGTGAACTGATGAGGATGAGTATAATTTTTGTGACTTTCTGTCTGAATTAAAAAAAAAAAAATCCCACAAGGACTCAGAGGCAAAGAATATACAAATCAATTTTCACTGCAAAGTAAAGGAGCTGTTACAGTGGAGGATTACTGGACTGAATGTCAATATTATGACATAGTATAAGTGTGTTTCATGTTTGGTAATTGCAATCATTGTTGCTTTTGTTGTGGTCATCCATGTACAATGCTTGGTGTCAGTCTATCTCTTGTAAAAATAAAATACAGTGTGTGTGTGTGGAAAAAAAAAAAAGGTCACATATTGTATGATTCCATTTATATGCCATTCTTTTTTTTTTTTCCAATTTATTTATTTATTTATTTTTGGCTGTGTTGGGTCTTCGCTGCTGCGCACGGGCTTTTCTCTAGTTGCGGCGAGTGGGGGCTACTCTTCGTTGTGGTGCGCGGGCCTCTCACTACAGTGGCTTCTCATGTTGCGGAGCACGGGCTCTAGGCACACAGGCTTCAGTAGTTGTGGTGCGTGGGCTCAGTAGCTGTGGCTCGTGGGTTCTAGAGCGCAGGCTCAGTAGTTGTGGCACACAGGCTTAGTTACTCCGTGGTATGTGGGATCTTCCTGGACCAGGGCTCAAACCCGGGTCCCCTGCTTTGGCAGGTGGATTCTTAACCACTGTGCCACCAGGGAAGCCATATATACCATTCTTAAAATGACAAAATTAAAAAACTAAAAATAGAGTTACCATATGATCCAGCAATCCCACTCCTGGGCATACATCTGGAAAAGACAAAAACTCTATTCAAAAAGGTTCATACACCCCAGTGTTCATAGCAGTGCTATTTACAATAGCCAAGACATGGAAACAACCTAAGTGTCCATCAACAGATGAATGGATAAAGAATGTGGTATATACATATATTTCATTATATATATATAAATATATATAAATAAATAAATATATATATATATATATAGTGGAATATTACTTGGCCATAAAAAAGAATGAAACATTGCCATTTGCAGCAACATGGATGGACCTAGAGATTATCATACCAAATGAAGTAAGCTAGACAGAGAAAGACAAATATTATATGATATCACTTATGTATGAAATCTAAAACATAATACAAATGAACTCATTTACAAAACAGAAACAGACTCAAAGACATAAAAAACAAATTTACAGTTACCAAAGGGGAAAGAGGTGGGGGGAGGGATAAATTAGGAGTATGGGACCAACAGATACACACCATGATGTACAAAATAGATAAAAACCAAGGATTTACTGTATAGTACAGGGAACTATATTCAATATCTTGTAATAATCTATAACGGAAAAGAATTGGAATATATATATATATATGTATAACTGAATCACTTTGCTATACACCAGAAACTAACACAATATTGTAAATCAATTATACTTCAATAAAAAAAGTTTTTAAATAGTGCATTAAAATATCACATCTTGATTTCTGGGTTTTCTGATGTCCTCTTAAATTTGTGCCCAAGGCAACTGCCTCTCTCGCCCCACCCTAGTCCCAGCCCGGTGGGTCATCACCTGTTGCCAGATTGTTTGTCAAAGGGTTTTGCCTCTAATGTTTGCTATGTAAAATGTGAGCATTATTTTACAATGTTTTAAACTTTAATTACAAAAGTACCTCATACTCATAGAAAATAAAAGAAAGTATAAAGTAAAAAGTAAAATTCTCTCATAACTTTCTCCTCTCAGTCCCGTTTCCAGAAGTTGCCACTGTTAATAAATTGTATGTCCTTTCAGATAGTTTTTATATAAATACATGCAAAGTATACATGCTGTTAATACTCATTAAAAAACAAATGGGGGGGGGACTTCCCTGGTGGTGCAGTGGTTAAGAGTCCACCTGCCAACACAGGGGACATGGGTTCAAGCCCTGGACCGGGAAGATCCTACATGCCGCAGAGCAACTAAGCCCATGTGCCACCAACTACTGAAGCCCACATGCTCTAGAGCCCGTGTGCCACAACTACTGAGCCCGCATGCTGCAACTACTGGAGACTGCACGCCTAAAGCCCATGCTCCTCAACAAGAGAAGCCACTGCAATGAGAAGCCCGTGTACTGCAATTAGAGAAAGCCCACGCGCAGCAACAAAGACCCAACGCAGTCAGAAAAAACAAAAATGACAACACAAAAAAAACGGGATCCTATTCTACCACTGTTCTGAACTTGCTTTTCTTTTCGATTAATGATATAACAGACACCTTTTCATATTCTTCTATTCTAGTACATTCTCTGTGAGCTGCATAGAAATCCATTGTATGGCTCTGTAATAATTTAATTCCCTGTTGATAGACATTCAGGTTGTATCTAGCATTTATTATTTCAAACAATGCTACAATAAAAACCCTTAAACATATTTTTGCTTGTTTGTTCTAATGTAAATGTTTTATTAATATTGCCAAAAACCCCTCTAGAATATTTTATGCATCTTCTCACCCCTCCACCAATTTTGGGAGGAGTATTAATTTCCTCTCTCTGTGGCCAATACTGTATGTCATCAATTTTTTTAAAATTTACTAATCCGCAAAGTGAAATATGGAATTTCATTGTTTTACTTTGATACTCTTTTATTATCTTTTTATAGATTTATTAGCCATTTACTACTCTCCTATGAATTTTGTGTTCATATCCTTTGTCCATCTTTTTATTGGAACATTAATCTTTTCTATATGGATTGGTATGAACTCTTTGCATATTAAAGAGATTAGTGTTTCATGTATTACACACATTATTCTTTCTGTTTATCTTTTGATTTTGTCTATGGAGAGTTTTTTATTTGTTTTGTAGGGTTTGTTTTTTTGGTTTTTTGCTGCATGGAAATTTCAGGATTTTTTAAAAAATTTAAATAGTCAATCTAATCATTCATGGTTTCTTAATATCATGTCATGCTTAGTATGGTCTTCCTCATTCAAACTTATTTTTTTTTATTTATTCACATGTTCTTCTAGGGGTTTTGTTGTTGTTGCCATTGTATTACTTTAAGAGTTTAAGCCATTGAATTTCTTTTGGTGAAAGAAGTGATGTAGAGATTCAGATGACCTTTGTCAAATGCCTTTCCATTTCTCATAATATACTTTATTGGACAGGCCACCCTTTCACCACTTCTTCTGAGAGGCTAACTTTATTGTAAAATAATGTTTATACATGCTTCTGATCATTTCTGAATTCCTCATTCTCTTTATTTAATAGAATCTTTCTGTTTCCACAGCAGTCCACAGCATGTTAATTACTGTAATTTAGTGAAACATTTAAATATTTAATAGGGCTATTTCTCTTCATTATTTTTTTCTATCTGGCCCTTCTCTTATGTTTGTTTCTCTAGATGGACTTTGGAATGAGTGTGCTAAGTTTTAAGAACCCTGTAAACTGACTGTCATTATACTGAATTTATAAATTAATTTCAGGAAAACTCTTATCTTTTCGTATCTTTAATAATATTCATATTTTTAAAATTCCTAGGCAAAATGAACACATGTCCTTCAACACATTAACATCTTCTTGAACAAAATAATATTGCATTATATTGCAGACTTTCGATTAAGAGCTTGAGAAGGGAGGTCTTTTCCATAATTCTATAATTACTATTTACACTTATTTTAATGTGAACTAATTCATTCTATAAGCAATTATGAAGCACCTACTGCATATAGCATACACCATGTTGGACAATGAAAAGATAATGAAGCAAAGACATCGTCCCTGCTCTGACATCTTATCATGTGGTTGGTTATTTCTAGTAGGAAGACAGTCATATAAATAATTGCAGAATACTGTTGTGACTATTAAACAAGGGCAGTACAGTGTGTTATGGAATACAAAATCGCAGGTTTGAAGAAGAGCTTACTTTCCCTAGGAGTTTCTTGAGGACTTCCAAGACATGACACGTCAACTAGATTTTGAGGAAAAGTGAATGTTGGCCAATAACAATATTGTCTATTCATGATTCATGTATCTACTGGCATCTTGATGTTACTCAAAAAGATGGTTTTAAATGAAAATAATCAAAGCATTAAAAAATGAACATAATTATTCATTAAAAATTTGATCTTATATATAAGCAGATTTTCATACAAGTAAGTAAATTCTTTAGATTGTATAGATATGAATTTTTTACTATTTTAATGTTTCCTATCCAGCTTTATTAATTTTCATGGTATATAAATTCAAAAATTTTAGACAGTTAAATCTATCATTTCCTGTTTAATTTCTCCTATTGTTTCAATCTTTCAAAAGCTACCATCTCTACAAAGATCTAGTAAATGGGGTCCCATTTTGGCCACATTTCAATAATCACATGGAATTGCTGAACAGCATCCAAAAATGATGAGAAATGAAAAGTAGGTTTCCATTTTTTCACAAGTAAAAATTAGAATAGGCCAAAGAGAGATTTTGTGCATTGTCTCCAAGGATAATACAGAGGATGATGAGCGACGATTTTCTATGTCCAATAATTTTAATTACGAGAAAATGAGTTTACAGCAAAGGACATTTTGGATGAGCACAGGGAAGAACTTATTTACTATCACGGTGCTAGAACAATAGAATAAATTCCAAAATAAGATGAGCGCCTCCATTCGCATAGGTTTTCCCAAGATAATAGAAACCATTTATACCAATGGTTTACAAACTGGAGTTCTTATTTGGTGTATCTTAGAGAAGATAGAGGAAAAGGATAAGACTGTTAGCAGGAGGCCAAGGACATGGGTCTATTGATTCAACAGAAAGATCTGGAAAGACTGGTTTATCCAGTTGACAGTTGGGGTGTTGACAGGTGAGATGCTGACTCAGCTGATAGCTCAAGGTCTCTTCTCAATATTGGCTGAGATTAGTAGTCAAAGGCCAAATCATATTTTTAAAAATAATAATTTCAGTCACAGTTTTGTGATTTCATGCTCTATGTTAATTCACATTTGGTCTTGGATAAATGGGTTCACAGTGAACACTTTTCCTCCAAATCCAACATAGCCATGAAATTACATAAAAGTACAAAACCAAAAGCATTGAGAATACAAATTTTTTTTTTTAATGAGGGAATAAAAAGCAAGTTTTTCTGCAGTTTATAAATGCTATGCTAGTAGGAAAGTCAGATAAAAATAGTTTAGCACACTCCCAAACTCCCAAATTAACCAAATTTCTTTTCATAGGGTAGGCATATTCAGCATATAAATCAATGGTCAAAATCTGGTCTTCAGTGACTTTGAGAATAGACATAAAAATGCATATTTTACATTTTGAAAAGTCTTTAATTGACTAGTAGAGCTATGGTAAAAGGAGATTAGAAATTTTTTCAGCTGCATAAGATTTTCAATGAGTTCCCTAAGGATGTGGGTGGATATCTTTGATTTTAAGATTTGAGTTGATTAGTAAGAAGGAAATGTGGTGTCAGGCATTAGAACCTCATTTTTATTATCTAGCTTTTATGCAATTCATTTCCTCTCCGAATTGAAAAAAAAAAAGTTTATAATATCTTGGTTAATGAGGACAGTGTTACATTTGAAAGGCTAGAGCTGGAGGTCTTAGAGGAAGGCCAGCTGGTGGCCAAGCCAGGCTTCATAAGGCTGCATTGTATTGATGGGGTCACTAGGGCCCACAGCCCAGTAACTTAAGTTCATCAGATTCACTCAGACTCAGAGAGATGGATGCACACTAACAAACTCCCAATTCTCTGAGGTCAAGGGTGGAAGGAGGGAGCACACACATCTGCCTTTCCTTCCTCACCAAATCCTATGAAATCATCATAGAGGTACTTTAAAAGAAAATAAATCTGTAATAGTGTGGGGGAAACAATGAAAAGCTTCAATAATGAGTCAGAAATTTGGAATGATTCCTAAAAGAGGAAAAGCAGTAAGAGTCATACTTAAGAGAAATTTTAAAATCCTGTAGAACATTACAGCTCAAAACACATCCAAAAGAGGAATCATAGCATTGAGAGGACTGGTTTTGGAGGAGCTAATGCAATTCACTAATTCATTCTTTTATTCAACAAATATTTGTTAAGCATCTATTATGTGTCAGGCACTGTTCTAGGCATTTGGGTCACATCAGTGAACAAAACAAGGTTCTTGTCCTCTTGGAGAGTGTGTTCTAGTGGCATGAGACAGACAATTAAAGATAAACTTAATAAACATTTCAGTATGGAGAAGAGGATGAATGCCATGGAAGATGAAAAAGTAGATGGGGGCGAGAGACAGTTGTCCTGTGGGAGTAGGAGGCTGGATATTGAATAAAGTGATTAGGGTAGGGCTCACTGAGGAGAGGAGTTAGCCAAGCAGCTATCTGGTGGAAGGGCATTCAAAGCAGAGGGAACGGTGAGTATGAAGACTCCAGGGCGGAAGTGGTGTGCCTGTCATGTTCTAGGAACTTTGAGGAAACTGGAAGTGGAAGGGGATGAGGTCGAGAGGTCACAGGGAGCTGGATTGTGTAGCCCTTGTACAGACCTTGGGTTTTAATCTAAGTGAATTGGGGGCAGTGGCAGGGGGACATGTGTAGGCGGGGAGAGGAGAGAACAGGGTTTTGAGCAAAGGAGTGATGTGATTTCATGTACATTTAAAGGGCTTGACTCTGGGTGTCCTGTTGAGAATAGACTGTAGACAGTCAAGAACAGACACAGGACCACCAGTAATGCAGGTGAGAGAGGATGGCAGCTCTGACCAGGATGGAAGCAGTGGTGGTAATAAAAGTGGTCAATTTTAATGTATTTTGAAGATAGAATGAACGGGATTTCCTGATGATTGAGTGTAAAAGTGTGAAAAAAAAACGTCACAGATGACACGTATTTTCTGGCCTGAGAATTGGCTAGATGGGATTGTCTTTACCTGATATAAAGACAGCTGCATGTACAATAAGTCTGGTGGAATTTGGGAGAGTTGGGGGAGGTGGTCATGAGTTTCATTTTGGATGTATCGAGTTTGAGATGTCATTAGACATTCAAGGGGAGATGTCAACAGGCAGTTCTCCAGGATCTGGAGTTTGGAAGAGAAGTCTGGGCTGGAGATATATATTTGGGGCTTGTTGGCACCTGTATGATGTTTGAGAATGAATACGATCACCACATGGGAGAGTACAGATATTGAAGAGAAAATAGAGGAGAAAAACCAAATGATCATCTCAATAGGTGCCCCCAAAATATTTGATAAACACTTATTCCCGATTAAGAAAACAACAAATATCAAGAAACTTTAAGGGGAAAAAAAGACTTCAATATATCATGAAAGATAAAATGTTCTCTAAATGAAAGACTATAGTTTTTTCTTGTTTTCTCTGCTTTGTTTCTGAAATTATAAAGCAATACAGATTTATTGCAACAAGGAAACTAGTACAGTGATGTGTAAAGAAAAGTTAATCATCATTTCACACCCATCTCAACCCCCTTTGAGGTGACAAATGTTAACAACTGGCATTTATCCCTTCACATCTTTTTCATGGTTCATTCAGTATTACAAGCATTTATGCAGCCCACAGTTATAGTGGTTTGTTTTTATGTGCTTTGTTTTGACAAAATAGAATCATACCATACACATTACTAGCTTTTAAAAATTTAACAATATATCATGAACATCCCTGCAAATATGTCGATATAGATTCAACTCTAGCTTTTTCTCATAATATATATATATACACACACATTATACATGTATATGTGTATATATATAATGTATATACATACTAATGTGTTTTATATATATATATATATAGTATCATTATGCTAGTTTAAAAAATTTCTGTTAGATTTCTTTTTCCTTCTACCCTCTTCCAGCATCTACCCAAAACTAATCCCCCTACCCCCAACCTGGCATAGCCCTTGTTAACAACGCCCTGTAGAGCATTCCATGCTTTTTCCCCAAGGTCATTTAATCATGAGCAAACTGAAGTTTGCACACAAATATATACATTTACATATATACACACATACATACATACACTCATATACTAGTTTATAGCTGGAAACCATAATATACACAATTCTCAGCATCTTGTCTTTATCACTCAACATTGTGAAGAAATCCTTCTAATTCATGGGGAGTAGTTCTAATTCCTTCTTCTTAGTAGCTGCATAGTATTTTATGACGCTGATACATGCACAATTTATTCAACCATTTCCTTATGGATGCATATTCACTTTGTTTTTAGTTTTTTGCTACTATAATTCTGCAATAAACAAGTTACATATAGCCTTCTGTACTGGTTATTTTATTTCTACTGGCTACATTCCCAGCAGTGCAATCATTGGGTATGTGGATTCTTTATTTTAATAGATGCTGTTAGATTTTTTTTTCCCAAAAGGCAATAACAATTCACACTTTTCACAAGCAATGCATGAGATTGCAATAGATATTATTCTTTTTAATTTTTGCCAGTCGGATGGGTGTAATGTCTCATTATTTTAATTTGCAGTTTCCTGACTGCTGGTGAGTTTGCGTATCTTTTAATATGCTTATTAGCCATTTGGATTTGCTATTCTGTGAATTGCCTGTTTATACCCTTGCCCTTTTTAAAAAATGGAAGTGTTTATCTTTTTCTTATCACTTTGTAAGAATTTGTTGCATGTAAGAATTATTAACCCTTTATCTGTTGTCTGCATTACACACACTTTTCTAAATGCATATTTTGACTTGACTTTGTTTATGGTATCTTTTGCCATATAAAAGTTTTCCATTTTTAGGTAATCAAATATGTCTATCTTTTATACTTCCAGATTTCTGGTTTTAGTTAAAGAGGTGTTCTCTGTCCCCTAGATTTCCAGGTAGTCATCTAAATGTTCTTCTAAGATTTACTGTTTACATTTAATTTTTTAATCCACTTGGAATTTATTTTTGGATTGTTGTGAAACTGGGATACAAGTTCATTTTGTTCTAGATGAATAGCCAGTTATGCCAGAACTTTATTAAATAAACCATTCTTTCCCACAGAATTGAAATACTACCTTTGTCACATATTAAATTATGATATATACTGAGATCTATATTTGGATCCACTCTTCTGTTCCACTGATTTGTCTACTCTTATGCCAATACCATGCTGGTTGTATTACAGTGATTTTTATTACAATGGCTTTCAGTTGAAGGCAAGTCTCTCATTATTTATCTTCTTTATAGTTTTCTTTGCTATTCAGGCTTTTATATTTCCATATGTATTCCATATAGATTTTAAAACAATTTATCAACTCCCTCCACTCCCCCCCAAAAAACCTGTTAGGATAATAAATGGAATTGTGTTATATTTATTTAGGGGGACTATTGTTATTTTTTATCTATAAGAATTTCAGTATTTATTTCTTTAAAAAAGAAATAATATTATCACATCTTAAAAATGAACAATTTCTGGATAATTAAATGTCTAGTCACTGTTTAATTTTCTCCAATTATCGCACGATTATTTAGTCTATTTGTTAGACTCAGAATCAAAATAAGGCCATAAATTGTAGTTGGTTGTGACAGGTCTTTAAATCTTTTTTGAATCTATAGACTCCTCCCCTGTCACACTTTTTTCTTGCAATTACTGAAGAGAATGGGTTGTTTTTTCCAGTAGCATTTCCTAGCCTGCATTTTGATAACTGTGCCTCTGTGGTGTTATTTAATGTATTCCTCTGTCCCCTTAGTTTCTGCCTATTGGTGGTTAGATCTAGAAGTTTGATCAGACTCAGGTTCAATTTTCTGGCAAATACTCTTCACAGAGGACGGCACAGGATGTCTGATTCTCTCTTGTTCAGCAGTCCTCTATCCATGGATTTGTTAGAACTTGAAGAGTGGTGACGTTTTGACTCCATCACTCCTTCTGTATTGTTAACGGAAGCAGCTTTAGATGTTTCTTCTACAAAAGTACTTCAACTACTTGGGTACCTGGAGGTACATGTTATGCAAAAAAATGATAAGGGATTGATTTCAGATGAGCTGACTTCCTAGAATCTTCTGAAAGTGACCACTAAGTTTTGTTTTGTTTTGTTTGCTTTGTTATGAACTAGTGGGCATAATCATATTGGATATATTTCAATCTATTAAAGTTATTATTCATGTTTCAGTGGCCTGTGGGAGCCTCTTCAGGTTGACTTGTGAGGCCTTTGGACACAGCCCTGGGAATCTTTAAGGTCACACCAGAGAGCAGGAAGCTCAGTTACTCAGGGCAGGTGGTGTGTTTCCTGCCCTAGCTCTGTCATGGCTGTAATCCAAGGGGCTCTTTGGCCTTCTAGGTGAAACTGAATTTGGGACCACCATCTGGGCACTTGATGTTACTGGCTTAGTCACTGTTTCTGGAATTTTTTTTCAGAGTAGAAAATGGTGTTTGTTGGTAAGATTACATGTCATGAGTTTATACCAATAGTTTCAACTCAAATTAAAGACTACAGGGTTATTAACTCATTGACCTCCTTCCTACCACACTGAAAAATTTCAGTTGTTGACAATCTCAACAGAATTACTTGCTTCCTTGAGGCCACTCTACATACACTATAGTCTGAAAATAACGGTCTCCATACTGCCTCAAAAAATGTGGGATTTCTCAGGGCAGCCTAAGATATTTTTTGCAATTCTTTTTTTGTCTGTAGGGCATATCCCACTAGGGATGGGCTATCAAATTACTGTGCTTTAAAAGTCACTTTAAACTGCTTCTCTCTGGGTAGCTGTGCCACCAACATGATTCTGGTTGAGTTGGGTTCATTTGTTTTATTTTACTTTCAGTGTTTAGGGATTGCTTTTTAAAAATTTAAGTTTGATGTATAATTGTGTAAAACGTATATGGTTTTAAAGTCAAATCTAAAAGCAGGGAATATTCAGAAAAGCTCAGCTTCTGTCTCTGCTTGTTCACTACTTCCCCACAGGAAGTCATTTAAAACTGGTTTTATAGTTAATTAACTTTACATTTTTAAATTTAAGTAGTTACAGATTTATGCACACATATACATACACAGTATGTGTATATGTGTATATATGTATCTCCCCTTTCTTAAATATATATACCATATATACTTCTCTCCATCTTGTTTTCTCATAATAAACTGTCTCAGAGATCACTCTATCTCCTTAACCTTTAGAATTTTAAGGTTTTCATCCAATAGAATTCCCACCCCCTTCCAGCTTATCAACCTTGAAATGGCCAGCCTGTCCTCCACTGGTTCTTCAATGCCCAATCCAATTGTATCATGCATCCTCCCCTTCCAGGCCATCGAAAGCATCCAGAAGCTGAGAAGTAGTATTTTATGATATTAACTTTCCCCATCCAAGGGCAAGATATATGCAAATGTAAGGATATCAGTTATAACTCATATTATTATATAAATTTAATTCATCCCAATCCAAAACCCAACAGGACTTTCTAAGGGAATTTAGTAAGCTGGCTATACAATTCATATGAAAGAGAAAGGGACCTAAATGACCAAGAAAGTTTGGAAATAAAAAGAAAAATGAGGGAAGATTTTCCCTACTAGATACTGGAGCATTGAGTCTATAGTATAGACTGAGTTTACCTGACCATGATGAAATAACAGGGTCCAGATTTAGCCTCCTCCCTATACAATGAAATTACTAGAAAAAAATATGTAAAACAATAGTTTTCAGGCATTGGACAACAGGCAGCATGGAGAAGGAAAACAAACAAGGTGAACCCTAAGACTGTCCAAGCATACACCCTGGAGAGAATTTCTCAGCTGCAGCACAGGAAGGAGCACCTAAACAGAGTGGTCTCTGACCCCTGAGGAGGTCAAGGCAGCTGGATGGAATGTGCGGGTCAGGCCAGAGAGGAAAGAGCCACATGGAGAGAGCTCAAAGATCCACAGAGAGTTCCCCTCGAGAGTTCAGCTCAGTACTCATCAGTACCTATGTGCCTTAGTCAGCTCAGCCACTGCAACAAAATGCCATAGACCGGGGGCTTAAACAACAGACATTTATTTCCATAGCCATTATTTTGTAATAACTTTAAGTGGAATATAATCTATAAAAAAATTGGTATGTTGTATACCTGAAACTAATATTGGAAATTAACTGTATTTCCATTAAAATTTTTTAAAAACACAGTTATTCCTCACAATTCCAGAGGCTGGAAGTTTGGGATCAGGGTGTCTGGTTGGGTTTTGGTGAGGGCTCTCTTCCTGTTTATACCCTCACATGGCCTTCCTTGGTGTCTCAGAGAGACTGAGATGCCTGGTCTCCTCCTCTTTTTATAAGGGCATTAATCCCATCACAAGGGCCCCACCCTTATGATCTCATCTAAACCTAATTACCTCCTGAAGACCCCACCTCTAAATACCATCACATTGGGGGTTAGGGTTTCAACGTGTGAATTTGGGGGAGACACAAGCATTCAGTCCATAGCAATGTGTGTGAGAAATCTACATGAGGTTAGGGGAAGACCACCAGAAAAGATCAGGCAGAACAATACCCAGAACTAGCCCTAGACTAAAGGCTGCTCTGAACCCAACTAACGAAGTATAAAGACAAGTTTTGAAAGGATTGAATTCCTTCCAAGTAACTTAACTGTGTCCTAAAACAGAGCCCAAAACCATTCAAAGGAACAAAAAATATCCATTATTGAACAACACAAAATTCAAACTATTTGCATCCAATAAAAATTTACTAGGCATGCAGAGAAGCAGAATAATATAACTCATAAAGATGAGAAAAATCAATCAATAAAACAGACCCAGAAATAACACAGATGATAAAATTAGTAGACTATGGCATTAAAAGAGTAATAACAAATATGTTCAAGAAGGTGGAGGAAAGCATGAGCATGTTAAGGAGAGATATGGAAGATACAGAAAAGACCCACATCAGACTCCCTCCTGGTGATTGGGCTTTGGAGACTGGGCCATTCAGTAAATCAGCCTTCGGTGAGTTGGCTTTTAGAAAACTGGCTTTTGGAGAACTGACCAAGAACCATCTTAAACATGAGATTGATAGTGGGGCTAATATTTCTTTCCTCTTTGAATGGAAGTAGCACCCCTGGGGAACTTCAGGCCTCCCTCCTCTTATTGGGGGAACGGGTTGGCGGGGAGGGGGTGTGTGAGAGCGGTGTGAGTGCTTTATCTCTGCAAGATTCCTCTGAGGAGTGGGAGTGCAGAAAGAGAATGGACTCCCTTTGTGGGCATGCAGATCCAAGAGAACAAGAACCAAAAGGCTGGTTGCACAGCATTTATTTATTTATTTATTTATTTCACCCAACTGAGAAACATGGACCAATGGAGGTCAGGCTCTACTGAGTTGGCGAAAATGGTGAAATCTTCCTTGCTGGCACTTTCCCCAAGAGGAAGATGTGCCTTAGAAGAGTGTAAAGCTGGGGTTGGAAAGAGAAGCTGTCCCCATGCTCCTAGTAAGTTCCAGGCATTGCGCTGAGGATCCAAGCTTGGGTATGATGTGGCCACTGTTCTCAAGTCTCTCACAGTCTAGTGGGCTTGCCTTCCTCACTTTCTGTTCCTTTTTGTTTTCTTTATAGGCTCCCATTCTTCTTACTTGCCTCTTAAATAATTCAGCACCTGTATGGGGCTGGATAACTAGGTGCCCTGAGCTTCCTACTGCTCTATTTATACAGTTATCATGATGGGGGGAGAAACTGGTACACATTACTAGAGCCTAGAGCAAGATCTCCCTTAGACCCAGGGAGCCGGGGCTCCTGCCCTGAGCCCTGGGCTACAGAGGGCGCCCCTGGGGCTCTTCTCAGGCAATACTCACCCACTTGGCCAGGTGTCTACAGGGCCAAGGCAATGTGGCTGTTTGGAGTCTGTGCCCCTGGGAACCTGGACCAGAGCCATCACAGTTGGGCTGGAGTGCCCACACAGGGAGGAGAGAGAAGGTGTGTATGCCACGGGCGAGGGGCATTCACTGATACCCTTGCCCCAGATCGCTTAAATTTTCGCAGTAAACTGTCTGGCAATCCAGAGGTGGCCTGACTTCTTGCTGGGGGAAACCAATATTAATTTTTACCCACCTGAAGCCTTTCTCTGGGGCCCAGACAGTGTCCCAGAACTCATGACTTTACCTATCATTCCGTGTCATGTCTCTTAGCATCACCAAATTAGAACTCTTGATTCATTCCCTCCAACCCACCCACCACAATCTTCCCCATCTTAATAAACAGTTCCACCATCCACCCAGTTGATCAGACATTCTATATTCTTCTCCTTTCTGTTATCCTGAACTTCCACTGAGACAATCCATTAGCATGTCCTGTTGGCTATGCCTCTAAAATAGATCCCAAATCCAACTACCTCTTACCTGCTTTATTGCCACCATTCCAGGTTTAGTCACCATCATTTCTCACCTGGGCTACTTCAACAGCTTCTACAACAGTTTCCCTGTTCTCATTTTTGCCTTTCTCCCCCCTAGTTGATTCTCCAACAGCAACTAAAGTGACTTATGAAAAAAAAAAAAACAGATGATACTATTCCCTTGTTTAAAATCCTCTAATGGATTTCCACTGAGATTAGAATTAATCCAAACTCCTTTCAATTTCCCATGGGTCCTACATAATGTGGCCCCTGCCTACCTCAATGGCCTCCTCTTAGCCCACTCCCTCTTGGTCACCACCTCCTTCCACTCTGGTCTTTGTCCTATTTTTACACGCTCACACTCATTTCCTTCCTTATACATGCTCTTTTTTCTGCCTGGAATATTCTTACCAAGTTCTTAAAAGGCTGGGCTCCTCTTATCTGGGCTCAAATGCCATCTTCTAAGAGAAGCTTTACTCAACCACCTTCTCGATGCAACCCCTCATACCTCTAGCATCTCCAGTTACTTCCTATCATACTCTCCTGTGTTATTTTCTTCATAGCACTCATCAAAATTATCTTATTTGTTTCATGTTTATTGCTGGTTAATCTCCACTAGAATACAAGTCCCACAAGGGAAGGAATCTTTTTATTTTTTTGTCACTATAGCCTTAGCCTCTAGAATGGTTCTTGATATATAGGTGGTACTAAATAAATATTTGTTGAATGAATGAATTAATCAATGTATATATGAGGCTTTCAAGCTTTCTGATAATTAATCTAGAATTTGTTTGGAGGTTTTTCATATTGAAAATAAAGAAACCAACCTAGCGTCTTAAATTGGGTTTCCTGGGAAGCCAACTCTGACCCTGAGATTAGCATGTAGGAAGTTTACCAGGGATTGCTTCAGGGATCAACACCAGTGGAAAGAAAAGAAAAGAAAGTAGAATTTGGCAGAGAGAAAAGTTTGGCTGTGTTAGTCCCCTAAAAGGTCTAAGTTGATCCTAATAGGAATTCCGAAGCTAGGGTAGCCCTCCCAATTTGGTCCAGATCATGACGGCTGGGACCAGGATTTATACTTCCATGATGTTCAGTCATTAGACATAGGCTACCCTGGGGAGGAAGTACATTATTGGGATCAACTACAGACACTACCACTATAGTAGGTCTCAGTGCTGCAATTAAAACTCATCATCTCCCTCCTCTACTGGCTGTCTATTTTACCCTCACTCTCAGCTAGCACCTCTGGTGCTCTTGGTGGCTTACCTGGTAGTATGACCCAGACCTTCAACTCTTAAGAGTCTGAGTCCCTGGTCACAATGATGTTCTCAGGCTGTAGCTGCTACACTGGTCTATTTATTACCAAAACTGAACAAGAGAGTACCAAGAGATGCTCAAATGGATCACCCAGGTGGAAAACATATTATTTTTTGCCCCTATTGTCTAACAGCAGTCTTACCTCTTCCTGGTGACTCGGGCCGATTATTCCTGCCAGGATGGCGATTCCTCTTCTTGTCCTCCGACATCTTGGCATGAGGAGCTTAAAGAGCCCAGCTGGCAGCCATGGTGGAAGTACTCCCTTCTAGCAACCAAGACTCTTGACTGTTCAGAGCCCAGAGTTTCAGGAAAGGGAAGCACAAATTCCCCAGATGGATCAGTAGGAGTGAAGGAAGATGGGAGTACCCCCACTTGCACCTCTTCATTCCTAGGCCTACGTATTCTACCTCCTGGGGAAACAGCACCATACAAGGGTCATTTATTTAGAATGTCCCCTGCATTGCACAGGATGGTATGCCATCTTCATAGGTATTGTCTCTGAGCTGGCTCTTCTATCAGGCTAGTGGCTTCTGGGTATGGTGGTATGTGATGTGAACAGTGGATCTCACGCTATTATGCCTGTTCCAGCACTTCCTTTAACGTTAAGTGGGTCCCTTTGTGTGACACAGTAGTATGTGGAATCTTATGCTGGAGGATTAAACATTCTATATGCGCTTGGATAATGGTACTGGATGAGGGTTGGCAGGCAGGAAAGGCAAATCCACACCTAGAATATATGTCTATCCTTGGGAAAGGGTAGATGGTATCCAAAGTAGTTAACTTGTCATCAGGTGGTTGCTTGGTCTCTTGGAGGGACTGTGTTGTTGGTTTCTGTTGCGAGAAGGTCAGACATTCAGTGGTGAGAGTAGGTCGATCACCCTTAAGAGGGACCTGTGTCATTGCATCCATGTATAGCTTCCATCCCTGCTACCATGGGAACTCCATTCATGTGCCCAAGATGCAAGCACTGGAGTGGCTGATGACAGAGGCTGGCTTGTATCAACTGGATATGTGTTTTTTCAGTACGTCTCCTATGATGGATGTTCTCTGATGGTCATTAACATGTGAAATAAGGATCTTCACACTCTATGCTCACTTCCATATGTTCATCCACATGGCTTTACCCTTGTCTTTGTTGTTCCCCAGTCTTCCAAGCTTTCTGCTTCTAGACCCCTGATCAGAGGGCCAAGCTATTCAGCACTGCCCATGAGTCCCTGTGTATTCTAATTTCAGGCCACTTCTCTTTCCACATAAAGTGGCTGACCAGGTGGGAGGCATTCTCCTCACCATCATCTTTCAAGACCATGTTGGGTGGGGCAGCAGTGCAGCCATCACCCCTTTCTAGCTTTCACCAACAAACTAAGTTGAGCCATTTGTGAATCAAGCTCAGGCTTTTTTTCCTGCATCAACTGATCATCAAAAATTCCCCTACGCAGTAAGAGATGTGAGCTGAGCAGTGGTATACTGGTAAATATTTAACAACTGGCTTTCTGAAAAGGAGAAAAAAATATCTGATTTATAACACTGGCTAATTTTCATAGTGTAAATACTTCCACTATGGTCAATTTCAAACCACCAATATGATGTCGACAAGATGGCAACCCTTCCTGAAAACAACAATGAGCTCTCATGAGCTCGTGCAGACTGGCTCCAGCACACCACTAGGTGCTGCATAACAGCACCTGCATGATGATATGAGCTACCTGCATGCTATCTTCTCTTGCATCTTGCTTGTGCCCTCAGGTCTTGTTCACATTCAATGCTAGATGTACCTCTTCTACCTGGGTCTGCCCCAGCTAATGGCTTGCAAAGTGTGATAGAAATATCTCATGAGGGGTAGTTCTGGTGTCATGGTCACTTGGTGTTCCATGGTGAGGTACTCATCTCTATCAGGGCCTAGTAGTATTCCAGGAGCTGTGTTTTCAAAGGTGTATAATTCTCTGTTGCAGTTGGCATGGCTTTGATCCAGAATTCTATGGATTTACATTGTGATTCTCCTATTGGGGCTTGTCATAAAATCTACATGTCATATTTTCCCACCACTGATACCCCTAATAGGGTCTGCTGGGCTGTGTGGTCCAAAAGGCCAATAGCTGCTTGCCCTGCAGCCTAGACCTGTTGCAGAGTCCTTTCCTGCTATGGACCCGACTGAAAAATGGCATCCTTCTGTGTCACCAGGTATGTGAGTTGGAGCAGTACTTCTGGAAATATATTGCTTCTAGAACCTGAAGAAGTCTACCTGGCCGGCATTGTGCTGCCTTGCTCATGATGGGAGCTACAAATGCAGTGATTTCTCTCTTACTTTAGAAGGGACGTCCCAGCATACTCAAGATCACTAGACTCTGAAAAAATACTTATGTGGCAGGCTCCTGAGTCTTTTAGAGTTCATCTCCCTCGAGGATGCATGTAAATTACCAAGGCCTCCAATATCCTAGCAATTGCTTGTTTTTTGATCCAACTAGCATGATGTCATCAATTTACTGGATCAGTGTGATACTCTGCAGGATGTCCAGCTGGTCCGTGTCTCTTCAGACTATGTTATGACAGAGGACAAAGAGTTAACATAGCTTAAGGGCAAGGCTATAAATGGATATTGTCACACATTCCAAAGGAATGTCAATTATTTCTGATTCTCTTTTTGATAGGGGATAGAAAAAGAGTCGATCTGCCAGATCACTGGCCACATATCATGTACCTGAGTCCCTACTAATCTGCTCTAGCAAAGATAACATACTTGACACAGCAGCTGCAATTGGGGATACTATTTGGTTAGATTTGTGATAGTCCATTGCCATTCTCCAGGATTTGTCTGGATTTTGTAGAGGCCAGACTGGTAAATTAAACAGGTATGATGGGAACCACCACCCATCCATCTCTTAGGTCTTTAAGGGAGGCAACCATATTTACCTTTTTTATCTCAGTTTTTTAAAAATGTGGGTTGTAAAATACATACAGTTGGCCCCCCATATCCGTAGGTTCTGCATCCACAAAGTCAACCAATGGTGGATGGAAAATATTTGAAAAAAATTCCAAAAAGCAAAACTTGAATTTGCCACATTCTGGCAACTATTTGCATAGCATTTACATTGTATTTACAACAATTTACATAGCATTTACACTGTATTGGGTATTATAAGTAATCTAGAGATGATTTAAAATATACGGGAAGGGGCTTCCCTGGTGGTGCAGTGGTTAAGAATCCTCCTGCCAATGCAGGGGACACAGGTTCAAGCCCTGGTCCGGGAAGATCCCAAATGCTGTGGACGAACTAAGCCCGTGCGCCACAACTACTGAGCCTGCGCTCTAGAGCCCGCGAGCCACAACTACTGAGCCCGCATGCTGCAACTAGTGACAGCCCGTGCGCCTAGAGCCCGTGCTCCACAACAAGAGAGGCCACCGCAATGAGAAGCCCATGCACCGCAACGAAGAGTAGCCCCCGCTTGCCGCAACTAGAGAAAGCCTGCGCGCAGCGACCAGAGACCCAACACAGCCAAAAACAAAATAAATAAAATAAATTAATTAATTTTTAAAAATTAGCATTGGTTTAAATAAATAAATAAAATATTCGGGAGGATGTGCGTAGGTTATATGCAAATATTACACCATTTTATATAAGGGATTTGAGCATCTGTGGATTTTGGTAGCCACAGGGATCCTGGAACTACTCCCCCTCGAATACCAAGGGATGACTGTATAGCACGAAATTCACTGTTTCAGCCATTTGTGAGTGTCCAGTTCAGAGGCATTTAGTACATTCACATTGCTGTGCAACCTCCACCGCCATTAATCGCCACATCTCATTTCACTCAGCATAATGTCTTCAAGATTCATCTATATTATAGATGGTCTGATTTTCATGCCTTATTAAGGTTAAATAAAATTCCATTGTATGTATAAACCAGATTTTCTCTGTCCATTCATCCATCAATGAACATTTGGGTTATTTCCACCTTGTGGCTATTGTGAAATAATGCTGTTATGAACATGGATGTACAAATGTCTGTTCAAGTGCCTGCTTTCAGTTGTTTTGGGTATATACCCAGAAGAGGAACTGCTGAATCATATGGTAATTCTATGTTTAATTTTTGGAGTACTCATCATAATGTTTTCCATGGTGGCTGCACCATTTTACATTCCCAACAGCAATGCACAAGTGTTCCAATTTCTTGCCAACACTTGTTATATTCTTTTTTTTTTTTTAAAGAGCCACCTGGACACCATGTGCTTCTTTCTTTTTTTTAGAAAATATTTATTTATTTATTTATTTATTTATTTGGTTGCACCAGGTCTTAGTTGCGGTGGGGGGGCGCCTTAGATGCAGTACGTGGGCTCCTTAGTTGTGGCAGGTGGGCTCTTTAGTTGTGGCATGTGAACTCCTAGTCGTGGCATGCATGTGGGATCTTCCCTGACCAGGGATCAAACCCGGGCCCCCTGCATTGGGAGCACCGAGTCTTATCCACTGTGCCACCAGGGAAGTCCCACACTTGTTATATTGTTTCTTTGTTTTTATAATTGGCATCCTAACGGGTGTAGAAGTGATTTCTTATTGTGATTTTGATTTGCATTTCCCTAATATCTTTTTTTTGAGAAATGTCTATTCAAGTCCTTTACCCATTTTTTTAAGTGGGTTGTTTGTTTCTTGTTGTTTCCCTGAGTTGATTTTGTAACTGTTTTCTATTCATTGCAATTGTTCTTTGTTTCTTTTTTCACCCCCTCCTTTTCTGCCTTCTCGGGTTTTAATTGACCATTTTATATGATTTCATCTTATCTCCTCTCTTAGCATATCAATTATGCTTCCAAAAAAACTTAGTGGTAGCCTTAGACTTTTCAATATACATTTTAAGTTATCTAAGTCCATCTTCAAATCACATTACACTGCTTCATGCATACTAAGTTATTGCAGGTAACTCAGAATATCCCCAATTCCTCCCTCCCATCCCTTATAACATTGCTGTCATTCATTTAACTTATCCATTTGCTATAATAAAATATAAATAAAATAAAATAAAATAAAAGATTTTATTTTACCTTTATTCCTTCTCTAATACTCTTCCATTCTTTACGTAGATCTGAGTTTCTGACCTATACCATTTCCTTTTCCCTGAAGAACTTCTGTTAATATTTTTTGCAAGGCATTCTTTATTTCTGTTCCAATATTTTTTACTTTTAGCATTTCCTTTTCATTCTTTTGTTAGAGTTTCCACTTCTCTACTTGTATTACCCTGCTTATGTTAATCCACTCTTGCACGTTATCCACTTTTTCCATTAGAGTCCTTAGCATACTAATCAGAGTTACTTTAAATTCCCTGTCTGATAATTCCAAAATCTGTGTCATATCTGATTCTGGCTCCAGTATTTGCTTTGTCTCTTCAGACTATGTTTTCTCTTGTTTTTTAAGCAAGCCTTGTAATTTCTTCTTGATAGCCAGCATGATGTATTGGGTAACAGGGACTGAAGTAAACAGTAGGTCTTCAGTGTGAGGTTTTATGTTAGTCTGGCAGAAGTTGGGCTGTGTTTAATGTTTACTGTACCTGTAGGTGCTAGAGGTTTCAATTTCCTCTATTGTCCTTGTTTAGCCTTCCAGGTTGACTATGGTTTCCCTATGGAATCATCCTCAGTTTGAGTCCTCATCTTGAAGCTCTTTCAGTGCTAATCGTGTTATACTGTTACACTGGAGCCCTGCTGGGGTGGTGGTAAGGAGTGGGCAGGGGATGTGTTCTCTAATCTTATCACTGAATCTATCTTCTAATGGGTCTGTGTTCCTGAGCTGTGACCTTCACAAGCCTTTCTTAGCTTTTTTTTTTTTTTAACCCCCTTAGATAAAACAGGAAGGCTAGAAGGGGTTGGAGTGGGAGAAATGCCCTCCACCCAGGTGGGAAGGCTCTGGTGAGAGCCTTTTTCTCTCCTGGAAAGTAAGCTCTTGCTATGGAGAATGTTCTGGGCATATTTCACAATGGTTTCTCTTCCCCATCTCTTCTGGAGCCACAAGAGTATGTTTCTTGGCTCTTTATTGTGAAAACTTAGTGGGATTCCTGGAGGTAAAACCCACTGTGGAGTGTGAAAGCCCACCTAAGACCGAGGCCCACAAGAGTTTTTCACTCTCTAGATAGTCCCCACTCAGCCATTAGCAATTTGTCAAAATGACCATTGGGGTGAGCGTTCCAACCAGGTATGGCTCCAGTGGCTTCCGCTCCAGGTAATCACATCTTTGCTATGACTCTTTGAACTTGCCTGTCTCTCCAGAGTTCAGGGTGGCAGTTTACCCTGCAACCTCAGTTTTCTAATGGTTTCAAGAAAAGCCACTGGCTTTCAGTTTGTTCAGCTTTTTCTTCTAAGAACGGGAGTGATAACTTCTAAGCTCTTTACATGCTGGCGGTGTAAGTGGAAATTCCTCCCCAGGTTGTTTTTTATTTAGTATCTTGGCTGAGATGGGGGGGAATGGTTTCATAAGCCTCTACTCGGCATTCCCCACTATGATAGCTCTTACTCCTTACAGGCCAAAAATTCAATATGGGGGGTTGTGCAAACTACCAAGGATGTCTATCCTTAAGTGTATTGATACATTTATGGACTGGGGACATGACAAGTGGGTGTGTTTGAGAATCCAGGAAAACTGCTACAAGCTGGACCTGGGCCAGACCTCCATTCCAGGCTCCCATCTGCCCCCATTGTAACAGAGTCCATACAGGCACTTGGAGTCTCAGTGTCAATGTCAGTTCAGGTCCTATATCCAATTGTCCTTGAAATGTTTGGGTACTCTCTTTTCCCCAGTGTATGGCTACATAAGCCAATGGCTATAGATCCCTTAAGGAAAGGACTCGGGGAATGACTACTGAATACACTGTTATAGTGTCGTAGAGTTCTTTCTCCTAGGAACATGTTTCTCCCTTAATTAATGTATTCCAGGTCCAAAAACTGGTTGTAAACCCCAAACTAAAATGTAGTCACTTATGTTAGGGACAAAATGGAGTTGGCTAATTCAGGTTCATTAAAGAAAAATGAAACTTAAATTTACCTAACATAAGTTGCAGGAATTTACAGCTCTTCTCAGAAATCAGCAGAGGATGCGGGCCAGTCCCCAAATGCCAAGTCTATTCATGCCATCTTTGGATTTCCTTGTTCCCCTGACTCACTACCCTGATCAAAATAAGGAAGAAGACCACCAGGCAACCAATCACCTGAAAAATCCAAATAACTTCTGCATTTACCCCCCCCCCCCCAAAACCCTTTAGTCTGTGAGCAACTCAGAATTCATTGCTCTGGTAGCCCTGAGTGTCCCGCCTTGCAGGTCAAAAGCCTTTCAATAAACTCATCTTTCTGCTTTGTTTTACTCAGTGTGAAGAATTTGGTTTTTGACATAGTTCAGGTCCAGAAACTGGGCAAATTTTCACTGGGGCAACTTTCTTTAACCTCTTGATCTTGCATCCTTGATTTATTTTGGTTGTTCAGATTGAGGACTTCCTTTGATGGTTGTCCATCTGTTTTGCCCTAGATGCCTTGTTCTATTCACCATCTCCATAATTCTGTGGGTCAGGCCTCCTTGACTGCACTCCTACCTTATAGCATCCACTTGGTTTCGGATGTTTAAATGCCACCATAAGACCTCTGTGTTACAGGGTGCTATCATCTCTACCTCTCTCAGGAAGCCCAGTTCTGAAATGTCATCTTCTATCTTCAGCCCTGGACTACAACGACAGCCACCACTGAATTTATGAGTGATGATGATGCCTCTCACCAGAAATTCCTTTTCGATTTGCTAATTGGTGTATCCTCTGAATAGATCGGTGGAATATATTCATCTGCTGAGTTTTCCAGCTTTATGTAAGTATTTTCGCTCTAGCATGTTCACTTACCTGAGCTGTTTAATCCCCCCTTACACTGTCAACCACAGCAGTTCTGGCATTTCTACCTTACTTGATGTAGTTTCGGCCATTGTTTTTTCCATGCTTCTAGATGACATCTTGAGTGTGTTCATGTCAAGACCTGGGGTTCTTGCGTGAACCCATATCCTGGGAGAGTACACCCAAATTGATAAATTCTCCCTCATCGGACTTTATGTTCCGCCTCCCTCTTCTCTTTTTATCCAGAACCTTTAGAGTCCAACCACATGCATACTTCCCTGGCTTCTGTTGGTACTTGTTGCGTAGGTTCTACAGCTTCTTTGGGGTTGCTTTCCAATATTAGCAGCCTTAGAATGTCTGTGGAATATCATATATCGTGAGTTAATTCTAATCATTGCCTAGTGACCGGCAGGTAATGTGGGGGGTGCATCCTGAGGGAGGTGCATGTTATCCTGCACAGAAGGCCTCTCATTATCTCACAAGGAAGGAGAACTAGCTTTTAATAGGAAGTAGTGGGGCATTTTGGCAGGCTCAGCAGGTTGTAGAGAATTTAGGGTTCGAGATTTTTCATGTATATCGACCTAAATGTCCTCATCCCATGTGTCAGGGTCCCACTCTTTCCCAACCAGGGATCTACCCTTGAAATATCATGCCTGCCTAAATGGAGAGTATAATCTTCTTTGGAAGTTTCCACTTGGCTTTCTGTTACTGTTACAGTTAAGTCCTGGGATCTGTCCTCAGTTTTCTCTGTCTTCCCACTGCAGGAGATGAGAACCTCTTTACATGCTTCCAGAAGATCTTCTGGCTTTCACACTGAGCTTTGACTTGCAGATTAATCATACTCAGCCTTTCATTATCTCTCTTCAAAGTATCAAGTCTACTTAGCAATAGCCAATCAAATCCCAATGGTCTTACAGAATAGATGCTATTCCCCCTATACTTTGGCAACAGTGCCTGATCTTTCCCAGTACACTACAGTTAAAAGCTTTAACAATTGCCCTGCTTTCTTGTGGTAGCTATGTTCCACCTGCCACTGATTCATTGCCAGCCAATGAAATTGGTGGTCAACTCCAAAATTCAATCATAGTGTCTTCTTTCTTGGACCATTCCTGGCACCAAAGCTTTTAGGTCGGGTTCCATGAAAAGTAGACTCTGAAGCAAAGATTAGTGTTCTGGGAGTTTATTAAGGAGTACACTAGTGGAAGGAACGGCATAAAAGTAGGATCAGACAGAGGGAAAAATTAGGCTGTGATGCTGTCGTATAATAAAGAATTTGACTGGTTTTGTCCCTGGTTCCTGGGAGGCAACTTCTAACCCATTGGAATTTCCCATGGGATAGGAGTGAGTTTGTTATTTATGGTGGGTCCTCGGACCACACCTGAGTTTATGCTAATGAGATGATTTAGGATGAGGGTTGGTCATGCCAGAAAGACCAACCATGTGATAAAAGAGTTGAGGCTTTCAGCCATGTGACATCAGCCTAAGTTCTGGACCTCTAGGGAGGGGAAGGGGGCTGGAGATTGAGTTCCATCATGGGGCCAGTGATTCAATCAATTATGGCTGTGTAATGAAACCCCAATAAAAACTCAGGACACTGAAGCTCAGTGGAGCTTCCTGGTTTGTGAACAACACCTTGATGTTTCAGGAGTGTGACGTGTCCTAATTCCACAGAGAGAGGGCACAGAAGCTCTGTGTTTAGGACCCTCCCAGGCTTTACCCTATGTATCTCTTCATTTGGCTGATTCTGATTTGTATCCTTTATAATAAAATTGTAATCATAGGGCTTCCCTGGTGGCGCAGTGGTTGAGAATCTGCCTGCCAATGCAGGGGACACGGGTTCGAGCCCTGGTCTGGGAAGATCCCACATGCCGCGGAGCAACTGGGCCCGTGAGCCACAACTACTGAGCCTGCGTGTCTGCAGCCTGTGCTCCGCAACAAGAGAGGCCGCGATAGTAAGAGGCCCGCGCACCGCAATGAAGAGTGGCCCCCGCTCACCTCAACTAGAGAAAGCCCTCGCACAGAAACGAAGACCCAACACAGCAAAAATAAATAAGTAAATAAATTTTTTTAAAAATTGTAATCATAAGTATAGCACTTTCTTGAGTTCTGTGAATCATTATTCCAGCAAATTATTGAACCTGAGTAGGTTGTGGGAAACCCCAAATTTGTAGCCAATTGGTCAGAAGTACAGGTGGCCTGTGGGTCCCTGAGCTTGTGGATGGCATCTGGAGTAAGGGCAGTCTTACTGGAGACTCTGCCCTTAAATCATGGCATCTGAGCTAACTCTGGGTGGTTAGTGGCCAAAATGCATGGTGGTACAAGAGACGCCATCATAAATAATAACAGCCTCAGCTGATCCCACAGGGAGCTCTGATGCGCCAAAGCTCACGGTTGTTCCTAGTTACGTAAAGGGATCAGGTGTTTATACCTCCACAGCATCTTCAGGCTGCCCTTGGGCATCTCTATTTATTTATTTATTTATTTATTTATTTAGCTGTGCTGCTTCTTAGTTGCAGCACGCAGGACCTTTGTTGCAGTGTTTGGGCTCTTTGTTTGGCGCACGGGCTTCTCTCTAGTTGCAGTGCGTGGGCTCCAGAAGGTGCAGGCTCAGTAGTTGTGGCGTGTGGGCTTCTCTAGCTGTGGCGTGTGGGCTCCAGAGTGTGCGGGCTCAGTAGTTGCGGCGCATGGGCTTAGTTGCCCCGTGGCAAGTGGGATCTTAGTTCCACGATCAGGGATTGAACCTGCATCCCCTGCACTGGAAGGTAGATTCTTAACCATTGGACCACCAGGGAAGTCCCAGGCAGCTCTCTTTAACCAAGGAAATTCCTGAAGGGAGCAGACAGTTGAGTACTGCCTGCAAGTAGCACTCCTAGAAACTGAGGGATGTCTTTCATTCTTGAAGCAGAATTTCCATGGCAAGTCATAGTGCCCACTACACTTTGTTACAGTTTCTATTAAATGGTAGAGAGAGGACAGGGTGATTAAAAGCACTACTGAAGATTGTTTTGAATTTGTAAGCATTTTGCAACTAAAGAGAATTCAAAAAGAGAGATTGGCCGGCTGATCCTGGCAAATCCTCACAAGTGATCATATTTTCCCAGTTAAGTCTTTTTGATGTCTTCCTATTGCTCTTGGGAAGGATAGTCTTAATACCCTTAGCAGGACAACTCAGGCTCTGCGTGAAACGGCCCCTTCTTGCATCTGCAGGATCATGTCTTCCTCATCTCATTGCACTCATGTTCTCTCTGTCTGTGGATTGCACCTGACTTTTGAAAGTTTCAGAGCCTTTGCACAGGCTGCTTCCTCTGCTTGGAAATGCTTTCTTACCTCTTTGCCTGACCAATTTGTACTGCTTTTTCTGGTCTTTGTTTAAATGTCCCTTTCTCAGAGAGGTCTTCCCTAACCTTCACTCTAGATAAGGGCCACTTGTTATATGCTCTCACAGTGCTTGTTTCCTTTGCATGGCCTAAAAACACTTACTAGATATAGTTACCTGTGTATTTATCTGTTTAATGCCTGCCTCTCTCCCTCTGATAAGTGTCATGAAGGCAGGAACTATGGCTATTTTGTTCTTCTCTTTTTCCCAGCACTTAATTCAATGCCTGACATGGGAGTTTAATAAATATTTGTGGAGTGAATACGTAAATGAAGTAATTAAGGCATAGACAATAGTGACAAAGTGCAGTGGTTAATCATGCGGCTCTGGAGGCAGAGTGGGTTCAAGTCTTTTAAATCCTGACCCGTTCATTGAGAGCTCTGTAAACGTGTCCTCCCCTTTGACAATGTAGAAATTTATCAGTTTACATTGAGTCTGTCTGACTGGGGAAACTTATCCTCAATAACCAAACCCTAGGAGAATAATGTGGAATAAGAATACCTATTTATCAGCAGCACTACCGTGTACCCCTTAAGCACACAGACTGTTCTGGGATGAATCCAAAACTGTCATCTTGGCCACAATACTCAGCTTCTTGGTGCATCAGTTTCCTCACCTGTAAACAAGTCTAACTCATAGCACCCAGCTTAAAGTTCTGTAAGGATCTGATAGGTTAATATATATAAGAAACAGTGTATGGGACCCAGTATATGTGTGTGTTATATGTGTTAGCTAATATTATTTATTAAGTTAGGTTGGGAGACACCTCTGGCTTGACACCTGGAGCTGGTTAGCTGCGTAAGACATTCCCTCTAGGTGAGTAAAGTCATGCCATAGACCAAATAATAGACTGGAGAGTTGTGTGGTGGAGTAAGAGTAAAGGAAATCTCCTCTGGCAACATTTCTGGAAAGCTGTAGGGGAGCTGGTGGATAGCTCTTCTCTATTCTAGGGACCGTTCTGCCTGAAAATCCAGGGTGAGTCATTCAGATCCAGAACTCTACCCCTCCTCACAGACTGTAAACATCCTGGCAGATTCTGGCCCTTTGCTCCCCTGTTGTAGATTCCAGAAAGGCCACTCTCCTTAAAGAAATATAGCCTCTCTTCAGTCATTCAGGTCACAGCACAATTGATTAGGTTACAGTTTTCTTTAAATATACACTAGACGCAAGGAAGAAGTCTTATCACTTTCATTTCAGTTCCTCCTTTACCAAGTTTCCTTGCACATTTATGACAGGCTGATGCCTCTTAGGGTGGAGCATTTCTGCAGGTAGAATTCTAAGCTTTTCCCTCATTGTTTCTCCAAAATTTTAGAGCACTTTATAGTATCCCTCAAACTGGGAACCTGGAGACCTGAGCCTGGAAATGTGAGAGTGAAATCTGGATTTTAATTCAGACGTTGACACTAACTGGTGAACCTGGTCATCACAGAGGTTAGATTTCCTCATTTGGAAAATGAAGCAGAAAGAGAAGATCAGCTGGAAACCCTTCCAGGTTTACAATTCAGTGATTATGCATCATGATCTCCAACAAAAGTCAATATGCTGTTAATGTACTTTTAGGGTAGAAAGTTGTACTGGGTATTTTATAAGTGAAGATACTCACTTTTCTTTGGGCTGATTTTGGAATGTGGATTTTGTACCCAAAAAAAAAAAAAAAAGAATTCTCTTTATAAGCTGCAATTGTAGAGTTGTATTTAACCTTAGAGATTGCAATTCCGAGGATTGCATAAGAACCCTAATATGGTCTTCCAGGGCATCCAAATGACCACTGCGCAAACTACATATATCACCCGGCTTAGGTTGGTTCACAGATCTTTTTCTTGTGTGCTTCTTCTGGGAATGAATGCAACTGAGTAAGCAGATAGGTTCTGGTGAGAGAGAGTCACAAAAGTCATAAAGTCATTCTACCCACCAATTTGCTATGGCTTTAGGGACAGCCCTAATGGCTGTGTGACATAACCTCTCTGTCTTGGCGTCCACATCTATTAAATAACACCTACTTTGCAGGGTTACTGTAAGAATGAGAATAGAGGTAGGGTTAACACCGTGGAAGCACATAATATGCACACAGGAAAAAGTTATGCCCTTACTGCCAATTTTCCCTATTCCAGTAAAAACATCAATAGGTTGAGTGCAATCTGTCCGTGCTTGGTAAAAAGAGGCAAAATGTTAAATCAACTATAGTATAAAATAAACAATTTAAAAAAAAAGGCAAAATGGATTATGGTAAGTCTTGACATTTTCTCACCTCAGTTTCCCCACTGCAATTGAGAATGTCCGGTCAGTGGCTTCAAGTGCTAGATCTGGAGTTATAGTTGGGTACCAATCCTGGCTCTGTCCCTTATCAGCTGTATAATCTCGATTAGTTTTTCAACCTCTGTGGGTCTCAGATTCCCCTAATGCCAGGGTAATACAGATGGATAGGATTTCCTAACTAGGATTAGACTTCCTCTTCTCTCAATTTCCTAAATCGGAGGGCCGTGAAGGGTCCAAGGTGCCAACCCGCCTAGCACCCACCCAGAGGGCAGAAAATGCCTGCCAGAGGGAGGGCGGAAGAAGGGCGGGTCAACGAGGCGGTGGGCGGGGCTGGAGTTCCCGCCTCCTATGCGTGTGCGCGCACCACGGACGCACGCACGCACGCACGCACGCACGCACAGCATACCGCGGAAGCGCGCGCGCAGGCCCAGCCCTCATCGCCGCCGCCATTTTAGCTCCTGGTTCCGGCCGCACGGTGTAAGCTGTTGTAGCGGGAGGGGTGGGGGTCCTCCAGAGTTTTGTAGCTGCCTTCGACTGCACCGGTAGAGCCGCTAGGTTCTCTTTTTTTCTTCCTTCGTAACCGCCCGCTCGAAGAGTCCGAAGATGTCTAAGCGACACCGGTTGGACCTGGGGGAGGATTACCCCTCCGGCAAGAAGCGTGCGGGGACCGATGGGTAAGCCAGGCCGGGGACGCGAGGCAGGGGCTCAGGCTTTGTTGGGGTCCCGGCCGGGAGCGGGCCAGGGAGAGCTAGGCCGAGCGGGCCACGGGCCCCGACCCTTTTGTTTCCCTCTGGGCTCGGGTCACTGGCGGCGGGGCGCGGGAGAGCGGACCCTCAGGCGATCGGCCCGGCAAGGGCACGGGGAGCTGAGTGGCGCGGTGGCCGCCCGGCCCAGTCGGGAGAGCGGAGAGGCCTGTCGTGGCCAGTAGGGTGCCTCCTCCCCGGGCGGAGTCGAGCAAGAGTCACTTCGAGGGGAGCGGACGGGAGGGAACCGCGGACCTCGTGGCCTGGGCTCCTGGTAAGGCCTGGAGCCCGGGGAGAGGGTGGGGGAGGGCGCGGCGGGAGTAATCGTTTCCAAGGGCACCAGGTACTTCTCAGGCATTGGGGTCGGGGAGAGGGCCTTGGGGGGCGGCTGGGCGCCCAGCAAGGGGAGAAGCGGAGGCCGGAAAGTGAGCGAAGCGCGTGGATTCTGGTGTAGGCTGGGGTGGAGGTGCTGGGAGTAGAGTGAGGCGTGCAGACGAGGAGTTCTCGGGGGAGGGGAGAGTAGAGGGCCAGCCGGGAGAAAGGAAAACGTGGAGTATACCTGATGGGCTGGAGGGCTGGTGGTTTGGAGCCGCGGAGTTTATACTTTGGCGGGAGAGTGCGTGCCTCGGTCCATTCAAACACTTCAAAGTAGATACTAGGCAAACTTCCGCTCTCTGCCCACGCTCCCGCCATCTCCTTTATTTCCTGCTTTGGCCGAAACAGTAGTTATTGGGCATCCCCGGGATAGCAATTAGAAGGCATTCTTTTTTTCCAATAAGTTCTTGTTTTCTGTGTCCCTCCCCCGTCCTCGTTCTTAGGTAGCTTTTGAAACAAGAAGGCCCTTTTCAAAAGTTTTTAGTGTTTACGGCAAAATATCGCCCGTCGGGAGGTTGCTTGGGAGTTGAAATAGACCACGCCCGTGGTGTTTCAGATTCCTTTCTACTTACCTTTTCTTAAAGGTGCAGAGGAATTTAACAGTTAACCTTAGCAATTGCATCAAAATCATTTCTTGTCCAGTGTGTACTTTCGTTCCTGAAGTACAGAGATTTATTTGGATAATTCAGGCAGAGCCATGAAAGTCTGAATATCTTCAATACTTTGCATAATTTTGCATTTTATTGTGTGTGTACGTGTGCAGAATCACTGTGTCAAGTCTGTATAACTTTTGTTCACTCAGAGTCCTTCCTTTCGGTTGATTGAGGTGTCTGTGTCTGGGGAGTATAAGCCAGGATAGGGTATACTTTTTGGTGGCTTTCCGTATATTGAATATGGAAAGCATAAATATATAACATTTTAATCGTGTAAATTTTTTAGTTTACAGTGTTCGATGTCAGCTTTCTCTCCCTCACCCCAACACACACAGCAGAACTTTAGCGCATTTGAGCTACAAGTCACAGGCTCCTTAGAGCTGCAAGTGACTTTAAAGAAAGTATACTCGGCTCCACTTGAGGGATGAGAAATGGAGACCCAGAGTTGTTAAGGTGGCTTGTGCAGCCTTACAGTTTACAGGTGGATCTAGAACCTTGATCTTTTAATTTTCAGTCTTAGCCTGTTGCTTTTTCCGATACAGCACACAGACTGTGACTGTAGTTAAGAGTCATTATGGCCTATTTTAATGACATTTACAATGGGTTGGTAAAGTAGGGAACACTTGGTTCTTTGTTCCTGTGAAGCAAAAATAAATTGCTTGTCATCTGGCTAAGATGCAACTAATGCCTCTCACAGAATTCAGATTGGAAAAAAAAATACGGGGAAGGAATGAATTCACTTACTGGTATTTGTATGTGCACCATTTAAATGCTTTTTTGGGGATTAGTGGGCCCATGATACGTACATGGGTTTGTTCCCCTTTCCTTGCAAATCCGACATCCTTAGTAAAAATGTGGACTTTTTAAGTCTGGTGGTGACCTTTTGATTCTCTTGGATATTATATATGACATCTACCTGTAAATGAACGAGAGTTCATCTTTGGAATAAAGCTCAAGTTCTGAGATGTTTTGGAGGGACATTTGTATACTCATTTCTATGTCACCTGAATGTCATTTCTGATAGAACTTTCTTTAGCAGTGGGCTTAGAGTGTTTATTAGTGCTTAGGGTTTTTTTTTTCCGTATTTAATAATTTAAAAAGTTACTTTTGTTGACTGTCATGCAGTCTTGCAGATTTTTCTTTTTTTTTAAGCCCTGCTAAGTAGCAGGTGGTTTTACCTGAGAGGGTAGGCCTGTCAGTCTTGTGAACTCCACTGCCAAACATGGATGTCCCATTTTCCCCGCTACTCAGAAGGGAAGGTAATTCAGTGAGAGATTTTACTCAAATTCATGCTCCCAAACTATATGTGGCTTTATTTACTTTTGCTATATTTTAAGTTTGGAAACAGGTAGAGAAGTTGAAGGTTTCTGTTACATACTGACCTTATTCCTTTTTCCACTTTTCCCACAACATTTTCTGTGTAAAATTATTAACCAAAAGACAACTTACTGTTGAAATATGGAAAAAATTTTGAAAACAGGAACATTTTTCACTTTGATGTTAGTTTCTGATATTACTGCCTGGTAAGAGTTTTTTCGGTTAAAAATGTGAAACATAGATAAGATAACATACGTACAGTGTTCCCAAAACTATTTCAGGTGCTTTATAAACAGGTTTTCACTGCAGTTCTGTGATGAGGTTAAGTAACTTGCCCCAGGGAACACAAGAAATGTCCATTCATAAAGATATAAAGAAAAGGGGAAAAAATTATCAAATCTTCATTCTCATCTTTATTTAATCCCTTGATGAAAATTTTTTTAGATCTCTGCATATTTATTCACAGGTATCCTGTTTGATACCAATAGGATCTTTTAATATGTATTATTTGTGCTTTGATTTTTTTAAAATTCACCCAGAAATATGTCATAAACTGTGGAATGGATATACATTATTCTTTTCATTGGCTGCATAGTATTCCACTTGTAAAGGGGTATCATAACTTATTTAACCAATTTCCTGTTCACTGATGTTTTGGTAGTTTCCTAGTCTTACAAGTGAAAAGTGTGATGAACATCCTTATGTGTACTTATATCCCTAGAAGTCCCTGAAAGTGAGATTACCAGATTAAAAGCAATGCTTGTTTAAAATACTCTGATTTTGATAACCAATTTACATCTTCATTAGCATTTCTTTAGTTTCTGTTATTCCATGTAGAATTTTAACGTGGTATTTTAAATTTAAAAAATAAATGATAACCAATGTTTATTGGGCATTTATTATGTTCCAGGCACTACTTTAAGCACATTATATATATTAACTCATTTAACCCTTGCAATACCCCACAAGAGCTTTTTATAGATGAGGAAAGAAATAAATGTGGTCATATAGTTAGCTTAAGTGCTGAGCCAGGATTAAGCTGAGATAAAATACTGAACCATGTGCTAAACAACTGTGTCCTGTTGTGTCTCTCCCTGCCAGTATTGTGGCTAAGTGATCACTGCTTTGATAATTAGTTTTTTAAGCATTATACCTCGATTAGTAAATCTTCTAAGTAACAAACTCCTTTATAATAAAGGTGCCTGTTTAAAAAAGAAAACATGCATGTACACAATATTCTGCATGTATTTATGAAGCAGTGGGTTTGAGGGCCCCCCCCCCCCCAGCACTGACCCTTAATTTTTATCTTCCCTTTCCTGTTGAAGGTAGATAGTTTGAATCACAGGCAATATTTCTAGGTGATTGAATTTGCTTTCTTATTTTAATCTAAGAGACTATTTTATCAATACTTCTCGCTTTGCAGATTAGTAAATTGAGGCTTATACCTTTCCAGTGGTTATGCGACTGTGACCTAGGTGCTCGTGCTCCTTTTACTCTTATATCAGAGTTAAACCCCAATTCATGGTCAGCAGTTAATCTTTGTGTCTTCAGAATGTATTTTATGCTTCCTCTGTTGCAGTTATTTTTGGTAATAAAGTTTCTGGTGAAGTAGGCCCTTGAAAAACATGCATTATTTAGACCAGATGTTCTTTAAGGATTCTTTATGTTCTATGAACTATAAAATGTCTAGTCTTTGAATCCATTCCTGACTACAGTGCTTCTCACTTTGCTGGACACGTTATCTATCCTGTTGTAAACTTATTCTCATTCACATTCTCCGGCTGTGCAAATACTTATTTAATTACAAGCACCTTAAACTGGAGCAGAATGAGAGAAGCAAAGAAAGGATGGGTTGATGGTATATTGCGAAGATAGGCCAGGAAGCTTAAGTTCTGAGTTATGGGACTTCATTTTGTATGCTGAGTAGGTTATCCTTTAGGTTCCTTTGATTTCTTTCTCTTTATGCCAGATGGGATGAGAAGCTTTGATCCTAGCTTGTATGTCCTGTAATTCTGTAGAAGGGAACATTGGGTTGGGGGAAGGGAGAATCGCTTTTTATATATACATATGTGAAAAGATCATATATATGTAAAAAATATATGTATGTATGAATATTTGTGTACATATAATAAGGTTTTTCTCTACTTAGACAAGTTCCTGTGGAATAGAATTATTTATTTTAGAAGGGACAATATCAAATATAATTGGTCAGCTTACCATTTTTATAATTGGGGAACCATCCTAACTCATGCTAGGCTCAGCATTTTAGCTGTATTCTACCAAGGGGAGTAACTGTTGCCCAGCTTATGTGCCATTACATCAGAATGAATGGTCTTCCCTAGTCTGCTGCTGATAATTGGGGCATGGGAAATTTGTATGTCTTTTGTGTGTTATGGATAAGGAACAGTGACATGTTTAGCAGCTTGTGTCATGGTTCCATGTTGCCTCACTATTTCAAATCTGAGTCCAAACACCTTGTGGCACATTTGTCTGCTATAGGATTTAGTCTGAAGTAAACTAGATTAGTAAAATGAATAAGCATAGATAATTTTAAAATTCTTACTGGTTAGGGATCATCTCTAGTATCTAGAAGTAGATACTAGAATTGGCTAAATGACCTAAGATTAATATGGTGGTCATCTGCATAATTTAAACATTTTAAACAACTTAATAGTGTTCAGTGAAGCTTGTTTTTAAATGAGCTACTTTTCACTTTATGGGTGATCAAAGTATACATAGGTTTTACAAAGTACTTCCCAGTGTCTTTTACTATTGCTGTTAAGGATACATGCAAGAGTAAACAATGAAAACAAGAATAAAAAGTTTTCGTTTTCCTTATAGAGCAATAGATGCATTTTGAACAAAATTTGGAAGGTGTTAACTTAGGAAAACAAACTTGCTAATCCTTTAACTCAGAATTTTGTTCTGAATTTTGTTCGTATTACTGTAATGTGAGGTGGAATTGTCTTTGAGGCCAGAAGCAATAAAAGACTTAGTTCTTGCTAAATTTTGAACATAACTTTCAGTATGAAAATACCTTTTCATGTAACCTGAAGGAGAATCTGGGAAAGACTGATGCCATTCTCTTTTTGCCTAATTTGTCCCTACCTTTTTCCCACACTGCCCTCAGTCTTTAATTTCTAAGAAGGAAAGGATTTTACATGCAGAATGAGTTCTTGTGTTATCTCAGCTGATGGCTAAAGGTGGAAAGAGACTGTTCCTTAATAGAATTTGATGCATCATCAAGGAAGGGAAAGATGTTTATGGATTAGGCATGGAGAATCCTTGATTACAAGTTATTTTTCATTGTTTCTGATACTTCGAGTTTTATATCAGTTTATTTGGTTGTTGGACATTTACTTTCTTGTGACTATAACGCCGCTATGAACATTTTGCGTAAAATTTGGAATCTGAATTGTAAATTTTTTTATTATTATTATTTTTTTGTTTTTAGGAAGGATCGAGATCGTGAGCGTGATCGTGAAGATCGGTCTAAAGATCGAGAACGAGAACGAGATAGAGGAGATAGAGAGCGGGAGAGGGAGAAAGAAAAGGAGAAAGAATTGCGAGCTTCCACGAATGCTATGCTTATCAGTGCTGGATTACCACCTTTAAAAGCTTCCCATTCAGCTCACTCAACCCACTCGGCACATTCAGCACATTCAACACATTCTGCTCATTCTACACACACCGGACATGCAGGACACACATCACTTCCACAGTGCATTAATCCATTTACCAACTTACCCCATACGCCTCGATACTATGATATTCTGAAGAAACGGCTTCAGCTCCCTGTTTGGGAATACAAGGATAGGTTTACAGATATTCTGGTTAGACATCAATCCTTTGTACTTGTTGGTGAGACTGGGTCTGGTAAAACAACACAGGTGAGTTATTGAATACCACAGTCCGTACTTTATTAATGTTTACGTTTACTAAATGTTGCGTATTTGGTTCTGATGGTTATTCTCATTGGCTGTCTGTCAGAACTTTTTGAAGCATAGCTGTTTTTATGTTTAGCAATTTTTAGTGACTTACGGGGTCGGAATCCTGTAGGGAGTACCTGTTTTCCTGAGTCTCTTTGGAAAAACAGCAGTGCTGTTTTTTCCAGTTTTATTATGTAAATTATGGCAGTGATACTCTCCCACCCACTTTGAATCTGGGGTGGTACATATTTGGGGGTGCAAGGTTTGTTTTCCAGTGCTTGGGTGGAGAGAGCTGAACCATTGGAATGATTTTGTTTTTGTCATTTTCATTCCTTTGTTTTTGTTTTTATAATTGTTTTGAACTATGTGAATATTATTTATTCTTTTAAAAAATAGAAGAGCTAAGTAAAGTCTTTTTACTTGTGACCTCAATGCAATAGTGTCCCCATCCTCCCCACCCCTGAACTAAACACACGTTAGTGTTGTATTAGAAATATATTTAGGATACTTCTCAAACATGGATGAGCCATTATTTACTAGGCCCATGTAATAGACGTTTAGGCTGCTTCTAATGGTTGTTTTGCATGGGCAAGTATATCTTTAGGATAAATTCTCAGAAGTAGAAATTACTGGGTCAGAAGATCGATTATAATTGTGGAACGTACAGCCAAATAGCCTTCTATAGGGAACGTATCAGTTTACCGTTCCGTGAGCATGTATGAGAGCATATGTGGGAAACCACTAGAGTGTACTACTGAACTTGAACTTTTGCAAATCTGACAGGAGAAAAACGGTATTTCAGTGTAATTTTTAATTTGCATTTTCTTGCTATGAGTGAGGTAACCATATTTTCATTTTCAGATGCTTGAGCCTGACCCATCAGAAAATTTCTTAGATTTTACAAAAATAGCAGCCCCTGGCTATTGTAGAAAATTTGGAAAATTCAGGAAAGTGTTGAAATGAATTTAATAATTACTTATCATGCAGAAATAATTACTATGTTTCCTATGGGCCTGATTTTCCATGTTTATGTACCTATGAACATGTTTAGGTTTGAGCATACTGCATATACAGGTTATCCTGTATGTGTATAATTTAAGTTACACAATGCCACAAATCTATCATTTTGAGTATTTCATGGAGACATTTTGAAGGCTACAATAGCAACCCAGATTGGAGGCTTTTGTTATATAAAAGACTGAGCCTTAGTATGGTTTTTCTTTTTAAATGGAGGAAATGTAATGCTGATGTTAGAAGCTAAAACTGTTGGTTTATTTTTATCACCTTATGGAAATTTAAAGAAATACATGAAAAGATGTAACTCTAAGCTTATTAATATTATATTTTTAAGAATTATTTCATCTGGTTTATCTAGTTTGTGTAGTATTAATAGCACCCATTTAGTCAGCAGTTGGGTAAAGCCAGGCACTGTGTACTTTGTATTATCTCATTTAAGTTTTTCAACAGCCATGCAAGGAAGTTGTTAATCACCATTTTACAGATGAGCAAAATGAGGCTTTGATTTATGAGAGGTTTAGTGGGTTGCCCTAGGTTACACAGTAGATATAGGTGGATTCAGTATTTAAAACTCTGTCCCTTTGTCTCATAGCCAAAGTTATATTTATTTCATATTACTCTTCTGTGGTCTTATATGATTAACCTTATTTCAGAGATGAGTTTATTTAGTAGCAGTTAGTGGAGAAGAAGGGTAAGTGAACTCAAAACAAGATTTGTGATTTTTTGGATTAGTTTTTTTTTTTTTTAAATACTTAAGATACATGGATACCTAGGATTGCAGGGATTTGGGGGATTCAAAGGGAAACAACAGTGTAAATAGTGAATTTTACACAAATGCTTTTTCTGCATGCTCCTATTAAACTTTGACTCAAAACCATTAAGAATAGTTAGCCATTTTTTGGTTATCTTTTTGTGCCTATCAGAAAGTGAAATTCTCCAAACAAAATTGCAGAAGGAACCTAACTAAAATGTAGTAATAGTACAACTAGTATTCTTCAAATATCACTGTACAAATCCTATACCAAAAAAATGCCATGTTTCCTGTAGCATTAAAATCTGTTAGGCTTTTGGAGGCTTTGATGGAGATCCATCATGTCTTTCTTGTAGGAGTGGTTTCCAATTTAATGTAGTAAGCACTTAGATTTTTCCCATGGTTCTTTCCCAGGTAAGTGAGTAGAGAACCATTAAATTAGCAGATCTCTTAGTTTCTGTTGATAATGGAACAGCCAGGAAATGCAGTGGCATCATGGCAACAACCAACTACTTATGCTTGTTTTTTTTTTTTTTTCCTTTGTTTACCCTTCATTGCCCTCCTTCAGGGAAGTGCTGTTGCTGCTTCTATAGGTCCTATTGAATTTGAGATTGATAGTTAACTAAAATTAACTTTTAAGATGTACCTAAGGTGTTGCCATTGTGCATACTTCTGAGGGGAGAAGGATAGGAGTTAGATTCTGCTGGCTTACCAAGTATGAGCTAAATTTGTAACTTAAATTGTATAGGAATTTAAGTTACAGTTTCTTAGAATATTTTTGGGAACTAACATTTGTTATGAAGTAGAATTTTCGTAAGTTGGAATTTTTCCAGTGCATAGAGAAATGCTTGGTGGTGGAATATTGACACCATAGAGCATATTCAGCAAAGCCTCAGTGGACCTAGCTCACTGAGGAGTACAGTTATGACATATCAGTGTTATACATGACCCTTCCTCGGCTTGGAGAGCTCATGCTATTACAAGTTTAAGTCATAAGTAATAATTTGTGGTGTGCCTAAATTGAATTTTGTTTAAAATTATTAGAATGAGATAAAACACTTCATGTTAAATATACCTGATATGCAGGCAGAGTAGAATTAATTTAAATGTGAAATTATTTGATAGATTCCACAGTGGTGTGTGGAGTACATGCGATCATTACCAGGACCCAAAAGAGGAGTTGCCTGTACCCAACCCAGGAGAGTGGCTGCAATGAGTGTGGCCCAGAGAGTTGCTGATGAAATGGATGTGATGTTGGGCCAGGAAGTTGGTTACTCCATTCGATTTGAAGACTGCAGTAGTGCAAAAACCATTCTTAAGTAAGTACTATCTTTAAAAATGAACACTTTTTCCCCCTCTGTTTTTATTTTCTGCCACCAGATAGGGGACTTTGCTAGTGGAGTCTCAAGCCATCTAACTTTAGAATAATCCAGATTAGACCTTCTTATGCTTACTAGACGACTTTTTAATATGGATTCTTTTTCTTGGTAGTAATATATGTATAGCTATTCAGTGGTCATTGGAGTTCAAAGGTCAGATTTTTTAGTTACTTGGTGCAATATCTTAGGTGAAATGTTGTATCATTTAAATATGATAGAAAAGTAAAGTGATATATTTAGTAAAAGACAGTTACTTTTAGAATGAATGATGTGTGGGAAGGGGTATGATTTATTTGGGTGAGAGAGCTTTTAATGTTAACTGTACAGCTATTACCATGCATATGTTATGAGCTAAAAAGGAGGAATCTTTTGTCTTGTGATATACTCTTGGAGTCTCCTCAAAGACCTCGTTCCTCTTCATTATACCATGGTGCACGTGATTGACAACCATGCTGAGCTTTTTTCTAACATTTTCTTTAACTTCCCTAATTTTTTATCTTCATCTTAACACTTCCATTCTGCATAAGTAGTGATGTTTGTTGCCTGATGGTAATTCTTTTGAAAATCTTCCCCTTTTTTTAACTTCTGTTTATTCTGTGTACGTATAACATTTCAATTATTTTTTAAAAACAATTTCCTTGTCATGATACAATCTTCTCCCTCAGGCTGTTTTTAAAAGACAATTGGGAATAAAATGTTACATGGACAGTGACATGAGTCTTTGATGGCAGAGTACATACTGTGTTATGGGGGAAACTATATATTTTACAGAAAACTTCAAATGTATGTAAAAGTAGAATAATACTGTAATGAACTCGTGTTTATTTGTCTTGCATCTTCAAACTTGGCCAATCTTATTTCATCCATATCTCAACCTTTTATATGTCCCATATAATTTGAAGTAAATCCTAGGCATCGTATACTTTCATCTGTAAATATTTCAGTGCATCTCTTGTGAAGATAAGATTTCTTGAAATGTAACTGTGATATCACAACTTAAAATTTTTCCATAATCAGAACATTGTTACCCTCAAGTTTCATTTCAATTTCTTAGTTTCTCTGATATATTATTTTATTAGAACTTCAGATTGTTTCATTTTTAATAGCAGTTGAACTTAGGTGTTTACTTCAGCTTGTCTTTATGACTTAATGAGACATGTTTTTGGCTTAAACCTTAATCTTCATTGAATAAATCTTTTTAGTTTAGTGGTAGTCACATTATTGGTTGGTTGTAATTACAGTATAATTGACAAAAACACTACATAAGCAAAATCTTAACTTACGATTTTTTTTTATTTAAGATTAGAGAATGTCAAGCAGTTGAGGATAATAAAAGGCAGATTTTACTCATCTTTAGGAGGAATAATATTCTAAAATTTGATTCAGTATACATTGAATTTTTTTTTTTTTAAAGCCACAGTTGAGCAGGGAGAACAGAATTTGGAAATTCGGAGATGAGAAAGTTACATGCAGTGTTGGGGCAGAATGTGTGTATGTTTGTAGTAGGAAGTGGTAGGCTTTTAAAAGGTGTATGCTTGTGAAAGATTTTGGTTCAGTTAATAGGGAGTAGTGACAAGTAACAGATTTGATAGCTGAAAATGAAAGTATCTTTGGCATTGTGATGTTTTCTTAATGGAATGGTTTCTGGAGGCTATAATGAAATTTAAAAAAACTTTAATTCTTGACAGGGTAAGCTTATTGGAATTTCTTCTAGAATCTTCTGAAGAGCTAGAAGCTAACTTAGTATTATCTTTAAGTGATATCAAATCCTATTAGTACAGGGTTAGTGGTAGTTTTAACTAAAGGGAGTGCTCCGTTAAGTGCAGTGTCTTATGAATCCCTATATGTATTTTGTATAGTCATCTATCAACTCATTTCTTGAGAACCCAGTGTTCAAAACATTTAAAGCTTTAACTTAATGAGGATCGGTTACATAGTTAATTGGGTAGGAAGAGTGAATACATCAGACAACTATCAGTACCCTCCATAAACTATTTTCATATATAGATATAAAATGCTTATATATCTACTGTGTAGCCAGAAGAAGCCTTTAATTTGCACCATTGAAGGATGGTAAAGAGGAGTAACTTATAAAGATTCTGTCTCAGGAGCTGAGAACTTAACCATGTCCTTCCTGATTCATTGTGTATACTGAACAAATGCATGTTTATTAATTAAATAAGTTTGAGAGTACTTTAGCCTAATTATATCTTTAAATCATCTTTATACAGATTAATGGTCCAAAGATAGTTTCTTCAGTGTTTGGGACACATATATGTCTAGGTTCTAGGTTTAATATTGTGCTATTTTAGAGGGTTGGATCTAGTGTAAATTAGTGCACAGTATGTTAGACTAGCCTTAAATAGCTATCCAGTCCCAGTAGACAGGTTACTTTTCAAAACCACCACTGCTAAATGGTTTTTATATTTTGTTTGTTGTGTGTTTGCCTGCTCCCATCTTTTTTTTTTTTTTTCCCTCCCTGAAGTATTTCTTTTGCAGTTTATTTATGTTCCTTTGGCCATCTTGGAATGCACATTATTGGGAGGGGTACCTCATGAGGTAGCTATAAGAGCAGAATAGTCAGAAAGATTAAGTTGCCAAATTTGTAATGAGTCAGTGAAAAATATCTTAATTCATTTTAATGTTAGGAAGAGGTTGATAACAGTTTTTTTGTTTTTTTGTTTTTTCTCAATTGTGGCTCACGGGCCCAGTCGCTCCGCAGCATGTGGGATCCTCCCAGACCAGGGCTCGAACCCGCGTCCCCCGCACCGGCAGGCAGACTCTCAACCACTGCGCCACCAGGGAAGCCCTGATAACAGTTTTGCACAGGATTTTAAGCACTTTGTACTTGGACTTGTAACAAATTTTAAGAAATCCATTCTTCATTCTTTGTGAAGGAGCTGATAACTTTTAAGGGAATAGAGCAGTTTAGTAGTCTTGAACTTTTGGGAAAACATCATAATATTTAAGTTATTAATTTAATAGCTAATTTCACTGTTATTTTAGGTGGTATGCTTCCTTTTTGTTTTTTTTTTCCTCAAACTGCCTAATTACTGAGAGATTGTGATATTGAGGGAATCCGGTAATTTACATAAGTAATGCTTAGTCATTCATTCAGTCAGTTAATAATTGAGTACCTTCTGTGTGTTGGGCAGTGCTAGGTATAGTAGTAACTCTGGTTCCTGTCTACATAAAGCAAATAAAAAAGTAAATATAAAATTTTAAATTATGATTAGGCTCTGAAAGAGAATTTTGGAGTGTATATGAAAGCATCATTTGAGAATTCAGTTGAGACTAGAAAAGAGAAGGCAGAATTTTAAGGTAAGGACTGAACTAAAAGTAATGGTTTGCCAGGAGTAGGGATTGGGGTACAGAGAAGCAGATCTTTCTAGGCACATGGAACATCATTTTTAAAAACTTATTTTCTGAAGGGGAAAAAAAATCATACTTTTTACTTGAAGGCACTGTCGTCTGCATATTATTTAAAGTATCCAACTCATTTGTGTGAATCAGCATTTCCATGGCAGATGGCTTTTGAGATATTTCAGGACTGGTTTGTAGACAGTATGGATGATCAAAGATTGTTTTTTTTTGTTTTTTGGTTTTTTCCTTGCCTAATTAGAACATAAACCCTTTGGGAAGAGAGTTTGTGTCTGTATCTGTAGACATGTCTTGTGCATGAATCCTTTAAAAAAAAAAAATTCTGAGGACACGGAAGGGGGGCAGCAGAGGAGTGTGAAAATTTGTCACTACAATGTAGACTAAGGGTGAATCTTAAATATAATCATGGAAAGGGTAGAATTTTCATGGAAAGACATTTTCCCTGATTTGTTTAAACTTGTCTTGGTGGAGAAGGTATAGTGATTTGATGTACATAATTTGCCTTTTATTCTGAGTCTTTTGCTTTTGGGTATCAGATTCATTTCAATTTGGGGATGTCACAAGACTAAGAATTCAACCCAGGATAATGTTGATGAAGCAGAAAGTGTTGCAGCTCTTTATTGGAGGACACATGCTTTTAGCTCTGTATGACTGTGCACTATCCTGAGATGTTTATCTTTTATATAACTTCAGGACAAGATGCTAGAAGATCAAGGAAAGTTAAAAGACAGGACATAGCTGAAATTTAATTAAGTGATGGGGAGAAATAAAGCCTTGGGTTTTAAGGTGTGGTAAGCCCTTTGTAAAACTTGAGGGAGAGAAGTTTTGAGCAAACCAGCCAAAGAAGTGCTTTTCCACGGAACATGGATTGGAAACTTGCGGAATTTTTTAATCTCCAAAAGACAGTCTAGGTAAGAAGATGAAAGAGAATCCAAAAATATTTAACAAATATAAGAACTCAGTAAAATAGAATATCTAAGGTTGACCCTTGGGGAGGATTTACCAGATATTGCCATAGCAAATTCTTTGGGACCCCTGGAAACAACAGTTCGAAGCACCAGCTGCATAAGGACTACTTAGAGATTCCAGAGTGGGTTTCCAGCAAGACAGTCTTGTTCTAAAAAGTTGACTTGAGAAGAGAAGCAAAAGGAAAGAGATTGTAGAGCACAGACTCTAGGATTGCAGTGCCTGAGTTGTGTCCTAGCTCTGCCACTTATTATCTGTGATTTTGGCCACGTAATTAACCTCCCCTGAGCTTAGTGCTTTTTCAGAAGATGGAACTGATAATAACAACTACATCTTAGGGTTGTTCTCAGATCACATGTGTAATTTGTGTGTAGCCCATGGAGTAATTCCTGTTACCCAGCAAGTGCTAAGTCAACATTTCTACTCTTGCTGCTGCTGACAGTGGTGGTAGATTTCCAGTTTGAGAAATTATTGGATGTTATTAACCAGTTAACCCGGTTAATTTAAAACAGACTTATAAAACCAATTTAATAAAGTTCCTTTTAATACAACAATTGAATTACAATTTGGGGGTTTTAGCTTGAATTAAACATTGACGTTACTTGTCAATATGAAATTAATGAATGAATCCAAATATTATTTTAGGACTGGAGGTAAGATGTGGAAACAGATATCTGGTCATTAATTATACAAACATCAATTATAAACTACTTTATTGAACATCTGTTATATGGTAGGCTTTGTTCTAATTCAAGTGTAGCACTGAAGTTAGGGAAAGGCAGTTTTAGTGGATCTTTAGAAAGGGGTGGGAATAAAGAGTAAATGTGGCTATTTACCACTTAAGCAGTTCCTGTCATAGAGACTAAAAAATCACTGTTGTCACCTTAGAATTAAAATTCTGTTGACTTTTGTTAATTCATAGAAAGCTAACTTGATTTCCTAAAGGTCTGCATATAGTATTACATTTGACCCTTGTGTTTATACTTAGGCACTTTCAAGGGATTAGTTATAGAAGTCTCTTTTGTTTACAATGCCAACATCTTTAAAAACACCAAGTAGGGGGCTTCCCTGGTGGTCCAATGGTTAAGACTCCGTACTCCCAGTGTAGGGGGCATGGGTTCGATCCCTGGTCAGGGAACTAGATCCGCATGCTGCAACTAAAGATCCTGCATGCTGCAACTAAGACCTGGCGCAGCCAAATAAATTTAAAAAAAACACTAAGTAGAACCTCCACATTGATCCTAGCTTTGTAAATTCTGTTGTGAAGATGGGAGAATATTTCCTTCAAAAGTTATGAAAATTTGCAGAATAGGCAGTATATTTTGAAAAAAATGATTTAGTTTCCTTATTTTTCTATTGTTAATTTCTTTTGCTTGATTAGATCTCTAACTCTGAAACACATACCAAATGTATTTTGGCTATTTGCCAGAATAAAGCTGTATTCTTTGGCTGCTGATCTTCAGCATTTCAGTTAATAACTATGAGGCTATATACTTGATAAGTGGGATTTGATGTTTTCTGTTTGGCTTTTTTGGTCCATTTTTTAAAAAATTAATTAATTTGGCTGCGTCGGGTCTTAGTTGGGGCACGTGGGATCTTTTGTTGCATCACACGAGCTTCTCTCTGATTGCCGTGCGACGGCTCAGTTCTGGCACGTGGGCTCTCTAGTTGTGTGTGGGCTCTAGCGCGAGAGGGCTCAGAAGTTGTGGCGGGCGGGCTTAGATGCCCTGCAGCGGCATGTGGGATCTTAGTTCCCCGACCAGGGATCGAACCCCATGTCCCCTGCATTGGAAGGTGAATTCTTTTTTTTTTTTTTTTTAATTATTTATTTATTTATTTTATTATTTTTGGGTGTGTTGGGTCTTCGTTTCTGTGCGAGGGCTTTCTCTAGTTGCGGCGAGCGGGGGCCACTCTTCATCGTGGTGCGCGGGCCTCTCACTATCGCGGCCTCTCTTGTTGCGGAGCACAGGCTCCAGACGCGCAGGCTCAGTAATTGTGGCTCACGGGCCCAGCTGCTCCGTGGCATGTGGGATCTTCCCAGACCGGGGCTCGAACCCGTGTCCCCTGCATTGGCAGGCAGACCCTCAACCACTGTGCCACCAGGGAAACCCCTGGAAGGTGGATTCTTAACCACTGGACCACCAGGGGAGTCCCTGTCCATTTTTTTGATATTAGAATTGCATTAAAACATTGTAGATTGCAAATTATTCCGAGTACTGTATAGTACCTTTCCATGTGACTGTTTACATCTAATAGTGATTTGTTCTCATCGTAACCGATATCATGCTGAATATAGTGTTGTGGTTATAGTAAGATTAGTGTTGCTCATAATGGGTAATGCTTTTGCTAAGAATATGTCAAACTGAACTTGAGCCTGTATAAATCTTTATCCCTTTACCAGTGAAAAGATCATTATGTATATAAAGGAACTGAGCTAGTGTTGTTGGCTCTTTTCTGACTTGGTTGGGGAGGTAAGCTATGAAGCAATTAAGAAGGTAGTTTGAATGTCACATGAATTGTGTAGCTGATTTCACAGAAGAGGTGGTATTTCATCTGAGCTGAGAAGGATGGAGAGACTTAAATGGGCAAATTAACTAGGTAGATAAGCTAGATTTTAAGTAGAGTAGAAGTTCCCATGCTGCTTTGGTTCACAGCATGCTTAACGTCAGGAGTTTTTTCATAACACCCTAGGCCTAAAGAAATAACTCAGAATTCTTGTTTATTTAGTAGTTTAGTTCTAAGAAGTATTTATGTTCTAACAACTTAATAGCCCATTAAACAAATATTGGACATTGAAAGAAAAAACTCAGTCATTATTTCATTCTTAACCACCATTATTTACTAATGTGATGTCTGCGGAATCAGATTGGATGCTTCCACCTTTACTTTTCTACACAGTAAACTTAGATTGTGCTTTAGTGGATTGTATGTGAGCTGTCCTTTAGGAGATCTTAATATTGAACAACCAGATGTCTTGCTTTTTTAAATGGCTGTGTTCTTGTGGATCAGGTTTGTGAAGTTGTCTAAATAAATTCATAGAACTGAGACATACAGTGCTAGCTATTTTGGACATGCACAGAAGACTTTCTTAAGTTAGTGATGAGTCCAGAAATAGCCAGGTCACTTGAAAGAGGTAAAAAACTTCATTTTTTAAACCGACTTCTATATACTTAAAATGTATGATCAACTTTTTTTGTGCACATGGCATGCAGAAGTACTGACTGACATTGGAAAAAAATTGTTTTGATGGATGAAGGTATTTGATAACTTTATCAGTAGCTCTTTAATAAGTATAATAGCATTCACTGTAAGCATGTTTAAAAATTGTTTGCTTTTTTTTTGGTAATCAACCATTTCATAGTGTTGGCATTGTGAAGGAAGGGTAGGGTGTTTAGACTCACCATATTTGCTGGTGAAAAGAACAATATTTTATAAAATCACTGTACTATATGTAGTTCTGTCTTCTAATATTATTCCTGATAAATGCAAACTGTTTTAGCTTTGTTATTTTTCTGTTCCTTACTATTGTCATTAAAAAATTATTCTACCAATAGGGGCTTTAAACAAAAATAGGTTATGTGGTAGGAAAGTGTGTAAGTACTTCTTTTAGTCACTGCACTGTCTCTTTCAGAAGTCTTGATCCATTATAACTTAGAAGAAATTACCACACACAAACCTGTTTGTGTAGGCATTTTAACATGGGTAGCTTTTCTTTAATAGAGACACATATGTCACTTGACTGGATTGTAGTGGGTTAATCTAAAAACAGTGGTAAATAGAAAATTTATGAAAACGTTAAACATTTTATTTTAGCTTAAAACCTATACATTCGTCAACCTGTTAACGTAGGACCAACACATTTCCTTGAATATGGGCCCTTTGGAGTTCCATTACTTAGTAAATTGTCTAGTTCTAAAGGTGGGATCTAAACCTCAAACACTTGCAACATACACAGGTGTTGCTTTTCTGGAATTTAAGAGAGTTCAGTCTTTTGGAATTCTGGAATTCCAGACACCTTTCACTCTTCTGTAGTTATCTCACACATTTGATAGCTTTTGTGTGTGTGATTTATCTTTTTCAAGCTTTTCTGGAGCGTACAACTTAGGATACATACATACAACTCTCTTTTCTGTTCTAAAAGTTGATCATCATGTCACATATGATTATGTTGACCCAACTGGCAGGGACAAAAGTGTAGTTATACTACAGTATGTTTGTAGAGTAAGGGTGGTTTTCCCAAGGATTCATTCATTAGGTGGAGGTTAGTTAAGAGTGTAGTGTAGAGTTCTACTGTATTGAATACTTACCAAGTACCAGGCAGTTGGTGCAGTTAGGTGTTTTATATACATTGTTTTATTTAATTTAAACAATAGCTACCATATTCTCATTTTTCAAATGGAGTGTTAGAGAAGTTGAACTTGTTCAAGGTTGAACACCAATCAGAAAGCAGGGACTTGATCAAGGTTTGTCTTGCAACAAGGATGTGTTCTTAACCACTGTATGTGTTGTTATTCCTCTCCATCCTCATTCTTCATCTCTCCATATAGTTATGTGTAAGTATTTGTAAAGCAGTAAATCTAATTACTCAGAATTAACAGGGCCTGTCATTTATACTAAATACTCTTTGAAGCAGATACCAGGAATTTCTTTGGGTCATGCTGAGACAAATTTTGGATCCTCTAAAAACATAGTTTTGATTTACATGCATATTTAATCATGCCAAGATAAAGCCTATACTTTGAAAGGTAACCAAAACCCTAACAGTATTGGAAAAGCACTGTGTAACTAGGATTTTCAGAACAGATTAATTCAGAGTTTATAGTAGGGCTGGTTCAAGATGTATGGCTGCTGATTTTATTTATATTTATCTTGGAGATTGTTGTAGAACAATAAACAAAGTTGCCTTATTCTTTTTAATGGCTGCATAGTTTAATTCTTCTGATGGACACTCAAACTTACAGTTTTTGTTATTAAAATCGGTTGCTGCCCTAGGTACTCCCTTACAATCTTGCACACACATTTTTTCACACATGTGTACAGGTGAGTATATCTGTGAAATGAGTTTCTTAAAAATGAAACTGGTTGGATCAAAGGGTGTGTTTCATTTTATTAACTGTGGCCAGATTTCCCTTCACAGAGATTTTATCTACTCAGACCAGTAAGGGATGAGCAGATGAGCGTCAGTTTCTATGCCCTTGCCAACACTTTGTTGTGGAACTTTTTGTTTTTTATCTTTGTCAGTATTGTAAGTGAAAAATAGAATCTCATTATGGTTTTAATTTGCATTTCTTTTGTATGAAATTGAGCATCTTTACATGTATTTATGAGCCATTTGTATTTCTTTTTGGAATCTGAGATGCTTTTTTCATCTTCCCAAGAGTATTGCTACCTGGTTGACAGTCGTTTGTAAGGTGCTATTTTAAAATGTATGGTTTAAACAACAAGGTCCTACTGTATAACACAGAGAACTATATTCAGTATCCTATGATAAACCATAATGGGAAAGAATATATATTTTAAAAGTATGTATATGTATAACTGAATCACCTTGCTGTACAGCAGAAACTAACACAACATTGTAAGTTTAACTATACTTCAATTAAAAAAATCATGAGTGGAAAAAATAAAAATAAAAAAAATAAAATGCATGCCAATCACAGAGAAGGTAAATTTGAAAAATATACAGTATTATAGGATTGATGAAATTTGGTAACTTTATATTCTTTGTCCTATGGTGGTTCTATGGTTGGTCGGCCTTTTTCTTAACTGATTTGTATGAGCTTTTAGCAGTTGGCGTTCTGGATATGAGTTGCAGTTTTTGCCTAGTTTGCCATTTGTTTCCTTGCCTTGTTTATGACATTTCATGCCATGCAGGAACATGAATTTTATACAAGTGTTTAACCACTTTTTAATGTTGGATTTTACATCACACCCTGGCCAAGGTTGTTTTAAATAATCCTCCGTGTATTCTGTATTCTAGTATGTTTTTGTCTTAAACATCTTTGATCAGTCTGGAATTGGGGGGGGTTGGCGCTGAGGCAGGGAGTCTTTTATTACCCACCCCCCTCCCCCACCACCCCCGCCAGAGAACACTGTTACCGAGGATTGCTTACCCATACAGTCAGGTTTTTTTCTTCATTCCTGCACGCGGGCTTTCTCTGGTTGCGGTGAGTTGGGGCTACTCTTTGTTGCGTCGCGCGGGCTTCTCATTGCAGTGGCTTGTTGTGGAGCACGGGCTCTAGGGCACGTGGGCTTCAGTAGTTGTGGCGCACGGGCTTAGTTGCTCCACAGCATGTGGGATCCTCCCGGACCAGGGCTCGAACCCGTGTCCCCTCATTGGCAGGCACTCTGAACCACTGCGCCACCAGGGAAGCCCTAGTCAGTTTTTCATCACTCATAACGTGAGCATTACTTGTTGACATTCATTAAAGTTATGAATAATACATAGTTTATTATTAAAAACTTTTTAAATTTCTGGTGTTCATTTTGCAAAGCATTTGCCACCTTTCTGTGGATCTTTTTTCCCCTTTATGACTTTTCTTTGAATCAGACTACTTGAGATGTTTCAAAAATTATAAATATATGTAAAGAAAACTATAAACAAATAACACGTTTGCAGTACATAATGTTTTAAAGTGCTTTTGTTTATATCAGAATTTGTGACATTGGTTGGGATCAGAGTTAGCGGTTGGCTTGTACCGTGCTGTCTGCCTGTGCCCATTGATTGCAAAAAATACTTAAGCTAAATTGATAGTCCTTAGTACACTGGGTTTTTTGGTTTGTTTTATTATGTAGACAGTCCTGGTTGGAAATAGGGACTGTTTCTGACTTGCTCCAAGGATGTTTTTGCCACCTTAACCATCTACTTTGCTTAATCTGCCTCTTTTTTTTTTTTTTTTTTTTTAAGTTTTATTTTAATAGCGCCAAAGACTTTTTTTTTTTTTTGGCCATGCCACGTGGCTTGCGGTATCTTAGTTCCCAGCCGGGGATTGAACCTGGGCCCCCTGCATTGGAAGCTTGGAGTCCTAACCACTGGACCACCAGGGAATACCCTGCCTCTTGTTTAACTTGATTAGTTTAGACTGGTGCTTTCCACAAGTTAGCAAGCATCAAAATCATAGGAAAGCTTGTTAGAACACAGATTGCTATGCCTCACCTTCAGAATTTTTGATTAAGTAGGTTTGGGGTGAGGCCAGTTCTGTATTTCTAACCAGTTCCCAGGTGATGCTGATGACTTTTTAAGCTAATCTTTGTCCTAAGACAGTTAAAAAAACACTGTGAAGAATAGGGTATCAGTAAAATGTAGTACTCCAGTAAAATGTAGTACTGTAGTACTCCAGTAAAATGTAGAGTTTGGCTGTCCGGTGCAATTTCTGTTTACTAGTCCATTACTGAAACTTCAAAATAATGTAATTACAATTTATTATTGTGACCCCCTATTTTTATGGCTCACCCCTTAGTCTGGGCTAAGTATTTTATCATTACTATGAAAGGTAGTAAAACTTGACCTAACTAAAAGAAAATGGTTAGGGTTTTAATAGGACCTACCTGATTCTCCTTTTTTTGTGCTCTGTTTCAGGTTACTTTGTTTTCTTTAGCAAAGGGTTTCATACATCTAGCAGTACAGCAAATCACCAGGTAGCTTTTTTATTTATTTATCTGGGACTTTGAGGAGAGTGTGTTAGTGTAGGAGGGGCCTGGGATTGGGAATCAGTACACTGATACCTAGTCTTAGTAAGCTATTTAACTGGTTTTGAGACCCTGGAAAAGTTAACTGCTAGTACTCAGTTTTCTTCACTGGGAAAGCAGCAAATTTGATTGTATCTTTTAGATAGAGATTTTCCAACTTCAAAAACGTCTTTTTTTCTGAAGCTCTCTCTGTTGTACAAACAGCAAGCTTCCCATATTAGCTCGTGATGCAGAAGATAATTAACTGTAACATCTCATAGAATTGGATCACTGGGTGATGATGTAATCAATAGTGAACTATTAGGAGTCGGTAGAATCTGGAAGTCAGAGGGTTCAGGGTTTAGCTGACCATTAAACTTGGTAATAGGTAATACAAGTTGTTAATAAAAGAGGACAAATAATAGTTCCATTAATTTAATTTATAATATTTATAAACTGCCATTTGTAACCTTTCCCCTCTTCTCAGAAAAATATGAAAGAATGAGTATTTGGGTTAGCTCTCCTTTTGGATGCCTCCATAGTGTTTTGGTGGTCTGAAGTTTGAGGAATATGAGAAAAGATCAAAATAAAAGGGTGGTTTGTTTTTTTTTTTTAAGGAGTTTTCAAGTGAAAGTTTGATACTTTAGTGACTTTTTAATCACAATTTTAATATGTGAAATTAGAATGCATTTTACAGTCTATGAGGGTCTTATAAACAGGTGGAAGTTAGGTGGTTGTCAATGCTTGAACTTGATCTAGCTGTACAAGTTGTCACTTCAAATAAGTAATATGTATTGCTGTAACTACATATGTTGAGTTCATTTGTTAATTAAAGTATCTTCAAAATACTACACTAGGATTCCATGTTGAAATGAGTTGGCTTGCAAACTGAGCAGTAGAGTGTAAATTTGATAGTATTTAAGCAGATGTTTGCTGTTCAAAGAGTGACCAGTTTGGGTTTTTTGCCTTGCAAAGCACCAGACAAGAGCTTTGTTGAATCTAAGGAAATTATCCACAAGTAGATGAAACTGTATTAATGTTTTGCTACTGAGATAATGTGCAAAAGGACTGCCCAGCTCATGTCAGTAATAACATCTGAAGGCAGGAGAAAGCACCACATGTCCTCAGAGAGATCAAAGATATTTCAGAGCATCTAGAGGATAGTGTAGCTGATTCATGCACCGTGGTGCACTGTGGTTAAGGCATTGAGTCATAGTTTAATTGGCTCTGTTTTTGCTTCATGGTCTTAATATAAAATAATCTTGCAGGTAATGCTGTGTCGATGCCAGGAATGTGGTAGCTTCCTTTTTAAAATAGGACCAAAGAAGAAAGAAACATAACACATAAAGAGTAAAGATGGATTTCTTTGCCAAAAGTCTTAATTTACAGTTAAGTTCAGGTAAAATAAAGAGAAGGCTTCATGTGGGTTGTATACTGTCATTTTGCTGAACTTGGTGCTCCAACAGATGGCCTTAGCTAAAAATGTCAAGTTGGTCCGTGGAAGATTAGATTAGACTAATTTGTCAAAAATAGAGCCAGAATAGTGAAGTCATAAATGATGACATCAGATTTTTATACTGCTTTTAATTCTGTAAATAAAACCATGGATTTGTATTTTAACTGAATGACCTGTGACTTCAGCATTTGCAATTTGTCCAGGTGCCAAATGTAGGATAGCGTTTCGTGTTAGTGACAGTAGCAGCCAGAATGGAATGGACAGGAGATGGCTGACCCATACAGCCGTTCTGCAAACTACCCTTCTTCTGAGTGCCTGTATTACACATTAGCTGTCTTCTCTTGAGCCATCCCTGAGCCTAGTTTTCCTCTCTTTGCTTCATTGATACAGCTAATGCCATTTGCCTTTTCTCTTCCATATGTATTTATCAGCATTTCCATAGTGCTAATGCTGCTACTCATTCCATGAATATATTCCTTTTTATGATTCTTTACCATCATTTTATTGAATTGGATGGGGCTGGGGAAAGAAAGATGGTAGACTCGTGCTCTCTTAGTCCTTTTGAACCTGTTAGCTTAAGTGGGGAGTTATTAAGATTTTAAAGAAATACAACATTTTAGTGCTGTAATGTGATAAAGCAACTTAAAATGGTTTCTTAGTTTTATTTGCAGGTTGAATATTTGTTTTAAATTTTATTTTGTTTTTAAGAAATTTATTTAAGTGACTAATTTTGCTTTGGCATTTGTGTGAAACCATGTGTTTGTTATATTCCATCTTCAGATTTACCTTGTTTTCTCAATGCATTGCAGTATAACAGGCTCACTTGATAGATTTGATAATGTATAACTTTGATATATTCACTGAAAAGTTTTTCTGGAAGCTTAATTTTGCAATTGATTATGAAACAATAGCACATTTGGTTTGAACAAGGGTTTAATTTTGACTTATCTAATGTCTTTGCATTTCATATTTATGTCATGAAGTTTAGTTTTAAAATGCCCTAAATGAACCTTAACTAACATGTTCTTTGTCAATATAGGTATATGACTGATGGGATGTTACTTCGTGAAGCTATGAATGATCCTCTCTTGGAGCGTTATGGTGTAATAATTCTTGATGAGGCTCATGAAAGGACATTGGCTACAGATATTCTCATGGGTGTTCTGAAGGAGGTTGTTAGACAGAGATCAGATTTAAAGGTGAATTAATTTATTTGTTTGGTTCTTAAAAAATACCTATATATGTATGTATATGTAAAAAACAGGGAGCACATGATGATCACTCTAATCGACTACAAAAAATAATCACCTGTAAAAGAAGCAACCAATGAGAGTACCTGTAGTGGTTTATCCTTTCTTTCTAATTTACCTTGCTGTGTCTTTTAGGACTTTAAGTATGTATTTTTGGTAATGCATTTTTAAGCCAAATCTTTTTGGTAATGTATTTTTAGTAATGTATTTTTAAGCCAAATCTTTTCAGTTTCTAACCCACCCAGTTTTTTGTTTTGTTTTGTTTAAAATGATCTAATGGCGTGGTGTTTTTAAGCCTTCTGCTCACCCTGACTTTATTAAGTACAGAGAACGCCTTCATTAAGGATCAAATCTTTGTCCTTGTCCCAACACAGACACGCTCATTCTAACTCGTAATGCTGGAGAGTGGAATAACTATACCCAGAATAAACCACTCCTTAGAAATGCCTTCCCTTAACCTAGGGTCTTGTGTGTGTGTGTTTGTTTTTCTGTCCATTATACCACTTAGACCCTGGCCAGTGTTACTGTGTTGATAAGGGCTTAAAACTGACTGAATATGCTGACATTTTTGTCTCCCAAAGTTTATGAAGTTCCCCTTTTGCATTGTGTGTGTGTGTATGTGTGTACCATTCATTGGAACTTAGTATCGTGTGTTAGTGTATGTGTTACAGAGGGTTTGTATACTAGGCAGAAAGATTCTGGGTCTTAAGAAAAATTGATATTGAGTGTGATTTGGCTTATAAATATTAAATTTATGCTTTTAAAGAATATATTTGAATAACTATATGAGTACTGTCATTACTGATTAAACCTTATGAGCAACTGAAATTTTTAGGTAGGAACTCAAAGTAGAAATTAAGAACTCTGTAGTGGAATGTTTAAGGGGGGAGCCTTCTATTTAAGTACGTTTTTAATGGATCATATAACGTCATAATTTAAATAAAAGGAGGGTGACTACACGATCATGCAGCCCTGCACCTGAACAACCTTTCTTCACTGTGGCTTTACAGCAGTATAGAAAGCCTCTGTTTTAGAAAATTTTCTGAAGAACATATGCTTAATAAAGATGGTTTGGAAGAATGGAGAAATATTTTGTTTTGTTTTTGCGCTTTGTTCCTGTTTTCCCCTATGTGCAAGGTTGTCATGTTTTGTTTTAATAACATAGCTGCAGTCATACTACATATTTATGTTGTCTTTTACCAATCCCTTTTACATATCACATAATTTTATAAACTTTGGTTTTTAAGGTGTTGCTTTGTGAACATGTATTCTAGGTTATTTATTGGATGCCAGGTTTATTCCTACTTTTAAAAAATGTAAATAGCTTACTATAGCACAGCTTTTCTGTATTTGATTTTCTTAATCACAGTTTATTCAGGCATATTGACATATTTGGAGCAGTAAATATTACTCTTCTGTTTTTTACTTTAAAACCACGTAAGGATCTTTGAAGACAGCTTCACTTAATTTACTGTTTTCTTTTCAGGTTATAGTTATGAGCGCTACTCTAGATGCAGGAAAATTCCAGATTTACTTTGATAACTGTCCTCTCTTAACTATTCCTGGGCGTACACATCCTGTTGAGATCTTTTATACTCCCGAACCAGAGAGAGATTATCTTGAAGCAGCAATTCGAACCGTGATCCAGATTCATATGTGTGAAGAGGAGGAGGGAGATCTTCTACTTTTCTTAACTGGTCAAGAGGTATTGTCATTATTTGCTTCATTATTTATATTGTTTCTATTAGGCAACAACTTTAAGAACTTGGCATATATTAACCATATATTTCTTATCCCAGTATTTAAAGTTTTTCTTCAACCTGATTGTATATATATATGAAGTATTTAACTCCTTTTATCTGTGTACTCTAGGAATACCCTTTTATACCATTAGTCTTTGTGTTCTAGTTAATTACCCTAAGAATATTAAATGCTTTTAGAATTTCAAGATTTAGCAATTGTAGTCTCAACTTTGGAGAGACCTGGGTGGTGAGTAGTGTTGTGTTAATTTGCAGTTTTGCTGAGGCATGAATTTGAATCACAGGTAATGTGAAATCTGGTTATTATAGTCAGTAATTTAGTTTGTAAGTGAACTCAGGTAACTCAAGTGCCCATCTACCGTCAAAACACGTGTGTTTTGTTTTTGTCTTCTTGCATGTATTTACTGAGGATTGGAAGGAATCACTGAAGTTCCTTAGTTAGAATTTACGTCATTTTTTAGATAGGAATTTTAATCTCAGATGCAGCATTTTCTAAACTCATTTCCAACAGGATGTTTACAGGTGTGCTGAAAAATTCTTGATGGTTAAATAAGCTCAATGAAAGCTATCTGGATAAAATAGTTTTAGAAAGCCTTTTTCTAGAGGTTTAAAGCTTGTCATTTGCTACAGTAGGCTTTGTGAATTTTCTAGAACTTGCTTCTCAAACTAATATATGTGCTGATCACTTAGAAAACTTGTAGATTCTGATTCAGTAGGTCAGGTAGGGCCTGAGATTCTATTCCTAGCAAGGTTCTAGAGCAGTGCTATTCCATTACAGCTTTCTTCATATCTGGAAATGTTCTGTGTCTGTGCTGTTCATTCACCTTCACTAGAATGTGAACTATCTTATTTGCGTTCAGTCTGCAGGGATGCTTGATATATAATATTTGATCAAATGCTGTTGCATTAAGAGCTATAAATGTTGAGTAATCTTTTTATCCTTGTATTTTTTCATTATTGTCCATATGATTTATTATTTCTGTCCCATTGGCCATAGTTTCTTTTCTGTAGAGCAGGGTTTTTCGACCATAGCACTATTTATGTTGTAGGCTGATTAATTCTTTGCTGTGGGTACCCCCTGCGTTGTAGGATGTTTCTTAGTGTCTCTGGCCTTTACGCATTAGATGCAGTTACACTCCCCCAGTCTGTAGACATTGCCAAATGTCCCCTGGGGGTGCAAAATCATTCGCAGTAGAGAATCATACTTGTTCTTTTGGGAAAAAAGGTGGGTTGCAAATTCAGTTTTACAGATAGATCTCTGTACGTATTAGTCTTCCTTTGTATGCATTTTGAATGGAAGAATTTTTATATATATTTTGTTAGCAAGAGTACTAAATGCTTTTTAGATAGCATGTAAACAGTGTTTATCCTATAATGCAATGTTGAGGCTGTTGTATTCATTTTGTTCTTTTGTGTATGGTCTCTATAGTTTCTCACTTCTTCCAAAGTGCATAGCATGTTTTTTTAACGGCTATTCAAAATAGTCATTATGTTCAGTTAGACAAGCATATTAGAATTCTGTCAGAAATATCCGATGGCCTTATGGCGATGACCTGAGATGCTTTTCTATGAGTTAAATTTCTGTGGTTGATATTTTGGCAGCTACCCCACAGCTGGGGAAAGGAAGGGAATAAGCCCCAAGGTTTTCAAATGTGTGTATCTTTCAATAAAGTATTACTGTAATTGAACTAGGTTTACATGTGTCCTGTTGGATTTTTAAGTTTCCTTTAGACTAATGAAGTCTTGAAGAATGTAAAGACCTTTAAGGAGAAGGTAGCAAAACTACTATTCCTCATGTCTGTGAACCTGTTATTTTTACTTGGTCAGTTAAATGGTAGATTCTGGGAATTCAGTACTCCTATCTCCATAAATTTGAATAGCATCCATAAAATTTAGCTATCTTGATATTTAAAAATGACCATGTTAACCATTTTGACCACGTAAACAGTTGTGTTTCTATAGTCCCTTGAGTTAATTTGGGAGGGGAGAGACCAGTTTTAATTGGTGAAAGGTTGGAAAACATGTGAATTCTAGAATGTGTATTATTTTTTTTGTTAACCCATTAAATCAAGTGTTCCTAGAAGAAATCCTTAGAGGAGTTGTGCTACTGAATTAGATAAGAATGATTATAATTGAAATATCAATTGTTTATAAGTAGATACTTAAAGATGTTGAAACCTTCATTCTTTAAGCAGTACATTCTTTTTAATTTCACTGAGTCTTTTCCACATGCAGGAGTTGAGATTCTTTAAATTAGGAGGGTCTAAATTAATTTACTAACATACATATTGATGCTTTTGGAGCTGAACGTCTTTCCTGAATTCAGAAACTCTTAAACTTTTGTCTCAGTTCTCAATTCATGACTAAGCAGAAGGTTGCATTGTGCTGATGAATGTTAATAAGCTTTGTGGTCTTCAGAACTGACAGTGTTGACTCTGGAAGTTTGGTTAAATTTAGGGAAAATTTTGTTGCCGAGTTTAAAAGCATAGTGTTTAGAACTTTGTATAAAAACATAAATGGTGTGACATTTTTTTTCCCCTCTGCTCTTTAGAGTAGTCTTTATATCCCGTGCAATAGTGATTTTGTTTTAGCTCCATACATGCTTAGCAAATACTTCCAGTACTTCCAAGCAAAATAATCTCGTTAAAATTTCTGGAGTCTGCAAATGCATGATTTGGGGCACTTTTAATTTTCTATATAAAATCTGGGATTTGGTGGCTTCTGACCATTTATTTTCCAGTCGAATATATTATAGAATTAACAAAATTGAAAATACTGGTGTCAGTTTTCCTATAGGATATGCAATATATAAAATCTAGTTTTGGATTTATATTCCCTTTTTTTTGCGGGGGTGGGGGAAGAGGTCTAATTTTGTATTTGTATACCAGCAGGGGGCATTCTAATCTAGGTACAGCACTTGAAAGCAGTTTTTTTGGTAAAAATATTTGTTTCATTTGTTATATTTTTTTCAGTGAATAGCAAACTTTCATTTTCGTTTGGAAACTTTAGATCTCAAAGGAAACTATTACATCAAATACTTAGTAGTAATTTTCTGTGTCACAATTTTCAAGACCTTATCTGTTATTCAAGAAAACTGGTATGTTTGAAATTGAGAAAAAAAACCTTTTTTTTGTTGTTCTTAAGTATCCAAAATCTTTGTATTCTTTAACATGGAAACAGAGTTGCACTTTGATTTACAATCATTTCAAGGAAAATTATTCTAGCTTGATTATAATATACAATAAATTAATCTGATAAATTTTAAAAATCATTCTGTCTTTTGAATAAAAGATAATTTGTCAATAAGGGTAACTTCTGGTTGAGATTATTGGACAAACTGCCAAATCATTTAGCATACTTCTGAGTTTAACTAAATTAAAGCTTCTGTAAAATTTAAAATTGGCTCCCTTCCCATTTTCAAGTCCCTTTGTCATCCCCTAGAGCCTCCCATCTACCTGTCGCTCACACACTCAGTATTCATTGTGTGTCCTCTCTTTAAAACTGGGTTTGAATGCAAATGTATTGGAATCGTTTTCTGTAGTAGGGAAATTTTTGAAGAGGCTCTAAGATATTTGGGTTAACCTAGTTCTTAAATATCTATGTTGATACTGTAGAGGTGTGTGTTCTCATTAAGCACAATGAAGCAAATCTTCCATATAATTGCATTAGTGATACGTGACATTAAAGCCTAATTGGCTTGTTTAAAATATCTAGCACATCAATTTCTTTTAGATTGTGAAGATTGAAAAGGTTATGAGTGCAGTTACATATTCCTGGGTGAGAAATTTCAATTTTAGTACAGTTTGTTGAGAATTAATTAGGATATCGAGTCTAAGAAAAAAGGGTGTGGAATGCCAATAAGGCAATTTTGTGTTTAAATCCGTTTCTTGGATTATTTTTGGAAATCCCAGTGAAATTTTCTATATTAATTTTGATTACTAAAATGAAAATAAGCTGCATAGAACTAGGATTATGATAAATACTTACAATGTTTCAGTGTGTACTCATTTTATTTTCAAATTCAAACTTTTGTAGGAAATTGATGAAGCCTGTAAGAGAATAAAGCGTGAGGTTGATGATTTGGGCCCTGAAGTTGGTGACATTAAAATCATTCCACTGTACTCTACACTCCCACCTCAGCAGCAGCAACGCATTTTTGAGCCTCCGCCTCCAAAAAAGCAGAACGGAGCAATTGGAAGAAAGGTAGCATTGAAATGTTTTCTATAAACATTGCATTAATGCCGAAAGATTTGTCTGTGAGATATCAAACTATATTGAATTATAAAGGAGTAAGTTATGGGTGATTGTGATCTGAATTGTATGCTACAAAGTTACCTGTATTTCCAAAGTAAATAGAAAGAAATGTATGTGAGTAGAGTTTTGCATATCTTTTGACCTTAGAGTAAGAGCAGATACTGCTTCCCTCTCTCCCCAGAAGTTCCTCCTTAGCAAATGGAAGGTTGATTGGGGTGAGGAAGACAGCCAAATGTCTTCCTCCCCATTAAATCACTTGGCAAAAACTAAGTACTTTTTTCTTCGGTGCCCTGGCTTCTGCCTAGAATTTTTGTCAAGACCTAACCAAATGTCATGTCTGTAGGTATGAAATGTTGACTGCACAGATCTCTAATAACAGCAACACTAATCACACTGCGTAAATATTTGGATTTCTTGAGGGCAGGAACAGTGGATCCTTTTGGTGTGGATATCTGCCTGGCACAGGAAGGGAGCCAGGGGTATTCCAGCCTTGTTTCTGGGTGCTTTGTGTGTGTGGGGGGCATGTATAGGAAGGAGATCTGAGTTTGATACAGGCAGCTATGCTTTTATTTTTTAAGATACGGAGATTCTGGTAGATCCTTTGAAAGTAAGATTGCATTGTTTGAAAAGGTTGGAAAACCACTAGAGTCAACTTGTCTTCTAAAAAGCCCTGCCATTTATTAGGCTATATAATAAGCTGCATGTGAATTTTGGTACAATTCTTAATCTGGTTTTAAAGTTTGCATATTTTAAAGTGGGTATAGTTGATTACCATCATCACCTTGGGGAGATGATTGTCAGGGATTAAGCTTATTGTATACAGGGTACTAACATATCTAGAACAGTCTAGGCCCTCGTGGCAACTGTTATACATTTCTTGAGTTTATTCATGTAGAAAAGTCTTGGAAATATTACTCACTTATGACTTGCTTATCAGTCAGATTTGGAATTTATTGCTTTCTTATGTCTGTATTCTAGCCTAACAGATTCACAATTTTTTTTGCTGTATTTTTTCGATCTTTTTTCCCAACATTTTTGATGATTGTTGGAAAATTACAAATTATAAAGATACTTAAATGTATCATGGTTAATTATCTCTTTACATGGCTGTGTAAAAGTTAAATGAACCAGATACATTTTTCAAATGGAAAGAACTTACTGAAAAGATAGGCAACACCAGCGTAGTGGTATATAAATTAACAGGAGATTGATAGGGAAAAAAATTAGGTTTTGAGTTTTTCATAGATCAACAAGAGTAGTGAATATGACTTTTAAAAAAATAGTCTGATCATAGCTTCATTATGTTCAACATTGCAATTATTTTTGTCGTAGTGCTGTCTCTAGAATATGTTTTAAAATATTTTCTGTTTATGTGCATTCAGAACTTTGGGGGACAGTTTTAAGTGATAACTTTAGTATATAATTTTGAAGTTGATTTGTTGACTGAAAAGTACTCATTCTCTGTGGAGTTTTTAAGTTCACTCTTTGTCAATGGATGTATATAAAAGTAGCTGTTTCGTAAACATTTTCTATAGTAAAGAGGAGTTAGTACATCCTCCAGGCAGGTGATTTAATTTTTTCTTGAAATCATGTACACTTTGTGTATCTGCATTTGTTTTAATTTTAAAATGGTGTTTTTATTTATCTTTGAGTAAAATTGGCTTACAGCAAGATTTGCGATGTTTGTCTTTTCATGTAGTTCTCTTCATTCCATTTTGAGTTACTTTGAGAACTATCGGGCCCTCACTTACTAAAACTTACTTCATATCTGAGCTCTTCTTTGCTCTGTTAATACTAGTATATTGGAAATTTAGGTTCAGTCTGGTGTCAGTCCAGTACATGGTACATTTTGTAGACTCTACAACCTAAGCCCATGGAATAGAATTAGTTGTTTGGTTTTTTAAAACTATTGTTTTTCATGTTCTTGTAAATCCTAGGATATTTAGGAGAATTTTGTCTTTCTGAAAAGAGTGATTCAGCAGCAGTTGGATATATGTGTGATGGCCACAGATGTTGAGGGGAGGCCGTTGGAGTTCCCAGGGCTTGGGCTCACCATGGGATCCCATCTCAGGCTTTTAATTCAGAATCAAAATTAAGGGCCACAATGCTATTTCATCATCTACTAATGATGTTTCATTCAGCTAAAGCTATAGGATCTCTTGTTGGGAAATCATGTTATCTCCTGGCGTGAGTCAGCTTCATCTTAGAGGTTGAGAAGAGCGCTGTCATGGCCTCCCTGGATGATCCCAGGGGAGGGAGGACTTCCCTTGGCAATTGGTGCATTATTCTTTATGAGGAAAGACACATTGAAGCCCAGCATGTTTAAGGGAAAGTGACCAATCTTTATAGAAGTTTATAGAGGAGGATTCACTCAACAAATCATGTATTTTGAAGCTGGTCAGGGAAGGTGGGAGTGCCAGCTGAAAACCTGAGACTGTTGAAATGCACTAAGGCCAAGCAGTGACTGGCAGGTGAGATGAGCAAGTGACCATCAGACCCAGGGCTTGGCAGGTTCAGTTAGAATAGAAGAAAGGATTGGTGGGATTGAAAAGAAGAAGGGTAAGAATTAAGATGCACACAGGTTACATGAGGGAATGTGGGTGGATACCAGAACAGTAAGAACTGGTATTCAGTTACTATTTTCCTGTTCTCTTTTTTAAATGCTCCAACTTTGGTAATATCCTATTTATATTATAAAATAAAGAACTAGAGGCCAAGGCTTGATTCTTTTGTCATGAATTCATTAATTAAACCTAACTGTGCCAGTTACTAGAATGGGACTTTCATTCAAGAGTGCTGTCACTGACTGATACTCACAATTCATTTAAAATTACAGGGAGGGATAAATTGGGCATTGGGATTGACATATACACACTATTATATATAAAATAGGTAACTAATAAGGACCTACTGTATAGCACAGGGAACTCAATACTCTGTAATGACCTATATGGGAAAAGAATCTTAAAAAGAGTGGATATATGTATATGTAAACTGTACAGCAGAAAGTAACACAATGTTGTAAATTAACCATACTTCAATTTAAAAAAAAAAGTAACTGTGACAAAGCACAAAAATAAGTAAGTAAATAAATAAATAAAATTACATAGGAACATTTAGGGGTTTACAGTCTGCTTCCAGTGTGAAACAAAATACTATTTGATTCATGTTTTTGTTAAATTACTTTATATTCGAGCACATTTTGTAAGGTAGTACCTTATTTGTTATCTTACTCACTGTATTAATTTATGCAAAATAGGGTTCCTAATAGGATTGTGGTAAAACTAACAAAACAGCTTTTTAGTACTAAAGTTTTAAAATGTAAGCTATATTAAACGTAATCTTTTATGGGCACTGGGTACTTAACTAGTATTCCTTTTACAAATAGTTACTGAGTTCTTTTTATGTGGACTTGTAACATAGCACCAATGGTAAACTTTCAAGTTTTTAAGCAGGAAAGGTTGACGGCTTCCCTGGTGGCACAGTGGTTAAGAATCCTCCTGCCAATGCAGGGGACACAGGTTCGAGCCCTGTTCCGGGAAGATCCCACGTGCCGCGGAGCAACTAAGCCCGTGCGCCACAATTACTGAGTCTGCGCTCTAGAGCCCGCGAGCCACAACTACTGAGCCTGCGCTCTAGAGCCCGAGAGCCACAACTACTGAAGCCCGCGTGCCTAGAGCCCATGCTCCGCAACAAGAGAAGCCACCACCATGAGAAGCCTGCGCACCGCAACGAGAGTAGCCCCCACTTGCCGCAACTAGAGAAAGCCCGTGCGTGGCAACGAAGACCCAACACAGCCAAAAATAAATATATTTTTTTTAAAGAAAGGATGAGACCGCAATTCATAAATTTATGTGAGGGTGGAGGCTTTTACCTGTTTTGATCATGCTTGACATTTGTTCAAATATTTGACTTTAAGTTAAAGCTACAGTAGTTTTGTACATGCATGAAAGTTTACTCATCAGTAAGTCACTTGTATGCAGTTTTTGACTAAGACTTATAGCTGCTGTTTTATATAGATTTGGTGTTATTAAAATCCAGCAACTATTTTTGTTTTTATTTAGTTTTCATTAATTTTGTCCATACAAATAGCTGATTTTTCTGTAGCTTATCTTAGAGTTTACTAATTAACATGGCTCAGAGCATACATTGCTCAATAAAAAAGAGAAATGGCCCTTGTGGAGATGGCTCTATAGTTTTAAAGAGAGGCTTAATAATCCACTATCTGAAGATAACTTAGTGTGGTGCTGCTGGGACATTTACAAACCAGCTAATGTCCTCACTGAATTGGAGACCCCACCGAGTTCCCTAGGGACTAAAAATCCAAATTTGTTTAACCTAAATGCATTACTGTGTCCAAATAGAATTCAAGTAGAGCAACTCAAGTACTTTGAAATGGAAATATTGAAATAAAACAACGTGGATTCCATTAGAAGGCAGATTATTGAGGAGGAAAGGGATATATCTAGCTGATAGTTTATTCTTAACACATATAATATAAAAAGATTAGAATTGGCATCACCAGACTTTTTATCATAGTGTTTATCCTATATATGGGGTTATTTACCTGAAATAATTCCTTTGCAAGTGAGGTTTGAACACTCTTTAAGACTCTTTGAACACTTATTGCCAAGCTACAGTCTAGAAAGCTTATAACATATATATTCCTGTCGGTAATATGCAAGTCCCTTGACAAATTCAGTATCACTGTGTTATGACCACTTCCTAATTAGATCATGTGCCACTTAACACATCTAGAACATACTTAGGGCTTGCCTCACTCACCCCATTGCTAAGGTTCCAAGACAGCTAGATAACTTTTATCATCTCATTTATTTCTCTGTTCTTTTGTGATCTGTGGGTGTGTATGTTTTATTTAGCCTTAGTTAGTATTGTTTATCCAGCTCTAGTGGTAGAGTCAGTAGAAATACCTCCCTCAGAGTTGTACAATTTGTTATGAGTGTTCCCCTTTTTTGTCCCAAAACCCACCTCTCACAGGGTAGGTAGGTCCTACTCAAAAAAAATTTTTTATCACCTTAAAGCTTTTTAACCAATTTACTTTTTTAATCTTTGGAAAAAGTCTAAAGACCATGCTTCTCTAGGTCTTTTTATGCTTGTATTTCAGAGTGTGACTTTTGGATGGCAGTTGACTTTATCATCAGTAATGACATGGAGCTTGCCAAAGTTGGTGTAATCACCTGATTCTTAAACACTTGTGAAATCACACATCCACACCACCTTATAAGGCATTGTATGATTTGTCACACACACACCCAGAGAAAACACATGAACACCAAGTGAAATTATTTGGTGGACAAAACTTGTTTTTAAATAACTCAAAGGGTTGATCACATCAATACATTTTTATTACATTGAGTATATTTTGTTCTATTAGAAATATGTGAAATGTATTTTTTCCCCAAAATGTGTTTTAAACATCTATCTAGAAGTACAGCATCTATCCATAATGGCAACCATTCTCACCCTAGAATAACAGAAAACCACAAGACCTCTTATGTAATCACAGGCATGTAGTTTGTGATTCTGTATAGTTTATAAGGGCTTTCCACATTCATTATCTAAGTTTATATCTTAAAACTCTGTCTCAGCTAGACTAGTATACAAGAGTTATAAAGGGAAATTAAAGCTTGGGGGTGTTAAAACCTCTCCACTCTTACTTAACTATTTAGGTTTGATTCCTGGCTTTGCCACCTACCCCTGCTCCTTCCACTACAACACACTGACTTTGTAGAAGAATATTAAACTCTGGTTATATTTATTCCAGTTCACCTGTTAACCTTGTTTATGCTTGCTTCAGCTCTAATTATTGAGTGTGCGTGTCTTCGAAATGTTCTGGAAAATATATTTCATTAGCATCAAACCACTTATGGTTTATTGTCCATTTGCTAGTTAGCAGTCTTTTCAACTGACCAATGCACAAAGGGAGCGTTTTGGTCTTAGACATGCAAATGATTCTAAAATATTGTCCTGTTAGTGATGCTCTAGCAATCTTTTTTTAGTATGTATAAATTTATTTTATTTATTTATTTATTTTTGGCTGTGTTGGGTCTTCGTTGCTGTGTGCGGGCTTTCTCTGGTTGTGGTGAGCGGGGGCTACTCTTCGTTATGGTGCTCGGGCTTCTCATTGCGGTGGCTTCTCTTGTTGAAGAGCACGGGCTCTAGGCGCATGGGCTTCAGTAGTTTTGGCTCGCAGGCTCAGTAGCTGTGGCACACAGGCTTAGTTGCTCCGCGGCATTCTAGTAATCTTTTAAACCTCCAAGATTTCCTGGCAGTGTGAGTCCTTTCTTACATGTGCCTATGGGCATTCTTGTCCATATGCTCTCTCGTTTAAGCCGAACCTTCTATTTCTAGTGCTCTTCCCTTCCCTCTTGTGGGTAGATCCCACCTTACCTTCAACAACTCTCCTAAATGCCATTTTCTCAGTAAGTTTTCCTTGTCTTCACTTTGGAAATAAACACTTTAAAAATCTTACAGCGCATTTTTGATGTCATTACACTTCCTCTCCACCTCTGTTTCATTACAAACTAAAAGCTTTAAGAGCAGACTCTGATTTATCTTCTGTGTCAACTGCTTGCATATACAAGTATCTCCTATTTAATGGCAGCAATCTGTTCCCAAAATCAGATGTTTTGGGGAAAATAATAATGAGGATCCCATTTTCCCATTGTTTAAAAAGAAAAATTATGTAACATGTCCTTCTCAAGCCCCTAATCTTCTAAAACCTGTTTAAAATACAGTAAAACACCCACATGAAAAAACAAGCTATCATGTTAGTATGTAAGTGCTTTAAACATTCCCTGTCAATAAAAAGTTCAAATGATTAACAGTTTCCTTATATGCAGTGACACCCCCTTTGAGACTATACACTTTCCAAAACATCTACATTCTGTTCTGATGATCTGCAAATTCTTGGATTCTAACTTGAGATTTTCAGCCCTATGTGCCATTTTGTTTAAAATACTGAGTTGAGTTTTGGTGATACAAAGTTTTCCTTTGTTAATGTTGCCTGAAAATATTGAAAGATGTTACATGTTGTGTGGAGTTTGGCTATTAACCAAGGAGTGTTCTCTCAGGGAGACATTCTGTGAGGTAAGCTTATATTGCTTTATCGATAATTTTCTTTTGATGCTCTTCTGCTATTTGAATAATCAAAACATGATGTGATTGAGTAATAAACCTGAAGATTTTTTGTTGAAAAAGGTAGGTACTATGATGAGCTAAATGAAACTTTGAATTCTTAAATATTAATTCGTCTTTATATAGCATTGGTCATTAAAGATCAAACCTTATTTCTAGTTTATTTAGTGGGTTGTAACTGATTGTTTAGTGAAAGTTAATGCTAATCTTACTATTTGAATTGTACTTGGCTGGTAGTATAAGTTAAATACTGTTTATTTCTTAACAGGTAGTTGTGTCAACTAACATTGCAGAGACATCTTTGACAATAGATGGTGTGGTATTTGTGATTGATCCTGGATTTGCGAAACAAAAGGTACATATTTTGTACTACTTTAGTACTTTATAAATTAGTATTAGTTTAACAGTACTTATTGCTTACTCATTTAATGGCTGAAATTTACTTTTTAGAATTATTTTCCAGTTTGTGTTTTATTTTCAGACTTCTGAGATATGAACCCTTTGTGTTCTAGCTGGCTTTCACATACTAAGCCCATGTTTAATGTTTAACTCTAGGAGGCTTTTTAAGTTGCATTGGTTTCTTTGTTTCTTTGTAGTGATGGTGAGTGTTTTGTATGTGAGTGTATGTTCATGTAAGGAGTATGGTGATAGTAATAAATACAGGATTGATTATCATAACCTGCATATCAGTCACTCCCCAACTAAATTAGAGTTTCTATTGCCAGGCACAGTACTTGAAAAAAAAGTACTATGTTAACCTCTAGTTTAACAGTACTGAATACCAAGCACTTTTACCAAATGAAGTGACTACTCAGTAAATAAATAAAACTATGTTTTATAATTTAAAGATCTTTGATTGCATTTGATTACATTTTATAAATATAATTGGGAGAATTCATTGTACATAGTATTCATGTTTTTGATGGAAAACTGTCCTTTAAACTGGCAGCATATAACTGACTTCTTCTGGACTAAGTTCAAAATAGTTTTCTTAATGTCCAAGGTGTTGAAATTGACAGGTTATTTTCAGGCAAAAACCTTCAGCACAATCCACTATATAAGAGTAAGGTAAGGCTGAAATTATTTTAAATTAGGAAGAGTGAAGATGATATAAGCTATCTGTGTGTTAGATAAGAGACTTTTCACATTAGCTTGAGTCTCTCAGAATGCTGGAGTCAGAATACCTGAAAGAAAGTTAAGGAGTAAAGACGATGAATTTTGTTTCTGTCCCAGCATGGTATATAGTGGTCATCAGTACTACTTTGTTTATTTTGGGGTTAGCTGTGGGCTTTGGATACTTCTGTTAGATCACAGTTTTGTGTTTAACTGAAGGAAGAATCATTCTTAATGTTATTTCCATTCCAATAGGTATATAATCCTCGAATCAGAGTCGAGTCCCTTTTAGTGACAGCCATTAGTAAAGCTTCAGCTCAGCAAAGGGCTGGTCGAGCTGGACGAACCAGACCTGGGAAGTGCTTCAGACTTTATACAGAGAAAGCCTACAAAACAGAAATGCAGGTAAGGGTTTTACTGTGTCCTTCCTAGTGTGTTTGGAAGGTTAAGTTGAATTTGTTACCAGGAGAAAATTACTTCATTTACTTTTTCTTGCCTTTTGGCACTATAATCTCTTTAGTTTTTCTGAGATTTATGGTGTAGTCTACCAATACAAATCTTTGTTACAGTTCTAAGTCGAGGTGGGCAGCAGCAGTAACACTTCGAACCCTATAAAGATAGTTCACAGAAAGTGTCTGATTCCCTTTTAGTCTTTTTAGTCCACAAGTATTTTTCTCCTCTCTTTAGTCAGTGGTTTAGAAGAAATGCCAAAAGTTAATAGCTAAGGGGGCAGAGAACAGATATGTTTTGCTTTTTGGAGCAAGAGGATTAAGGAATATTTAACAGAACAAATGTTTTTGTATTTTTCTAGGATAACACCTATCCTGAGATTTTGCGTTCTAATTTAGGATCAGTTGTGTTACAATTGAAGAAACTTGGTATTGATGATTTGGTGCATTTTGATTTTATGGATCCACCAGGTATGAATTCTCAAAGCATATTTTATCAAACCTTTTAACCAAAATTGACTCTTTCTCTTCATCCTATTCAGTATATATATTAAATACATTTTACCTGTTTCTTACAATGCATCAAGATAAATTTTGTGTGTTAGCATTAAAACTAAAAGAGTGACAAAAGAGCAAATTCTTTTTTTTTCCCTTCAGAATAACGAAATTATTCTGGGAGTTATTGACAGGGCATGAAAATGTGAAAAATTCCCCAGTTGTTTTTTTGGAAGAAAAATAGTTTGATAAACACATTGTTGAGTTAACAGTTATTTAACGTACTTAGGAAGATGACAGTTTTACTACTATACAGGGAAGTTTTGCAATTTTATATGATTCATAGTTTGCTAGATCTCTGTAATTGAATTTGATGACAGTTTGAGTTTCGAGTTTGGTCCACTGTAGAATGAAAAATGAGAATGCTTATAATAGTTTGTACTTTGTCATGTTTTTGCTTATTAAGGCAGCTTGTCTGTTATATTGCCTTTTCCCCCTAGCTCCTGAAACTCTGATGAGAGCCCTAGAACTTTTGAATTATCTGGCTGCTTTAAACGATGATGGAGATCTGACTGAACTGGGATCCATGATGGCCGAGTTTCCTCTAGATCCACAGCTCGCTAAAATGGTTATTGCAAGTTGTGACTACAACTGTTCTAATGAGGTCCTATCTATTACTGCTATGTTGTCAGGTAATAGAGGGAAAGGAACTAAAAAAAACCCAGCTCTTCAAAGTTTGGGTGGACTTCACTTTTGGTTTTGTTTTTTAATATTTAGCATGATAGTAGATTTTATAGGTGGTTTTAAGGGACTCATTTTGTTTCCTAAATATCTTGTAAAGTAGCTTCATAATGACATAGTATTTACAAAAGTAAATTAAGTCATTGTGCACACAGTATAGTAAAAACATGGGCTCTCTTGAGTACAAATAAAAATCTCAATAAGAGAAGAATAAGTCTGAAGACATTATAACTGAGTTCTTTGGTAGGTCCATCAGTTTTGCAGTTTATTGCTGAAAGTACCAGAAGAACTTTATTCTAGTAGCTGGCACTATTAAGTGAGCCTGAGACAAAGCAAACTGTCATTTAAAGAGTGAGCTTTTTCTACATGTATAAATCGTACTGCAGTGGCAATCAAACATTTACTTCAAACTTAGCATCAAATAAATAGAAGTAGTAATATATAATTCTAGGTTTAAAATCTAACCTGATGGTAATTCTTTTACAATGGCAGGAAAACACTTGATAAAATAAATATGTCTAATAGATAAAATTGCTTATTTTAAAAATTGGAACGTTAAGCTGAACAAATACTATTTTTTTTAATAGCAGTAACACTTAATTCACAAATAAATAGTAACTTGGAAATTAGATTTTCCAAAAAAAGAGAAATATTGTTAACATACAAATATACACTGGTTCTTGCAGCGACAAATAGAAAACGTATTAAGTTTTTACTATCAAAGTACTCTATAATACTAGTTTCAGTACTGGGGAAAGTTGACTTCCAGTCAGAGTGGTTTATTGGTATTATTTATCATTAAATGCCTCAAATAATTCAAAATCTTACATGTAGTTAAAGGAGGAAATTTTTTAAATTTCTAAATATAAAAATTTTGGCTTAGTTTAGATGTATATTTTAATGGTGTGAATTTTTAATTTAAGAACTAGCTAAAATGTTTTTTTTGCAGAGTTATGATTGATCAGACTCAGAGCAGATGGGCAGGGCAGTATCGAATCATTTTAATGAAATTGTAGTCTCTTGCGGAGGTGGTGGTAGGTTGTTGTCTGCCTTTTCTTATATGTTGTTTTTGCTAGATTCTCCCAGTTGTAGTTAACCCAACATTTTAGTTTTTAGAGAAAGTGTGGGGCAAGAGTTTAACAGACTGTGTATTTGTTATCTGCCCAGTTTTTATTTTTCTAGGTTCTCTTATCAGGCATACTATACAATTACCATTGTTTGAGTTTAGAAAATTAGCCCTTTAAAAAAATTGGTCATTATGATGCAGTTGAGATCTTCCAACTACATCTCTTATTTGTAATAGTTCTACAAAACGTAGGGTTTACTGGTCATCTTTAGCACATCAAGAGAGTGAACATTTATGTGCAGCGATTATTAAGCATGGCATTTGTGGGGGAAAATGTTAAAGCGTGAGGAAGAAGTCATGGAACTGAAACAGTTTGCTGAGCTTGTAATGCTTTGTTTTCCATTTAAAGAGTTTCTGAAGTTTTCGGGTCCTGATATAAATAGCACAAATCAGGGGCCTTATGGAGTGCTTCTTATACCCAATATTTAACTCTGGTAGCTAGTTCACATTAACTTTCAGAGCTATGAGAGGTTTCTGTACTTTTATTTATTACCTTGCTTCAGTTACATTAAGCAAGACTTAGTATTTACTGTGATCATGTGTCATTGTCTCTATTTGGCTTCTTTGGAATCATTTTAAAGGGGAAACTGTATGGCAAAGAGTAATTGATACTGTGTTTGATCTCACTGTCGATTATTCCCATTATCTTCTATCTGAACTGATAATTTATAATTTTTTTTATTGACAAAGTTTTAAGAGCTTTTAAAATGTGTTCACAAAGTCCCAAGTTGTTAAGTCTTTTTATTTTCATAATGCTTTTATAACTATGGAATTGCTAAAGTGAATTAAGGAAAGTTGTATTTCAAAAAATATAGTGCACGCTTTGTATGTAACAACTTAAAAGTTTTATGTGAATTAATATTGAGGCTCTAAACAAATACTGTAGTTATATATTTTGATGACCCTTGAAATAATGACCGTTTCAGACTAATTGTCAACTTTTAAAATATTGGATTCTGCTTTTATATTGAAGTCTTCAAATACAGTTTAAAAAAAACTTGGGACTTTATTTTCTAATCTTTTTCTTAAAATACTGGAAAACTAGGCGGAATATTCCCAGCCTTTTTGAATTTTCTTAATTCAGAGGCGGTTTAACCTTCCACCACTACTGCTATCATCAAAACCCAAGATTTCATGATATTTTTTATGTTTACGTATGCTTCTGCTCACCAGTGCTAATAGTGATACCCACCAGTTGGTAATAGCCACAGCACTAGGGAAGAATTACAATAGAAATGTGGCAGTACACTGGTTGGAAAGTTGGTTTTAGCCCTGCAGTGGGCAAGTGTAGCTTTATCACTTTCGTAACCATTCAGCGGATTCAATGGATGGCCTTTTAAAAAATTATATTTAGCTAAAAGGCTATTAACACCATAATTCTGGCTATTGGTAGAGCTATCGGCACTGGTTTTTGAAATAAGTTGAGCTTTCTAGTATCTTGATGGCCTTCAGAATAGCTGTTTTGATGCCTACTTTTAGATCTAGTTAAAAATAATCAGGTACTCTGTAGCTTTGAAACCCTCTTGTCTTACAGATGTGGTTAGGTGTTGATGTACCAAATCAAGGTAGTAAACAGTCCAAGATGCAGTTGGAGGCCATCCTGCCCTGCCCTATGCTCTGTGAACTGACCTAGCTAGGCCTTGTTCCTCTATCTGTGAATGCGTGACTCATCGATATGGGCGTTTGTGTTGGGCCCATACCAACCTTGTTTAGTCCCACAGTGTTTTGTTCGCCCCACGGAGGCCAAGAAAGCTGCAGATGAGGCCAAGATGAGATTTGCCCACATAGATGGAGATCATCTGACACTGCTGAATGTCTACCACGCTTTTAAACAAAGTAAGTATAAATTAGATTGAAGGCATTCTTTTGTCTAAATGTCACTTGCAGCATATAAGATGTTTCTTCATCTCACTTTCATTTATTATCTGTGACAACTTTACATTAGAAACCCAGAGATCCTTTCGAAAAAAACTCATGACTAGCATTTAAAATAGAAATTGCCCATCTTTTCCAGAGTTGTTTACTTTTATAATCAGGGAAAAAGCACTGGAAAGCTGGAAAATACAGAGAAATAAAGATAAAATACTTGTATAAAATTTACCATGAACGTACAGATTTTGATATACTTTTGTTTTAATTTTGTATTTTTTGTGAATGGTTTTGTATTATAGAATTATTACTGTCTAATATTTTTACTAATAAATAGCTCTTACAAAAGAGTAAACTAAAATAGAAATACAGGCTATAAATGTGAATGACCATTCTCAGGCTATAAGTGGTCCCTAAACACGAGGGGGAAATTCAGCTCTACTTGTAGTTCAATAAATGCATTGTTATTGAGAGGTGCCATTTTCTCACCTATAAAATTGGCAGAGGTTAAAGAAAAATAGTCTTTAGCTGTGTAGGAGTGGGTTTAGTGGAACAGTCTTACACCAGAGCTGGGAATGTAAATTTATGTTATCTTTATGAAAAGCAGTAGATTTTATGTTACCAAGAACCTTAACAAACTCAAACCCTTTGACCCAGAGATAATCTGTGAGATTTTCTTGTAGTATTCTGTGGACAGAGATATGTTTCAAGTTTTTTATCCCACAGTTCTCTGTCATAGTAAAGGAAAATGGAAACTACCTAAATGCCCACCAGTAGAAAGATGGTTCAGTGACTTATGCTATAGCAACATGGTGAAATATTGTTCTAGCTTTATATTATGTTTTCAGAGAATATTTAGCAACATGAAAAACATTTTCCAGTTATTTGAAAACAAGGAAACATAGTGGTGATAATACAGTTATTGCCAGATGCTTTTGTTGGACTGCACTATTTATAAAAATTAAATGAGAGGAAAATGTAAAGGGAAAAAAAATGTGGAAATAATTGTAATAGATTCTGAAAGTATTTGATTTCTACATATCAGTAGGTTAACCTGTTGGGTGATACGTTATCAGAGACTGATAGCCCTACATCACCCTTTTCCAGGAATGTGGTGTCTTCAATCACTCTGAAAGTTTGTGGTTTCTGCTGATAAGAATTTAGTTTCCTAATTTATTATATAGACATTCAAATTTTGCACTGCTTGTTTTATTTGAATCTCATTTTTATTTCTCAAAAAATCCTATTTACACTCTTAAAATAGTCTGTTGACTTTGGCACATCTCTTTGGGGACAGGGGTGAATTTATTCATTCAGGGTCCAGAAGTGCTAGAGGGCCAGTATGAGGAACAAGGACCTTAGCAGCCAAATTGCACATCTGTGTCTTACACACGAACTCTGATATGAGTTGATAGAATTGATGAATACCAGATAAGGAAAAGGTAGAGTCCTTCTCTTCCTAGATCTAATAAATTTGGGGCAGATAAGGGAGGTAAATGAAAAGTAATTGAGAAACAGATGAAGGCCAATACATAGTTTACTTCAGAAAATTTATTTTATCCTTCTTGTGTCCAAAGTATTGGTAATACATAATGTTAAAGACTTTATTCCCGATGGGATAGGTCAACTCAAGAAATACACTATATTCCTGTTGTGGTGCGAACTGTATCACATGCTGGTTGATAACTGTGTGACCACCAGACATAACTTATTAACAGATTGTGATAACTGCCTTGAGAAGGAGCAGATTCACATCCATCTTGGTTCTCAGAATCCCTTGACGTTACTAAGGTACTGTTTTAAGTGGAAATGAAAAGATTTCTGAAAGAGCAGCATGGTTTTTTAACCCTATTTCTCTCACAGGACATTTTAATTCTTTTAAAATTAGGTTGTGTTATTTTGTCATTTAAGCTTTTGATGGTAACTAGCACAGCATTGTATTTGGATTTCATAATTTGCTTTGAAAATGAAATTTAAGATTTATAGTGGAACTGTGTGTTTTCATTTTTACATATAAATGTAACATTACAGTATCTTATGTTGGAGTTTTAAGATTTAAATGATAAAATTGCTAAAGAATGCTTGTGCTTTATATACATATTTAGTAGTTGGGAGCTTTCTAGGAAAATATTGAACAGTAGGTACCTATAAAAGCTTTATCCTACGCATTCTAAGCAGAGGGGAGTGTCATGAAGTAGAATGGGAACATCTACTCACTAGATAGATGATCCTTTTCTACTAAATGCTTCTCACTGCCATAGGGATGGTAAGCTGTTGGTTAGTTTTAGACCTTTTCCTCGATACGCTTTTCTTAATAAGGTCAAAGGAAACAGAATGACTGGACATTTAGCCTTTAATCACTGCCACCTTTTCAAATAAGGAGAGCTATTCTAAAAATAACATCAAACTTTGATCTCCACATAATATTTGGACATTTCATATCCATTTATTGAATTTGGGGTGTTTAAACTAATTTTTAAGTGACGCTGTGTTGTATTTGAAACATTGTGTATTTGCAAACTAGCAAATATTAGCAAATATTTCAGATATTAGTCAAGAAGATCTATTTCATTAAAGACAATGATTACATAGTAAAGATAAATTAGTCTTTATACTATTTGTTTTAACACTTGGGAAACAGAACTAGATTTAAGTTATTTTGCGGTGCCTTAATTTCTCTGTGTGTTTGTGTGTGTCTGTGCTAATGGTTTGGCTTTAGATCTTAAGAGTAGTTTCACTGTGAGAAATATATAGCTAGAATTATTTTAATAAAATGTTCCCATGTTTGGATTTTATTCCTCCCATTTATCAAACTGTTTCTCAAAAATTTAGAAACATAGTAAAACCATCAGATACTATTTGTTTATCTTGACAACTTAAAATTCCTGTTCTGTTACTCTTTAGTGTATGAATTCTGTGAAAAGTTTAGCATGTCAGAAACACTACACTCCAGATCAGAGTCTGCAAATGAACAACCCTTTTAAGAAGTCCCCCTTTTTATTGTCTGTTTCGACGTTACCTTTCATTAAGCACATACTTTCTTTGTTTCATCTCTGAAGATACTCAGTGCTTTGCTTTAAATGTCAGTATGTTCAGTTGGATACCTTTTATTTCTCATTCCAGATGGGTTAATTGATGGACATTTTAACATGTCAGTTCTTCAATTTAAAGGTCACTTACTACCCCACCTATCCACCTACCCTGTTTCTGAAATGTGGCTGCATTTTGTAATGGATAAACATTTATTAATATACCTGTTGTTCCTCTGACAAACTATTAAGAATACGTATATTATAATTAGTAGAATCCTAGAACCAAGGAGAAAGGAATATGCCAAAGATTACTGTATATCACATAGCTGGAAAAGGATCATCATAGTTGTAATTTTTTAAGGGAACCCCCGCCCCCCGCATTTCACAATAACCCTCTTAGATTTATTTATCGAAGGGCCTCTGAAGTAAATAATGCAATTTTCCATTGTGACTGTCTTTGAGACATAAAGATGGCACTGTGTAATATTTTACATGATGCTCCAGTTTGAGCTCTTATATGAGCATCTCTAGGTTAGTTGGAAGGATTCATCAATGGAGAAAGATCCCTTTGATAATAAAATACATGTAGTGAAATTACTTGAAGTGCTTTGATATAAGCTTTGTTTATTAAACATAAGAGTGAGTGTTCCAGACATCCTTGTAAACTATGTCACTTGTATTTTAAACCACTAAGAGGTACATGGGTCACAGTAAAACTTTTAAACACTAAGTTTGGGGTGCTCTAGCTCAGGAATAAAGAAAAGCACACAATAGTCACTTGAAGTTCATTTTTATAACTTTTAAATTGTATTTGACAGTCTTAATCTAAGCTTGTTTTTTCTTTGAAAATGAGAAAGACATGGCATTTTTCCAGATTCTCTCAACCCACCCCTGTCAGACTATCGAAAACAACCAGGTGGATGTTTATGGGTAAATAACTCAGTACAATTAAAATAGTTTATCCAAAAACCATTGTTTTGTCATTCAATAGCCAGAAACCTTAGTGCTATTTCTAATTTTGAACTTTACTCCAGATTTTTAGGAAAGTTGATAACATTGTGATTAATTTATAAAAATGATGTGGGTTATTCCTTTTTGGGTTATTTAGCTTACTGTTTATAGTGATTTCCTTTTTTAATTAGATAATATACCTGTTTGGATGATTCATGTCCCCTCTTATTTTCCCTCCCTCCAACTTTGTAGATCATGAATCGGTTCAGTGGTGTTATGACAACTTCATTAACTACAGGTCCCTGATGTCAGCAGACAATGTACGCCAGCAGCTATCGAGAATTATGGACAGATTTAATTTGCCTCGTCGAAGTACTGACTTTACAAGCAGGGACTATTATATTAATATAAGAAAAGCATTGGTTACTGGGTATTTTATGCAGGTATGTGGATAATACAGAAGTGCATAATTAAATGTTTACATAGTAATGTTTGTTTTCTATAGCAGCCCTTGGAATCCACGTAAACACAAAAATTCAGTTAAAGAATGCCTATAAATGTTGATCTTAAATTTTATGTCCAGATTCTTGAATGAACTGATATACTGAGTTTTTACGTGTCTAAATTAATTCATTAAATGGCGTAGTTAGTGATCCAGTTATATAGAAATCAATTTTAGAATTACTTTTTTATTAATGGAGTCTTTAAGACACTTGGTGCTGGGAAGGCCAGGTGTGTCTTTTGATTTAAGTAATAAAGATGAAAAATAATTTAAAACGTTTCATTTAGCTTTGTGTTTTATATTGGAGGCTGAAGTAAAACTTGTCAGGTAAATCTAGTGAATATTTATTTTAAGGGACTTACAACAAATTATGTTTTTAAAAATGCAAAGTTTTTCTGGCGAAAACAATGAAAAGTCAATCCCTTACTACTTGAGATGGGATTGGTTTTAGTTATCTCTTATATATCCCACTTGTTTTTTTCATTGTCTCCTTTGGCTCTGTCTTTTAAGCAAGATGTGGCCTGCCTTAAGGCCAGATGAGCTCAATAAATAGAATGGACTTAAATGCACTGAGTCAGAGTGAAAGTAGATTGGCTCATTGTCTGTATTTGAAATCAAAGCAACAGAATGTTTATTGTGGCATCTTATAAGATCTTATTAGAGTTAGGATTTTCATGCCTTGCTCTATTACTCAAGCATTATGGATTTCTAATTCTCTCTTAGGATTAAAATTTATTAGAAATAGGGCATGCAGTGTAGTACCTGGCACTTAGTAGGTGCTTAGTAAATATTTATTGAATAAAATTGAGTTTATTTTCTATTATGTATTATTCATTTCTATTATTCACACATATTCTTTATGTTACTAGAGTTCTAGAATTGGAAAGGGCTACCTTCATCTGCTTTGGATGAGTGCCACCAATTGATATGTTTAATTATAGATAATGAATCTTTTAGTAATTGTTCAGCTACCACAAAGTTGTCACCTGGCATTAAGAACCTACTCTAGATAGTCTAAGGCAAGAAGGCCAAATAGTATATATTAGGCTTTGTGGGCCCATTAGGTCCCTATTAAAACTATTCAACTCTGCCTGCCCTTATAGCACAAAAGCAGCCTTGGACAAATGGGAATGCCTGTGTTCCAATAAAACTTCACTGAAATGTAAATTTCATGTGATTTCCACTCCAGTGTCACCAAATGTTTCTCTTTCGGATTTTTTTCTCCTAACCATTTAAAGATGTATAAAGTATTCTTAGCTGACAGGCCTTACAAACATAGGCAGTGAGTTGGATTTGGCCTGCTGTAGTTTGCTGATTCCTGCTTTTATTAGGCAGTGGTAAATAAATATAGCCATCAGATAAAAAGCAAAAGGTGAGGCTTGCTTGTCCCTAATTATATAGGTAGCTTTACACCACTTTTGTTTTGTAGCTAGCACATCAGAAGTATTGTATTAATTTACTGGGTTTTGGTTTCAGGTGGCACATTTAGAACGAACAGGGCATTACTTAACTGTGAAAGATAACCAGGTGGTTCAGTTGCATCCCTCTACTGTTCTTGACCACAAGCCTGAATGGGTGCTTTATAATGAGTTTGTTCTTACAACAAAGAATTACATCCGGACGTGTACAGATATCAAGCCCGAATGGTAAGCTCAGCGCCTTTCGTTCGTTACTTGCTTAGAATGGAATCTGAAAGGAGTCTTGTTTTTCGTTTCACTCTGGGGAATTTGGTGTTTTCATCACTAAGGTATATAGTCCAGTGTATAGTTATGGGGCTTTGACCTGATGGTATGGTTACCTCTTAAAATCTTTGCTTTGATAAGAGGACGGTGGGATTGTTGATACGGACATGGGCAGGATTTGGAGCCAAATATAAAGTTACAGTTGACTGATATCAAGAGTGTCTTTAGTGCCATTCTCTTGCTGTTGTGATTAACTCAAGTCTCCTGGTTCCAGAAGTCAGTCAGTCTTTATATTTTATCTGTCCCACTGTAATTAGCTCTCAACTATTATTTATTTATATGTTGGTGCTTTAGGAGCTAAGCAAGCATTAAAAACTATACCTCTTTTTGTATCATTGCATATTTGATTCACAAAATGTAATCAGAACTGACTCTTACTTTAAGCAAAATTACCCACCCACTTCACTAGCTCACTACCTCACTCCCTCTTGTGTCTTTTTTTTTTTTTTTTTTTTTGCCAGAATCTATTCTATAACTTAAGATAGGAAACGTCAGCCAAGAATGGTGGGACTGAAGCGCTTATTTTAGTTGATGTCACTTGCTCTATACTTTGAGGCTTCTTTCCTACACTGATTTATGACTTTTGACACTTAAATTGTGTAGGACATTATCATTTTATCTTAAATGCTTTGTTGAGAAAAAATTGTATTGCCAAATTTTTAAAAAGATTCAGTAAAGTGTATTGTTTGGGGTATAGAGTTATATTTATGGTTATTAGAACTTTGAAAATGAGAAGATCCAGTCATTTGAATACCAAGATGTTTCTTGTATAGAACCTTCAGTACTATAACCTTAGAGAGGTTGGTCAAAATAGTGTTCTAGAGTGAAGAAATGAATGACCTTATGTTAATATCTTTGTATTAATGTAAAGAAAGGATTTTTTATAAGAATTTATCTTTTTTTTTTTAAGTTTATGGAAAGTCCACCATCAGAAAATTTACAGCTTACTAGAAGCATGCATATCAAAAGTGGTGTTTATAAGGATTAGGCATTTGTAATTTTAACATTGATTTGGATTTGTAGGTTTGCTTTTCTTTATCAGTATATTAATGAGTAATGCCTATCCCGTTAGCAACTCCAGTACTTTAATTGTTAATTTGGTAATTTTTCCCCCCCTTCTGGACAGGTTGGTGAAAATTGCCCCTCAATATTATGACATGAGCAATTTCCCACAGTGTGAAGCAAAGAGACAGTTGGACCGCATCATTGCCAAACTGCAATCCAAGGAATATTCACAGTACTGAATTCAATGCTTAGAACTGAAGTTATTCAGAGGACAGCTTTAAAAGATGAATGAACTCAAAAGTTCAAGTTGTGCTCTTCACGTTGGTTCAATAATGGCCTTTATTTGAAAGCTTTTTAATTTTTCTTTACAGTAAATATTCCATTCTGATTTCATAAATTAAACATTTATGCCTCCCTTTTGTGTTGACACTGTAGCTCATACTGGAAAAGTCGATCAATGTTTTGCAGTTTATTGAAAGTAGTTCTATATATAACAATGTTATAAGCATTTCTTTAGAAATGGTTGAAAATGCTTCTAAAATGTGATTATCGACCATGGTATGCATGATCGTTGTAATTGTTGACATTCCTTTTAGAAGTTGTGAAATGTTACAACTTGTGCTTATGTAGACACAATCTTCTGTCTCAGTACAGAGGCACTGACTTCAATAAAGTCTATTTATACTAATTTTGGCCACAGCACTTTGATATTTTTGTTCTAGTCTCTTTAAGTATGGCTTCTTCTCTTCCCCAGTGTGGGACTTTTTTTTTCTCTCCTTAAATTGTAAGTGTACTATGATTACATATTCAGCATCTTTCCACAGGGCTGCTCTTTAAAGTAGTCATTACAGCAGTGTTTTAAAGAACATAGCTTAGCACTTTGTTAGGTCAGGATGTGATCTAATGGGATAAAGTATGTAGTTTTTACTCAGAATTGGATCCCCAAAGACAGAATAATGAAAGGATAGTTTTCTCTTCATTTTAAAGTTCGTTCCATAAGGCTGATTATTTATTATTTTGTTATCACATTTTTAGCAGATGTTTTGGTTTTACTTAGACCATTCTAAGCACTCTAGTCACTGAAACAAATGTTTGTATTGAATAGACAATAGGAAATATTATATTGTAGATCTTGGTCAGTTTTACTAAATTCTCAGTGTTGGGTGTTTTATGCAATGTACAAAGTAATTAGTGTAGTGTGTTAAAATGTGAACTTTCCATTCCCTGTAACAGGCCACAGACAAGTTAAAAATCCTTTTTTTAACCACAAATGACCCATCAAAGGGTCTTTAGATGCGACCCATCTTTAGGGTGTGACCCATCAAAGGGTTCTTAGTAAATCAGTTCCTTTTACTTGAAGAGGAAATACTGTACTCATTAATGTCTGGACTTGCCTCTTCTCCCTTCCCCCTCTTTAAAAATATTTAAATGTTAAATTTATAGGTGTACATAGTTGGGATTTAAATATACTTTGAGGCATATATCTAGTATGTGGTGTAAGGGAGTTAACTGGGCAAGTTAAGAGTATTTCAGGTTACTGGGATACTTCTCAGTGTAGGTAGCTGTTATTGTTAAATGATGCCTAGTGGTTTGAAAGAGTTAATATGCTTCTATTAAGTGCTTAATTTTGTTCCCATGGAGTAATTTACATGCTGAAATAATATTTTAGGTTTCATTTAAATTGTTTAAAAATTTATCCTACGTTAACTATTGGCAATATTATATGCTAGCATTTTTTTTTAGGTTAAGAAAGTCTAGGCACTTGATCAGACTGTTTTCACTAAAATGGTAGCTCTTGCCAAAGTAATGTATTATCTGTTAAAATTATACCACGGTATACAGGTGGTAAATCAGTTGCATATCTTTATAATCTGACCATCAATCCAATTTTAAATAGGTCTCAGTGTGTTGTATGTGTTTTTTAACCTTGTGCTTTTTAAAATCTAGAGTTCGACCATTAGGTTTTCTTACAGAGAAACAAGTTATAGAGCGATATGTAGAACAATGTTAGGTAGTTGTTTGGCAGAGTTTCTGGGAATGGCTGGTATTGTTTGTATCTTATAAGTGATGAGTGTGCATTGGGAGTGGCTGCCTGGAAACAGCAAACCGAGTTTTTATTCCCTATTATCATGCCTACCAAAATATTAAAGTTCCCTCCATAATAATTCAGAAAATCTTTTTTGAAGATTTTCTGGAGAGGTCTCCTTACCCTCTCAGTTTAAAATAAGTAGAACTGCTTTTTGTTGTGAACATAGTCATTCTCAGTATCTGTGGGGAACTGGTTCTAGGACCGCTTGTGGATACCAAAATCCGTGCATGCTCAAGTCCCTTATATAAAATGGCATAGTACAGTTGGCCCTCTGTAAACACAGGTCCCACATCCCTGGATTCAACCAACCATGGATACAGAACCCCTAGATACAGAGTGCAGACTATGTAGCATAAGGAAGGAAGACCATCAGCAAGTAGAACATCTGCCTGTAAAGGCCGAGGAAATGAACACAGCTTGGGGGTATAGGGCAGGATAAAATACATACCCTGTAATCAATCTATTTAGCTAGAATTGCAAAAATAAAAGGATTCTATGCTGAATTTTTAATATAGTATATAACTTAGTTCTAGAATTTTAGGTTTGTAAGGTACCTGCAAATAGTTGGGATTCTTTTCTGAATAATTTTAATGGCCATCCCCTTTGCTCAGATACTTAAGAGAAAAACCATTACTTTAGAAGACATCTTAATAGTTCTCTTAGAAATGCTGAGCTGAATACTCTTTCACTGTAACTAATTGTTTTTAATTCTTCTAGAGTAAAGTTAAATAAGTCTGGCTGTTCTTCTGCATGATGCCATTTAGTTATTTGAGTTAACTGTCATCTTCCTTTATTCTTATTTAGGCTGTATAGCCTGTTTTCCTCCTCAGCCTTCCTCTTTGATACAGTTTCTAGATATCATGAATGTTCCTGCTTAACCTCTGCTGGGTGTTCTCTGGGTTGTAGTCAATACTGTGGTCTAAGCTGGGCAAAGTGCCGTGGAACTTGTATTTCCCAGGGGACCAGACATGCCATTGCTTCTGTTAATGCAACTTAAGATTACATTACCCTATATTAGTGAAAGTAGAGGAGGGGATTGTGGTCTGGTTCCAGGCATTTTTAGAGGTGCCCTCGCACCATACTTATGGATAAAATAGGTGGATGTTTTATCCGTAGGTAAAAGGTAACCATCATACAAGTGGTCAGGTAGTTAGTATCTTGCCATCGTCAAGGCAAATGTGTTTATTGAGAACTTACTGCTGTAGTGACTTTTAAGTACTTCTGTTGATATACACTGGCTAGATTTTGGGAACTTTCCTATTTGGCTTACTGTGAATTCTCTAGCTTGGATTGTTAATTGCTCATTTCTGAAGTGTTTGAACTTAGCCTAGATAAAGCAGCCTCTGTTATCAGTCTCACGCTAAGTTTAACCCAGACCTGGGAGTTACTTGTATTTGGCAAGTTTCTTGCATTCTTTTAATATGTGGGCCTGTTTTACTCTGTTTGAAAAGATGCTGTTTTTTGTAGAGTCTTCATTTATAATTAATAATAGACTGCAGTAAATGGAACCTGATTGAGAACTCATGGGAAAACTATATTTATAACTTGTTTTTAACATTTCTCCCTGATAGAAGTTTTATTGTTATTGGTATTCCTTCATAGAATTTTTGTATACATCGCTTAGTAATACCGATCACTGTTCATTTTATTAAGTACCAACTCTGGAAGGCATTGTGTGTGTCTATAAAAATAGATTGATAATTCAGAGACTGTCTGGAATTATGGTCTGGTTGGGATTTTTAAAATGTGTTCAAAGATCCATAATATAAAGCAAGGTATGATGAATGTGGTAAAGAGCTATAGGTATCAGAAAGGAAGGATGGGTTAAGGATTAATTAGTCAAGTTTGAGTAAAGTGAGATAAATAAGCAGCCAAGTAAGTTAAATGGTTAAGTGTGAGTCCATTGGAAGTGGTTAAGGACTGGGGTAAGCTCACATCCCTGGCTCTGTCATGTGACAATGCCTGATGGTATTTTAAACCAACCTGGAAATTCGAATTTATATGTTAAATCTCCCTATTATAAATTTTAGATTTTTTTTTCTTCACTCTTAAAGCTGGATTCTAGGCAGCCATTTGCAACTTTGGGGTTAAGTAATCGGGAAATTCTGTGGTTTAGTTGCACATCAAACAATTATTAGGATTGCAACAGGCACTAAGTATTTCTTAGACAATTAACAGCATGTCAGGCCAAGAGTCATGGTCCAGAGACAGTTTTTCTGCTTTAATTGAGGTATAATTTACATACAGCAAACTACCTTGTTGATTTAGGTCTACAGTTGGGTGAAGTTTGACAAATCTATACAGTTGTGTAATCATCACCACAAACGATACACAACATTTTGATCACCCCAAAAAAGTTTCCCCCTGTCCTGTTGTTCACTAATCCCCTTGCCCAACTCCCAAGAGCTTTGCAAGTGCACAGACTTTCTGTCCTTTTAGTTTAGCCCTTTCCAGAAGGTCATAAATGGAATCAGACTGGTTGTAGTTTTTTGTGTCTGGTTTCTTTCATTGGGCATAATGCTCTTAAGGATCATCCATGTTGCATATATAGGTATATTCAGTAGTCCATTGTGTATGTACCGTATTTGTTTATGCATTCACCTGTTGCTGGAAGGTTGAGTTATTTCCAGCCTTTGCTATTATGAGTAAAGCTATTTGCATACAGGTGTTTGCGTGGACATGGGTTTTTATTTCTCTTGTGTAAATACCTAGGAAACAGATTTAAGCGCATGTTTAGTTTTATGAGAAACTGCCCAGCAGTTTTCAAAGTGCTGTACTATTTTGCTGTCCCGCCATCAGTGTGTGTTTCGTTGCTCTTCATTCTTGCCAATGTCTTGTAATTACCACCCCCACCCCTTTTTTTTTGGCCACACTGAGCGGCACGTGGGGTCTTAGTTCCCCAACCAGGGATCAAACCCTCGCCCCTTGCACTGGAAGCTCGGAGTCTTAACCACTGGACCGCCAGGGAAGTCCCCCATTTTTATTTAAAATTTTAGCTATTTAAGTAGGTGTGTAGTCCCTCATTTTGGTTTCTATTTGCATTTCACTGTGGTGAAATTTGCACGACCAATCTTTAGCGGTGTTGAACATCTTTTCACATGCCTATTTGTCATTCACGTCTCTTTTGGTGAAGTGACTGGTCACATCTTTAGCGCTTTTTATAATTAGTTTTGTTGTTCAGTTTGAGTTCTTCATGTATTCTGGATCCAAGTTCTTGATGAGATGCATATTTTGCAAATGTTTTCCCAGCCTGTTGACTTATTTTCTTACGGGTGTCTTTCAAAAAGCAGAACTTTTAAATACCGATGAAGTCCCATTTATCCTTTTTCCCCGCCCCCCCCCCCCCTTTAATGGTTTGTGCTCTTGGCTTTCGGGGCCTGTTTTGATGGTGTGTTAAGGGGGCAGCAAGTATTCCATTTTGGCTGGAGCATGATGTATATGCTATAGAGTGAGGTCAGATGAGGCTGTGAATTTAGGTAGGGATTGAGTTGTGGAGGGCTTTAAAGGCTAGATTAAAAGTGGATCCGAGTTCACTACAGAGGCTAGATTGGAAGTAGTGGGGGACACCGAAGCCACTTAGAACATTATAATCCAGGTAAGAAGATTGAACCCAAACAGAAGAATAAGAGTGAAAGGGCAAAACAAAGTAGTGACATAAAGCAAAGGAGTCATTAAAGATAGCTGGTTTAGGGTACAAGTGAATGAAATGGTTTGGTGTGCCAACTGCGAATCTAGGCTTCAGATCATGTTATTGTGATCCTAGTTGCCACGTAGAGAGAGAAATGGCAGAGATTACAAGTATAGAACCTACAGTAAGGGAATTGGAGAGGTGAAAAACCAAGAAATAAAACAGTTTAGATAGTGCACTTTTATGGGTAGATGAGAATTGTGAACCTACAAAATCATTGGATTAGCCAGTTTATGTATGTTGAAGGCAGAGGCTGCAAATGGGTAGCCAAAAGAGCCAGATTTCAGCCTGCTCATCTGTTTTATGTGACCATGGGGTGTTTCAAACCAGGTAGAGCCATTGTTTAGAAAGGGAAAAACGATCACATAAGGTTTTTTCAAAATATTCATAGGTCAGGCAAGGACAGGCCTACCTGATGTTTAGCATGGCACTCAGTAATCCGCAGTGGGGTTTGTGGCTGGCCCCTGTAGGGGAGGCACATTTTCTTCAGTTTGCCTGAGTCCCTTGCATGGCCAGCCTGCCTTTTTGTTAGGCATTGTTGAATGAGAGAGAGAGGGTTTTGAACTAGGAAAAGCTTGCCAAGGCTACTTTTTACAAGAAGTTGCATGATTAGGATTGAGACCAAGAGGGGAGGGATTTTTTTTTTTAAAGAAGGGGACCCAGCTTAACCTGGGTTGGGGTTGAGGCCAAGCTTGGTGGTGTTAGCCTAGGAAATGAGAAAACTTCCTTAGAAAGACTAAGGTGAATATAGAAGGGAGGGTTAAGGGACCCTGACTCTCAAATGCCTCTGTTTTGATGGGGGTGGGGGAATGTATTGATCTTAGTGTGCACTGGAGATCAAGTTTAGGCTTGAGGGAAGGGAGTAACGTGTGACAGAGTTGGTAAGTGGTTTGATTGTGAGTAAGCAAAGGATCATCAAAGGGATGCCTTCGGTCATGGGCAGGTTTAGATCTTAGGAATCTGATAGTAAATTCACTCTGCTCAGGTTCCTCTTCTGTGGTCTGTAGCCTGGGAACTGAAAACAGGGAGAAGGCTGCCCCAGGTTGAGGATGGTTATAGTAGGCATGGAGAAAAGTGGTAAAGTCTTTTAAGATCTTGCCATTAAAAAAAAAAAATTTAGGCAAAGCAGATGTTCTTTATACTTAAAAGTTTAATGCATTCCATGTATTTAGATTTGGATGGCAATTATACCCGTGAACTCATCAAGTAGCAGTGAATTTTCCTTATGCCTTGTTTTCTTGCGATTTTTGGTTAATGGCATTGGTGAACACATTCTACACTCGGTAATAGATGTCATGTTTTTGCTGAGAGGTGTCTTAATTTCAGCTTAATTTGTTATTCATATGTAGAATTGTTGGCAGTTGAAAGAAATTTTGACTTAGCCAAATCTGAGGCACGATCAGAGGCATGCTAGTGGAAATTTATTTTAATGCTTACAGAGGTGAGTGTTGTATATTTTAGATCACATAAAGAAGTAGAATTGTTAAGGTCAGATGCTGGGGAATACTTCAGCTCTTTGGCACTAGTTCTATTATATATTATATAGTACCTTGCCAAAGAACCTAGTATTCGACTCACAGGGAGAATTTACCAGTGCTAACATTCTTCTTTACAAGGGAAACATTTTAATGTTTAAGGAATGATAGATAAATTTGTGCAGTAAATTGTAGAAGAAATGATTAGAATTTCATTTCTGAATTGCAGTAGTGAGCGTATGGTATTACTTTAGTATATTTGCTTTTTATTGTGCAGCGTCAGTTCTCCTTAGTACAAAAACATGTACTGAAGACAATTTTGTAAAGTATTTACTTAGAAATTCTTAAAAGCTTTATATTTGGCTGCTTTGTGCTATCATGACTTCCCAGGATTAATTATATTAATGAAATTTTTTTTAATTTAAAATATAGTTTACATTTTATTTTCTTATTGTTTACTTTTTTAACATTTAAGAGAGGCTGGACCGATGACTTAAAGGTGTTTTTTAAGCTTTGAATGCCTGATTCTGTTTTTTCCTTGCCTTTATTAGAGACGTTTAATTACCTCAGAGAAACAGGAGTTTGTACAGAAAGTACTGATTGCTTTAGAGATGTCTCCTTAAAGTAATGGGATGATCGGGATCTGCTTGTGTCAATTTTGGTACAAGGTATTTTGTTTATCAGGGTTAAGAAAAAGTCTTTGAAGCCCAAATTTCCCCCAGTTTGTTTAATTACTATAGAGAAAGGTAATATTGGATATCTTTTAGTATAGAGGACTTCTACATGAACAGCTCTCTTGGACAGTTAATTGTCCTGTTTTCACTAAGAAACAGGTAGACTGAAGGCAGTAGAAATGATGGGGGCATGGTGGAGGAAAAGAGAAAGCAATCAATAGCAACTTGTAAAATAATTCATAGGAACTCTGAAGAGTCCTTGATCAGAACTCAATCTCCTACCTCTAGGGTAGACTGCATTATTCCCCCCCTCCCCTTTTTTTCCTCCCCAGAAGAACTGAGGTCCAAGGTCACGTGGCCACTCCTCAGCGGAACTGGCATTCCTCGCGCTGCCTAAGGGCTCCCTGCACTGCTTGATGCATTTCCCCTGAGCTGTGTACTAGGGAGCTTGGATATATAAAGCCTGGTTGGAGTCCCTGATTGATTGCATGGTTCTCAGATTGTGATCTCACGTAAATTTAGAACATTATCCACATTATATATGGGCACATGTGTGAGCGAGGTGGATCTAGTTTTCCGTTCTGGTGTAATGTTCACAAGGAAATAGGAAAAGGAACTTTACTGCATTCTGGTGCTCCTCTTCCTCAAGTGGTACTACAAGGGTCTCATGAGATTTTTTTTTTTTTAACCAGTAACTTGCTTTATTATAGTATGGATTTTCACTGCAACTATTTCTTGTTTTTAAAGTAGATCAGTGATATGCTAGTGTGAAGTGAACATAATCCAAAAGTTACTTGTTTAGTTTGGGGATGAGAAATATTTCCAAACTGAAGTGAATCATATTCCCTCCTACTTAATTCACGCTAAACTGCTTTTCCCTGTGATTTCGAGCCATTATGATGATTGTCTTACCCATTTCTGTCCTTGGAGTATTGAGTATTTAAGGCTGTTTTTCTCTGATAGGCTGTGAGCTCCTTAAGGGCAGGGGCTGTGTCACATGTCACTGTGTCCCTAGTACCTAACATTAGGTGTGGTATGCAGTAACTTTTCAGCAGATATTTAAAAAAATCTAACCACTGTGGCTTTCTTTCTTGTGTTTGCTTTTCTTATTGCAGTGTTGCTTCCTCACTGGTGATGGGGGTACTTCTTAGACTGCCTACTCCTTTTTTAACCACCAGGCTAGAAACCAGATTATCCGAGTAATATGGGGTAGGAATATCGTGTAATGAGCTTTAGAAACAGATTGATGGGGTTTGAAATACTGGATGTGACTTACCTAACCGCGTCCTCATTTGTAAAGGGAAATTGGTTATAATACTTTGCCAAAGGGTTGGGTTGACTAAATGAAATATAGTATATAACTACACCTGGTTCAGTGGATGCCTGTAAGTAGCAACTTCTCCTATTCCATTGTTACAAATATGATTGGGTATTTCATGGGGCCTGAGTAAAGCTCCATTCTTTACACGAACTTTGAAATATTTATTGTGACCGCCTTCCAGAGGTCTGTCTTGCTTATTAGTCCCTGACTCTTAGGATTCTTAGCTAAAGTCACCTGGAAAGAGATTCCCCTGTATAAACATTGATACTACTGTGAATATGTCAAGAAGATTTAAGTAACCTGAATGCTTTCCTTTCCTTATTATATGCCAGGGGATGCTTGCAGGGAAGTATCCCGAAAGGATGTATTGAATGTATTGAAAGGAATCACAAGTTTTTCATGGATAATCCACATTATATTTATGAATTGATAGTGTAGTGACTGTGATTGTTTATAGATCCTGTGCTGTAATCTGCTGAAGTCAGTATCTGATTACAAATAAATGCCTGAAGTATTTGTCTACAAGAGAAACTCAGGATGTCGTGCACTCTCAAAAGGTCCAGTAGAGGTTTCCAGGGAAAGGCCTTATTTGTTTTGACCTTCCTTTTTTAGCCTCCTGACAGGGTTTAGACACAGCTAGGCAAGCAGGAGCAGGTGTTCAGACTTAATGAAGACTTTTTGAACTATTTAGCAGAAACATCAGTTGTTTTTCTTCTGTAGCATTTTCCCCCCAGTTCCATAAGGGAAGAGAGAAAAATAATATTTAAATGGTATAAGTAAGGAAATTAGCTTATTTTGTATTAAAAATGAATACTAATAGCTTTTGTATACATATGATATCTAAAGAATCTTTTCAAAACTTTTATTGTGAAAAGGAATATTGTGTCTTTTGCCAAGTTCCTCTCGTTAGTAAATATAAATACTATAACCATGTTCATATGTATTATTAAATTATGTCTGAACAATATATCTGAACAAAGACCTACTAGTAGTGGTCTAAAAGTTTTCCATGGCCATTGGGTTTCCCAAAGAATTTCTAAGTCTGCTAGATTTATTTTTTAAGTTAGTGTTTTTAGTTTTGCTATTTATTAAAAAATAGAAAACTTAGAAAAACAGATAAGTGACAGTTCCTCATTTCTCCCCCGCCCCCTTTTTACTTCCAAGCCATTACCTAGTTTCTGAATGTGGCATTGCAATCTTTATTTATTTTACTGTTCTGAACTAAGGCTTTTGAGATAAGTCCCTAATGTTGAGGAAATCCTGAATCCTGGGGTGGGGTGGGGGCTTCAGAAGTATGGTGACGGGCTGTGAAATAGTGTTGTCATGACTTATCTGTGGCTAGTAAATGGGGTAGTTGCCCTCTGGCACCATTTTGAGTGAAGGCAGCTTAATTGCATTCCCTCTGTTTAGATAAGCATTTGGGATCTACCTTCAAATGTGTGAATGCTGTGCTTAAAGTATTTCTATTATATAAGATTTGATTTCTTAAGTGATTTCTCTTTCGAAGTTCTACTTTACATCAAAAGTTATTTGGACAGTGTCTTTCACTGTATGTGTATGTGGAGAAACATCACTTACAAATGTATGTAAATCCAGTGACTGTAAAATATCAGGAATTTTGCAAATACATGATTGACAGTTGGTGGTTTACTCCCATGTGTTACCCCTCCCCCCCAAAAAAAGAATCCTGTGAAAAAAATTAAACCTTTTGATTAAGAATTTGGAATTTTTTAGTTGTGTTATTTTTATTTGAAGAAAACTCTTTCCCTGTTGAATGAAGATTCTAGTTTCTGGGCATATTACATTCATGCTTCCAGCCTCATTGCTTTCTGCAGCATAAACAATAAACACTTAAACCACTAAGCATTTACCAGGATACTCATGGAGGAAGGCTGCAGCTATTTGAGCTAATTTTTGCATGCTTTGTCAATTCAGATTTTCTACTAGGTTGAAAATCCACTTTGGTTTTCAGTGGTGATGGGTTTTATCCTCTGATGATTCAACCTTTTCGATTTTTGAAAGAGAGGAGTTTTAACCTTAGCAGTAATGTAGCGCTTTAAAATTCAGAACAAGAATTTGACTCTTTGACTCTTAAAATGATAGTGTGTTTTGTTTTTGTGGAATGGGAGGGCCAAATGGATAACTTCTGTCACCATTGCAGCAGCCATCAAAATCAAAGGAAATGCTGGAAGGGACCTCAAGTCATTGATTTCAAATCCTCATTTTCAAAGAAAATCAAGGCTCTGAAATAACCAAGTTTGCTTCAAGGTCATTTAGTTTGTTACTTTGTTTCCTCATTCCAAGTGAGGGCTTTCCCCCCTGTGCAATTACGTACATGGTGGCTTTTATATTTATAATCCCTTTTGATGTCTTTCTTTTCCCAAATAAAAACTGTTTTTAAACTATGCCAGTGGCATTAAGGGAACTTGGATAATAGTTACTAAAACACTTTGTGTGTGTGTTATTTTAGTAATTTCATTGTGGAGGGAGTTTCAAACCTTTGCTGATTTCAGGCTGTTTTTTTCTAATCATTTGATTAGCATCTTAGAAGCATGTGGAATCTTGGTCCTTTACAACTGAAGATGGAGTGTACTTTTTCATTCAGTTTTCAAATAATGAAAATTTTGACTATTTTTTAACTTAAGGAAATAAATCATTTTTTGACTTTTTCTTAAGGAAAAATACGTTGAACTCTGGAAGAAAAACACATATCAAACACATTTTGATTTGCCCTACGATTTTTGAACAGTACTTTTATGTACCAAGTACTGTGTTAATTAAGCACTTAACATAAACTAAATTTATGAGGTGCTGTGAGGTTATGTAACCTGCCCAAGATTTCAGGCCTAAGTGAGAGCGGGGTTTCAAACCTTGAAGGTGGAGGTAAAGGGTGGGGAGAGCAGATAACTGAGCCGGGAGAGCTCAGTTATCTCTACAGCATTGTTATTTCCCTCAACACCTTACCCTACCCCCAGCCAGTGCAAAGCTGAACTTCCTTGTCATACCTGTGCCACTGGAGACTTGCTTTCTTGAAGGCCGAGGCTTTATGTAGAAATCACAGATGTGCTCCACCCCTTAGTCCCATTCCTCCTGTCCTTGTCTTGCCGAGTTTGGCAGATGTCGATGTCGTCGATGCGTACCCACTCACCTAATCCTTCCTTGAATTGTCGGTTGCTTCCTCCCATCCCCATCGTGGAGATTTCCCCGATTTCCTGCTGTGCTCTGTTATGCATTTTAAAAGATCTTGTTATATTTCTTCTGCAGTCTCAGGTGTTTTGTTGCAGGAAGCTTTCAGGTGATCTGTCTCTAGAATTGCTTGATACAGAAATTGGCCACTCCCTTTTAATCTTTTTTTAAGATTTATTATTTATTTAATTTATTTTTGGCTGTGTCAGGTCTTAGTTGCGGCATGTGGGATCTTTCGTTGCGGCGCACTGGCTTCTCTAGTTGTGGCGTGCAGGTTTTCTCTCTCTTAGTCGTGGCGGGCGGGCTTAGTTGCCCTGTGGCATGTGGGACTTTACTTCCCTGACCAGGGGTCGAACCTGCTTTGCCTGCATTGTAAGGAAGATTTCTTTACCACCGGACCACCAGGGAAGTCCCCCCCCCCCTTTAATCTTGATTCAAGAGAGGATTAGGGGCACAGCACTGTGCTATCTAATGAATTATTCCTACAGATGTAGAAAAGATAAATATTGATTGATTTAATCAGATGAATGAAAGTTTAGTGAACATTCCCGGACATACTGACATACTTGGGCCAGCCGATTTTCTGTCCTTTAGCAAATCTCACTTGGGTTCTATTGGCATAATTAAGTGGGGTTGATAAACCATCTCTATTTTCTTTCCCCCTGAAGCCTGACACCCAGTGGTCAGGCTTTGAAACCAGAACACTTCCTTGCCAGGATTAACTAAGAAAAGAGGAGACCATTCTTAGCCTCCGGCCTCACATTTTGATCTTGAGGGTGGAAGAGGTGGGTGAAATACTGAGCCAGGGGCCAGACCCAGAGGGCCACACAATTCTTGAGATGCATTTAAGCTATCCCTTCACAGGGGACTTGCCTTGAGGAGACGGGGATTTTAGCCGCTTCCTTCCTAAGTGTCCTTGTTATTTGACTGCTGAGCCTTTGTTCATTCCCTCATCTTTTGGAGAGGGATAAAGTGAAGTCTCATCTTTCACCCAGGGGTCAGACTCTGAAGTCAGACCTTAAGGCAAAAATCATTATATAGTCCAAATTAAATCTCCCCAAGAAGGTGCTGTATTAGAGATGCATGCTGGGCTATTTCAAGAAAAAAAAAATGGCCAGTTTTTCCTTCAGTACTGAAAGATCACAGTTTTTAAGCTGAGAATTGATATAGTTGGCCTTCATTCAGAGGCCATTTACTAGAGAATATCAATCAAAATGAGAATCCCACTCATTACCAAAGACATACTTCAAGAGGCAGACACGTCTTGAGGAAACAGCAAGTTCAACGTTTCATAAGCTGGAGGCACTTTCACTCAGAGTAGTGGGTAGAGTTGCCCTAACTGTTTACATTGGGTTTTCTCTGTTGGTGTTTGCTGACTCCTTATAATTGAATTATCACATAATTAATTAATTGCTACTTCGGATATTGTGAGAATTGGGTAATCATTGTGACAAATGCTTTGTAAACTGTAAGATCCCTGTGGTAGTCATCAATGTGATTCTGCAAATATTTCTGGTTCCAGGCAGGTGGTAGTTTTTTTCATCCCCCTTGAAGTTAGGTATGGCCATGTGACTTGCTCACTTGAGGCCAGTGTAGAAATGAGACTGTAAGCTGTAAGAGCTTAGTCAGTGTGTGATTCCCATTGACCGATCTCTCTCTGCCATGGCCCTGTTCCAGAGTGAGGCCACACAAAGCAAAGTTCCCAGCTGACCCCAGATGGAAATGAGCAAGCAATAAACCCATGTTTGTAGAAGCCACTGGGGTATGGGGACTCTTTGTTGCTACAATATATTTAGCTCATCCTGACTCAGGTAACATACAACACTTACAGGTCTTACGTGAGATTGTGCTATTTGATGCATAAGCCTAATTCAATCAACAAGGCTTATGGTGAAGGTACAGTTGTGATTGTATTTAAAGCAAACTTTTGAACTCTTAACAGAAAAAGCTAGCTCCAAGATCCTTCAAGGATATGTTTGAGTCATGCCTTATGTCCAATAACCAAGCATGAGCATTCATGGGAAAGGTGGAGAACTGATATTTGGTGAGGCCCCTCTCTCTTCCTGCCGCTGTGCTAGACTGATTTGCACAGATGAACACATTCAGTCCTAACAGCAACACTGGGCAGAACCCTGGGTATCATTCCTACTGCTCAATATAGAAAGTAAGGCTGAGAGATACTAAATGGCCCGGGTCACACAGCTAGCTAATAAGCAGGTGAGAAAATTCTTTTTGAGAGCGCAGAATGCAACTTTGATGTACAGTGACAATCTCAGCTTAAACCTAGAAATTGGCAAGGAGTACCTACTTGCTGAAGTCTAGTTGCACAGTTTAAAGATTAATTACTCTTATTCTGGATTTAAAATGGAAAATGTAAGTCTCTCCACTGCACCTTGACCTTCCTCACTGACCTTGACCTTGCAAAAAGTCACCCTGATGTAAACTTCTACATAACAAAACCCTAAGGGTCACCCTTGCAATTTGGGACTCCTGTATGGGTGGGAATGTTGGCTGGACTGTCTTTTACCAGAGCTCTCTCTTATTGCTTGATTCATTTTCCTCATTTATATTACTATATCTTTCCTTAAAAAAGAAAAACAACAACAAAACCCAGCAACCTAAAATGATGCTATCAGAATGCTACACCTTTCAAATTCAGATTTTTAAAAAATTGCAAAGCCAAATATATTCATTTGTATTTATATAAAGTATGAATAACTAAGAGCCATGTTTCATTGCTTGAGAATATTGTCACTTACCACACATTATGAAGCTTTTTTATGTTAGTTTGTTATATAGCTGTATTAAGGCACCTTGGTGCATTTCTGTGCATGGATGTGGGGTGGGACATGAGCAGCTGGTCAGTTTTTAATAGGGGGCTGCCTTGTGATACGGTTAAGCCAGTGGTTCTCAACCCGGCCCCACCTTAGACCAGTGAAATCAAAATCTCTAAGATGGGGCCCACACATCAGGTTTTATGGGGTTTTTTTTCCCCCAAACTCCCCATTTGGTTCTAATGTGAATTTAGGGTTTAGATACCTTGCGTTAAAATCATGGGCTCTTCTTGGTCAGGCAGTCTTGGATTCAAATCCTGAGTTGACTGAGGAAGTTACTTTAAGCTTTGCCATCTATAAAATGAGGATAGTTTAGTATTTACTTCATACGTTTGTATTAAGTATAAAATTATATAGTATATGTAAAAGGGCATAGTCCCTTCCCAGAATCAAGTACCCAGTAGATTATTACTGTGATTAATTTGTAAATGACTGGGAACTGTGGGTCAGGTTCAAGCAGGAAAGAAGGTCTCCATTTGCAAAGAAGCAAACCCAACTTGACAGTTTGAGAAGCAACTTGCCCAAGTTTCACGACTAGGCCTAGGGTCCTGTTCCCTCCTCCAAAGCTGATTTTCTTATCTTTATGCCACCTCCCCTTTAAATTTCAGCCTCTTAGTTACATCAGGTAGCCTTCCCTTCAGTTACCGACAGCAAGGAGGTGGACGCCTTTAGGAAGGGAACGTGCACAGCAGGCTGCTCAGCCCCTCTCAGGGAGGTCTCCAGCAGCACTCAAGTCTGCTTTTACTTCTTAGAATGTTCTCTTGGATGGCATGGCTCAGGGCATGAGAAAGGGAAGGGGCTTTTCTAATAAATGGTCGTCTGGGCCCTGGGTCTCAGGGAGGCGTTTTGAAGTGGTGGTGAAAGTTGGGACGTTTGGCATCACTCTTCTGAGGCCCTGCCGCAAACACTTGCAGCTGTGTGACTTCACATCTATGCGGTGGTGCTGATTCCTCGTAGGGTTGTGGGGAGGGCTGAATGAACTGCTTCTGCCACTTCCCAGTTGTGTGGCCTTGGAATAATTACTGAACCTTTGATACCCTCAATATTCTCATCTGTCATATCGGATGATGGTACGAGGTGCTTGGGATAAATAAGGTTATGTACGTGAGGTGTTCAGCATACGCCTGCTATGTGCTCAGCATCTAAGCAATGGTAGCTGTTGGACCTTGTTACCAGAAATTGCCAATTTCCCTCATCCCTCTACGTCGGATGTCATGAGATGATATTACCTCATAAGTCGGCTCTCTTCTGAGGCCTGAGGAACAGTGGCCACGGTCAGGTCCAACCCATCTCCCCTTGATCAGCTTTTCTAACTTTTTTCCCAGCTTGCTTCCCATTTGTGGATCCTGTTGGTCTGCAGTTTCCCTTCTCTTTGCCTTGCCTTCTGGCTACTTCCTTATCGTTAGCGTCTCCATAGAGTGGGCAAGGAAGAGAAAGGATAAGACACTGTTAGTAGGAAGTCTGGGAAGAAGACAACATTGGATTATAGGAGGACACATGTTTGCAATACCATTCCCACCTTCTTGTTACCCTGATAATAAGAAACCTTCACATTTGAAGAGCCATTTATAATTCACAAGGCACTTGCAGGTATATTGTCTCTAAGATGAATATTGCCCCATTTTTACAGTTGTCAAAACTGAGGAGCAAACAGGAAAAGTGACTTCCCAGGGCTCTCATAGCTAGTGAGGACTCAAGCCTAGATCTTCTTACCACCTTCTTTGTTTTTTTAACCTCTGGCACAGAGGGTTGAGTTAATCAGGCCCTTAGTGTATGGCATGTTACCATCATTTGTACAGATAAGCTTCCACTGACAATGCTTAAACGAATGGGTGACTGTGTTCCAATAAAACGTTATTTACAAAAACAAAGGGCAGGTTTGACCTGAGAGCCATAGTTTGCTGATTTATTTATGTCTGTGTTGGGTCTTTGTTGCTGCGTGCAGGCTTTCTCTAGTTGTGGCGAGCGGGGGCTGCTATTTGTTGCAGTGCACGGGCTTCTCATTGCGGTGGCTTCTCTTGTTGCGGAGCATGGGCTCTAGGCACGTGGGCTTCTAGAGTTGTGGCATGCGGGCTCAGTAGTTGTGGCTCACGGGCTCTAGAGCGCAGGCTCAGTAGTTGTGGCGCACGGGCTTAGTTGCTCCGCGGCATGTGGGATCTTCCCGGACCAGGGCTTGAACCCGTGTCCCCTGCATTGGCAGGCGGATTCTTAACCACTGCGCCACCAGGGAAGTCCCATTTCCTAGTTTATATGTGTCTTTCCAAATGAGGACTTTTGTCTTGTGGAACAGTATTTTGAATTGACTTTTCACAGAGAATTTGTTTCTTTGTTTCTCCTTCAACGTGATGCCTTTAAGGTCCATTATTGCCATGTGTACATCGAACCTGTTGCTTCTGATTATGCCGTAGTGCTCCGTGGGTTGCAAGCCCCATGGTTTACCCATCCATGCTCCCAGTGACAGACACACAAGTTGTCCCCAGCTCTGCACTGCCGTAAACGGAGCTGCACGGAACACTTCCTTGCGCTCGCCCTGTGCGCCTGTGTGAGGACCTCTGTGCTGGGCGCCAGGTCAGAGCAGGGCCGTGCTGCTCTCAGCATGCTGCACGGGCTCCGCTCCCCCCACACCTCTGCCAGCTGGTGGCATTCCACTTTCTCATCTTCGCCATCTTCGTATCTCATTACTTCAAGTTGCGTTTCTCTGATCACTCATGAGTTAGAACATGTCTTCATGTGCAAATAGATCTTAAATTTTCTAACTGAAAAGCCAGGTTTTCCCTTAAACCTCAGCTGGTCCTTCTCAAAAGATTTCAGACTTTTTAATGGGATTTTTCAAACTTGTACAAAAGTATAGATGTTTTGTAATGAACTCCCATGTATCCATTTCCCTGCATCAACAGTTAACATTTTGCCATCCTTTTCTGGGGTCCCAGCATTATGACCGTTGGCTGTACACCAGGAGGCTGAATAATGACCCACCCCCGCAAGTCATCCATGTCCTAATCCCTGGAACCTGTGAATATATTACCTTACGTTCCAATAGGGACTTGGCAGATGTGATTAATTTAAGGATTTTGAGAAGAGCACGTTATCCTGGATTATTTGGTGGGTCCACTGTAATCATAAGGGTCCTTGTAAGAAGGAGGCAGGAGGCTCACAGAGTAGGAGATTTGATGCCTGAGGCAGAGAGAGTTTGGACTGATTTGAGGAAAGAGCCAAAAGCCAAAGAATGCAGGTGGCTTCTAGAAGCTAGAGGAGTCAAAGAAACAGGTTCTCCCTTAGAGCCTACAGAAGGAATACAGATCTGTTGACACCTTGATGTTAGCCTGTAAGACCCATTTTGGACTTCTGACTTCTAGAATTGTAAAATAATAAATGTGTTTTATTTGACTAATTTTGTAGTAATTTGTTACAGCAGCAATAGGAAGCTAATGCAACCTGCATCCCATGCTTTATGTAAAAGCTATAAACCAGTATGGTAATGTCTTCTTGTTCCTTCTTTCTAAAATGCCCTTCCCCCCAGTTACCTGCCTGGGTTCCTCCTCCACCTTCTTCACCTTCCTTGGTCTCTCTCTATTCATATGCCACCTGCTCAGAGAGGCCTTTTTCAAGTAACACACACTCCTATCACTATATCTCCCCTTACCTTGCTTTATTTTTCTTCATAGCATCAAATTACCTGACAATATATACATATAAGTATATATTTTTATTTATATATGAAAGCAGAAGCTTGTTTTGTTCACTTTACCTGGCACAAAGTAGGGATTCCGTAAATATTTGTTGAATGAAGGAAAGAAGGAAAGATCTTGCTTGTGATATGAATCCTCTCACTCAAGGGCTTCCTAAATGACATTCCCCCCTCACCTGTATTCTTAGTGTAGTTTGTGGATTTCTTCCTTGAATCTTTCATTAAAACGCAGGCACTCTGCTTAAATCAAGGAATGCTTCAAACACACTGTGGGTTGCCAACAAGAAATTGGCATTAATTCTACTTTGCAAATGAGAAAGAAGTACCTGTCCAAGGCCAGCAGCTTTTTAAAACCATAATTGTGGGGATTTGGGCCACTGTGCTGGGCAGAGGACAAAGGTGAATCCAGTGGCTCTGATCAAATGGCTCACCTGGGCTTCTCTGGAGGAGCAGATTTGTTTCATCCTAATTCACCATCAGAGATCAGCAGAGTTGGGAGGGAACTGGGGAGACGGTCTGGATTCACTCCCTGCCTTTGCCATGTGACTCCTGAAACATTCCCTGGGCGCTAGCATTAAAAAAAATAGTACCCGGGCTTCCCTGGTGGCGCAGTGGTTGAGAATCTGCCTGCTAATGCAGGGGACACGGGTTCGAGCCCTGGTCTGGGAAGATCCCACATGCCACGGAGCAGCTGGGCCCGTGAGCCACAACTACTGAGCCTGCGCGTCTGGAGCCTGTGCCCCGCAACGGGAGGGGCCGCGATAGTGAGAGGCCCGCGCACCGCGATGAAGAGTGGTCCCCGCACCGCGATGAAGAGTGGCCCCCACTTGCCGTAACCAGAGAAAGCCCTCGCATGAACCGAAGACCCAACACAGCCAAAAAAAAAAAAAAAAAAAAAAAAAATAGTACCCCATTCCCCAACATCCCTTCTCCCACTCCCAGCTGGCCCCAAACTGCCCAGGCTTCAGTAAGACACTTGACAGGTTTTATGATACCGTTGGGGACAAAAATTCTGGCTGTCCTGGCTCAGTGCAAAGGCAGTCGGGCAGAATGGTGACTGTCGCAGACCTGTGGGACTAGCGCTTGTGCCCGGCTGCCCAGGCTGTTCCTGATTTTCCAGCGGTGAGGTAATGGCCCCAGGAGCAGCCTGGAGCCAGCATGGGGCGGAAAGTTTACGGATAAATACCTTCTCCTCTCCTCAGCTGGGATGATTCGCAAGCATGTTGCACACTGGATAGAGCTCCGGTGCCCTTGCAGTAATGAGCTTGATGGCGCCCTTTTTATTGGCTTCCTTCTCTTCTCTGACCCCACTTTCCTACCCGTATTTCCAGGGCTCATCTCCCAAATAAAATACACACACTGCATTGTCGTCTCAGCGTCTGCTTCTGGGGTCTACCACTTCTGTTCCTTTCCGCCTAGGTGCTCCTCATCTTTTAGCTGCATCTTCCCTGTCCTCCGAGACCCATCCTTACCTTCTCAGGCCCCTCCAGTGCACTCCCTCCTCAGCAATGAGCATCCCTCCTTGCACTTGGCACATACTGCCTTGCGGCAGTTCTAATATTATCCAACTTTTGATGGAGTTGGAGTGGGTAGGGTGGGCATATCACTCCCAGTGAGACTGTAAGTTCCTGGTAGGCAGGGACACTGTCTTAAACTTCATAATCTCCCTTTGAGCATATAGTTTTGGACCAGATACCTAATAATTTCTCAACAAATACTCATTCAGTGATCAAAGTATCCAGAAAAGAGGAATGTGGTTAGAAATTTTTCAATTAGAAAAAATTTGGTTGTAGACGACAGAACACCCAACTCAAATAGGGTTAAGTAAAACTGGGACTGTATTGGTTTGTACAGTGGAAAAGTCGAGGGGTACATTGGCTTTAGGCAGCGCTTGATCCAAAGCTCAGACAATGACTTTGGGACTCGGTCTCTCCCCTCCCCTTGCCTCTGCTTTCCTCTCTGTGTTGCCTTTTTCAGGCTCCTCTTGGGGACACCACCAACTAACTCATCAACTTCATTAACAGCTCTCTCAACTGAAAAGATAGTGGCTCTTCTTGGGAGCCCTGGTCTCAGGATGCATCAGCTGGAATCCATACCCACTCCTGAGCCAATCACTCTGGCGGGGAAGATGGAACTCTGCCGACTGTCTGGACAGGGCTGGTGGTAGAGCATGGGGTGGGGGTAGTCGAGCCCCACGTGACTCATGTGGCCTCTGAGAGTGAGGGGTTCCTCAAAGAAATCAGAAGTACTGCTGTCTCAGACCCTGCAGCCAGACACTGCGACTAGGCAACTGAGCTCGCAGTGCCTGTTTCCTTGTCTACAAAATGGGAATAATAACGGTAGTATCTAGAACAAAGCAGAGGATTAACAGAGTTAACACACAGTGCACTTAGAACATTGCTTGATCCATGGAAAGCACTCGATAAATGTTTGCCATTATTGTACAGCTGAATACATATTTTTGATGCTGCAGAAGCTCTCCTTTCCAGTAAGATTGGAACCAGTTGGTTGGTTGATAAAATGATGGATATTTAAAAACGTTATACCCCTTCAATGTTTTAACTTAAAACATACATAGATCTGAGACCGCCTGGCCGGGCTGGCCCCAGGGGGAAGGCAAGTAAGGCACTTAGGGCACGAAATAAAAGGAGGCACTCCCTGTCGGGTGCTGACGCTGTACGCGCATGGTGCTGAGGGCAAGTCCTCCCGAAATTCTGCACCCTGGCTTCCTCGCTTGCCTCACCAGTTTCCCACTTTGCTATCTAGGTCTGTTGATTGGAGTTTCTTTTTTGTTGTCTGCACAAGCCATACGCTGAAGTAATATGTCATCTCTAACCTCTAGTTTCGGTTTCTTTAAAGGCTGGGAAGAACTTTAATACACCTGCTAAAGCAGAATCCTGGATTCTTACCAATGCTCCCAACACTGTCTGGTCATCTGGCCCACACCAGATTCAACAGCAATTTTCTTTTAGCAACTTGTATCCACTCAGTCATGGCAAAACATTTCACTTGGTTTTCATAGGAACAAGAACTACTTTTTCCCACAGGTTTCATAATATGTGATTAAACTATGAAATCAAAGAAGTATAACTGGAATAGAAGGTCCCTGAGGGCAGGCCTTCTCTGTCTTATTCACCAGAGCTTAGAACCGTGCCCACACATCACAGGTGCTCAAATGTCTGTTGTATGAATGAATGAAACTGGCAGCCACAGGTTTGGGGAACAAAAGCTTGATTCAGTTTGTGGGAATATGTGGGCGAACTCAAGTGGAGCAAACCAGCTCTGAGCATTTCATGGGCTGCGGGCGTCGTCAGCATGCTTTACAGAGGGACTGGGTGGCCTCGGTCAATCCAGCAAGTTAGTAAAGAAATGGTCGGGCTTCCCTGGTGGCGCAGTGGTTGAGGGTTTGCCTGCCAATGCAGGGGACACGGGTTCGAGCCCTGGTCTGGGAGGATCCCACATGCCATGGAGCAGCTGGGCCCATGAGCCACAATTACTGAGCCTGCGCCTCTGGAGCCTGTGCCCCGCAACGAGAGGCCGCGATAGTGAAAGGCCCACGCACCGCGATGAAGAGTGGCCCCGGCTTGCCGCAACTAGAGAAAGCCCTTGCACAGAAACGAAGACCCAACACAGCCAAAAATAAATAAATTAATTTTTAAAAAAAAAGAAAAAGAAATGGTCAAACAAGAAAGCAGATACCACATTATATGTAAATACATAGGGGAAGGGGCCAGAAACATCTGCTTGTTTCTTACAGTAAGCAGGTATTTCCCTGTGCTGACTTCTTTTTCCTCCTGTTCTTCCAGCTCTTCCCCCTCTGCAGCATCTTCCTCTTCCTCCTCCTCTTCACAGCTTCTGCTTTTGAGAGTTAATAGTGTATCAGCCACTATGAGAGATATCTATTATTTCATTTAATCCCCAGTAACTCTACGGAAGTAAGTAATAGAATTTCCATTCGGAAAGGTTAAGTACCTAGCCCACAGTCACATGGTCGATAATGTAGTAAGGACTGGGTGATTTCACAGGTCTTAACCACTCTTAACCGCTTAATTATGCATACAGTTCTTCCATCCATCCTTCCTTCCATCCATCCATCCATCCATCCTTCCCAGCAGTGGTGCTTGCCTGTCCTGCCCAACCGTAGCACTTAGGCTCTTGGTATATGCAAGAGAAGCTTATAGACTCATGAAGGAAACATGTACAAGCCATTACAATGCAAACTGTTAAGTAAGAAAGCAAAGGAAATAAGCCAGTGGGGAGGGAGAATCAAGGAAGCATCATATTTCTCAATCACATAGGTGGTACCTGATAAATATTAATTGTTGATTAAGTTTGCTCTGTTTGCTCCCCAGGAAAAGCATCTGCTCTCATGATGAAATAAGCATGTGGGTAAACGTGGTTTATAAACTCAAAAGCACTTACAAATGTAAGGAAATGTGCCTGTGGTTACCTGACAGGTGACACACCTGAAGCAATGCCTACCTGTAGTAGATGCTACGTCCATGGGTGCTGTTATTAAAGACAAACGTCAGGGCACAGTTGGTGTGCTAGCTTTGGTAGTTTAAAAGAAAAAAAATCTTTAACATTGTGAAAATATTCCCTCCCTCCATTTTCCTATTTCATTGCATAGCAGTGATAAAGCTGAAGCCAGAGGGAGTGCGTGTTTTCATGAAAATTCTCCATTGCCTACAACTTTTATTTTTATTTTAGGCGAGAATCTGAGGTGTATTTCCTTGCACCCACACAAACTCAGCATTCATTCTGCTTTTCTCCCACCTATTTTATCCCTAGCATATTTTGTGGATTCTTCCCCTAAAGAGTTTCCTAGTCATTAAAGATTTTGGAGACAGACAAAACAGTGTTCCTATGTGACTTTGGGTGAATTTTTAAATTCACCCAAGGACAAAACTTATTCTCACATATTTATCATTAAATATCTACCTCATGGAGGCTCTAGTGAAAATGACAGGCGATAACATACAAAGCACCTACTTTGGCACCTGTCATATAGTAGTAGCTCAATAAAATTGTGTTCCAGTTATCTATTGCTTTTTAACAAATGACCTCAAATTTAGTGGCTTAAGACAACCATCTTACCATATATTCCGTGCATGGAGGGTCAGGTTATTTGGGAAGGACTTGGCTGGGCGGCGGCGGCTAGTCCATGGCTGAGATGGCATGACTGGGGCCGGCAGATCCACTTCCAAGGTGGCTCGCTCACATGGCTGGGGCTCAGCTGGAGTTCCACATGGCTGCTTGGTCTTCCTTACAGAGGAGGGGCTAGGTTCCAAGAATGTGTCCCAAGAGACTGACGGAAGCTGCAGTGATCTAGCCTCAGAGGTCCCAGAACATTCTTGCTGCCGCATTTTCTTAGTCAGGCAGGTCACTAGGGCCAGTTCAGATCCAAGGGAAGGGAAATTAGACCACACGTACTAAAAGGAGAAGTATCAAAGGATTTGCACCTATCTTTAACCCGCCAGGAACAGCAAGTGTTGTTTTTGCTGTACGTGCTGAGGCATGAGGTCAGCACAAGCTGCTGGGCTCCAGTGCTGACCACGGATCTACTCAGGGTCAGTCCTTCAGCTGCTCCAGCTGTGAAGCAGCAGCTGGTTCCTCACTTGTCTCTGCTGGCCTCTCACTGAACTGGGGAAGGCAGGTTTCAGAGCCAGCCGTGGGTCTCACCATCTGTCCCTGTGGACTGTTCTTCCTCCTTCCCTCCCTCCCTCCCTCCCACCCTCCCTCTTTTCCTTTCCTTCCTTCTTTCCTTCCCTCCTTCCTTCCTCTCTCTCCCTCTTCCTTTTTTCCCTTCCTCTTTCTCTTCTTTTTTCTCTTTTTGTGTGTGTTTTGATGCATTTACTTATTTATTTGGTTATTTATTTCAAGTCCTCTTGAATTTGTTTAACTGAGTAATCCTTTAAATCCTGGTTTAAATTCTTTGTGTTTTTCAGTTTAACGAGCTGTAATTAACATATAGTGCTGTATGTGTTTAAGGTGGGCCACATAATGACTTGATCTACATGTATTGTGAAATGATTACCACAATAAGTTTACATAATAACCGTTACTTAATATGGTTATAAAATTTTTTTTCCTTGTGGTGAGAACTTTTAGGATTTACTCTTTTACAGTTTTCAAATACGCCATACAGCAGCATTAACTATAGTCATCCTGTTATCTATTACATCCCCAGTATTTATCTTATAACTGGAAGTTTGTACCCTTTGACCACCTCCATCCAATTCCTCCCCACCCATGCCCCTCCCTCCCTTTGGTAACCGCCAATCTGATCTCTTTCTCTTTGAGGGTTTTTTTTTTTTTTTTTTTTTGCTTTTTTTGTTTTTTAGATTCCACATATAAATGAAATCATGCAATATTTGAATTTCTCTGACTTACTTCACTTAGCAGATTGTCCTCAAGGTCCATCAATGTTGCTGGAAATGGCAGGATTTCCTTTTTTATGGCTAAATGGTATTCCGTTGTATTATATATACCACATTTTCTTTATCCATCCATCCATCCATCCATCCATCCATCCGTCCTTCCCAGCAGTGGTGCTTGTCTGTCCTGCCCAACCATAGCACTTAGGCTCTTGGTATATGCAAGAGAAGCTTATAGACTCATGAAGGAAACATGTACAAGCCATTATAACTTAGGTTGTTTCCACGTCTTGGTTAGTGTAAATAATGCTTCATGGACTGTACTTTTCTAAGACATTCATTGCAGAGGCTTAGCAAACATCCGATCATTTTGGTGAACATAGCAATCTCATCGTTCCATGTGAAGATCTTAGCTCTGAGCATGAACTAAGGAAATAGAGGTTTTGTACCCCATGGTGTGAAGCAACCTGGTTGCCATTTTATTTTGTCTTCTGGATTATATTTGGGAGTCATCCTGAATGCTGAAATGGTTTTTCATATCATAAAGACTTTAGGTTTCTTTATGGTTTGGGTTCGGTTTGTTTCATAATTCAGACTTTCCATGAGTATCTTGCTTGGACACATTTTCCTCTGTCCTTGAGACATCTGTATCAGTTCATTATTCACATGTGTAAAGTTCCTTTTCTTCACTTTCATTATGTTCCTTATTTGCCAAAACCAGCATTTGTCAAAGTGAACATTAAAAGATGTCATATGTATATAAAAAGTCAGATGTCAGGTAGGCCAGGGAAATGCTAATGATTAAACAAAGTCAAGCAAAGAGTTTTCTTTACTGCAGGACTTATCAGAACCTTTAACAAACTAATGTGTACTTTGTATTTCAGACAGAATAGTGAATGCCATATTTCACAGACTTGGTATGGCCCCAGACCCTTTTTACAGAGCACCTCCCAGGACTCATGTTCCATGGGACACACTTTGGGAAACGTAGGCCTAATCCTGTGCTCGTTTTGGGGGGAAGATGCGTGTGACCCACCATTTTGTCAGTGTCTACATCTCAGGTGTCTGCACACCTTCCCTTCCTCCGGGCAATGCCAAGGGCTGCCTTCTTCTGGGATCTGGGGGCAGCCTGGTAGAGTAAGAGAAATCTGGGTTCCATTGCAGTTTCTCTTCTCAGCTCTGTGATCCTGGGCAGGTTAGCCTGAGATTTCTCAGGTCTGATATGGAGTTAATACAACTTCCTGAGCTGGGCAGTGGGGAATTATAGGCGGTAGTGCACACAGAGAAGGGGCTGGAGCCGGTTCTGGGACTGAACCACCACAGGGAACAAGGAGTGAACGCGCTCGCCCCCTAGTGGGCATTTCTGCCTCTGCCACCTGAGTCGACCCATCCTTACGACCGATGGCTTCCGTTGGCTTGTTAGCAACTGTTCTGAACTAGTATGTGGGCAATTCATTTTAGACGAACGAGTCGAGAAATTATTTAAATGAAGGTGATAGATCTGAGGACGGGGATTGTGGGTGTTTTCCCCAGCAAGAGACGAAGCGTCATTCCCATTTTATACATGCTGGCCTTGAGGTCACACAGAGGGGCCATTCCACACACCTGAATCCTGTGCAGACAATGAGGAACAAGATCTTATTACCTTCATCATGTGTGGTTCTTAATTTTGAGGGGAGGGGAGAAGTATGATTTGCCTGATTCTATCTGTGATCCAAGGTAATCGATAATACCTGAAAGTCTTGCAAATAGTCGGCAGGCAGTGATAACAAAAGTCACTGTTTATTCAGAGCTTGCTCGGTGAGGAACCATCTTAAGTGCTTTAGTTATTTAATCCTCACAACAAACCTTAGAAGATGGTAGAATGACTCTCATTCCCATGTTAGAGCTGAGGCAACTAAAGCACAGAGCCTTTGAGTAACTTGCTTGAGGTCACACAGCTAATGTGGGATAAAAATGAGCATTCAAACCAATCCACGCAGTCAGATTTCGCTCCTGTGTACTTAGCCATTGCACCGCCCTGCCTTTCAAAAAATCGCTTGTCGACCATCCTGGTTGCAACAAGTGTTTACAGTGTCCCTGCTGTGTGCCCACCCCTGTGTCAGGAGCAGTGGAGGATACAAAAGATTCGTGAGACTATTTGATGTCTATGATGGCTCCAAAATTGGTTTTGACTTCTTAATAAAGGGTAAAATCCCTGAGGAAAAAAACTGAATGATGAAATTTAAAAGAGCAAGTTTTTCAAAGTAGGAAGAAACTGGTTAATAGCAGGCTGAAGGGCAAACATGTTTAAAAAAAGAAGCAACGCAGGGAAAACCAACACTGTATTAGTGACACATATGATTTGTATGCCTGTGAGCAGGAAAATGTAAAAGGGGGAAAGAACTGTCTTCTTGAGTAAATGAAGCATAGAAGTTCATTAGGGCTATAAAGGAGTGTTAAAAGAGGAACCCCTGCCTTGAGAGCATCAATGGATTGTAATATAAACCATGTCAGGTAGGTGCAAATTGGAAACTGGAGATGCAGAGGCACGATCTGAGGAATACATTTACCAAAATATCAGATAAATAATAAATTATTAAATATGTTAAAAGCTAAAAGGATCTTTGTGTCTGCAAGACTCTTAAATTCAAGAGAAAAAAAAGGCCGGGCTGGTCTGGTCTGAGGGGGTGAAGGGAGGGGAATGGAGACGGTCTGGCTGGGTTAGTCCTTCCTCTGAAGACACAGAAAAAACCCCTGGTGGAGCTTTCACAGGAAATCATTAGGCCCAGGCCACAGGCGAGGCCCTGGGGAAATGAAGGAACAAGTTAAAAATGCGAGGGCAGTTGACAGCTGGGAGGTCCCCTGTCCTCATCCTGTGCCCAGGAGCCCCAGGCCTGGCGGGAGACCCCACTGCCCGGGGCAGGGAGGTCTGGACGCCTCGGGCCCCTCTGTCCCCGTCCCGGGAGTGCCCTTCCACTCCTCTGCTGTCAGCTGCTCGGAACCACGGGGTCCAGGTGAAATCTTCACGGTCCCTGTGCGGGCTCGGGGGCGGGGCGGTGGGAATGCTGGGGAGAGAGGGTGTGAGGATGGGCCTCCCTCTGAGCTTCCGCGACGCCCCTGCCACCTCTCCCACCCAGACTGTGGCCTCTTACCCCACAGACGGGAGGAAAGACCCAAAGGGCAGCAGGGAGTGGCCAAGAGGGGACGCACACAGGATTCAGGGCCAGGCTCAGCGCGGCCCCTCCACCAGCTGGGTGACCTTGGGCAGGAACTCACCGCTGGTGTGTAAAATGGGATGATGATCATAGTATCTCACTGAGTTCTCCAGATGCTGGTGGCAGGCCAGCTCTGCTGAGCCGGGCACAGTCCTGCCCTGGTGGAGCCTGGTGGTTGGGGGGGGGGGTTCGGCCTTCTGCCCCCTTCCTATGGGTGCTACCTGCGGGGTACTTCCCAAGCACGGTAGCAGCAACAGTTAATTTCATCGTTGCCGCCACCCTGTGAGGTCATGATTCCTATGTTCCTTGTGTTACAGCCCAGGAAACTGAGGTGGAGGGCGGCTAGAGAACTTGCTCAGCGCTCAGCTGGTGAGAGGTGGCACTTGCTCCAGCTCTGATGCCTGACATCTGAGCTGGGCTCAACCCCGACTTTGTACAGGAAGCCCATGATCGTGTGCACGGCGTGCAGTTGTAGCTCTGACAGGTGGCTTGGCGTGCCCACGATACGGGCATTTCACTGAGGAAGTGACAGCGCTGGGATCCAAACGAGGTCGGAGTTAACCAGGGAAAAACGGAGGGGAGCGGCCCCTGTGCAGGGAAGGCTGAGCCCCGGCTGTGAGGATCAGCCTGGGGATGCGGAAAGGACCTGGCTCAGTGCTAGCTGCGTGGCTGGCTGTGTGGCCTTGGCCAAGCTCCTTAGCCTCTTGGAACCTCAGTCCCCGCATCTGTAAAATGGAGAGAACAAGAGGTCAGAGGATGAAGTTAGACGCTGGATGTAGAGTGTTTAGCCCGCATGGTCGTGGCCGTTGTTAGTGTTATTTGTTGTCCTGAGCAAAGATGTGTGAGGAAGAGTCCCTACCCCACCCCCGCTCCAGGCCTCTACCTCAGCAGTGACACCACCTGAGAGTTGAGAGAGGTCAAAGGTGCTCAGGGGGCCCTGGTTAGCCCTCTCCCTCAGTTTACCAGAGTAAACAGATTAAACGAGAAGCCAAAGTCATTACTCAGAATGTCCTAAGCTGCTCTGGTGGTGAGACTTAGCAAACAACATGGGAAGGATTATCTGAATCTTAATCATGACACGTGGCAATGCCCAACAGGCTCCCAGATATGTATAGCTTGTGAGGTCTCAGGAATCTCCTTATTCTACTACTGATGAATATTGATGTCTCAGTAGCGCAGATTTGACCCTTCAACAGCCAGGTCAACCAAACACTCAGTGTCAAGGTCAACAGCAACTAGAGTGTCCCATGTCTCCCACGTTGTTCCATTTCATGTTCACAGCAGCCCCGCCCCTGCCCTCGGGTAAGTGTCTCAAGCCCATTTTGCAGATGGGGTGACTGAGACTGTCTAAGGCTGCATGGAGGACCGATCCAGGATGGCCCCCTAGCCTTGCTGTTCGAACTCTGCACTCTCTTACATGTTAGGAGAATTTTGTAGGTACATGATACTTCTGAGTACCCTTCCCTAGGGTTACCATTAAGCTTTTGTTTTACATTGAGAGATTTAAATAAATCTGACTCTAGATGACTGTGTGATTCCCTCCTGTTGTCACTTGGATATCACTTCAAATCTTACCTCCTCAGTTTTCCTAAATGATCACCAGCCCTTCCATTCGCCATATCACAGGGTAGAATTGTTTCTCTAGTAGTTATCTCACATCATCTTGTCCAAATAAAAAATTACTAACTTTATTGCCTGGCTCAGTTCACTGGACAGCGAGGGCCACAAGAGTAAGAATCCTGTTGGTCTTCCATTCTCCACTGAGGCCAGCACATTCCCTGCACATGGTAGGTGCTCAGTCAGCATCTCTGTGTCCAGAGGGCATGCTCAGGTGCACGGAGCCTAGGCCCCCAGGCAGGGTTCCTCTTACTGTTTGCCCTCTAGTGAGCAGCCAGGCCTTGCTTTTCCCATCTGTAAAATGGGCAATGGAATACTACCATTTAGCAGCCACTTAAAATGATGTTGTGCAAAAATATGAAATAACGTGAACAGATATTCATGATGTGGCAAGTGGGAAAAAAAATCAGGCAATAAAACAGCATGTTAGGGTGAACCCATGAAGGGTGCAGAATATGGAATTAAAGGCCCAGGCTGTGCTTCCAGGCTGCCTGGTTTCCAATCTGACTTCCCCATTGACCAGTGTGTGACTTTGGGTAAGTGACACTCTCTGTGCCTTGGTTGCCTTGTCTGTAAAATGAGGCTGATAAGAGTCCATGTCAAAGAGTTGTGAAAATTAATGAGTTAAGGCACTTAGTGTGCAAGATGGGTGTTTGGCACATAGTAAGAGCCTAATGAAGATGAGCTCTTGCTGTTGTTGTGACCGTTACTGTTTCTATTGTTACCCTGATATAGCAAGTGAGAACGAAGGCTTGCAAAATGAGATGGACAATGTAATTCCATTAGTTAAAATATGTGTATACATATGACTGGAGGTATAGGGATAGGTCTTTTCTTATTTTCTTCTGTTCTTTCCTCCCTCCCTCCCTCTTTACCTCCCTTCCTGTCTTCTCTCTTTAATCGAACATGTATTCATTCCTTTGTGTAGTGAGACAATAAAATCAAGAAAAGTCATTGAATACAAAAAAGAATGAAATACTAAAACGGGCAAGGCACACTTCCCGGGGAGTGGGGAAGGTGGGCCCTGGTCTCCATTCTGTCGCTATGGACATGCCAAGCATTACACTCAGCCCCTCACATGCATTCCACAATTTAATCCTCCTGGCAGACCTGTCTGTGAGGTTGCTATCGTCACTGTTAAACAGATAAGGAATCCAGGGCCCAGAGAGGTCCAGTAATTTGTCCCAGAGCGCCCAGCTACCAAGGAGGTGGTTCCCAGCCAGGCCTATCTGACTGGGAGCCTGAGGTCTAAAAGCCTCACCATTTGACTTGTGGGTCCCGGGCCAGCACCATCAGCATCGCCCAGGAGCTTGCTAGAAAAATGCAGAACCTCAGGCCCCAGTTAGCCCTACCAGAATCCGCACTGTGACAAAGTCCCTGGGTGGTTCATGTACATAGTTAAGCCTGAGAAACCTTGGTCGACCCGCCGTGCTGTGCCGCGTCCCTCAGGCTTCCCCCACAGCCTGCCTGCCCCCCTGACTGTTCCTGATCTTTCTTACTCCTTGCCGGGATCTCACTCTCCAGATCTCAGCAGGGGAAGCTGGTAGAAGCGACCTCCAAACCACTCTCTTTAGTGACTACTTAGCAGCTCTAAGACAAAGGTTTGAAGAAAAAAAAAGATGTCTGAATCCATAGACCTGATTCGAGGATTGTCTATGGAGTGCCTGTATCCATGTTATCTCTTCCCAAATAGTAGACTGTAAAGAGGATATTTTTGTTATTTAAAAAAAGATAAATACTGCAGGCTTCATAACCAGAGGCCCTTCTGATATGCTTAAATGCCGTTCAGGGTGCCCTGATTTAAGGGGCTAGCGCTAGAACAGCAAAGGTCAATTATCCTGGCCTGTGGGTGTTTATATATGATGATGGAATGCAAACAAGTATTGTTTGGCTCTAAAAGCAGAACGGGGAAAAAACTTCATCTAGGTATTTAATTATTCAGGGCAGGGTGGAAATGGTCTTATCTTTCCTCACTCGCCCATCGTTGGAAACCCATAGGTCACTCGAAGTCAAGAGCCATTACAATGTATACGAAGGAACTGGAACATAACATTTAGCAGAAGTTTTCTCCATTTCTGCTTGTGTTCTTCACTGCCAAGGCTGTTTGCACTGTGTAATTCACGGACGGAGTCGGATAAAGTGGTCTGTCGTGCACGTGAGCAGGCGGTCGCACGCGCGCATGCGCACACACCCCCCCTTTAGGGTTTATGGGAGGAAACAAGTCTGATAATGATCAAGTCTGATAATTTGGTGTTTAATTCCGCTTAGGTAAAAGAAGAGTTGGAGATGAACATTTCTCCTGCACGTGCTGTATGTATGGGTTATAAAACCAGTATGAAGTCAAGGGTACCGGGCTGCAGCTTTTGTTTCTGCCAGTTTCTTATGAGGTATCAGGTTTCTTCACTAGTGTTAGAGCCAAGGCAGAGACCTAGAAAGATAAATGATTTAATTCGGGCTGTCAGGTTCTGTTTGTTTGGAAGCAAGGATTCACGAGGAGAAAAGCACATTAATTGAAGTCTCAAGGTGGTAGTAGAACACATTTTCTTTATTACTGCTTTCTGTGTAGAGGGATGACTTTTTTTTTTTTTTTTTTAAAGTTGATTTGGGGCTTCCCTGGTGGCGCAGTGGTTAAGAATCCACTTGCTAATGCTAGGGGACACGGGTTCGAGCCCGTGTCCCCTAGATCCCACATGCCGTGGAGCAACTAAGCCCATGCGCCGCAACTACTGAAGCCCACGCGCCTAGAGCCCGTGCTCCTCAACAAGAGCAAGCCACTGCAACTAGAGAGAGCCCGTGTGCAGCAACGAAGACCCGATGCAGCAAAAAAAAAAAAAAAAAAGTTTATTTGGTTTTGTTCGGTCAACTTTTATCGGTTGGTCCTGGGCTAGGTGGGAAAATCCACATGAAAAAGACCGGCCTGTGGGCAGTGGACCACAGGAGTGGTGGGAGCAGGGCTAAGAGAGACACATGTCGTTTCCTCTGGGACCCTTACAAAGGGCTTTCCCCCAAAAGGTGACTCCCAAGTTCGCTGTTGAGGTCTTTGCCAGGCAGAAAGGTGGGAAAGGCATTCCAGGCAGGCGGAGCCATAGGGGCAAAGCTACACCCATGTGGAGAATCTGATGTCTCTGGACATCAGTGTTGGCAGCACTGAGGTTGCGTGTGGCCGGGAGACGTGAGGAGGAGCAGAGGAGAAAGGGACTTGAGATGAGACCGGGTAGGTATGTGGTAGGAATCCGATCGTCAGGGCTCCTGTGGCTTCTTAAGCCACACGGGATCATAGAAAATCATGCCAGACTTGGAGAGGGTGAGGACAGTTAGATTGAAGGAATTGGAAGGGGCCCGTGTAAGGATTGGGGCTTTTTTAAACAATAGTAATTGCTACTCTTTTAATTGAAGTGTTTACAACTGAACAATCTACAGTGTTGTGTTAGTTTCAGGTATACAGCAAAGTGATTCAGTTATCCATTTTATGTATATATATATATTTTAAACTTTATTCTTTTTCAGATTCTTTCCCATTATAGGTTATTGCAAGATATTGAGTATAGTCCCCTGTGCTATAGAGCAGGTCCCTTGTTGCTTAGCTATTTTATATATAATAGTGGGTATATGTTAAGGGATCTGGGCTTTGATCCAAAGAGCAGTGGAAGCCACTGAAGGGAGGCCATGATTAGACTTGTGCTTTGAAAGCTTATTCTGTTTGAATGGTAGGTAGAGAACAAGAATGGAGACAAAAGGAAGGGACAGGAGTCTACTGTAAGGTCCTGGTGAAAGAGGAAAGTGGCCTGGCCTAGAGTGATGGGGAGGAATTGGAGAAAAGTGGAAGGTTTAAGGGGAGGAAACAGTAGATATAGGTGTCGAAGGGGAGGGAGATGTCCAGGTTGTTCTTCATACATCATGGTCAAGACTTCTTCCTAATTGCCTCCCAGAGACAGACGCAGCGTGCCATCATCTGTCTTCAGATGGCACCCAGGACTTGCAGGTATGGTCCAGGAGGGGTCTGAAGAGTACAGGCTTCTATGGGCATCTTATCCCCTGGCATCGAGATCCTCTAATTTTTTAGCAAATGTCAGAGCCAAGTCAGACAAAACAGTGTGACAGGTGATCTGAGTCCAGCCTTTATCATCTTCTCTCGGTCTGAACGCCTGGCATCTGCTCTGTGGCAGGTGTTGTAAATTAACTCAGTATCCATTGCAACACCTCCTAATTAACCTTTTGGTACTTGGAGGCCACACAGTGGAAAACTACAGTTCCCAGACCCCTTTGCGCGTAAGATGCCCCCAAGTGCACACACCTGCTCTGGACTGACAGGCAGAAGTGAGCAATGTTTGGTGCCTGCTAAGTGCAGGAGATCAGGTGTTCTGGCCAATGAGGTGGCAAAGACTTTTTGTTCTTCTGGGACAGTGGGTGGTAGAGTTTTCTGATGTCCAGTCCCTACTGTCATATCACTTCTTTTTCTGTCTGCTTTGTTCCTATTTGTAGCATCCGAACCCAATTTTCTGGCCCTCCCAGGAATGATATGAATTTCCTCAGATTGTCTGCTTAAAGCATTGACATGTATTCTGTTGCCTGCAAATAAGAACCTGCAATTCACTTCATTTATTATTACATATTTTCTTTGTTGTTCTACATGTAATGTTCCTTTTTTCTGAGCATAGTATGAGCTCCTTAAAGACTAAGACGAGGTCATGAGTCTTCTCTAATGTCAACCACAGTGCTGCTGTGGATGATTGCCATTTTTGTCTGCTTGAAAGCCAATCATCATTCTTCTAGAAAGAGGAGATTACTAGTTTGTGCCCCAGCTTTCCTCTGGGGGACCCCATCTTCTCCAGTCTCAGTTCACATGCTTTTATGGGCTGACTCCACCAAGAGAGCCAAGGATGGGCATGTGACTCAAGTCCAGTCAGTCAGAGCGTTGTATCCCACTGGCTACCATAATTAGCGCAAAGATGGGCGCATGACCCAATCAGAGCCAATGATTTGAAATCTCAGGGTTTTTTGCTGGGACTGTTGAGAGAGAGGGGCATCTGTCTACTCTCTTTCTGTTAGGACTACTGATAAAAAGGAAGAGGTGACCCATGCGCTGCTGGAGGCTCTTGTGCAGGCTTGAGAATGAGGTCAACCCAAAGGCAAGTAAAACCAAGAAACTGTGTTGTTGATGTAGGTTGAGACTTGCAGAGATCCAGCCTTTCCCAAAGACAGCCCTACTCTTGGTCTTTTCAGTTAGGTTAGTCAATAAAGTTTTCATTTGTTTTTTGCTTCAGCCAGTGAAGTGGGGTTTTTGTCGCTTACAACCAAGAGTCCTGACTAAAACTGGAATTGTCCATAAGTAGCTCCTGATTGGCTTATCAAAAAACGGAAGGTCTTAACTCTGTTTTCCTTTTAAGTTTTCTGTCCCTTCCGCTCCAGCCTTTCTTAAGTGACCATCATTAACACATGGTTGCGCTTTTAATGATTTGATGGAACAAACAATTCAAATACAGCCAAGATACATCTTGATCCATCATCCTCTTAAACAAATTGGCAGCTGCTTCTGGAAGGAAAGAGGTTCCAAGTGAGGGCCAGACAATGAGAAGGGTGCTGTGGCTCTGAGCTCTGTCCTGTGGTAGATACTACTTGCCACTGTAGAACATGAGCTAAGAACATGGGCCATAGCACCAAAATGAATTAGGGTTACTTGGGTTTGAATATTACCTCCACATTCATTAGAGGTGTGATCTTGGCAAAGTTGCTTAACTTCTGTGAATTTAGCCCCAACTGGCGTATAATTAAAGAAGAGTTTATTGGCTTATATACTTGGAAAGTCCAGGGCGGTGGCTGGCTTCAGGTTGGGCTGGATCCAGTCGCTCAAAGGATGTAAGTCACAAATCTGTGGTGCTTCCTTTCAGTGCTGGCTTTCCTCTGAGCTGGCTTCATTCTCAAGCAGTTGGGTTCATTCTTGTGGGTGTAACAGGGCCTGGAAGAGCTCCAGGCTTATATCCTCCCAGCTTTGCTCTCCTGGCAGAAAGAACACACCTCTAAAGCTCCTATAGCCCTATAGGTCCAGTGAAAATCTGAGGTAGTGCTCTTATCACGTCAGTTTGGGTCACCTGCGCATCCCTGGAGTGAGGGGCTTAGGTCAGATAAATGAGACAGAGGAGGGAATGTTCCTCAAAGGAAAAGCAGGGGGCTGTTACCAGAAAAGGGAACTGATGTTAGTTAACTGCGTAAAAACAACAGATGCCCCTTCTTACTCTCCTAGACTATGTTCTCTCAGGAAAAAGTGGAAATGTTCCCGCTTCAAAAGGTTTTTGTAAAATGAAATGAGCCAATGTTTGGGGTGCAGATGCTCTTGGTGCCTCACCCATAGCCCCACAGCCCTCACCATTTCCAAGTATGTGGCCCCAGGTTCGAACAGCGGTCTCTGCATCCCTTTGCCTGAGGACTTCCTCTGGCTGCCAGCGCCCACTTTGCCCACGTTTGCCGCAGGTTGGACGTGCTGGGGAGTTAACGTCACCTGGGAGCAGCCGTCGGCTGAGGAGTTGACGGATCCGTATCCCAGCCCCCTCAGCCCTCGAGTGGGGTAACTCTGAAGGGTGCCTCCTCCACTGCCCCCCAGAGGTTCCCAAGTGGCGTTAAGCTCTGGTTGCCCATAGTTGCCCGCTTTAATCCTTTCTTCACTTCCTTTCTCACTTCTCCTACTTCCCTACCTATGCTTCCTAGGATCTCCTCCCAAATAAACAGCTTGCACTTTAATGCACTTCCCTTTGGTCAGGGCAGCCCCAAGTAAGACTGCCCTACGTTTAACATCATGCCTGACACATTGTCAGCATTCGATACACATTTGTTATTACTATTTTCTTAGTTATTTTGAGGTTCATTTTCTGCCGCAGTTGGGTTTTGTATAAACCTCTGCATCCTTCTTCCTGCCCTTTTCTTTCTGCACTTTCCACGGCATCTCCCTGTCTCTTTCTTGCTATCCCATCCCTCTGCCCTCTCAACTTTTCCTTGTCTCACTACCTCTTAATTTTAATCTCTTCCCAGGGTAATTATAATTTTGATGAGCGGATGTAAAGTTTTAAACAACTACAAAGAAAATCGGCAACTAAACCAATTGGTAGACCAAACAACATGTGCTGAGACTGTAAACTTCTTTTTTTTAAAAATAAATTTATTTATTTTATTTATTTATTGTTGGCTGTGTTGGATCTTTGCTGCTGCGCGCGGGCTTTCTCTAGTTGCGGCGAGCGGGGGCCACTCTTCATTGCGGTGCGTGGGCCTCTCACTGCAGTGGCTCCTCTCGTTGTGCAGCACGGGCTCCAGGCACGTGGGCTTCAGTAGTTATGGCACGCAGGCTCAGTAGCTGTGGCGCACGGGCTCTAGAGCACAGGCTCAGTAGTCGTGGTGCACGGGCTCTAGAGCACAGGCTCAGTAGTTGTGGCGCACGGGCTTAGTTGCTCCGCGGCATGTGGGATCTTCCCGGACCAGGGATCAAACCCATGTCCCCTGCATTGGCAGGTGGATTCCTAACCACTGCGCCACCAGGGAAGTCCCAAGACTGTAAACTTCTTGAAGGCAGGGATGATTTTGGTTTCCACTGTGCCTGGAATTAACATGAGTTTGTATTCAGAGGGCTTTTTAACATAAGACCGATTAGCAGACTTTATTTTAATAAAGGAAAAAGACTGAATGAAATCTTCCTCTGTACATCTGCTTCCCATCTGCAGTTTTTGCCAAAACGACCATTTTTTATCTCATCCACCACACTTTGGCCTCTTGCATCTGCAGAGTGGAGCAACCGTTCACTAAATGACACCCTAGTGGTATGAGAGTGTTAATGCAACTCATTTATAAACAAGGAAAACACCCCAGCATCATCTGCACTATTAACCAATTTCCAATATGAAATGAATGCAAAACATTTCTTAGGGGGGAGAGTGTTTACGAATAAAGATGGATTTTCTTGTTAATGGAAAGATATATCAGTTTAACAAATCACACATTTGCAGTGTGACAAATCGTGACTTGGCAGTATGACAGAGGAATGCGTGCAGAAGTTTGGTTTGTCTTCAGAGAACCAACCACAGTGGATTTGGAAATGAAACGCGGTTTCCATCTTCATATCTCTGAATACTGCAGAGCAAAGAGTTAGCAAGGTAGCTGGGATGATCTTTTCTCAATGAGCTTGTGGCTCCCTCGGCTTCCCAAGGCATTGTCTCCATCTGTTCTGGGCCCCAGTGGGGGTAGAAGGGGTGGCTTGTTTTTATGTTTTTGGGAACTAGCAAACAAACCTCTACGTTACTGTGCTAATACCTGGTGAGCGAACCTACCAAGGAAGGGTTTTTTCAGGATGGCAGGGCTGCCCTGGGAGAGGGACAAGCTGGGCGGAGAGGACGGTGTTTCATCAGAAGCCTATCCAGGTGGCCCTCCTTGGGCCTTCCCTGTTTGGAAAAAGAAAGAGCTGGAGATTTGAGGGCAGCCAAATGTTTGTGGCTGGAGGCCAGACTTCTGTATACAAATGTTCCCCTGTTTGTTGCTCAGAGGAGATTCTTTCCACCTGTTCCTGCCTCTCCCTCCCTGGATGTCTCTGTAGGTCCTGAGCCCGCTCAGTGCATCCATATACCCATTTTCCTGTGTGTCTGGAGATGGGAAAGACTATTTTTTAAGGAAAGAGAAGTCATGAACCAGAAATCTTTGGTTCAAGACCTAGCTCTGCCACTTACTAGCTGGGTAGGATGGGGAGCTGAGAGTCTTTCCCTGAGCCTCTGTTTGCTCACCTCTAAAACAAAAATAATAAGAGCTTCCTAACACTTTGCCACTGGGTGATCTTGGGCAAGTTATTTGGCATATCTGAGCCTATTTCCACATCTTTGAAATGGGTTTAAAGAGTCTCGATTCTTCCAGGATTGTTGTAAGGAATAAACCTATTCATTCAGCAAATAGGAAAGGGAATCACAGAGACAGAATTAACTTCCCTGGGGGTGGAGGTGGGACCTGAGGGGAAACCAGGGAAGCAGTAAGTGGCTGTAGGAATAGAATGTAAACTTGAGATAAAATGTATATGAAAAACACCTTACAGACTAAATCTCTATAGTGCTCTGTAGAAGTATTATCTAAAGGACTTTATTTAGACAGGAAGTCTAAGTAAGAAATCCCAGGCATTGGGCCTCATTTCTATTTTCCATTCCCTTTATGTTTAATATTGATAAGCGTGAGACTGCAGGGGGTTAAAAGGGGGGACGGCATGAAAACTGTTTCCCTCTTTCTCCCAGCCTGGAGATCCAGGAAACAATAGAAGGAACGATGGAGGAAAAGCCCCTCTCTTCAATATTGGCGAGATCAGCACTAATTTTGATAACTGAATAGAATTTCCGTGGGTCTAGTACTCCTTAAAAACTATTGTATTTTTGAAGCCAGGTCAGTCAGCATTGTTTGGATCTGAAGTTAGTACATTAAATTTAATCTCTCTGTGTTCTTTCTGACATCATTTTTTAGAAAAAAAAATCTTTTTCCCCTTTATTAAAATCTCTAGTGGCCAGTGTGATTAGGGACCACTGATTTGAAACACCATTCTTCACGAACCCAGGAAAGAGGATGGTGACCTATTTCTTTTAAGATCATTTGACATATCTTTGAAAAATAAGTTAATCTCAGAAAAAAGAAAACAGGTATTTAACCAGAAATCTAATATGTTTTCTGAATCGCTACTAGGAGCAATGCCATTTGCAGGAAAACAGAAGCTGTCTTTCTAGAGAGATCCTTTTCTCTTGCTTTATTTCCCCTCTGAAATCATGAGCCAATGTTTGTGACATCACTGGGTTGTTGTGGAAATGTTGATTTCACAGAGGATTTCGACCTCAAGTGGGGAATTTAAAAGAACAAGTGTGGAGTCTTGGAAAAACACAATTGGTTTGAATAAAAATGGGCAGCATTTGGAAAAAGGATTCAGAAAGAAAACAGTATAAATTGTCTATAACAGGTTGTTTCAAGTTGTCCTGGAAGGATTCAAATACTTGTAGGAGCACCCTACACTGATACGCGGACTTCTATCTGAATTTTACTTACTATGGTATCTATAAAAAGTTGCGGGGGAGGGGGCTTCCCTGGTGGCGCTAGTGGTTGAGAATCCGCCTGCCAATGCAGGGGACACGGGTTCAAGCCCTGGTCTGGGAAATTCCCACATGCCGCGGAGCAACTAGGCCCGTGAGCCACAATTACTGAGCCTGCGCGTCTGGAGCCTGTGCTCCGGAACAAGAGAGGCCGCGATAGTGAAAGGCCCGCGCACTGCGATGAAGAGTGGCCCCCGCTCGCCGCAACTAGAGAAAGCCCTCGCACAGAAACGAAGACCCAACACAGACAAAAATAAATAAATAAATAAAATCAAAAAATTAAAAAAAAAAAGTTTGGGGGGAGCACGTAAGGAATGGCTTTTTGCAGAGAAAAACCCCTTGGATATTCAATTACTAAAATTGAGAGAAAGCTTTGGTCCTAAAATACCATTTGGGGGCGGGGGTTATCCGTTTACAGTTTTATAGCATGTAATAGACTTAAGAAAATAGCTCCATTTAAAGAATTGTGACTCAAGGGGCCTGAATTTCATTGCAGAAGCTACAAAATCCTTCTACGTTTTAAACTGTTAAATCAACAGAATGCCAAACTAGAGCCTTTCTTCCTGCTGGGGCAGTATTGTCCCCTAAATCCACTTTCCAGTTTCTCTCAGCCTAGCCTAGTTTGATGTAGCATTGACTTAGCTTAACTACAGCAAAAGGAAGTGGGTTTGCATTTGGGATGGGAGGAGGCGGCCACGGGTGTGTGTGTGTGTCGGCGTGTGCGCGCGCGCGCGCGGGAGACGTGGGGCACCGGGAAAGGAAAAAAAACCAATTGAGACGTAGCAACTGTGTGAAAATAATTTCCCCGTGGCTGTAAGAGGGGTCCCTGCACGGGAAAGCAATTTTAGGAATTAAAAAAAAAAAAAATCTTCAAAGAGGGTGGGAGGAAGGCTGGCCAGGAGGGTGCGGGGCGTAGCGGGGGACAAGTGCTTCCCCGCCGGTATCTTTCTTTCCCAGTCCAGGCTTGGGGCGACCCCCTCCCCACCCACCCACCTGCCCGCCGCCGCAACCGCGCCCCCTGCAGTCTCGGGGCCCGCACAGACCCGCGGGGAGGGTTGGCTGCCGGCCTGGGGGGGGGGGACTGCAAAGGTCTGGCAGCGAGGGCTTATTTAGTGGCCGTGGCTGTAGTACAGGCTGTCCCCGGCAGCCGGCGGAGTCAGCGCACCCACGTGACGGCCCCGGCTCTCCAGTGAGCTCCCCAAACAGACGCACACCCAGCCACACGCGCGCACACACACACGCACGCACCCCCGCGCGCACACGCCCGCCCGCTCTGCCTCTGCGCCCTCCATCCCGGCTCGCTCATTCTCTCGCCCTCTCGCTTCCCCTGCGGTCTCTCGCTCTGCGCGCACACACCACACACACGCACACGCACACACACGCGCGCACACACGCAGCCGGCACAGGCGGCGGCGGCGGCGGCTGCTCAAGTCAGGACGAACCTCTCTAGGTACCGTCTTGAGAAGGCGGCGGCGGCGGCGGCGGCGGCGGCGGCGGCGGCGGCGGCAGCAGCAGCCCGAGCATCCCTCCTCAGCCGGAGAGGGAGCACCGCCGAGAGTTTCCGTTCCCTTTGCCGTTCCCTTCCCCCTCCTTTTATTTTTCGAGAGAATTTCTTCTTCGCTTATTGGTTTAATTTGATTTTGAAAATTTTTGGTTGCTTTTGTGTGTGTGCTTTTTTTTTTTTTTTTTCTTTCCTCATTTTATTTGCATCCAGAGCATGGCGGGCTGCGGGCTGTCGGAAGACACCTTCTTCTCTTCCTTCTTTTACAACTACGGCTCCTCCTGGGAAACCCCTTCCAACCAGGTAAGGGGTGGCTCGGTGCCGGTCGGCGTCGCGCCCCGTGCCCCCAGCCGTGCGCTCACTTGGCACTCGGCGGGGAAGCAGAGGCTCGGGAGGGGGTGGGGAGGCTGGGGGGGCCAAGTGGGTCGCACCGTCTGGGTCTGTGCCAACCGGCGAGAGGAGGTGTCCGCCTTCCCCCAGCACTAGCTTTCCAGTCTCCAGGGTCTGTTGCGTCCCTCCCTTGTCCAATCTACCATCCAGACCTCTCCCCACCCCCCGCCCCGACCTCCCAGCCCAGCGGGAACCCGAGAGAGAGAGGTAGGAGCCGGCACGTTACCCCGAACAACTCCAGGCAAAACCAGGGAACTCGAGCGCAACCTTCCCCAAGTCGCCGCGGGCGCCGCGCCCCTGTGCGCCCGGCGCCTGCCCGCCCTCCAGTTGCGCCGAGGGGCTGCGGAGCTCTGAGTCCCCCGCGACGTGCTGTTCCCCCTCCACTGCCCCCCGGGCTCCGAGCCACCTCTTTCCCTAAAATGGCTGCAGTCTCAAGTGGAGGCGTCCCCTCACCCCGAGGAGGAGGGGGGCAGAGTGGATGCTCCGCTGCCCATGACCCCGAGCCTCCCCCGGCGCGCACAAGCACCCCACAAACACACACACTTAACTTTGATGACTGTGCAATGCAGTCCGGCTGCATCGTGCCCTCGACGCTCCCCGCCGCCGGCCTCGAGGTGTGCTTGTCGGTGTGACTCGGGGGGCGCGGAGAAGCTGGGGGTAGACGCCGGAAGGGGGGGGCGTGGAAGGAGATGGGTGTTAGTGGGCCACCGGTAACCTGGAGAGACAGGAATGTGCTCAGGGTCTAGGCGTGCAGAAGCTATTCCGGGAGCCAGAGCGAGAAAGAGAGAGGAAAAATGCCTTTTAATTAAATAACTGTTGTAGTCTGCTGCCCCCACCGCTTGTTTGGTGAAAGTCTACAGGCATCTGTCATCTCCAAACTACACGGGGAAGTGGAGCTGGAGTCGAGGGAGGGGGGAGAGAGAGAGAGTGTGAGTGTGTGTGTGTGTGTGTGTGTGTGTGTGTACGCGCGCGAGTCCAGGCTGGGGAAAGTTGGGGCGGGAGGCGAGGCGAAGGAGCAATGGTGAAAGGCAGCAGCAACTCGGCGGGCGGTCCGGGGCGCGGGGGATTCCCGGGCCCGGCGGAGCCAGCGCCGCGGGGGGAGCGGGCCGGCGGGGTTTGCGGGGCGTCGAGGAAAAGAGCTCTGTTCTGCCCGGCTCGCCCAGCCGCCGCGGCGTCTCTCCTTCCCAGCTAGCCCGCCAGCCTCGGCCGTTAGCCGAGCTGCCCGCCGCACTCGCCGGCTTTGGCGCGCTCCTTCCCAGGCCCGGGGCGCAGCGCGCTCCTGCGAGCTCCCGGCAAAAGAGCCAATACCCCAAAGCGAAACGACAGAAAAATGCGCTCCGCTGCCCCCGCAACACTCCCAGTTTCCAAGAAGCTGAGACTGCCGAACTAGTAATCGCCGGGCGAAGACCTCGCGTCTCCGGCGTGGGCTCTCCAGAAAGCGCCGCGGCCATCCGAGTGAATAATACAGCAGGACGGCCCGGGAGCCTCCGAGAGGCTCCTGCCGCCGAGACTGCATCAGCGGGAGACGGCGGCGAGCTCCGGCCAGACCGGCCGGCTGCCGCCGCGGGTGGGGGCGTCTGGGCCGCTCCCCGGAAGCATGCCGGCAGCTCGCCGGGTGCGGAGCTCTGGAAGGCGGGGGCCGCGGTGGGGGGGAGGGGGGACGACGGGGGGCGGGGTGACGGCGTGAACTGGGGGTTCAGGCGAGGCAGCCGAGAAACGGGAGGCCCTGCTGGGAGTAGAAACTTGCAGCAACTGCCGAGGTGGGTCGGGCGGGCGCTGGGGTTGGGGAACTCGAGGGGTACCCCGGCTGCCCGAGGCAGGCGCTGGGGGCTTTCTCCAGACCACTCTGCCTCGGGTGCTCTCCGTGCCTCCCGGCGCCGGCTCCGGATTGCCGAGAGCCAACAATCCCTCTGGCTCGGCAAACTCCAGCTCTCCAGGAGCGGGCGCCCGCGCGCGCGCGCGCGTGTGTGTGTGCGCGTGTGTGTGTGAGATTGTCGATGAGTCAGAAACCAACCCCAGCTGGTCTTTGAGGACCGAGAGGTGTAGGAAAGGCTTGAGCCACTCACCCCGCACAAGCCGGGGCGGGATTCGGGATTCCTTGGCAGCGCCGCGCCCCCGAGTCCGGGAGTCAGCTGCTTTAGGATAAGTTTCCAGGCGCGTACCTCCGACCTGCACCTCTGGGCCGCGAAACTCCAGCACTTTGTTTACCTCCCAAGGGAGAGAGAAAGGAGATTTGGGTGTAAGGAAGCTCACAGAGATACAGCTTTACAGCGATGGGAGGTTTGGCAACACCTTTTAACGAGATAGGAAGCAAGTCGTTTGAGAGCCTTTAAAAGCGAAGGGCTACGGCCCGATTTTGCAAGACAGGCAATCACGTGCAAACTCCTTGGAAACCGAAGGAGGTGGGCGAGAGGGAGGGGTGCGGGCAGGATTGGAGTAAAGGAAGGAGAGAACCAGAGAAGGGGCGGGGGTGGCGTTTTAAAAAGAGGAAAACTATCGGTCTCTTCGGGTAAAGTTAGTTTAACTTGATTTGGAAAAGCGTTTTCCCAAAAGGCAAGATCTTTCTTCTAGAAAGGGAGACTCATGTTGCTAAGAAAATCGGAAAGAATTTCTGACAAAGCAGCTGGCGCTGCTTTGTGGAGGATGATTAGCTCACAGGCCGGTACCGGGCGGCGTGCTACTCTTAGTGCAGTGGAATTGTATGGTGGGGAAAGGAAGATTATTTGAAATATTGATTTTTTCTTCCACTGGTGCGGTATGAACTTTAAGATAAAGTACAGAAACAAATGAGAGATGTACATCATTAGAGAAAGGTGCCCTCAAAGTGCTACCGAGGCTTTAATCTCTGGTGGTAAATGCAGCCAGGCAATGAGTCTTACCAGGACTTGCGGCTTCCATCGCGGCCCTATCACCATTTTCAGGGACGAAGAATATATAGGTATAAGGACCTAGGTTCTTATTGATCGCCAGTTTGCATTTTCAGCATTTGAGCGTGGTCAAATGACTAAGAAACCTGCTCCTAACTGTTCCTTCGGAGAAAAAGCATTAATTAAACAAAGGCAACCCTAACTCTCATCTTGGACTCTGGGCAGGGCTGCTAGGGGGAGGCCTGGGCCAAATTTGAAAGAGTGAAACTTATTCATGATTTTTACCTGAATCGCTGCCAAAAAGCTTACAAATCTTCCATTCCCTAAAAATAGCAATGCTCTTCAAATATAATTTGTTTACTCCACCTCAATTAAAAATAAAATCCTATTCCTAGTGTTAGAAAGTGCTTATGAAGGGAAGGGTTCCCTGTACCAAAAAAAAAAAAAAAATCAACCTTTTTATTTCTAGATCAATATGATATGCTCTCAACATCTAATACCGTGTAAAAGAAGCCTTTTTACAACATCAATAGAACGCAGGCATGTCTCCCTAAGAAGCTCTTTTCCTGGAATCACAAGGCATTTTGATTACTTTCATTTTCACAAGAAACGTGATTATGACACCTCTGGTGATAAACAAGCAAGTGAAAAAACTAATGAAAATGGTGGTTCTTTATGTAGAGACCTGGAAATTTGGAAACGACTGGTGCCTTTATTCCTTACTAAACACAAAAACAGACCCAGAAAACCCAAACACGAATCATGGCTGACTGGAAGGTTTTTAGCTATTCTGTGACATTTTATTATTAAAGCAGGGGGAGGGTGGATTGGGGTGATTTTTTTGGAGAGAGCCCAGTGTGTATTAGAGCCGAATATGTTACCATTTAAAAACTGGGAAATTCCATCTTATATCAGAAGGGACCACGTTGCAGAAATTTTGCACCCACTTGCCAATGTGCAAAACATACCATAGTGAGAGTGGGGCGGGGAGCATCTGCTTAGGTGGAATTTATTTCTTCAATTAGAATGAAAACCCCAATTAAAGTGCGTATATGAAATGTCTCTGATTTGGCTCAGCGCAGCAGACAACAGACCATTCTTTAATTTATAGTTTCACGCCTAGGGATGGCAGTAGTGCAAGCTTCCAGAACCCAACTCTATCTTTTTATGTTGTGCTTTTTCAACCTGCGAGTCTCTCCTATAGTTGTTGAAGTTTCCGTCTCCATCAGGAAACTGACTGCGCACTGGTCATTCCTGCTTGCAGCTGGGACCTGGGTCACCTTCTTAGCTGTCCCTCTGTAAGCCCAAATTGAAGCAGGCCAGGTCTGTATGATATTGAAGCAATCAACTGAAAGCGAAAAATGAAGCCAATTAGCTGACTGCTTGGGTGTCCACAAGGCCAGCTATCTGACTTTATTCACCCGATTGACCAGTTCTTTGGTTACTGGGTAGCTTAAACCTGAGTTCGTGATAAAGGCATCACCAGCAGACTCGACTCTGCCTTTAACTTTTTTTCTTTCCTAACCCCCTCCCCCTGCCACTCCCTCAAATTTGCCAGACTTGAAATGGAAAATGGCATCCTTATAAGGACACACACTCTCTTCTCAGAGTAGACAGTGACTGTTTTGAATTCAGCCCTGGACTTTTGTTAGCCAAGACCTGTAATTCTTTGTACTCACTGTATCTTTTCAAGCAGGCTAGACGTTTCAGTGCAGAATCATTAATGGATTTGGGTAAGTTGTTGAACGCTTGTGCTGACTGCCTGTTTTTTGGGAGGGTTAGGGGTGGGGCTTGGCACTCCTTCCGTGAATATAGATAGCCAAAGCAGAAACAGTCCGCTGAGGAGCACTTCTTTTCCGTCCAGTCCAAGTACCGTAAAGAATTCGATATTTTTTCCCCTCTTTTCTGGGTATATCATAATTCTTTTCTTTTTTTAATTTTATTTATTGATTGATTGATTTATTTATGGCTGTGTTGGGTCTTCGTTTCTGTGCGAGGGCTTTCTCTAGTTGTGGCAAGCGGGGGCCACTCTTCATCGCGATGCGCGGGCCTCTCACTATCGCGGCCTCTCTTGTTGCGGAGCACAGGCTCCAGACGCGCAGGCTCAGTAGTTGTGGCTCACGGGCCCAGCTGCTCCATGGCACATGGGATCTTCCCAGACCAGGGCTCGAACCCGTGTTCCCTGCATTGGCAGGCAGATTCTCAACCACTGCGCCACCAGGGAAGCCCCATAATTCTTAAAGTGGTAACACTGCTTGGATCCACGGAGATGAGCCAAGACTTGGGACTGTCCTCCGTTTACAAGGTTGTTAGGAAGCCAATATCTTAAAGCTGGAAAAATATAAACTGGGCTTCTTTGTTTAAAAACATTTTAATTTCCCTGAAGATGAGGGTATGAACTGCAAACTAGTTTTTAGGTGCATTTCTATATATTTACTTCAAATACATTTTAGAAATGTATCTCCCTCTAAATGAATCTCCCTCTAAATCCAGCTCACCTTATCCCAGTTTTTCCAACATTGGGTTTCTCCTAGGTAAACAGAAAAGTAAAAGAGACTTGTAATAACTTGGGTTTGTTGTGGCTCTTCCAGCAAGGGTAGCTTCTTTAAGGTACAAGCTTGAAAATCTTGTTCCCTTTTCTGTATAAAGTGCTGTTACCCTAAAACTTGGGAACCAAAGTACAGTGACAATAGCTACCATTTATTAATGCTGTTCCAAATTAAAAGTATGTGACTCCTTTAATCTCCACAACATATGAGTTAGATACCTTTATTACTGTTCCCATTTTATAGATGAAGAAAATAAGGCACAGAGGGGTAAGTACCTTGCCTCAGACCTCAGTGCTAATTAGGGTCCAAACTGGGACATCCTCCAGGCAGTCTGGTTTCAGAGCCCAGAGTCCCACTTACTCTTTCTCCATGCTTGACTTGCTCTCCAGTACAACAGAAAGATGCTGTGTGGCCATAGGTACGTTTCTAGCAAGTTTGTTATGCTGTCATTCATTTACCAGCTTCATGAAATAATGAAGAAATCCTTTGCTTGTCCAAGTTTGCTCATTTTTTTTTTCCTGGTTATTTATATAACCAGGTATAATTCTGTTTAGGAATGAGTTGAAGTCTTTTGTTTTGGCGAAATCAGCCATAACTACCTGATGCTTTTTTTTTTGTTTCTTGGTGATGGACTGAATGTTCGAGTTTACCATTCTTTTAGGTTTGAATGGTTCATCCAGGTTGAGAAATAGAGAGGGTCTTCAGATTGCCAGCTCCCAACATCAGATAATTATGATTTAGTGGAGGGCTCATTCCAAATGTATGTGGGCATCAGTAAGATAACACTCTACAGAAGAAATGTAATTTTAAGATACACGAATAGAATAATTTTTATAAATAATCATTCAGATGCACCAAAACCCTAGCTTATATATATATATATATTACGTATAGGTATGTGTATGCGTGTATATATATATATTTGAGGCATAACTCACTCTCCTTTTATAAGCAAACATATCATTTTGGGTTCGTTCTGTGTATAGCTGTGTTTGCGATTTAGACTGAGATTTACCTTTCTCGTCATGGCGACGTTATAACATGTGTCTTCTGTACCAAATCACGCACCTAACATTTATGTCCATCATGAACTAATGCCTTTTAGTGGTTCATCCCTTGTATCGTGATCTTCTAAAATATAGTTGTGGGAAGGGGAGGGAAAACATTAAATGTCAGTAGTTACAGCAAGACAGTCTCAGCGAAGAGGGCAAAGAGTCTCTCTCTAGTTTCACGTTCCCGCGGCCCTAGTGGAAATGTAAAAGTGCTGGGTTTGCACTGGAATGAGAATGGGGTCACCTACCCTTTGTAGTCATCATCAAGGAAGCAGACTTCCAGAGAGAGAGACCACAGGAAATCAGTGATCACACTTTGCCACTGGAGATGTAAATGTGGACAGCAGACGGCATTAAATGAAAGGGCAGCAGAAAAGTGATTTACTCAAGACGGCAGTGTGACTTTTTGGTCCCTTCAAAGAATTCACATTTTTGACGTAATTATATTAACATCTTTCTTTCTTTTGGATTATATATATATATATATATATATATATATATATATATATATTTATTTTATTTTATTTTATTTTTATTTATTTATTTTTATTTTTGGTTGTGTTGGGTCTTCGTTGCTGCGTGCGGGCTTTCTCTAGTTGCGTCGAGCAGGGGCTACTCTTCATTGCGGTGTGCAGGCTTCTCATTGCGGTGGCTTCTCTCGCTGTGGAGCATAGGCTCTAGTAGTTGTGCGGGCTTCAGTAGTTGTGGCTCGCAGGCTCTAGAGTGCAGGCTCAGTAGTTGTGGCACACGGGCTCAGTAGTTGTGGCTCGCAGGCTCTAGAGTGCAGGCTCTGTAGTTGTGGCGCACGGGCTTAGTTGCTCCGCGGCATGTGGGATCTTCCCGGACCAGGGCTCGAACCCGTGTCCCCTGCATTGGCAGGTGGATTCTTTTTTTTCTTTTTTGGGCAGGTGGATTCTTAACCACTGCGCCACCAGGGAAGTCCCTATATTTAAAAAAAAAAAAAAAAAAAAAAAAAAAAAAAAAAAGGAAACGAGAAAATACGGTTAGGCGCTGTTACTGTCGTTTCACGTGAAGATAGTTACTTAAGGAAAGCAGAGCGTCTGGATGGAACCACGTGTACCCTCCCCTTCTTTTTGTGGTTAATAAGAATCGACCTGATTTATTAAAGTTACCAGACTTCCGTTTGTTTGTTTATTCCATGTATTCCCTGACACAGGGGGGAAGCTTGCCAAGGCTCACCTTGACAAGAAGGCGCTGCAGAGGGATGCTTATATGGGAGAGGCACGGAGACGGGGGGCGATCGCTGGGGTAAAGGGCAATGTGGGTGTGGAAGCTTAGTGACATATGTAGAAGCAGGCGTGCGGTTCTCATACACCGCCCCTTTTTAGGGTGCGCTTCTGATTTGGTGCGCTTCTGATTGCTTTGTGAGCACATCTTCCTGTAGGTTTGAAATATCCAGCTGCAGGTAATAGCTATGGGGCAAAGAACGTCTGGCTTATATCTGGGAGAAGACAAAAAATCCATGTAATCTCTTGCCTGAAAGCCTATTAGAAAGTGTGTTAGTTGTGTAACAACGAAACCAAACAAGCCAAAAAAGCACAAACAAAAAGAAAGAGTCTAACCAACACCCCCTACCACATTTTGCTCCAATTTATTATTTCCAGTAGCAGTTCAGTCCCTAAAGTTAACAATGAATGATTATGATTCTGTAGTTTTGTTTACAGCATAAATTAGCATTTTGTTTTCTGTTACAGCTTTTGAATGAGGAATTATAATGTATAATTTGCTGAAAATAGATGTTATCATCTCTTAGGATGAGAACAACCCCATAAACTTGAACAAATGATAAAAATGGAATCAATTACATTTCAAATGGAAGTAGTTTACAAACCTCCAAATACAAAGTGGCAGTAGTAGCTGGTTATTGTAACAAATAATTAGTTTTTTTAAACAACATTTATTGAATTCCATTGATGATTTGGTAATTGTTCACAGTCGACTGTAGCCCTCCCTCTTCCAAAATGAAATGTGGCATGGAATGACTGCGTCTTATGAACTGCAGGTTGCCTCATTATTTAGTGTTGCAACCAGAATGTATACTTATTTGCAGATGTAACCTTTCTGAGTAATAAGAAAACATCAAATTGACAAAAATGATGCCACCAAGGCTGGTTGGTGGCTTAAGATAAACACCCAAGGGCTCATGAGTGAGAGTGTTTTCAGGTTGCAAAGAAAGAAAAGAAGTATATTGTCAAAATGGGTGTGTGTCAGTGTGTGTTGAAGGGGGAAGCATTTTAAATAATTTATCAAATAGATGAGTCGTATTTTTACATCAGCAAGAGTTCATTTCTCTGTCCCACTCCCATCACTGTCTTTCCCATAATCCTTTCCATCCTGAGTTGTCATCGTTTATGTGTAAGTTTCACCTCCCCTACCACTTAGGAAGCTCCTTGTGGGGAGGAACAGTGCCTTCTTCAGTTCAAGATCCCTCATCATGCCCGGCCTGTAGTAGACAGACAGATGTGTTGGAAAGTGTCTGAAATTTCAGAAAACTTTTATGCCATTATATGTGTCCCTTCATTTATTCTTATTTGCTCCGTCTCTTAGGATGATGAGGACAATTCTACAGTATCATTTTTGAAAATGGGAATTTGACTTGGAGAGTAAATGAATCCTGCCTTCATTTAAGCGTCTCCGGGGAAGAAGATGATTGGGTTACTGTAGGCTCACTAGACCTCTTAATTTTTAAAATGAAAAGTTATGAAGTATATACTTAAATTAATAAATTCAGAAAGGATAAAGGAGGAAAAGTGGGAATCTGAGGGGTTGTAATTTTAATTTTAATTTTTTATTTTTTGGTAACTTCTACATGCTGAGTGGATCATTCATTTTTGATTATTTCTAAAAGATTAATCTATTTCTTTAAAGTTAATATGCAAAGAAATATGTTCAACATCACTTTATTTTTAGATCCCACGATTTAGTCTGAAACAAATCAGTGGTGCATTATAAACACACAAGAATGTATCTAATGATAGGAGTCAGGCTGAACAGATGCTAAAAAGGATGCTTCTGGTGAAGTTGAGGGAGCTGCAGGAGGGGATGGAAAAAAATCTCTAGAAGTTGGAGGGCTTGTGAGGTGAACACTATAGAGACTTTTCACCCATCAAATATGTGCTTGTGCAGTTCAGAGCAGAAGGGACTCCATTTGCTTCTCCATAAAAGTAGGAATGATGACATCCATCCCCTCGTATGGTTGTTAAGGTTAAATGAGACCTTGGGAAGACCTTTGCTCCTGACTAATAAAGAGCTGAGTCAGTGTTAGGTCTTCTCCATCAATCCTCAAATATTTATAGAGTACCTACTGATGTGGCAGTCCAGCAGTGTGCCTGGCACATAGTAGTCTCAATACATTAGATTGAGTCGATAATAATAGAGTTCTTGCATTGAACACTTACTATAACATTCCAGAAACCTTTTAAAGTGCTTTACATAGATTAACTCATTTTGTCATCAGAATAACCCTAGAGGTAGGTACTGTTATCAGTGTTGTATATTGCCCTTTACAAATGAAGGAGCCAAGGCACAGAGAGGTGAAGTGACAACCAAGGTCACACAGTCAGTAAGTGGTACAGTCAGGATCTGTATCTATCATGTCTGGCTTCCAAGCCCATGTTTTAATTTTAACCACCATGCTAGGCTGCCTTCAGGTGGACGAACCGATGGGTGACAGGGAAATAAAAGATGGATAAAACCAGCTGCCTTCAACTTGGGTGTGGGTTTCAAGTGGAACCTCACCTCTGTGCAGAGAAGGTTAGAAAATGGGTAGTGCTTTAAGAAAGGAGTGGATAACAGTGCAGTGGTCATTTGCATGATGGGGAGTTTCCTTTTGGCTGGAAGAATCACAGAAGATTTTAAAGAGGCAGTGACATTTGCTTTGGGCTTTGGAAAATGGGGAGAATTCGGGTAGATGAGAATGAGGCAGAGGGGGCATTCCAGGCAGAAGGAAAGCGCAGAAGGAATTTGTCAAGGAGTAGTTGTCAAGGATTGTTCTTTTTTTTTTTTTTGTCAATTTTTTTTTCATTCAACCAAATTTATTGAGTACCTACAATTTATTGTGCTTATCCCCACCCTCAAGGAGCTTTAATTTAGTAGGAGAGACATAGATCACATGACATATATATAATATATAATATATAAATTCTTTTGTATCTGTCTCCATATGTATATACCTATCGTCAATCTATCATCTATTTGTCTGTCCTTCCTTCCTTCCATCCGTCCAGCCAGCCATCCATCCATCGATCCATCCATCATCTCGTTCAAATTGTGTGAAGTACCAAGAAAGAAAGAAAAAAAAATGTTATATAGAGAGAAGAACAGGTGAGGGGGCAGGGTCTGCCCTACTCATTGTTTCAACTTTGGAAGTTTATAAAGGGTCTTCCAAGGGACGAGTTTACAGTCCTCCCATCAGCAGTCCTCCTCCCTCTCTCTTGCTTAGCATAGGGACAGAGCTAGCAGAGGTGGGATCATGTGAGTCAGTAATCTAAATAGGGGAGTTGCTTTCCATTCTGTTCTGTCACAAGCAGGCAAGAAAGCTTTCCAACTTAGTTGAAAGTTAAGATCTTTGCATCATTTAAAATCTGCTCTGTTGACAATGTCAAGAGAACAGTTTAATTAGTAAATCAAACGTAAAGTTTTATTTTGGATCTTATGGCACTTTAATGGATTGCTAAACATTTTCTGGATTAAAATTAGTCATCCAAGCTAGAAAGTGACGTAGCCTCTGAAGTTGGGGACACACTCTGAGGCCCGTGCAGCAGTGCTAATGAAATTGTTTACTTCTTTCTTTTCGTGATGTCAAACTAAAAGGGTTACATAGCATTGTGAAAAGAGCCAAAAAAAAATTGTGAAGGGGAACGGAATCATCTTTACAATGTTTGTCGAATGCTTGTTTTTTAGGAAGTAGGACTCCATGGCTAATTGATTTTGTGACCCTGCTAGTAACAGATGCATTAGAAATAGTTTTAGGATTATTTTCCCCAATTAAACTGGCCTTAAAGAACAAGTTTCTAAAAAAAAAAAAAAAAAAAAAACCAAACAGCAACCCCTACCCCCTCCAAAAACCAATAGGTTGATTCCTGTTTATGTGCATTAAAATAAATACTGGTTCATTTCCCCCAAATTTGGCCATATTCATTCTTTTACTGTAGTAGTAAAATCGAGTATGATGATATTTTGGGGAGTGTTTATAAAGTGCTCTCTTAGTCACTATCATTATGGTGGAAGGAGAGCTTGCCTTCTGAAACCATTTTTTTTTACTACAGTAGCACCGAATACCCACTGGAAATAAAGTAAATGTTAAATAAATATGCATTATACTCATTTAGGTAGTTGTTTTTTAAATGCTCGTTACAGTGATATTAAACATTTGCATTGTGGGGTCTCACTCCAGGAACAATGACGAAATCTTTATTAAATCTCTGCCTCCTCTGTAACTGATTCTGTCAAGTGACCTCTGAGAGCATCTCAAAAAAGCATAGACTGAGGTCATTTTAGGCTAATGAGTCTTCCCCAAGCATTACTTAATTGTTTAAATAAAGTAATTAGAGAATGTCCTGTAATATGAAAGCCTTTGAAGATACTTGAATATCCCTCTTTTTGGGAGAATTTTGGGAAAATGCCTAATCTTATATTTGGGTATATATGGTATTTAAGAAGTCTTCATAAATAGGAAGCACTCCTTGAATGCTGTTGTTCTTATTAGTTCTTTTACATCTGTTGTATTTAAATAGTTACAGCTTTTTCTTAGTTGATTTATAAATGCCTTGAGTTTTTTTTTAAACATCATTTGCATGACTCACACATTAAATACAGTGCAGGGCACAAAATAGGTGCTAAAATCTTTATTGATCATTTGAAAAGAAAAATAACCTTTGACTCCTTCTGGGAATGTACAGGTATCAGCCCCTGTTTCAAAAAGGATCAGAACATAGAGGTAGGAACATTCCTTTAAGCACCAACCCAAAAAGGACTTTTGCTAAAAAGGGAGTTTTCTCTTCAAAATTAGGACAAATACTTCTTTTGTTCTGCATTTTTAAGAATAGGGAATACTTTCTTCTTTTATACTTTACTACTTAATTTAAAAAATATATTTAAGCCTGATTTTCTAAGGTACTGTTTTGGAATATCATATACTAGGAAACTGATAAAAGCATATTATTAATTTTTCTTATTATAGATATGATACATTTTCATTTTGGAGATTTTTCTTAGAAAGATTCAGAAAAAAGAGGAAAATCAAAACCATGCATAATGCAAACATCTAAAGATAATCACAGATACCATTCTAACGGATATCTTTCCAGTCTTTGTTTTAGGCCTACATAGTATTTCATTTTTACATTGGTATCACGTGTAAGCAATTTTATAACCTGATCTTGGCCCAATAAATCATAACTAACTTGCCACGTAATATTTTATATGCTTCTATATCCCTTTTAATGTCTCTGCAGTATTCCATTGTATGATTATAGGACCATTTATTTAACCATCCTCCTAAATGTTGGGTGTTTAGGTTGTCACCAATTATGACTAAACCTGGGGCATATCTATGATTATTTCTTCAGGATCATACCCAGAAGTAGAACTGCTGAGTTAAAGGGCATACAAGTTTTTACGACTTTTGTGTTAATTGTTTCTTAGAAGAGATGCACCAACTTATACCCCCAGCAGCTACCCGTCAGATGGAGGCTATTAGGAGACGAACCTCGTATTACAGTCTTTTCTTTGTCCATTTGAAAAATTCAAAATAAACTTTTATAATGACTTTGTCAGTCAAGAGGTCATGCTTATATCAATTATGACCTTCTTTCGTCTTTAGTTTTTCAAATTCTTTGGGCTGCTAGAATAAAACGCTAGATCCAAGCAAATAGTTTATGTCAAGAGTTTAACTCTGGTTATCAAATGAGCATTTTTTCCTCTCTTTCCAGGGCATATTATCTCTACAAAACCTCCTGGCTTATGTTCTGTTGAGACCTATGGAGAGAAAAATCTTTCTTGTTCCACTCACAGAACTACTTAAACTTCAAAACAAGGAGTAAGTCTGGACTCTAAGCAGTATCTCTGGTCATTCCTGAGATACTTCCAAGGGAAGAGGAATGTTAACTATATAATAAGGCATCATTATTGCTGGTCTGGTCTGGACCCAGATCTGACGAATCTTAGAGATATTTGTGCAAATAAAAACTTATACAAAAGTAATAATGATTCAATTCCACAGTGAAGGGCATTCTCTTTTCTCACTGGCTCACCCCACTTCCTTTCTCTGTTGACCTCCTCACAGCTTTTTCCATAATGCCTTTGCACACCTTGGTTTATTAACAATATAAACTCCCTTTCCCCAAATCTTGCCCTTAGTACAGTTTGATTCCTCCTTAGGAAGATACAGTGGGGGCAGTGGCTGTTCATTTGTCCATACCCCTTAGGCCCAGAGGAGCTGTGGTCATTGTTGCTTCCAGAACATTACTTGGCCACTATCACACAAAACCATGTGATTCTTGTAGCCCCCGGTGAAATTCCCAGAGACTGTATCCTACCCTTCCTCCTGGTCTTCTTATCAGCTCCCTGTCACTTCCCCTTTTCCCCTGAGGGCCCAGACACTTGGCTTATGTCTCCCCTCTCCCCCAGCTGTCATCACCAGGGTGATCTTCAGCATTTGTGCATGGAGGATGGACCCAGTGGCTTAGTCTCCGAGTTGCAACACTTCACCTCCCACAGTGGCCCAGTCACCAGCTGACCTTATCGTTTGGAATGGCTCTGCTCCTGGAACCTTAAACTCCAGTGTCATCACACATGACTACAGCCTCATAGCCTTTCTGCTGCCTCACCTATTTATTTCCAAGATCCCTGGTCCTTGTACTGCTCTCCCTTTTTTCTCAGCTCATCAGTCATACTTTCCTCCTTGCTTTTTTAGCCAGCGCAGAACCCGATACATCACTTTAACCACTCTCTTGCCAAAACTTCAAAGCCCTTATTAATCCTTTGCCCTTTAATATCTGTCCACAAAATCCCAGTCTTGGGTCAGTCCAAGCAACTGCCTTGTTTGCTTCTACATGCAAGCTGTTGCCTGCTGTTGGAAAAACCCAGTCATGCTAAAGAATGCCACTGTGATTTTATTGTCCCCAAACTCAGTGCCATTCACCAAGCTCTGTATGGGTCATCAAGCTCACTCACTGTTCGTATCTGCAACTCCAGACATTGCCCACCGTCCTCAACTCCTCTGCCCACCACTGGCTCCCTTCCCAGGTGAGGATTCATGGTCACCCAATGTGAATTCCCTTAATCTTTTGTCTCATATCTGGAAATCTCCATCTTTTCACCTCCGGCTTTTCTTGCACCTGTGAATATCGTCCCCTCTCATCCTCCGCAGGACTTTGATCCATCATTATGGCTTCGTGACTCCATACACTTAGGAATAAGTGTTCCACTCCCATCTTGAAAAATTCCTCCATCAACCTTTTACTTCCCTTTAGAGGGTGCCTGTCTCCTTCTTTAGTTGGATGGCATGAAAAAGCCCAACTAATGTGACTGTACGTTTCAGAGTCAAGAATCTGCATGACTGTGAAGCTGGTCTCTCTCAGTGGCTCAAAGATTGCTGGAGCAAAGGGGCAGATAGTGATCCAGGCAGGTGACCTCTGTGCCAACCTCAACAGGAAACTTGTAGATACTCACTGTTTACAAATCCTCCCCTCCCACTCACTTTTTAATGACCTCTAAGAAGGGTTCACCCATCACCACCTTGCTGAAACTCTCCTGGCAATGGCTTCATAATACCCAAAGGCTGGGACTCTTACTAGTTCTATTTTTTTTTTTTTTTTTTTTAGGTATTTCTGTGACTCTATTGAGGAATTGCTTTGACTTCTGTGGCATCTTCCTATCTTTCATCACATCTCTTCTCCCTCATTGACTCTTGCCTTGCTTGACCTTAAATATGATGTTCCTGGGGTCCCCACTCTGATCTCCTTTCCTTTTACTGTATTCCTGCTCTCCTGTGGCAATCTCTTCACACATGGAAATCAGTCTTTCAGATTTGTATTTCCAGGCAAGATCTCCTTCCTGAATTCCAAAACTATTTAACCAACTGGCTACTTGACAGTCCCATTGATATTTTAAGCACAGTGCGTCAAAAGACAGAATTCCTCATGCGTTACTCTTGAATTCCTTATCTGGATGAAAGGCAACTATACTCATCCTGCATATCAGTTAACATCTGCAGTATACCAAAGCACCCAAAACCTTGTGGCTTCAAACAACAACCGTTTATAAGTACATAATTATATGGATCAGGAATGTGGGCTAAGATCAGCTGGGTGGTTCTTCTGCCGGTTCAACTAGGTTCACTTATGTCTGCAGTCAGCTGGCTGTGGATGGCCTCACTCATACATCTGGCAGATGGCTGGCTGTTGGCTGGTGATATGGGGTTAACTGAGCCATGTATCCATGCATCCATCATCCAGCAGGCTAACCCAGGCTCATTCACATAGTAGTGACCACAGGTTTCCCAAGAAAAGCAAGAGAGAGGAAGCTGCAAGGTCTCCTGAGGCCTAGGCTTAGAACTTGTAAAACATTACTTCTGTCTTATGCTATTGGTCAGAGCAAGTCAGAAGGCCAGCCCAGATTCAGGGAGTGGAGAAGTATATTCTACCTCTTGATGGGAGGAGCTGCAAGGCCACACCACAAGGACATGCATGTGTGTGATGGGCATGGGAGGTGGGGTGGGTGGGAGGGAATTAGGGGCCACTTTCATAATTAACTATACTCATGACCCAAGTCAGCCAGTATCTCATGCTTTCCTTCTCCTTTCACTTCAAGTCAGCCATCAAGTTAGGCTGGTTATGCCTTCATGTGAACTCTCTTATTTGTTCCTATCTTCAACCACTGGTCTGCATAATTCGTAAGCTTAACCTCTGTATGAGTTTGCTAGGGCTGCTGTAACAAAGTACCATGGGCTGGGTGGCTTAAGCAATGGAAACTTACTTTCTCACAGTTTTAGAAGTCCAAGGTCAAGCTGCAAGCAGGTTTGGTTCCTTCTGAGGGCCAGGAGGGAAGGACCCATTCCAGGCCTTTCTCCTAGGCTTCTAGATGGCTGTCTTCTCTCTGTGTCTCTTCACGTTGTCTTCCCTCTGTTTGTGTCTGTGTCCAGATTTTCCTCTTCTTATAAGGACAGCAGTCATATTGGATTAGGCCCCGTCCTAAGGGGCTCATTTTAACATAATCACACTGCAAAGACCCTGTCGTCAACTATGGTCACATTCTGAGGTCCTGGGGGTTAGGATTTCTTCGTGAACTTTTTTGGGGTGGGGGGGACACAATTCAACCCATGTTGATTCGCCCCAGCATCCTCTACCTCATCCTAAAACAGCATTATGATAGTGGTAGGATTGAAATCTCAGGCCCTTTGTTAGTGTTGTTAGTGCAAGTGATAGTATTTTTTTTGTCATTTTTTCATGTCTCCCTTCCTAGACTGTAAGCTTCGTGAGGGCAGCACACTTTGTCTTCATGTGTCCAGCACTTGGAACAGTAGGCCCCCAATCAACAGTGGTTAATTTCAATGTATGTCTTCCAGTTTATGAAAAAAATAAGTAAATTATCTTTTTACTTGAGGCCCTGGGGAAATGGTCCTCCAGAAACAGTGACCTCAGGATTTGTGATTTAGAAAAGAGTGGCGAATGATGTGGCCTTAGTGCCTTTTGGCTGACCATGAGCAAGGAAGTGAGACAACTCTAGCCTTCACCCATTCCAAGTCATAACTAGTGCAGAATGACTGAAGGACGTGGCTGAGAGAATAGAACTTGTTAGACCCACGTGTGCAATTCTCATACATTCTGTTAACTAAAGAAAGAAGCTGAGACTGATACAAATGACAGCAACGTTAGACTTTTCCGAAACAGCCTGTTTTAGGGTTTTCCAGAGAAACAGAACAGACATACTGTGTGCGTGTGCGTGTGTGTGTGTTTTGAGAGAGAGAGGGAGAGAAGTATTTTAAGAAATGGTTCATGCAAGTGTAGAGGCCTGGTAAGCCTAAACATTGCAGAGTAGGTCAGCAGGCTGGAGACCCAGTGAAGAGTCACCATTGGAGCCCCAAAGCCATCTGATGGCAGAATTCTTACTCAGGAAGGTCAGTTTTTGTCTATTAAGGCCTTCAATTGATTGGATAAGACCTACCCACATTATGCTTTACTCACAGTCACCAATTTAACTGTTAATCTCATCCAAAAAACACCTTCACAGAAACATCCAGAATAATGTTTGACCAAATATCTGGGTACCATGGCCCAGCCAAGTTGACACATAAAACTAACCATCACCCAGTTCAACCCTCCTGGTCCCATGAGGCACTTCATGGTATAGAATATAATGACTGGAATGTAGGCAGAAGGAATGGACGAAAATAAATAAGTAACTGACCTACGTACATGTGTAGGAGGGACTCTTTGTTGAAAATGCCATTAGGGTCTTGCCTGATTTAGATGTTAGCCAGCATTTTAAAAAGATGTTCTGTAGTCTAAAAAGGAATAGTCATATGATTTTCTGTAGCTCGAGTAGAAAATATGATGAGCCCTGAGTGTTTAAGAAAACTTTAAAATCCTTATTTTATGGTGAACTTAATTTCAGTCGATAAGAAACAACACAAATATGAGTACTGTATTCATTTTTATGCAAACATGAAATCAAAGTTTATGGTATATGCTGGGAAGGAATGTTATAGATTAAACAAAGTCACGAAAATCAAAGAATTATTTGATTAGGAAGCCAAGCTGAAGTGCTGATTATTATAGCTTAGTTATCGTCCTTTACTGTTACTCTTAGATCTATTTGTATTGTAATCAAATTCCCTGTAGTTTCTTGTCTTTAAGCAGACTCAGAAGCGTGATGAAAAGAAATAATTGTTTTCTTAGACAGTTTTTGGATTCTGAGAAAGTCTTTCACAACAGAAGAGGCCTTGTGGGTGGTCATTTGAGAAGTAATAACAGGTATGAAGCTATATTTCTATTAAGTCTTAAAAACATTTACAAGGGTGAGGAATTTGGAACAAGCTATTTTTTTTTCTTCAAATGGCTGAATATTCAGATGATAAAATACTGTCTTCAAAGATGTCTGTAGGCATCTGGCCCAGACTTAATATGCAGTGTTTATGAAATCAAGGGAAGTGAGAAAGGTTACTTGTAATGATGAATTCCACACAGCAGTTATTAATTCTGTCATCATTTTTACTAGTGAGTATAATTCAGGCTTCAGATTTCTCCATTTTTACTGGGAAGGAAAGAATCTCTGCAACATTTACATCTTCTCAGGCAGATTTGTGTAAGAATTCTATGTTGCTTCAAAGGTTTGACCTCTCCAAATTGAAATCTATCCATGTAGAAGTTCTAGAAGGAAATCCACGTATAGTGTGATGGTGAAGGTCTGGTGTTTTATAGTCAGCTCTGCAAGTTACTAACTTTCAGTTTTCTGATCTGTAAAATGGACATTGTAACATCTACTTTCTGAGGTTATTCTAGGAGTTAAATGAGATAATACAAGGGAAAAGCTTAGAACAGTGCTTGGCGTGTGGAAAGCAAACAGAAGCTTTAATGATGATGTTAGTATAAACGGAAAAAGAGGGAGACGGGTGCAGCATATGTGAACAGGTGCTAACCAGGTTTACAAGAGACAATTTTGGGGAAACCATAATATCTATTTGACCCCATTTTCTCTGCCCCCTTCTGTATTTGTTCCCACAGGACATGTTGGTAATGAGGTAAGTTTCAATAAAATATTTTCTAGGAACAAACACGTTTAGTCTTTTGTTGAGAAGCCTTATGCCCTAATACATACTAGTCACGTCATTTCTAGAAGTTCTGTTGTCTGCTTTAGATTTTAATATTTTTTTTCTGGTTTGCAAACAAAATGGAAAAAATTGTCCATTTATTTGCAGGGAATAAAAACATAATACCAACGAAAATTAGAAGGTAAAACTCCAGAATAATGTGATTCTTCAGAAAATGCAATCAAATTATAGGAGACAGGTAATAGCCAGTTCTTTTTTGGTTGACCTATAATAAATGCAGATTGCATAGGTATTTAACATAGAGTGGTATTTCAAAACCAGATGGTGACTATTATTTCCATTATCAGTGGAAAAAGTAATGTTAAGGTAGAAATTAGTATTTTGGGCTTATAAATGGGAAAAAAGTCTTTTGAGCCAAACTACGTGAAAAACTGTAACTCTTTCAGTCTCAAGTTAGAGGATTGTTCTTTCCACAAATATTTTTGGAGGCTTGATCATGTTCCAGACACTGTTTCAGAACCTGAATAGACAGCAGTGAGCAAGAAAAACAGGCCCGGGCTTTGGTGGCATTTATTGTCTTGCAGGCGGAGACAAAATAAAAACAATAAAATTAAGTGCAGGCACAAGATAATTTCTGAAAGCGATAAGTGCTATGAAGATGATAAAAAAGGATGATGTGATGGGATTGACAGTGATGAGGATGGGGTGTGTGGAGGGGGGTGTACATGCTGGGGTAGTCAAGGGAAGACCCTGCGGAGGTCTTGTTGGAGCTTCTGTGGGCTGGCCGGAAGTGGGCAGCAGTAACGGTGTGGCTGCAACTGGGTGAGTGAGGGGATGTGGCTGGACATCAGGACGGAAGCAGCGGAGCCCAGATCCCACCAGACTGCAGGTGAAAGGTGAGGAGTTTAGAGTTTAGAATCCATCCTCAGTGATACGAGAATTCGTTGGGAATTTGTAAGCAGGGGAGGGACATGGCATGATTTATGTTTTTTAAAAGATCACTGTGGCTTCTTCGAGGAGGAGGAGGATGGGCTCTGGCAGAGGCAGGGGTGAATCAGGGGAAGAATGAACAGTTGGGGGCTCTTGTGTAAAATAGATGTGAGAGATGGTGGAGGCAGGGACTAAAGATGGAGAGTCATTACCTTAAACAAAGAAGAGTTTGGGCAGCTGCCTCTGTTTCCCAACGTTGTAAGGATGTCCGAGTGTCTGGTAATAGTGCAAATGACAAATCTGAAGTGGGCTCCTCAAACATAACATGGCGGACAAGGGTTAAGTAGCACATTCAGGGCAGATGCCCGTGGATGTCTGTGATTGGCTGGATTCCAGTGGGAGATGAGAAGTGTACAACTCCAGTGGACGCACTCTGTACCCCTGTGAACCCTCTGGGGTTTTTAGAAACAAGTGTTTAAAATGTTTAAATGAGCAGCCCTCTGTTTTGTTAGTTTCTGTAAAGAACAATCGCCCAGTTTGAAGAACGGCTTGGTGCTGAAGTCTTTAGAAGCTGCTGGTCATTGCCTCAGATATTCTGTGGGGAAGGATATCTTCTGGGGCTGTTTCATGCCAATGTTTCCTCCTTTTGTTTGCAAGGAAGAAAGCTCACTAAGAAGACATACACACACACACACACACACACACACACACACACACACACACGGCTTTGGTGGTTAGCAGATGTGTGGCAAGGATCCAGACACGTCATGGGATTCAAGGTCAGAAAGTGAAGTGAAGCCACGTGTCACGTGAAGTAGGACTGGGTGCTGTAGAGTTGGCACAAGGGCTACGTGCCCTCACTGTCTTAGGAGCCCCTTTGCTCCTGACTTATGTGGCCTAAGATTCAGCCTAAATGGCTGCCAGTCCTGATTCCACGTCATCACTGCTCAGCCCCAGTGCCCCATCCCAACTGATGTTCCTTCTCTGTCTCTTTGTTTGGTTTCCCAGTGGGCAGTTCTGTTTGGCTCAGGCCCTGGAGTCACCTGCTTGGTCCTGGTTTGTGGTGGTGGCCAGGGGCTGGCTAAGATGGCCCCTCGTCCATCCGCTCAGCAGTGCTGGGCAGGACAGTGATGGGTGGGTCCAGTGTAGCATTTTTGTGAAGAAGAGCCATCTTTGGTTTCTCCACAGCCTTGGGCCACTTGGCAGTGGAGGGAAGAGAGTGTTTCTGGTCATGTGATGAAGCAGGTGAGAAGGCATTCCTGGTTCTGGGATGGGCGGCTGCCTGTGGAGGTTCGGGATTGTCTCCAGGGGAGAGCTGGAGGAAGGTTGTGGTGGAGTAGCCACAGGCAGAGAAGAGACGCTGCCAGTGGCTGAAGGACCTGCTCTAGAAGGAGGTGTTTTACATGCTCTGGTCAGATTTTCACTTGTAAAGTAAGACAAAGATGTGAGATGGCTTTCTAGTAAATTCAGCATCTCCCACCTGTTGTAGTGAGTTTGGGTTGCTATAATGAAGTACCATACACTGGATGACTTGTAAACGACAGAAATTCATTTCTTACAGTTCTGGAGGCTGGAAGTCCCAGATCAGGGTGCCACATGGTTGGGTTCTGGTGAGAGGCATCTTCTGGTCGCAGACAGCTGACTTCTCAGTGTATCCTCACATGCCTGAAAGACAGAGACCTCTGGTCTCTTCCTCTAGTTATAAGGGCACTAATCCCATCATGGGGGGCTTCACCCTCATGACCTAATTACCTCCCAAAGGCCCCACCTCCTCATACGGTCACACTGGGGATTATATTTCAGCAGATGAATTTCGAGGGGACACAAACATTCAGTCCGTAACACCACCTTGTCTATTCTGAGAGTTTCACCTTCGATTCTGGCAATACCGCCCTCTCCTTAGCACTCCTCTGTGTGATTATTATGTTAAAAGTGTCTTTGTCTCTTCCCTCTTCTTGAGGGAATTAAAATATGTAAGGAACTCCTACAACTCAGTAGCAAAAAACTGATAACCAGATTTTAAAAAATGGGTTAAGGACTTGAATTGACATTTCCCCAAAGAAAACTTACAAATGGTTAGCAGGTATATCAGTGGCTCGGCGTCACTAATCATCAGATAAATGCAAATCAAAACAACAGTTAGATGTTATAACACACTTTGTAGGATGACTGTTATTAAAAAAAAAGAAGTGTTGGTGAGGATGTGGAGAAATTCAACTGTTCCCTTCCTTATCCTGTCTTTGGTTTATGCCAGGTTCCAGAACCAGGTGTTGTTGGGTGATAGAAAGTGTGTAAGAAAAAACTGTTTCATCAGTGCCTTAGTCCATTCAGGCTGCAATAACAAAAATATCACAGACAGGGGGACTTAAACAATAAACATTTATTTCTTACAATTTTGGAGGCTGAAAGTCCAAGGTCAAGGTGCTGGCAGGTCAGTGTCTGGTGAGGGTCAGCTTCCTGATTCATAGATGGCCATGCTCTTGACATGTCCTCATGTGGTGAAAAAAGTGAGTGAGCTCTCTGGGGTCTCTTTTATAAGGGCACTAATCCCATTCATGAGGCCTCCACCCTTATGACCTAATCACCTCCCAAAGACCCAAGCTCCAAACAACATCACGTTGGGGGTTAGGATTTCAATCTATGAATTTCGGGGAGACACACATTCATATCATAACGATATGGACTGAATCATTTCAATGATATTGAACTAATATCTTTTAACCAGCAATGTTCTCCAGATTATCAGAATATATTTGGCAAAGGTAGGCAATCTTTTCCTGCCCAGTAAACTCAGAAATGCATAATGGCGGATTTTCTGATAGTTTCATGTCCCTTTTGCTCACCCAGATTTGAGGACTTTGGAAGACCTACAGATATGCTTTTACCTCTGAAATTCTTTAAGTTCAAGGCTTAACAAATACCAACACATGTCTTGAGAGGTTTGGAAGAATTGAATCCTGTGGATGCAAATTGTTATGATTTTATAATAATAAAAACCACTGCTGATATTCTGAACAGAGTCCCCATAAAACACAGTAATCCAGTACCGACAGTCTGGTTGTGTTATCAGAGACAAAAAGGAATTGTGGAGATATTGATTTTATATCAGCATGGGCCTACTGACACATGATTTAGGAAACATTTAAATAAAAGGCTAGTGAGAGAAACAGGATTATATGAATCTTCAAGCCAGAGAGACATTCAGTCTTGAGATCTTATTTAATGTTCACACCTGTGACTGCCACTGTCTGCACAGGGTTTGGGCCTAGACAATCGGGGTGAATGTCTTAACATGTATGGGGGTCTTGCGTAGAGCTGGTCATTTGGTCATGGGATGTTTTCTGGAGGGATTCTTTGTGGAGGCTTGCTGAGCTGACTGTTCTCCTGCATGCCTTGGTGCAGCCCCCCAGGACCTGGTTGGGTGGCCTGAGCTTTCCCTTCCCACCTCTCACCACTTCTGCACCGGCCCTTCCCCAGTGCCAGAGCTGTTTTTTACTGTTCCAGTGCAATGTGATCTCTTATTCCACTGAGCCTTTGCTTTTACTAGTCCCTAACCCAGACCTTCCTTTCCAACTCTTACTGTTCTGTAATTTTTAGCATATTATAAAAAAATGAAGTACACTTTGCAAACTAAAATAGTGACATTAAAACTGAGGAAGAGAGGCAAAGAATGTATGTACTAATGAACATTATTTGACCAACCAGACAAATATATAATTTGTGCAGGTTAAAAAAGCATATTAATAACTTCATGAGGTTAACCAATTTAGGACTCAATTAGAAATGTGATCCCAGGAACTACATACAAATTATTATAATTATGGTGACAGGAAATGGCACTCCTTGGAAATGGAAGGAGGCAGAAATTTAAAGGGGGAATATATTATTTAAAAGTCAGGCAGCTTGTCTTTGCAGCCCTAAAAGTTGAATTGGGAAAATGAAAGATCTCAGATCATAAAACTACCAGCAGAATGAAGTACTAAGCTAATCCACTCAGCAGAAAGCAGTTCACCACCATAATTGGAAATACAGGCTTGTGGTTACTTAATAGAAGTGAACATTTAATCATGTCAGGGCCACTGTGTGCCGTAGATTTAACATACCATCACTAACATATTTTGCAGCTTAGACAATTAATTCCACACCTGTACTGTCCCGTATCCAGCTTTATAAAACATGTCCTCCCCATAAAAATAAATGTATGTGGCAAATAGCCCTCTCCCTTGTTTGCCAAAAAAACAGATTACTATCAGGAAGGCCGGAATTATCACCTGCTGTCAACTAACGGATTACCTAAGTTAAGGTCATTATCACTGCTGTCATTACCTTACATATTAAAGCTGTTATGGCTGAACATAGGAACGAAACGGATGATCTTGAATTGGTCTGGGGTTTCCATTAGACCTTTTTGAACTTTATTTTGCATGCTCGTAAGATTATGAATGAAAACTATCCGTGCAGCCCCACATTTTTTTAAAAGAGAAACTGCCTCTTTAAATGAATTTTTTTTTTCTTTACCGCTCACGTTTTTAGAGGAACTCAGCCTCCCATGAACCTTTTCATGTTGTCGTCTACTGACATTTTTCTTTCTGGATTTTTAGAAACATAATGCAAGATAAAAATTCACTTGGAGGTGAAACAACAAGAGGTAGAGATAACAAGAATATGTATTAAGTTTACTCTTCTGCTTTTATTTTTCCCTTATTATTTATGTAATTTGTTTGTACTTTTTTTTCACCTCTAAAGTCTGTTTTTGTTAACGTTGACTTCCGTGATTCTATTTTATTTAATTAAACTTTTGGAAGACTTTTTTTCCACTCCATTTAAATGAAACATGACTGAGGAGAGAGTGAATATAAACATCTTTGCATAACTGATACGTTGAAAAATGCACGACTGCTTAAATGTCACAGCTCCGCCAAGCAGTTCTTTTTTGTTCTAGGGCTACTGAATTTTAAGGACCAGCTGAATTTTGCATTTGTCGCTTTGCTAAAATCAGGTAGCACCACACTCCTGGGCTCAGAACTGTGTCTATGATGGGTATGTTTTGGGCATCTCAGAGTTTCTCCCTCCCCTCTCCTCCTCTTTCTTCACCTCTCACCTCCCTCCTTCCTTCCCTCCCTCCCTCCTTTCCTCCTTCTTCGCTTCTTTCCTTCCTTCTTTTCTTTGGCAAATAGCTAGGGCTGTGGGCATGACAGATGTGAGGCCAGCCTTGGGCTGAGGCAGCAAAATCCACATTCAGGGCGGCTCTCCCTCCTCCCCGTTCCGCGGCCTCCTGGGCCTGTGATTGAGTAAGGCTCTGGTTCTGCCAGGTCCATCAAGCCTTGGGAATTAATTTTCTTCTGGGTGGTGTAGCTCTTCCCTGACTGGACTGCTCATTTGCTTGTGCTCCAGCAGTCAGGCTGCGGTAGCTTAGACTCCAAGAATGAGGTAAGGTCTGATTCCAGTGTCCTAGCAGCAGGATCCCACAGGCAGAAAGGGGCAGGGGAATACAAATCTGAAAGGGAAATAAAAGGGCACAGTGAAGCGATTAGGTTGTTGAAAGACAGAATAAATCAGAGCTAGAAGAAGAGCATAAGGGCAGGGGAAGTGGGTCAGGAAACTGCTGTTTCCGAAGCACCTACTAGGGGTGAGACACACACGTGCCAGCGCCAGGGAGGGAAGCACATGAATGAAGTGCGCTGGGTGGGTGGGTGGTGACTGGATGTGTCCTTGTCAGCTTGTCACACAGTCCCTACCATTGCACAGTGCTCTGACAAACAAGCGATGACTGTTTTTAAGAAACAGGAATTTTTATGTTGTCTCAGATCTTCACTTAGTGTTGTGTTAAATAGCTTGGGAATGGTGAGGACGTTGTGAACCAGAAAAAGCTATGCTTCTCCAGAGGAGACAGCTGCTCCCTGAGGCCCACCCATTGTTGCCAGGTAGGGATGCATGTAGAGTGATGAGCTCTGATTTTTCAACAAAAGTAGGTGTTCCAAGTTTAATTGCTAGTGTGTGTGTGTGTATGTGTGTGTGTTTGTGTGACATCTCCTGATTTTTGACTGTTGACAACAAAATTTTAAAATCTAAAGGTAATTAACACTCTTAAATACATGTGTCTATGAGGTGAATGTGTCTGGGGCTGGTAGCTTCTGACTTGTGGCCTGTGCTCTGCTTGAGCTGGCCGACTCACTCCTCGGCCCGGCCCCACCAGGTGCGTACTGCTCTTCCCTTTCACAGGAGTTAAAGGAAACTGGCAGTAAGCTTGGAAGCACATGGAGTTCAGCAAATCTCTCCTGGGCACTTCCTGTGTGCCAAGGGCCATGTCGTTTCCTGTGGGAAGATGCAAAAGAGTTCCTGCCCTGCAGATACTTCTGGTCTACCTCGGGATACTGGAAGGACATATGAAGTTTACCACCATCACAGTAACCATTTAGGGCAACAGTACAAGGTCTCTCAGGATTAATTGTCAACTGAATCTCACAGATAATCGTTGTTCTAGGAACTCCTAGGAGGAGAGAGACCTCTCTTTGCATTTGCTATAGGGCGAGGAATTTGAACAAGGATCAGAAGATTGGGAGAGTGCTCCAAAACAGGCTGGATAAGGAGGAGAGAAAGTCAGAGTGAGATACTGAAGCAGCTCTTCTTTTGGAAGAATTCCTTCTGGGTAAAAAGTCTCCATGGAGGTACGGGATTTGGCCCAGAGGGTTGGATCACTTGCCCATGACTGGTTGGTAAATCCACAGCAAATCCAGGGTTATATCTCCAGGGTCTGTTTGAGTAAATGGGTCATTTTATTGGGATCATCTTGAACCTTTGATGGGAAAGATCAGAGCAATTACAACAGGAGTCTCTACAGAGTGACTGCGGGGTCCTTGTGCCTGCTGATGAGAAGCTATTTAACCCTGTCTTGGAATGTTTTCTATTTTCTTCTGGAAATCTTTCCTTTTTTTTCATGTGAAAGCATTTGTGGGAACACCCAGATTGTGGCCATATCATCTCTAGGTTTGAGTGTCTACTGATAGCAGTTGAATCGTCATTGGAGGCTGCTTTAATGACTTCTAGCCTGGAACTTGGAAGAAGTCAAGAAGAAAACAGGAAGAAATTACAGCAAGTACAGAGAATGGAAAGGAGCATACGGATAACTTCTAACTGGTGTGCCCAAGGAGTCCTAGCTGCTCTGCGGAGTGGTGGTTCTCAAACTTGATTTTATGAACAAGTCCCTTTGTTCAGTTAAACTTCTCACTCAAAAATCCCCCAATTTAAAATGGATGAAGACGGTCCTCCCACATCCCCTGCACCTAAGCCTTCCCTTAGGGTGCTGCATTTAGCCCTAGGGGGTGGAAATCCAAGGTCAGATCAGTTCTCTCAAAGAATGAGAAAGATGCATATGAATCAGAGACGGGCGGGGGCTTGGGGGAGGACAGTATTCCAGGCCCATTCTTTCCAAACTGCTGAGCTTTTACCCAGGTGTTGAGGGCAGTGGGGAAAGGGAAGAAGATGTTAGAATTTCAATGTCTTTTTATTTTGTATCTCATCCTCTTAAGTTCTTTTTGGTTCATAGGCTATAATGTATATAATATATTAGTGCAGTAGAAATAATATATAATTAAATTATATCGCATTTTATTATAAATTAAAAAAACATTCTGGGGATTTGTGCTCAGTGTTATTTTACTAATGAAGTACAGGATCAAAATGTTTGGCAACCTCAGTTCTGGACTGTGAGTTTCAACCTTTAGTATTTTAATTATCTTCTACTAAAGGGCCTAGATCCTACCGTGATACAAACATGATGCCCAGCTTTTCCAAGAGGAGAGATTAACTGCTCACAGGCACTCTGCAATTTGTCATTTATGGCAGGTTTTGAGGACATCAACATTGCAGTGGTATTTTTGAGAGGAAATTTTTATCATTATAGCTCCAAAACACATCACAAGCAGAAACAATAATTTCATTAGCAGTCAAAAATTGTAATAATGCTGTTGAATATAAATTTCACTGCTATGATAATTCTAAAACACAAGTATGATGAATAAAAAAATTGCAGCAGTATTATTGGGAATAAACTTTATTGCCATGAGTAAGACACAAGTGGGAGGATTGATGGAGACTAAAATCTTGGGTGATTGTTTTCAGCCAGTGGTATGGGTATTATCAGCAGGAACGTAGGTTTTTTTTCTCCAGTATCATACCCTCATCTCTGGTGGAAAATCCCTGCTCCATAGAGAATGGGATAATGCTCCCTTCACTCCAACTCCAACTCACATCTGTTTCTTACTCAGTCTTTTATTACCTCAGTCATTCTATCCTGTTGCTTAAGCCAAAACCCAAGAATTGTCCTCTCTTCCCCCGTTCCTCCACATCAAACCCATCACCAAGTGCTGTCAGTTCTACCGCTGAGTCAGTTTGTTCGTCTCCATCTTTGCCTCCCCCTGATCCAATCTTGGACCTCCTACTGAATCTACCCACCCTCTGTGCTGTTCCCTTCCAACCAGCTCATTACCTGGGACCAGAGTGAACGTTGCCATGTGGTCATTGGATCAACCATCTTCCAGCTAACTCCCTCTTGTGGCTTTCCTTTATTTACAGATTTCAATCCAAAGTCCTTACCATGGTCTTCAAAGTCCTACAGGATGTCCAGCCTCATCCCCTGCAGTCTTCTCCCTGGGTCACTATGTCTAACTACTCATGTCTTTCTTCTAATTGTTGGATGCTGCTCTGGACTGAATTGGGCCCCCCTGCCCCGTGCCCAAACTCATATGTTGAAGCTCTAAACCCCCAAATATGATGGGGCCTTTGGGAAGTAATTAGGATTGGGTGAAGTCGTGAGGCTGGGGTCCTCATGATGGAATTAATGTCCTTATTTAAAGGGACACCAGAGAGCCTGCTTCTTTCTCTCTCTGCCATGTGAGGACACAGCAAGAAGATGGCCTGCTAAAAGCCAGGAAGAGTGCCCTCATCAGGAACCGGTCAGCCAGCTCCTTGATTTTGGACTTCTCAGCCTCCAGAACTGAGAAGTACATGCCTGTTTTTGAAGTCAGCCAGTCTGTGGTATTTTGTTATGGCAGTCCGAACTAAGACAGACACCAAGCGCTTGCCAGCCCTGGGGCCCTAGTTCCCTCAGCTCTGAGCTGACTACATGCACTCTTCAGGTTCTATATGTCCCTTCCTTGGAGAGCTCCTCCCTGACCACACCAGCTAAAGTGGCCACTCTGGGCCTCTGTTACTGTCCATCTGCACACCTGAGCTGTGGCCTCCACTCCTCCAGGGGGCACTGTTCACACAGAATATGGGGCAAGAGGTGGCCCCGGAAGCTGTGTAGCGAAAAGGTCCTTCCTCATCTCCTGTCTTTCCTTCACAGATATTGAGGCAATCTGACATCATCTCGCATGTTTGTTTATTGCTTTGCTAAACAAAAACCCAGTCTTGAAATGCAAATCAAAATTACAATGAGGTACCACCATCATATCAGTCAGAATGGCCATCATTAAAAAGTCTACAAATAACAAATCCTAGGGAGGGTGTGGAGAAAAGCGATCCCTCCTGTGCTGTTGGTGGGAAAGTAAATTGGTACAGCCACTATGAAGAAGGGTATGGAGCTTCCTTAGAAAACTAAAAATAGAGTTGTCATATGATCCTGCAATCCCACTCTTGGGCATATATCTGGAGAAAACTCTAATTCAAAAAGCTACATGCACCCCAGTGTTTATTGCAGCACTATTTACAATAGCCAAGACATGGAAACAACCTAAATGTCCATCAACAGATGAATGGATAAAGATGTGGTACATATATATTATGGAATACTACTCAGCCATAAAAAAGAATGAAATAATGCCATTTGCAGCAACATGGATGGACCTAGAGATTATCATACTAAGTGAAGTAAGTCAGAAAGAGAAAGACATATGCCATATGATATCACTTATATGTGGAATCTAAAATATGACACAAATGAACAGATCTACAAAATAGAAACAGACTCACAGACAGAGAGAACAGACTTGTGGTTGCCAAGGGGGAGGGGGGAGAGGGGGAGGGAAGGATTGGGAGTTTGGGATTATCAGATGCTGCCTATTATTTATAGAATGGATAAAGAACAAGGTCCTACTGTATAGCACAGGGAACTATATTCACTATCCTGGGATAAACCATAATGGAGAAGAATATGAAAAAGAATATATATATATGTATAACTGAATCACTTTGCTGTATAGTAGAAATTAACACAACATTGTAAATTAACTATACTTCAATAAAATAAATTTTAAAAAGGAGTCCAGTCTTTTAAGAGAGGAAGCTCTTATAACTTTCAGGTGTGTAGTTCCACATCTGATGGGGAAGACAGACACCATCAGTTACTGGCAAACAAAATACCCATGTGTTCACATTGCTCTGCTGAGTTCTCCGTAAAGTAAGTCAGGCAGACATTCCTCACCGGGCAGACACACTGGAGTGGCAAAGAGGTGTCAACTCGTCTGCCGCCTCTGCTTACCTGTGAGAGTTGCAGGGAGCACTGCCTTGCCAAGCCACACTAGAGCCTGAGGTGGGAGAAAAATCAGTAATACCCATCCTGCCTTGACTTAAGATTTTGACTTTTTGCTCATCATCAATTTTTTTGTGTGTCGGTTTTTTAACATATTGCATTAAAATATCTTGGTTAATGAGATTTTAATGTGTCTTTAACTTTGGCACCCAAGGCAAGTGCCTCACTGGCCCTGCCCTAGTCCTGGCCCTGCCTGGGAGTGTCGTATTGATCATGAATATATAGGCATAGGTAAGGAATCGAAGGCCTTATTTTGCTCAGTAGAAGAGTGATTGATTTGTACCATGGGCTGTGGTGTGCATGGGGTTGGGTGGATGCACCCCAGGTGCCCACCCTGCCCCTCCTGACACGTCAGGAGCAAGGAAATCACGTGGACCCTTTCACAGCCCAGCATTGACTGAGGCCTGGGAGCAAGGTCATATAAAATGATGGGGAAGAGCAGGGCTTGGGAGCCTCATGGCCTTGGGTTCCAACCTTGCTTTTGCCGACTTATTAGCTGTGCGGTTTGGGTCAAGTGATTTATCTCCTCAGAGCCTCAGCGCCCTCGTTAGTAAAATGGAGATTTAAAAAAGATCACCTCCTCATCGGGTGGTTGTGAATGTTAAATGAGGTCATTGATTCATTGGACACATAACTTCTGAGGTGCCCACGATGTGGCAGCTCTGTGCTCAGTGCTGGGTTTGGAGGTGAGGAAGAGGAACAAGGATGCTGTCTTGCCCCCGTGGGAGTCTGTGGTCCAGAGGGGGAGGTGGACATTAATCCGGGGTGCACGTGTCAGTGCCCGTGCCGTGACGGGGCTAGTTGCCCTCCTCAGGGAGAGTAGGGGAGCAGCGGTGATGTAGGTGAGATCTGAGGAAAACACAGGTGTTCAAGAGGCATAGCAAGTGGGAAGGGCTTCCAAGGAGAGGAAACATCTCGTCCAAAGACCCAGTGTGGGGAAGGGCTTGGCCTGCATGCAGAAATGAACAAACGCTAGGGTTGCCGCAGTACAGAACATTCCTTTATGTAATTTATGTTGTCATTTTTACCAGTATCAGCCACTCTGCTGGCTCTGGGTGATACAGGGAGTATGGGATCCAGAAGGTTCACTGGCCTACTCATGCCACCAGCAGAAAGGACCGTGCTACCTACAAAGGCAGGAATTGAGTTCTGGGTCTGAGGCTGTACTTCTAGAGAAGGTTCCAGTAAGGGGCAGGAGGAGGACGACTTCTCAGTGAGGGTGAAGAAAGAGGGCAAAGAGTTAAACCCAAAAGAGCCAGTCTTAGGATGGACAGTGGATAAACAAGAAGGGACGTTTCTGTGTCACCAGCCATATTACTTTGGAAATAAGAATTGTTTTTCCAGAAATAACTTCAGTATTCAGCAAGAAGAGGTCCTGAGCTGTAAAGCACCCGTGCTGAGAAAATTCCCTGGTGAGTTAACATTTCTGAGCAGAATGTACAGGCAGTTCTCACGGGCTCTGCCCATTTCCCCCACGTCAGAGTTGACTTTTGGGGGAATCTTAAGAGTTTCAACTGCTAACCTGTTTCCACCAGCCTGTTATGAGTGGACAAAAATTCGGTGAGAGTAAAACTGTTGAACTTTAAAGTAATTTCAAAAATGCGTTGAGGGGGAATTTGCCTTTATGATCATTTTGGTGGTGTTGGCAAAGATCACAGAACAGGTGGAAAAGGGCTGCTATAGCCTCAGCTTTCCCAAGCCCGACATGACCTCGGAGAGCGTGAGTTTCCAAGCTCTTCCTGAGACGCTGTGCAATGAGTGTTTGTCACGCGAGTATCATTTGTGGCAGCTGATAGCGCCTGAAAACCTTCCCAGAGTCCACGGGAAGCTAATGGCTCTCCATGGCCTTTTGCATTTGAACTAGTGACCTGGAGGTGAGAAGTTCTGTATTCCTTTACTGACTCACTCAGCAATCCCGGGCACCCTGATGTAGCCTCGACACTTAGAGTTACGTGTGGCATGCTGCATCGGCTCATGATGAAAAACTACACCGATTGAAAGTGAGTCCTCCATGCAGATCCCACGAGGCCAGCTTAGCAATTAACAGCTCTGACTTTCCTGAGAGGGGCTGCCGAAAGCTTCATCATTGCCAAACTGTTCAAATTCCTGAAAGGGGTGGTGAATTCCTAGCAAAACCCCCTCTGTAGTCTGTTGTTTATGCTTCTCATTAGCTTTAGTGCTTGCTTTGGCTTTCTTTCCTTTTTTGGGGAGAGAGAGCAGTTCTCATCAGTGCCCTGCAAGGGATCGGAGGGACCCAAGTGAAGATTCAGAGCAATTCGGAGGTCAAGAGATGTTTTGACAATGATGACAAGAATAGCAGTCAACAGGTCATCCTCCCCATCTAGGGTCTTCCGTGGGTGGGAAAAGCAGTCATTATGGAGGCCAGTGAGGCTTGGTGTCATTTTGTTAATAAAGGCTTTATAAGAACCAGGAGAACACCATCTGGTCCCAGGGCTCTGCCAGGTTGAGGAGACTTTAATAGCTTCTTGAGTTTCAGCAGTAGAAATTGGGCTATCCAGGGAACAGAACACGTGCTCGGGAATGGGAGGAGTTAGAGCTTATTTAAGAAGTGATGGGGGTCTAAGATCACCCTGTACGTTGGCACAGGAGAGAGCTGGACTGTGTGGCCAGAGCAGCTGCTCCAATAATGCAAAAAGGAATAATTTATGGCTGCAACTTAGCATCCCAGGTGACCCCATTGTCTGGGATCTGTGAATCAACAGAGGAGGAGACTCGTTATATAAAAGGCTATCCAATAATTCTTTAGGCAAGAGACCTCATTCATAAACCCAGTGCCTGTAGACAGGTGCATTTAAGGTGAGGGTTTATAGGTCCCTTTTGCAGATGATGGTAATTAACACTGGTTAAAGGAGATGTGGGTTTTCCTAGTTTATGAAACTTATGGGCCACACTGAAACCCAGAAACCTATTTCATGAAGTAAACTGTCAAAGAGTTGACGCTAACCCTCCAGAGAATCGCTTGTCCCCTCTAGAGAGAAGGCAGATAATATTTATTCATGGTATTAAAAAATTTAAATTAAGTTATCCAGTAGCAGCCTCCTGAGGAAGAAATAAAAATGTACAGGGACACTGGTTAGAAATGTTGCTATAGATTAAGACTATGGAGGCAATTAATATTGAAAAAAAGTCAACCTAGCAAGGTAAGAACCTGAAACATTTATATAAAAAGTTAAAAAAAAACTCCCACAAGCTATTACCCAGGTGGACATGTCTCCATGTAATTATGGAGTCCGCTAGCAAAAGCAAATTTCTCTCTCCTTGGTTCCATCTCTAAGGCATTAGAGTTGGCAGAAGTTCTTTTCATGAAGAAGTAATTTAAATAGATACTGAATGAATTAAGGGTCTCCTATGTAAATTGTCCTTATTCTATAGGTCAAAAATGTGATTCTCATGGGGCAGGGAAATAGTTGGAGAGAAGGAGACTGCCAGGTGCCTAGTAGGTGTTCAATACATCCTGGCACAACTGTATTAAAAAAAGATGGTACAAGACTTGTTTGGGAAAACAGCAAGGTGGGTGACCTCAGTAGTACTTAGGAGTTGGCAAAAGTCGTTCAAATAAATTGTCCTATTTGGGCCCCCGCATAAGTCGGTGAGACTAGCACAATATTATGATCCACAGTTATTGGTAAGAAGCTCATAGAGTTATGATGACACGCTCAGGACCCAGCAACCTTGATGGGACAGTGGGGCTAAGACAGGGACTACCTGCTCTTATTGGTGGAGAAGGAGGGTAGGCTTTCTTCCAGAACAATCGTTGTTAGACCACACGTGGATGCATGGTAAACCCAACTTTTTCTTTGCTTCTGCTCTGGGCTTTCAGCATCACTAAAAGGAGCTCCATAACCATGCTGATGGACACCACCATAACATTATGGTTTCCAGTTTTGGTTAGATCCTCAGTGCTTCTTGAAATCTCTTTGCTTTCCCCTAATTAGCCACCTTTGGATTCCCCATGGCAGCCCATTCAAAACAAGCTATTCCTCACCTTATGCAGGTTATGGAGGTAATTTTTCCTCATCTTTCACAAAGGAAAAATGAATCCATCAGCTGGGGATTCCTTCATTTTCCTTGCATATATCAGAACATTTACCCACGACAATCCACTCCTTCTCTCCTTTTCTGTAACACACAAAGCTTATTAAAGTCAACTTTTGCTATGGTCTGAATGTTTGTGTCCCCTCAAAATTCACATATTGAAATCCTAAAACCGCTATGGTAGTAGTAGGAGGGGGGACTTTTGGGAGGTGATTTGGTCAGGAGGGTGGGGCCCCCATGAATGGGATTGGAGCCCTTGTACCTGAGACCCCAGAGAGATCTCTCGCTCCTCCCACCATGTGAGGTCAGAGCTAGAAGGTGCTGTCTGTGAACCAGAAAGTGGGCTCTCACCACACACTGAACCTGCTGGTACCTTAATCTGAAACTTCCTAGACTTCAGCACTGTGTGAAATAAATTTCTGTTGTTTATAAGCCACCCAGATTATGACATTTTATTATAGCAGCTGGAATGAGCTAAGACACCTCTTCACTTGTATGCCGGCCTCCCTAACCCTTTCTACCCTTTTCACTGGCTTATTCTGTTGCTTTTCCCCTTCTTTATCTTCAGTTTCTTTCCTCAGGCTTATTCATCTAAGCCTATATGTGATCTCAGATTGCGTTCATCTCTCCTCTCCCAGATTAACATTCTCTTGACATTGCCTCCTATTCCATTGCAATTAGTGCCCTAACCCCCATTTTCTTTGAAGTCATACCAATGTAGCTTTTGTCCCAATACTATTAAAAGGACTCTTGCTAAGGTTACCAATGACCTAATTTTCAAAACTAATGACCTATTTTCAGTCTTCTTTCTTGATTCTTTTAAGCAGTTGCCTGTGTTGACAACTCCCATATTTTGAGATACTTTCCTTCCTTGGCTTGCATTCCTTTCTTTATTCATTCACTCACTCAAAAAATATTTCTTCAGTCCTACTATGTGCTGAGGGCACTCTTCTAGGTTCTGGAGATGCAGAAATGTATCATATTCTAGTGGAGAGGCAGGCAATGAATAAATATGGAAATGAACATAAAGTATCATGTTGGATAATGATGAGGCCATGATGATGGCCAGCCTTCCATTGGTGGCCACTGATCTCTCTTCCATTGCGTTTGACAGTCTCTCTGGTTCTTCTGTCTGGTTCTTCAGTTTGGCGTTTCCATGCCTATTCTTCTCTTTGCTGTTTCTATATGACCCTCTAGGAGAATGCATCCACCCCAAGGCTTTAATGATCATATCTCTGCTAATTACATCTCCATCCATGTTTCCATCTTTAGACATATCTTCTGAAATTTGGAGGCATCTTTACTGGACATTTCCATTGGGGGGGGTCATCCCATCAACCTTTCAATCTAGAAGCTTTTCTCTCGTTCCTGCTGTAATAAGTCACCCAGGGTGGTTGATTCTGTGACTTAAAGGCTCCAGAGCTTTGCCCTACTTTCCATCTTCAGGGTCATTACCTTAGTGCAGACTCAAATCATGTCTGTTATGGACTCTGGCATCTAGCAGGCTCCCCTAATCCCAGGGTGCCCAACTCCAGTCCACCTCTCACCTTGCTGCCCAAGTTATCATCCTAAATATACCTGATTTTGTCAGTTCCCAATTTAAAAAATTCTCTTGCTTCCCCGTGGCTTGTAGCAGGGTTTAAAAACTGTAGGATAAAACTGATATGTGGCTCATGAAATCATTTTACGCAGTTTGCAACAAACATTCAAAAATATGAAGAGGAACAGAATGAATTTCACGTAGAAAAGGTGAGTGTTGTCTTGTAAAACATTTGTTTCAGCTGCAAATCTGGTCAGGAAGCGCTCGGTTATAATGGAAGATGTATATTTTATCTGGGTAGCCCCTGAAAAGTTAAAAAGAAGTGCAGGCTTCTGGGGTATCGTCCGAATGCCTTCGCTTGGCATATAAAGCGTTTCTCAGTCCCACTTCCGTCTCGCTGTACAGGTTCTCACACAGGGCCTGTCACAAGAAAACCCTCCTCGAGTCATATGTAAGGAAAAATACATCTCACTATTGCTGAGCAGGTCTGATTCTGTCGATACCATGCCTTTGCCCACGCTGTCTTTGTGCTGCTCCCCTTTCCCACAGGCAAACCTCTCCTTGTTTTTTTGTCCCAGCTTCCCTGTCACCTTCTCCTAGGCGGGACCACTTACTGCTTCCTCTGTGGGGTGATCCCCAAGCTTCCTGACCTTCCAGTGTGGCACTGGTCTCTTGGGAGTGTGATTCACCTGTTGATATGTCTTGTTTCCCTTACTAGACCCTGTAGAGGATGAATGTCAGGCCAATTCATCTTTGTCTCTTTGCTACCCAGCACAGGGCCTGGGACACAGAAGAACTCAGGAGATGGAGGAAAACGCCTGTGTTTATTAGTTTTACGGCAGTTATGAATACATGTGTGTGCGCGCCCACAGCTGACTTTCCAGTTCTTTGACTTTTTTTTTTTTTTTATATTTACCACCTCGGCCCAGTGCCCCTGAGGCCAGACACCAACCAAAGGTGTACTGTGCCGCTTATCCAGGCTCAACAGTTGGGGATTTGCAGTGAAATTCCATGTGTATTTTGTCATGTCCAGCAGCAGTATGACACGAGTCTCTGCCCTTGTGTTGGGCCTCTCCTCACTGATGAGGTCAGTGGCTTGTGGCACTGGGTCCCATGTCAGTTATGCTTGGATCTCATAAAGCCTGGGATTACCCATGGCCCGAGGCTCTTAAAATAAGGCATTTGTATAGCTAATGATAAGGAGGATACACTTCCATTTTTCAGCACCTGAATGCCTTTGGCTTACAGCCGTCACAGGACAGAGGGGGGAGATGCTGGTCTGAAAGTGAAGTTTGTCTCTTTCCTGTTACATCACTCTCACTGGCCAACTACTTAGGAATATTTTGGAGTTCATTTTAGAACATGGGTCAGCCACCTCCTTGCAGCACAACCAGGTAGTATCCCAGCCCGTCCTTTGCCAGGAGAGAACTCTTGGCCCCGGAGCTGGACACACATCCGGTTTCTCCTTTACAGTGTAGTAACTTGGGTGACTTTGGACAAATTGCTTATATTGTGTGAGCTTCGGTTTCACCCTGTATTCAGTAAGTATGTAATATTTCCCTTGTCGTGTTGTTTTGGAGATCACATAGGCTAAGCTCCTTGGAAACTGTGAAGCACTCTCCAAATGTAGCCTTTTGAAGGCAAAGAGAAAGAACAGAGAGTAGAAAAAGAGAGCGGGAATGGGACAATAGTAAAAGAGAAAGAGACAGAAAGAAGAAAATGGAAGACACTAGGACATCAGGTGGGATGGGGAAGACGGGCCCACCCCTCTGCTCTCTTACCATGGGCTGCCTGCATTTCCACCAGCACGGATTGAGGGCCTTCTGTGTGCTCGATGCCGGGGATGCAGGGTTGAGTCAGGGGGACACCTGTTCTAAACAGCAAGGCGTCTAGACCTGGGTCTCTCAACCTCGGGACTGTTGACATTTGGGGCTGGGTAATTCTTTTTTTTTTTTAAGATTTTTTTTTTTTTAATGTGGACCATTTTTGAACTCTTTATTGAATTTGTTACAATATTGCTTCTGTTTTATGTTTTAGTTTTTTTTGGCTCTGAGGCATGTGGGATCTTAGCTCCCCGACCAGGGATCGAACCTGTACCCCCTGCATTGGAAGGCAAAGTCTTAACCACTGGACCGCCAGGGAAGTCCCTGGGGCTGGATAATTCTTTGTTTTGTGTGTGTGTGTGTGTGTGTGTGTGTGTGTGTGTGTGTGTGTGTTTTCCATGTGTTTCTTGGCCTCTACTCACTTGATGCCAAGAATCAAGCCCCCCCATCCCCCCAGTTATGACAACTCAAAATGTCTCTAGACATTGATCAATGTTCCTGGGGAACAGAGTCACACCTGTTGAGAACCTCTGTCCTAGACAGGTATTTGCCCACCTAGCTATGGCCTGTTCAGCTGTGAGGCAGCTCCGATGGTGTTGGGCTGATCACCACTGGCATCGGTGGAGATCCTGAGCTCTCCACCTGGAAAGATGAAGCCAATAAATCTTCGAAAGAAGGTTGACTCTCAGCTTCTTCAGTAAAGACCCCACCAAAAATCAGTTGAGTGAGATTGTTTTCCAGGTGGGCAAGGAGAGGATGAGAATGCTGGTAGTAAGAAAACTTGGAACAGAAGAGTTTCTGTGTTTAATTAGTGAGCTGGTTCTCAGCTTTAGGCATGAACTTGTGATCACAGGGCGAGAACTGTGGCCCAAAGGAACCCAGGCAGATGTCCACTCTGGAGGAACTAGCTCATTGGAGTAAATGAAGAAGAGGAGGGAAGCTGGGGTCACTGTTTTCCTTCTTTTGTGTTTTAAATAACTGGGAAAAAAAAAGTACCTGTAACTGGTTTCATTTCATCTGTATTCTAGGAAGTGCCCAATTTTCTGTACTCTCCCCACTACTGCTTTGCCAAGAAATAACCAATGGTAATTCTTTTTTTTTTAAAATTAATTAATTAATTAATTAATTTTTGGCTGTGTTGGGTCTTCGTTTCTGTGCGGGGGCTTTCTCTAGTTGCGGCGAGCGGGGGGCACTCTTCATCGCGGTGCACGGGCCTCTCACTATCGCGGCCTCTCTTGTTGCGGAGCATAGGCTCCAGACGCGCAGGCTCAGTAGTTGTGGCTCATGGGCCCAGTTGCTCCATGGCATGTGGGATCTTCCCAGGCCAGGGCTCGAACCCGTGTTCCCTGCATTGGCAGGCGGATTCTCAACCACTGCACCACCAGGGAAGCCCACCAGTGGTAATTCTTGATAAAGCAGTGGAACTCTTTTCTCGAGTCTTGGGATGGAATGTCCAAGAAAGCTTTAGACCAAGCATGGCTCCCAGACTATACAGTTTCTTCCATGTTGGCCAGAGATGCATTTGCAAAGATTATTTGATGTTAAAAAAAATTGTTGAGCAGAAAAATTACAAAGAAGAAAACAGATGCAACATTTCCTGTACATTTGAAAAAAAAAGTTTTTTAATGTGCGCAATCCCCTAGTTTACAGGAGGTGGGAAAGGAATACAAATAGATTTGTGATGAAGGACTTTGAAAATTGTAAAAAATTTACCTTAATGCAGGAACCCAGGCCTGCCCTACAAAGAGGTTAATTCTCAGAGCCATTACCTTGCTTCCTCCCATAACAGGCTATTTGGTTTACCTGGGCCTCACTGTTTTGACCTGCAGAATGGGAATATTAACATTATACCATTTTGTAGAGGGGATTTATAAATTAACCAAGATCCCTGCAGCTTTCCTGACAGCTGAGGCTTAAAAAGGTCAGAATGTTCTCCCCGAGTCTTCGTGTTATAAAACATTCACCTGCATTACGGGAAAATTGCTTTCTGTGTGTGTTTTCGATTACATCGGTCTGGGTATTTATCTTTTCAGTATAGCACTATTACCCTAGGTACATATTTTTCAGATCATTATAAGATTCCTGGTGTGATAATGCTGGGAGGGGAAAATCCATGCATGCAAGGCAGCCTTGGAACGGTTTGAGCATTTACTGTTTATTTCTAAGCTACACATCTGCAATGAGCACTAGACCATACTTAAACCATAATGTATGGTTTGAAGGTCACTGCCGGTTATTATCTGACCGGTAATGACCGCAGAAGTATACATTATTGCTATTAGGAGCCATTTTTGTGCTATTTTCAGTTTTCCTTTTTATTGAGTAGCTGCTGACACCCCCAGAGTTTCACAGAGTTGGATTATGGTAGCTGAAATTCTCAGTCATTTCACTGGGTTTTGTTTTGGGGAGAAGCTGGTATATAGCTGCTGTTTTTGTTTGTATGCTGTCAGGGGGATTGAAGTTTATTTGAAGTGTTCCTTTTATTTTGGAATGGCACTTGGGACTTCCCATTCTATGAAGCCATATTTTCTGCTCCTTTAAATTAGGGATTAAGGTTGGAGGAGGAGTTGGATTGGTTTATTTTCTTGCTCTTTCTGAATAATTAGTTATTATGTCTCCAAAATAATCACAATGTCAGTATTATATATTCTGGAATCATAAAGCATTATATTAGGGGCTTTACTTCTCTAGAAGACATAAGAATGGAGTCCAAAGTTAACTGACTGTGTTTCCCCAGAGTTGTAATTTTATTTTATTTTATTTTATTTTTTTGATGAATCTATGAGGTAGAATTTTATTTTAGACAGGAAAATGGGGTACAAAGAAGTTAAATCATTTGTGCAACATCATACAATGGTCATGTGTAGTAGAATTGCCAAAATGCTGACTGTGCTTTAAATATTTACGCCAGAGTTGTAATTTTAAATCATATTTATGATTGTTTGTGTTATGATCTTACTGAGAAAACTGTAGTTCTGGAGTTTGAACCAGTGACATCTTTATTTTTCCAATGCTTAAGCATTCCTTTTTGAAATATTTACCGTTAGAGAAAACACCACAGAGTGGCTTTTCTGCATGTAAAAGCTTGTTATTTTGCAGTTAGCTTCAGTCAACTTTCATTTTCTGTGGAGATTCAAATAATTATTCAGAAAGTAGTACCAGGGGAAGGAATCCGGAATGCGGCACCATGACAATTTGATCCCAGATGTGAATTCTCTCCCTGAAAGTACACAAGTGATATGAAAGATTTTATTCAGCCGAACAGTTGGATATAAAGTTCTTAATAATAAAACCTCATTTTGACAGCTTTTACTGTTCGACAGCAGGCTTCATTATATTTGCCATGTTGATTTATTATTTTTAACTTCTTTTACATAGGTATGCATGCTGTGTAGCAATTTCATCTGTATTTTTTTCCCCCATCACTATGTGGCCTTGTGAAGGGATATATTAACATTTTTAATGAGAAATTTTATGTAGGAATAAGAAATAACAAACTAACATTAATCATTATACTTGTCTAAAGTGGGGAAGAATCTCTACCATATATCTTTGTCTATTTATGTAACTGTCTAATGGTGGATAAATTATACCCTCGTTGCTGCAGTAAATTAAAAAATAGTAATAATCCGAGCTAGAGAAGCAGTTTTATAAATCTGTGGTTCTACAGAAATATTTCAGGAGATGATAAAGTTTCCCCAAGACTTTGTTATTATGTCATGTACAAACCTTTGCTAATGGGTGTCATTGTGGTCCAGTTATTGAGACAATAATTATGGTCTATGATATTTTAAGGTATCATTTATAATCTTACCATCATAGTTTTTTCTTCCATAAGAGAAATCAGATGGGTGGAAAGTTTTGCTCTCTGTGATTCTTTGCCAAACTAGAGCATTTTTGAGTGTTTGGATGATGACAGAATGATCTCTTTTATACTCTTTTAAATACATAATCCCAAGAAGGTTTAAATCAGTGTGTTAATTGGTAAGTGATACTGTAATTATATGCATAATCAGGGAAATTTTGAATCCAGATTATTTACTTGCTCTCAGGAAATTAATCTGCAGAGGTCATATATTAGATTGCTTGTTTATTAAGTGGAACCCCTGTAGTTACAAAGTGCCGACTGGCTCTGCCCTCCATGAAGCATTCTTCTAGATGTTCCCAGCAGGTGTCAACGGCACAGAGCCTCGAGTGCTTATTGATCCAAATTCAAACAGTTCATTAATCTAAACGCACATTATATAGATTTTTCAATGTAATTTTGAAAGGGTTGAAAAACTATATTGAATGATGAGAGCTGATACTCAAATTATGCTTTTTATAGCATTTCTCCTTTGGGACTGTGGCATTCTAACTGGGATAGATACTGGAACACATGGCATATAGTTCCCTCTGGATTTAACATTTCTTCCGCTCCCCTATTACTAGGTGTTTACTTAAACAGTTTGCTCAGCCAGCACAGCTCTTTCATAGTTTTTTTTCTCCTTCCTTCCCTATTTGGCATAATCAGTGAGGCTTCTCCCAAAATACCCAAATAAAAAAACCAGCTATAGACATGTAAAGGCTAAAAAAATCACATAGAGAACAGACATTTTTTAGGATGTTTTTGTCTTTCTCATGAATACAGTAAAATTTTCCTTGAAGTTTTTCACTTCGGCTCAAGGTCTCTACTTTTAAACATGTACCACATAGTTGCAAATAATATATTATTATGTTCTGAAATAAACAAAGTGACTCTAAGATCTGGAAAGGATGCTAAAAATAATCATTGTACGTATTTTAATCCCCACCATTGCTGCCACCATTTTGTACATCTCTATTTGAGCCAAGGTAACTTTCCACCCCAACAGGCTTGACTTGTAGGCAGAGTTGGGTTGTGTTTGACGTTTTCCTTGGCCTGTTGCGCACCCCTCTGCTTCCTTTAATTTGGGATAATGACTTTACTGCCTTTGTTGGAACTGAGAGAGGTAACTAATTATCTTATTCATACTAATGTGCAAATGACTGATACTGGCTTATTTTCTAAGAGAAAAAGAGCAGCAATAGGCAGATGATAAGAACTTGTCAGGAAGAGAAAGCATAGAAAATGGGAAAGGCTAGAGGTCATTGATCCACCCCTCCCCCAACACTACTCATTGTGTATCTTGCTGTGATAGGCATAACTTGTTAACCAAACTGGGTTACAAACAGAATGTTTCTTTGATTAGTACAGAAACATTTACTTAGTTTTGTTTTATTCTGCTTGTTTACTGGAAACTTGTCATATTCTCCTTGGGTCTCATTGGGAACAACTTCGAGGGTTTCATCCCTCCTTTTAGCCAAAACTTAACTAGCCCTATCATGTGTTAGGCTAGAGAAAGCAAGGCAAACATAGGCCTTGATTTAGAGGCAACCAGGTCAGTGACTTGTCACCAGGTACACAGTTATGGCATGTTGGTGACTACTGGACTTTCAAGAGCAACCAGAGTCAATAGATATTCAGAGGGAAGGGCAACAGCTTGGAAAGGTTTATCAAGGAGATGACATTGAGCTGGAATCCACATATCTATCTATCTATCTATCTGGTGTTTTCCAAGGCTGGGAAAATTTCTAGGTATATTCAATGACTGTAACAGCACAATAGGGGCTGTATTTTAATTTTATTTTAAACCTAAGGTGTCTGTGTCTTCTCATCTTAGTGAATTGGCTTGAGATGCTGCAATATTGCTGACCTGTGGGATCAGAATGCTATCATGCTTAAGGATGTTTAACTAGCGGGGTGCAATTATGCTTACTCAGACATTTGCGGCTGATTAAAGCTTTATTTCCAGAGCCTAACCATTGTTTCAGAAGTAATTTGTGCATGATTATGGAAGTTACTGTGTTACCTATTTATGCTAACTTTAACATATTCTGTACTAAAGTACTGAGTTGTTGTGTTATTAAAAAGACTTTGCCTTATATGGCCATAGTTCTCTATAAGAACAGATTTTTTTTTTTTTTTGTATTTTTAAAGAGAACTCGAAAAAAGGCATGTTGGTGTATTTCACTTACTATCACCTAGTTCAGGGTGTAGGTGGGTCTGAGTTAATAAGGGAAGGCTTACTGGAAGAAGCAGATATTATTCTGAATCTTAAGCATGAGAATGAAGGATGAAAGCCTCAGCAGATTCAGGCATGGGAAGGAGGTTAACAAAAAGAATCTGAAATGGGAAATGGAGGACCATTTTGGCTTTAGGCTGGGTTGTCCAAAAATATCTCTGTCGTGGGGACTTTCAAAGTTCTGTCTTTTCCTTTGACTAGCTTGGATGAGTGATGCTTTAGGTCAGGGGTCAGGAAACTTTTTTTTTTGTAAAGGGCCAGAGAGTAAATATTTTAGGCCCTGTGAGTCATATGATCTCTTTTGCAACTACTCAGCTCTGCTGTTGTTGCATGAAAGCAGCCATAAGCAATACATAAATGCATGGTTGTGGCCATGTCCCAATAAAACTTTATTTACAAAAATGGGCGGGGGGCCAGATTTGGCCTGTGGGCTTTAGGTCATTGTTTCCTAAACGTCAGTCCTTTTGGTGCCACTGTCATGATATCACTTTATCTGAGTAGCATCTGTGCTATTGTTTACTTACTTTTCTCCCTTATATTGATTCACCTTTTTTTTAAAAAAAAAAAACCACTTAAATTTATTTTAAAATAAATTTTAAAATAAATTTATATCACTACCATAAGTGGGAAAGCAGTAGTGTTATTAATGAGTAGTAAGTGTTATTAATGATCACCAAAAAAAAAATACAATGAAAACAAAACAACAAAAATTAACAGAAGAATTCAGTCATGTACTACTAATTGCGCACACACACCATGTTTTGGGAACTATTGATTAAGGCTGTTGTCAGTACCAAGAAAGAGAGCTTAACATTAGTCTCTCTGATTTGATGACTGGCCACTTGGACATCTTAAAAGAATGTAGACAGGTAGGCCTCATTATGGAGTCAGTGGCTCAGAAACAGATGGGAAAAAGACTCTTGCATTGAAGACCAGATCACCATGTGACACCCCAAGAGGGCTCCTAAGCTGGAGTTGTTGGATCAAATACAGAACACCCGTTACATTTGAACTTCAGGTAAACAACACATAAGTTTCTAGTATAAGTACGCCCCTATGCAATATTTGGGTCATACTGATGCTAAAATTTATTTGTTGTTTATCTGAAATTCAAATTTAACTGAATGTCTTACCCTTCTTTCCTTTCCCTTTTTTTTTTTTTTTTTTTCTGAATCTGACAGCCCTACTCTGGTCCAAAGCAAGGGGTCAGTGCAAGGCCATGTGAGTGGTGGGGGATGGATGGTGCTAGTGGATGCAGAAAGAGTGCAGGAAATCAGCAACTCATCCTACTTAGAATTTGATCTGTTGTAGGTCTCAGCAGGGGACAGTGAGTAGGCCTGACCAGGAGGTATGGGTCAGAAATTAAGTCAAGTTCTTGTGGGTTGGAGTCCCAGCTAAGAGTTTTACCCGATTCATCTCTGTACCAGAAAACCACTGGAGGGTTATAACAAAGAACACGTGAGATACGACAGAAAATAATCTTTCAAAGAACTTTACTGTTAGCTTATTTCTGTAGCTGTATCATGCCTTCAGTGCTCGGGAAAAATAATCAAAGGAGAATTTAGAACTGTTTTCGGATTGTCAGTTTTTCATCTAAAAATGTTAATGTACATTAAACTTTTAATTAAAAAAAGCATATCCCATCACAAACTATTTTTAATATGGAATACTTCGCGGCAGTGCACACATTCTGTTCTGAGCTCCACCAGGCTATTAACTGGAATAATTTGGGTTTAAAATGAACTGAATTAGGTTGTATACCCCCAGGTTAAGTCCTAAACAAATTATGTTAGTTAAACTGCCATCTTTACAACGTACAGGCATGTTTTTGATTGTTCTCTGCAGGATAAAGTTGCAATTCAGTTGTCAGTTTCTGATGACATCAAAAATGCCAGCAAGTCGACAGAGCAATTTGTGGAAAATAGAAAAGAGGAATCTCATTACAGGTCTTCAGAGACCTATTTTTCATCTTCCTTTTTGTTTTAAAAAGATTTTATGTATATAATTGCAGGCCTTGAAGACTTTACAGGCCAGAAAGATGCCTGGATTTAGACTAAATATTTGTGCAAGTTTGTGAGTTTGTATGAGGATGCATTTGGACATGAAAATCTAATGATAGCAGGAATTTTCTATTCTCTTGTCTCTTCCCAGTGATTTGGATGTGATTATAATCAGGAAATAATTTGAATATGATAGAAACGTGGTGATTCCTAATTCTAGCTGTCGTGTGTAGCAGCCACTTTTGTTTCTCTTTGGAAAGGATGGAAGTTGCTTTTTCACATCGATGAGAATGAGCGTACGCCTTGCTCACCTGGCCACTAGGTGGCGCTGCAGCCATAAGGAAGTGTGGTCACAGTTACATAGTTTGGCTGTGGCATTAAGGAAGTTCCCCGAGGCTGGAAGTGGGAGAGAATAACCTTGGTACCTCTGGCTTCCCTGGGTTTTAGGGCACTTTAGGTTCTACTGCATACTTTGTGTATCTAGGATGCTGCTGAAAGGGGAGAGGAATTTTTTTTTTTTTGATTAGGATGCAATGTTTCCTGCATTTGTGTTGTAACACACACACACACACACACACACACACATATATACACAGTTGAAGATTTGTTAGAGATTGGTGTTGGTTGGGGAGTAGGAAGTGAAGGGAAATATCACACTTCCATGGTATCTAAGCAGTATGGTCTGTTCCAACTGAGCAACAGATGGTGTCCTGACTGATGGTCCCTGAGTGAGAAGGAATGCCCTTTTCTTTGGTGTTTATCTGCTGAAGGGGGCCGTGGGAAGTGTTCTCGTAGTAGAGACAACCCAACTTCTGGATGATGGCAAGTCTCATGGCATCTCTCTTTATACCAGCCTCCTCTTTTGGCTCTTTTCCCTCTGTTTTTAGCCACTGGGGAAAAGAAATCATTGTCCAAAGGAATATTTTTTTGTTTTTCCTTTTCCAACAGAAGCCAAGTATTTGAAATCTAGACAACCTACGGCTGCCTCAAAGAAGAAAAGAAATCCCGGATGAGTGTCAAAGAGTGAAAATTGAATAATACAACCCAATGCTCTCTAAATATAAGAATTCTGGCAAAGAATTAGCAAAACTATTTCCTAAGTAGTAAAAGATGTGGTATTGATCAGAACTGAAGTGTGTCTGGTGAAGTAAAATTTGCTATTGAATGACTTAAAGAAAAATTTGCTCGTGGTATATTGGCAGTTAAATCAGCAAACAATGGGATTCATAATGAAATAATAGCTATGTTTACTGAGGTCCTACTATGTGTCGGGTCCTGTGCCAGACACTTTTGTATAATCGCTTAATCTTTAGCATAGGGTTTTGAAATGGATATTAGAATAGGTTTTTGAGATGGATATTATCACCCTTATTTGTTGCATAAAGGGTGGTGTGGATAGGTTAAGTACCTGACTTGGGTCCTAACACCTTTAAGAGCTCTAATTAGAATTAGGTCTGTTGGGCTCCAGCACTGTGTCTTGGTGTTTAGGGAATGACTCGATAATGGCACATAAAGCTGGACAGAATGTCTCTGTCACTTCCCATTGCATCCCCAGGACCTGCCACAGTGCCTGGCACATAGTAGGACTTTGGAATACATTTGCTCAATGAATAGATAAATGCCAGAGGACTGAAAGTAGTCCATGGTGTTTAATTAGAAAACTATGTGTCCCTTGAAGTCCAGAATGTAATAATAGCTTCCTATTTGGGTGGCCCTTTACAGTTTAGGGCTGGGTTGGTTCACAACCTTGGGAGATTCCCGTGGTGAAATCTGAAACTGGCCCTATATGCAGAGGGCAAAGAGTGATTGAAGAAAGAGGAGCCCACCCCAGATTGACCAGTGGAGGGTTTAATAAGCGAGGAAACTTACAAACGAAGCTTGTCTTGGGCAGTACAAGATGAGTAGATTTCTGCCCCCACCCATCAGAATCTTAAAAGTTTACAAACAGGCCTTAATGGGGTTCTGTCACATACACAGTCCAGAGGGTCTCAATGGCACCTTACTTTCTCAAGGCTGCATCCTTGAAACATCTCCTTGTGTAGGAGTGGTGGGTGGAACGTATGTTCCAAGGACAGGGGAGGGGGGAGAGGAATCTCTGATTGCCTGGGTCCAGCTCCAGGGTCAACCAGCAACACATCCTCTCAATGACCTCCTCCAACAGCCTGGCACATATTTTATTTCGCTCAGCTAAATCTCAGACTCTGAGTTCACTGGGGTAGGAAGTATCATCAAATTTTACAAGATGGAGAAGCTGGATCCTTGGGGTTAAGAAAACTTCTTGAGTTCAGATTTTCTGCTTGTAGACTGAAGGATCTTCACTGCAACTGCACACTCAACGGATGGCCACATAAGTTATTATAAATTAAAATTAAGTATAAGGAATAACATTTCTATTATTTTTTATTATGTATCTATGGTAAGCATTCCTACAGAAAACCTGAAGTAAGTAGTCTGAGGGAGAGGGGTAGTGTTATAGCCATATAGAGGCCATTTCACTTAAATAAAATATGTTTTTAAAAACTTTTACCTATAATAAATGTTTAGTCTAGAAAACTTAGAAAATACAGATAAGCAAAATGAAATATGGTGAGACTCATCCATCATTTCTCTACTTTAGAGATAGAGACAAACATTTATGTCATCTATACTTTTTTCTATGCATATATTTTTAAAAAAGACATCATAATCTCATAATTTGCTTTTGAAGTGGAATATATTGTACACATCTTTATGTGTCAGTAAATTATTTCTATATCATAGCTTTTAACGGCTACAAAGTGATCTGCTGTATGAACAGACCATAATTTATTTAACCAATTCCTTATTGTTGGACATTTGGGTTGTTTCCAAATTTTTACCATAACAAAGCAATACTACAAGGAATACCCTTGACTATATATCTTTGTGCAATTGCTCTTGACTCATCATTTTATAGAGGAATCTACAGAGACCCAGAGAAGTTATGAAATTTATCTGGGAGGCAGAATTTGGATCAGATTTCAGGGCTTTTAGGTCCCTGACTAGGGGAACCTGTTTTCCTGTTACATCACTGGAGGCCACTGACCTCGTCTGGTGTCTGTGTCCACACCCTCCTGTGGAAAGGGAGGGATCTGTGTCTTGTGCTGGGAGTCATTCAGCACCAGAGCTAAGCTACCCCCAGAAAGAAAACGTCAAATTAAAAACCAACAGATAATGTTATTTTATTGCTTTAACACTGTTAGTACAATTCTTTCTTTAAATCCTGTCTTCCTTTTCTTCTGTAAAGTTGTATTCCCTTAGTTTCTTTCCTTCTTCTCTAATCTTTGGTCTCTCTTCCTCCCTCCCTCCCTCCCCCCTTCCTCCCTTCCTTTCTTCTTTCCTTCCTTTACCCCCATCTGCCAATTGTCAATATTACTCAAGTTTCTGTCTTCACATTTCTTTTCTCTCTACTATTTCCCTATTTTAATGGCTTCCAGACAAATCACTCAGAAATCTGAAACTGCACTCTTGACGTCTCTCCCATAGGCCGGTTCTATACTTCCTATCGACTGTTAGAACTCTGCATTCCTGGAACCTGCACTTCTAATGAATGCCACTCATTTCCTCAGCCTGGAACCTTGAGCCATCCAATTCCTCCCTTGCCTTTGTCTAATGTCCCACATCCTGCCAAGTATAGTCAGTTTTGTTTCTGGCACTTAGCCTCCCTCTACGTTCCCACTACCTCTGCCCTAATTCTGACGTGCATTACCTCTTGTCTGGACTGTGGCTGTGATGTCTTACGTGGTCCCCCTTCCTCTCTTCTCTCCCTGGCTAATTCCTTTTGCTTGGGCTTGGCAAATTAATCTTCCGAGGTCACTGCTCTGACCCACACTGTCTACTGAATAGATCCAAAACTGTTAGCCTGGCCTTCCAGACTTTTTGTAATTTGACCCTAAACTACCTTCCCAGCCTCATCTACCCTCTTTCTCTAGCACAGACATTGTGTTTCAGTCCAACCGGACTCCTTGTTAACACACCCACCTCGTAACTGCCTTTCAGTCTTGATCAGGCAAGTTCCTGGACCTGAAGTGCCTGTCCCCATTGGCCTTTTGAGATCTTAAAACATGAATGCCACCTCTTCCGTGAAGCCTTCCCTGGTTCCTTAAGCCAAAGGTGATCTTGTCCTTCTTTGGTTGACCACAACCCTTTGTGGGCAGCACTGAGCATCCACTATAGCTATTCGTGTACATGTTATATCCCACTCAGATTTTCAACTCCTCGTGGGGAAGAACAGGTGTCTTTCTGTAAACCCTGCAAACTCTTTCTCAAACCCTTTTCCTGTAAAATTAGTGTCTCTTCCATACTAGGTTCTCAGAAAGTATTTGTTGAGTAAATAAAAGAATTAGGGATTTAAGAAATTTTACATAAGTTTATCAGGAATACAACCACAGTATAAAGGAAATTTTAAGGGCATGCTGTTCTTAAAGCAAAATAAACTTTATATGTATTCGTAAGAGCTGCTACTTATCATATCTTCTCCTTGTTCAATGTTCTGGCAATACATATGAAAGGAATTCAAAAATAGGTGGTCAGAATGTCAGTAGAGTTGTCTGGGAAGATACACGTTTGTAAGTGAGAACCCTTTTCTCTGTCCGTAAAATATACTCTGCCCCATTCCTTCTAGCAGAAAGGTCATAGGATTGGAGTCAGAACATTTGACTTCTGTTACTTAGAAACTGTGGGACCCTGAGCAACTTTTCTCATTTGTAACATAGTGATGCCAACTGTATTACTTAAGAATTGCACTTGGCTGTTGGTAACAGACATTTGGTGTGGTGGCTTGAAAAAAGAAAGATTTTTCTTCTTTGTTGATAAAAATCTATAGATAGTCCATGGCTTTATAGCTGTTGATGACCCCAGCTTCTACTCTTTGTTTTCCCTCTTGGTGTGTGGTTTTCATCTTCAAGGTAGCCTCAGAGACCAAAATGGTTGCTTGAGCTCCAGCTCTCATGTCAGCATTCCCAGCAAGAAGGAGGAAGGGCCCAAGGCCACCTCCTCCTAGCTGAGTAAGCTCCCTTTACATAGTTTAAAAGAATTTTTCCAGAAGTTACACCCAACAACTTTGGTTTAGAGCTGGTACAGTACTTTTTAGCTGCAGCTGCATATTTGAAACACATGAAGACTTTTAAAACATACCTATGCTGGGGCCTCACTGCAAATAAATCAAACCAGAATCTACATGGTTGGGGTCAGGACTCAGTATTTTAAAATAATCTCAGGTGATCCAGTTGCATAGCTGAGGTTGAGGATCCCTGAGCTAGGTTGACTATATAATTGATAATTCAAATGGGCACTCTTGAGAGTGAAAGAGGGACAACGGACCTAAACTGGGCCTGCCTTGGGCAAACCCAGAGGTACAGTGATGCATATTATAGTTTATTCTCTACTCCTCTCCGTCAGGTGGCTAGGCACGTAGTTTTCTGCTGGTCTGGAAGGAGATAATAGAAGGGGAGAAAAGATATTGGTTAAAGGCACTCAGGGTTTCCTTCTGTTCCTACTCAAGTTTGTGGGCAGAATTAAATGAGATAAAGGTACATAAAATCACTTGGTAAGCTACAGTGTTTCAAAGAGGTGTTTATAAATAACATTTTCATAATTTAGTACAAATAAGTATGCCTGATGGCCAGAAGGAACACAGTTTGGATTCGCTCAGAACATGTTTGATTGATTTAGTGCCTAAGGTAATTTTCTTAGCTCACTGGGAGCCAGCCAGTGCCTCATGGAGGTTTTAGAGTGTGGACTTTGGAGGCTGATAAAGTCACTGGGGGTTCGAAGCCCAGCTTCTTCCCAGCCTTGTCATTTGACTTCTCTAAACCTCTTCAAAGTCTCCAGAATATTACTTAGGTCAAAGGGTTGTTACAGGGATTAAAGAAGTTAATACGTGGAAAGGATTCAATTTGGGGCCTGGTTTGTAGTAAACGTTCAATAATTGACCATTCTTTATTATTCATAAGATTACTTTGAGGATGCAAGGGGAAAAAAAGAAACTTATGTTTTCTGCCTTTCAAGAGCCTAAAGTGTCAGGGGTGTTTTCAGGCTGACACTGGCCCTGAGTCCTTTCTCCCCTTTCCTCTGTCTGGGAAGTGAGTGACAGAAAGAAGGAATTGCAGATGCAAAATGGCTTTCCCCTCCCTGTGTTCCCCTGTTCTAACTGACCCCCCAGCAAGGGTCTGGGTTGAAATGCCAGCAGGGCTCCCAGCTAATCTAAAGAAGCTAATCGCCAGGATTAAATTCATTATTTCAGTGACTTGATCCACACGTTGGGAGATTTGTGCATTTGAAATAACCTTTGCCTGTGGCAATTTTGTCTCCAGTGATTCTTCCTTCTGGCCACTGTGTTCCAGGTGTAATCTCCCTTTCCATCCACTCAGTTGCTAACTTGTAAACTTTCTTCCCTGGGGCTCACTCCTCTAATCTTGCCTTCTCTGTGGTTTGCTGTAGCCTGTCTTCCTTTATTCATTCTACATTGCTTTTATCTCCTTACCTTTCCTCCTGCTGAGTGTAAACAAACCTTAAAGCAAAAAAAAAAAAAAAAAAAAAAAAAAAAAAAGGAGGCCAGGCAGGATGTTGCTCTCTCTCCCTTTTTTTAAAATAAATTTATTTATATTTTAATTTTTGGCTGCATTAGGTCTTCGTTACTGCACGCGGGCTTTCTGTAGTTGCGGTGAGCAGGGGCTACTCTTTGTCGCGATACACGGACTTCTCATTGCGGTGGCTTCTCTTGTTGCGGAGCACGGGCTCTAGGCACGCTTTGGTAGTTGTGGCTCGCAGGCTCAGTAGTTGTGGCGCACGGGCTTAGTTACTCCGCGGCATGTGGGATCTTCCTGGAACAGGGCTCAAACCCGTGTCCCCTGCATTGGCAGGCAGATTCTTAACCACTGCGCCACCAGGGAAGTCCCCAGGATGTTGCTCTCTTGAAGGGGAAAGAGTCTAAATCTTAGAGACAGTGCACTTTACTGTTGGCAGTCAAAATTCAATACTTTCTACTTGGAGCATCACCACCTATACAATGCTGAGCTGTCAGGAAAAAGTAGCACGGAGAGTTCTATAAGGAGGGGAGCTGCATATAGAAACTACTTTTGGAAAAAAAATGATACAAATGAACTTATTTACAAAACAGAAACAGACTCACAGACTTAGAGAACTAACTTATGGTCACCAGGGGGGAAGGGTGGGGAGGGGAGGGATAGTTAGGGAGTTTGGGATTGACACGTATACACTGCTATATTTAAAATGCATAACCAACAAGGACCGACTGTATAGCACAGGGAACTCTGCTCAGTATTCTGTAACAACCTAATTGGGAAAAGAATTTGAAAAGGAACACATACATATATATGTATGACTGAGTCACTTTGTTGTACACCTGAAGCTAACACAACATTGTTGATCAACTATGCTCCAATATAAAATAAAAAGTTAAAAAAAAAAAAAAGAAACTACTTTTGAATACATTTTTGAGTTTGTTGACAGAAAACCTTTACAAAGCCTGATTGTCTTCATAGAGATGATACTTCTAATTGGGTCTGATTCTTCTGGGCAGAGCTTGGCAAGCTCTTTCTGTAAAGAGCCAGATAGTAAATATTTCAGGCTCTGCAGGCCATATTCTCTCTCTGGCAACTACTTGACTCTGCTGGCAAGGCACAAAAGCAGCCACAGATATGGGAAAACAGTAGGCGTGGCTGTGTGCCAATAAAACTTTATTAAATAGACACTGAAATTTGAATTCCATGTAATTTTCACAGGTCATGATATTCTTCTTTTGACTTTTTTCCCCTAATTATTTGAAAATGTGGACACTATTCTTAGCTCACAGGTTGTAGAGCAACAGGTGGTGGGTGGGATTTGGCCCTGGGGGTTAGCTTTTAGACTCCTGCTCCAATGAACTGTAAAAAGCACAATGATTGTACTTGTGCTTGGTTCCAGTCACTTCATTTGGAGTCTAGACTCAGTTTCTTCATTTAAAAAATCAGGTTAAATGATACCACCTGCTAGAGAGGATGTAGGGCAACAGGAGCTCTCACTCATGAGAATGCAAGATGGTACAAGCATTTAAGAAGGCGGTTTGGGCTTCTCCCAGCATGGCTGCTGGGTTCCAAGAGGGACTGTCCCAAGGCTCATCATTCAAAAACCGCCACCAAATACAAAACCTGATTAAGGTTGTTCACCCCAGCATTTCCCAAACACACACACAACTCCAGAGACCATTAACCAATCCAACACCAATAAAATTAGGTGGTGTGGGGATCTGCAGACATTCTTTGGGAAATGCTAGTCTAAGGCATTTCAGTTGACGCCATAGGAAAGCTAAATACACAAGAAATATACCTTCACAAAGCTTCAAATCTAGTAGAGGAAAAAAGGCAAGGAGTTGTCTTACAGTAACATTTGTTTTATTGCTATTTTATATTACCTAACATGTTGTTTATATTTTATTAGCAAGTTATGAGCCATTGGCAAATGTGTGGATTTAAGCTGCCTTTTAAAGTTAGATTTCATTAATTTTTTTCACAATTTATTTCAATAGCAACAGATCATTGAAATGGAAAGCCAAGTTAATGGAGGAATCTGCTTCAGTTACAATATTTGGTTTCCTTTATATTCACTACGTAAAGAGAGATGTACATTGAATTCTATCTCAAGATAGCAGCACACATATTCGTGGATTAATTTATTAGTGAAGTTAATGACTCGTTAGCCTCTTTCGTGTTGTTTGGGAGAATAACCAACTGTCCTGAAATCGTTTCTGAACCGCTCACTCTGCAGGATGCTCTGTGGAGTTGCCCATAGCAAGAAGCAATTTGGTTGACCTCTCTTTTTCTGTACACCCGATTTTCTGCTCCAAGCATAGCACCACGTTTCTGATGCCCTAGGCAATGAATGCATATCTCTTCAAGATGTACCCCACTCCCAAAATGAACCTTACATACCCTGCATGACTTCTATTTTAACCAAATGCATCCTCCAGCATGAAGAAAGGTCCGTTCAGCTCTTGAATTGTGTGATAAGAGAACAGAAATTTAATGTCATTTACACTGGTGTGCAGATGATCTCTAGTGATGTAATATTGTCAAGACCTCGAGAATAAATGATTTCTTTTCCATCACAGCTGGCAACAATAATATCTATACTTTTATAACACTTTATAGGGTACATTGCCCCTTTAACTGTTTAAGAATTGGGCAACTTCATTAGGAGAAGTGTTTTGCACATGGAAGAGTGAAGCCCAGAGATATTGAAGAGCATGCCCAAGGACTCCCAGAAGGAGGTGGAGCTGGGGTTTGAACTCCACTCTTGACTCCAGGTTATTTCAACTCTATCTGCTGCCTTCTGAGAGATGGATGTCCTGTAGATGGACAGGTAACAATGAACTTATCAACACTACACACTTAAATGACATCTGTGATGCCTACCACATAGAATCACCTAATAGTTAATATTCTTTCCCCCTGTAGTATTGGAACTGTCTTGATAAATCCAGAGCTCTTAAGAAAAAAACTTTCATTAGAAAACATTTCAAAAAAATCAAAAGTAGAAAGAAGAGTATAATTACTCCCTCTGATCCAATTTTTCAGCTTTAATAATTAGCAGCACATGGGGCAAGCTCATTTCAACTATTCCCGCCACCTCAACTGGATTAAATGGAAAAATCCTAGGTATCATATCATTTCTTCTGTAAATACTGAAGGGTACGTCTCTAAGAGATAAACTTTTCTGATTTTTTTGCTGCATAACAAACCACTTCTAAACTAGATGTCTTAAAACAATGGTTTATTGTTATCTCTCACAATTCTGTGGGCTCATTGGGTTCAGCCGGGCAGTTTTCATTTGGGGTCTCTAATGCCATTATAATCAGATCTTAGTTGGCTGCAGTTGTCTGAAGATCTGACTGGGCTGGATATGCAAGGTGGCTCACTCATATGACTGTCAGCTGGGAACTCAGGTGGGGCTGTTGATGCCTTAGTTTCTTTAGATTGTCTCTCCATGTGGCTTGGGCTTCTCCTAGCATGGCTGCTGGGTTCCAAGAAGGAATGTCCCAAGAGCAAGAGTTCCAAGACACTTGGGTAGAAGCTGTAAGGCTTCTTATGATCTAGTGTCCGAGCTTACTGCCATTGCTTCCATCACATTCCATTGAAGAAGGGAGTCACTAGGGCCGGGGTCAATGGAGGGGAATTAGACTCTACCTCTCAGTGGCAGGAGCCGCTAAAAAATTCAGAATAATTCCTGAATATCACAAATATCCAGTTAGTGTTCAGATTGCCCCATTTGAACTACTGGTATTTTACATTTGGCTCATTCAAAGCAGGATCAAAATGAGGTCCACACACTGCATTTGGTGGATATGACTTTTATGTTTCTTTTAATCTAAGATACTCCTTCTCTTTTTATTCTTTGCTTGAAATTTATTTGTTGAATTTATTTGTCCTATTGAATTTACTACAGTTTGGATTTTGTTGCTTGCAACCCTGATGTTCCTCTGTCTTTCTAATTTTTCTCTTGGACACTGTTAGATCCAGAGGCTTGATCAAGTTCAGGTTTACAATTTTGGTAGAAACACTTCATAGGTGGTGATGTGTACTTCTTATTGCATCACACCAGGAGACGCAAAATCAGTTTCTCTCTGGTGGTGCTGAAATTAACTTGTGGGTTCAGGTGTTAAGTCCAGAGCACCTTACTCCAATTGAGCCTTTTTAGAAAAAGCTTTTAAATAGTTGCCTCTTGTTTTGCAGGCTCAGGAAATGTAACGTCTACGTTTCTGTATCTATGTCTGCATTTACCGTGTGCTAACCATGTGCTGGACATCATATCAGATACTTTCTATGAATCAACTGATTTATTTTTCATAACAACCCTATAAAAGAGGTATTACAAGCACCCCTGTTTTCCAGAGATGGAAACTGAGGCACATACCACCAGTGCCTGACATCCAGACAATGAATGCCTTCTGATTAATTTCATTCTCATTTTCAGGATTCCTGGGGGAAACCAACTTAGATCCATGAGAAAGCGAAAGAGGTCAATGAGAGGACAAAATTAGGGAGTCACACAATTAGTTGCTTCCTCTTAAAACCCAGAGTCACCAGACTGAATTCTGAAGCTTGTGAGGCAAATTCTGACCCAGCTTCCCAGTGTAGGAGAATGATCTATTGAACAATAACATTTCCCCCTTTTGCATTATTCACTGCGCAATAGGGTCAGCAGGGCGTGGCCTGCTACCTCCGTGAAGCATGCCGAATGACACCCCGCTTCATTTGTGCTACTTGCTTTACCCAGACACTGGATGCCTGCAGGAGGCTCAGAAATGACAATTTTATTTTAAAGAAAATATTTTCAAATGCAATTTGCAGTTTGTACATGAAGAGTAATGAGCAAAATGGATGCAGCTGTCTTTTAAATTAACCCTGCAGTGCCACCCGATTTGCTTTCCAACCGAAGTGATAATGTAGGCAGCTTTTGTGCCTTTTGTCGGGACTTTGGAGCCTTCCAGAGCTTCAGAGGGAGTGGAGTTGGGCTAAAAGATAGGTGCATGCCTAGTGATGCCTGGTATCTAGGGCTGCTGTAGCTGAAAAAAAGAGAAAGACCTCAAAAGTACAGAACCCAAGAAAAACATAAAGAAATGGCTACATGAGAATGACCCGCAAGGGCCGGACAACGGCGCCCTGTCGGGGAGCGGGAACGCTTCCCTTTGGGAACATTCCTGAAGAACACAGCAGCATTTCTTGCATCTCTGTGGAGCTGTTTAGAGCTGTCTTGGTGTGGATGCTCAGTCTCAGGTAGTCTAAAGCAGATTCCACGCTCCATCAACTTGGAGAGGTTGTCCTCCACCGTGTCAGGCAGGTACCCCTGCTCTATTGGGGGCTAAATGGGGCCCGCTCTGTCCTCCCTGGGGGACCCAACATTCCGGGGACCCTGACCCTCCCCTGTGGTCATGTATGCACCCAGCTGTGTGGGTCTGTAGGCTCATGGACAATGCACGCTGACAAAGCCAATTTCTTAATAGTGCTTGAAAGGGGGAAACTGGTTCCAATTTAGAAGATACAATTTCTTGGCATTCCTGGCATTGCGCTTGGTTATTTTAAAGGATCCCGAGCGACTTAAATCAGGGTAAGTTCACACCCAGTTATAAAGAGACACAGGCACACATGCAGACAAACCCACAGTTTAATATTTTGATATCCTGACACCTTCCCAAGCAGACACAATGATGGTGTGTTTGACTCAGAGAAAGAAGGAGGACACCTCAGATGTTACACAGGGATGCAGATTTCCAAGAAGTTTCTATGGTCCGATGAAGGAGCTAGGATTCATTTTGAGGAATATAATGGCTTTACTCGTCCGCAGTGTAATTTCTTTTTGTGGGGTGAGGGCTGAGGCTGCCGTGTGGTGACTTCAAGTTAAATTAGCCACTCAGGGCCGGGGTATTTTTAATGACCAAGCAGTTGTCTCATTAAGAGCATGATGACATGTTATGTAAAGCACTGTGGTGGTTGCTTATTTTAAAAACACTTTTCTGTCCATGTGCCTTTCCCATGGACAAAGAGCCCTTGAATAGCATTTCCTTGCCTGGTGTCTTATGACTCAGGAATAGAGGCTTGTACTCTGTATGAGAACAGCAGGGAGGAAAAGGAAGAAAGGAAGAGAGGAATGAAGGAGGAAAGGAAAGAGGGAAGGAAGGAAGAAAAGGGGGTAGGAGAGGAAGGGAAGGAAGAAGGAAGGAGGGAAGGAAGGAAGGGAAGGGAAGGGAAGGAAGGAAGGAAGGAAGGAAGGAAGGAAGGAAGGAAAAGAAAACAGGCGGAAACCTTACAGTAACCTTGAGACTGGGCAGTTCATTAGAGTTGAGTTGAATAAATCACTGTTGAAAGATTTGTTTTTCCGCTCATGGTTTTTACCCAAACTAAGGGGATTGGCCACACTGGCTGGTTGGCGGCCACCGTTAGTTCTGTCTCCATCCATCTCAGGGTCATGGTGCACAGTCTCTGGTGGGTCAGCATCCTCAGCCATGATGTAAGGAGAGTTTCTACCTCACACTTGTATGTCATTCATACAAGTGGAGCATCATGGGAGCTGGACTAGATTGATGTCCCCTCCAAGAATAGCACTGATTATAGAACAGATTTTCCCATATACAGAGCCATTTTTAATTCACTGCCTACCACAGCTGCCAGGCTGCAGAGATAATTCCTTCTAGCAGAATAGCTCTAGATTATTATAGGGAAATCAAATTTGCATAAAAGAGCCCTCTCTCTCTCTCTCTCTCTCTCTCTCTCTCTCTCAAGTTACTAAACAGGTACTGTCACTTTTGTTGGGAGAGCTTTTTCGAGGGAGGGGAAAATACATTGTTTCTTTGGAAAATGCCACATAGAAACTTTCCATACAATTTTTAAAGATTTTGACGACTAGAATGTAGTGTGAAACTTGACATTTGATAGATGCTTCACAGTTTTCAGTGTACTTTTCAGTTCAACAAACTTTTAATATATATTTTATGTCGATTGGGCACAGGCCCCAGGGACATAAAAATGAAATGGCCCTTGCTTTTGAAAAGCTTACTTTATTTGATTCATGGGAAAATTATGTGAAATAAATAAGGCAGACATCCTTAGGTCCATTAGGTCCATTTTGCAGGTGAGGAAACTGAGGCCCAGAGAAGTTTCAGTGACCTTTTGAAAGGGTGCGTAACTGGGAAGTGAAGAACAGGTCTTCAGAGTCTCGTTTGGACTTGTTGTGGGGTACCATGATGTCACTCAGGAGGGGAAAGTTTGCAGTTGCAAATCTTGGCCAAAACTTTTAATTTGTCATTGAAAAGTCAGAAGGTTTTGCTCCAGCTCCTCCCACCCCCAAAAAGAAAGGACTTCCGGCTTCTTTTTAAAAATATCAATAAAATCTGGCAATACCAAGCCTGTATTCCATCAAGGTAAGACTGCTTCATCATACTGGGTACAGCCCACATCCTTACGCCCAAGTCACTCATGTAAGTTGCCAGCTTTGGGCCCAGAAAGCTTTGAGTTGCCCCCTCTGCTGAATCTGGGAGAGACTAAGGATGTGGTTGCTTTGTCCTGGGAGCATCATTCTTGCACCTGGTTTTAAAATAATCTTTTCGTTTTTGCATTGCCTCAATTTTTCAGCTTTTAAAGAAAAGTTGGCAATTTTTCAGCCTTTTATAAAAAGATTGTCTTCTGTAGGTCCCCATTCCTGATGATTTAGGATTTGGAGACTCACTAGAGATTTTTATTCTGCTAGCCAGTGTAGGCTGATATTTTACTTGTGTTCTTCAAAAGGCTTTTGTGGCTATTATTTTATTCAGTTGTGTTCTATTTTCTGATCAGATCTGTTTTAAGCCACCCTTTGGGGAATAAAGAGTGTGAAGATAGAAGTCTATCTAGCCTTCACTTTTGCATGTGGGCTTCAATTTTGTTGGGCAAATTTCTATGCTGAATATAGTTTCTTCTTATTAGGGAAATGAGGATAAGGCTACTGTAAAAATAAATCTAGACACGATCATGGTGCTGTACACTCCTTAGATATAAGGTGTTGCTAAATTCTAATTTACTGCAGAAGTGTAATTAAATCATTTGATTTAACCATGGAAGTTACAGGTTAGATGGATCACCCAGGAATCTAAAAACATCTCTGGCACATGAGACCTTCTGGGAAGGGATTGTATGCAGCAGGCTGAATAAATGCAGGGGTTCATGAGCCACACCCCCAGTATACCTCTTCCTGGTGTGATGCTGTCACTGTTTTGTTCTATCAGAGTTGAGGTGACAATCTGTTGAGGGTCCTGCATTGGGTAGAAGGCTGTTTGGGTGCGCTTTGCATAATTTTGCAACTCTGCAATTCCAAATCTGGGGATTCTGCTCACCACCCACCTCCTGAGAGGGTGGCGGTGTGCACGCAGTGTGGTTTGATTTCGAAGCTAGCGACAGCTCTCTTGTCTCTCAAATACTCCCATTTCTTCTCGCTGCTTAAAATGCCACTTAAATTGTGCTGTTTTGGCTTTAGGCTTTTTTTAAAAAAAATTTATTTTATTTATTTATTTTTGGCTGTGTTGGGTCTTCATTGCTGTGCACGGGCTTTCTCTAATTGCGGCGAGCGGGGGCTACTCTTCGTTGCAGTGTGCAGGCTTCTTATTTTGGTGGCTTCTCTTGTTGAGGAGCACGGGCTCTAGGCCCATGGGCTTCAGTAGTTGTGGCACGTGGGCTCAGTAGTTGTGGCTCATGGTCTCTAGAGCACAGGCTCAGCAGTTGTGGCACTCGGGCTTAGTTGCTCCGTGGCATGTGGCATCTTCCCGGACCAGGGCTCGAACCCGTATCCCCTGCATTGGCAGGCGGATTCTCAACCACTGTGCCACCAGGGAAGCCTGGCTTTAGGCTTTGATTCTGTGTTAAAATCAGTTATCAACCTTCTCAAGTGCAGAGTTTGCAAAACACACTCATGCACCTTATCCATTTGACCTTCACGATAGCCCTGTGGGGTAGGAGAGTGGCACTGTCTCCTTTGGGGAAAAAGAAATACAGAGGAAAGACTATGATTTGGGAGCTAGAGACGCTGGGTTTGAGTCTCAGCTATAACTCAGAAACTGTGTGGCCTTGAACAGGAATATGACGTCTCTGAAATTAATTTCTCTCCCTATATTCAGAGGATTAAAATTTTACTTTACAGAGTGGTTATAAGGATTAGAGAGAATATTTTCATCCATCCATCCATCATTTATTTATTCTACAAATATTTTTCCGGCCACTACTGGTAGCCAGGCATCGTACTGTTTCTGGGGATACTTTAGTAAATGCAACAGACTCCATTCCTGCCCTCACGGGGCTTACAATCTAACACTGAGCACAATGTGGGGCGCATAGTAATTTCTCAATAAATGGTGGTGGTTACAAACAGTCGGTCCAAAGTTCCTTAGTGAGTGCAGAGCAGAGGAGGAGCCGAGCTCAGATTTTGGAGTCTTTGGCTCCAAAGTCTTTGACTCGTGGGCTCTATTCACCAGTCCTCCGGGGAAAGGAGGCTCGTTGTGGCTGCAACCTGAGCCATTTTATTGCAGTCATCTCTCTGGCGTGCACTGTTGGAGCAGAGTGTCCTACTCTGTTTGGGCTGCTCTAACAGAATCCCATTAGAGTGGGTGGTTTCAACAGCAGACATTTATTTCTCCCAGTTCTGGAAGCCGGGAAGTCCAAGATCAAGGCACTGGCAGATTGGATGTTTGGTAAGAGCCCACTTCCTATCCATAGACAGCCTTTCTGGCTGAGTCCTCACATCGCAGAAGGGATGAGGGAGCTCTCTGAGGTCTTTTATAATCTCATTCATGAGGGCTCCACCCTGATGACCTCCCAAAGGCCCACCTGCTAATACCATCAGTTTTCAACATATGAATTTTATTTTTTTATTTTTTTATTTATGGCTGTGTTGGGTCTTCGTTTCTGTACGAGGGCTTTCTCCAATTGCGGTGAGCAGGGGCCACTCTTCATCGCGGTGCGCGGGCCTCTCATTGTCGCGGCCTCTCTTCTTGCGGAGCACAGGCTCCAGACGCGCAGGCTCAGTAGTTGTGGCTCACGGGCCTAGTTGCTCCGCGGCACGTGGGACCCTCCCAGACCAGGGCTCGAACCCGTGTCCCCTGCACTGGCAGGCAGACTCTCAACCGCTGCACCACCAGGGAAGCCCTCAACATATGAATTTTAGGGGTGGGGTCACAGACATTCAGTCTACAGCAGAGTGTAGTTAGATGGATTATGACCCGGCTCTGGGCTGAGCCTGGCTCTGCTATTTAACTCTGTGCCCTCAGGCAATTTACTTCATCTCAAGAATCCTCAAGTTCCTCATCTGCAGAGAGGACAACGTGACAGCACCTGCCTCAGGAGGTTGTCATGGGGATCAGATGAAGTTCCTGGGAAGTACCCAGCTCGGTACCTGCCACATCCGGAAATGTTTGTTAAACAGTGTATATTATCATTGGTTGGGCTCTCAAACAGCATATGCATTGGTGGGGAAGACATATCTACTCCTGCTTCTCATTCTTGGCTGCGCTTTCTGTGGCCGGGGAATCAGAACACAGCAGCAGATGCTGAGTTTGAGAGGCTTCTGGCTGCTCTCTCTCCACCTCTCAGCTGTTTGTCCACATCGTCCGTTTTAAAACTGTGCTGGGCCGAGGCGGGTTATGAGTGGGGCAGGCCGGGGGACAGGCCTTCCCTTGGTCTATTCTGTTCCCTCTCAGCCAAATAGAGTTGTATTTGACAGTCCTGCCCTTGGCTGCAGTGGGGTGAGACCACTTATGTTTGAGGAAAAGGCTTCAGAGCTGCCATGGAAAGGGTGCGTACATCAAGCTTCTGCTTTTTGTCAAGTGTCTAAAGTCAGGCTGCCTGGGTTCAAGTCCCAGCTCTTCATCTTACGAGCCAAGTAATTTGACTGCTGTCAACCCCAGTTTCTTCATCTGGAAAGTAGGGATAATAATATCTAAGACTTACATAACATTTACTATATTCTAGGCACTTCCCATATAGCAATTCATCCATTTCCACACCAGCTCTATGAGTATAGAGCTGTTTGAAGACCAGGAGGCTGTTTGCCTGTTTGAAGACCAGGAGGCTGAGGCTTAGAGAGATTAATTAACTAGCTTTGCTCAAGGTAAATGACAAAGCTGGGGTTCAGGCCCACGCAGACAGATCCCAGAGATCTGTGCTCTTAACCACTCTACTATCTCCTTCCCTAACGGGAAGCATCAAGCTCAGCACATAGTATGTGCTTAGTAAATATATTTTTTTTAAGTGAAAAGTTTAAATTTTGTGTTATCAAGTATGCACTTCTTTCTTTACAGTTTTTTCCTATCATTTAAGCTTATAAATCCATCACCCTTTTGCATTTCAGCTATATTAAAATTTTTTTTCTAATATTTTAATCATTTGAATATTTATATTTAATTATTTTGGCCACAAAAAGTATATTAAAATTTTAATTATTTATGTGTTACTTTATAGTGGTAAGAACACTTAACCTAAGATCTACCCACTTAACAAACTTTTAAGTGTACAATATGTTATGGTTGACTCTAGGTACAATGCTGTAGAGGAGATCTCTAGAGCTTAGTCATCATGCTTGACTGAAACTTTACGCCCATTGATTAGCAACTCCCCATTCCCTCCTACCCCACTCCCTGGTAACAGTGTATGAAGAGTAGATAATAACCATCATTCTCAGCTCTGAAGGTGAGTATGGATCTCTCTTTCTGGAGCAGTAAGGAGCAGGGCCTTAGAACACTGGTTGGGGAGTATTCTTCAGAGATCTCAGACTCATGGGTACATGTGTCCATCTTGGCCTCATGCTAGACATTTGAAAACTAATGCTCATGAGTTGCCTTCATGAGACAGTGATACCCTTACAGCAACACTAACATTTACCATAAAGATGGAATATTTATTAAGTATCTACTTAGACCTGATTCATTTTCAGATGCTCTGGATACAGGTAAACAACTCTGAAGCATGCCCCTATTGGAGTTTTAAGACCGAAACAAAGAATGTTCCACTTGCTCTGCATTGATTTTAGTTTTCAGTCAGTTGGTGTATCTCCCTCACATTTTACACTGATGCTTTTTAAAATCATTACCACCATCATCATCCCCCCAACCATCATTGTAACAAACTCTTACTTTGTGCTAAGTGCTGTGCGCTTTGCCTGAATCATCTCATTTAATTCTCACGTTAGAACATAAAATGAAGATTTCTTTACCTACAAATTAAGGCAAATGTTGTGGAAATATCATTGCTTAGCGATGGTTACAATAGAAGGATGGGAAGAGAAATGTATCTCAGCTTTTTGAATATTTAAGAATTGCTCCATAGAATATTTGAAGAGATTCCTTTGATGTAAATGTCTATATGCTTAAAAAAATAGGATATGATAAATATAAAATTATTGACAAAACTTTGCTAGTACCCATTTCTAAAATATTGCCTAGTGGACATGGGTATTTTTATTTTATTAATATAATTATTTAATGAATACCTATTATATTCTGGCACCTTGATGTTCTCTTGTACCCTGCTTTCTCTGCGCACCTGTGGAAGTTCTTGACTTGTATATAATGTCCTTTTATTTTGGTAATGAATTAACGGTTAATTTCAGTCTCATCAAGGTGCAGAGATTTTCCTAGAGCTGCATCTCAGTGCTGAATAATTTTTAGCAACTTCCCCTGTAAGGGAAGTTTTCAGGATAGTCAATAGGCAAGACTCTCCCCATTTTATAGGGATAGGTTATTTTGTACTTAAATTTTTTGTTTTTTTGATTATAAAAGTAATATCAGCCCACACTTCCAATTCTGGCTACATGGCAGGTAGACCAGATACTCTAATAAACCTTCCTGCTCAAATAACCTAAGAATGCTGGATAAAGTATAACTAACATCTTTTAATGATATCTGCAAAACAGGGAGTGGAGTTTCCAGGGCATAAAAATAAAGAGGGAAATGGAAGGTGGGTGTGAAGGAGAAGCTGAGACTCTGCCCTGAGGGTGTTTGCTGAGAGCAGAAACTTAGATTCTTAAGCTCTGACTACTGTGCTGGAGACCAGAAACCAGTCTTTGGGCCCGTGCAATGTGGGAAGTTGAAACTGAGACCCTACTGTAAAGCTAGGGCATTCAAAGGACTACACTTTCCATGAAAAAGGGAGTTAGGGAAAAAAAAAAATCATCCTTTTGGCCAAGAGAGATATCTTAGACTTAGCTGTCATTGGGGGGAAAAATGTCTTCTTACCCAAATTTTAACAACAGTTCTGCCCTTCTTTGGCTTTGAGGGTTGAATTTAGACTCCCTGAGTGATCTAGATGAGATCTTAACTTTAGAGGTCCTGGGCTGGTGGTGCTCAGAGTGCCTGGAAGATGTGGAGGCAAATGCTCTCTGGAGAAATGGACCTTCAACCCAGACCCTGTGGCATCGTCACAGTTTCAGGTTAGTCTCATGTGATCTCACAATCCAGAATTACAAACACATGAAGAATGTAGCTGTATTTAAGAGTCAAGGGAAACAAATAGCAGAATGAGACCCTCAAGTGCTTCAAATACTGGAGTTATGATGATACAGAAAAGATACAGAGATAAGTTAAAAATGTTCAAGGAAATAGTAGAACTGAAAACATGAGCAAAAGAATCAACTAATTCCAAATAATATACAGTTATCCCCACTTATCTATGGGGGATACATTCTAAGACCCCCCCAGTGAATGCCTGAAGCTGCAAATAGTACCAAACCCTATATATACTATGTTTTTCCTATACTAATGAGCAGGAATCCTATACAGTGTGAATATGCTGGACAAAGGGATGATTCATGTTCTGAGCAGGATGGAGCTGGATGGTGCAAGATTTCATCAGGCTGCTTGGAAAGGCATGCGATTTAAAACTTATCAATTGTTTATTTCTGAAATTTTTCATTTAATATTTTTGGAGCATGTTTGACAGTGGATAACTAAAACCATGGAAAGTGAAACTGCAGATAAGGAGGGACTACTGTATCAAAAGTTTATTGGAAAGTCTAGAAATATTCAAAAAAGGCCCAAGTAGAACTTCTAGAAATAAAAATAGAATTATTGAAATTAAAAGTAAAACATGCTCTTTGTAAGAAATTTGGAAAGAATAAAGGAGCCCCCATAAATTAACCATTATGCAATCAGTAAGGGGCAAGTAATATTAGTACTCTTTATGTAATTCATTCAAGTCTTATATTCTATGCATTTTTACAAAGTAGACATCATATTCCATATGAGTATAATTTTATGCTATCATTTTCTTTCTATATAATAAGCATTTTCTCAATCATTGTGCTGTATAATATATACAAAGAGTAAAGAAATGCCATAATGTAGATGTTCCTCTATGGTGGGATTTATTTATTTCCTATTTTTATTTATTTGCAAAGAACATCTTGGCAGAAGCTGCCAGGCTTTCTTTTTTTTTTTTTAAATTAATTAATTAATTAATTAATTTTTGGCTGTGTTGGGTCTTCGTTTCTGTGCGAGGGCTTTCTCCAGTTGCGGCAAGCGGGGGCCACTCTTCATCGCGGTGCACGGGCCTCTCACTATCGCGGCCTCTCTTGTTGCGGAGCACAGGCTCCAGACGCACAGGCTCAGTAATTGTGGTTCATGGGCCCAGTTGCTCTGCGGCATGTGGGATCTTCCCAGACCAGGGCTCGAACCCGTGTCCCCTGCATTGGCAGGCAGATTCTCAACCACTGTGCCACCAGGGAAGCCCCTGCCAGGCTTTCTTAATGCTTAGGCAAGGAGCTGGCACAGTGTCACTTTCTCCACTTTCTGCTTGTTTAAGTGAGTCATATGGCAAGTTCAGACTCAATGTGGGAAGGGTCTATGTAAGGGTATGGATAATGGGAGGCATGGTTCATTAGGGACCTAGCTTCCACATACATAATGTTTTTGCTTTCCTTTTTTATACAATGGTAGCATAGTACACACTGTTCTGCATCTTTTTTCGATCAAATATTTTGCTGTACATTCAGTATTAATGCATATATTATTTGGGATTAGGATTGGCTGCAAGTAAAACTCCAAATTACAGTGGCTTAAACAAAGTAGAATTTTATTTGTCTTCTGAATTTAAAACGTTTGGTAGTGATTGGTCCAGCTGTTTCTGTTTTGTTGCTCCATCACATGTGACTTCCATTCTCAAACCACCGCAATATCTAAAATGACTGCTGGAGTTCCAGCCATCCAGCTGCATTCCAGACTGTAGGAAAGAAGGAAAAGAGAGGAAGAAAGTAAGACTTTACTTGGAATTTGCATCAGTCATCTCCACTTCCATTTCTTAGGCTAGAATATATTTGCAGGACCACACCTAGCTGCAAGGGATGCTAGGAAATATAGTCTTTATTACAAATGGACATATGCCCAGCTAAAAAATCTGGAGATTCCATTCCTAAAGAGGAAGGGGAGAAAGGATATCAGAGGACCATTGTACCTTAAGAATTTCCTCATGTTTTGTACATACGAGTCCCAACAAGACTTTTGATATATTCTGCTATATTGTTTTCAGGATGATTGTACCAATTACAGTGTACTGAAATGCCCATCTTATGTCACCCTCATCAGCATTGGGAATAGTGAAGTTTATAATATTGGCAGTCAGTTGTCATGTTTTAATTTATTCTTCTTTGATAACTAGTGTGGATTGGCATTTTATTTTATTATTTATTAGCTGTTTATATTTTATCTTTCCTGAACTTTTTGTTCATGTTCCAAGTCCAAGGAATGATTTGGTTGTTTTTTTAACTGTTTATTAATCATTTATATTAAGTTATTGACCCTGTGTCATGTTAATTATAAAGCAGAAATAATGTTTCTGGCAGTCCTGGAATAGGGGATATATGAGAGTATATGTGGTGGGTAGTCAAGAGCTCTCTTCATCATACTATATGGGGACTAGGATTTGCACAAGTTCCATGTTTGAGTTAATATCATTCTTCTGCAGTGTTTTAATTGCAGAAATTAGAGTATCTTTCTATGAAGGAATCAGAAGAACCAGAAAGGGCATGGAGAAAGGGGTGACACAGAGAAGAGTCACATGCAGTGTGTTTGAAGCACGAGCTGTGGGGAGCAGTGCAATGCTCTTTGACCACTAAAACGATTGCCAGGGCTTCCTGAATCCTGCTTTGTCAGGACTCAGAGGGGAAAATATGAGACTTATACTAAGATATGTATTCTGTTGTTATTTCAAGATAGAGAAGGCTGTGATGATACCACCTATCCATTAGAGGGCGCGCTACAGACAGCCATCTCGGCTTTCTATCAGTTGAGAGCATTTTGTAAACACTGTCTCGTTTAAACCTGCACAGGCACTTAACACTTAGTAAGAACGCTATCAGGGCTCTTTGGCGCTAGACTATAAAGGTCCTGAGTCAACAACTCTTAAAGAGGGGTCTGCTCTTAGAGATTACTAGATCACCTAACAGGGGAAGCAAGTTGCCTAACATTCCCCAGCTTGTTGGCTGAGGAAGCAAATCTAGAATTCGTGGCTGCAACTCCCATGTAAGCTACCACATTCTCCGTGCCTAGCTGCCTCTGAGCCTTCACCATCGTCCTGCACTTGCCCTAAGGCTTTGGACTGTACCCTCGTTCTCTCCCAGGAATTCCAGGCGTGGCTGCATCCTGCGTCACCCTGGCCTCGTGTGGCTCTACCTGAGAACAGCCTCCTGCACGCTCGTGACCAAGATCCCAGTGTCTGCCCGACTCAGCCCCAGAAATTGCGGGCACGCAATTGAGTCTCCCAGAAACTTGTTTCATCTCAACGACACTGACAAGAGGTCAGCAAGAGATTTAGGGCTAGTGTGAGAGCTTGGAGGACCGGTGAAGAACAAGTCACGAGCCAGAAACGAGAAGATAGAACGCAGATGAACAGCAAGATGGTGTAATTACTTTAAAAAAATGTTTTTATGATGTGGAAGCATGGAATGAGTGGAACATTTGGAGCCAGATTTGGGCTTCCTTCCATCTCCATTACTCACAATGGTGTGACCTTGGGAAAATCCTGTCGTGACCTCTCTGAGTCTCAATTTTGACTTCCATGATTTGCAGCAATAACGCCTGTCCTATTTAAAGCCCAGGCTTGGTACAAGGCTCAGATTGTATCGTAGTGTGAAAGTACCTAGTACAAGTAACACACAAACTAAGGAGATGCTCCTCTGACAATAGGAGAAGCAGCTTGCTGTTCCCAGGGGTTACACTGGGGTAGATCATTCCACATTTTTTTTTTTAAATTTTATTTATTTATTTATTTATTTATGGCTGTGTTGGGTCTTTGTTTCTGTGCAAGGGCTTCCTCTAGTTGCGGCAAGCGGGGGCCACTCTTCATCGCGGTGCGCGGGCCTTTCAGTATCGCGGCCTCTCTTGTTGTGGAGCACAGGCTCCAGATGCACAGGCTCAGTAGTTGTGGCACACGGGCCTAGTCGCTCCGCGGCTTGTGGGAATCCTCCCAGACCAGGGCTCGAACCCGTGTCCCCTGCATTGGCAGGCAGATTCTCAACCACTGCGCCACCAGGGAAGCCCCCATTCCACATTTTATCTTCAGGACAATTCACATTTATAGACTTGTTAGGGTCCAGGAGGAGCCTTGGAACAGAAAGTCACAAGGAACTGGAATCTGAGGTTGTAAATTGACCAACTCAAAGGAACCCACCTCTACGGGGTCCAACTCTATTTGTGACTGACCAGTCTTCAGGTACTATCCTATGTAAGTGAGCATTAGTAAAGCATGCAGCAATGATCTAAAACTAGTTGGCACTGTGGTTCTTTGGGTCTAAAAAATAAAAGAGGAAAAAAATTTTACCAACTGTATTGCACTGATACTAGTAGTTACAAATGATACTTAGCTTTCATTAAAAATCAGTTCTGACAAATCTGGGCAGGAAAAGACCCAGGGTTCTTTTTTTAGCTTTCCACTGGGGAAATGTTTAAATATTGAAAATACATGGAGTAATTTACAGATGAACCAGCGGAGTTTGTTAGTCATTTAATGTGCCACTTCTAGTAAGTGACAGAAGCAGCATTTGAACCCAGGGTCTTCCAGGCTCTGCTCTGAATCACTGTTCTATATTGTCTTGTCTGAAAAGGATGACAATTTACTATTCTAGTTACATCAAGTAGGACATTGCACCAGATACGCTTTTTCATTGTTTTCTGAAAACCAGTTAACTTCCAAGCTCTATATTATTTGCTTCTAAGCAACAGTGATTTATAATGTGTCTCACTGATCCCAAAACAAGCATTTCCCCGCCACATTTTAACATCTCTGAAATTGGATGCTTCTTATAAGTGATGGTGTATCATCATTTAATTGGCAGCATTTTTCTTTCTTAGTGGCACATAAAATAATGGTGCATCTCACAATTGATATTAACTTAGATTTGATGAAATGCAGGAATAATGACTTAGTTTCTATAAAGGATAGGGTGGTAGGGAGAAATATATATATATATATAATACCATGGTGCGTACTAGGGTGGGGTGAGGTCTTTGATCTATTTCAGTGTTTCCCAGAGTGTAGGACAATGATTCAGAATGACTTTAGGTGGTACCCTAACATGGCCTTGAAAACCCTGAGTTACCCCATGAGTGATTTTTTCAGAATTTAGAATTTTGAAGAGTTTAGAGTTCTCTCTCAACCCTTCAGAGAACCTTGAGGAGAAAGTCTTTGTTTGGTGTTGGGATATCTTCAACATCTTGCCCCACTAGCTCCCCTTTGCGATGATGAGAGGGCAGGCTCCAACAGTATTTAGCTAGAATTTCATTGTTTTGTTTTCATTTATTTGCTTTTATAGTTATGTGGTGTTTGGGGCAAGCAACACTGGATTTCCATTTATAGTAATGACAGAAAATTTTCCTTTGAAAAAATAAATTTATTTCAGTAAAAATGGAGCCAATTAAAAAAAGAATGTTAAGCAAATACTAGTACAGATGGTGTGTGGCTATAGCAAGAATTGTGAATGCAGTCCTCACGTGACAAAAATGTGGGCAGGAGCGATCTCTTCTGATGACTTCACTTCTCTGTGAGTCTGTGCATGCTGTTCCTTAATTGTAAGTGCTCTTTTCCCTACTCACTAATAATGAATCTCCTTTGCTTTCTCCTCTTTGAAGCCTTCCCTGATTTCTGTAGTCAGAATTAATTGTGCATGCCCATAAGACTTTGCTTAAAACATGATTTAGTATTTTTGTTATTCTAATCTTGTCATAGATATTCACATGACCATCTCTGTTATAACTGGAAGACTTATGGGCAGGGACCAATTCTCAACTCATCTCCATGGTATCTTCAATGCCTTACATGTGGTTATAGGAAAGAACGAATGGATAGATTTGAAATTCAGGTTAACAATTATCTTATGCAATTTCCCCCCAATTCTGCAGAAACCTTGCCTGGTTAGACAGCTCATTTGTTCGGCTTACCTTTCAGCTTCACTGTAAGTAGTAGTTACTGAGGCACTTGTAGAACCTGAATTGTTTTTCAGCATAAATATTTTGCAAGGAAGATCATAGAATCATCTGAAACTATTCATGAGGAAGTTAACCCTAGGGTAAAGCCAAAGAAAGGCTGGAAGGAGGCGTGCGTGTGTGTGTGTGTGTGTGTCTGTGTGTGTGCGCCTCTGTGTGTGTGTGTCTGTGTATGTGAGCCTCTGTGTGTATGTGTCTGTGTGTGTATGGGTGCTGATGGAGCAGTATTCCATTGGGTTTAGAGCTGTACCTTCTGATTGACTTCGCTCTCCATTTGAAGCCCAAAAGACAAAATTCAGTGACCAGAGATAATGGTAATCTAAGCAGAAAGAAAGAGAGATAAATAAAGTACTTGCAGTTTTTATACTTGAGCAGTCCTGTTATCCTTTTCAGAGTCTTAGATAAGAAGCTTTGCTCAGCCTGCATGAGCCAAGGCGATGGGAAAGTGTACAGAATTACAAAGATAGGTGCTGTTTCTGGAAAGAAGTCCAATTCTGCTACCAATGTTGTCTTCTGGAAAGAGAAAGCAGAAAAAGACCTGGTACCACTACACCATCAATTAAGTTGGATTAATGGTGTTCTAAACAGCTCCTAATAAAGCCCACTGTTTACTAATCTTGTCTCTGTGGAGGAGGAATGAGGTCAGAGTGCATCTGAGGAAGGGGAGGTCAATAAAAATGGGAGGCAGCTCTATGGCAACACACCTTTTATCTTCTAAGACTTTCAAAGCATACCTGGCTGTTTGCATCAACAATAGCTCGGCTCAGTTCCTAGTATACTGTTGAAGAGTATCACGAGGGGGATCACAGGCCTCGTGGTTAGCCATCTGGCTTTTCTTTTCCTTCCCTTAGGCTTCAACGTCATTGAGGTGCAATCAACATGATAGTTTAATTGTACTCCAAGGAATGCTCTAGTACAATCAAGACTGACACATGATGGTCTGTGGAGTGAGAATGGTCTGTGGAGTGAGAATCTTTATTAAAAAACAAAACTTCGTCTAGCTGTCAGTCATTTACAAAAGAGAGTCCGGTTTTAATGATTGATGGCAATTGGACATATCTGACTGTCCTTGCTGTGCTGACTTTTTCTTGGGTTTTAGCTGGCAGATCTAGGGAAGAAGGGAACGGCCAAAAAAAACCTCTTATGCTATCAGGTTTTCCTAGGGTATCCCTAGTGCTCTGGCAAACCGAATTGGAATAGTAATTAATTTGATCAATTTTACATTAAAAGCTAATTTCTGCTTGTATCTTCTGTATCCTTTGCCAGGGTATGACCCTGTGGCCTGCTGATCTTTGAAAGAATTTACAGCAGATCTGTTTCAGAGTCCATTGAAAGCAATTTACTATTCACACGTTAAATATATGGGACAGTTGGTCTTGCTACAGCAATACAATTATTCTGGAAAAGAATTTTCAATGATGAAAATGAAAAAAAGTTAAAACAGTCATAATTTACTACTCCGGAGTGCCGGGCAGCTGTTTTCTGCCTCGATCTGTATTCTAATAAGTCTTTTAAATGAAGAGATTTATGAGATTATTTAAATTTTGATGTCTTTTTAATGCTTCATGCATTTTAAATACAACCTTTTAATAGTTTTTGAGATTGAAGAATTTAATTTTGTTTTATACTGCAGAAATAAATATATTCTCAGGAGATCACATCATTATTGTAGTTCTTTTTCTTTCTTTTTTAAAAATCAGCATATCTACTACACACAGCTCGAATGCCAACCAGAACCAGCAAAGCCTTTCTTTAGTTGGGGAGCTAGCAAATTGGAAGAAAAGTGTTCATCATTGTGTTACAACATAACAGGTGCTAATAGAATTTTTGTGGGTTTAGATGTGTGTTTACCCCCACCAGGGAAACGATTTCTTGGTGAAGATGACCCAACTTTATTTGGATGAGTAGTCGGAGATATATATGAACTGAATACCTGTGTAATGCCCCTCTTGTGATGAGGTATGGCCAAGTCAAACTCAGAGTTTAGAGAGATCATTGTTTTGTGTATATACCTGTTCACTGGTTTCACAGTACAATATTATGCACAATATTCACCTGGACACATATTTTAGAAAAGTGGTAACAGTCTGGTGCAATTAATTTTTTAAGGCATTGAAGAAGACATAGAGATGGATTGAGAAGTGGTCTCTGCCCTTAACAAGGCTTCCAGTCACAATAGATAAGGGCATATGAACTTCATAATAATTTTTACTTTTACCTTTACTTTCTAGGCAGGGAAAATCATAAAGCTAAGGAAAGCTGTTCTAGCCAAAAGATTTGAAGTACCCAAAAGAGGTCTGTTAAAATGCAAACATGAGGAGTTTATCATGCAAACATGATATTTTAAGGTAAAATTATTAAATTCCTAAGTTGCTTTAGATAATTTAACATGTGTTAACTGGAGTTAGCAGGGGGTCATGAAACTTAGATCTCTATATTATGTCGTAGGGTTTTGAGTTGCAGAACATTCTTGAATCTATGTGCTATTTTTAAAAGGTGAGGTATCCAAATCTAAAAAGTCAGGAAAAATACCTTTTCAAACAACATTTAATAACATGGGAAATGCTCTTTATATAATTTTAAATGAAAAGCAAGCCAGACAAAACTGCATATATAGTATCCCAACAACAGAAGAAGTGGTTTTTGTGTGACATTAAGAAGTTATGAGCTGCAAGAAGTTGGAAATAAAATTTTATATTGGGGGCATGTAAATGAGCGGTTGTACACATATGCATATCACGCATCTACAAAACATTACAACGTTAAGATTATTTATTTTGAAGTTTGTGGAATTTAGGATGATTTTTTCACTTTCTTTTTCATAATTCTCCACGGTAAACATATGTTTTTATGTGAGACCAAAACTAATAAAAATACATCTGGTTGTGTAAAGTAATGCATAAAAGGAGCCAGAATTTATTATATAAATTGCTAAAAATCCTACCTTCTTGTTGCAAGCATGGGTATTTTCAAACAGCAGTCTTCTCTTAATTTGAATTTGAGGGGAAAAAGAGCGCTTACTTCCTGTCTTGTGACTCTGATCTTACTTTGAAGCTGGAAACATGGACTTGTCTGAGGAATAATCATATTCTGTGAACTTTTAGGATATTGCTGCTAAAATACAATTTTTGTAGTGCTACTTTTGGCAGCTCTTTCATTTTTCTGAAAAAATAAGTTACTTGTAATTCATACTGTGGGTCATGATTAGTCAAGTTTTACTATACCATTTAAAACTCCAAACCTATCCAGATTGCTTTGTCAGCAAAAATGAAGGCCATAAACTCTTAACCAATCCTCCACACCCCACCCCCAACACCCCACCCCCTCCCCGGGTCCTATTGTGAGGGTTGACACTTCTAATCTGCAGCTTTAGAGCAAAACCTACCTCAACCCTTACTAACGTCCAATTTGTGGGCAATCTGTCAATTGCATTGCTCTCCTGGACCTCAGTTGCTTGAGCTATATAATGTGTCTAAAACCTGTCTTACAGAGTCAGAGTGAAATCAGAAGAGTTAATACATAGAAATGATGACATGCCTGGGAAACGTATAATAGTAGTTACCATTATCCTTATTTATGTCATTATTATTAATGTTAATAAATGCAGGCTCCCTCAAGGCCAGAGCGTTGATGCTTCTGTGTATCATTGCAATATCTAATAATAATAACAGCTAACATTATCTGTGTGCTTATTACGTTCCAGGCATATCTCTAAGTACTCTACATACATTAATCTCACTTAATATTCACAAGACCTCATGAGAGAGATACTACTTTCATCCCCATTTTGTAAATGAGGAACCAGTGGCACAGAGCTTTCTGGTAACTCACTGAGGGTCTCCAAGCTAATAATGTTGGAGCTGGAATTCAAACCCCTATGACTCCGGAGTCCCCCTTCTAACTATTACAGGCCTTTGAAATTGTAAGCAAAATAACTAATTGTTTTCTGAAGCATTGTTATAGACGTTAAGAAGTTCAGTTCTCATGGAAATGTTGAGAAGTAGCCTTTGTTAATCTGAATTGCTTAAAATTGAAGCAAGGCCTGTTAGCTACTTAAGGCTAACCTGACTCTATCTTAGTGTTGTTATTTGAGCATATTCAAAATTTTACTGAAAATAGTCTAAAAATAAAATTAAGTTTGTTGTAAATAATATTCAACTAAGAATGCAGAGAAACCTGAAAACTTTAGCACTACACCAACAGTTTGCTTATGCTGGAACTGTCTGCCATCTTTATTTCTTTGTTTTCAGTAAAATTGGTCAAAAAAAAATATATTTAACATTTATAGATTCTGACTGTAGTGATGACAGGGTACCCGTCTGTATCATTTAAATGAGTCATATGTGCAAGTGGGTAACTCCGTTTGACCTTGTATCAGTTCTAGACAGGACTTCAGAATCTGCAAGTGAGTCACAGTCAACAAATAGTTTGCAAATATGTCAAGATACATTTTAGAATTCTTTTTTTCTCTCTTAGGACTTTTCTTTCCACTGGTTTTGATCTTCAGTTATGTTCTCCTCTTCCTTCTTCCTTCCTTCCTTTTTCCTCCCTCCCTCTCTCCCCTGTCTTCCTTTCTCTTAACTTCTGAAAGTTCTTATAGGAACATTAAAAGAAAATTTGAAAAAAGAAACAAAAATCTTTCTTATTTCTACAGCATAGCTCTGTGTGTGTGTGTGTGTGTGTGTGTGTGTGTGTGTGTGTGTATTATATTACCTTTAAGAATTTTTTGGTTTGCACACATAATTTATAATTATATGATTGCAGTCAAAGTGAACAATCTTATTCAGCTTTGTTTCACGCAATTAATGACTGTATATGACTCCATTAAGTAAATGTCTATAATTGATGTGGTTTTCTCCCCATTGTTGAATTTTTAGGTTGTTTCCATGTTTTTGTTCTTCTGGATAATATCCTAGTGAATACATCTGTGCAAATAGCATTTTTCCCCTATTATATCATATGATAAATTCCTAAGAGCAGAATTATTGGGTTAGAAATAATGAATCGTGAATCTTTTTGTGGCTCTTACACATAGAGTGAATTTGATATTTTTAGGTGAATTGAAGGAAAGAATGGTATAGACTTTGACCCCAATATGGGTTAAAGTTCCTAACATTAAATTAACTAACCCAGTAAGAACCACAACAAAAATGAAGTTTCTTAAATTTCTATGCAAACTTCTTCAACTAGTTTATACTGCACAATGGATTTTTATCTAATCAACCTTAGGTCTACTTAATGTTGAAAGAGTAATTCAGTTAATTCAAAACATCTTTGTCATTCAGTAGATAATTTAGCCCCAAATGAATTCATTGCTGGTCCCAAATTATTTATAGCTATCAATTGTATTCCTCATATTAGCAAACTCTTTCAATGACCTGAGTAACAGAAAAATTTATGGTGAGACTTTGGAAATGGGATCTCAGGATTTTTTCACACTGACAAAAGATCTTGCCAGTGTGAATTTTAGCTGAATAATGTTGATGTTTTAGAGCAAACATTTGGACATGTGTTGTCATATCTTTGTTTTGTGGCTGTATGTCTAAATATATATTTATTTATTTATTAAAAAAAATTTTTTATTGACGTATAGTTGATTTACAATATCATGTAAGTTTCAGGTGTACAGCACAGTGATTCAGTTATATATATATATATATATATATATATATATATATATTCTTTTTCAGATTCTTTTCCCGTATAGGTTATTACATAATATTGAGTATAGTTCCCTGTGCAATACAGTAGGTCCTTGTTGGTTATCTATTTTATACATAGTCGTGTGTATATGTTAATCCTAGCCTCCTAATTTATCCATCCCCTCACCCCGCTTTCCCCTTTAGTAACCATAAATTTGTTGTCTGTGTCTGTGAGTCTCTTTCTGTTAGGGAAATAAGTTCATTTGTGTCTTTTTTTTTCTTTTTAGATTCCACATATAAGTGATATCATATGATATTTGTCTTTCTCTTTCTGATTTATTTCACTTAGTATGATGATCTCTAGGTCTATCCATGTTGCTACAAATGGCATTATTTCATTCTTTTTTATGGCTGGGAAATACTCCATTGTGAAAGTGTACTGCATATTCTTTATCCATTCATCTGTCCATGGACATTTAGGTTGCTTCCATGTCTTGTAGAGCTGCAATGAACACTGGGGTTCATGTATCTTTTCAAAGTATGATTTTCTCCAGATACATGCCCAGGAGTGGGAATGCAGGATCATATGGCAGCTCTATTTTTAGTTTTTTAAGGAACCTCCATACTGTTCTCCATAGCGGCTGCACAAATTTACATTCCCACCAACAGTGTAGGAGGGTCCCTTTTTCTCCACACCCTCTCCAGCATTTATTATTTGTAGACTTTCTGATGTTGGCCATTCTGAGCAGTGTGAGGTGATACCTCATTGTGGTTTTGATTTGCATTTCTCTAATAATTAGCGATGTTGAGTATCTTTTCATGTGTCTTTGGCCATCTGTCTATGTATGACTATATTTTTATTAGGCGAAAAAAGGTGACTGTATTTCCTGGGTAATCATTACTGCGATTGTTGCGAGTCATCTATCCGTAAATCATCAATGCCCTTCTTTTCTAGTTCTACGTTCATCTCTAGTTTTAGTGCTCCCTTTCTTCTTCAGTTCATAGCTAAGTTTGTGGAAGGAGTCCTATGCTCAGGTTCCCCTTAAATCTGGATCATTCCGTGATCTCTTATAAGCTTCTGTTCATACCACCCACTGAAACCACTGCAGCAGTTGTCAAATGAGCATTCTTATTGTCAAACCTAAATGATGCATTTTGGCCTTTTTCTGTTTGCCCTCTATAGCCTTTCACTCCCTCTTGAAAATCTCTGCTTCTCAGCTTCCATGACCATTCCATCTTGGTTATTTTTGCTGGCTCTTTGTGCCTGTCCCCAAGTATATGATGTTTCCCCAATTTCCAGCCTCCTCACTTTGCCCAGTCTTCTAGGGTGATTCCATCCATTCCTAATTTTTTAAGCACGGAGCTATAAGCTGAGTGTTCTCAAGTCTGTTCTTCTATCCTTCACCTGTGACTTGTGTACGAATCCATGGAGCCTTCCATGTATTCTTATCTGAATATCTGGAGTCCCCTTTAATTCTACATGTCCCAAATCAAACTCACTGGCTTTGTGCCCAGATCCACTTTATTAAGGTAATGGTACCACTCACTTATTCCATCTAGAATCCTGGGAATTACCTTGGACACTTTTTTTTTCATTCATTCACATCTATCTGGCTACTATATTATATTGATTCTATTTCCTAACTATCTGTGGAACCCCTTCTCTTCTTTCTTCTCCACTGTTCTTTGAGGGAAAAGCCTATCAGAATCTCCTACCCCGGATCCCTGGCTCTAATATTGCCTTCCTCCAATTATTTGCTTGCTGCAGCCAGTGACCTAAAGAACTCCTCTCTTCTTATTGCTTTCTTGACTTAACCCCTCTCCACATCCCCTTTTCCAGCAGGGTCTACCCATTGTGTGTAAAGATTGAAGTCAGATCCTTTCCCATAATATGCAAGGTCTTTTATGATCTAGCATGTGCCATCACCGGCATCATCTTCTAGGATTCCTGTCCATATTCTTTGCCCCAGGAAAGCTCTTTATTTTTCTTGTTGTTTCCATGTGTCTCATACATGGGCCTTTGTATATGTTCTGTCTAGACTGCTCTCTCTGTTATTATTAAATACCTGCTTACCTTGCAAGACCCAGTTCAAAGTTCTCCTCCTTCTATTCTGAACCTCTACCTTGGGCTACTCCCATGGTCCTCTGAGCTCTCACTCTCAAAGAGATTATCACACTGACGGACATTTTCTACCTCTCCAGTAGAGTGTGAGTTCTTGGAGCCAAGGATTGTGGTTTTGTTTTCCTTTAAATAACATATATGTCCCATTAAAATATATATCGTATTGTCAAAAATTTAAATAATAAAGTCTAAGGAAGGAAATAAAATCACAATGCCCCATTACCCATATTTATTTCATCCAATTTGCTTATGTGCCTGTATATAATTATTTCTTTTATAAAATTGGCATGATAGGATATAGATAATCTTGTAGCCCTCAAAAAACTAATATATTGTGCAAATTTCCTCACGTATTTAAATATTCTTGAAAAATATAATTTTTAATGGCTGTATTATATTTGATAATATTATATCACATAAACATACCATAATTTAGTTAACCATTCTTCATGAGGTGTTTAATTTTTTTTCAATTTTATCGTGATAAAGCTTTGTTGAACATCACTTTTTACTGATATTTAACAGATTTCATGAACTAGAAGAAGGAGACAAAGAAGGTCTACCATAATACAAGTCTAATTTCTTCAAATTTGTAAATTCCATAAAAGGGAGATTTTTATGGATAGTAATAGCTGCCTGGTGTAGTGAAAGCTCTGTTAACCCTTTAGATGGTTTTGTTAACAGTATTTATAATGAAACATGTTTTAAATACATAAGCTTTGTTGTAGATTAAACATATAGAATGTGTGAGAGTGACTGTTACTAGGAGAACCTTAGCTTTTCCATATTCTGATTTTGCAGTAATATAGCTTTTCATGTAACTAGTTCATATTTGTGAAGTGCTTTGAAGATGAAAGCTATTATGTAACGGCAAAATCACTTCATAAAATTGTTACATATAAAATACGAAAATCCATAGACATACTTTAAGAATTTCAAAGTAACATCAACTCTTTCATGTAATCATTTATAACCACCGTCTTTAGACTGGTAATCCAGGATTCATTTATAGATTATTCTTGAAGTATTTTAGTGCTATCTGTTATGGTGAAATTGTTTTTATAGTCAAAGGCAGTGGTTAGGAATGCCATTATTCTTTTTAACCATGGCTATTGATGTTGTAGCCCAATTTATAAATAGGTGAGAATAAATAAAAATTGGCCATAAATATAAATCTTTCTTTCTGCCATCCAGCATTGCAATCACACAGATGGATATTCTAAAGAAATAGATTTCATCACGTATTGTTAAGGTTTTAAAGGTGTAACAATCATAAATTACAGATCATCTGATTTTTGTAGCTTATTTAAAGAAAGAGTATACACACTGCTATATTTAAAATGGATATAGCAAGAAGGATCTACTGTGTAGCACAGGGAACTCTGCTCAATATTCTCTAACAACCTAATTGGGAAAAGAATTTGAAAAAGAATAGATACATGTATACGTATAACTGAATCACTTTGTTGTACACCTGAAACTAACACAACATTGTTAATCAACTGTACTCCAACGTAAAATAAAAAGTTAAAAAAAAATAGAGTGTACAGACTGTGTGAGAATTGGACCTGGAGAGTTAGCCAGGTATGAAAATAAGGATTTTCCCTGTGTGCATCTTGAAACAATATTCCACATGAACAACATGTCCTGCCTAAACTCACAGTGTCCTGATATTAATATTTGACACTTTTATTCACACAATGATTTTTATTTTAAAATATTGCCTGTAAAGTTTCTCTGGATCTCCCCTATCCCTTCCTAAATACATATTACTAAAATGAATTATTACTGCCAGTTCTGCAGCTGAAGCTGTAGGTTTCCAGTGACTGCGTCCAATAGTAGTCCTCTTCATGTAGGCACATCTCAACTGACTGAGTCCAAATGCCCACCAAACCATCCTATGAGACATGTTCTCTTTGGCCAGAATTGAAGTACAGTTATGCTGAGGTTAAGAACAGGAGCCCAGGTCTGTAACAGTGCAAAGAACCAAGAATCAGACTGAACTTTGGGTAGTATGGGCACGTCATGGTTGAAGTCCGGTACTTTTGCTTTTGCTTTTATGCCTTTCTGCTGGTGTTGGTGTGTGTTGATGCAGTAGGACTTCAACTTTGGAAATTGAAAACAAATGAAATATTTTCTATTTGACTTCTTTTCGTTACTCTTAGTTCTTACTTTTTCCTGTTCTGGGCTGCTTCTTCCTACCTTTCCCTTGCATCCCCACCACTCCCCGCGTCTGGGTCTGGCTGGTTTCTAGGGCTGTTTAAACTCAGGCATACATGAGGTATAAGAAAAGTAATGTTGTTCCTGAGATCTTTTTTTTTTTTCTGTTTTTGGCTTCTGACCTTTTTGTGCACTTGAAATTGCATTTAATATTTCATTACTACAGGTCTTTCCATTTAATTTCCTGGATTTCTTTCTACTTGAAAAAAAATCTACAAATTTGGTTTTGCACTACAGAATTATGGGGTCTAATAATTCTCCAGCCTATGACAGTTTGGTAACGGGTACCCTCCGGCATTTTTATTGCACACAGTTTTATTGCTAAAAGGTTAGGCCGTTTGACTATTTTTAAAAGACATATCCATCAAACATTGCTCAGAGAGAACTAAAATCATGCACAATTTAAAATGTAACCAACATTTAGTCATTTCTTCGAAAGGGGTATCCTTAAATTCGTTATAAGAAGAACCCCCCTACCTAGGAACGTAACCCATGGGTTCGTGAACATGGAAGGGAGGGTAAGGATGTAGCACAGGTGTGTCTAGTACCTCATGTAACTGTGCAATAGTGAGGGTAATGAAAAAGTATTTCCCTAATAGTCTTCCCCTTTTAGTCACCCATAAATACTTCTAGAACATTGACCTTTAGTCAAATGGTGAATTCTTTCAACCTGACATGACAAGGAAAGATCACTGAGCTAGTTAGGAAAACTCTCCTGCAATCCATTTTATTTTCCAAATGGCTTAAAAGCAATCAAGAGAACTATAAGGTTGGAATTTCATAAAATTTACAACTTTTCTGGTGATTGGGAAATGGAAGGATGCTTTGTATAATCGGGCACGTCCTTTTGTCTCTCTGAGGATTGACCTGTATCCACGGAGCAGATTGGGTACATCTCGAATGTGACAAGCTTTCATGGAGATCCGATGGCTTCTGCAGCACCACAGGGCTGAAGTACCCAAGAGCCATTTGCTCCGTAGGCCATGCAGTAAATACCTGACTGCTTTTGGAGTTAACTGATTTGATGGAGGACTCTTCCATTTTCTGTGGTGGGAAGTGTATACGCTTAGGTGCTAAATGCATTAAAGGACTATGTATCACACTTAAAAGTTCCTTAGTGAGGCTGATGATAATATTTAATAGTGGTAATTTTCCAAAGAAAGTGAAATGTATGAGCTGTTAGGTATTATTTAATGTGTGAATGGAAAACCCTTAAAGAGAAGAAAGGCAAAATGCGTAGTTTCCTTTCAGGCACAATGTCTCCCATTTTGCATAATCCACACAAATGATTCTGACAGTGTTAACTTTTTTTTTTCTCTTTTGGCCGCTCGACCTGCGGGATCTTAGTTCCCCAACCAGGGTACAAACCTGGGCTCCTGGCAGTGAGAGTGCCAAGTCCTAACCACTGGACCACCAGGGAATTCCCAGACAGTGTTACTCTTAATACCACCAGTAACCATTTAACACTGTGAGTCATGGTGGGCTTGCTCTGCCTCTCCTCCTCACCCTCCCATCCTTAGTCTGTCCAAGGTCCTACTTAAGACCTTGGGGTTTGCTCTTTCTTTTGTGTGGAGCACTCTTCCTGGGCTCTTAACGTGTCTGCTTCCATCCCATCCTTCCATGTCAACCTAAATACATCCCTTTGGAGGAGGCTTCCCTGCAACCCTGTCTAAAGTAGGCTTTCCTTATTTTTCTCTATCATACCTCCCTTTTTAGTTCCATGATGGCTCTAATCTCAGTTTTTAGTGACTTTATTTAATTATTCCCTCACCTCCCCACCAGAATATAAGGTCTACAAGGGCAAAGACTTTGCCCTGTGATTTGCATATCCCTGGCTTTTCCTGCAGTACGTGACATAAAGTAGGTGCTCAATAAATATTTGCTAAATGAATGAGTAGACACACAAACGAATTTTAATTTAAGCACAATTTAAGAACAATTCCTGCTTCAACTAGTTGACATACCATTTTCCTTTTTAACTGTCTTTTTGGTCTATCATGTGTTCAGCTGTTAAGGATGCTAACTGATTTTGATGAAACTAGGTATACTGCTCAGTATAAGTGTCATCTTGAATTGGATTTATAACTCTGTCTGTCATCTTGAATCCAAATGCTGGCAGATAAAACTTGACAAATGGGACTTGGAGCAGATTTCAGTACAGTTTGGTACATGGGTCAATGTACCATTTACTTGAAATGTGTGGAGTCTGAATTTCATGAACCCTTAAGCCTAACCTTAACGTCCCCCAACTCTATTTTCTTTTTTAATGATACTGCTTTCTTCAAAACCTAACATATGAGGCTAGATTAGAAGTGTCTTGGGAGGGAAAATTCACAAGGAGTTTTTGTTGTTGTTGTTGGGGGGGGTAATTATGAGTGATTTTTATTTTCTTCTTATTGGTTTTCTGTAGTAAGCAAATTATTTATAATACTGTTAATATGAACATGGTATATTTAAAAATTTTATTTCACTGTTAGAATTTATTCATGTTAAGAATACTTAACACGAAACTTTAAAATATATCGAGATTGGTTCAAGATGGCAGAGTAGAAGGACGTGCGCTCACTCCCTCTTGCGAGAGCATCAAATCACAACTAACTGCTGAACAGTCTTCGACAGGAAGACACTGGAACTCACCAAAGAAGATGCCCCACATCCAAAGGAGAAGCCACAGTGAGATGGTAGGAGGGGTGCAATCACAATAAAATCAAATCCCATAACCACTGGGTGAGTGACTCACAAACTGGAGAACACTTATACCACAGAAGTCCACCCACTGGAGTGAAGATTCTGATCCCCACGTCAGGCTTCCCAACCTGGGAGTCCGGCAACGGGAGGAGGAATTCCCAAAAAATCAGACTTTGAAGGCTAGCGGGATTTGATTGCAGGACTTCGACAGGTCTGGGAGACAAGAGAGACTCCACTCTTGGAGGGCACACACAAAGCAGTGTGTGCATCAGGACCCAGGGGGAAGGAGCAGTGACCCCAGGGGAGACTGAACCAGACCTACCTGCTAGTGTTGGAGGGTCTCCTGCAGAGGCGGAGCATTAAAGAACAAAAAAACCAGAGATGAACAATTCAATAACTGAAATGAAAAATATACTAGAAGGAATCAACAGCAGAATAACTGAGGCAGAAGAACGGATAAGTGACCTGCAGGACAGAATGGTGGAATTCACTGCTGTGGGACAGAATAAAGAAAAAAGAATGAAAAGAAATGAAGACAGCCTAAGAGACCTCTGGGACAATATTAAATGCACCAACATTTGCATTATAGGGGTTCCAGAAGCAGAAGAGAGAGAGAGAAAGGACCCCAGAAAATATTTGAAGAGATTATAGTTGAAAACTTCCCTAACATGGGAAAGGAAATAGCCACGAAGTCCAGGAAGCACAGAGAGTCCCAGGCAGGATAAACCCAAGGAGAATCACCTCAAGACACGTAGGAATCATTGACAGAAATTGAAGACAAAGAAAAATTATTAAAAGCAACAAGAGAAAAATGACAAATAACATACAAGGGAACTCCCATAAGGTTAACAGCTGATTTCTCAGCAGAAACTCTATATGCCAGAAGGGAATGGCATAATATATTTAAAGTGATGAAAGGGAAGAAACTACAACCAAGATGACTCTACCTGTCAAGGATCTCATTCAGATTCAACAGAGAAATCGAAAGCTTTACGGACAAGCAAAAGCTAAGAGAATTCAGCACCACCAAACCAGGTCTACAACAAATGCTAAAGGAACTTCTCTAAGTGGGAAACACAAGAGAAGAAGACAACCTGCAAAAACAAACCCCAAACAATTAAGAAAATGGTAATAAGAACATACTTAATCTATAATTACCTTAAATGTGAATGGATTAAATGCTCCAATGAAAAAGACAGAGGCTCACAGAATGGATACAAAAACAAGACCCATATATATGCTGTCTACAAGAGACCCACTTCAGACCTAGGGACACATACAGCCTGAAAGTGAGGGCATGGAAAAAGATTTTCCATGCAAATGGAAGTCAAAAGAAAATTGGGGTAGCAATACTCATAACAGTTAAAATAGACTTTAAAATAAAGAATGTTACAAGAGACAAGGAAGGACACTACATAATGATCAAGGAATCAATCCAAGAAGAAGATACAACAATTATATGCAGCCAACATAGGAGCACCTCAATACATAAGGCAAGTGCAAACAGCTGTAAAAGAGGAAATCGACAGTAACACAATAATAATGCGAGATTTTAACACCTCACTTACACCAATGGACAGATCATCCAGACAGAAAATTAATATGGAAACACAAGCCTTAAATGACACAATAGACCAGATAGATTTAATTGATATTTATAGGACATTCCATGCGAAAACAACAGGCTACACTTTCTTCTCAAGTGCACACGGAACATTCTCCAGAATAGATCACATCTTGGGTCACAAATCAAGCCTTGGTAAATTTAAGAAAACTGAAATCATATCAAGCATCTTTTCTGACCACAATGCTATGAGATTAGAAATGAATTACAGGGAAAAAAATGTAAAAAACACAAACACATGGAAGCTAAACAATACTTTACTAAATAACCAAGAGATCACTGAAGAAATCAAAGAAGAAATCAAAAAATACCTAGAGACAAATGGCAATGAAAGCATGACGATCCAAAACGTATGGGATGCAGCAAAAGCAGTTCTAAGAGGGAAGTTTATAGCAATACAATCCTACCTGAAGAAACAAGAAAAATCTCAAATAAACAATCTAACCTTGCACCTAAAGGAAGGAGAGAAAGAAGAACAAACAAAACCCAAAGTTAGTAGAAGGAAAGAAATCATAAAGATCAGAGCAGAAATAAATGAAATAGAAACAAAACAATAGCAAAGATCAATACAGCTAAAACCTAGTTCTTTGAGAAGATAAACAAAATTGATAAACCTTTAGCCATGCTCATCAAGAAAAAGAGAGGACTCAAATCAGTAAAATTAGAAATGAAAAAGGAGAAGTTACAATAGACACCGCAGAAATACAAAGCATCATAAGGGACTACTACAAGCAACTGTATGCCAGTAAAATGGACAACCTGGAAGAAATGGACAAATTCTTAGAAAGGTATAACCTTCCAAGACTGAACCAGCAAGAAATAGAAAATATGAACAGACCAATCACAAGTAATGAACTTGAAACTGTGATTAAAAATCTTCCAAAAAACAAAAGTCCAGGACCAGATGGCTTCACAGGTGAATTCTATCAAACATTTAGAGAAGAGCTAACACCCATCCTTCTCAAACTCTTCCAAAAAATTGCAGAGGAAGGAATGCTCCCAAACTCATTCTAAGAGGCCACCATCATCCTGATACCAAAACCAGACAAAGATACTACAAAGAAAGAAAATTATAGACCAATATCACTGATGAACATAGATGCAAAAATCCTCAGCAAAATACCGGCAAACAGAATCCAACAACACATTAAAAGGATCATACACCATGATCAAGTGAGATTTATCCCAGGGATGCAAAGATTCTTCAATATATGCAAATCAATCAATGTGATACACCATATTAACAAACTGAAGAATAAAAACCATATGATCATCTCAATAGATGTAGAAAAAGTTTTTGACAAAATTCAACACCCATTTATGATAAAAACTCTCCAGAAAGTGGGACAGAGGTAACCTACCTCAACATAATAAAGGCCATATATGACAAACCCACAGCAAACATCCTTCTCACTGGTGAAAAACTGAAAGCATTTCCTCTAAGATTAGGAATAAGACAAGGATGTCCACTCTCGCCACTCTTATTCAACATAGTTTTGGAAGTCCTAGCCACAGCAACCGGAGAAGAAAAAGAAATAAAAGGAATACAAATTGGAAAAGAAGAAGTAAAACTGTCACTGTTTGCAGATGACATGATACTATACATTGAGAATCCTAAAGATGCCACCAGAAAACTACTAGAGCTAATCAATGAATTTGGTAAAGTTGCAAGATACAAAATTAATGCACAGAAATCTCTTGCATTCCTATACAGTAACAATGAAAGATCAGAATGAGAATTTAAGGAAACAATCCCATTCACCACTGCAACAAAAAGAATAAAATGCCTAGGAATAAACCTACCTAAGGAGGTAAAAGACCTGTACTCAGAAAACTATAAGATACTGATGAAAGAAATCAAAGATGACACAAACAGATGGAGAGAAATACCATGTTCTTGGACAGGAAGAATCAATATTCTGAAAATGACTATACTACACAAAGCAATCTACAGATCCAGTGCAATCCCTATCAGATTACCAATGGCATTTTTTACAGAACTAGAACAAAAAATCTTAAAATTTGTATGGAGACACAAAAGACCCCAAACAGCCACAGCAATCTTGACGGAAAAAAACGGAGCTGGAGGAATCAGACTCTCTGATCTCAGACTATACTACAAAGCTACAGTAATCAAGACAATATGGTACTGGCACAAAACCAGAAATATAGATCAATGGAACAGGATAGAAAGCCCAGAGATAAACCCACGCCCCTATGGTCAACTAATCTATGACAAAAGAGGCAAGGATATGCAATGGAGAAAAGACAGTCTCTTCAATAAGTGGTGCTGGGAAAACTGGACAGCTACATGTAAAAGAATGAAATTAGAACACTCCCTAACACCATATGCAAAAATAAACTCAAAATGGATTAAAGACCTAAATGTAAGACTGGACACTATAAAACTGTTAGAGGAAAACATAGGAAGAACACTCTTTGACATAAATCACAGCAAGATCTTTTTTGACCCACCTCCTAGAGTAATGGAAATAAAAACAAAAATAAACAAATGGGACCTAATGAAACTTAAAAAGCTTTTGTACCACAAAGGAAACTATAAACAAGACGAAAAGAGAACCCTCAGAATGGGAGAAAATATTTGCAGATGAATCCACAGACAAAGGATTAATCTCCAAAATATATAAACAGCTCATGCAGCTCAATATTAAGAAAACAAACAACGCAGTCAAAAAATGGGCAGAAGACCTAAATAGATATTTCTCCAAAGAAGACATACAGATGGCCAAGAGGCACATGAAAAGCTGCTCAACATCACTAATTATTAGAGAAATGCAAATCAAAACTACAGTGAGGTATCACCTCACACCAGTTAGAATGGGCATCATCAGAAAATCTACTAACAACAAATGCCAGAGAGGGTGTGGAGAAAAGGGAACCCTCTTGCACTGTTGGTGGGAATGTAAATTGATACAGCCACTATGGAGAACAGTATGGAGGTTCCTTAAAAAACTAAAGATAGAATTACCATCTGACCCAGCAGTCCCACTCCTGGGCATGTACCCAGAGAAAACCATGATTCAAAAAGACACGTGCACCCTAATGTTCATTGCAGCACTGTTTACAATAGCCAGGTCATGGAAGCAACCTAAATGCCCGTCGACAGACAAATGGATAAAGAAGATGTGGTACATATATACAATGGAGTATTACGCAGCCATAAAAAGGAACAAAATTTGGTCATTTGTAGAGACGTGGATGGATCTAGAGACTGTCATGCAGAGTGAAATGAGTCAGAAAGAGAAAAACAAATATCGTATATTAACGCATATATGTGGAATGTAGAAAAATGATACAGATGAACCAGTGTGCAAGGCAGAAATAGAGACACAGATGTAGAGAACAAACGTATGGACACCAAGGGGGGAAAGCAGCAGGGGGTGGGGGTGGTGGTGTGATGAATTGGGCAATTGGGATTGACATGTATACACTGATGTGTATAAAATGGATGACTAATAAGAAAAAAAAACCCATATTTATGGGAAAATTTTAAAAAGTAAATGATCTAAACAGAGATGGTAAGGGTGGATTAAAAAGCAAGACCCAACTATATGCTGCTAAAAAAAAATATATATATATATATATATATATATATATATATATATATATATATATATATATTTATTTATTTTGTTACTGTTTTAAAAAAATAGAATACTTAACACGAGATCTAACCTCTTAACAGTTTTTTGCTGAAGTACAGTTGCTGCACAATTCTGTATAAGTTACGGGTGTACAATGTAGTTCACAATTTTGAAAGGTTATACTCCATTTATAGTTATTGTAAAATATTGGCTATATTCACAAGGAGTTTTAATGGTAGCTGTTTAGCTGTTTTCTCTAAAAGTTCCACATCCTCTAACTGGACAGGGTTGATGATAGATTTCTTCATGACAGGTTTCTGTGGCAGCCAGGCCCCATGGGAAGACCTCTAAGGATAAAGCAACAGGGTGCGATTGCTATTCTGTGTTCCCTGAGTGGGTCTATGCCAGCAGACCAGAGGTAGAGGCAGATAGAAGGAAAGAAACACTGACCTTGGCCTAGTGAAAGCGGAGGCTTTCCCGCATGGAAAGCCTGTCCTTCCCCAGGGGTGTTAACTGTCATAGTTTTGCCATCGGAAGCATTTTGAACGTTGTAGGAAAATTTTAACTCTGACATCTGGGATCGCCTCTTCAAAATCCATGACATCCAGTATGAGGTTGCATGTATTTTTAGATTGGAAAAATACTGACAAGTGATGTTTTATGAAATATAAGCACCTCCTTGGTTTTGTTTTGGTTTCTGTAGGTCTGTGCTCAACGCTAGGTTCTTTTGCTAGAGCATTTGCATCAACATTCCTTAGTGATTTATTTGTGTTTGCTATCACATAGCAATTCCCAGGTTCCAAAACACTGGAAAAGCCAGTGTCAACACTGCAAGCAAAAAAGGTTAAAATATAGACTGCAGCCTTGTTTGCTATTTGCAGTGGCAAATTCTGACCCCAGTCTCCTAGGAAATAGGGTCTCATGAATGGTTAACCCACCAAATTTTCATTTCCTCTCTTCTTAAAAACACAGCTCTCTTTTAAAAAATTAAAAAAAAAATTATACAATTTTTAAAGGTTACTTTCCATTTACAGTTATTACAAATTATTGGCTATATTCCCGTGTCGTACCATACATCCTTGAGCCTATCTTACACCCCAAAGTTGGTACCTCTCACTCCCCAGCCCTTATATTGCCCCTCCCCCCTCCTCACTGGTAACCACTAGTTAGTTTTCTGTATCTGTGAGTCCACTTCTTTTCTGTCATATTTGCTAGTTAAAAACACAGCTCTCTTTTTTGATAATCTCATGTCCTCCCCCACCCCTACCCCGTGCCTCTTTACTTTTTTGTCCCTCTATGTCATTATAAACTTGTATGACACGCTTCATTTATTCCTTCCATTTGTTTCCCTGAAAATAAAAGACGTTCCTATTCATTACAGATTTGCAATATGCAGACATGTATATGGAAGAGGCTAGAAATGACCAACAAGTTTACTACTTCGAGACAAACCCTACTAACATTTTTGTGTTTCCTTCCAGTCTTTTTCCTCTGCCACGTACGCATGGGGAGGGTAAAGCTAATTTTTCACAGCAACGTTACTTAGCAGTGCCGAACATTTCCCTAGCCGTTTATTCTCAGGGGTCTGGGAAATGTATTCCCTGGCCCTGCCAATGCTGCAAAGGGCAAACTATCTTTTCTTTTTCTCATCTTTTCCCTCTTCCATCTGTTGCGGACGGCTCTTTGCCCCAGTATCACTAGACTCCACTGTTTCCTCATTACATTCCTTTGACCGGTTGCCTCTCTCTTCCTGCGCTGTTGGCGGCAGGAGTCCAGGACTGGCCTACTTATCTCGTGGCCTGCAGTTCTGTTAGTTCACACTTGTAGCTTCCCTCTTCCAGGGCGATGAACCGGATTGTTTCTGCTTCTCTGCAGCCAACGGGAGGGAGGACATTGCGGCTCATGGTGGGAGGCCGGGCTTTGAAGCTCTAAGTGTCTCTCTGGCAGGTGTTGATCTGCTCAGCCAAAGACTGCTCTTGGGGTTCTGGAAATTCAGACTGGCCTTCATCCATCCAGCTCTTTCCTCTGTGAGCACAGAACCCTGTCATCTCCAAATTTGAGGGAAGGAGGGGTAACTGGCACTTATTCAGTGTTTACATCTTGTGTACTTTATATATACATTCTCTCCTCACAACCGTCCATGAAAGAGGTATTATCCCCATTTTGGAGATGAGAAAGCTGGGGCTTAGTGAGATTAAGAAGCTTGCTTAAGGACACCACAGTAGGACTCAAAATCAAGTCTGCATAGCTGCAAAGCCAGTTTTCCACCAAAGTACAAAGTCCCTTTGGTAGAAGAATAAACTTCACCTCTTTGGTGTTGGCAGTTTTCCCGATAAGGTTAAGAACTGCAATTACAGCAAAGGCAAAAGTGTTTATAGATAAAGGCTAGGTAGTGCCAATGGAAACCAGAAAAGGCCGACAGCCCCTAAGTGAGGTTCAGGGACTCCAAGAATGTCAGAGCTGGGATGGGCCCTCAGGGAAGCTCCTGAGGGCCCATCCCAGGAGCTGGCCGCATAATAGAAAACCACCAGGGCAGCTTTACAAATGCAAATGCATGGCACAGTGCTAACCCATTAAACACTTTCCAGGTGTGGGCCAGATTGCACATTGTTTATGAAGCTCTGCAGGTGGTTCGATTCTAATGTGGAGCCAGCTTTGAGAACCACTGATTTAAGCACCAAGCTTGTTCCACTCTCTCTGAGGCAGCAGCTGCACTAAGGACACAAGCTACAGTCTCCTTCCCAGTCTTTTCCCAACCAACTTTGTGACCTTGACCACGTCACTGAACCTGTCGGCTTTGGGTTTACTTAAGTGCCAAAGGTGACATGGCCAGGGTCACAAAGTTGGTTGGGAAAAGACTGGGAAGGAGACTGTAGCTTGTGTCCTTAGTGTAGCTGCTGCCTCAGAGTGAGTGGAACCAGCTTGGAGCTTTGCATGAAAATGTGCTCTTCCCAAACTCTGTAGGCTGAAAGAGAGATGTATCTTTCTTAGGTTTCATAAGTAGCACCAGTGAGTTTCTGAAGAGAGGCAGCCGTTCGTAAAAATGAGCCCATCCTGCTGACTTTCCGTGGTCTCCGTATGAAAGGCGCAGGCTCCCGTGTTCACCCCTGACTCATGGATTCTCCCCCTGACCCTTCCCTTTCCTCTTCCTCATGAACTTTTGAGATTCCTTCTCCCAGAGATGTTCCATAGCTTCTCCTTTGGAGAAGGCAGTGGATGGGGGTTGGGGACAGTGCAGGTAAGGGTAGGTACCATCACTCAAAACTCTTTTCAGGACTCTAAGCAACTCGATTATTCTGGAGGAAGCATAGTAGGGACAGAAGGGTGTGTAAGGCGTGGAGGCAGGATGAAATTGTTTCTGATAGATGAAAGGTGGTCTGTCTATTTCATGGTGGTTTAACATAATTTCCATATTGGAGATGAGGGAAGGCAAGAGGAAGGTGATGAGAGAGAGTGGGCCGGGATGTCCTGTAGTCTTGTTTCTGCTCTTTGGCTCATCTGCAGCACATGCCTCTCCACTGTGGCTGGCCCTGGGCCACAGTGAGGTCCAGTCTAAGTGAAACCAGAAGGCCTTTGATTGGATCAAAGGCCACATTGTCATGGATTAAGGGTATTGCTATTGAAAAATGAGATTCCAACCTAATACGATGATGGTCCTAATAACAAGGCTTCTCAAATTGAAGTCATTCATCTACTATAATTTTCGGAGTCATATCTAAATATGTCTATATATATGTCATCTCTCTCTAAGTATATCTATATATTTGTCATATCTATAAACAATCACTATCATTTACTACTCATCTATCATATTCTATCCATTAGGCCAAATCATATGAAAGGGCCAATTTTTGACCATTTTTGATCTAAAAAAATGCCACCAGTGGTTTCACATGGTTTAACCTAATATGTTTATCTCACTTTTTTTGTTTACCTCCAGAAATTTATTCCTAGAAGAAATTTTACGTTACCATTTAAATGGAAAACCAGTATCACTTGCTATAAATAGAAGGATACCTAATAAAGGTTAAGAGAACACCAAAAAGTTAATATATGTAGCTAGACACTGTTGCCCGATGAAGGTTATGAGCCTGGAACCTGTTTTTCTTTTGTTAAAAAGCGGTAGTAGTCTGGGAGGGCTGAGGAAGGTGGTAAAGGTTTATTATCTCCAAGCCAAGACTTTCTCTTTGATGGAATCACAGTGATTGAAAACAGGATTGAAAAGGAACTAGCACATAGTTTAATGCTGCGCTTGCCCAACTAACAACATCAGCCGTCTCACACAGTGGGTACCTTGAGGCATAGCACACAGTCGTGCCTCGCTAAGCCCCTGCTGATTCGGTGGGTGGGCGGGCACAAAAGACAAAGTCTTGACTGCCTTTCTTCATTGTGACTGAATCGAAGGTGTTGACAGGGCACTTGTACCTTCTTGAATAATTATGCGACAGCAAATATGCCAAAATTATTCTTGCTGCATTTATAGCTACAGCTTTGCAGGGTGTTAAAAAAGCATGGCGTGCTACCAGCTATGGTGTTTTTAAAAAGTGAATGAGTTGGATGTTTTATATTTCTTTCTCTGTGTGACCCTGAGCAGTTTTTCTGTTTCCTCTGAGCTTCAGTTTTCTCCTGTATGACTTGGGGCTGATACGACTTCTCTTAACTACTTCCTAGGATCATAATTCGGACAAATGGAATAGTGATTAAAAAGTGCATCTAAAAAAAAAAAAAAAGTGCATCTAAGATGTAAGGTATTGGCATTATCTAACTCAAATTAATTTACTTGTAACTTTCATGTCACTGACAATATTCCCCCCACCGCCTGCCCCTATCAGTGAAAAGGAACTGTTAGAGGGAAACTGTTTCCTCCATCCCTATCTCAGAGTTTGAACAGGAGGTAGGGTGCTGTTAGATTTTCATTCTGTTTTTTAAAAATAAGTTTGATGGCTTTTTGTCTGAGTGTAAAAGGGATGTGTGTGATCAATTAAAAGATTTACAGAATAGAAATACGCAAAAAGAAGGAAGTGACGATTATCTGTGCTCTGACCATGCCCTTTCGGACTTTTTTCTCCATCGATGCTGATATCAAATTACCATATATCTTTAAACTCAGTGGCCTCAGGAAGAGGTAATAAGCTTGGCCTGGCTTCAGTCCTCTTCTGAAATTGTGCTTGTCAGAGCCAGCTGGGGTGCTAGCGGGAGGCTGAAGATATGGCAGAGTGAAGACCAGGAATAAAGGCTCATCTCCAGTCCATCGTTGGAGAGTTTGCCCGGCTTCTCATTTCAAAGGAAAGAATAAAACTGTTTGAAAGAAACCGAGTTAACAGGCCATGAGAAAATTGCCATCTCCTGACTGTTCCCTTTCTGTTTCTTGTGCATCTCCTGGTGGATATGCTTCCTTCTCATTTTTGTTCCAGGAAAAGTTCTCCCTTTCATACATATTAAGTTTCAACTGCCTCCCTTTAGCTTAATGTTTAAGAAATTCATTATAATATGAATCAGTTTATTGCACAGCCTTTTGGGAACAGGACACTTAAAGGTCTTTTTCACACTTTGTGTGGTGTAAATTATATGATACGAATGCATAGAGTAATATATGGATATTTTAAATGCCCTTGTTCAGAGGATCTGCCTTAAAATTACTAAGTTCCATCTTGAAGAGAGAAACTCAAAAATTAGATTCCATTATTGTTGGAATCTTAGTTACCCAGCTTCAGATAAGAATATAGAAAAAAGAAAACTAGAAGTGATATTGGGAGAAAGGGGAGAGAAGTCTTTTAAAATAAATGTTCTAAATTTGCATGCAGGTTACCATGACTACAAAATATCTTTATCACTTATTGGAAGTATCTGTTAACCTTCTGTGGCTGTCCCATCCATAGCGATATTTCAGGATTGCTACCCTCAAATTGCGCAGAACTTCAAATTGTCCCTTTAACAGATGCTGAGTTGAAGTTGGCCTGATTATTCAGTGTACATTTTTCTATTGATGGAAATTCAGGGTTCTCCTCTTTCCTTGTGATTTTCCTGAGGACTCCCCATTTCTTCCTCAGGTGCCCACTTTTCCTTCCACAGGTTTAATGCTGCTGGTTTAATTGATATGAGTTTTGTGTCACCCAATTTTCCTGAAAACAGGAGAAAGATGTGTGCTGTTGGTTGTGGTGTGAGGAGGCTTAAAAAAGAGGTTAAGGGCAGTAAAACAAAATAGAACAAACAAACTCCTTTTCTTAACTAGATCTCTAGTAGTTGAGTCTAATGTTATAGTGGGAACTCATCAATCAATCCTTTCCGGGATAGAAAGCCTTCAGGTAAATATCAGCTGTCACATAAATTGTGCAGAGTCAATAAAAATTGGGCTAATCATTTCAATAAACATGACATGATTTCTTTTCTCATTAAAGATTTAAGGAGTTATGCTACATAAATGATAACTCTCTTCAATGAATGAAACTGAATAAAATATGGAAAAGAATATTTTGGCTGGCTCTAGAAAGGAGAGGCTGGTGTTTCGGTTTAAATGCCGAAGAATCATATTTTCAACTTCATATTTTGATGGTGTGAATTTCAACTCTTGGTTAGGTAATTTCTGACTGATGGATTTTTCAGACTGGTTCAAACCCAGTGGTTTTTATCCAGTAGATCAGAGAGTGAGGAAATGTTCAGACCTGTTCTCTCCCTTCCCCCTCTCCCTCCCAAGTTGATGATTATGAGAGAAGCCAAATTGGAAAAGGGTAGCATACTAAGTGATCTGGCTGTTCTGAATTTTTCATTATATATTCTCTAATTTTGAACCTGTCAAGTATTATCTGTCAATCATCTGCATATAGCTTGTTAAGATTACAGAGTCGTGAATGTGCATAGGAGACTGACTAAATCCTGTGATTAGCAACAAAACTTACAAGAAAAAAAGTTGAAGCATAGGTTAAAAAAATTAAAAAAACTATCGCGAATAAAGACCTCAGTGTTTACTTATGAGAAATAGAAAATAAGTGATTGGGGAAAAAAAAGTATATTGGAGAATGCAGCACAACTGAATTTATCTGATGTACATTTAATAATATAATAACAATGCTGTGTACCTGCAATGCTTAAGAACAAGAGGGATTATTAGATTTGTGCATGGGAGGTAAAATGACTGCAAAGAATTGCTTTGGGGAATATACAAGATACAGGAAATGAAATGAAATAAAATAAATACAGGGCAGATGACTGGTTTCTCTGTATTGCTGGAGAGATTTAATTAATTGCTAATATAGTACTGAGCTATGAATTACTGAGTCATTGCCATTGTTTCACTTTTGGAATTTTCCTCTTAAATACAGATTCATTAGAAAGAAGAAAATGTCACTGGGCAGGGAATAAGTTTATGATTTTGAGTGTTAAATTTTTCGTAGTCATCTGTATAACATTGAGAAATCTTGCGAAATATTTTAAAATAAATTGGAAGATCCCTTTTCTTTATTTTGGTGGGAGGGCTTATTTTGTTTGAAGTCCCATTGAAATCTGAAATAGATCAACGAACTTTTCAATTTTTCAATGCCATCTCTGCATTAGTTTGTTATTGTAGGTATTTGAGAATCCGCAGGTTGTAGTGAAAAGGGCCAGGGTTTTAGACTCAAACAAATCTGATTCAAATCCTAGATTTAGTGTTTGTCAGAGGTGTGACCCTGCGCAAACTACATAACTTCTGTGAGCCTTAGGCTTCTGTTATGTAGAGGCATATTATGAGGATTAGTCATTATTCATTCATCTGCTATATTTGAGGACTAACAGTGTACCAAGCATTGTGCTCTGGATATAATCCAAGGATTGTAATTGTGGCTAACATTTATTGAGAGCTTATGTATTGGATATTGTGGTAATTATTTCATGTATACTATCTAATCCTCACAGCAACTCTATAATACGTGCATGTATATAGGTACATACATACACACATATATACAAAATATATAAGTAAATAATTACATAATAGGCCTGGAATGCTTTGCTCTCAGGAAGGATCAGCTTCCTTATCAGAGCGATGCTCAAAATTCTTCTTTGATTTTTCTGTCTTCTTTTCTTATTACTCTTATAAAGAAAAAACTCTCAAATATTACTCACCTGAACAATTAGAGAAAAAATATGTAAGAACATGATGTCATAAGAGTCAGGGAGAAGCCAGAGACCTTCACCTCTTGCAGAATTGGAGGGCGGTGGCAGGGGGCGGCCCTTGAGGCAACCTAACCTCCCTGGAAGCAACATCACAAGAGTATATGGTTTAAGTGCTTGCAACTTTTAATGTTGCACTTTGTGTCTGAACATCCCTTCTGCTAAGGGTTTTGCCATTTGAAATGTTATGCAAACCAAAGTTTGCCATGTATTAATTCATAGAGAAGAGGGATGGTGTAATTGCCCACAGGAAACCCCTTCATAGAGTATGAATGTCTTTATTATAAATAAGCCTCAAGCACCTTCACTAGAAACACTTTATATTCATCTGAATGGCCTTCTTCCCTTTCCACTCCTGAAAGCTAGGAATGATGGATCATCCACTGTTGATATTTGCAAGCCGATTATTTTGCAGTTGTGGTGGTTGTTAAAAGAGGTGGACTTATTCTGGCGATCTTGGGCCTCTAAAGCTCAATCTTATAAGAAAATCTTCAGCCAAGTCAGGTTTTTAATCGCTGTGTTAGTCATCCTACTGATTACATAAGGAACACGGTAGGAGCATTTCAAATGCCATCAGCTCTTGGCAGCAGGATGACAATGAGGATGAAGTATTAAAAACTAGGTACCCATAAAGGCAGACATGGAGTGAGTGCCTCTAATTCCCTGCTCCTGAATATGCCTCCACATTAATTCCCCTCCTTTATAAGAGAACTCACTGGAAGGAAAGCATAATTTGAATTAATTATTCGCACATATGGTGTGTTCCTGATGTCAGCTAATGCTACATTAAGGACAGACATGCTGGGCACCCATTAAATAATCAAGTAAATATTTGTATTGTTTATGATAAACTGCTTCCTTCTGTGGGTATTTTCTGTGTCTTTGTAAACGTTCCTTTAGTAGGCAGACTTTGTTTGTTGGGGCTTCAGACCAGGCTCAAAGCCGACAAAGAGCACTGTTTAAATTCCAAATCTGACCAAGAAACCTCACACCCACTGTGTTTTTTTGGAGCTAAGTGAATATTTAGTAACACTTTAATATAATAGCCGGATCATTATGGTATATTACTGAACTGAATGCTGTGTTAATAACATTAATCACATGGACTCATTCTTGTCCTAGTCTGAATGTTATAAGTACTTCTATATGATTTCCACTATAATTCAATAGTAATTAGTGATACAGTTACTTCAAGCTGGCACCAAATATTTATATTGAACCACCATGAATGTTAGGTCTCAACATATACGGGAGCCCAGCCTCTGAATAAAAGATTGGTGCCGAGATAAGTCAACCCAATTTTTCTTTGGCAAAAAGTGTTATATAATTGGAACGTACAAAAGGTTTATAAATGCTCTGAGTACGTGAATGAGATTGACTTTCACACTTTTCACCAAAAAGACATTCAGACTCTATGAAGGGGTTTCCTGTGGGAAATAAAGGCATTGTCTCTGGGCACATTTCCTGAAAAGAATCCAGTGTTTCAGAAAAGCTTGAAGTGAGAGTGGGAAAGAATGACGTCCAGGTGAGGAGATGCCCTAGGATCTGTACTTGGCAGTTGGCTGAATAGAAATTCCTAATGATTATTGGGGTCTTTTGAAATAAGGTCCTATATTGATTCTTTTTCAGTGAGCTTTAGGACATCTTGAGGGTTTTTTCTGCAGGCTTGATATTTCAAAGGGGCCTCTGTGTGTGCTCTCCAGTGCCTCACTTTGTCTCATAAAAGGAAGGTCATCACATGCTGGGCATCGTTCTACTGAAATCCAAGTGTGGAAGTGAGCGGTAGTTGCTTAACCAGGATTCTTGGGAACAGACTGTGCCTGACTATGTCAGCTAAGGGAGATGAGTGTAACTGTTTGGATGAAGAGACTTGCAAACCACTTCTAGACATTTCTTGGAAAGTTAGAAGCAAGGATCTCACTCCTTTTCTGGAAGTGAGAAAGGGACCAATAAATACTTCTCTTTACTTTAAGGCAATGCAGCTTGTAATTGGCTACCTCTTGGCTGTGGACTTTAATTTGTGGAGGGAAAAAACCTAATCATTTCATCTTCCTCTGCACCCTGCTTAAAAACAAAAAAAACAAAAAAAAAACAACGCTCAGTGAATTTACTTCTTTACTTCTTTACCCCAAGAAAAGCAGATCTTTGATCTTTTGATCATGAATGAATCCATTCATTCATTCACCAGTTCAGCACACTTTTATTGATTGCCTGCTAGGTCTCAGGGATTGTGCTTGAGCTGGAATTGGCATAGGAGTCTGGAGCAGCCAAATGAGATGGTAGGAGATATATATTAAAAAGAAAAAAGGAAGATGAGCATATCCAGTATCTGAAGTGGGTGAGCTCAAAGGTAGACACTGGTGGATGGGGACCCATGACTGGAGTCTCTTCAGAATATGATACCAGGGACAGTTCTGTGAAGAATATTCTGGGTAAGTTGCAACCCTGAAGGAATGTGAGTTTCACATGGGACTTGGTCTTATTAGTCTTAAAGTTTTATTATGACAGAAAAACTCCTTCAGAATGTCAGGGTTGGGCCGAAGTCCAGGTTATTGTTTTGTCTTTATTCCCACGTGGGAAATTCTTCTGGACAACGCATTTGTGTTTGAGGAGACTGGTCCAAGGGGAGGGACATGCTTTATGTTCTTGCCGCGAGCCTGCTGCCCCTTTCCCTCTTCTGCTGTCTTGACTTTCTAACAGGTCAGAACAGGGTTTCTCTAGCTGATGGCGTGGTCTTTGCCCGCTTAACAGCAGGAGGGGTATGTTGTTACATGGGATTGGATTCTGCTTCTTTCTTTTTGTTGGAGCCCTGGGTATACATTTCTCTAGCCTTCACCTGGGTTTCTTGCACTAAAAAATACTAGATTTTTCTCTTTGATCCTTTAAGCCTAAAAGTTAAAACAGAGGCATTCAAACAGGAAATGATCAAACTCAGGGTGTCACATGCACAACCCATCTATAGAATAGTATATTGAGACAGAGAGAGAGAGAGACAGAGAGATAGATAGAGATGGAAAAAGAGAGAGCCAGAGAGACAGAGACAGAATGAATTAATCTCCTTTGGGGAAAGTTCATGAGATTCTTGCTGATACTGGTTGTGAAAGGAAAAAAAAAGTCTCCCTTTCAGGCCTTATTGACTATATTGCTGTGGGAACTTAGCAGTTCGACTCTCAGAGGTAAACTGGGGAGTTTTAGGGTCTCTGAATCCCTGATGTATTTCTTATAAACTGTTTTCCCGTTTGTCATTTAAATCAGATTTTGTCTTTCCCTGTCCCCTAGAAAGCCTTTTGGGCCCTGGCGCTGGCTACATCTCTCATCGGCTGCCGCCTGCCCCCCACCTCCTACCTCCTTCTCTTTCTGTCCCTCCCTAGCTGCCTGCCGTGCTTCACTTGTGTTCCAGCCACACTTACCACTGGCAGGTGGTTGCCTGCACACTTCATGCAGGTCCCCGCCTCATTGCCCGCACTTCCCGCACTTCTCACCCACCGAGAGCTAGTTCGAGGGCTACCTCCTTCGTGAAGCCCTTGCATTCTGTTGAATTCTTATCCTGCACTAGACACTGCCCACTAGACACTCCTTATCTGTATTTAAGTTCTATATAAGATATGTATTTATATATCCATATTTAAGCTATGTAGTATAGCTGATTTCAACTATGCTGCGGCTTATGCTATATATAAGCATTGCATTATCCCAGGGGATAGATATTAGTATCATTCCCCTTTTAGAGGTGCAAAGAAAAACTGAGCTCTAGGGTGGAACTAGGTCCTGCCCCTTTGACACCACAGCTGCTGGGTCTATGCCCTCTCCGACAGATGTACTGAAGGTCTTTGACGCACAGGGTACTGTTCCAGTGCCTGGAAAAGAGCGGTGCTGAAACACCACGCCCCTCTTCTAGGGAGGGAGCTAGACAATACCCAGGCACATACATAACAGCCAGGTGATGGTAATGGTGGTCAGCGCTCAGAAGACAAACAAGCAGGAACAGAGAGTGAGGGGGGTGCCATATGGATGGCCTCTGATCAGACAGGACATCAGTGTGGCTGGAGCAGAGCAAGGGATGGATAGAGGTGGGGATGTGTTCCAGGAGGCGCTGATGGGACCACAAGGAGGGCTTGTGAGCTACAGAATGGAGCTTGGATTTTATTCTGGAGTCATAGGCTGGTTGAGCAAGGAGTGAGATAATCTGATCTACGTTTTTAGAAATGCATTCCAGCAGCACACATTCCAGTGTGGAGAACGCACTGTGGCCGCCTCCGGGTGGCAGCGGGGAGGCCAGTTAGGTGGTCTTTGCTCCGATCCAGGGGAGAGTTGATGGTGGCCTGGATGAGTGGCAGCTGTGTGGGTGGTGAGATGTCAGATTCTGGATGTATTTGAATGTTGACATTCCTGATGGATTGAATGTGAGCTGTGAGAGTGAAAGAAGTGGAGAATTGGCCTGATCAATGGGAGGAGTGGATTTACCTTCCACTCAGATGGAAGGTGTGGGTTTCGGGGGCGTGTATTCATTTCCTAGGGCTACTGTAACAATTTGCCACAGACTTGGATGTCTTGAGACAATAGAAGTGTATCGTCTCCCAGTTCTGGAGGCTTACAGTCCAAAATTAAGGTGTCAGCAAGGTCATCCTTTCTCTGAGGCTCTAAGGAAGGACCCTCCCTTGCCTCTTCTAGCTTCTAGTGGTTACATTCCTTGGCATTTCTTGGCTTGTAGATGCATCCCTCCAATTTTGGCCTCCGTAGTCACAGGGCATTCTCCCTGTGTCTTTGTCCAATTTCCCTCGTCTTATAAGGACACCAGTCATTGGAGTAAGGCCCATCCTTATCCAGTATGACCTCATCTTAACTTGATCACATCTGCAAAGATCTTATTTCCAAATAAGGTCACATTTCCAAGTATTGGGGGTTAGGACTTGAACATACCATTTTGGAGGTTGTACAATTCAACTCATAACAGTGGGGATCAAAAATGTGGTTTTAGTCAGGTTGAACTTAAGATGCCTTTTGATATCCAAGGTGAGGTGGTGTGTGGGCAGATGGACACAGGGGTGTGGAGTTTGGGCAGAGTCTGGGCTGGAGGTGCACAGAATGGGTGGCATCTGCATGCAGGTGGTAGTCAAGCTACAGGACCAGATAGGATCTCTGGAGAAGAGTGTTTGTTCTGAAGGGACAAGGTGTAAGGACTGAGCCTAAAACACTCAAGAAGTGTTTAGAGGTGAGGAGAGGGGGAGGGGGAATCTGGATGAAGCTTATTTGGTCACGCCTATCTTTCTTACAAGGTTTGAGCTTGTGGAGAACAGCAACTATTGTTATATTCCCAGTTCCTGGCACTGGCGCTGACATAGAGAGGCTCTCCATAAATGTTTGCTACATAACTGGGCAGGGAAATCTCTGTTTTTAAACCTTAAACAAATGCACAACATCAGTGAAAAAATAATGCCAAAGGAAGTGAGGGTGTTGGCCTGTCTGTAGCCAACTCAATATGTTTGCAATGGCCCCTCTCTTCCGTGCTGCCTGCCTGGTATAGTAGAAGGATGGGTGTGTGAAAATGGGGGTGGAAAAGGATGAGCACACGTCTTCTTTGCGGAGATTCTTTATGGGAACCAGATGCTAAAAAAGGCCAAGCCACCCTGAGGCGTCACTAATCCGAGTCCTGCACTGGGGCATGGGAAGTCATCTTCATATTGGTCTGTGAAGTGGTCCAGCCACACCTGGGGGAACTCAGCTCTGAGAAGTTGGCAGCGGGGATAGAGAGTTTCCATAGGGCCTGGATGGTACAGTGAAGGGTTTCGAAGTCAAAGCATTGTTAGGGAATGGAGACCTTGTGAGAAGAAACAGGATCGCCATCTTTGAACATTTATAGTTTTATCAAGGGGAAAGGGATGAGACTAGTTTTGTATTCTGGAAGGCAAAACTAAGAACATTGGGCAGAAGTGACACTGAGGACATTTAAATGCAGTATAAGGATTTGTGTCAATAAAGAGCGTCATGGTTAAGAGAGTTAACAAAAAGTAGTGTTTAAGAACATGGGCTAGAAGCCAGAGTGCCTGGGTTTGAATATGGCCTCTGCCATTTACTGTGTGACCTTTGCAAGTTACTTAACCTCTCTGTGCCTTAGTTATCACAACTATAAAATGGGGATAATGATAGGATCTATTTCATAGGGTTATTTTAAATAAGTTAGTACTTTAAGACCTTGGAGCAGTACCTGGCACATGGAAACACTATTTGTTATACAAAAAGAGCTTGGGCTTTAGGGTCAGAGAGACCTGGATTTCACTTCTGACTCTGCCACATACTAACTGCATGACCTTAGCAGGTTACCAGCCTCAATTTACTCATCTGTAAAATGGAAATAATAACACTTGCTTGAAAGGGCTGTTGTGAGGATTAGTGAGATAACATGTGTGACACCCCTGAAATATCATGAGTACACATAAATGTTAGCCCTCTACTAACAGGAAGGACTCAGCCATTTCTAGAGATAGCTCAGATGACAGGTAGGGTGGCCATATATCAGGTCAGGGATGTAGAGATGAAATGGTCGCATCAGAAGGGAGGTCAGAGTTAATGCCTTTTACAGCCTTCAACACAGACTATTTAATTTAGCAAGCAGGGCTGCTGGTAGAAATAAGGGCAGGAACAAATATATAACAAAAATGTGGAAAAGTCTAATTTCAATTCATTACTTGAATACGTTGATTAAATATGATGCCAAATATGGGATGGCGAATTTTTGTAAAGACATCAAGCATCTGTGATGAAAGGAGATGATATAATTTAGGGGGAAGGAGTCTGGACTTTGGCATCAGCTAGCCTGGGTTTGGTTTCAGCCACGCCATTTGCTGGTGATATGGCCTTGGACAAATATTGTAGGTTGACTTCTCCCAGAAGCTGACCCCAAGTCTTAGACTTGAGTTGCAGTTACTTATCTGGGTGCACATTTATTTGGAGGCCCTTGACTGTCTTGGGGGAGAGGGTCAGGAAGCCAGTGCAAGGTGTGTTAATGACCAGGAGACATCTGGGGACACCAGAAACCCAGTTCTGCTGAGACCTCTGGATAACCATGCAGACCTTCCTCAGCCTGTCCCACCCAAGGGGCGAGGAAGCTCGAGTATTACCCACCAACTCCCATTTGTCTTTATTTGAGGGATGCTCCTGGGACAGGGAACATCAACTCCTTGGCACTTGCATACTGCCCTACTCATAAGCCCAGGTGCTCTTGTGAATAGAGAAAGCCCTGGGGCAGAGTCTGGGCTTTAGGAAGAAGCTAAGGATGCTAACCTGTGAGTATGGAGGGTGTCTTAGTCAGCTCGGCTGCTATAACAAAGTAGCATAGACTGGGTGGCTTATAAACAACAGAAATTTATTTCTCACAGGTCTCGAGGCTGGAAGTCCAAGATCAGGGTGCCAGCATGGTCAGGATCTGGTGAGGGCCCTCTTCTCGCTTGCTGACTTCTTGTATCCTCACATGGTAGAAAGAGGCCAGGAGAGCTCTCTAGGGTCCCTTTTATAAGGGCACTAATCCCACTCATGTGGGCACCACCCTCGCACCTGCTAGTACCATTACCTTGGAGGTTAGGATTTCAACATATGTATTTGCGGGGGGGGGGGGACACAATTATTCAGTCCATCGCAGAGCGGATATGGATGGACACTAATGGTATAGGCTAAGACAAGTCACTTGAACTCCCTAAACCTCCTTTCCTCCTCTATAAAATGGGCATAATAATAACGTATACCTCATAGTTCTTTGTGGGGATTCAGGGTGATCATGAACACACAATGTTTAGCTTAGACTGCTTGGAAAGCCAGCAAGGGTAGCTGTTACTGTTATAAAGGAGAAATGTATGAACAAGGAGACTGTGCCTTTCAAAGAGTGGTGCCTGTAGACTCTACTGAGGAAATAAATTATTAGAGGGAGTTTGTGTCCATTTAATTTGCTTGGAGAAATGCCCCTAATAGAATCTTTTACACTTGGTCACTTAAAAGAATTATGTGTGGCTGACACACTGAAGTCACATTTATCCTCTTGGACAGAAGGTTCATCTTGAGCATAGAGCCTGTAATTTACTTACAGGTGTATATGGTGGGATAACTCAGGTTAATGTCTGTGAACAGAGACCAACAATTAGCAACTTAATTAGGGTCCTGATTTTAGTAGCAAAGGATAATCATTTATTAGCTTAGGTCAGACCCTGGGCCTTCCCGTGAAGTGACTTTCTATGAAAATATTGACTGAGAGGGACTCCCTGTAGCTTGCCTAGTACAATTCACACATGCTCGGGAAACTCATTATCTCTTACAGAGATAGTAGTGAGGATTACAATAAGTTTAGGATGCCTCGCTTCAGCTGGCCTTAAGTTGATGGCCAAAATATAAATAAGATTCTGATATAACAATAGGAATATCAGTTCGTCCCCACCCCACCCATGCTGTTCAAGTGCTGCTTTGCTGCTGCGTGACTGCTGGGTGCTGGCGCTTGCTCTTTTCTAGCCAATAAGCTCAGATAAATTAACATTATCATTTCATATGAGGCATTTGTTGAAAAAAATATAAAAGGTACTATTGTGCTTTGGGGCTAAAAAGCATTAGGAAGTGGTAAGCTTTTCTCTTTCTTGTTTTTCACAATGACAGCCATTGACCCGTACCGGGGATTCTGTATAAGGGGCTGGAGATTATAAATCCAATTTGGAGAAGGGGAGAGGGCATGGATTGAAGGGGCATCTTGCCGTGGATGAAGACATGAGTGGCAGGCAGCTCCTCTTTTTTTGCCAATAAAAGGCACGGGGTTCATCATGTCCGTTTTGTCTTCTCACTCGACCCTTCTTGCCTTTTTCTGGCACCCGCGCCTATTTAGCTTGGTTGGAAAGTTACTTAGAATGTCCCTTGACTAATAAGGTGGAGGCTTGGCCATGCCTCAGAAGCTATAGAAAGGATGATGGACAAGGCTTTTAAAATCTGTTTGGCTCCTGTTTCCCGTGCCATCAGTCATGAATTGTGAGTTGTTTCTGTTTGTTGTAAATAGGAGCAGAGATGAGGTCATGACAAATGTAGCTTTGGTAAGTCACTGCAGCTTTCTGAGGGAAGCTGATCCTGGGTGACGAAAACAGTTCCTGGCTTTTCTTTGCTGGGGGCAGATTCCCTGAACACTTTTTCCCGTTTTGGTTTAAGCTGAACCTGCCTAATGTGAAAAGTCCAAGTCAACAACAAAGGGACGCTTCTAAATGATATGTCACTGTTGTTTTTTCTTAACACTATCTGGGGAGACCTAATTTTAGCTAATTAGAAGAGAACTAAGTGGTAGAAATACCCCACCAATAACCTTCCCTGACCCAGGTCCCAGCATTCTAGGTGTAAACTGGTGCACACTTTAATGAATTATGTTCAGCGAGTAGTCTGGGAGGCAAAATAAGGCTCCCGTCCCTCCAAATGTTCACGTGCCGACCCGCCAGAGTCTGTGAATGTTACCTGACATGGCCAGAGGCACTTTGCAGATATGATTAAGGTTACAGACCTTGAGATGGAGAGATTCTCTTGGATTATCCAAGTGGACCCAATCTAATCATGTGAGTGTTTAAAATCGAAGAACTTTTCCTGGCCGTGGTGAGAGGGAAAGAAAGGGCAGCATGAGAAGGATATGATGCCCCGGTGCTGGTCCTGAGGTGCAGGGACTTGTGCCAGGAACTAAATTCTGCCAGCAACCCCACTGCATGAGGAAACGGTCCTCCCCAGAGCCTCCAGAAAGGAAGTCAGACATGCCAGTGCCTTGATTTTAGCCTGGCGAGACCAGAATTCTGATGGACAGAACTGTAAGGTAATACATTTGTATCACTTTAAATCACAGAGTTTGAGGTAATTTGTTGTAGCAGCAATAGCAGACCAATACATCTCAGTTCCTCTGGTCTAGAGTTTTCCTACTGATAAGGTGCTTTCTGAACCTAATCAGGAAGGGCCATATCATTTCTTTTCAAAATCAAATGCTCTAGCTCCAGTGTTTCAACAAATTCCCACCTGTGGTCCTGGGTTTCTAGAATGTCAGAAGACTTGGGTGATGGAGAGCCAAGAGGACGTGAATGAAGGTTAATGGAACATCCCCAATGCTCCAGGGATATTGATTATCCTACTTAACCTTATTTCAATCTGTGCGGTAGGTAGTATCATATTGTACAGATAAGAAACTGTTTCTGAGAGGTTCAACAACCTTTCTGAGCTTAAAGCAGTAGTAAGTGACATAGTGAGGTTCTGAACCGCCAAAAAATATGTTTTTTTCATCTTCTGCCCCACTCTTGCATTGTCCTTAGCAAGCCTCACGAGTCAGGAAATCAAAATTGCAGTGGCCGAGTCCTCTACCCCAGTGAACGAGAGAATAGAATCACTTGGCCAGTTTCTGCTCTAGAAAACAAGAGAATAGAACCACTTGTTTCTTTGGTTGATACAATATTGATGAAGATGGAGGACATCGTCCCTGACTTTTTAAAAAAACCCCACAGTGGGACGGGGTGGGGACCCAGACCGAATGGCTCATCTCTCAATCTCCACTCAGGTTCCCGTCTGTATACTTGGCTTCTCTGATTAGTAATTGGCAATGCTTTGTGGCTTGCAGAATACACACCTAGTTTCTTAGCCAAGGAGTCAGGTTGGTAATTAAGACGAAAGAGGATTTGAAAAAATGATTGATTATTTTAAAGGGTCACTTGGCTTTGCAGATCCTACCGCAGTAAGCCAGATTTTGGTTCTACTGATGGCAATGCCGGTTGGATTAGACGTGTGCCACGTGGCCCTGAAATCCCAAGATCCTCTGCCAGCCTTTGAACAGCCCTGCATGTTGTCCAGAGAGAACACTGACTATCAGCTAATGAACCCCTGCCCCACCTGTGCTGGGAGACGGCTTCTTTCAATTCAGCCTTAAGGCTGGTGGAGACCTCCAGACAGGATTTGTTTAATGGGTGGTTTTAAAGCGCTCACTCTGCAGCATTAAGTTCCACAAGAGTAGGAAAGAAGCATACAACGTGCTGCCTGCTTCTGAGGACCATCCGGTCTAGAGGGAGTGAGGAAGCTGTTTAAAAGGACCAACAGGTTTTGGTAAACAAGGAGTTCCGTGCTCCGCAGGTAGGGGGAAACTCCAAGGTCACCGAGCACATGCCCAGGTTTGGGGCTGGCAGTCGGATGTTGGTGACATGTATTTGCGTATGGGTTGGTCGGGGAGAATGCCCAGCACCCTTTGCGGCTTGAGAATCAAGTCCTTAGACCTTGAGGGCTAGAGCTCAGTGTGTGTGCCTGGCTAGACCCGCCGCTGAGATCTGGGGGGCTGAAACTGGCACCTCTGACCACCCCTGCCCACAGGATGTAGAATCCTAGTCCATTAGCTCTTCTGAATTCCCTTCCCTAGAGCTTGCTTCTAGAACTTTCTCTTCTGTCACCTGCTGGAGTTCTGTCCACTCGTGTTGGCCATTCCTGTCCTAGCTGCCCCCTCACCTAGTTCCTGGTTGGGGCCAGTGCCCGATATCTCTCTGCTTTCTGTCGGATTGATGTCTTTGTGTTATTTTCCCCAGCTTGTAACTTGCTCTGCAGATGCCAGGCTCTCTCCCCCTACCCACTTCTGCCTCTGGGTCAGCTTCCATTCTCCCCGTCCCTCATATCCCAGGCTTCTCCTGGCCTCTGCCCTCCACTATCTGGTGACTCTGTATTGTTAAAGTCCCAGAGTGCCTCATTTGGGAGTTGGAATAGCAACACAATGGACCCCAAATTCATCCCTCTGGGGCCTCCTTGATTTATGCCCATCAAATTTATAACACCCTTCGAGGCTTTGACTTCGACCCTAGAGCCCAACCAGTACAGTACCCAGCTCTGCAGCTCTGCACAGAAACTGCTTCCCAGGATAGAATAAAATCCTTACTGAAATAAAAAAAATTGCAAACCTCTTTCTTCTTTGTCGACTACAGGAGGCCTTTTTTTTTAGAAGACCATATTAAAAAAAGAAAAAAACAACTGTGATTTTTTGGTTAGAAAATAGTCTCAGAGTACACTATGCCCTAAATCAGGATGCTGTATGTTTTCTGTACCATGAAAGCTTTTTTTTTTTTTTGCCTCTCTCAGCTCAATTCTTCCAATAAAATAATTTTAAATACTTAAGACTGAACACTTCTTACATTGGGTAGTTAGTGTCTTTTTTTGGAAGGAGTTTTGGATTATATCTGGGCTTATTTCTGTTAACTAATTTTTTATATTGAGTTATTTAATGTGCATTGTGATGGCTTTTTATAAACACTCCATATCAAGCAAAACATCTGTAGTCAGAATAATTTGCCTTAAATACTGCTTTCAGCACATCACAACTCTGCTCAGAAATTCTGGTTTTTTTCCTAAACTCTTTGTCCTCTAACCTAAATTTGAGTGTCTGAGTCTCCAGGTCTACTCGCTCCTGACCCCACCTGATCTGTTCTTTTCTAACAGCTCTTTTTGTTGTCCTTTCTCCATGTTCTGCTCATAATGAACTAGAGGCTGTGTTGTAGTTGGTGACAAAGGCCCTGAAGCCAGGGTTTCTGGGTTCAAGTCATATCTATTAGCTGTGAAACTTTGGCAAGTTGCCTAACTTGCCTGTTTCAGTTTCCTCCTCTGTAAAATGGGATAATAATATGACCTGCCTATAGGATTGATAGGAAGATTAAATATGTTCTCATGAAAGCATGCTTTCCAGCACTCAATAAGTGCTTACTAAGTGTGAGCTATTATTTTACACCTTCTCATGAGGGAACTGGTGATTTAGATAAGGGAACTGTTTTTGTCTCGTTCCTCCTTTTTTCCTTACATCTCAGGTGTAGATATCCTTGCTCTTGGTTTAACCTGAAATTGGTGTTTTAATCATTTGGAACATTTCATTATTATTATTTTTTCTGTATTTTTTCAGAGACAGGGCAGATTTCAGGACAGCTTTGCTTGTTCAGAATGTACAGACTAAATATTTTTCCTAAAAAGTAGCATCGAATCTCTACCCTCAGCCCTAACTATTTGCATATACATACAAGGTGTTATCTTTAATCCAGGCAGTCAAATAAGTTTTAGGTTTGCATCACTTTTTCTGTGTTTGCTGCCGTATCATTGAAACTTGCATGGGAGTTAAAGGTACAGGATAATTCATCTGTGAAGAAAGGTTTGGTTTGAATCAGGAGACTCTAGAAGCAGAGTGTTTTCATGGTGGTTTTTGCTATTTTGAAACTTTCTATTCTGGTTCCCTGGCCCCCCTTCCTCCAAATGAATCCCAGGAGCCAGTTGACCTTCAGAGCTTAGTTTGAAGTTCATTGACAACATCAGAAAATGAGAATGCCACAGTGGGTCAGAGTCCGAGTCTCTCTAGCCCAGTTTTCTGTCACCAATATGGGGGGAAATTGTTGTTTTTTAGGAAAGCATGTCAGAGTTCTACCACAAAATGATCTTCAGGAAGTCAGGGGCTTACTCTAGCAGCCAGCAAAGCAAGGTGTCCCAGTGGATGAAACTGGGTTGGATGCCCATGAGGAAACCCAAAGAAGTCAAGGCTCTGAGTCACGGAGTCTGTAAAGTTTCTGAATTGTTCCCAAACCTAGTGTAATTGGAAGAAATCTACTTCACCCATTTACTTTAAAGAACAATCCTCTTTATTTTACCGTGCCCAAATGAAGAAAACACATTTTGCGTCACGAATTTAAATCTTGGTAATATAATAAAGGAAAGACTCCCTTATGTATCATCTGGTAGCCATTATGTATATTTCTCTTTGAAGGAGAAATCAGTGGGGTTCTCATCTTTAGAGTTTGGTTGAGGGAGGCAACATAGGGTAATAGATAAGAGAACAGATTCTAGAGGTGAAAGATCTGGTGATCATCAGCAACGTGATCCCGGGCAAGTTCCCTAACCTTCTGTTAAGCCTTAGTTTTCTCACTTGCAATTGGAAACAAAAATAAGGAAAACCTCTCTCTCTTTTATGCACGTGCACACACACACACACACACATACACACACACACACTTATTGCAGATATTTTTGAAACTTGAGTGAGCTAGTGCATACAAAGTGCTTAGGACACGACCTGGTCCCTACCAAGGACTCCATGCATGGACGTTCAGTCATTAAGTACTCAGGTGCCTTTTATTCCACGCGTTTTATTCCATGAAAGTCACAGGGGCCACAAAAATGAGTAAGAAATGGCCTCTGCCTTTGAAAACCACGCAGTAAGTGAATATTACAAGGCATAGGAAGTCTGTGGGTTTAGTCAGTAAAGGAGGAAAGAGGTTGGTTGTGGGTTTGTTGGGTGTTGTGGTGAGGCAGTGGAACTGTCTTCACAACGGCGGCAGGGCCCTCCATGGTGTGGCTTCTGCCTGGGTGAACAGCCTTATCTCAGGCTGCTGCCCTTCTTGCTCACTGAACTCCAGGAACACTGGCCACATCTACTCACTTAACAACCGTTTAGTAGATAGTTCGTGAGCGCCTTCTATGAACAAGACACTTCTGTGAGCAAATGGCAACTAAAACGGATCTGAACCCTGCTTTCCTGGTACATGTGTGCTGCCAGTGTGTCAAACACACTAAGCTCTTTCTCACCTCAGGGCCTTTAATCACGTGTCTCTTCTACCTAGAATGTTGTTTCTTTGATGCCTTCCTCAACCTAACGTCTATACATCCTCATGTCTTCAATTTTGCTTCCTTAGACAAGCTGATCTCCTGCCTCCAATACAATCTAAATTCAATACTGCTGTTATTTTTTCTCAAAGTACTCTTAACTTTTGTTTCAAAATACTTATCACAGTTTACTTGTATCACTGTTTGTTTACTGCCTCATCCACTGGACTGTAAGCTTCATAAGGTCCCAGAGACTGTGTTGATTTTTAAAAAAATTTTATTGAAGTATAGTTGATTTACAAAGTTGTGTTAATTTCTGCTGTACAGCATAGTGATTCTGTTATACATATATATATATATTCTTTTTCATAATCTTTTCCATTGTGGTTTATCACAGGATATTGAATATAGTTCCCTGTGCTATACAGTAGGACCTTGTTGTTTATCCATCCTATATATAATAGTTTGCATCTGCTAATCCCAAACTCCCAATCCTTTCCTCCCCCTCCTCCCTCCTCCCCCTTGGCAAGCACAAGTCTGTCTCTATAGTCTGTGTTGATTTTGTTTACTTACTGTTTTATCTACCACATCTAGGACTTAGCTGGTTCACAATAGGTTCTTAAAATATATTTGTTGATTTAATAAAAGAATCATCTTACTATTAAACTCTATTTTCATTTTTCAAGCACCGATAGAAAAATCTGTGCACATTTTTAGTGGTGATAGTGCATTTAGATCAGTAGGCTTATTTTAGTTCAGCTGATTGTATGTATATATGTATATATAATTTTTTAATTGCTAAATTATGATCCTGGGGAGCTATTCTTTATATTTGAAAAGCTTTCAAATAGTTTTCTTTTCCTCCCCACAGGATTAGCTTTTAGAGTGAATTTTTCTTGGGATTTTGTCATGTTCTTTAATCTCTATAATAGCACGGGTCACTCAGTATGAACGTCCTTGGGTGTTTCAGAGGCTCATTCTTCAGATGGAAAATGTAAATCTGCTCCCTTGATTGCCTGTGCTGTCAGTGTAAGCCCAAATCTCTGGAGATAATGTTTAGAAGGAAATGAAGAAATGGATAATGCATCAAACAAATGTTACCTCTTTGTTTGCCTGCTGGGGTGAGGAGTAAATGGGAAAGGAAGTGGGGTGGTCGCTGGGTTTAAATGTCTACAGTTGATATTAGCCTGAAGCGTTGGCCAAACAGAATCCTCTTCTGGTAAAGTTGACTAAGTCAGCCCACCGTGTTCTCATCTATTTGAAAAGTGTTAGTTCAAGTTTCAATACTGCTACGAAAAAAAAAAATCTGCCATCACAGCAAATGATACTGTTGGATGTGGACAGAAATCCCATAAAATTGTATGGGTGATATTAATTTAGTCACCTAGGGCTTAATAGTCATTTTATGGACATTAAAAAACAGTTTTGTAGCCATAATGTTTTATCTATCTTTATGGTCTCTTATGCTGTGTTTAATCAGTGTAATTATGGCAGAAGATAATTAAATATAGTACTGTACAGTTCTTAAGATTTTAATGCTGTTATTACTAATTTAACCACAAAAAAAAAGATGTATAAAATCTGCACCATTGTAAATCTTAAAGAGAAATATCCAGTCAGAATTTTCAGGAAGCAGTTTAAATAATAGAGGTGCAGTTGTTAAAAAAAAAAGAGGTGTGGGCTTCCCTGGTGGCGCAGTGGTTGAGAATCTGCCTGCCAATGCAGGGGACACGGGTTCGAGCCCTGGTCTGGGAAGATCCCACATGCCACGGAGCGGCTGGGCCCGTGGGCCACAATTACTGAGCCTGCGCGTCTGGAGCCTGTGCTCCGCAACAAGAGAGGCCGCGATGGTGAGAGGCCGGCGCACCGCGATGAGGAGTGGTCCCCACTTGCCACAACTGGAGAAAGCCCTCGCACAGAAACGAAGACCCAACACAGCCAAAAAAAAAAATAAATAAAATAAATAAATAAATAAATAAATAAATAAAAGAATGTGAATTTAAAAAAAAAAAAAAAAAGAGGTGCAGTTGTGACTTCTTTTTCTGTAAATTTATTGATACCACTTAATATATTTTAATCTATAACTTGGAAGGGAAATCAAGAGGAGAAAATATTTGTACTATTCTTTGAACAAAAGTGGTATCTGTCTTCAGTTCAAACCGGTTACATTAGAAATAGTCTACTGCCCCCAAAGGCTATTCAGGACTACATTGAAAAACTGAGACTATACATGCAATATATTTTATTGTATATGTGTATTCAGTACACATTAGCCATATTATTACCTGGCATAAATAAGAAACATTAAAAAATTTTTTTAACAAAAAGAGGGACTACCAAAGAATTGACACATGTATTCTGAACTCTCTTGCTTTCAGGAAGGTACTTGAACTTCCGTTTGCTGTTATGAAAGCACACATTTTACAGCTGGTCTGACTGTAATTGAAGGGTCCTTGAGCTTAGTGGGTGCTTAATAGATCTCTCTTGATCTGTGCTCCTGTGGATCTTTGTGGTGGAGCCGGTGTTGAATCGAGCTCATGCAACCACCAGGATTTAGATTAGAGAAGGCAGGGTGTGGGGTGTGCTGGGATGGGGAGCCAGTGTGAGCAAAGGGGAAGAGGCTTGAAATTCCTGGGGAAGAGGCAAGGAACTCCTGACTAATCTTTTCTACCCCAGAGCGCACAGAGCTATGTAATGGAAAGTAAGTACGAAGAAGAAAAAGAAAAAAAAGTCAGGCCAGAATGATTTTGTGGAGGCTTAAAATGGCATGCAAAAAATACTGGACTGAATACATGGTATATTATTTAGCCTTAAAAAGGAATGAAATTCTGATACATACATAGCATGGATAAACCTTGAAGATATTAAGCTAAGGGAATAAGCCAGACCCAGAAGGATAAATATTGTGTGGTTCCACTTATATGAGGGACCTGGAATAGTCAAATGCCTGGAGAGAGAAAGGAGAATGGAAGTTTCCAGGGGCTGGGAGGAGGGGGAATGAGGAGTTATTTTCTCGTGGGTACAGGATAGTGGTGATGGGTGCACAACAATGTGGATGCATTTAATGCCACTGAGCTGCACACTTAAAAATGGTAAAAATGGTAAATTTTATGTTATGTATATTATTTCTATATATGTTTTACTATAATAAGAAAAAATTTAGAAGTACTGGATTGAATTCTGTAAACAATGGGAGGCATTGAAGGTTCTTGTGGATGGGAGGATATGATCCAAGTGGCATCTTTGGAATTAAGCTATTGGCTCTTTTCTTTTTTAAGCTTTGTACTTTTGTTGACAAGCTATGTTTGAGACCATTTTTGTTGCCATCACATAGGAAGATGAGTATTCAGTCTCTATAATTTCAGGAGAAAACTAACAGGGTTGATGGATGGAAGTTTCTAATGGAGAATGTATGGTTGACAGTGAGATTAAGGCAGCAATAAATGACTTGCAGCCGGAGTTGTACTCCATATTTGAAAGACTTCTTGGCAAACCCAAAGAAATTTTGATTTGCCTGTGTGCTTCTAGGAAGCTTGAGTTGGATGAGGCACCGGGGCCTAATGCTGAAAGTTATCAGCCTGGAATTAATGAAAAATGTGAGACCAGCCCTTAGGTTTGAGAGTAGTTTTGTGCACTAAATTGATGTTGTGTTCTTTTCATTCTCCGGCAAATATATTCTCATTGTTGTGCTTGGGAGGAAATGATTAAAAAATGTCATTAAAACACTCCTCTTCCTTTCTTCTTCACTGGAAGAGGCCACAAGTGTCTGCCTTTTCAATTTGAACCAAACCCTTGCTTTTGCATTCTAGTAGTGGCTCTAAATGCTGATGGTGTGGTTCAGTGGCTTGTGGAATTTTACACCATGAGACTAGCAAAGGGGCTCACACATCATCATTTTTAATTTTTTTATAGATCAGATTTTTTTAAAATTTATTTTATTTATTATCATTTTTGTTTTGGCTGTATTGGGTCTTCATTGCTGAGCGCGGGCTTTCTCTACTTGCGGTGAGCGGGGGCTACTCTTCGTTGTGGTGTGTGGGCTTCTCACTGCGGTGGCTTCTCTTGTTGCGGAGCACGGGCTCTAGGCGCGCAGGCTTCAGTAGCTGTGGCTCACAGGCTATAGAGCGCAGGCTCTGTAGTTGTGGCTCATGGGCTTAGTTGCTCCGCGGCATGTGGGATCTTCCCGGACCAGGGCTCGAACCCCTGTCCCCTGCATTGGCAGGTGGATTGTTAACCACTGCGCCACCAGGGAAGCCACACACATCATCATTTTTTTTTTTTTTTGTAAAGACCGGCACTCCCCAACGCTTTCAGGGAAAGGTTTTTTTGTGTGTTTTTTTTGTTTGTTTGGTTTTAATAAGTGTTTTTTTTTTTTAAACTTTGGGTTTATTTATTTATTATTTATTTATTTATTTATTTATTTATGGCTGTGTTGGGTCTTCGTTTCTGTGCTAGGGCTTTCTCTAGTTGCGGCAAGTGGGGGCCACTCTTCATTGCGGTTCGCGGGCCTCTCACTATCGCGGCCTCTCGTTGCAGAGCACAGGCTCCAGACGCGCAGGCTCAGTAATTGTGGCTCATGGGCTTAGTTGCTCCGCGGCATGTGGGATTTTCCCAGACCAGCGTTCGAATCCGTGTCCCCTGCATTGGCAGGCAGATTCTCAACCACTGCGCCACCAGGGAAGCCCCATTATTTTTTAAAAACATCTTTATTGGAGTATAATTGCTTTACAATGGTGTGTTAGTTTCTGCTTTATAACAAAGTGTATCAGCTATACATATACATATATCCCCATATCTCCTCCCTCTTGTGTCTCCCTCCCACCCTCCCTATCCCACCCCTCTAGGTGGACACAAAGCTCTAAGCTGATCTCCTGGTGCTGTGTGGCTGCTTCCCACTAGCTATCTATTTTACATTTGGTAGTGTATATATGTCCATGCCACTCTCTCACTTCGTCCCAGCTTACCCTTCCCCCGCCCCATGTCCTCAACTCCATTCTCTATGTCTGCGTCTTTATTCCTGTCCTGCCCCTAGGTTCTTCAGAACCATTTTTTTTTTTAGATTCCATATATATGTGTTAGCATACAGTATTTATTTTTCTCTTTCTGACTTACTTCACTCTGTATGACAGACTCTAGGTCCATCCACCTCAATACAAATAACTCAATTTCGTTTCTTTTTATGGCTGAGTAATATTCCACTGTATATATGTGCCACATCTTCTTTATCCATTCATCTGTCAATGGACACTTAGGTTGCTTCCATGTCTTGGCTATTGTAAATAGAGCTGCAAGGAACATTGTGGTACATGACTCTTGTTTTTTTTTTTTAAATTTTTTAACATCTTTATTGGAGTATAATTGCTTTACAATGGTGTGTTAGTTTCTGCGGTATAACAAAGTGAATCAGCTATATATATACATATATCCCCATATCTCCTCCCTCTTGTGTCTCCCTCCCACACTCCCTATCTCACCCCTCTAGGTGGTCACAAAGCACCGAGCTGATCTCCCTGTGCTATGCAGCTGCTTCCGACTAGCTACATGACCCTTTTTGAATTATGGTTTTCTCAGGGTATATGCCCAGGAGTGGAATTGCTGGATCATATGGTAGTTCTACTATTAGTTTTTTAAGGAACCTCCATACCATTCTCCATAGTGGCTGTACCAATTTACATTCCCACCAACAGTGCAAGAGGGTTCCCTTTTCTCCACACCTTCTCCAGCATTTATTGTTTCTAGATTTTTTGATGATGGCCATTCTGACTGGTGTGAGGTGATACCTCATTGTAGTTTTGATTTTCATTTCTCTAATGATTAGTGATGTTGAGCATCCTTTCATGTGTTTGTTGGCAATCTGTATATCTTCTTTGGAGAAATGTCTATCTAAGTCTTCTGCCCATTTTTGGATTGGGTTGTTTGTTTTTTTGTTATTGAGCTGCATGAGCTGCTTGTGGATTGGAGATTACTGCTTTGACAGTTACTTCATTTGCAACTATTTTCTCCCATTCTGAGGGTTGTCTTTTTGTCTTGTTTATGGTTTCCTTTGTTGTGCAAAAGCTTTTAAGTTTCATTAGGTCCCATTTGTTTATTTTTGTTTTTATTTCCTTTCTCTAGGAGGTGGGTCAAAAAGGATCTTGCTGTGATTTATGTCATAGAGTGTTCTGCCTATGTCTTCCTCTAAGAGGTTTATAGTGTCTGGCCTTACATTTAAGTCTTTAATCCATTTTGAGTTTATTTTTGTGTATGGTGTTAGGGAGTATTCTAATTTCATTCTTTTACATGTGGCTGTCCAGTTTTCCCAGCACCACTTGTTGAAGAGGCTGTCTTTTCTCCATTGTATATTCTTGCCGCCTTTATCAAAAATAAGGTGACCATATGTGTGTGGGTTTATCTCTGCATTTTCTATCCTGTTCCATTGATCTATATTTCTGTTTTTGTGCCAGTACCATACTGTCTTGATTACTGCAGCTTTATAGTATAGTTTGAAGTCAGGGAGTCTGATTCCTTCAGCTCCATTTTTCTTTCTCAAGATTGCTTTGGCTATTCGGGGTCTTTTGTGTTTCCATACAAATTGTGAAATTTTTCGTTCTAGTTCTGTGAAAAATGCCATTGGTAGTTTGATAGGGATTGCACTGAATCTGTAGATTGCTTTGGGTAGTAGAGTCATTTTCACAATGTTGATTCTTCCAATCCAAGAACATGGTATTTCTCTTCATCTGTTTGTATCATCTTTAATTTCTTTCATCAGTGTCTTGTAGTTTTCTGCATACAGGTCTTTTGTCTCCTTAGGTAGGTTTATTCCGAGGTTTTTTTTTTTTAAGTTTTATTTTTATTAAAAATTTTTTTTATACAGCAGGTTCTTATTAGTCATCAATTTTATACACATCAGTGTATACATGTCAATCCCAATCGCCCAATTCATTACACCACCACCCCCACCCCCCCTATTCCTAGGTATTTTATTCTTTTTGTTGCAGTGGTAAATGGGAGGGTTTCCTTAATTTCTCCTTCAGATTTTTCATCATTAGTGTATAGGATTGCAAGAGATTTCTGTGCATGAATTTTGTATCCTGCTACTTTACCAAGTTCATTGATTAGCTCTAGTAGTTTTCTGGTGGCATCTTTAGGATTCTCTATGTATAGTATCATGTCATCTGCAAACAGTGACAGCTTTACTTCTTCTTTTCCAATTTAGATTCCTTTTATTTCTTTTTCTTGTCTGATTGCTGTGGCTAAAACTTCCAAAACAATTAGAATAATAGTGGTGACAGTGGACAACCTTGTCTTGTTCCTGATCTTAGAGGAAATGGTTTCAGTTTTTCATCATTGAGAAAGATGTTGGCTGTGGGTTTGTCATATATGGCCTTTATTATGTTGAGGTAGGTTCCCTCTATGCCTACTTTGTGGAGGGTTTTTATCATAAATGAGTGTTGAGTTTTGTCAAAGGCTTTTTCTGCATCTATTGAGATAATCATATGGTTTTTCTCCTTCAGTTTGTTAATATGTTGTATTACATTGATTGATTTGCATATATTTAAGAATCCTTGCATTCCTGGGATAAACCCCACTTGATCATGGTGTATGATCCTTTTAATGTGCTGTTGGATTCTGTTTGCTAGTATTTTGTTGAGAATTTTTGCATCTATGTTAATCAGTGATATTGGCCTGTAGTTTTCTTTCTTTGTGACATCTTTTTCTGGTTTTGGTATCAGGGTGATGGTGGCCTCATAGAATGAGTTTGGGAGTGTTCCCTCCTCTGTTGTATTTTGGAAGAAGTTGAGAAGGATAGGTGTTAGCTCTTCTCTAAATGTTTGATGGAATTCACCTGTGAAGCCATCTGGTCCTGGGCTTTTTTTCATTGGAGATTTTTAATCACAGTCTCAATTTCAGTGCTTGTGATCACATCATCATTTTTGATCTCCTTGCTTTAGAGACAGAGAAGCTGGGGTCCAGAGGGTCATCACTGATCCTTTTCTCATTCCATCAGTTTTCTGCAGTTAGAACAAATTTATACCCTAATGGCCAGGCTGGGCAAAGAGAGGAATGTCAGTTGCACCCAGCTTAAAAGAAAACGAAAGTCCTCCTGGGTGATAAGAGAGCTAAGGAGAGGACAGAGCAAGGGAGGTTGCCTGGGAGAAGGCAAGTTGGGGGGAAGGCACCTCAATCTGTCTTCACAGGTGGAACCACGGAGTTGGAGCTCACATCTCAGGAGCTTTATTTGGGCTGATGGAGACTTTGTAGTGAGCCATGGATCAGCTTGATGTAGAGCTTTTTTTTTTTTTTTATTTTTGATCACTCCAAATTTATTTTAACTTGTTTACTTTTTTATGTTAACTGAGTACAACTTTCATTTCTTTTTAAAAACTGAAGTATAGTTGATTTACAATGTTGTGTTAATTTCTGTTGTACAGCAAAATGATTCAGTTATACATATATATATTCTTTTCCATTATGATTTATCACAAGAGATTGAATAAAGTTCCCTGTGCTATACAGTAGGACCTTGTTGTTTATCCATTCTATATGTAATAGTTTGCATTTGATGTAAATCTTTGAAGTTATATCTGGGGTCACATTTGACTTCACCCTTTATTAGCTCTGTGATCTTGGACAAGTTATTTGTCCAAGATCACATTTGTGAAATTTGTGAAAGAGCAATAGTATCTCATTAACGGAGGTGATCCGAGGATAAATGAGGAAATGCTTGTAAGTACAAAAGGAAGTGCTCAGAAAGAGTAACTATTATTACGTTGTTGGGGGAATGGTCATGTGTCATCCCCACCAGGCGGTCTTTCTGACTCCCCCTCTCCCCCGCCCCCTACAGATGCCCTTGTGGGAGCACTGGGGCACGCAGGCCCACCTCTGTGGAGCCCTTGTCTCGTGGTGCTGTCATTCATTTACATGTCTGTCTGCCCCCAAACACCACTGTTCCTATAGGTTAGGGATGAAGTTCTGTTCCTCTTTATGTCCTCAGCACCTGGCACAGGGTCTGGCAAATAACAGCTCAACTACTGTTCAACTGTTGGTCAGATGAATGAATAAGAGAATGGCTTCATTTGACTTGTCTTGCAAAAAACCTAGAGGGCAGAAGCTATTGACCCTCTGTAGGTGGTGTGCGGAGAGCAGCTGGTGAGTCAGAGTGAAGATGGACCTCGATTTTTTGGGCCTTCTCCGAGATGACAAATCAGGAGGTGATTATTTTCTTTGTAAAACTTCTTTCTAAAATATATAAAAAGGAATTTGGAGAGAGCACACATTTTTTGGACTGCAGTTAAACAATATAAAGAACCTTAAAAATGCTCATAACCTTTGATCCAATAATTTTACTTTTAAAGTTATTTCCTAAGGTAATAATTGAAATGTTCAGAAAGAACTTTTTGCACAAAGTTGTTCATGGGAGCATTTATTTAGAACAGCAGAAAACTGAAAAAAAAAAAGCCAACTATTTTTCTTTGATGATTAAGTTATTTAGTCATCAAAGGAGTATGATTCAGTATATTTTGGTATAAACATATGTTGGAATAAGATGTAGCCATTAAAAATAATGTTGAGAATTGTAATAGCATGGACAATGTAGGTATATAAGTAAAATTAGTGATATATGCAAATTTATGATATGTGTTGAAATGCAGGAATAAAATATATGCACGTTTAACAATAATTGCTTCCATACTGCAATAATGCTGAGTGATTACTTTCTCCATACTTTTCTGTACTTTGAATAAATGTTTATTAATTTTGTAATTAGAAAGACAGAACCCCTAAAAAAATCTAGTTTCCATAATCCGTTTAAAGAGAGACACTGGGCACAATTTTCAGCATGATTTTCAGGAGGAAATAGCCTACACCTGGACCACCCCCTTCTCCTGGGAGCAGGAGAAGCCGATAGATCAATGCGTCTGAAATGACACAGTGACACAAAGCTCTTGCCAACAGGGGGTGGAAATGCTGCCACTCGGATATCTCCTCTTGGAACCAGACACAAAATACCAGGGAAAAGGCACTCAGGAGATGAGGACAAAAGAGTCCTCGAAGAGAGGGCCAAAAAGACAGATTGAGAGAAAGAAAGATTGTGAAAAACAGAAACCATTAAGAGGCAAGAGGGATGGTGGTACAGGAATGGAAAAAAAATGGGAAAAAATAGAAGAGAAAGACAACTGGTGTTTTGGGGGGAATATAGAGAAAGTCCTCAATTAGTCCCTGTATTGCTCTGGACCTACATGTATTCTGATCAACTAATAAATCAGTAGGTGCTTTACTTTTCTTTATTTACTTATTTTTATATAGCGTGGTATCATTAGGCAATAAATAAATGGGCATATCCACCTGACTTCTTTCTCCAGGAAGCATTTGTGATTCAAATTGGAAATAAGACCAGTTTTTCCTCCCATGCATCTCTGTCACCTTGAGCAGCTTGTTCATACTGAGCTGGGAATCTCAGCCCTGGTGATGGACTGTCGTGTGACTATTGTCTACACACAAACACTTTGTTTTCCTAAATACAGGATCCTCTGAAAGTTACCCTAGTGCTTATGGCTGAGCACTGAGGGATAGGATTCAGAAATGCATTCCATATTTTTTCTGAGACCTTTCAGGGATGGCTTTGAAGGATCACTTTTTCCTACTATGAACCAATCCATGAAATGGGAATGGCTTGCTAGCATTTGTCACTGGCTGGCATTTACAAAGACTTCTGGTCTCTGTGAGAGGAGCTTGATAGAGGGCAGGAGACAAAAAGGAAAGAAGGATAGAAGCAAGGAAGGAAATGGCTGAGTGTAGTGGAAAGAAAATTGCTTTTGGCTTCAAGCACCTGTGGGCTGGCAGCTTAACTCACCTACTTACCTAATGAACTGGTGAAATCAGTTAACTTTTATGAGTCTCAGTTTCCTCATCTACAAATGAACATAGTCATACCAAATTCAGGGGCCATGATGAAGACCACACGACATAACATGTACAAACACCTAACACATACTAGGTGGTCACTTACGTGACTCCTGTTCCATTTATTGACTGCCTACCTTATGCCAAGAATTATGCTAAGTGATTTCCAGGGCCCCTGTCTAGTAATTTAGACAGACAGCTCCCATTATTTCCTCCGAACGCAATAAAGTTGTTTTGAGTATATCCTGATAAGTAATTGCTTCCCTTAATGATACTCTAGTGGAATACAATATGGAAATCTCTGAAGGTTCTTATTCTTGAAACTAATTTTTAAGTACAAGTGCTTACAATTAATCTTGCCTCAGCGTGATTTGCAGCATACCAAAAAGCCCTGGATTTCTAAATATAGAAATCAAATACCTTGAATCCTCTGAAAGCCAAATCAGAAAACCTTATACAAAAGGAGGATATGCTCATACTATTCTTCAACATAACTGCGTGTCACAACCCAGGAAACATTGGCTGTTCAGTTAAGAAGTGTCTTGGGGAAGTGTCCGATTTGTATATATAATATATACAAATTATATTATATAATATATAATGTATATATAATATATAATAACTAACCCCCCATCCATGGCCCCCCACCCCGACACCCATTATAGCAGATAAAGAAATTTCTTGGAAAAACAAATTCAGTAATTAAAAAAAAAAAAAACCAAACCCTGTGGATGGTAATGCTTGGATGGTGGAGTACTTTGCCAAGCTGGTGGTTAAACATTTCCCACGCAAGGGGCTTCCCTGGTGGCGCTGTGGTTGAGAATCTGCCTGCCAATGCAGGGGACACGGGTTCGAGCCCTGGTCTGGGAAGATCCCACATGCCGCGGAGCAACTGGGCCCGTGAGCCACAATTACTGAGCCTGCGCGTCTGGAGCCTGTGCTCCGCAACGAGAGAGGCCGCGATAGTGAGAGGCCCACGCACCGCGATGAAGAGTGGCCCCCGCTTGCCACAACTAGAGAAAGCCCTTGCACAGAAACGAAGACCCAACACAGCCATAAATAAAAAAATAAATAAATAAAATTAAAAAAAAAAAAAAAAAAAAACAAAAACATTTCCCACGCAAATAGAAAAAGGACAAAAAGATGAGTATTCGCTGAGATTCCTGGAATTCTACCTTAGTTATTCTGCAGCAGGTCGAGTCCTGTGATAGAGGAGCTTTCGGGAACTGCACCTGTTTTTGACTTTGCTAAACAATTCTTAGACATCATGTCTTTTTAATCTTCACAAGATCTCAGGTAATATTTTTTCAGTAATTGAAAAAAATGGGCCATGGAGAGGTTAATTGACCTTCTGAAGGCTATACTGATTTGGTTAATCAACAAGCTGGAATTAGAGCCAAGCTTATACTTGGGGCCTCAGTTTCCTAATACAGAAAATGGGTATGATTACATTTACCTTGGACCAGCAGCATCAGCATCATCTGGGAACTTGTTAGTGATGCAAAATCCTGGACCTCATCCCAGACATCGTGAATCAGAGACTCTGGGGGTGAAGTGCAGTGATCTGTGTTCTAACAAGTCCTCCAGGTGATTTTGATTCCCCCTGCACCTCCCCCCGCCACTGCCTTGAGGACCATTAGGCCAGTTTCTTTTGTGCTGACGTCTCTCCTGGTGACTGTTTGGTAGGCCCAGTGGCTTTCGGCTCTATAATGCAATCCACAGACTAGATGCTCAAGAGTTTTGACTTTTGTTTTGCTATTCTCACTTATCCTCAGCCTCTGGTAAGATTGAGAAGCTCTCTATATCATAGGATCCTTTGCAGAAAAATGGGGAAAACAAAATCAAAGTATTTGTGAAGACTTATAAAAGGGTTAGGAAATATTTTGCTGACAGAACATTTGGAACACACGTGTAATTGTCATTTGTGAATGGTTCGTGAAACTTAGAGAAAGCAAATAATACATTAAATTGATTTTTAATATTTCAACGGTATTTGAAGTCTTTGAAAAGTCAGGAAGATGGGGAGACAGGACATGTCATAAGCTCATATCCCTACCACACTTTTAACTCTGCAAAGTATTTGCTTATCTATTATTTTATGTTAGACTCATTATGAATATTTCAGGTTGGTAGATAGGCAAGAGATTGTCTTCAGTGTACAGATGAGGAAACTGAGGCTCAGTGAAACTAGGCTAATTTCTGAACTTTACACTTGAGAAAATTAATTGATGTTAACAGAGTGTCACATCTACTAGCCCCCCAGGCTACAGCCCGTTCTCTATAGACTTCACCGTCTGCATATTATGTCTTTTGGGTAGTATAGATGATAATTTATATTTCAGTTTTGCCTTGTGCCAATTAGTGTAAATAATTTTACAACTCTTTAGCTACTATTCTTTGGTAGGTTTCACATACACAAAATAAGAGATGCACTGTGGGTTCTTGTACATATTGAAATAATAAGTGGTAAGCGATAAAATACAAGGCAAAAATAGTTCATTCATTCATTCATTCAGCAAATGTTTACTGAGAGTTTACTCTGCTCCCGATACTGGGCTGAATCTCTGTGTTTACAGTCGTAAGCACAGCCAACCTCCATTGGATTTAGTACTGTCATGTCATCATCTCCAGTTATGTGGCCTTAAATGCATGAAGTGCTGTGAAGTAGGTCTGCTCAGCCTCCCTCTCTCCTTGGAATCATCCTAGAGACACCTCTGAAGACCGGCTTTAAAGCCACTGCTCCCCAGAGAGCCTCAGTCATACAGGATGGTCAGTGGTGGCTTGGATTACAAAGCATCACGTGAGCTACTGCCCAAAATCAACATCTGGCTAAACGTGGAGTTTACCTTAGGGCCACATGGAGGTGTTTCTTAAATGAGAAATGGAAGGATGTATGTTATAGTAGAGATGCAACTGAAATGTTAGGGGAAGATGCTTTATATACATTAGGAAGCCTGCTTCCTGATGTAGCTTCCTAAGAAATGAAGATTCAGTAAACAAATATTTATTCATTTATTCAGCAAATATTTTTTTGAGATGCTGTCCTAGTGTCGGGACTACAGCAACGAGCAAGATGGGCAGGTTCACTGTCCTTCTGGAAGTTGTTTTCTACATAAGAAGAGGAATACATAACTAAGTAATACACTGCAGGGTTAGGAGATGGCGCGTGACCGTCTAGGAGTGGGGAAGGGTGGCTCGTTTAGATAAGGGTGTCAGGGGAGGCCTCTTGGAGGAGGGGAGATAGGAGCCGAGATGGGAATGCTGTAAAGGAGCAGCTCAGGCTGACAGCTAAGAAAGAACCTTCCAAGTAAAGAGAATTGTAAATGCAGAGGCTATCAGAAGGCTTGGGCAGTGTGGCTGAAGAATGTCCTATTGTATGTACATTGTGCTGGGCAGTGTAAGGATGGGCAAGGTTCTGTTGAAAGATGGGCAAAAACAAAAGATTTGGTCTCGGCCTTCAAGGAGAGTATGTAGCATGAAGTGTAGTACCAGAGCAATGAAAGATGAGGCTACGTGCTGTCTTTAAATGTGCCAAAGAGCTTGGAGGAAGCGAACATCAGTGGGGAATTCAGAGAGGGGATCATGACAGAGGAAGGGGATGAGATAGGTGGGCAGAAGAAAAGGGAAGGGGACCCTTATAGAGGGGAGGGCAGCTGGAGACTATCTCTAGGAGTCAAGTGGAGAAGGTGGATCGCTGTGGAGTGGTGTGGCATCATGGGAGAGCACCCAGGGTCTGAAGCCAGGCTGCCCGGCTTGGACTCCCAGCCCCACTCCTCACCAACGGTGTGGTTGTGGGCTTTGTGTGTCTCACTTTCCTCATTTGTCAAGTAAGGGTCATAATAGTATTCATGTGTTCTGGTTATCTATTTCTGTATGGCAGTCTTCCCCTAAACGTGGTGGCTTAAAACATCAAATAATTATTCCTTCTCACAATTTTGTGGGTTCAGTGGGATCTGCTGGGGCAGGAGTCAAGTGAAGGCTCCACTGAGTTGAGTGTGCAAGATGTCATCTTCATTTGGATGTCTGGCACCTGCACTGGGATGAATGCAACAGCTGTTGGCTGGCTGGGCATTCTCTCCCCAGGACCTCTTCCTGTGACCGGCTAGGGTTTCCTCCCTGCATGACAATTCTCAGGGGACTCAAACTTCTCACATGACAGCTAGCTTCCCCCAGAGTGAGCATTCCAAGACAGGAACTGGAAAGATGCATGACGTCATTTCCAGTGCACTCTATTGGTCAAAACAGTCACATGCCAGCTCAGCTGTAAGGGGATAAAGACTCCACCTCTCAATGGGAGGAATGTTAAAGAGTCTGTAGCCATCTGGAGTCATCTTTCATCTGCCACCCTACTTTATGGACTGTGTTGAGAAGTGACTAGGTTAGGAGAGAGCACTTATCAATGCACATGGCACGTAGAACACACTCAATGTTAACTATTGTGGTGATGGTGATAAAGGAGGGTCTTGAAAGCCAGGCAGGAGATTTGATAGGACAACCCTGATGGAATGGCGGGGTCATCTGAAATCCTTGTGTTGAAATGGTGGGAGAGGAGGGGTTGGAGAGAAAACTCACTCCGTAGCTTGTGCACACTTAAAATGAAGATTTTGTTTGGCTGTTTTTTTTTGCTAGGTTCTCTCATAGGCAATCAGTAGCTCTTGAGCAACTACTTCATTCATTCATTCATTTGACCTTGGCGAGCATTCAAAACTTGAGCATTCAAATTTCTGTGTTGCACCGAGTGCTAGGTGAATAGGACACAGTCCTTTCCAATGGAGGAGCAAAATTTCAAACCGATAGTCACCAATAATTAATTATTTGTGATTGTGCTAAGGGCCCCAGGAGATCATAATGGGGGACCTAGCCAAGTCTCTGCAGATAACATTCAATCTGGAACAAGAAGGATAAGGAGAAATTGCCAGGTAAGAGCCCCAGGAGGAAGGCTCAGCATTAGCTAAGGCAGGAAGAGGAGCGGAGCTCGGGTCACTCAGAAACCTGAGTGGCGGCCCTTGTGGTTGATGCAGTAGGTTGCGGGGACCAGTGGCAGGAGTTGGAGCTGGCGAGGTGGGTAGGACCCCATCGTGCAGGGCATCAAAGTCTGGTTAAGGACTGCAGATTTTATCCTAAGGGTAATGGGGTTCACCGGAATGATGGTATTTGAAGAGTTCCCAAAATTGCAAAGTCTTTTTGCCTGAAGAAGAAGGAAAAAAAATATCTTAAAGAGAGATGGGAGATGGTGTTGAAGGATGAACTTGGCTGGTTTCACTTGAACAAATAAATCACCGGTTGCCATTTATCCCCAATCAGCAATAATCCTAGCATGCTCACCCGGGGTCAGTCTGGACAAAAGCTGCCCACTCTGCTCCTTTCCACATTTGTCAGCCTGTAATAGCATCCTTATCTTAGGAAATCTCTAGATTGCTCCCCAACATAAACTGTTTGCTGGGCAGCCAGGGTTAGCTGTGCCTGCTAAGCTCGCAGCCTGACTCAGGTGCCCTGTTTGAACTGCCGAGGGTCCAGTGGAATTGTAGCGAACAGCCCGAGGCGGGGTGTTTACTGATACAGGTTTGGGTCTGGGACTGTAATTTCCCAGTGCCCGTGAAAACCACCAGCTCTAACCAGTTCATGGGCCGAATGGCCAAGCAATGCAGGTAGCCAAAAGGATATTCCTCCCCCCCGACTGCCCTCAAAGAATCAGACCATTTAAAATAAGCTCCATTCATGCAAGGAGCGGGATTTCTCATAGATTGGGGTGGGTGGTATGGAAAAAAAATCCCTCGAATTACAAAATAAAACAAAACAAAAGAACCTATACATGACCTTCACTTTTTCTTCTGTCAACACTGAAACAAAAATAGCCTCCCCTGGGAAGGGAGGTGATTTTAGTAGGTGAACTCCTGTAAACTCCTAGCTAGGGTTTAAAAGCTTTGAATATTGCTAATGAGAAGTTTGGGCTGAAAAAAATCCTCCTTGCCCAAAGGGGTTAAAAATGTGCACCATGTTTCCTTGTGCCTCTTTTGTTAATGGGAACTGACATTTCCTACAATCAAATGGGACTGAGCCTAATCATATTCTCCATGACAGAGGAAATTAAGGTCTGTGGTAGAAGACATTGTAACCCTGACAGAATTTTCATGCTCTCCAAAAGCCCAAATTACTCTGTTTACTAAAATCACATGTTGGCGGATCTTTGTTTTAATGCTCTGATTTGGGGGCCTGCTAATTTCCGTTTTGTGGGGAGGGGGAGTCTTCAGTGTTGTGAGTAACCTCCCATCATTTATCTTTGGATGTGCTTGAGCAGATGAGCACTGCATTGGTTGACTAGAAAATCTCCCCCATGCTGGATGACTTCAGGGTTTGGGCTGGCCAAAGGCAACAGCAAGAACTGACTCATTTTGTTTTTCTCTAAGGCCCAGCATGGTTTCTTCCTTCTCAAATGATCTGTTTGGGATCTAACAGCAGTTAAGCCATTCAGAATTTATTCCACAGATTACCTGAGGTCCAACCCCATGCTCAAATATATATATATATATGTATATATTTCTGATAATGGATGCTGTGATAGTATGAGCTGCTTTTCAATGATTACATCCAAAGAAAAAGTAGTCATTGCAACTACATTATTTGGTTACACGTGTATGAGGGTGATATTAAAAATGCTGGGTGTGACCAAAGTGGACACTAGCGGATCAGGATGGACGCCTATGTAAACAACTGGCATAGCAGTGGTCAGAGGTGGGCTGGTGCATATTTAACAACTGACTGTCCCTCCAAAAACTCCCAGGTTTTTGGAAGTTTTTGGAGGGAGCCCTGACTAAGTGCTGACTCATAGTGCATGTCGATTTCTGTAGTGTAAATACTCCCACCACAGTCAATTTCAAGCCACCCTTATGATGTCAATGGACTTGCAGAATTCCTGCAAATTTAACAATCTGCTCTTGCAAGAGCGAACATAAGCCAGTATACCACAGTCTGAAGCAAGTACATGCCAGTTTAATATCATCTCTGCACACGCGTGTGCACACACACACTCACCCACACACACACACAGTTACACATGCATCCAAGAGATCCTTTCCTCCCTCCAAAAAAATGTGAAGTTAAAAATGACATATAAGAACAAGTCAGCTGGGAATAAAGTGTCTGAAGTGTCACCAGATGAGCCATCAGGGTTGTCAAGAGGAAAGCTGCAGTTTGATTATTTTCTGCTTCTCCATTGTAGTGAAGCTACCACTCAAGCTTCGTTTTCAAAATGCATTTCTCACCAAATGTTTTTTTTTTTTTGTCTAATACGCTTCATCTGAGGGGAGAAAATAATTTTGTACCCCGGCCACCGGCGAAGCAAGCTCCAAAGTCACCAATTTAAAGAACCATTTGCAGATTTGGTATGTGGACAAAATAAGCAGAGGCTATAATCAGGAAATTCTGCATTAAGAGCAAATGGATTTGAGCTGATTTTAACTCAGTGGGTAAGGAGTTCTACAGCATTATCATTGGAATAATTCCTTGTAAGACTTCTTGGGGCAGCTATGTTCTAAAAATGGTTGATGCTCCTATTAGGTCATTGTTCTCCATTAATCCACCATCTATTTTAGAAGCAAAAACAATCCCGTGCAGGCCGGTGAAATGTTTGATTTGAGCACTTTGTTGCTCTTTCTTTTATGGACAAGTCCAGAGTTGCTCCTTACAAGTGTAGCCCTTACAAAGAATTCTAATAGGCTTCCTGCTGAGTGTTGTCTGTTCTGAAGTCTCTTTTCATTTGAATTGGAGAGAAATAGCAGTCAGTTGAAATACTGGTCTCTTTGGCAGTGGCCTTTGCAGAGCTAAACAATACAAACCAACGTCCATCATCATACATTAAGACTAAATCATTTCAGTCAAGTTGTATGTAGCAGATAGAGGTGATTTTTTACATTGTACAGCTTCTGACAAATATTTCCCTATCCGTCCATAAACATCTTTATTGGTGCCTCTCTGGGTTCTGGAATAGTGGTTCCAGCAGGGTACTGCTGTGAAAAAAGTAAAGTCAGAGATGTACTTGTGTCATCCTTTTTGCTTTGACTTCTTTATATATTGAGATTAGTTTCTGATTCCCACTTGGGAGAAAATAATACAGTAGTTCCTAGTGGAAAACCTATCTTCAGTTATATTTAGCAGGAACATGAGTCAAGCTACTGAGGGGCTGCCAGCTTCATCATTATAGGATTATGCATTTTAATTGGACACAAGTTCGAAGAAGGCCTTTGGGTTTGATGGTTGCATCACACACATTTTAGTTTTCCAAGCATTCTGAGGCCTGGAATCTCCCCAGTTTTTAAAAGCCAGGTGTTGGGTGACCTCTGTTTCTTTTTGCTTCATTTTAATCACTTGATCCTTCTTACACAGTATTGTTTAGGATGAGGGAATCGACACCAGCAAATTTATTTCGAAGGGCACCTCTATTTTGGAAGCTTTACATGATGACTTAGCAGAGAAATGAATTTCCTCTTCTTCAGAGCTTGCTTAGATAATTCAGGCTTGCACAAAGAGGAGTCAGGCCCTACATTTGGCAACTCTTTGTTGGTACAGCTGGGACTAGGGGAGAGAAAATGGGGGCCCGGATGTCTTGGTGGCCTTGTAAGGCTGATTTCTGGAAACTGCTGGAATAGCGTTGTAATTTTAGAGGACTGTTAGGGTTGGCTTACCGGAAGTCATTTTCTGGCTACTGATATTGTTTGCCCAAGTGTAATTTTTGTCAAAATAACAAACAGGTATTCAGAAGTTTATTACCTAGCTTCTATAGCTGTCTATGCATGTTTCTCTTGGCTGCAATCTGTAAAATCTGGATGATCTCCACTACACGCTGAGACACATTCTTATGTAAAGCCTTTACACATATTCCCAGGAGCTTCTCTGAGCTTTTTGCAATGGAGACACATGTTTACCAGCTTGAGCATCAAACCCCATCTCTGTTTTCATATGAGAAGGCCTATAGCTTTCAAAGGATGTTCATTACCCGGCAAAATATTTTCAAGTTCCTAATGCTTAAATATACTTCAGGAATGTCAAAGAGAGTGAAAACCAAGTCTTCATTTTAAATGCATTGCTTTATGGTGAAAAGAAAGGGAGAAAGGGAAGGAGTGTATATATTGTGACTAATATTGAATGCTAAGGTTGTCTACTTTCCGTCAGAACTAAGGAAATGTAAATCGAGTAGAATAGAATCTATGAGGCATATTAGTTATGGTGTTGTATTTATTTTTTGTGAAAACTATATTATTCATTTTAGAATGTCAAAAAAAATGCAATGTTTTCTTCCTTTTTATGATGTTGAAGATAGAGGATAATTTTAGAGAACATTGCTTAAACCTGCCAGAAAAAAGATGTCTCAAGAAGGCTGGAGAGAGCTAGTGGCAGTGGTTCACAGCAAGTAAACATTTTCTAAGGAAAGCCATCATTTAGAAATTTAAGTTTACCAACTAAATGAAAAGAAGTCCGCTCTAGTGTTCTGATGCCTTCTCCTGGTCCTCCTGCCGTTCAGCGTTAATCATTCCAGGTGTCTTGTGTTGGTATTTTCTGGAGTCCTTGTCTTACAGGTGAGACACAGCTGGGTCCAGAATGACTCTTAGAGAGCAATTGTCTCTCTTTTTGATGATCCAGCGTTTTGGGCAACAAACATGAAAAAGTAACCGAGAAAAGAAGAAAAAAAAAAGAATTGCTATGAAATCAGAGATAGCCCTGTGGATAGAAACAGGTATTTTAGAGAAAAATAACATATCCTTCTTGGAGTGCATTCAACTCATTCGGCAACAATTTAATGGGAGGGAAAGATTTCTTCTTGACCCCAAATGTCTGCCTTGAGTTATGAGTATTAATAACATTAGCCATAACTGGAGATAGAACTCTTACTGGTATGAACATATAATTCTATTAAAAATAAAGCTCACTAAGCTACTTGGGAAGAAAGTTCCTATAGCAGTGAATCCCCAGAACTAATTGTGTGATGTTAAAAGCGCTTCCTCAACCATTAATTTTTTTTTCTCTTTAATTTCATGGAGTGTTTCCTTGGTCTTGCATTGTGGCACAAGGTAACTAAGAATGTCCATCTGGCATATTCATGAACCCTCATCTATTAATTACTTCATTTGTACTTTTTTTTTTTTTAATTTTTGGCTGCATTCAGTCTTCGTTGCTGTGCGCGGGCTTTCTCTAGTTGTGGTGAGCGGGGGCTACTCTTCATTGTGGTGCGCGGGCTTCTCATTGCCGTGGCTTCCCTTGTTGTGGAGAATGGTCTCTAGGCACGTGGGCTTCAGTAATTGTGGCGTGTGGGCTCAGTAGTTGTGGCTTGCAGGCTCTAGAGCGCAGGCTCAGTAGTTGAGGTGCATGGGCTTTGTTGCTCCGTGGCATGTGGGATCTTCCCAGACCAGGGATCGAACCCATGTCCCCTGCATTGGCAGGTGGATTCTTAACCACTGTGCCACCAGGTAAGTCCCTTCATTTGTACTTTTTATCTTTCCTGACACTTCTCTATTTTCACAACGATGTTAACTCTTATCTCAGGACAAACTAAGTCTTTTCTCAAATCAATGACTTCATTTCTGATCTCTTCTTTTTACTTCTCTGCTCCAGATTTTTTTTTTTTTTTTTTTTAAATCTGGAATGATCTCCCCGTTCCTCTCCATTCTCAGAAATAGTATTTATCCTCGAAGGTGATGCTCACATCCTACCTTATCTGGGAAGTTCTTCAAACTTTATTGGCTGGATTATCAACGTGACACAGCTAGTGATAACTTCTGAGTCATCTCTTTTGTGTTTGTAAATTCATCAACCAGATTGCAGTTTCTGGAGAGAAGGGATTCAGAGGCTCTCCAAATTACACAGCCTCGGTTTAACCAATAATTGTTGTTTGGGCTGATTTAGGCCATAGCCTAATAATACTTTTCTGTGTATCTCTCAGTGCTTTAAAAAAAATGCTGCATACAGTTTATTGGCACTTTTGATGATGCCAGACTAAGAATAGGCATTCTCATGAAGCTGTCCACCGGGATGCGCATAGCCTTCTGTGAAGAAGTTATCACTTATTCTGGACCAATCAAGACACAAAAATAGCAGGGCGAAAATGTTTCCTTTGCCTTTTCTGATGCTCCTTTTGATCATGGATTGCTCAATTTTTTTAATTCTCTTTTTTCCTTCTGGTTCGACCTTAACCGTCAAGTTGAAGGGTTTTAACTATTTTCACAGGTCTAAGAGCCCTTAGGCCATATCATGTGTAATCCCATCATTTCACAGGTAAAGAAATTGAGGCCCAGAGAATAGTACTAAGAGGTCCAGGCTGGGCCAGGCTCCCTAATACTCTACCAGCTGGGTGCTTTCTCCAATCTACCGTGCACTCTCCTGTTATTAGCTACCTGCATTTTTCTATTTACCGTACTTCATTTGACAAATCATTAAAAATAGATAGCACGACGCTGGCCCCAGGACTCATCTTTGAGCAGCCCCGTTATTTTTAGCATTCCATGTGGAGAATTGGCTATTTATTCCCACTCTTTGTTTCCCCTAGCTTAAGAAGCCTTTAATCACAACAGAACTTTACCTTTCACCCTATAGTTACCGACTTGCCTGCCTGGCCTTAATCGCCTCCTATGAGAGAGACCTTCTTCACAGTCTTTAGAAAGTCTAAATAAATTATGCCCACAGATTCCTTTTTATCTGCTGTTTTTAGCACACAATTTTCCCAAACAAAAAACCAGGCCAGAGTGCACGTTCGTCTTGGTAGGTGCTTTGAAATGCCTTTCTGTGGAATTTATTCTTTTCTTGTACTTGGGTAAAGATGGATGCTTGTCCGGGGCTGGGCTGGGGGCTGTGGAGTGTGGCAGCCAGCTCTGAAGGGAAAAGTCCAGCCAAACAACTGGTTTCTCTGTCTACAGGGTGCCAAGTAACCATCTACCTGCAGGTTTTTCAGGGATAATTCTTTTGGTGTTTGTTGTCTCCTCTTCTTGCTTAAGTCCTGCCAAAACTGGACTTCTCAAAGTCCCCTCTGCTATGAAGCCTTTCTGGACCACTGTTCTTTCATCCCTTTCCCTGCTTTAGTCCTCAAAGCGAGTAGGACCTCTTCTACCTTGAGGGTCTCTGGTTCCGTCTACAGCCTTCTATCATGGGGCCACAGCGCTTGTGGACATTTGATTTCACTCCGCCAGACTGGCCATACTTTCCTGCTGAATGTCAGGGCCTTGCGCAATCAATACCCACTGAATGAATGACTTACGTATCCCCAGAGCCTAGCATAGGGTTGGACTATAGCTAGATTCAGTACATGCTTATTAATCAACAAATAAATGAATGAATAGAGGTGAGCAGCTGTGGTTAAAGGCTACCCAACTAGCTGAGTGACCACGGGTGAGCTACTTACAAAAACTTTTTAAGCCACATCTTCCTCATCTGTAAAATGGGGATAATATTACTTATCTGTAGGATGATGGTGAGGATTAAGCCACAAAGTGCTTGGAACAGTCCTCAGTTACAGCTTGATACCTCTATTTCTTTTTTTTTTTTTTTCTGAATCAAAATAAAGTAACTTTCTTCTCCCCCCAAGTGCACACATAGCAGACATGAATGTGGGTTCTGCTGGAGGGTTATGGAAATGGTAGGAATGTTTGCAGTCATAACTGTACTGAATTAGCCCAAGACATGGTAGCTTAATGAACGCCTACCTTTCCAGAAGACTTTCAAGAATTAATTTCCATTTTCAGAGTTCTTACAGTGTGTCAGGCAAGGTATATATGTGATCGCATGTGATCTCATTTCACTCTCAAAGCCAGTCCTTAAAGGTAGGCACTGTTATTCCCATTTTGCAGAAGATGAAATGGAAGCTCAGAGACGTCAAAGGCAAGATCTTGCATGAGTAAATGGCAGAGCCAAGTGTGGACTTTGGGTCTTGCCGCTGCCCCTGTGGGAAGACACCATTACAGAAACTGACATGGAGGGTTTCTGAAAAGTATTCTTAGATTGGTGTTTGAGGAACAAGCTCATTTGCAGTGAAGGCCCCTCAGCAGCATAATCATACCTCTTTCCTTTTGCTTCAAGAGGGTGACAGGACTACAGGTCATTGAATTATAGCCCACTAAATAACCATTGAAAGTAAAGCACTGGGACTTTGTGCTAACTGGTTTAGAGTCTTGACATGGTTGCTCAGCTGACTCAGCAGCTACAGAGATGTGGTTGGCTCATTTGGCCCTGGTATCTGCCTCTCCTTAGCCCTGCTGTAGGTGTCTCTGCCCATCCAAGATGGAACCCGCTGTGGCAGAAACATTTGGTCTTGACAAATGCGGCATCACCTTGGTGGACCCCTTGCTTCGGAAGAAACTGTGATCTTCGAGCTAGACCAAGACAGATGAGAGCATTAATGATCCTGAAACTCATTCTGAATCCAACAGAAGAGACAAATGGAGCAGAGCCCCCAACCTCAAGGGTCGGAATGAAAAGCGCTGGCTTCAGAAGCTGCTCTGTTGGCCTGGCCTCTGGGGCATTGGGTGCGTGCCGACCTATGGCTCTTCATGCAGGCCAGAGCCCTTGGATATGAAGTGTCCTTTCTGAAGAGCAGGTCCAGGATGGAACCTTTAGAATGCCCCAGTTTTGTCTGGCTTTGAATGCCCAGCAAGGCCCTGGCAGTGTAACCTGCAAATGTTCTGACCTTCAGGGAAGAGTTTCTCAACTGTGGCACTATTGACAGTTTGGGCTGGATAATTCCTTTGGGGGCTGTCCTGGGCATTGCACTGTATGATGTTTTCCAGAATCCTTAACCTCTACCCACTAGATGCCAGTTGCATCGTCCTAGTTGTGACAACCACAGTGTCTCCAGACGTTGCTAAATGTCCCCTGGGAGTGCAGTAAAATTGGCCCTGGTTGAGAACCACTGCTGCAGGGTCATTGGCATGTGAAGGCTTGGCCTGAGCCCAGCTGGTCAGTGAAGAAAGGCTTGGTTTATTGATGTATCCCGTATCCCAGGTGTACTTTTGAATGTTCAGCAGCTTATGCACTCTTGGATGGAATTCTGTAAGATGTTTGGGGCCTAATACCATAAAAAAAACCCATGCATTTTCAGTTTTAGCCTATCCAAGGCTATTTTCTTCAAGTGGCTAAACCTGGGAGAGCAGATGCTTGGTTTACAACCCCTCTTCCCCCACTTCTGTGCTCATGCAGACATTGCAAATCCATCGTGACACTTTCCTACTGACCTTAGTGGCATCAGCATCCTTTCAACATAGGCTCCAGGAACCTATCATTGTGCAGAAGTAGTACGCAAGATGTCAGCTGTTTGTCATCTCTGGGCTTGACTCTATGAACTCAATCCAAAGAGAACTGCCAAGTATTAAACACAGTGGTGGGAAGAAAGTCTTTTGGACATAAGGGGGTCTGGACCCCTGAGTTCTAGTTTGTTTTGATTTCTTTTCTTTCCTTGACACCTAAGGCCTCTGTTGATTATTCTGTAAAATGGAGTCAAACTTTCTGGCAAAAATGGAATGCCATAGAGCTGTTAATTATTCTTCATGAATTCTTGGATGGTGGAAAGCAGGCAGCCTTGGGGACTGAAGAGACGCTGACTATAGTATCATGATCTAAGTTAGCAGAAGAGAATGTTTCTGCCTTCACCTTAGATTCCCAAGGCAAATTTTGAGTTTGGGTTAGTAATAGCTCTCAGTACATTCAGTAGTAAGCAATTTAATAAAGTTAAGCTTTGTACCTAGGTGATAGACAGAACACTTTTATTTTCCCTGAAAATTAAAAAGAAAGAAAGAAAAGAAAAAAAGTACTATAACAAAAATTCTGTTACCACCACCCAGAATTGATCATTGCTAATATTTTGTCATATTTTTCTCAAATTTTTTATTAAAGAAATAGATCTTCAAAAGATAAAGTGAAATATTCACTCCATCCCTAGTTCCATGACCCTCCCAATCTTTCCAGAGGCATCCCATACTATGAATTTGTTGTATATCTTACTAGTGTATTTTTTTACTTACCTAAAATATGAATATGTAAAAAATGTATTCTATAATGTTAGGTGTTATTGACTTGCTTTTTTCACTCAGTGTTGTGATTTTGAAGTGTATGTAAGCAGATACATATAGATCTAGTTAATTAGGAGTTGAAAACTTCCTTTTCCATTTCATTGTATGAATATACTTTGTTTATCCATTCTTCCATTTATGAACATTTATATTGTTACCAATTTTTCACCTCTGGAAATAATCTTGCAATGAGTAATCTTGTAATTTCTCCTAGAGTTTCTTTAGCATTTGCACCTAATGTGAAATTGGTGCTTCATTTCGCATATACATTTTAAAATTTATTAGATATTACAAATGTTCTCCAAAGCTGGTGGTACCAGTTTATCCTCTTACTAGACATATATGACAATTTCCATTTCCATACATTCTGAGATGAGCTGGATTAAAGCTCCAGAATCTTGTTTAACTTCTGATCAACCAGCCAGTTGAGTTATAATATACTGGCTGGGTATTTTGCTGTTTGGAGATCACTCTGCCATAGAAATCAAGTATATTTTCCAACCATGGTAGAGTGTAACTTGCCTTGCAGTTCACTGCAGTATGAAGCCTTTTAAATGTTAAATGATAAAGCTATAAGGAATCAGAGATTACAAACATTTTGCACTTCTGGATTCTCTGGTGAATGCCTCCTGCTTTGACTGGAACATGGCAATACCTTCTTTTACCGTTTCATTGACTCATGGTTCTCTTTAATGTCTCAATCTAAGCTGGGCCTCTCTTTCACATAATAAGGTTTTTCCTCCCTTTCCTCTATTGCTTTATTCTCCAGTGTGAAAACGGATGCAAATTCATTATTTAGTTTCCCTGCAATCTCCTTATCCTTTTGAATATCTCTTTTGTGCACTGCTTGTCTAGCCAATTCACTGATCCCTTTGCAGCGGTCTTATTTCTGATGTACTTAAAGAATTTAATATTATTTGTTGTTATCATTGGCTGTTTGTTTTCAAACACCATTTTTAAGCCTCTCTAATCTTCACTTTACATCTCACCTGCTAAAGTTTGTTCTTCTGTAAGCCTCACACTGGAATGTATCTCAATTTCTTGAAATATCCTTTTTCTTTGGTCTCAATAAGCTTCTGAACCTTGCTGGTTTTCTGATTTTTTTTTTTTTTGGTCACTGTTTTAACTTTTGTCTGCTGTGAATTTTGTTCTGATTATGGATTAAAATTTGGAATCTCTTTTTCAGGGGATTTTTCATGGTAGAATTCCTGGATGAATGTTATCCACAGTTTTATTGTGAGATGAAGCAGTAAACAAACTAAAAAAAAAACCTTCTAGGAAAGTAAATTCCTTTGTGCTGTAACAAATCACTGTAGTTCACACTACTGGTTAGGTCTTAGTAACAGAATAGAGGCGGAGGTATTGATAGTGTCAGTAAGTTGCAACTTTAGTAGATGAAAGTCCGTTCCCGCATCTGACTTGTTTCGGCGGCTGTATTTGTAGATATAAGACAAAGAGAAAAGCAAAACATCAAAGTGGATTTTCTGATGGATAAGAAAATTAAAGCATTTCTTCTCCATCTTCTTTGTTGATTCTTTCTACGATGGAACCCCCTCAGGGCATATTCCTTGGACCCCCCTCCTCTTCTCTGTCCTCCTAGGTGATATTATTTAACATTTCTATTTATACATATGTTAGACCTTTTGATATTACCCCATTGAGGCTCTGTTCATTAAAAAAAAAATTTTCCCCCTCTGTTCTTCAGATTGTGTAGTACCTATTTATCTATATTCAAGTTCATTGAATCATTCGTCTGGTCTGTTAAGCCCATCTAATGATTTTTTTAAAAAGAATTTCAGATATTCATTTTTAGTTCTAGAAATTCCATTTGATTTTTTTAAAATTTAATTTATTTTTTTATACAGCAGGTTCTTATTAGTCATCCATTTTATACACATCAGTGTATACATGTTAATCCCAATCTCCCAATTCATCACACACACACCCCCACCCCCGCCGCTTTCCCCCTTGGTGTCCATACGTTTGTTCTCTACATCTGTGTCTCTATTTCTGACCTGCAAACCCGTTCATCTGTACCATTTTTCTAGGTTCCACATATAGCATTAATATACAATATTTGTTTTTCTCTTTCTGAATTACTTCACTCTGTATGACAGTCTCTAGATCCATCCACATCTCTACAAATGACCCAATTTCGTTCCTTTTTATGGCTGAGTAATATTCCATTGTATATATGTACCAAATCTTCTTTACCCATTCGTCTGTCGATGGGCATTTAGGTTGCTTCCATGACCTGGCTATTGTAAATAGTGCTGCAATGAACATTCGGGTGCATGTGTCATTTTGAATCATGGTTTTCTCTGGGTATATGCCCAGTAGTGGGATTGCTGGATCATATGGTAGTTCTATTTTTAGTTTTTTAAGGAACCTCCATACTGTTCTCCATAGTGGCTGTATCAATTTACATTCCCACCAACAGTGCAGGAGGGTTCCCTTTTCTCCACACCCTCTCCAGCATTTGTTGTTTGTAGATTTTCTGATGATGCCCATTCTAACTGGTGTGAGGTGACACCTCACTGTAGTTTTGATTTGCATTTCTCTAATAATTAGTGATGTTGAGCAGCTTTTCATGTGCTTCGTGGCCGTCTGTATGTCTTCTTTGGAGAACTGTCTATTTAGGTCTTCACCTATTTTTGGATTGGGTTGTTTGTTTCTTTAATATTGAGCTGCATGAGCTGTTTATATATTTTGGAGATTAATCCTTTGTCTGTTGATTCGTTAGCAAATATTTTCTCCCATTCTGAAGGTTGTCTTTTTGCCTTGTTTATGGTTTCCTTTGTTGTGCAAAAGCTTTTAAGTTTCATTAGGTCCCATTTGTTTATTTTTGTTTTTGTTTCCATTACTCTAGGAGGTGGATCAAAAAAGATCTTGCTGTGATATATGTCAAAGAGTGTTCTTCCTATGTTTTCCTCTAAGAGTTTTATAGTGTCTGGTCTTACATTTAGGTCTCTAATCCATTTTGAGTTTATTTTTGTGTATGGTGTTAGGGAGTGTTCTAATTTCATTCTTTTACATGTAGTTGTCCAGTTTTCCCAGCACCACTTATTGAAGAGACTGTCTTTTCTCCATTGTATATCCTTGCCGCCTTTGTCATAGATTAGTTGACCATAGGGGTGTGGGTTTATCTCTGGGCTTTCTATATTGTTCCATTGATCTATGTTTCTGTTTTTGTGCCAGTACCATATTGTCTTGATTACTGTAGCTTTGTAGTATAGTCTGAAGTCAGGGAGTCTGGTTCCTCCAGCTCCGTTTTTTTCCCTCAAGATTGCTTTGGCTATTCAGGGTCTTTTGTGTCTCCATACAAATTTTAAGATTTTTTATTCTAGTTCCGTAAAAAACACCATTGGTAATTTGATAGGAATTGCATTGAATCTGTAGATTGCTTTGGGTAGTAGAGTCATTTTCACAATCTTGATTCTTCCAATCCAAGAACATGGTATATCTCTCCACCTGTTGGTATCATCTTTAATTTCTTTCATCAGTGTCTTATAGTTTTCTGCATACAGGTCTTTTGTCTCCCTAGGTAGGTTTATTCCTAGGTATTTTATTCTTCTTGTTGCAATGGTAAATGGGAGTGTTTCCTTAATTTCTCTTTCAGATTTTTCATCATTAGTGTATAGGAATGCAAGAGATTTCTGTGCATTAATTTTGTATCTTGCAACTTTACCAAATTCATTAATTAGCTCTAGTAGTTTTCTGGTGGCATCTTTAGGATTCTCAATGTATAGTATCATGTCATCTGCAAACAGTGAACGTTTTACTCCTTTTCCAATTTGTATTCCTTTTATTTCTTTTTCTTCTCTGATTGCCATGGCTAGGACTTCCAAAACTATGTTGAATAATAGTGGTGAGAGCGGACATCCTTGTCTCGTTCCTGATCTTAGAGGAAATGCTTTCAGTTTTTCACCATTGAGAATGATGTTGGCTGTGGGTTTGTCGTATATGGCCTTTATTATGTTGAGGTAGGTTCCCTCTGTCCCACTTTCTGGAGAGTTTTTATCATAAATGGGTGTTGAATTTTGTCAAAAGCTTTTTCTGCATCTATTGAGATGATCATACGGTTTTTATTCTTCAATATGTTAATATGGTTTATCACATTGATTGATTTATGTATACTGAAGAATCCTTGCATCCCTGGGCTAAATCCCACTTGATCATGGTGTATCATCCTTTTAATGTGTTGTTGGATTCTGTTTGCCGGTATTTTGTTGAGGATTTTTGCATCTATATTCATCAGTGATATTGGTCTGTAATTTTCTTTTCTTTTTTTTTTTTTTTAAAGGATTTTCTTATTTATTTATTTATTTATTTATTTATTTTTGGCTGTGTTGGGTCTTCGGTTCGTGCGAGGGCTTTCTCCAGTTGCGGCAAGCGGGGGCCACTCTTCATCGCGGTGCGGGGACCGCTCTTCATCGCGGTGCGCGGGCCTTTCTCTATCGCGGCCCCTCCCGTCGCGGGGCACAGGCTCCAGACGCGCAGGCTCAGCAATTGTGGCTCACGGGCCCAGCTGCTCCGCGGCATGTGGGATCTTCCCAGACCAGGGCTCGAACCCGTGTCCCCTGCATTAGCAGGCAGATTCTCAACCACTGCGCCACCAGGGAAGCCCCTGTAATTTTCTTTTTTTGTAGTATCTTTGTCTGGTTTTGGTATCAGGATGATGGTGGCCTCATAGAATGAGTTTGGGAGTGTTCCTTCCTCTGCAATTTTTTGGAAGAGTTTCAGAAGGATGGGTGTTAGCTCTTCTCTAAATGTTTGATAGAATTCACCTGTGAAGCCATCTGGTCCTGGACTTTTGTTTTTTGGAAGATTTTTAATCACAGTTTCAAGTTCATTACTTGTGATTGGTCTGTTCATATTTTCTATTTCTTCCTGGTTCAGTCTTGGGAGGTTATACCTTTTTAAGAATTTGTCCATTTCTTCCAGGTTGTCCATTTTATTGGCATACAGTTGCTTGTAGTAGTCTCTTAGGATGCTTTGTATTTCTGCAGTGTCTGTTGTAACTTCTCCTTTTTCATTTCTAATTTTATTGATTTAAGTCCTCTTCCTCTTTTTCTTGATGAGGCTGGCTAATGGTTTATCAAATTTTTTTTATCTTTTCAAAGAACCGGCTTTTAGTTTTATTGATCTTTGCTATTGTTTTCTTTGTTTCTATTTCATTTATTTCTGCTCTGATCTTTATGATTTCTTTCCTTCTGCTAACTTTGGGTTTTGTTTGTTCTTCTTTCCCTAGTTCCTTTAGGTGTAAGGTTAGATTGTTTATTTGAGAGTTTTCTTGTTTCTTGAGGTAGGCTTGTATAGCTATAAACTTCCCTCTTAGAACTGCTTTTGCTGCAGCCCATAGGTTTTGGATCATTGTGTTTTCATTGCCATTTGTCTCTAGGTATTTTTGATTTCCTCTTTGAGTTCTTCAGTGATCTCTTGGTTATTTAGTAACGTATTGTTTAGCCTCCATGTGTTTGTGTTTTTTACGTTTTTTTCCCCGTAATTCATTTCTAGTCTCATAGCGTTGTGGTCAGAAAAGATGCTTGATATGATTTCAATTTTCTTAAACTTACTGAGGCTTGATTTGTGACCCAAGATGTGATCTATCCTGGAGAATGTTCCATGCGCACTTGAGAAGAAAGTGTAATCGCTGTTTTGGGATGGAATGTCCTATAAATATCAATTAAATCTATCTGGTCTATTGTGTCATTTAAAGCTTCTGTTTCCTTATTTATTTTCATTTTGGATGATCTGTCCATTGGTGTAAGTGAGGTGTTAAAGTCCCGCACTGTTACTGTGTTACTGTCGATTTCCTCTTTTATAGCTGTTAGCAGTTGCCTTATGTATTGAGGTGCTCCTGTGTTGGGTGCATATATATTTATAATTGTTATATCTTCTTCTTGGATTGATCCCTTGGTCGTCATGTAGTGTCATTCCTTGTCTCTTGTAACATTCTTTATTTTAAAGTCTATTTTATCTGATATGAGTATTGCTACTCCAGCTTTCTTTGGATTTCCATTGCATGGAATATCTTTTTCCATCCCCTCACTTTCAGTCTGTATGTGTCCCTAGGTCTGAAGTGGGTCTCTTGTAGACAGCATATAGATGGGTCTTGTTTTTGTATCCATTCAGCAAGCCTGTGTCTTTTGGTTGGAGCATTTAATCCATTCACGTTTAAGGTAGGTATCTCTATGTATGTTCCTATGACCATTTTCTTAATTGTTTTGGGTTTGTTTTTTTTTTTTTTTTTTTAGTATTAGTTGTTTTGTTTGTTTTTTTATACTGCAGGTTCTTATTAGGCATCAGTTTTATACACATCAGTGTATACATGTCAATCCCAATCGCCCAATTCAGCACATCACCATCCCCACCTCATCGCAGTTTTCCCCCCTTGGTGTCCATATGTCCATTCTCTACATCTGTGTCTCAACTTCTGCCCTGCAAACTGGCTCATCTGTACCATTTTTCTACGTTCCACATACATGCATTAACATACGATATTTGTTTTTCTCTTTCTGACTTACTTCACTCTGTATGACAGTCTCTAGATCCATCCACTTCTCAACAAATGACTCAATTTCGTTCCTTTTTATGGCTGAATAATATTCCATCGTATATATGTACCACAACTTCTTTATCCATTCGTCTGTTGATGGGCATTTAGGTTGCTTCCATGACCTGGCTATTGTAAATAGTGCTGCAATGAACATTCGGGTGCACGTGTCTTTTTGAATTACGGTTTTCTCTGGGTATATGCCCAGTAGTGGGATTGCTGGGTCATATGGTAATTCTATTTTTAGTTTTTTAAGGAACCTCCATATTGTTCTCCATAGTGGCTGTATCAATTTACATTCCCACCAACAGTGCAAGAGGGTTCCCTTTTCTCCACACCCTCTCCAGCATTTGTTGTTTGTAGATTTTCTGATGATGCCCATTCTAACAGGAGTGAGGTGATACCTCATTGTAGTTTTGATTTGCATTTCTCTAATAATTAGTGATGTTGAGCATCTTTTCATGTGCTTCGTGGCCGTCTGTATGTCTTCTTTGGAGAAATGTCTATTTAGGTCTTCTGCCCATTTTTGGATTGGGGTGTTTGTTTCTTTGATATTGAGCTGAATGAGCTGTTTATATATTTTGGAGATTAATCCTTTGTCCGTTGATTCATTTGCAAATATTTTCTCCCATTCTGAGGGTTGTCTTTTCGTCTTGTTTATGGTTTCCTTTGCTGTGCAAAAGCTTTGAAGTTTCATTAGGTCCCACTTGTTTATTTTTGTTTTTATTTCCATTACTCTAGGAGGTGGATCGAAAAAGATCTTGCTGTGATTTATGTCAAAGAGTGTTCTTCCTATGTTTTCCTCTAAGAGTTTTATAGTGTCCAGTCTTATATTTAGGTCTCTAATCCATTTTGAGTTTATTTTTGTGTATGGTGTTAGGGAGTATTCTAATTTCATTCTTTTACAGGTGGCTGTCCAGTTTTCCCAGCACCACTTATTGAAGAGACTGTCTTTTCTCCATTGTATATCTTTGCCTCCTTTGTCATAGATTAGTTGACCATAGGTGCGTGGGTTAATCTCTGGGCTTTCTATCTTGTTCCATTGATCTATGTTTCTGTTTTTGTGCCAGTACCATATTGTCTTGATTACTGTAGCTTTGTAGTATAGTCTGAAGTCAGGGAGTCTGATTCCTCCAGCTCCATTTTTTTGCCTCAAGACTGCTTTGGCTATTCGGGGTCTTTTGTGTCTCCATACAAATTTTAAGATGATTTGTTCTAGCTCCGTAAAAAATGCCATTGGTAATTTGATAGGGATTGCATTGAATCTGTAGATTGCTTTGGGTAGTATACTCATTTTCACAATGTTGATTCTTCCAATCCAAGAACATGGTATATCTCTCCATCTGTTGGTATCATCTTTAATTTCTTTCATCAGTGTCTTATAGTTTTCTGCATACAGGTCTTTTGTCTCCCTAGGTAGGTTTATTCCTAGGTATTTTATTCTTTTTGTTGCAATGGTAAATGGGAGTGTTTCCATAATTTCTCTTTCAGATTTTTCATCATTAGTGTATAGGAATGCAAGAGATTTCTGTGCATTAATTTTGTAACCTGCAACTTTACCATATTCATTAATTAGCTCTAGCAGTTTTCTGGTGGCAGTTTTAGGATTCTCTATGTATAGTATCATGTCATCCGCAAACAGTGACAGTTTTACTTCTTCTTTTCCAATTTGTATTCCTTTTATTTCTTTTTCTTCTCTGATTGCCGTGGCTAGGACTTCCAGAACTATGTTGAATAATAGTGGTGAGAGTGGACATCCTTGTCTCGTTCCTGATCTTAGAGGAAATGCTTTCAGTTTTTCACCATTGAGAATGATGTTTGCTGTGGGTTTGTCATATATGGCCTTTATTATGTTGAGGTAGGTTCCCTCTATGCCTACTTTCTGGAGAGTTTTTATCATAAATGGGTGTTGAATTTTGTCAAAAGCTTTTTCTGCATCTATTGAGATGATCATATGGTTTTTCTTCTTCAATTTGTTAATATGGTGTATCACATTGATTGATTTGCGTATATTGAAGAATCCTTGCATCCCTGGGATAAATCCCACTTGATCGTGGTGTATGATCCTTTTAATGTGTTGTTGGATTCTGTTTGCTAGTATTTTGTTGAGGATTTTTGCATCTATATTCATCAGTGATATTGGTCTGTAATTTTCTTTTTTTGTAGTGTCTTTGTCTGGTTTTGGTATCAGGGTGATGGTGGCCTCATAGAATGAGTTTGGGAGAGTTCCTTCCTCTGCAATTTTTTGGAAGAGTTTGAGAAGGATGGGTGTTAGCTCTTCTCTAAATGTTTGATAGAATTCACCTGTGAAGCCATCTGGTCCTGGACTTTTGTTTGTTGGAAGATTTTTAATCACAGTTTCAATTTCATTACTTGTGATTGGTCTGTTGATATTTTCTGTTTCTTCCTGGTTCAGTCTTGGAAGGTTATACCTTTCTAAGAATTTGTCCATTTCTTCCAGGTTGTCCATTTTATTGGCATAAAGTTGCTTGTAGTAGTCTCTTAGGATGTTTTGTATTTCTGCGGTGTCTGTTGTAACTTCTCCTTTTTCATTTCTGATTTTATTGATTTGAGTCCTCTCCCTCTTTTTCTTGATGAGTCTGGCTAATGGCTTATCAATTTTGTTTATCTTCTCAAAGAACCAACTTTTAGTTTTATTGATCTTTGCTATTGTTTTCTTTGTTTCTATTTCATTTATTTCTGCTCTGATCTTTATGATTTCTTTCCTTCTGCTAACTTTGGGTTTTGTTTGTTCTTCTTTCTCTAGTTTCTTTAGGTGTAAAGTTAGATTGTTTACTTGAGATTTTTCTTGTTTCTTTAGGTAGGCTTGTATAGCTATAAACTTCCCTCTTAGAACCGCTTTTGCTGCATCCCATAGGTTTTGGGTCGTCGTGTTTTCATTGTCATTTGTCTCTAGGTATTTTTTTATTTCCTGTTTGATTTCTTCAGTGATCTCTTGGTTATTTAGTAACGTATTGTTTAGCCTCCATGTGTTTGTCTTTTTTACGTTTTTTTCCCTGTAATTCATTTCTAATCTCATAGCGTTGTGGTCAGAAAAGATGCTTGATATGATTTCAATTTTCTTAAATTTACTGAGGCTTGATTTGTGACCCAAGATGTGATCTATCCTGGAGAATGTTCCGTGTGCACTTGAGAAGAACGTGTAATCTGCCGTTTTTGGATGGAATGTCCTATATATATCAATTAAATCTATCTGGTCTATTGTGTCATTTAAAGCTTCTGTTTCCATATTTATTTTCATTTTGGATGATCTGTCCATTGGTGTAAGTGAGGTGTTAAAGTCCCCCACTATTATTGTGTTACTGTCGATTTCCTCTTTTATAGCTGTTAGCAGTTGCCTTATGTATTGAGGTGCTCCTATGTTGGGTGCATATATATTTATAATTGTTATATCTTCTTCTTGGATTGATCCCTGGATCATTATGTAGTGTCCTTCCTTGTCTCTTGTAACATTCTTTATTTTAAAGTCTATTTTATCTGATATGAGTATAGCTACTCCAGCTTTCTTTTGATTTCCATTTGCATGGAATATCTTTTTCCATCCCCTCACTTTCAGTCTGTATGTGTCCCTAGGTCTGAAGTGGGTCTCTTGTAGACAGCATATATATGGGTCTTGTTTTTGTATCCATTCAGCCAGTCTATGTCTTTTGGTTGGGGCATTTAATCCATTCACGTTTAAGGTAATTATCGATATGTATGTTCCTATGACCATTTTCTTAATTGTTTTGGGTTTGTTTTTGTAGGTCCTTTTCTTCTCTTGTGTTTCCCACTTAGAGAAGTTCCTTTAGCATTTGTTGTAGAGCTGGTTTGGTGGTGCTGAATTCTCTTAGCTTTTGCTTGTCTGTAAAGCTTTTGATTTCTCCATCAAATCTAAATGAGATCCTTGCTGGGTAGAGTAATCTTGGTTGTAGGTTCTTCCCTTTCATCACTTTAAGTATTTCATGCCACTCCCTTCTGGCTTGCAGAGTTTCTGCTGAGAAATCAGCTGTTAACCTTATGGGGGTTCCCTTGTATGTTATTTGTCGTTTTTCCCTTGCTGCTTTCAATAATTTTTCTTTGTCTTTAATTTTTGCCACTTTGATTACTATGTGTCTCGGCGTGTTTCTCCTTGGGTTTATTCTGTATGGGACTCTCTGCGCTTCCTGGACTTGGGTGGCTATTTCCTTTCCCATGTTAGGGAAGTTTTCGATTATAATCTCTTCAAATATTTTCTCTGGTCCTTTCTCTCTCTCTTCTCCTTCTGGGACCCCTATAATGCGAATGTTGTTGCGTTTAATGTTGTCCCAGAGGTCTCTTAGGCTGTCTTCATTTCTTTTTATTCTTTTTTCTTTAGTCTGTTCCGCAGCAGTGAATTCCACCATTCTGTCTTCCAGGTCACTTATCCGTTCTTCTGCCTCAGTTATTCTGCTATTGATTCCTTCTAGTGTAGTTTTCATTTCAGTTATTGTATTGGTCATCTCTGTTTGTTTGTTCTTTAATTCTTCTAGGTCTTTGTTAATCATTTCTTGCATCTTCTCAATCTTTGCCTCCATTCTTATTCCAAGGTCCTGGATCATCTTCACTATCATTATTCTGAATTCTTTTTCTGGAAGGTTGCCTATCTCCACTTCATTTAGTTGTTTTTCTGGGGTTTTTTCTTGTTCCTTCATCTGGTACATAGCCCTCTGCCTTTTCATCTTCTCTGTCTTTCTGTAACTGTGGTTTTTGGTCCACAGGCTGCAGGATTGTAGTTTTTCTTGCTTCTGTTGTCTGCCCTCTGGTGGTTGAGGCTATCTAAGAGGCTTGATGGGAGGCTCTGGTGGTGGGTAGAGCTGACTGTTGCTGTGGCGGTCAGAGCTCAGTAAAACCTTAATCCACTTGACTGTTGATGGGTGGGGCTGGGTTCCCTCCCTGTTGCTGTGGCGATCAGAGCCCAGTAAAACCTTAATCCACTTGACTGTTGATGGGTGGGGCTGGGTTCCCTCCCTGTTGGTTGTTTTGCCTGAGGCAACCCAACACTGGAGCCTACCCGTGCTCTTTGGTGGGGTTAATGGCAGACTCTGGGAGGGCTCACGCCAAGGAGAACTTCCCAGGACCTCTGCTGCCAGTGTCCTTATCCCCACGGTGAAACAGAGCCACCACTCGCCTCTGCAGGAGACCCCCCAACACCAGCAGGTACGTCTGTTTCAGTCTTCCCCAGGGTCACTGCTCCTTCCCCTGGGTCCCGATGCACACATTACTTTGTGTGTGCCCTCCAAGAGTGGGGTCTCTGTTTCCCCCAGTCCTGTCACAGTCCTGCAATCAATTCCCACTAGACTTCAAAGTCTGATTCTCTAGGAATTCCTCCTCCCTTTGCCGGACCCCCAGGTTGGGAAGCCTGAGGTGGGGCTCAGAACCTTCACTCCAGTGGGTGGACTTCTGTGGTATAAGTGTTCGCCAGTCTGTGAGTCACCCACCCAGCAGTTATGGGATTTGATTTTACTCTGATTGCGCCCCTCCTACCGTCTCACTGTGGCTTCTCCTCTGTCCTTGGACGTGGGGTGTCCTCCTTGGTGAAGTCCAGGGTCTTCCTGTCAATGATTGTCCAGCAGCCAGTTGTGATTCTGGTGCTCTCGCAAGAGGGAGTGAGAGCACGTCCTTCTACTCCGCCATCTTGGTTAATCCTCCTTGGGTTTGTTTTTGTAGGTCCTTTTCTTCTCTTGTGTTTCCCACTTAGAGTAGTTCCTTTAACATTTGTTGTAGAGCTGGTTTGGTGGTGCTGAATTCTCTTAGCTTTTGCTTGTCTGTAAAGCTTTTGATTTCTCCATCGAATCTGAATGAGATCCTTGCCGGGTAGAGTAATCTTGGTTGTAGGTTCTTCCCTTTCATCACTTTAAGTATATCATGCCACTCCCTTCTGGCTTGCAGAGTTTCTGCTGAGAAATCAGCTGTTAATCTTATGGGAGTTCCCTTGTATGTTATTTGTCGTTTTCCCCTTGCTGCTTTCAATAATTTTTCTTTGTCTTTAATTTTTGCCAGTTTGATTACTATGTGTCTCAGCATGTTTCTCCTTGGGTTTATCCTGTATGGGACTCGCTGCGTTTCCTGCACTTGGGTGGCTATTTCCTTTCCCATGTTAGGGAAGTTTTCGACTATAATCTCTTCAAATATTTTCTCAGGTCCTTTCTGTCTCTCTTCTCCTTCTGTGACCCCTATAATGCAAATGTTGTTGTGTTTAATGTTGTCTCAGAGCTCTCTTAGGCTGTCTTCCTTTCTTTTCATGCTTTTTTCTTTATTCTGTTCCGCAGCAGTGAATTACACCATTCTGTCTTCCAGGTCACTTATCCATTCTTCTGCCTCAGTTATTCTGCTATTGATTCCTTCTAGTGTAGTTTTCATTTCAGTTATTGTATTGTTCCTTTCTGTTTGTTTGTTCTTTAATTCTTCTAGGTCTTTGTTAAACATTTCTTGCATCTTCTCGATCTTTGCCTCCATTATTTTTCCGAGGTCCTGGATTATCTTCACTATCATTATTCTGAATTCTTTTTCTGGAAGGTTGCCTATCTCCACTTCATTTAATTGTTTTTCTGGGGTTTTATCTTGTTCCTTCATCTGGTACATAGCTCTGTGCCTTTTCATCTTGTCTATCTTTCTGTGAATGTGGTCTTTGTTCCACAGGCTGCAGGATTGTAGTTCTTCTTGCTTCTGCTGTCTGCCCTCTTGTGGATGAGGCTATCTAAGAGGCTTGTGCAAGTTTCCTGATGGGAGGGACTGGTGGTGGGTAGAGCTGACTGTTGCTCTGGTGGGCAGAGCTCAGTAAAACTTTAATCCTCTTGACTGCTGATGGGTGGGGCTGAGTTCCCTCCCTGTTGGTTGTTTGGCCTGAGGCAACCCAACACTGGAGCCTACCTGGGCTCTTTGGTGGAGCTAATGGCAGACTCTGGGAGAGCTCATACCATGGAATACTTCCCAGAACTTTTGTTGCCAGTGTCCTTATCCCCACAGTGAGACACAGTCACCACCCGCCTGTGCAGGAAACCCTCCAGCACTAGCAGGTAGGTCTGGTTCAGTCTCCTATGGGGTCACTGCTCCTTCCCCCTGGGTCCTTATGTGCACATTACTTTGTGTGTGCCCTCCAAGAGTGGAGTCTCTGTTTTCCCCAGTCCTGTTGAAGTCCTGCAATCAAATCCCACTAGCCTTCAAAGTCTGATTCTCTAGGGATTCCTCTTCCTGTTTCCAGACCCCCAGGTTGGGAACCTGACTTGGGGCTCAGAACCTTCACTCCAGTGGGTGGACTTCTGTGGTATAAGTGTTCTCCAGTCTGTGAGTCACCCACCCAGCAGTTATGTGATTTGATTTTACTGTGATTGCGCCCCTCCTACCGTCTCATTGTGGCTTCTCCTTTGTCTTTGGATGTGAGGTATCTTTTCTGGTGAGTTCCAGTGTCTTCCTGTCGATGATTGTCCAGCAACTAGTTGTGATTCTGGTGTTCTCACAAGAGGGAGTGAGAGCATGTCCTTCTACTCCGCCATCTTGGTTCCTAATCTCCATTTGATTTTTTTTGGGTAGTATTTATTTTTCTTTGTGAGATTCCTATCTACTCATTCGTTACAAATATGCTTTCTTTTACATCATTGGTCAAATTTCTTTGTTTTTTAAAATTTTTATTGGAGTATAGTTGATTTACAGTGTTGTGTTAATTTCAGGTGTACAGCAAAGTGAATCAGTTGTACAAATACATATAGCCACTCTATTTTTTTTTTTCTAGATTCTTTTCCCATAAAGGCCATTACAGAGTATTGAGTAGAGTTCCCTGTGCTATACAGCAGGTTGTTATTAGTTATCTATTTTATATATAGTAGTGTGTATATGTCAATCCCAGTCTCCCAACTTATCCCTCCCCACATTATCCACTTCAAATTTCTAATAGTTGTTCCAAAAGCATAGTCTGCTAATTCTAACATCTGGGTTATCTTGTGGTTATTCTCCATTGATTGTTTTTCTTTTAATACTGGTCACAGTTGCCTAGATTTTGGTATGTTGAGTAATTTTATTATTTTATTATTTTTATTTTTTTAAACATCTTTATTAGAGTATAATTGCTTTACAATGGTGTGTCAGTTTCTGCTTTATAACAAAGTGAATCAGTTATACATATACATATGTCCCCATATCTCTTCCCTCTTGCATCTGTTGAGTAATTTTAGATTGTATCCCAGATATTGCAGATTTTGTCATGGAGATTCTGGATTCTGTTATAGTTTTCAAAGAGTTGATTTTTTTGTTTTGTTTTAGTAGGCAGTTAATTTGTTTGAACTCAGATAGAAAACTCTATTTCTTGGATAGCAGCAGCTGAAATCTCAGTTCACGTATTTTATCTTTAGCTGAGGAGCTTTCAGTTGGCCTCATCAGTTGTGATTCAGGGTCACCGAGATTTGCTGTCCTCTGATTCTTCAGGCCAGAAAGACAGGTTTCCTCCCCCCCACCACACACACACCCCAAATAAGCTAAAAACCATAAAAATGGGAAACTCATCTATGACAATATCTTTTTCCAAATATCAATTCCTTTCTAAAATCTAACAGTTCCTTTCTAGAATCTGTCTACTTTTGTTTACTTTGCAGAGCCTTATGTAGTTGTTTTTGGTATTTCGTCTGGAGTTTATAGCTCTTATCTGTGGGATGGTCAGTCTGACAGGAGCATTTTCAGCCATACTGGAGGTGAATCTCCCCAACTTCAAGTTTTTAAATACCATCTCCAAGTTACAGATGCCACATTTTCAACTTCATCCCTCAACACTCTCTTGAGCTCTATATGTGTATATCCAAAGTCCTACTCATCATCTCCATTTGGATATCCAGTATACATCTCAAATACAATATACCTGAAATGAATACTTTGACTTCTCTATGCAAAATATCCCTCCCGTCAATCTCAATAAATGGAAATACCATCCCCCCTGATGTTCAGCTGGGAGCCACTCAGCACACTTTTCCTCGCTCCTCCTCCCCATTCAGTTCATCAGCAAATCCTATTGGCTTTATATGGAACATATCCTTTGAATTCATACACTTCTCTCTGTCTTTAATATTACCACCTTTACCACCATTATCTCTTTCCTTGACTAATGCAATAGCCTCTCAATGTTAGTCTTCCTTGCATTTACCCTATATCCCCCACAAACTAGGCATCACACACCAGCCAGAGTATTCTTCAGATATAAGTCAGATTATATGACTGTCTGTCTAAAAACTCTTCAGTGATTTAGATTCTTTGCTCTTAGCATAAAATCCAAGTATTTCACCATGGTCCGCCTGGTCATATGTGATCTGGTTTCTGTTCACCTCTCCAACCTCATGTTGGCCACTGTCTCCACCAGGTTCCAGCCACACTGTCCTCTTATCTGTTTCTTGAATGAGTCCCAGTCTTCCTCACTTCCGGGATTTTTCACTTAGAGTTCTTTTTATCTGGAATGTTCTCTCTAACCCTTTTGCATTACTGGCTCCTTCTTTTCCTTCTGCTTAAATTCAGGTTATCAGCTCCTTAAAGTGACCTTTCCTAACCAATCTGTAGACTTACCTACTACCTCCTCTTGTTTATTTCCCTTGTGGCATGTATCACATCTGTAATTATTTTGTTTATTTATTTGTTTGTGATCTTTTCTTTTTCTTTCACACTGGAGTGTGAGCTCCTAGAAGACATCCTTTTCTATCTTGAATGTTGTTCTTCCTTAGTGCTTGGCACAGTATCTCATATATAGAAGGTACTCAATAATATTTGTTGAATAAATGAATGAAACCAGGAGTACTGGGCCTTTTTCTTCTTTAATATACTAACTCCTCAAGTCTTTTCCATTTTCTGATACCTCATGCTGAAAGGTTGAAAGAAATCACTGATATGACTGTGATTTTCTCTGTTTGTATCAGTCCTCTTAGAGATTTCACCTTCATTCCGTTACCAGTTAGCTGGGTGATCCTGGGTAAGTCTCCCATTTTCTTGGGACCCCTTTTATTCCATCTGTGAAATGAGCAAATAGAATGAGAATCAGTGGTTTACAATTTTTTTTAAGCTACAGGAAACCTTCCCCTCTTTTATTTCCAATGAAATATTATGCAGAGCCTCAAATAGCTCTATTTAAAGTGAGATGGTCTACAGCCCTCCCTCTTGCTCTCACACTTGACCCCTGAGACACCTTGGTAGAACCCGAGGTCTTTGGATGCAGCTTGCAAGCCATTGTCTGTTCAGCTCAAGCAGCCTTTTACTAACACAGTCAATTTTTCTGAGATGAACTCCAAGGCAAATAGATGGCAAACAAATCCCATACTGTCCATGTGGTAAAGAGTATAATTAATCCCTCCGTACTACATAAATCAAAAAACATTTGTGCTTGTTAAAAAATTAAGGCAAGAGAATATGACCCTAAACCTAGCAAATTGAAAAAAGTTAACCTGATTTATTTTATTTTATTTTTAACATCTTTATTGGAGTATAATTGCTTTACAATGGTGTGTTAGTTTCTGCTTTATAACAAAGTGAATCAGCTATACATATACATATATCCCCAAAACTCCTCCCTCTTGCATCTCCCTCCCTCCCACCCTCCCTACCCCACCCCTCTAGGTGGACACAAAGCATTGAGCTGATCTCCCTGTGCTATGTGGCTGCTTCCCACTAGCTTTCTATTTTATGTTTCGTAGTGTATATATGTCCATGCCACTCTCTCACTTCGTCCCAGCTTACCCTTTCCCCTCCCCATGTCCTCAAGTCCATTCTCTATGTCTGCGTCTTTATTCCTGTCCTGCCCCTAGGTTCTTCAGAACCATTTTTTTTTTTTTTTTAGATTCCATATATATGTGTTAGCATATGGTATTTGTTTTTCTCTTTCTGACTTACTTCACTCTGTATGACAGATTCTTGGTCCATCCACCTCACTACAAATAACTCAATTTCGTTTCTTTTTATGGCTGAGTAATATTCCATTGTATATATGTGCCACATCTTCTTTATCCATTCATCTGTCGATGGACACTTAGTTTGCTTCAATGTCTTGGCTATTGTAAATAGAGCTGCAATGAACATTGTGGTACATGACTCTTTTTGAATTATGGTTTTCTCAGGGTATATGCCCAGTAGTGGGATTGCTGGGTCGTATGGCAGTTCTAGTTTTAGTTTTTTAAGGATCCTCCATACTGTCTCCATAGTGGCTGTATCAATTTACATTGCCACCAACAGTGCCAGAGGGTTCCCTTTTCTCCACACCCTCTCCAGCATTTATTGTTTGTAGATTTTTTGATGATGGCCATTCTGACTGGTGTGAGGTGATGCCTCACTGTAGTTTTGATTTGCATTTCTCTAATGATTAGTTATGTTGAGCATCCTTTCATGTGTTTAGTTAACCTGATTTAAATGTACCTTAGAGAAGACATGCTTTCAAAGTTACTTTTCTTTTTCTTTTTTCCTGAGAGAATAGCTGTACTCCCTGTTAGTTGGGAAAGGCAGGGAATTTGGGCATTGGAGCTCTGGAACCAGGGTCTGTGTCCTATCCACTCTCTAAAGGATGAGGCAGGGGATAGCACTGCTATAGTACTGTCTTGGCTATTTGTTAAAACAGGCAGGGCAGGCTAGTGAAAAAAGCCAGCACTGGAAATGAGGGTGGGCTCATGAGTCAGCTGGGCTCTGGTCACTGTTAATTAATGGCTCCAACAACTTCATCTTCTGGACCAGCTCCTCTGCTGGTATTAAATCAAGACTTCCTTTTCCTCTTCTATACCTGGGCTCCTCAGAGAATCTGCCTTTATCAACTCATGCTCCTTTTAGTCTTGTGTTTCTCAATGACTCTTAACTCTCCTGATTTTTTTTTTTTTGAACCATGTCCAGTAGCAAAATAGAATTGTTTTCAACTTCTTCCTTGCTTCCCCTTATTTTTGGGAGAGTATAAGCTTCTTGAGACCAAGGACAGGTATTAGAATTAATTGCCTCAAATTCACAAGAGTGCCTACCACAATGCCAGGCATATAGCATGTGCCTTTGACATCATTCAGTTCAAACAAATGTTTGGAGAAGACTTTTTCCTCTTTATGAAAGTAATATATATTTATTGTAGAAAATTTAATATAAGCAGAAAGAAAGAACTGTATCCAAGTGTCACATGGGGAGAGCTGCCTCCAGTGTCTTGACAGATTGGGTGAAACCCCACTATAAAACTTGTGGGAACTTGACACCCTTTTCATGGTACCACTGCCTCTGGACCATGGAGATGCCTCATGGGTGTCTTCCTACTTTAACTATATAGACCTGGAAGTGAACCTTTTGTTCCTTGACTCAATTTTCTCTCCCCTTTTCAATAAACAAACAAACAAACAAACAAACCCACATCCATGCATGCAAGACATTTGTATATATATAGCAAACTTTACTTAAGGGTTTGGGAGATGGAAGATGCTTAAGTTAGAGCAAAACAAATCACCTCAAATTGAAGATAGAAATGCCTATTCTTATCAGCCATTTGACAGCCTTGCCATATTACTTGGCCATTTTCTTTATTCTTCTCTACCGCCACCCCTTTTTTCTTTCCTATGTCCCAAATTTCTCTCTTTTTTTTTTTCCAATACAAAGCACACTTAACTAGGCTTTTTCCCCCTGTGTCTCCTACCACGGATGTAGTCTAAAAGGGGTCTTTCAAAATGAGGGTCACGAAATAAATTTTAATTATTTGGTGAGGCAGCATAAGGCATGGCCAGATAAAAGTTTTCTTGAAACTTTCAAGAAACAGCTTTCAGGGGTGTGTGTGTGTGTGTGTGTACTAGGTCACTGTACCAGTCAGACTCCCAAGAGGAAACAGAAGTCAGATTTGAGTTAGACTTATTTGAGCAAGGTTTAAGAGAGAGACTATTTACAAAGGTGGGAAGAGGGAAGCCATGAATGTTGGACCCGAGGCTAGCCGCAACAGAGCTGTTATTAACTGGTCCTTTTGATTTTTGGGGTCTTGCTTGTGCAAACCCTCCATGTCTCCTCTCCACCCCAAGAGACTTATCTAGAAATAGTCCCAAATGAAAACAGGACTCTTTCTAAAAGGAATCTTGAAAGTATTTATTTCTACCTTGCTACAGAAGAAAATAAAACCCTCACAGAGTATCACCACTTGAATAGCCACTAACATTTTGGCGTAGATCTTTTTTAGTCCTTCTTTTATAACTTTTTTTTTTGTTAAGTAAAAGCAACAAAAATTTTAAGCACCTACCATGTGTGCATCATATTTGTTTTACAATATGGAAAAATGAATAAGGAAGTGCTTGAAAGCAGCTTTTGATTTGATAAGATGTATAACTGGGTAGAAAAAATGATGGCATAACCCTGAAAATCATTCAGCACGTGCTACTCTAGTAGTTTCCTATTGCTGTTGTGCAAATTACCATAAACTTGATGGCTTAGGACAACACACATGTATTATCTTACAGTTGTGTAGGTCAGAAGTCTGAGATGGGTCTCATGGGGCTAAAATCGAGGTTTTGGTGGGACTGTGTTCCTTTTGAAGGCTCTAGATCAGAATCTCTTCCCTTGCCTTTTCAAGTTTCTGGAGGCTGTCTGCATTCCTTGGTTTGTGACCTCCTTCTGTCTTTAAATCCAGTGACACCCAGCTGAGATCTTCTCATGCTGCCATTTCTCTGGTTCTCTCTTCTGAATACCTCTTCCACTGTGATGAGTGATTAACCACAACCATATATATATATAACCGTTACATATAACCAATATAATCTCTCTATTTTAAGGTTAGCTGATTAGCACTCTGAATTCCCTCTGAAGCCTTCATTTCCCTCTGCTGTGTAACCTCGCATATTCACATGTTCTGGGCATTAGGATGTTGACATATTTGGGGGACCACTTTTCTGCCACCACAGCCATAGTCACAGCTGTTGGGCAAGACTCTGAGGGACATAGCTTGGATGCTACAACAACCAGAAGCTACAGCATGCTATGACCAGTGAGCCTCAGTTAGGGGAAGGAGGTTGTTCTTAAAGGGAAAAGCAAGAGAAGTTGAACTCTGGGCCAACTTCCTGATTCGCCTCTGGATGATGATGAAAAGATAAACTTATTGCTTGGGGCAGGTATGGGCAAAGAGGAAGCCAATCCCCTCATTTCTATTTATTTATTTATTTTGCCGTCAAAGGCAATGACCTTCAAACTGAAACTGGGTACTCAGTGGTTTCAAAGTTGGGGTGAGTCATAGGGGTGACCCAGCCCTGAGCCACCCGCAGTACTGCAGGGACTTGGGTATATATCACAGGACCACTGTTGGTGGTTGTATGCATATCCCACAGAAAGGGAGCCAGGCCAGAGGATTGGAAAGTTATAGATGACTTAATTTTTAAGGAAGAATTAGATGGAATTTAGACATCCTACAAGCCAGTGACCACCAATCTTCAGAGAAATTCTAGTATGGTTCGAGAGAAGTAAATAGCTGGTTATTGAACATAGAGAAAAAAGAAAGATCACTAAAGTCAATGAAAAAGAAGCCAAGCTAACCTCTTTTCTGGTGGACTATTAGACTAATAAATCAGCCCATGTGTAGATAGTGTGACTACTGATTTCATCAGTGTGTTTGACTAAGACTCTGAAGGTTATTTTTCTTCTGTTGGGAGATGGTAGCTAAGCTGGAGAACTGGGTGGGGCTGGGGAGGGTGACACTTAGTTGTTGATCAGCGATAAATTCTCCTGTGTTCCAGATTTTGACATGTCAAATTTAACATGGTCACCATGTTATCACTCCCACCCCATAAGCCTTCTCTTGTTACTCTCATCATTGTCCTTCAACATGCTAACACGTAACACCACAGGGTATCTTTAGTGTAAACTGCCTTCTTATTGTCTGTGTTCAATCCTGTCGATTCTATTTCTAAAATGTTTTTACTTTGTACTCTTCAACATCACTGCCACCACCCTAGTGTAGGCCCTGGTTCCTTTTTACCTGGATAAATAGTCTCCCTGTCTTTAAGCGTGCTTCCCTCTTGTAATATATCAATACCTAAGAATATTCTTTCCTTAATATTGACCTGATCGTATCACACCCCTCCTCAAAAGCATTTGCTAGCTTCCCACTCCCTGTTTGGCTCATACTTACCTTTTTATTGCTAGTGCTAAGTCCTGCTGACTCTTCTCTTTTGCTCTTTTCTCCATCATTAACCTGAAAATACCAACACTACTCAAAATAGTGTTACTGAGAGCTTCAACTTTGCTTTATGATTCATTTATTCACTCACTTATTCATTCATTCAATGAGTTTTATTAAGCACTGAGTGAGATGTTGGGGCGATAATGATGATAAGACATAGTCCTAGTTTTCAGAGATCCTGCAGCCAGATTTTAAATGTATTGTCTTTGACTGCTTTTCCGCTACAATGACAGATTTGAGTAGTTGCAGCAGAGACTGTGTAGCCTGTAAAGCCTAAACTATTTACTCTCAAGCCCTTTTTAGAAGAAGTTTGCCATCCTCTGGCCTAGATCATCACTCAGAAGTTGCAGATGAGGGATCTAGAATATGGATGTTCACTGATGTTGACCAAGGTCGTGGGGTAAATCTGTGACCCAGTCAAGAACCCAACGAGCATACTGCCCTTGTTCCCTTCTTGGTCATCTGCTCCTGTGATGACAGGAGTTCTCTTAGTTTATGTGTACTGATTATTCTTCACCTCTTCCATTTTTGTGTCATTCGGATTTCTTCCATAGGTTGAGGACATATCCTTGATTTCACCATGCTTATCTCCTTTAGGTCCTTCAAATGTACAAATTCAGCCAGCTAAGTATCCTTTACATTCTATATGCTTGTTGCATTTTGAATCTACTCCAGTTTACAAGGACCCAGAAGACATCCCAGTAATGATGATGGCTACCATGTTTTAAGTGGTGGCAAACATTGTGGAAGTCATGTAACATACATTAGATACAGTTCTTACTGCCACTTTGCAATGAAGGTGTTGTTATTTACATTTTATAGATAGAGAAATGGAGACTCAGACTGGTTCGTTAATGTGCCCAAGGTCACACAGACAGTTAAGTGGTAAAGGCCAAATTAGAATCCAGGTCTATTTTACTCCCCAATTCTTATTCTTTCCACCTTAATGCCCTGCTTCTTAGTGATAGCTGGGTGTCCAGTTGATCCTTGGACAACATAGAAGTTAGGGGCTCTGACTCCCTCCCCCTTTCCCAGGCAGTTGAAAATCCGAGTATAACTTTACAGGTGGCCCTCTGTATCCTCAGTTCTGCATCCGTGGATTCAACCAACTGCAGATAGTGTAGAACTGTAGTATGTATTTATTGAAAACAATCCACGTATAAGTGGACCTGCCCAGTTCAAACCCATGTTGTTCAAGGGTCTACTGTATATTCCACTTTAGTGTGCCTTCAAACCACTGTTCTTGTGCATATTATCTCATTTAATTGATTTTGAACCTCACAACATCCTACTAGAATGTAAACTTCAAGGGGACAATGACCTTGTCTGACTTATTCTCAGCCATAATCTTAGCACCTAGCACAGTGCTTGACATAGAGCAGGGGCTTAATAGTTTCTAGAATGAGTGGGTCAGCTCATTATCCCCCTCTAGCCTTTCTTAAAAGCCAGTAACATGACTTTTGCTAAGGTCTTCCTTTATCATTCAAACTCTCTTTATAACATGTATACCTTCTTCATAATTAAGGGGGCCATGTTCACCTATTCGCCAAGGACAGTTCCAGCTTGCTTCTCTTTTGGCACAATTATTAATAGAATCCCTTTTCGCTTTTAAAAGTGTTCTGATTTGGTCGATGAATCATATGGTCATCCACTTAGAACACTTAAAACATTGCCGAGCCCAGGAGGGTTGAATTTGGAAGTCTGGCAGGGAGACGGCTGCAAGGACCGACTCTGGAGTCAGACTACCTGGGCTTGAATCCCAACCCAGCCATATTCTTGCTGTGCAAGTCGGACAGGTACTTAACCTCTCGGTGCCTTCATCCACTTATGGAGATAAGACTGAGCCCTATCTTACAGGGTTGCTGGTGAGG